>NC_134866.1:11760000-13165000 GCF_049852395.1 Peromyscus maniculatus bairdii | reverse complement strand
GTTTGTTTATAGACAAAAATACTTATAAAAGTCACTGTTCTGAGTGCTGTGGGTGGCTATATCAGCAAATAAACTGGATTAAGTGCTTGCTCAGATAAAATTTATTTTAATTGCTAAATATCAAGCTGATTAAATCACTTGGAAATAGATTTTAAACTGTGCCTTTCTGCCTTGTCCACAAGAAAGTAAATGTTTTTATCATGCAGTTTAAAAGGCCTTTCCTAGTGGTGGCTAAGAACAGTGCCACCCATAGCAGTATTAAGAGCTATTGTAGTTCTTCAGTCTGAATAGCGTAGATAGAGGGGGCTCCCTTCATCTGCACTGTTTCATGACTGCAAATATCAAATAAATACTTCCTAAAAATAACATGTTGTCATCCATCCTCTCACCATTTCTGACATTGCTATACTTCCCACTACTATGTTAGGATTTTCAGGATGAGAAATGAGTTAGAAACCATCTTCCAGATGCATAGTTCAAAAGTCAGGATTGTAATATTGTTGCTTAAAGAATTCCCAGCACCAGGGACTCTCCCAAAGAATGCTAAAGTCATGTTTATGCTCAGCTCCTGCAGTCCTGAGCAGCCTGTAGCCCCGCAGACCTCAGGCTGCCAAGAGAAACACAGAAGTGAGAAACTATCTCCAAGAAACAGCCCAGCCATACTTGCTGGCACTTCTTGTTTTCTTTTTCTTTTCTTCTGTTTCTTTCATTTTTTTTTCTCAAAAATTCAGGAAAATCAGGTCAGTTAAACATTTTGTTAAAAAAAGAAAAGAAGACATTTTCCTTCATCGATTGTAGATTTGCCTGGCTGGAAGTTTGGCTAAACAACCAAGAAAAATAGCCTTTAAGAAAAGGAAAAAGCATGCTACAGAAACACAGTCATGGAAACACTCGGTGTTGATTCTTTTAGTGTAAAATGTTTCATCTCTTCAAGGAGTGTTGCCTCTAAGGGAGTTGGCTCTGCCCTGGCAGGAAACAGCCATGAAAGAGCCCCCTGGTATTTAGGGAAAGTGAGAAGTATGTTATTCTAAGATACTCAGTCCTTCTCTAAACCCACCACCTGGTTTATCACGGATAAAATAGCGTGAGGTCTGGCCCCTGGCTTCTCCCTTTTCAAAATGATTCACTCACTCAAGTGAAAGTTCATTGTGTTTCCTGCCAGCTGAAATTGCTATATATATATATAATATATATATATATATATATAATATATATATGATCACATATTCAACTATACATGAAAATAGATTATAGATTATTCTACCTTATAATCATGAAGAATTACCTAGTTCAGTTCTGATAGAATACACTTAAGTGTTAGGAATACTAGGTGGGGATTTATTATATGTATTCTAAGGATGCTTCAGCCCCATCTCTCCATTTTATGTGGTGGTTTGAATGAGAAATTCCTCATAGGCTCCTATATTTTAATACCTACCTGGTCTCCAGTTGGTGGTGCTGTTTAGTGAAGTTATAGAACCTTCAGGAGGTGCAGACTTGATAGAAATATATGTAGCCAAATTTCTAAATGATCTTATTAAATAAAAAACAAGGAGCCACAAGTTTGGGTAAAAGCCTTAGAGAGATGAGGGAAATACGGAAAGCCACCAGCCAATCTCACCTCACCAATTCCTCAGCTGAACTTGTTTCCTCAGACTGAAAGCCTCTATGTCCTCATCCAAATGGATCTCAGCTGAACTGTCGATAAAAGCCTAAAAGCTTTAAAGAGCCCTAGTTCCTGGTTTTTACACCTTATATACCTTTCTGCTTTGTGCCATCACTTCCTGGGAATAAAGGTGTGAGTCACCATGCCTGGCTATTTCCAGTATGGCCTTGAACTCGCAGAGATCCAGATGGATGTCTGCCTTCACAATGCTAGGATTAAAGGTGTGTGCTACCACTGTCTGGCCTCTATGTCTAATCTAGTGGTTGTTCTGTTCTCTGACCCCTAGATAAGTTTATTGGGGTGCACAATATATTAACCACATTTTCCTCTTTTTGATATTTTATTTGTGCTTTAATAAAGTTTGCCTGGAGATTAGAGGAAATAGCAAGCCATTTTAAGTAAACAAAGAAGTCAGGCAACACATGCCCTTAATCCTAGCATTCCAAAGGCAGAGATCCATCTGGATCTTGTGAGTTCAAGACCATACTGGAAACAGCCAGGCATGGTAACACTCACCTTTATTCCCAGGAAGTGATAGCAGGAAGCAGAAAGGTATATAAGGCGTAACAACCAGGAACTAGGGCTCTTTAAAGCTTTTAGGCTTTCAGCAGCAGTTCAGCTGAGATCCATTTTGGTGAGGATTCAGAGGCTTTCAGTCTGAGGAAACAGGATCAGTTGAGGAATTGGCAAAGTGAGGTTGGCTGTGCCTTGTTCTGTTTCTCTGATCTTTCAGAATTCACCCCAGTACCCACTCCCGAGTATTTTATTTAATAAGACCTTTTAAGATTTGTGTTACAAGTATATCTCTAGTTTCCAGGTTTTGAAAATTTTTAGTCTTCCCCACTTCCGATTCACTCTCTCTGGGTCCTTTGTGTGGTTGAAATGGGGTCAGCTAGCCTACTGCTCTGGCCTCTGGCTTCCATCTTCTGCATAATCATGGATTCCCACTCCTGAACCATAAGCCAAAATAAATTGTTCCTTGTAAGCAGCTGTTAGTCATAGTATTTTATCACAACAACAGAAAAGTCACTAATTCATGCAATTTTTGAGAGAGCATCTAGCTCTCTCTCTCTCTTTCCACTTACTTTAATTGGCCTCAAAATGAAAACTGCTCTTAATGTTATGATTTCTTTTCTGTTCATCTTAAACGTGTATTTTTATTTGTGTGTTGGGGGTGGTGACTGAGAATACTGGAAGACGGTGTCAGATCCACTGGTGCTGAAGTTAGTTACAGACAGTTACAAGCAGCCCTACGAGGGTGCTGAGAACTGAACTTGGGGCCTCTGGAAGAGAAGCAAGTGCTGTGAACTGCAAAGTCATCTCTCTAGCCCCAATTTTATGGCTTCTTAGGCAAGGACAGTCACAGCATGGCTGGATTTGTATGATAAGCCAAGTGTCAATGTTCTGTGGCTGTTTGGCTTTGTGCTCCAAGTCAGTCCGTTGTACCTGGAGGCTGATGATGTGCCTGTCACATCAGAAGGAGTTTCCCAGGAGTATTGAACACAGAGCACTAGACTACATAAGCAAGATCTCATGGATGAGAAAAAAAAGAACCCAGGAGGCAATGTAAAATTCCAGAAAGAAGACTGTAGGATACACAGGCTATCACATTTTATGAAGTGCTAACAAGGAAAAGAGTTAAGCTATAATGAAGGCCACTTCTGAGATACCTTACTGCTTAAATTTTTGTGACATGAGGCTATGGAATATGAATGCTCTTGAGCAAATCTTTTAATAACTATAGCCTACATGCTTCCTGTTCTAAAAAAAAAATTATTGATTCGCCTCATGGAAGAGAATTCCAAAACCAAAATCATTGGCTGTCTTATTTAGCGTGAACTAAAAGGCAAATGCTGTATGCAGAAACATGCAATGCCCACCAAAATAACTATTCAGCCAAATCAGTTCTTCTGCCAGAAAGAAGAGCAAACACATGCTGCTCTCATGTTCCAGGACCGAGACAGTGTAAACCCAAGACATTTGTCAAAATCAAGCTGCATTTTCTCACTAGGAAATCATCTGCCCCAACGTCTAAGACTAGTTTAGAGGGTAAAGATTCTCATTTTAACCCATCTGACTACTATTCTCCGAGACACTTAGACCCCTGGACCCTACTCCATCCTTTATACTCATAGAAAATTCACAATCTTTATTTAGGTTGTGTTCATTTTAATTTGCCCCTATTATCAATAAATCTTTTTCAAAAACACAAGGAAAGCCAGATGTGGTGGTATACATCTGTAATCTCAGTGTTTAGGATACAGAGGCCTGAGAATCAGGAGTTCAAGGCCAGCCTTAGCTACAAGAGACCTTTTCTCTCAAACCAAACCAACCAAAACACAAACAGAGAACACCTTCTCTTCTGTTTATTGAGATGCTTGGTAAATGGGATCTGATACAAAGGCGTATGTGGAAAACTAAATCTAGTCACCACCTCCTTCTACCATTCCCTTTTACTCTCTGGCTGCAGCCAAACCACCTGGGTTGGCAGGCTGTGTTAAGTTTTAAATCACCTATTACAGACATTTTGGAGTGGGAATTCTGCAAGGTCCAGACCAAGCCCTCTACCTGCTTTTAAAGTAAGACCAAAAACCAGTTGATTACAAGAATGACACACCAGCAGGTCTTTCTCTTTAAGGCAAACACCAATTAAAGCACTGGTTCTCACTCTTCCTAATGCTTCGACCCTTTAATACCCTTATGTTGTGGTGATCCCCAACCATAAAATGATCTCATTACTACTTCATAACTGCAATATTGCTACTTTTATGAACCATAATGCAAATATCTGATGTGCAGGATATCTGATATGTGACCCCAGTGAAAGGGCCATTTGACCCCCAAAGGGGTCATGACCCATAGGTTGAGAACTGCTGAGTTAAAGCAAAGCGTTCAGGATTTGTTTTGATAATGAGCTAAGAGGAGTGGACGATTCTAAACTCATTCTTTCCCTTCGATATTTGTTTCTTTTCCCGGTACAAAACACGTTCTACCTAAAAGCTTCCACTTCCTCCTCAAGATGGGGGTAGACTTTTTTTTTTCTTCATTTCTGACCTGAAATAAACCCAAATGGATGGGATTCACAAAAGGCATCTTAAAGCTCAAAATAATTGCAAACACCCTGAACTGTGAGACTAAAAAAAGAAAATTGAGTTCCTAAAACCACTCTGCAATGTCAACTCTACTAGCATGAAGTGTGACTTCCCGCCACCCCCCTGCACTGTTCCGAAGGAATGGCATTTGAACTGAATTGAAGGTGGGCTCATACTCCATGAGCTTTCCTGGACTCCACAGAAACTGTAAACAAGGCCTCGCTTTTTCGGGTTTTATATGTGCTGTTCCCAAACTGACCACATCTGCCTAACCTGAAACCAACGCAAACTTCTCTGGCTACAACGGACTTCAACATGCACAGCAAATATGATGGATTTTCTCCTGTGTGAATGCCAGATGCAGACCAGATGTGCGTGCACTGCAGCCCGTTGGCCTATTAGGGGCCGTCTGGACATTTACACTATAGACAGTCTCTGCTTTAGGATCACTTTGAGGTGATTTACTGAAAACAGGAATTAGCAAATGTGATTGTTGTCACTTGAAAACAGCTACACTGTGGCTTGTCATCACTGCCGCCTCTTCCTGGTCTCCATCTGTGACTGGAGGCACCCGCTGAGCATCTTGGAGTACCCACTCCCATACCAGAGGCTCCCGGAAGCTTCACTCCTTCCCAGAGTGAATACCATCCTGCCTCTGTTGAAGTTCTACCTTGCTCTACATGCTGTTGGTTTTTTCCTATAAACCAGCCCTTTGCACTCCTTGGGAAGTGAGTCAAGCCCCTTCTGAGCGGAGGGTTCTGCTTGGTCCTTCTTGTAAGGGACAGAATTCTGTGGGCACGCATGCTGCTTTGTCCCTCCACCTCCAGTGACCCATGCACAATTTTTATAAAATATCTCCATTCCTTCCAGCATCTAGACCAGGACACACCCCCAACACACCACACACACACACACACACACACACACACACAGAGACACACACACACGCTGTGGTCCAAGCGCCAAAGCCAGTCCTGTCTGTTTTTGTACAGCCTGCCAGCTTATAATAATTTTCACATTTTTAATAACGAGAAAGAAAAAAAGAATTCTTCCCAAATTTAAAATATTTATTCGCTAGCCTTTTATACGTCTGCTGGTCTAAAATTTAGACAATTCTCCCTTCTCCTTTTCATGAAACAGAGAGGTCTCTTCTTCCCCTGCACAAACTGAACTTCCTGCACCTGCCCCACCCTGCACCACAGCGCAGCAGAACTGACCTTTGAACCCCCAGGCCCTGTCTTGGTCCATTTTTCAGCCGGAGCCTGTCGACACACACTGCACGCTTCCTTCCTGCCTCCCTGGGCCCTCATCCTTTCCTTCCCTTGTCCGCGCTAGCTGGATTGCTCCTGGAGTCTGAGCCTCTCTCTCCCCGCCCCCCATCTCCCTTCTCTCATTAGGGTACCTTCTCTCTAACCACGGCTTCAAGTACTTTAACCAGGCTGGTACCTCCACGTCTTCCCTTCAGCGCCCCCCCTTTCCTCCACGTACAGTCATATATCCTAATGCTGTCATGGCGGGCATCCACAGTCTTCCCAACTTGACCTGTCCTAAGCTGAATGCTGGTTTTCCTTTAAAAGTTGGTATTTATTGCACTCTGCCTCATCTACTCCATTGCTTTGGATGAACTAAGAGCTACTCTTGACTCTCCATTACACAGCCACTGAGTCCTAAGAATTATACTTTAAATATTTTCCTAAATCTCTTTGATGGTCTTATCCAAACCACATCAGTCTCTGTAGACATTAAGCATTGTCTAACTGGCATGGCAATTTACCTGCTGGGGTGCCTAAGATACAGATCACACTATGGATGGCTTTCCCTTCCAACAGTCTCTTGATTATCATTTTTTTTTTTTTTATCTAGAGGAGAAACTGAATCCAAGAGCTGGTGGGCCATGGGATGGGTCACTGGTTCAATGTCCTGGGGTCCATGTCTCCTATTCGGCGGTTTTACCGGATGCAGAGGACTGCATGGCTAACATGGAGATCCCAAGAGCATAGCCGTGCCTAGGGGTGGATGTGATATCAAGGTCAGGGTTAGTCTAAGGAATAGGGTAATAAAAAGCAAAAGTCATCATATTAAAATGAGCAACTCATGTAAGAGTGGGGGCTACCTCTGTGAATGACTCTCTCCATGGCTGCTTAAGGACAGACATAGAAATGCCATCAGTGAGGGATATAGAGCAGACCCATAGTCAACCTCACCCACATGGCCATGATTAGCTGAGAGCCTTGTCATGTCTGTTTCCACCCAGTAAAGGGGTGACAGGAACAAAGGCTAAGGAGAGAGAGAGACAGAGATAGAGAGACAGACACAAAGAGACAGAAGCACACACCCAAAGAGGGGGAAAGAGATGGGATCACGGCATCACTGGCATGGGATTAGCTGATGCTGATTATGTGGAATGATAAAACAAATTAATAAAATGAAAAAATAAATGAAAGAAGATAGACTAAAATATACATAAAATATGGTTTTTAAAATCTGATGGATCAAGCACACTTTGATCAAAGGTGCCGAACAACAAGCTTCTAGAACAAGATACTGTCCAATGCAGGGATGGCATTGCCCCCAGAATCCCAGCCAGGGATTGGCTCCTTATGAAGTCACACAAAGATCTCAAATGTCATATAACTTCATATGAACAAGCATCTGTTAAAAGGGGAGGAGGGTTGTGAGTCTCAGGATCTTGAGTCTCATGTTTCAGGCTGACCTGATCTTTTCAGGTTCCCTCCTCCCTATGTTTCAACCAGAAGACATAACTATACAATAAGTCATTAGGAGTGAGTACAATCACCCTGAGTGTTGTTTCCAACCATCATGTACTCTCATATTTTTGGTCTCAAGAATCTTACTTTTAATATGCACTCATACAAAGAAGAGATGAGTACTACGGGCATTTATTGGGAAGAAAAATGCCAAGAGAGTGGGAAGAATGAAAGACTGTAACACCTGTGTGCATATGAGGGCAACACATTACATACCTGTATGAAACTGATAGAAGTAAAAAGGAAATAATTAAAAGTGAATAAATAGAAAAATAAAAATATACTGAACATCTCAGCTATTTGTGAAATAATATAAAATTGCATGTCTGATGACAAGGTGATTGATTTGTTACAAAATGCAGCAAATAAATTTTAAAAATAAAAAAAAAATTCGGAGCTGTCAAAATAAATGTGTTTTGAGAAATTATTGGATTGTTCTATAATGATTTTGCCTATGTCTGAATAAACCTTCACATTTAACAAAGGACTATTATCAACATTTATCTTAGTAAAAAATTAAAAACATATGTCATATGAAAGTATAAGGGGGAAACACTGGGGGAGGAAAAGTTCAGAGGGGGAAGGAAAGGGGAATGTGGAAAGGGTGGACGGAGAAGGTTAACAAAATCTAAGGATTATGGAAAAGCCATATAGAAACATATTACTTTATAAGTACACAATAAAAAAATCATTTTAAAAAGGGAGCTTGAACAGAAATACTCTGTATGGGGGTTAACTCTGCTCTCAGACGTCACAGGTTTTCAAACACACCAATGTTGACTGTAGAGCAGCTTTCTACAAGTTGTAATCAGAGGTTACTTGTTCAGAACACCTATTCCCAAATAACCACTCTGAGGCTTATATTAATTGTAAATGCTCAGCCAACAGCTCGGGTTTATTACTAATCAGCTCTTACATTTTAAGTTAACCCATATTCCTAAGTCATGCTCTGCCACATGGCAGTTCCTTTATTAGCATGGCACATTCATCTCCTGCTCCCTCTGTGTCTGCTGGCAACTCCTGACTCCGCCCTTCTCCTTCCGATCATCCTTAGTTTGGTCCCTGTGCCTATACTTCCTGCCTGGCTACTGGCCAATCTGTGTTTTATTAGTTTAACAAATTCAAGTGACAAATTCTCAAATATTTTTAAGGACCAGCCTTAATGATCTTCTTCCCAGGGGCCCAGAAGAGAGGCTACAAACGGCAAGAATTGTATTCAGGAAAAGAATCTAAGTACCCCAAGCTCTTTTGTCTGTCTACTTTATTCCTCTGGGATAAAATCCTATCTACACAGCTTCAGTTCTGTTCTCACGCCTAGCTCCTTTCTTGCCTGATTCGTCTCTACCTTTATCTGCTGTCCCCTCTAGTTTCTATCTTAATTCTCTCATCTTAGTTCTGCCCCTTCTCGGTCTTTCTCATCTCCTTCTTATCCATCTCGTTCTTCCCCATCTGGCTCTTCCTCATCTTCCATCTCATTCTTCCAGTTCTCCATCTAGTTCTCCAGTCAAAATCCTCTCCAGTTAAAAATCCTCCAAATCCTCTCTAAGTCTCTAAGGTTTATAGTTATATATACCCACACAATAGCAGTACTCTAGCTAAAGCAAGGTTACTAGGCTTGAATTCTTACAGGGTCATAAAGGCAGACAAGAGTTTTCCTCAAGCAGTGACTGTCAGGCTTTCTTTTACAACCGAAAAAAAGGAATGGTAAATGAGGAGGTCAACTAAAATTGATTAATATATCAGACAGAGATAATTTATGTGCTCAAACTACATACCTAGAAGTGGTTAGGTAAAAATGTTAGAAGACTATACTGTTAGTATAAATACCACTAAGGCTGTATAAGAAAGGAGACTCTCAGCTTAAATTGCACAAGAAATAAAGCTATCTGCCTGACCAGGAGACAGGCGTTGTTTCCATAAAGGTGTTACCTTAGTTCATGAGATCATTCGGCCTTCGATGCTTGATAGGTATTTTAAATAAATAGACTGTTAGGAGTTCTTGGAACCACACGTGGCATACAAGAAAATCATTGTAGGAATCGGCTAATGTATATACAAAAGCTAAAATATCACCAAGACTTCTTAAGCCATGGCTTGACCTTTGGAAAGTCCTTGACCTTTCCAAGTAGTAGCTTTGGTCATAGTAGCTGGATTCCATTACACTTTCCTGCAGCCTGCAGCAACAAATCTCTGCAGTATACAAGGGGATTATTCCACAGCAACAAGTCATTACCCATGTAGCCCCCAGATGCTTCTAGAACAAAACCATCTATTGTCTTTGCTCTGAATTATCCACTACAACTGGACTAAGACACTATTATGAAACAACACATATTCTGAATTCAGGACATAGAGACACCAAACTGGAATTGAACTGGCATGTTTTTTTTTCTCCTTGCTGGCTAGTGTTCATAAAGGCCAGAAGGTGTCATGAAGGCTGATGGGGAAGAAGACTCATCAACAATCCCATCCCAGTGTAAACCCTGCACACAATCATACTGAACTACCTGACAAGACAGGACTGCTGTTGCAACAGTGGCATGAATGTTCTGGGGCTAACTAACAGCTTCTTGATTGGATCTGAAGCCTGCTCCATCAGAGGAAACTCATGCCTGACTCCGTAGAATTGGTCAAAAGCCTTCGGCTATGGATGCTACAGGTGCAGGACAGGGAATCTACTATTGATCTTTTGCTAAATGAACATATCGTTAAACTAACTTCTAGACATTTATGTTTATACCCATGGACGAGGACAGCTCTCTTCCTTGGTCAAAGAAGCTTCCTTGGGCAGTGGGTAACAGTCACAGTGGGGCCCCTGAACTGATAAAAATGCTGGTAATACATGATTGCTGTGTGCTGGGCCCTGATTTAGGGCATCTATGCCAGCACTCTGAAGCCCGGGTAACATAGTGGAAAATGGAAAAGCAGAACCGTGGGGGACGAAAGATGCAGAGGAGGGGGATGCACTGCTGTCTTGTGACTGTGACATGGCCGGTGTAGTCATGCACATAGGACATCTGTGACTGCCTGCAATGGTTCCCAGAACCAAAACCAAAAGCAAACTTATGCAGACTAGCAGGCTGTATTTATGTGTTTAGGAATATATATATATATATATTTATGTGTGTTATATATATTTATAATACTGTGTTATGTGTGTTATATATATTTATAATACTGGCATATTATAATATATATTATATATATTATAATATATATATATATATATATATTATAATAAATAATGAAAAAAGAGGTCACAGATTTGAAAGAGAGCAAAAAGGGGTATATGCGAGAGTTTGGAGAGAGGAAAGGGGAGGGGAAGTGATGCAGTTATAATATCAAAACAGAAGCAACTTTTTTTTAATCATAAGAAGGAAGGGAGAGAGGAAGGGACCTGATATCAGCAGGAGTAGGAAGGGATGAGAGAAGGAAATGAAGGTGAATGTAACTATCCTGTATATATGCAAATATACGATTGTCGATTTAAGGAAAAGCTGCAGGATGTGTTAGTGAATTTTATTTCTCACTTGAATAGATGAAATGTGTTTAGTTGTTAGAGAGCTCATAGATGCACCTAACATAATGCATTCCTTTTTCTTTAAACTCTAAATGGTTGCCCTCAAAGTGAGGCTGCCCCTTCACTGTCACCATGACGCAAGTGTAGGAAGTGCTGTCATGCCGCCCCCAGTAAGATGCATTACTGACATCTGTAAAGCTGAGAGGAAAAATAGTTTGTTTTCCTATTGGAAAGTATTCTTCTGACTCATGGATCAGGAAACCCTCTGACATGCCTGTTAGAACTGGAGGTTGTGGGTGATGGTTGAAAAAGCAAGTCTTCTGTTTGCTTCCTCTCCTCTGTCTCCTATTTTCTTGTCAGAAAAAATTCTGGTTATAGGTGATGAGAGACTTTATTCAAAAAGATGACTATCATAGGGGAGAGAGGCTCTTCAATATTGAGAATGCTGAAATATAAAACCTTGGAAAATCTGGAAGTCAGAAAAAAATTGATGCCTCAGTTCCAGAAGAGACTGAAGTCAATGAGTATTTTTCCTGCATGCACTAAGACCATAGAAATACATTATACAAGTATATGTGTATGTGATAGAATGGTAGACTTTTAAAGAAAGAGTACTGCCAGTTTTTACAGCATAGGTGTATCATGCTAAATAAGCAAAGCATGGTAAGGGAAATGTTTCACACTCTCCATTATATGTAGAATCTAAAACAAGCCAAACCCCTGAAATCATAATAAAAGGCTAGAGGTTGAGACAGAGGGACACAAGTGGGGGAAATGGAAGAGGCTGGTCAAAGGGGACAGTATTTCAGGCAGCTAGGAGAAATTCATTTTAGTGTAGGTTCTTTCATTCTTAGCGTAATTCTTTAGTGTAGGTTCATTCATTCTTACCCAGTATGGTGCCTCTGTTGATAGTATATATTCAAAATTACTGGAGGTCTAGATTATAAATATTCTTAATACAAAAGTGATACAAGTGAGATGATATGAGCATTGCCTTGATTTAATAATTAGTCCCACAATTTGACATACAGCAAAGCATCACACTGAATTCCATAAATGTATGTAGTTATCACTCACCAGTTGAATATAAAAATTATAAAAATCCTCTTTTTCACCTATAAGGAATGTACACGTTCCTGAAATAAGAAGATGCATCTTTCTCCCACAAATTTGAGCTATCACAGGCTATCAAGCTTACTATTACCAGGGAAAACCAATACACCAATTTAACCCTTTGTAAGCTAGTTTGCCACTTGGGATTGGAAAGACAGAAATGATAACTGGGATGTCTGAAGTAAAAAAAAAAATCAAAACTTGACCACTGGGGTCTGGTTCTAAGAATTGCTTAATGAAGAAAGAAAAGTGACTCTTTCCAATGTGAGCTGGAATGATGAAGACATTCCTTAATGGGAGCAATGGTTGACAGTCACACCATATGCCAACCTAAACATGCCTGGACGGATTCACATAGACCAGCATGCAATGCATAAGATGCATTCTGCTTTATAACAACCCCATCATCCTTTTCTCTGGGACTCTCCCTTTTCAGCTCTATGCACCCCCCAGTGAGCCTACTGAAAATGAAGAGAACATTCTCCTACTGAAAATGAAGAGAACATTCTCCTACTGAAAATGGAGAAAACATTCCCAATGCTGCTATGCTATTGTTAAATACCACCTCCATCTCAACTGCGTTATTTGGGATCCATTTTAAAAATAGGAATAAGCATCTCCTTTGTTCTTTTGATGGGTGCTGGGCATTCGTCAATTGTCAACATTGTTTTATGTGCAGTGATTCTTATAACACCCTTTCTCTATAAAAGCCAGAGTATCAGGTGCACTAGCAAAGCGTAGGTCGAGCCAGACAATTGGAAATGTCTGACCTAATGAACTTACAACTTAAGCTATCTAATTCCTCTAAGTCAGTTATTTTTAAGACATTAATTATATTACTGACACAAATCCATTGATTACAAGTCACACATTAGCTCAACATATATATGTGGAAATGCTTTAAATCGATGAACTGTTTGTCATATTCCAAGGCAGGCAAACTGTTCATGAAAACCTTATACCTGGTATTGACATGTGTCTCTTTCTTTCTTCATAACCAAAGACCACAAGGAAGAAATGTAAGATAATGTCAGCAACTTTCCTGTCTTTTCCAACTTCCCTTTATGGCGGGGACTTAGAAGCTGCAAAGTTAACAGAAGAGGGAGGCTGAGGACTATTTGTTTGTTTTGCAAGGTTTTGTGCATTTTATTTTCCTCATCACTCTGAACTGGTTAGACAATGGAAATTTCTAGATCTACGATATCTCAGTAGAACATTTAAATGGAAACACCAAGCATGATAGCAGGTTTTCCGTTTCCACAAGCATGGACACTTCAAAGTCTAAACACAGAGAGGCTCTGCAAAGCGAGAACAGCTGTAGAAGTGATGGGCGCTAGAGGGGGTGGAGATGCTCCAAGCTTTTCGATTTCCTCACACCTGGTGATGACCTCCCATTATTTGTCACGTGGACCACATTGTGGCTATGTAATTGCAGTTATGAGTAAAAGGGGGCAGTAAATAGAGACAAACTTAGGAATTGCCAAACAAATAGCTGAAGCAGCATCACACAGGACAGTCTGTTAGGGCTTTTTGATGGACTTTCTCAGAACCTGGCCTGCTAAAGGCACTGTGTGGTACATATGAGAAGTATTTCCTGACTCCACAACTTCACTCTTGTGGAAGAGTCCATGCAAGACAAAGTACTATGGTTAGATCATTGATGTCTATAGTCAGAATTCTACTTCTCACTGTTTCCAAGATTGGGTAATCAATTTATAGCCAAATATTGTACTGAGTACTGATTCATGATTTGTTTTTAAATATCAGTAGTTTCAAAAATGAGTATGGGATCATAGAATTTCAGCATTAGTGAAGGTTTTGAGATTATAGATCCACTCTGGTACAAACTTAAAACAGAATTAAAATCTGAAATTGGCACTGGAGATCACAATCCCTAAACTGCTTGTTCAGCATGCGTGAAGCCTTAGCTACAATCACCAGCATGACATGTACTGGATGTTGTAATTCATGTCTGTAATTCCGGTACTCAGGAGGTAGAAGCAGGAAGGTCAGAAATTCAAGATCATCTTCAGCCACAAAAGTCAGTAAGTCATCTTTGGATGTAGGAGCTTCTGTCTCGTAAAAGAAAAAAGAAAAAGATATCTGAAATAAAGAGTAGAATAAAGATTTAACTGGTGTGTGTGTGTGTGTGTGTGTGTGTGTGTGTGTGTGCGCGCGCGCGCGTGTGTGTGATCTTTTCTTTTCCCAGCATGAAAACTATAGTTCTTTTTGGAATCTAGGAAGAGGAATGGGCCCAGAGATGACAGATGCAAAGATGACATTCAAAACATTAGCAATTGTTATGGGACAACCATTGGTCAGACAGAATGGGTATTAGCTATATAGAAAGAATGGATTCCAGATATTCCCATGCTTCAGCCATACTAATGAGATCTAGTGGGAACAAGATACAGGATGGAGTGGTTAGGGATGGTACCTTCGGATACACATGACAGCTGCCTATAAATTAACCAACATATATATAGGTATTTTGGTTTCTAAACTGATAATATTGCCATAGAATAAGGTCAGCCCTGCTCAGAAAGGAAGAAACAGAATAATCATGCCATTCAAAGAGAAAAGGCATTCAACCAGCCGTGTGTTTTAATTTTCTATTTTTGAGTTTTGATCTTTTCCTGGGCTAGTGTAGTCTATATGCAATGCTATACTCTCTTGTAATGGTATAGGCTATTTGAGCATATTTAATGTAGGATAGGCTAAGCTGTGATGCTGGGAAACCCAGGTGCATTAAGTGTGTTTTTAGCATGCAGTGGTTTAAGCAAACATGACTGCATTGTTCAGTGAGCAGCATCTCTGCCATTCATGACTTTTCTGACTGGCGTCTACTAAGCTGCCAGCCCCCATTGCCATGGTCAGATAGTTATACTAGACATACAAAAACCCAAGACAATGCCAAGAAATAGCACGGAAGACAAGTGGCATGGCTCTGCTGCTAGAATGTGCAAATGAAAGGTTTCCAACGTATTTGTCTTGTGTAAGGATCAATGAACCTCGCTGACACCTGGTTTTCTCAAAACAGCATGGCTAGAAATACATTCGACTCAGTTTATCACCTAGCTCATCCCTGCAACACGAAAGTAACACATCACACAGGGACATTCCCATGAAGTAATATCCTGGACTTGACAAGACATGAGTAGAGGGCTCTACTAGCCTGACATTAATCATTGTTAGCTCCAGCTTTGTCATCCACCAAGGAAGTCACTCTATTCCAAGGGCCCCAACACATCTCTGCTACCTGCTAGAGGAGAGTGATGCTTAGGAGATATTCTGTCAGTGTATATACATCTATCACTTCTACATCTTAGATTCAAGTGGAGACCTGAGAGCATAAGGTGAGATGCTATGGCCTTTCCCTTTGATTCTCAGCTGGAGCTAGCTGACTCCAGGCTTTGTGTCCCGCAAAAAGGCAAATGCTCTTCACTCTGTAATGAGATTTTTAATCTCATTTAATGCCATTACAGAAATTTCAGTGATCTAGCACCATAGAAACTAAGGTTAATTAAATAAACGTAATCTGTTGTTATTGAATGACCTGTACTCCTGGCACACAACTTTGAAGCTGAACATAATAGCCTGAACTCTTCCTTCTCAAAGGGTTATTCCTAGAGATTCTTTGGTGTTTATAGAGAGTTGAGCAGTAGCCCTACAATATATATGCCTATGCCCTAACCTCTCTAGAGAGAGACCTTAAGAATATGACTTTATTTGAAAATATTTTAAAGATTTAATTAAATTATATCAAAAGGGCATCATCATTGATAATCTTGGCAAGACTCAGATCCAATGATTGGGGGTTTTTAAAAAAGACAGGATGGCCCCCATATTCATGGTCGTTTGCATGTGTAACCAACACAATTGCATTAGGAAACAATTCATCCCGACACTGTGACTATGGATCCACCAAACCTCTTAACTTTTATAGGTGAGAGAAAAGCTTGTCTGTAGAGTCCCATTAAAGTAGATAAATGTGTAATCTTAAACATTTTCACATTCAGAAAATAATTTTCAGACTACCATTTCTGTTTCTCAGCCTTTAAGAGAATGAAAACTCAAGCTGCTAACATGACCTGTGACAGGAAGGTCCCACTCTCAGAAATGAAGCTATTATTCACTTTTACAAAATGAATACTATCTCCTAATTAAGTGCCTACTCCTATTCCTAACTTGGATTAACTGTAAAGATTCAAGTTATGCTTTATGAGATCATTTCAAGGTGCACAGGAAAATCTAGATTGCATACAGTACTTGGGACAGTGCCTCAAAGACACTTAGTAAATGCCTTGTTAAACTGAAATTGACTACATATCTCAATCAAATAATCTACATTTTACAGATCCTGATGTACAGGCATTAGCTTCGCCTTCTGATTACATTACTATTTTTTGTCTTCTAAATCAAGGTGACCCAGAAATGCACAAAGTACCACGAGAATTTAGAAGAGAAAGAAATCAATTTTATCTACGAAAATAGGACTTTACTGAACTCACAGGGTATTTGGTTTCAGTTCTGTGGTTCTTGTAATAAATATGTGTGTACATACAACCATATGGCATATGGCTGGGTAAATTTTTCAAAATTCACTATGTCTCTTTATCTCACCTCTCTCACTCAGAGCATCCACCAAAGTCCCTTTGGTGAAGAAAAGGCCGAAATATACATCGTTCAGGAAAGCTTCCAGGTTATCGTGAATCCTCACATCAAGATATGATGCAAAGTCTTCATCTTCCATTGCATATGGTGGCCCTGATGGACAGATGAGCAAAGAAGCAAGCAGCCATGGCCACTCGTGGGACATAGTTCTGCTGTAAACTTTCCACTACCGTCAGCATTCTCAAGGGAAGCTTTCCACTTCCAGGGTTACAAAGTTAGATGCAGCTGCTTGACGTGGGCAGCCACGTGGGTCATTTGAGGTGTCCCTCAAGAACAAATTGGAATTCTCTGCATTTGTCAGCGTAGTCCAAAGCATAATTCATTTAAAAGCAGCCTTTTGTCGTTAGAAACCTCAACTGCTCCATTCTGTATACTTCAGACCCCCGTGTGTTTTTTGTTCATTTTTGGTTTCTTGTGCAAGTAAGTTTTGCAATTAGATTTATTATTCTGTAAACTTGAGTTCTGCCAGTGTCAGGAGCCAAGATTTCAGGCCGTGTCTTGAATCCATTGCTATGAGAACTTAGGGAGAATGGCAGAGTTCTATGTGTGGTTATTTTTATATTGGTTTTTAACTCCTGGATGTTGAAGTAGTTATGTCACTTCTGGGGCTAAGAAGGGGAGAGGTGATTTGGGTTTTGAATTTCCTGCCTTTTTGGATTTTATCTCATCATACTTCCGTTTCAGGATTTTTCTTAATTTGCTTTATTATTTTTCCTTGGGGAGTAACTCTGCCTTTCTTCATCTCTTAGAAAAATGCAAACAGTTTGGTGGTGATACTTGTGAAGATGTTGTTTGTTGAGGGGATGCTGATGTCTGGAGAGGATGCAAAGTTTATATACCATACACAGTGTGGCTTCTATTTCACACAGCAGTCCTACTCAGCTTACACAGCAAAGGTTTTATTCGGTTATTACCATAGGTGTGAGTATTAAAGTTTGGAAATAGGAATGTCTGGCTAGACCTGTAAGTTCACATGTGCAACAGGAAACAATAAGGGACTTTGACCTAAGCCTTGGCTTCTCAGCTTTAAAGTAACATTGGCCCCATAAGCAGACAGAGCTGCACAGGAAATTATGCTGTGCTTGTACAACCTGACTGAGGATCAGTTTAAAACAAATCCAGAGGGCTTTTGTTATGTTTTGTTTTGTTTTTCAACTTCCTGAGTGTTGAATACTTGTTCAATAAATAAAGACCTGGGGATTTACACATTACTATTTTCAGCCTTATTGCACTATAATTGGCAAGTAAAAGTTGTATTTATTTAAAGTACACAAAATTGTGATTTCTATATGTATACAGGGTGCACTGATTATCATAATCAAGTTAACCAACCCATTTATCACCAAGTGAGATAGCATGAGGTTTGAAGAAAAAAGAAAAAAAAATTATCTATAGCCATTATGCCATAAATTAGAGCCCCAAATTAGTTTTACATCTTGTATGCATGTGCAGTGTGGGTGCCTGTGTGTATGCATGCTCATATGTGCATACTGCGACCCAAAATGGATGCTGGGTGCCTTTCCCAATCACTCTCCACTCTGTTTAGTCTCTTGATGACCCTGGAGTATCACTTTAGCTGGTCTAGGTAGCCAAGTTGCCCCAGGATTTTCTGTCTCTGCTTCCTAAGTGCTGAGGATATAGGAGTCAGCCATGTGTGCCCAGATGTTATGTGGGCTCTGGAGATCTGAACTCCAGTCCTCATAATTATGCTTTAATTTTTTGAGCCAGTCCCCCAAATTCATCTTTAGCTGGACGCTATCTGCTTTATCATCCCCTCACTTCTCCCACACATCCCCTCCAAGTCTCCATTCTACCTGGTTTCTATGAGTTCCACATTTTCAAATTTTACATGTGTGAGACTATAGAGAATTTATCTTCTATATGTTGCTTATTTCACTTAGCATACCATCACTGAGCTTTATCCATACTGCAGCCATTAGTGGTTACCCTTATGCAGACCTATAAAGAAAAGGAGCAAGCTGAGCAAAGAAGAATACAAAATGTACAATTTGAGAAGAAAAGGAAATGTAATACAAATGTTTGACTAGGAAATGTAATAGAACTAAGTCCAGTGGTCAAGGAGATAAGAAGTTTAAAGAAAAGCCTGATCCTAAATGGAATACAGGGAGTGGTAACCTCAAAACAAGATGCCACCCAGCTAGGCTTCCAAATTGTGAAAAAAAAAATTAAAGAAATGCTTAAGGAGTGAAGAAAACCATTGAAAACAGAAAGCTGATGAAAATGTGTTTAAATGAGGGGGCCAAGACCTAGTCCCAGCAACAAACAGAACTTGGCAGTTTCAGTCATGTGGTTCTGGCTTTAGAGTTAAGAACAGAAGGAAGGTGTTGTGGAAACTCCCTCTACAACTAAGGAACACTGCTGAGGCCAGCCTTGTGTTAGAGATGTCCCTGCATGGACAGAGGCTTTTTCATGAAACTGGGAATGTGAAGCCTTGATTGCCTTGGAGACACCAAACTGTTGGAGATGCCAGAGCCATGGGATACCTGCTGAAGAAAGCTGCAGACAACATATGGAAGCAGCCCATGAGAGGAAAATGTGTTGCAGTCAACAAAGCTGAAAGGAATTAGAAGTCTGAAGAGAACTTTGACATCAGACATGGATGAGATGCAGAGTTTGGAATTTTCCCAGCTAGTTTGCAGTCTCGCTTTGGCCCAGTATTTTGTAACTATTCTCCCTTTCCTTTCTTTGGAATGGTAATGTACATTCTATACCATTATATGTTGTGAAGTAGTGGTCTGTTTTTTTTTTATTTTGTTTTTACAAGGGATTGCAGTTAAGAAATTGCCCTGAGTCTTAGAAAAGACTTTGAACTTTGGACTTTTAAATATTGTTGAGACTGTGATAGACTATGGGGACCTTAGAAGTTGGACTAAATGCAGTTTTATATTATGATATGGCTACAAGACTATGAGGACTAGGAAGTGGAATCTGGTGGTTTGAGTGGGAATGGCCCCCATAGACTCATATATTTAAATTCTTGGTCATTAGTGAGTGGCAATACTTGACAGGGATTAGAAAGTTGGTCTTGTTGGAATAGGTGTGGCCTTATAGCAGGATATGTGCCACTGGGGATGAGCTTTGAGGTTTCAGAAGCCCATGCCAAACCCAGAATCACTCTCTTCCTGCTGTCTGAGATCCAGATGTACAATTCTCAGCTCCTTCTCCTGCACCATATCTGCCCTCCTGCCATCATGCTTCCCACCATGCTAATAATGGGCTAAACCTCTGAAACTGTAAGCAAGCCTCAATTAAATGGTATACTTTATAAGAGTTTCTGTGGTCATGGTGTCTCTTCACAGCAATAGAACTTTGACTAGGACATATAGATGACATTTCTCCAAACTTCACAGGCTATTGCCAATGAATATTTGTTACCCTCTGGACTTGATGGTAAAACCATATTGCTAAAGACACTACATACTTATATAATAGAACACAGAAATCTAGCATTTACTCAACTGGAAGCCTCACCCCTCTGGTTAGTGTTCACACTTCTAGAAGGTGCAATGAATGTTACTAAGAGAAAAATAATCATCATTCTCCCCAGCAAGTTATAATAATGACCTGCCTGCAAGATATCTCTGTTCACTCAATAGTGGCACAAATGTCATGGGAGTAAAAGTAACCATTTTTTATTCAATTTAATGCTTGACCCATGAGATGCATCCCACACCAGATACTGTAATGAGGTCAATAACCTTATACTACATAGGTCATGGGCTTGGGGGAAACTACCATTATTTGTTAAATAACCATAGCAATAAAATGACTCCTATGACATTCTATACTGATAAATCAGCACATCACTCAACTTTTATCATAGAAGCTTCTTATTGCAATAAGTAGAAATGAATGCAGAGACCCACAAGTATATAATGTGCTGATTGGCCAGTAGCCAGGCAGGAAGTATAGGAGGGGCATGCAGAGAGGAGAATTCTTGGAAAAGGAGGGCTGAGTCAGGAGTTGCCAGCCAGACACAGAGGAAACAAGTTGATGAGGTAGAACTGAGAAAAGGTACTAAGCCAAGTGGGTAAACATAAATAAGAATTAATGTAATTCTTAAGTGTAAGAGCTAGTCAGTAGTAAGCCTGAGCTAATGGCCAAACAGTTATAATTAATATATGCTTCTGAATAATTATTTTATAAAAGGATAAACTATTTTATAAATTTATAAAATTAATTAATAATTTATAATTTATAAATTATTTTATAAAAGTCCCAACTCTGGGTGAGAGATTTGTCCTGACTGCAGGCCAGGTACAACACAGGAAAACTTCAAACTACAAATGGTGCCCGATGTGGGGCAAGAGTTTCCACCTAAAACCTGAGAAAGCTTTAAAAAAAAAAAAGATTCTAAAACAGAGCTAAAAGCAAATTCCTAGTTGTCTCTCTCAGGACAGCCACAGCGTGCAGGCTTGAGCTGCTCTATGGCAGGTTTGCAGCATGCAGGCATGTCCTGCAGCATGGCAGATTCTAGCCCTGGTACACAGAGGCATCTCCAAGTCACACAGTATGCTGCATGGTGTATTTAGCCTTTGCTAGTACAGAAAAAAGAAGAAAGAAAGAAAGAAAAAAGTTTCTGGGCTACAAGCTGCTTTGATAGAGGCATAGACTCACTGCCTCCCAGAGTTGGCTGACAGAATGGTTCCCCCAAGCTGGTGGTGAACGTACTTCTGCCATGTTGGAAAGCTGAGGTGGGCGAAGCCAGAAGCTAAAGCTGCCATTTCAATCCTAGTCATACTGCAATTTAAAGCAATAGATTCACAATAAAACAGATTCAGATGAAATAAACCTCTAAACAGTTTGTAATGTATGTAAAAAATGTACATAGGCTTGAAAGAGAGAAGAAAATAAATATAGATAATTATATAAGGAAATAATTTTGAAAAATAAAGTCTTTTAAAGAGACAGTAAAAGTAATATAAAAAAATAAGCTATGTAAAGATGGAAATCACACAGAGAGTCTGGATTATATTGTCTTTGGGATTTTTAACTACAGATAGACATTTGATTGTAAAAGCTGCTGAGTTAAATCAATATGTATATTTTGAAGATATCTTGATTTCAAACTTTATGTCTAAGGGTATATTGCTTTGGAAAAGAGGTTTTCCACAGATGATGAGAACCTATGGATTACTTCTAGACTTATATGGTTTGACCAGCCAAGACCCCCTGAAAGGTCTCCGATGACACCATGGCCCAGATGATCCAACATCCAAAAACAGCTTCAAGGCAACTAATTCAGAGAATACAGCATCACAGACTACTCCAGTCAGGACTTGACCATAATTCTTAATTTTCTCAGGATCACCATTAGATTGCCAGCGCCCTTATCCAGCAGAAAGTAGTATGAGAAGCCACACCCAAATTCCCAAAATATTGTTTATGAATGTTTACTTTTATTTAAAGGGGGTTGATAATAAATTCAATCTCTTTCTAAAAGAAGAAAGGGGGATATGATATAGAAATGTAGGATACAGATATTATAAGATAAAGGGGTAGATTATTGAATCTACTTTTAAAGAACAACAACTTGTTTAAAATGTTTTACATTGCTATGGATTTTAGTTTATTGGTACAAATTTAAAGTTAATTTTGTTATTATATATATATATATATATATATATATATATATATATATATATATATATACACTTTGGTTTAAGGTGTTATGTTTGTGCAGTTCATTTAAAATTATAATGTATAATTTAAAGATACAGATTAATAATTAGTCATCTATGATAATCAAACTTACAGTCATATTAGTTAAGTTTTCTAGATATAGATATATTTCAGATAGATAGGTAATCTTCAAACACTTCAAAGACCTATAGAATATGGCATTTAAAATATTTTAAGAACTTAGACTTTCTGGACAATGAGACACATCTGTTCTTGGCAGCACCAATTTACTTAAAAAAGGAAGATGGGTGTCAAAGACACTTCATATGAAGTTTATCTTCTTTTGGGAAGAATAGCTATTTGGGCAAGAAACTGCTCTTGCCTGGATTGCTGATAATATGTCGTATAAACTGGACATGAACCATGCATAGGAAGGTAACCACTGAACTTTGCAAAATGAGATGGTCCTTCAGGTTCCTGCTTCACAGAGGAGACTGCCAGACATTCCACAGGACACAGGGAAAAGTGACTGAGAGACTCTAGGCCTATAAGTTGAGGATGGATGCTCCAACATTGCAGAGGGACTTTGGGTAACTGTCCAGGCAGCCAGCTTTCTCTATCATTTCCAGAATTTTAGAATATGCTTACAATGCACTTCCTGTTTATTTAGGTAATATTATATCCTTCTGAGGTCTTTGATGTAGTTGAAGACTAGATAGTAATAATTATAATTTTCCTTGTTATGATAAAAGATAAGTTAGATATGAAACCTTAGACTCACAAATATAGGATAAATAGAACATTATCTTTAATTTTGCCAAATTCAAATAGACTAGATATTGTAACTGTAATTCTTGCTTGTTAACTGTTCTATTATATGTAATTTTACTATTGTTAAAGTTAAAACTTTCCTTTTTGATTAGACAGAAAAGGGGGGATGCTGTTGGATGTTCTGTATGATATGAATATGTGTTGCTCTGATTGGTTGATAAATAAAATGCTGATTGGCCAGTAGCCAGGCAGGAAGTGCAGGCAGGGCAAGCAGAGAGGAGAATTCTGGGAAGAAGAGGGCTGAGTCAGGAGTCGCCAGTCAGACACAGGAAGCAAGATGACAAGGCAGAACTGAGAAAAGGTACCACACCAGTGGCTAAATATAAATAAGAATTATGATTTTAATTTAAGTGTAAGAGCTAGTCAGTAATAAGCCTGAGCTAATGGCCAAGCAGTTATAATTAATATAAGTTTCTGAATAATTATTTTATAAAAGGCTCCACAACTATGGGTGAGAGATTTGTCCCAACCATGGGCTAGGTGGAATACAGGAAAACTTCTAACTACCTATGTGAGATATCATTGTGACAGTGTAACAAAGCATGCTTCCTCATTTACCCAGCCCCTCACTGTCTTTGTTCCCCCTTTGTAGGCTTCTTCCAAAGATTCCTTTCCTCTTTCATGCCCCACATCTTTCATTCCCCCCTATCATCCCTTGCCTTCCTTCTTTATCACTCTCATCATTTCCTTGTTACCTCTGTTGGTTTCCCTTCTAGGTTTTTAGAATTACTCACATTTATACCTGTTTACATGTATATATGCATGGATATGTTATAGGCTAGGATATGTGTGTAAGGGAGAAGATGAAGTTTTTCTTCATCTGGATTTGGGTTACATCACTTTAATGTTGACTTTACTAAATGTTTTATAGATGAGCATGCATCACTTGGAAATCTTGAACCGATCCTCTACTTCTTGTCCCTCCAAACACATTACCTAATACCTCATCCTAATCACCTCAGTGCCTCACATGTCTATTTAAAGACCCTCTGGGGAGAGGGCCAGAATATTGGAGGCACTTGGTACAAAGGCAGGTCTCTTGGGGAAAATAAGTGGTGCTCTTTGCTGAGGATTTCTGTGTTTTTACAGAGTAGAATAAATACACTACAACCTAAAACTGGACTTTGGCTATGTGGAGCTGATTCTGAAGACTGTTTTGCAAGATGAAAGTCTTGGCTTTGGGATAAACTTAGAGGACTGTGCATAATTCTTCCAGAATCCTGTATATGACTAGGTGATTTGTAAAGTAGGAGATCTTCAGCTACCTCTCCAGGGAACCTTTGCTGGATGCAGCAGTATCTGACCTCACATCTGGAATCACCTAGACACCTTTGCTGGTATTCATAGTTTTTGTTATACAGCTCTCCAGGGTGACAGCCTCCCAGACATCTTCCCCAAGCTCAGCACTGCATCCTTCTCTTTCTCTTCCTCCTCTCTGTCTCTCTCCTCTTTCTCTCCTACTCCCCCTTTTCACCCTCCACCTCATTGCATTCTCTCTCCTTTACTCACTCCCCTCTCTTTTCCCCCTTCATCTCCTCATCAACATCCTCCTCCAGTGTCTTTTCCTGTTCATCCTCCCCTTTCACATTATCCTCCTCCTCCCCTTCCTCCTCCTCCTACTTCTCATCCCCCAGCTCTGGAAGGCCTAATTCTTTCATGGATTTCCCTGATACTGAGAAAGATTTTGATAAGCTAAGGATGATCTGAGGATGATTTAAGCCTACCACTACCCAACATCTAACATGGAGACATAACATCACATGTGGCTAGCCTAGGAAAAGATCCGATTTCTGAGCATCTCTGAATGGGTTTTGCTTTTCCACTTTAGTAAGGCTTGGGGAAAGTTTAAGTCAAACCGATGTAAACCAGAGACCAACTCCACTGAAGAGCCAAGTCATTTGCTAAAGCAAGTCATATTTGCTTGATTTTCTCAAGTTTTAGGCTCATTTTAGCTTGTCTACCATTAACACCACATTCTACCCCGAGCAGATTATAAGGAATAGAGCCACCTTCCCCAGAAGTATGACAATAAAATGGACTCTTTTAGTTCCCCAAATCCCCAGCAGTCACCATAAAAACTTCCTTTTGTGCTAGGATAGTGAATCTGCTAATGATTAAGGACCTTTTCAAGTTCAGAATTGCCAAGTCAAAGCCCAATTCATCCCCAAGGTCTAAGATTTTCTTTTAGAAAATGTGGGCAGCTCAGGAAAGGGTCCTGTTAATGCGTTTTCTTTTTAGCCATTTGCTGAAGGTAATCCAATAACGAAGTATCTTCAGTTCATTTTGTAAGAGGATCACTTTCAAAAATACTGTACAGGTCAGCCTTTGAGAGACAGTTGCTTTCTCCTTTTCTCTAATAATTCTTAAGACATTTGGCCAGCATAATATGTGGCCAGACCCACTGACTATCTCAGGAAGCCAGGTGACCTCGGGTGCAAACTGTGCAAGCTTCCGCGACCCCCTAGTAGTCTCCTGTTCCACTCATCACCAAGCTTGCAGATTGCTGTTGAGATGGGTCAGCCAAGGTTCAGATGTCTTCTTCTCCAGGGCAGCTGTTCTCTGGCTTGGAAGTATCTTCAGCTTGTGGTGTGTCATTATTTCCTCTGTAGATAACATGCCCTCACCTATCTCCTGTCTCAGGGTTAGCATGTGTGTGATGGACATTTCAGTCTCAAGGTGACAGTCTGAGATAAGTGTGTCAAAAGTAACCCTCCAGCATCTTCCTTTGTCATTAGTATACACTAAGACTTGATGGTCACAGACCAGTAGTTTAAACAGCTCAAATAAACTTTTCCCCTAAGCACTTCATTCTGAAGACTCAGTTATCTGTGTTTTTTTTTAAATCTATTTTTTGTTTTATGTATATGAGTATGTTGTACACCGAAAATATGCCTGGTATGTTCTAATGCAAGAAGATGCTGAATTTCCTGGAACAAGAGTAAAAGCCACTTGTGAGCTGATATGTAGATGCTAGGAACTTAACATAGGTCCCCTGCAAAAGTAGCAAGTGTTCTCAACCACTGAGCCATCTCCTAGGTCTCAGAGTTATTAACATTTAACATCATTGGACTCTATATAGGCATTGTTTCAAACTTTCCATGAATTTTAACTAGATAGACACTGAGGATCAGTGTCCAGGTCCTTTCCAGAATCTCAGTGTCTAGCCATGTCCTGACCAGCAGTCAGCAGGCTCTGCCTCCATGCTTCTCAGCAATAAGAAAGGAATCAGAAGGACAGCTTAGCGGCTTCTCCCCCTACTTGTTCATCTAAACCGTATCTCACTAATGAATGGTTCCCAGGGGAACAGCATAGTGGAAGTGACCAAACAATGACCGGGCTAATGTCCAACCACTACCGGCAGTTTCTCTTCCTGAATACTTTTTGTTTGTTTGTTTGTTTGGTTGGTTGGTTGGTTGATTTTTCAAGACAGGGCCTCACTGTGTAACAGCTCTTGCTCTCCTGAAACTGACATTATCTCTTATATAGAAGGCTATCTCTCAGAATCTTTCTCCCTAAATTATAGGAAAATGGAAAAGAAACTTCTCTATAGAATCACCGATTAAAGAAGCTAGGACACTCTACATTCCTATGCCACTGGTTTTTTTTTTTAATTAAGCAATTTTTTTATTCACTTTACATACCATTCACAGATCCCCCTCTTCCCTCCTCCCATCCCTCCAGCTTCCCTCCTCAACCCACCCCTAACTCCCTCCTACAAGAAGTTAAGGCCTCCCACGGGGAGTCAGCAGAGCCTGGTACATTCAGTAGAGGAAGGTCCAAGCCCTGCCGGGGGGCGGGGGGGCGCCCCCTCAAGGGTGTGTGAGGTGTCCCACCATAGGCAGTGGGCTCCAAAAAGCCCACTCATCCACCAGGGATGGATTCTGATCCTCCTCTCTTGGGGCCATTTAAGTAGATCAAGCTACATAGCTATCTCGATTATGCAGAGGGTCTAGTCCAGTCCCATGGAGACTTCACAGGTGTTTGTCTAGATTTCATGAATTCCCACTAGTTTGGTTTGGTTATCTCTGTAGGTTTTCCATCATGATCTTGATGCCCCTTGCTCATAGAATCCCTCTTCTCTTTCTCTTCAACTGGACTCTTGGAGCTCAGCCTGGTGTTTGGCTGGGGATGAGAACATAAGGGAATGGAATGGTTGAGCTGGTTTATTTTTTAATTAATTACTTTAAAATTTTTTGTACAATGTATTTTGATCATATTCTTTTCCTTCTCTCAATTTCTTCCCAATCCTTCCCACCTCTCTACACATCCAAGTTCATGTTTTCTCTCTCCTCCTTTCAAAAAATCCCCCAAATGAAAATCAAAACAGATAAACTTAAGAAACAACAATAACAATAATACAAAAAATAACAAAATAAAATTTGTAAAAATCTCATTAGAGCTCATTTTGTATTGGGGAGCTACTCTTCGGTAGGGGCCTGCCCTGAAGTATGACTGATACATACAGTAACACTCCACTTGAGAAAACTGATCTTCTCTTTCCCGGGAGGTATGGCTGCAAGTAGCTTCTTGTTACTGGTAGGGCCCTGTGTTCACTTCCCCTTCTTAATCCCAAAATTTTGTTTGGCTTAAATCTGTGCAGGTCTTGTGTGTGCTGTCATAGTCTCTGTGATTTCATATGTGCATCAGTCCTGGTGTGTTGGGAAGACACTCTTTCCTTGAAGTAATCTACCACCTCTGTCTCTTACAGTCTTTACACCTCCTCTTCTGCCTAGATAGATCCCTGAGCCTTGAAGCAAGCAGTTTGATGAAGACATCCCATTTAAGGCTGAGTATTGCAAAGTTTCTTATTCTGTGAACATTATCTAGCTCTGGATCTCTGTAGTACTTATCATATATTGCAAGGATCAGCTTCTCTGATGAGGTTTGGGCAGTGCTTTGATATGCGGGTACAACAATAAGTCATTAGGAGTCACTTTCTTGCTATGCTCATTTAGCAGAATAAGAGTAGTAGATTTTTCCCCTAGGTACTTTGCCAGTGTCAGATAAGTGTTCTCTCTCACATAGTGGACTTAAATCCAATGAAAGAGTGGTTAGATACCCTTATAACGTTTATGTCACTATCCCATCAGTATATCTTGCAGGAAGATCACCATTATAGGTCTCAGGGTTTATGTCTGGGTGATAATGATGATTACTTTACTCTTCCAGTTGCATGCAAAGTACTTCCAGGACCATGAAGGCTAGTCAGAAGGGGTGAAAGTGCTAGTTGGACACCAGCACAAGTTCTCCATGTTCAATGACTTAAGTTGTGTTTTCAGCAACACAGCCTTACTGTCAGGTTATGTCAAGTAACACACATCCTTGGCAATAGCTTGTGATATCTGAGAGGTCTATGGGACTCATTTGGTTAATGACTCCCACAAGATGCAACCCATTCCTGGCAGGGAGATTTTACTTTGTGGCATAAAATGTCTAGATGGGACATTTTCTCCTCTATTACTTGGTGACCCCATTTAGATTCCTTTCATAATATATGTGATATTGTAGGAAGTTTCTAGAATAGTAGGTTTCCTTGAGATTTTTCAAAAGGACCTCAGTGTTACTTATCAATCCCCATCGTATCCCCCTTTACTCTGCCCACCCGTTCCCCTCCCTGTGGAACCCTCCTCTCCACTTTCCCATTTATCTCTTTGTAACACTAGGACTCTTTTCTCCTTCCATACTTTGCACTCCTTGGAGTGTGACTAATTGTCTTAGTCTTTTCTCTGTTTCCAAGATTCCACTATGACTTCCAAATTATAAAAGAATATTCTTTTTGTGGGTTGGTTTGTTTTGTGAGACAGGGTTTCTCTGTGTAACAGCTCTATTGTCCTAGAACTCACTCTGTAGACCAGGCTAGCCTCAAACTCACTGTAATCCACCTGCCTCTGCAGTGCTGGGATTAAAGGTATGTGCCACCACTGTCTGGCAAATATTCTTATACTTTTTCTCACTTAAGTTTATTCATTAAAATATAGACTTTCAGTACAAGTAAATTTGTTTTTTCTGATTTTTGTAAGCAAGGTATTGAGTTATATTTATTCTAACAATATTCAAAGACTCTGGAATTCTGAGTCATTTGAAAAACTGTAATATTGGCAAAATTGTTTGTATAATGCTTATATTTTTATTTTGAACAGTGTGGTGGTTTGAATAGGAATAGGCCCTATAGACTCATGTGTTTGGATGCTTCTCTCATAGGGAATGGCATTATTAGGAGATAAGGCCTTGTTGAAGTAGGTGCGGCCTTGTTGGAGGAAATGTGTCACTATGAGGGACAGGCTTAAAGATCTTATATGCCCAAGCTATGCCTAGTGCAGCATGTAGCCTCCTTCTGCTGCCTGCAGCTGAAGATGTAGAGCTCTCACCTACCTCTCCAGCACCACGTCTGCCTGCATGCCACCATGCATCTTGCCATGACAATAATGGACCAATCCTCTGAAACTGTAAGCCAGACCCAACTGAATGCTTGCCTTGCCATGATCATGATGTCTCTTTGTAGCAATAAAACCCTAAGACAAACACTATATCAGGTGTATCTGACATGTAAGAAGAACAAATAGTGACCTTATTGGAGGACATGTGACATTAAAGCAGAGCAGTACCAAATGGCATCTTATCTGTATGCTCAGGATTTGTGGATTTTGAGGAGACTTCTATTATTGGTATAATCTTTTATCTTCCTCCTTCTGTAAAGAGGATGCTGTGGCCCGATATCACATGGAGGGATGGGAAAATTAAATTTACAGAGTAAAAAATGCCATGTTACTGCCCCTGGTCAGCATTGCACTCATTCTGTTTCTTTGTATAAAAATGAGTTTACAGCTATGCTAGTCCAAGTAGATCACGTGAGACCTCTCCAATATTACAGCAGAAGAGACAGGCATTAAACCACACGCTCATAAGAGTTTATAAAATTCATGCTATTCAGTGACTTCCCTGGGGGAGGGGAGGATTTGTAACCTCAACCATAAAATGAATCATATAGATCAAAACATGTCTCTTGGCAGAGAATAAACCTTGGGTTTCACATACTTTGTTGAAGCAATTTTGTCAGCATTCCAGTGACTGCATTTTTTAAATTCCAATAATGAGTATACCTCAAGTTACAAACAAGCATTATTTCAAATGGCCTCCCTTTCCACAAAGAGCTTTTTCTAACTATGAAAGCAAAGCACTATGAAATATTAAGTGGTTACACAAGAAAATGCATCCTACAGAGTGAGGGATTGCTGTAGTGAGGCATCAGAAAGAAAAGTTTCTTAGAGCAGGAGAGAAGTTGAAACACTGTGAACCAAGATGCCTGGGAAAAGAAGTGAGGATCTTCTCAGGAAGGAAAGCATCAATGTTAAACTCACAAGTGTTACCTTTTTGAAATTTTCTTCCTTAAAAGTTAAATGCAAGTTTAAAGCGCCATGTTTTACTATCTTATTTAATGTAAAATGTGCATAAATATTTAGGCTTATGAATATTAATAAGTACCTATGAATATTCTATTCTCCCTCAGTCTGCTTAAAGAGTGTTTGGTCTCCAGAGTCTCTCTGACTTCATTATCAGCATATTTGACTCTATGCTTTATATTTAGACTCCATATCTTTGCCGAGAATAAAAATTATTTTGGAAACACACAAAATGCAATCCAAGGGACATATTTCTTAGAAATAAGAAAGAGTTGTGTTTCATTCCAAACAATAGATCATCTCTGAGCACACTGTTTGACAGACAAGTCTACCGAGCATCAGGCATTAGTAAAAGCAGCTTGTGGAGAAAAGCACAGAGGTGAGATGTTGAAACAGATCTGTCTGAAAGGCATTTGTAGAGCCAGCAGTTGATAAAAGAGAGTTCTTGTTTATTCACCACACACAGTCACTCTTTGAATGGGTACCAGGGTAGTTTTCACACCTCAATCCACATCTCTTTAGTCTTGTACGGCATATATTCTTTGCTCTTAGTGTGTAAGTGATTTTTTTTTTTTTAACTCGAGATGCATCTCTTTCTCACTCCTAGAGCTCTGGCAGCTTACTGAATCCTTTGCAACACCCTGGCCTTCATGCTTTCTTTTCCCTCTTCCCCCTCCCAGCCCAGCCTCTCCCCACCTCCTCTTTGTGTCCTTCAATACCCTTTGCCTGCATGCCAGTTCTCATTCTTGGAACCATTTCACAATTAATATACAACAACTTTGCCCACTCCCAACCCCCCTTAGAGAGTCCCTTGGGGAGGAAAAACATCCTCTAAAGCTTTCCTGGCCAACAGCATTGCATTGTAGCTCTTCTTTGTAATAGTTTATACTGTTCGGCTGAAATGGTCAGGGAGGCATGAATAATGCTTTTTCTCTCATGCCTTAGGAACACTTAAGGTGCCGTGTAATTCATGCAAAATTACCATGGGAGAATTCTCTCTCCTGAGCTGTTTTGTCCTGTGCTCCTGGGGACATGTCAGTTCCAAGAATGGCCCTATAACCACACAATTCCACCATCAATCTTTCCTTTAGAAGTACCTGCTTTATTGACTTTTCTAAAACTAGCAGGATCTTATTATTTTCCCTCTCAAGTAAAACACCCAAGCACAGAGGTTAATGGTGGGAGCGTCTCATTGATTTCATAGGGCTTGTGGCTAAGACAGACACACCAGCAGAGTCCATGGGCAGTAATGAGAAGACTTTAAGTCTGCTCCTTTATTCCAAGATTGAAACCTTTTCTGAGAGTTTGGTCTACTGAATTTGGGTCTTATAATTCTTTCTTCAAATCAGGTTGGATTCACACTATGTTAGCAATTATCATAGCATCTTTTCCCTTTGTCAGAAAGGATCCAGGGAAAAAGAAATGTATATTAAAAGTTCTCAGTGTCTTAATTAGAAATATAGTCCATTCATGTTCTTCTTACCCAGGGTGACCAGAAGAATAAAAAGGATTTGCTCTAGTCTACAATGCAGAACAAATTCAGTTTAAACTATCCTCAAACCACATAATGATCTTGTGGGTAATCCTTTTCTGTAAACTTGGAAATGTTTTATAAATGGATTAAAAAGTTAAATGATAGCCAGGCAGTGGTGGCGCACGCCTTTAATCCCAGCACTTGGGAGGCAGAGCCAGGCGGATCTCTGTGAGTTCGAGGCCAGCCTGGGCTACCAAGTGAGTTCCAGGAAAAGGTGCAAAGCTACACAGAGAAACCCTGTTTCGAAAAGCCAAAATAAATAAATAAATAAATAAATAAATGATAAATAAAGTGTTCCTGTCTTCTATTCAACCATTCTTCCTTCCTGGAAAAGGAGAAATCTCTCTATACAAAAGGCACAGTTGTAGAAAGAAAGAGACAGTAGGCCCACTACATCTCCAGTAGTCTATTGTCTCATTATTATTATTAATGGTCTTCTGAGTTGGTTTTCTGTGGCAATGACAAAATTCTTGAGACTGGGTAATTTATTAAATAATAAAGATTTATTAATCTCATGACTTTTAAAAGCAAAGAATATGGTGCACTACCTGATAAAGTCCTCTTGCTGTATCCTACCAAGGCAGAAGGCATCACATGGCGAGAGAGAGTGAGTACATTAGCTCAGGTCCCTTCCTCTTCCTCTAAAGCTCTGAGTGTCACATGGAAAGTCTCACACTGAAGACCACACTGAATCTTAATTATCTCCTATGCTGGCTAGTTTTATGTCAACTTAACACAAGCTAGAGTCATCTGAGAGGAAGGAACCTCCACTGAGGAAATGTTTCCATAAGATTGGGCTGTAGACAAGCCTATAGCACATTTTCTTAATTAATGATAGATCAGGGAGGCTCCAGCTCATTGTGGGTGGTGTCACCATTGGTCTAGTCGTTCTGGGTGCTAGAAGAAAGCAGGCTGAGCAAGCCATAGGGGGCAGGACAGTAAGTAGCACTCCTCCATATCCTTTTCATTAACTCCTGCTTTCATGTTCCTGCCAGGTTTAAGTTCCTGCCTTGGATTCTCTGTGGACTGAGATTTAATAGATATATGCCAAAGAAACCATTTCCTCCCCAAGTCGCTTTTAGCTATGGTGGTTCATCATAGCAATAGTAACACTAATACACCTCCCAAAGGCCAAACTTTCAAACACTGTCAGCATAAGACCCTTGGGATTAAGCATCCAAAATAAGAATCAAGCATACATCCAAACCATAGCAGTCTCCCTGCATTCAAGAGCCCTGTTCCTCTAAATCTCTGGATATCTAGCCAGAACTGTGCAGTCTAGGGTCCTGTGACACTATTACCTATTGACTTCTGGTCAACTCTATCTACACATTACAGACTGTAAGAGCTGTTCCATTGACCTTCTCTTTGCTTCCTTTCTAATCTCTAATGACAGTGTCCATTAGAACACAAATGCCCATATAAAAAGGGTATTTAGAACTCTTGCTCTAACAACTCGTCTCCTCAATCCTAATAACCTTTCTCTCTACATTATATTAATTATCATGGCCTGGATCATGCTATCATTGATCATAAACATTTGCCCCAATATTTCCCTCCTCTTAAGAATAAAATACCTCCCTTGATTTTCTAGGTGTTGGTCAGACATTGCTTGAATCCAAACACATCTTAATGTTGTTCTGTGTTTTCTATGGACCTCCTATCACCTTCCTTCATCCCTAGCCCCAGTGTGATATAGCATCTGCTTCTATGCTGTAAATGTTCTCACTGATTAATCTATTGTCTTAATTCACAATCCTAGTAGACTTGGGTATTGGACAGTCTAGTGCACATCAAATCACAGAACCCTTGATGCATCTTGAAATGACTGCCAGGACATCTGTGTGTCTCTCCAGAGTTGCTAAGTTTTCCTGCTTCTTTTATGGGTACCTCTTACAGATTGCTCATCTCTGAGTTCTACCTCAGGTTTCTTTCATTTTATTCTATACCAGATTTATCTGAATAATCTACTCTAATCCCAACTTTTAGTTGATTCATGTTTACACGCTAGTTACTACCAAACTGATTCCTCAGCATCTTCTTCAAGTTTTATCATATTAAAACAATCTGTTATACAACCCCATGCATTTGTCTAAATAGAGCCTCATAATCAACACACTCATAAAGCAATTTACAATTTTCCTAAAAATATTCTCATGTTCAATGTGCCTGAGTGGATGAGTAACTATATCCACTAATAAGGTATTAGTATGGTGCCTAGTTCATAGTAAATGCACAATGACATGTAACAATTAATATCTAAGTAACACGTAATCTGAAATGCTAATGAAGACAAGATTATTTTGCAATGCCTAAACCTAAACCAATAGCATGATAGATTGTTAATACAATGGTAAATATTCCTATAGCAAATAGCAAACAATACATGGCATCTATTATTGATTTAGATCCTCTTTCTTTTTTTATCATTTTTTAAATTTATTTTACAATACTATTCAGTTCTACATAATAGCCAAAGATTCCCTTGTTCTCTCCCTTCCTGGCCCCCTCCCCTTCCCCCCAGCCCACCCCCCATTCCCACCTCCTCCAGATCACGGTCTCTCCCGAGGACTGGGATCGGCCTGATAGACTCAGTCCAGGCAGGTCCAGTGCCCTCCTCACAGATTGAGCCAAGCGTCCCTGCATAAGTCCCAGGTTTCAAACAGCTAACTCATGCAACGAGCCCAGGACCTGGTACCACTGCCTAGATGCCTCCCAAACAGATCAAGCCAATCGACTGTCTAACCTATTCAGAGGGCCTGATCCAGTTGGGGGCCCCTCAGCCTTTGGTTCATAGTTCATGTGTTTCCATTCATTTGATTATTTATCCCTGTGCTTTATCCAACCTTGGTTTCAACAATTCTTGCTCATATACACCCTCCTCTTTCTCACTAATTAGACTCCCAGCGCTCCACCAGGGGCCTAGCTGTGGATGTCTGCATCCAGATTCTTCAGTACTTGGATGGGGTTTATGGCACAACTATTAGGGTGTTTAGCCATCCCATCACCAGAGTAGGTCAGTCCCGGCTGTCTCTCGGCCATTGCCAGCAGTCTTTTGTGGGGGTATCTTTGTGGATTTCTGTGGGCCTCTTTAGCTCTTGTTTCTTCCTTTTCTCATGTGGTCTTCATTTACCATTGTCTCCTATTCCTTGTTCTCCCTCTCTTTTCTTGATCCAGCTAGGATCTCCCGCTCTCTTTCCCTCGACCCTCGCCCTTCATTGCTCCCACTCATGTCCAGGCTGTTCATGTAGATCTCATCCATTTCTCCGTGTCTTTCTTGGGGTCCCGTTTTCCAGGTAGCCTCACTGGTGATGTGAGTAGCAGTTCAGTCATCCTTGTTCCACATCTAGCATCCTCCTATGAGTGAGTACATACCATATTTGTCTTTCTGAGTCTGGGTTACCTCACTCAGGATGATTTTTTCTAGATCCATCCATTTGTCTGTAAACCTCATGATGTCATTGTTTTTCTCTGCTGAGTAGTATTCCATTGTGTATATGTGCCACAATTTATTTATCCATTCTTCAGTTGAAGGGCATCTAGGTTGTTTCCAGGTTTTGGCTATTACAAACAATGCTGATATGAACATAGCTGAGCAAGTGCTCTTGTGGTATGAAGATCCTCTTTCTTTAGGAAAGTAGGGAAACATTAAAAGAGTAAGGCTGTCTTCTTCCACCAAGTGCTTTCTGAAAAATGCCTCCTTTTTCTATAAATCATTCCTGACCATCTGCCTAGTTTTGTGTTAACTTGACACACAGGATGCAGTCATCAGAGAGGAGGGCTACAGCCAAGCCTGTAGAGCATGTTCTTAATTAGTGTTCAATGGGGAGGGCCCAGTCCATGGTGGGTGGTGTCACCCCTAGGCTGGGGGTCCTGGGTTCTATAAGAAAACAGGATGAGCAAGTCATGGGGAGCAAGTCAATAAACAACATTCCTCTCCTGTCAGCTCCTGCCTCCAGGTTGCTGTCCCGTTTGAGTTCCCGCCCTGACTTCCTTTGGTGATCAACAGTGACATGGAAGTGAAAACCAGACAAAGCCTCTCCTCCACATGTTGTTTTTGGTTATGGTGTTTCATCACAGCAATAGTAACCCTAAGACACTATCTTTGCTATGCCAGGCTCACTTCATTTTCCTGTCTCTGTACTACAAAGTCTGCCAATAGGCAGAGGTGTTAAAAGTGGCTCCACACACTGATGCGTTTCCTCCCTGGAAAACTTTTAGGCTATGTTTGGTTGTTTGTGAGCAGTCAAGGCTTATTTGGAATGAAAAGGTGGTAAATTCTAGAAAGTTGTGGCATCAGCGAGGAAGAGAAAATTCTTTTTTTTTTAAATTGAAATAACATTTTTTTTCATTTATTTTACATACTGACCACAGTTTCCCCTCCCTCCTTTCCTTCTGGTCCCTCCCCACCCTGACTACCTTGCTTCCCTCCCCTTCCCCTTCTCCTTGGTCTCCACTCAGAAAGGGGCAGGCCTCCCATGGGCTTGTACAAAGCATGGCACCTCAAGTTGAGGAAAAGAAAATTCTTAAGGGAACCAGCAGTCAGGCATTACGTTTCTCCATCAACAGATGGAAATGGGTGTCGAGTAGTGGAAAAAGAAAAGGCAGAGTTCCGTCAGGAACTGGAGGTGGAAGAGGCTTTGGGAAGAAACAAGCAAGAACTGGGAAATCTTGAGCTAGAGATGACCCAGTGGTTAAATGTGCTTTCTTCTCAGTTATCAGGACCTTAGTTCAGATTCCAGCATGCACACTCACTCACACGCACGCACACACGCACTCACGCACGCACGCACGCACGCACGCGTATTCCCCTGCATGTTACATGAATGTGAAGAACAAGACCTTCCTGCAGGACTATCGAATTCCCTGATGTATCTGAGTTATGGCCGGTGACACACAGAGAACCGGTTTCGTGCGGCATTTCTCTACGGAGACTGGCAAATTCCAAACTTCCAAACCAGTTTCCCCAACACATGGGGCTTATTAGGGGCCTCCATTTTCTTTGGCAGGGGGACAAGTTGCATTTAAATACTAACACGAGCTATTTTCCATAATGTATGCTGAGTGGGCTTCAGCCACGTGTTGGAATGACATCAGCCATCCCCAGCCCCACGCTACAAAGGTTCCAAATTACCGTGTGTCAGAAAGATGAAAAGAGTGGGATAGTTAGACACCAGAAAACGTGGACAAATTCACCAACTCCAGCTAGCATATGACTTGTGTATTTGCCTCCAATTAAGCAAAATCTTTAAAAAAAAATCTCTAAACTTATAGGCCAGATAATTTATTCAATATTCTCCATCAATAGGAAGATAAAGTGCTGGGGAACATGTCTATCATTTGCTTTGCCACTTGGTTCCTGAGCAACATTGTGCTAATCTCTGATACTTTCTGATTTTGCTCAGTGACCCCTGAAGTGTACACCACACAGGAAATCAGATGAGAAATAAACACCTTCTTCTGGCTCTTGCCAAACACAAAACTTTCACAGACCTTAATCTTCCAGCTAACTCAAAGAAGCGTGGTTTATTGAAAAGAAAAATTAACGCTATGGTATCTCAACATTTGAAGATGTGGCTTTTAAAAAGAGTTTGTGAACTATAATGCCCCCCAATGTTTTTACACTGGCAGTATTTGGCTGGTTTCTTGCCCTTGCATATAATGGCGGTTCTGGTGTCTGCCCATAGGCAGTGGGAAGCCAAGACTCTGAACCTGTTGCTGACAGGGAAGAAGATAAATTTACCAGGCTGCTATGAGAAATAGCTGTTTAAAAAAAAACACCATGGTTTGATGAAGTGCAAAGGTTTCTTCTCCACATGCCACTACAGCAGAGAGAATTTCACAGGGTTTCTAGTGGGAAAAGAAGACACATGGAAGTTTTTTGTTTGTTTGTTTGTTTGTTTTTTTAATACTTTCTGTCTGGAAAGAAAAGTACATTTAGGGTTACAAAGTTTGGTTCAAAGTTTAGTCTCAGCTATGGGCTCAGTGATCTGCAAAGTCCCTATCCTCCCAAGTATAAATTCCCTCCACCTAAGGAGGCAGGATGGGGACATCAGACCATCTTTTTGGTCCATTGCACTAGCAAGTTTCTGAATCCTGGCAGTGGTGTGTGTTCGTTTTCCTCATTGTAGGAAGTGTCCCAAGGAAGGCAACTTAAGTCAGAGGCTGTGTTGATGCACAGTCCATCACGGTGAAAAAGTCATGGTGACAAGGGCTTGAAGCAGCTGGTCACAGTTTAGCAGCGGTTAAGAAGGAGAAAGCAGTAAGTGCTCATGATCTTCAGGTTCCTCTTTTCTTTTTTGTCAGGTTCAGGAATGGTTACTTGTTTTAGGGTGGATCTTCCTACTCATTTAACCTAATTTAGATAATCCCTCATAAGTATGCTCAAAGGCTTGTCTCCTTCTTGATTTGCGACCTTATTGATTTAAGAATCTATGTTAGCCATCACATAATGTATTTTGTACTACTGGGCAAAGTCAGTTTTTCCATTGCTAAAGTAAAGATACATGGAGATGTAGAACAATAACCACTCTTACTTTGTTGTGGACCAAGGGCTACACCTTCTAGATTCTTATTCCAATGCCAATGTCCCCACTGTTACTCTACTTAGAGAATGAATCCCTGAGGTTAGTAATGACAAATGAAATTACTAAGAATTAACAACACTGACCCTGATGTGATTGGTGCCTTCTCAACAAGAAAAAGGAGCAACAGCACATTCTCACTCTCTCTGAAGATAAATATCAAGGAGAGGGCTCTCCTCAGACACAGGTCCTGCCAGCACTTTGATCTTAGATGTCTAGTCTCTAGGAGTATTTTTAAAAACAGACTTCTGTTGTTTAAGTCACCTAGTTAATGTGTTTTGTTATGACAGCCTGAGCATATTAACATATATTTACATTTTTTAGAAACTATTAAAACTCAACCCCTACTCTTATAACCTTGATTCAAATATTATTAGATCCAGGGTCTGCCTGGACTCATGCCAATTCTGTATGACTAACACTTTGGATTTAACCTTTTGGGAAAATACATAAAACTTGGACTTTTCTTTGCTTCTGAGAAACAATACACCTTTTTTAGTGAGCTCAAGTGCTCAATTGATTTTCAATTAAGGGTTCCAAGTCATTCACTGGGGGAAAGGATAGACTTTTCAACAAATCATTTTCAGAAAGAAGAGATAATCTATAGAATGGGAGAAAATATTTGCAAGCTATACATCTGGAAAAGGGTTAACATCTGAAATATGTAAGTAACTCAAACAACCCAAGAGTTTAAGAAAACAAAACGTCATATTTAGAAAATGGAGAGAGGAACTGACTAGACATTCCTCCAAAGAAGACATACACATGGACAGCAGGTGGATGAACACTGCTCAACATCCCTGATTGTCAGAGAAATATTGATTAAAACACAATGAAATGTCACTTCATAAATGCTAGAATGGTTCATCTCAAAAGAAAATTTGGGCCAAAATGTGGAGAAATGGGAAGTCTTGTTCAAACTTGGTGGAAGTGAAAATTAATGTAGCCATTAGGGAAATTAGTAAGGTTTCTTTAAAAATTACCAGGAGAGTTACAATATGATCTAGCAATCCCATACTGATCATATATGCACAGACAAAAGCAGCTTCTAATCTTCGAGGTTAGAAGAGGACTCATCTTACAATGAATGGTAGGAAATGAAGAGAGACTGTTGCTGCCCATGATGCAGAAAATAAGCAACAGTTGTGTGCCCATCCCTAAAGAAGTTTATACTACCCTTCTATGGCTTAGGGAACATTTTAGAAGAGGATGCATGAAAGAGCTAGAAGATGGGGCGAAGGGCTACAAAATGCCATTTTCTAGACTCAATACAACCGCTTCAATAACTAACTAACAATAGCTAACTATAGTTACCTACACTGAGCTCTCATGAGACCTGCCCTATCAATAGTAAGTCAAGGAAGTGGGAAGCGCTCATGGTTCTCACCCTTTGCCTCTGAACTCTTGGCTATTGATAGACTCTGAGAGACAGGGACTACTATCTCTAGTATACTTACTGCTGAGTCTACGAAGCTAGAGCTGATAGTTCCAAACCCATGGTGACACAGATGGCCCTGGTTAATCTCAGTGGGTCACATAGCAAAAGTAGTACACAAAAACATGGAGAGAGATTTCTGGGATGGAAGGAAGTAGAAGGGGTGGTGTAGAGTTGGGGGATATGCAATGAGTACATCCATGAAACTGTCCAAAAACAAAATTGATTGATTGAAAATGAAATCAGTACACCGAAGAGGTATCTTTGATGCCCATGTATACAGGAACATGACACACTGGCTATGAACTGGAACCAATCTAATGCCTAGCAATAGCTGAATATATAAGGAAATATGGAAAATTGACAAAGTGGAATATTGCCATAAAAATGGAACTTTGATATTTTTGACAACAGGGAAGAATTTTTAAAAGGAATTAAGTCAGACTCAGAAAGACAAATACAGTATGATCTCACTCACATGTGAAACAAAGAAAAGACTGATTTTTGTAAAAGTGGAGAATGAATGAAAATTTTTTTGGGGGTGGGGGTTGAAAGAAAATTTGAGGGATGTTGGTCAAAGGGTACAAAATTTCAGTTATTTTTAAGTTCAAGAGCACTGAAAATATATTTTGTTCTTGAGAAACACAAGAGCAATTTCACCAAAAGGTGATAATAGTTAAGGTAATATATATAGTTTAGTTAGGTAGCTGGATTTAGTAAATGCACAATGTATGCATATATACACAAATATAAAAATATTATACATGATAAATGCTTAAAATCTTATGAATTTACATGTGAAAATAAAATTAAAAAATTTCAAATGGCACTTACAAAAATAAATGCCCACCAGGCTTTTGTTAGAGAATAAATCTCATGAGAGTAGAGGCTTTGTTTTCATTTCTGCATCTATACAACATGTGCTCAAAATGCTTTCAAACACATTAGGTATTCCCATGTGAGCTAAACTTCCCATGTTCTATGACTGCAATGAATAAGAGGAAGCCCCAGAGTCAGGAACTAGGGAATCACCTTCATCCATTCTACAACAAACTTACTGAACACTAATCAGAAGAATCATCGCTTGACTGCAGAGACTCAAAAGAGTGAACACTTAAAACTAAGACAAAATGGGCGACAATTTCAGGCGTCAGTTGTGAAAGTCTGGTACCTAACTTAGTAAAAACTTTCTAGACTATAATCTGAAAACCATGAAAGGCATGTTTTTTTTTTTTTTTGCTTTTTTGCTTTAAATTAGTTTTATTTAATAATTTCACGTAGCAAGTCACCTCCTTCACTTTCTCTTGACTTTTTTTTTTAATGAAAGGAACAGGAGGAAATAACATAACCTGAAAATTAGGTTTTCATTTTCATGAATGATATTTTAAAATGGTGCTCCATTTTTAGTAGCATTTTAACTTTCCCCATCTCTTCCTCACCTAATGCTCCTTCATAACATACCCCCAACTCTTACTTTTCTATTATTTTATCTGACATTGATTCTTGTTGTCTATCATCTAGTCCTCTCCTATACCTCCTTTACATTGGCTATTCCTACATTTACTCCAGATACTTTAAAATGTTATGGGAACTGCTGGGCGGTGGTGGCGCACGCCTTTAATCCCAGCACTTGGGAAGGCAGAGGCAGGCGAATCTCTGTGAGTTCAAGGCCAGCCTGGACTACAGAATGAGTTCCAGGACAGGCTCCAAAGCTACACAGAGAAACCCTGTCTCAAAAAACAAGAACAAAACCAAACAAACAAAAATGCTATGGGACATCTCACATTAGTTTTGGCAGTCTCTATTCTTTGGGCATTGGTCACATATCAATGGTGGTGTTGCCCCCGCAGCATTCTGTTTTGTCCTATTTAGTTAGTTTGAAGAGTGAACCCTCAAAGGCAGGCTGCTCACTAAGACCTCCTAGTTAAAAATGGTGGAGCTATCCAAACAAAAGGGTGTACAGATTGCTACACATAGGCACGAGAATCATAAAAAATCAAGGTGGTGCCGGGCGGTGGTGGCGCACGCCTTTAATCCCAGCACTCGGGAGGCAGAGGCAGGTGGATCTCTGTGAGTTCGAGTCCAGCCTGGGCTACCAAGTGAGTTCCAGGAAAAGGCACAAAGCTACACAGAGAAACCCTGCCTCAAAAAAACCAAAAAAAAAAAAAAAAAAAAAAAAAAAAAAGCAAGGTGGCATGTCCCCTCCTCCCCTAAGTTCTGACTTCTCAAATACTGAATTCAAAGATACTGAAGTACACAGCACACTTGCAGAGAGGACTGGAGTAGTTTCCAAAACCCACATTGGGTACCTCATAACCATCTGTAACAGTAGCTGCCCCCTGAGTACCGGTACCTGCACGTACACACACACACACACACACACACACACACACACACACACGTAAATAGCTATTTAAAAAAGCTATATAGTATACATTTAGAGTTCTACAGAAGGTCAGCAAAATAAGACCAGAAAGTAAGTATACGCGGCACAAGAACATTAGGTCTGTAAAATTTTGAAGAACTTTACATATTCATGTTATGTATTCATGCAACCAATATGAGCAAGTGAGGTGCTAGCTCTGAGAGTAGAACTACAAACAGAACGAACAAAACCGTCTCCTTCCAGAAGCTCACATGCTAACACTCACAGAATGTTCATTTCACAGATGTGAACGGTCATAAGATTTATACTCCAATGGACATGGGTATAATTCTGATCCTACTTTTTATTACAAACATATTTAAATTATTTGAGTTTTGTTTTATTTGTGTGTGTCTCATTTTCTGAAAAATGATGTTACTGCTGTGCTTAATGGCTCCTATACATATCAATAATATTTCTAAAATGTCAAATGCTACAAACATGGCGTTCATTATCACAAGTCCTGGCCAGTCCACTCTTGTAGTCTATTCCTAGTCAAAATTACTCCCTTTAGTGTTCCAGTTTGGGAATTCTGTTTTTTGCTTATGAAGATGGCAGGTAATAAATAAGTGAAGCTAATGGGCAGGGCAAAGAATCCATGTGTGTGTGGCAAGAAGATGGCATGACCACAGAAGTTCACAAGTACTTACCCCACTTAACCTCTCCAGATCTTGAATAAGTCATGACTCATGACTCTTTCTGAGTCTTGGTACAATACATGAATGAATTTTGTCAAGTATAAAAATTGCATCTAAGCATTTACATGATTAAGAGTTTAATCACTTTAGAGGACTATTTAATTTTGATTGTTTTATTTCCTTTCCCAATATTACTTACTTTTCAGCAGGGCTCTTGTTTTTCTAGGTAATATAACTACTTAGACAAAAGAGTGCTTATAAAACTAAAATATCAGTCATAGGAGTGTGGCAGCCCAAGAGTATTTTGGGCATTGAGGTGTTATTGCAGGTCCTTAAACTCACATTGATAGCAGCTCACACTTGGCCTATGTGTCTCTGGAAACATAGCAAACAAGACTAGAAGGGAGATACATTAATAGTTTGCTGATGGCCACACACTCCCTTCCAAATGTTTGGGGTTCAATAAAATTCCAGATGTATCTGGCCCTGAGCAATTTTTGTTTTTAAACCCTTTGCTTCGTTTACACGTCATTTAAAATTAGTTTATTTCATAGTTATCTAATATCCAAAAGGTTTGATGAATGTTTAAAAGTTCTTTCCTTAAAAGAAAAAAAAAATAGCCAGCTACTCTAACAGGCAGCTGTAGTTTGCCAAAAGTACATAAAATTTATACACCTAAAGTTTCCATTTTGAGTCAAAACTCCAAATCTGTCATCTCCATGCTGTGTCTAATGAAACCTTAACTAAACAAGTTCTCTCCAAAACAAGCCGAGAACTGCCAGGTAAAAACAGACTTAAAGTAACAGAACATGGTGCCCATACCCACCAGTACAAACTTGCATTAGCTGATTGGTGTGGAGATATTGGATCCGTAACATGGAACAAAATGGAGAAGTTGGGGTCTCTGTTTGTTTAGGAACTTCATTATGTTATTTGCTGTAATCTTAACTTACTTCCTGTTGGTAAATATGAAGTCACAGAGGCTGCCTTGCTTATTTCAAAATGTTGAAAACAAAGACACATACAGGGCTTTGCAGCCCCTTAAAAGTGTATAATGTGCTAGGAAATTGAATCATACTTAAAGAGAAAGATGTAAGAGCATTAACTACCATGATGGCACAGAAAGTTGTACAAAATCGTAACTTGTTAATTTCAGTGGAAGGCAACTGACAGAGAAGTAATATGAAGAAATTTGAATACAGGTATTTCTTTAATATATAAAAAGCAGATTTATGATGTTTATTTATGATGTGCTATCCCCATTGATGCACATTATCATATTTAATCCTTGCTTAATCCTGTTAAATAGATAGCATGATCCTCAGTTTGTAAGGGGGGAAATTGAAAGAAATTATTTCAAGTTTATTTAACAGTGGGTAACAGAGTATTAAACAAAAAAAAATGTTTTGGGGCTCCATATCTTTTTATTTATTTTAATGATGCCATATTCAACTTGTCAAAAATATGAAGAAATTTCCACTAAAAAAAATGTCTTGATTATTCCTGGAAGAAAAGACAACAACCATTTTAAAGGTTGTCCTGGTCCAATGTTTTCTTGCCATCTGTGAGTAACTATTAATGTTGTGTCTTTGAATATCAACTTAACCATTAAACCTTCAGTTAAACAGGATTATATGATTCAGAAGAAAACTTTCACTGCTTCTATAAAATTAGGATATATGTCTTACTCTTTGCTTGAACAAGTATGGTTTTTTGAAAGAAAATGCCCCCCTGTTGTAGAATATTATTTTAACTGGGCAAAGATGTATTACATTTGTTTTTGCTGCAGAATATTACTTTAACTGTGTAAAGGTGTGTTACATTTCTTCATGCTGCCTTTGTTTACACTTGTTTGTGCTGCATTTGTTTAATTATGTAAAAATGTGTTGCATTTGTTTCAGTTTGCCTGCCTAAGGCACCTGATTGGTCTAATAAAGAGTTGAAAGGCTAATAGCTAGGCAGAAGAGGAACTGGCAGGCAGAAAGAATAAATAGGAGAAGAAATCTTGGCTCAAGAGAAGAGAGGAGAAAATGAGGGAGAAAGAGGCAGAGACGCCCAGGGCCAGTCCAGCAGCTGCCAGCAGCAAACAGAGAGTAAGACATGCAGAAATAAAAGTAAAAAGCTCCAAGGCAAAAGGGAGATAAAGAAAAACAGATTGATTTAAGTTACAAAAAGATAGCCAGAAATAAGCCTAAGTCACGTTGAACATTCATAACTAATAATAAGTCTCCATGTCATGATTTGGGACTTGATTGGTGGCCCAAAAGAAAAAGTCTGGTACAGCCCCTACAGGGAGTGGCACTATTAGGAGGCATGGCTTTGCTGGAGTAGATGATCTTGTTGGAGGAAGTGTGTCACTGTAGGGGTTGATGTTGAGATCTCCTCTGCTCAAACTATACTCAGTGTGGCATGCAGTTCACTTCCTGTTGCCTGTGGATCAAGATGTTGTAACCTCAGCTCCTTTTCCAGCATCATGTCTGCTTGCATGCCACCACATCCCATCGTGAAGACAATGGGCTAAACTTCTGGAGTTGTTGGCCATCCTGAATTAAATATTTTCCTTTATAAGAGTTGCCATGGTCATGGTGTCTCTTCACACATTCATTAATTGCTAACTAAGATAGCAGATATAAGGAATTTTTTCCTCCAAACTTACAGTGGGCCTTTGTGCTGTTTGGTGTTTCTTAAAATGAATACTAAGAAAGTCAGTCATAATATTTTCTAGAGTTGATAGATCCCCCCCTTGGGGAATACATTTAATGAATTCCTAGAGGATGGATCATGATTAACATTATTTACCCAATGGCTACAACATGTTTGTGACTGCATTTTATCATCTGACAGGATAGTCCACACATCTTCATATAGTAGTCTCTTTCCAGGTTCCAAAAGAGGAAGGTGGATCTTGAGGCATTGGCTTTGGATGCGTATAGTATCACTTGTACTGCATTTCATCAGCCATGGCAAGGAATTGTCTACTAGATTAAGGATGACTGAAATCGACTATACCTCTTGCTGGGAGAAGCTATAAAATGAGAATAGGCTTCTTTATCTATTTCTATTAACAGCATCCAAAGCTCTGATACAACAATGTATATCACTAAAACAATAAAAAAAAAGGAGGCACATTATAGATGAGAACTTTGTCTATCCGTGAGGTGTGTATGCTGCATTGTATTTTGGAAGCACGTGATATTTTCATTTCCCAGGCTCACAGCCGGGGGCGGGGGAGAGAGAGATTTGTATGAGGATGAATTCTACCTTGAATTTCACACAGATTTACTTCAAGTGAGGTTTATGACTTTTGACTTTTGGGTGAGGATGTAATGGGTTAAGTCATCTGGAGGCTGTTAGGAATTGCATGTCAGAAGACCATTCATTTTGGAGACCAAAACTGGAACTCTAGGGTTTGAATACAAACCCTGGAGTTCATATATTAGAGACTCAATCTCCATTGCCATATGATGAATTCTTTAGAAGTTAATTGGGCCACACATACTCTGCCCATGGGAATAGATTAATATTCTTATCCAGGTATAAGTTCCTCATATTCATGAGTTGGTTGTCTGATCAAATGTCTCACCAATGTGATATAGTCCCTCTTGATACATGCAGCATGAAGACTCTCACTAGATTCTGGCACCTGGAACCTAATGAATATAGGACAAATTGTCTTGTACACTTTTCCTAAGATCTCACCTTGAACATGTACATGGAATACTAATACCTTCATCATGTATCTGTTTAGAAAATTCTTTTAAAAAGTCTCTTCCACAGGCTTTTGCATGACTCACCAATTATCTTCCAAGTTCCTGACCATTAAAGGAAATTTTTAGCCATTATTTAACACTGAATAAAGATCCAAAGTTCTGGCCTCTCCTTCCAATAAAAATAACAGATACTGCCCACAGTCCCACTTCCTGGTAGGGGTTTCCTTTACTTAGTTTTTCAAGGGACATGTCAGCCATCCAGGGCCAGCAAACTGTTGGAAGACAGTCCTGCATGTCTGTCTTGTATTGGCATTTCTGAGCTTCTAGTGAATGTAATTACTGATGACCTATTTCTACACTATATTTAAAACACATGCAAATACAAATAACTATGGATTCCAGAGGTTTTCTTTCTATGTAAAGTAGAAGTCATGTTTTGACTGCTGAGGACTATGAAGAGTATAAGGCTTTATTCTACATATACACTAATTTCATGTAAAGTCATAAGTCACTGGATCAGGCCAACTAATTTTTTTAATATTCTATTTCTACTTGACAAGTGGGTTTAACTTGGTTCTACCTTCCTAACTAGGAAGGACTTTGTAACTAAGTCCAAGTTATCTCTTCCCAAGTGGGAATATCATGCAGGAAGATTAAAGGTTTTTACTGGTCAGTAGTTTGAAGCTAAATAAAAGACAGCAGTGAGATAACTACTTTTTAGAGAAAGATATGGTAGCCATGTCAAGAAGATATAGAGTTTGGTTTTCTAAGAGGCCCCTGTGAGTAGAGGTTGCCCTATGCCAGATGGTGCAATGATTAGTTACAGAGACTTACAGTTCAAAGAGTTCATTGGGGTTACAGGGTCCCAGAGGCACCAAGAACATGCCACAGCCTTCTGGATAACTTCTCCCATAGTCTGTTGGTTTGGCTGACACTCAGCCATGCTGATTTATGGGTTGGCTGGTATGCATAAGAAAATAGAATGCCAAGGGAATTACACATATTCCAATACCTGAAGGATCCTATAAGGTATAGAACATCCTTTTTGATGTTGTGAAGACTGATTTTTTGCAGTAGATTTTCTCTGACTCCAATAAGTATAAAGCATTGTGAATTCAATCACATAGACCAAGGAAAAAGCTGGCAAACAGGACTCTAGATTTTTTGCCTGCTCTCTTTTTTCAGTGCCACTAGCTAGTAAATTTATGATCTCAATATAGATATGCAATTTAGAGTGAAGCTTCTGCCTTGCTAACCAGCAAGACAGATACACAAAATATATGAACGTCAGAAGAAAGAGACTTTCCTTCTAAATCCTTAACTCCACCCCTGACCTTCATGCTAATGGCAAGTGGCCTGGACTTTTCTTTCATTAACATTTTCCTACCTGTGTGTTTTACAGCTATTACCTCCAAATTTAAACAGTCCCTCATGTTAGAAAAAGGGATGGGGTAGGCTCATAATGTTCAGAAAGTAAAGGAAACACGAAAGTAAAAAGATTTCAAAGGAAATTGTTTTCCAAACACAAAATAACTGATGAATATATGGTGGCAGCACACACAAGATCTTCACAGGTTCAAAACAGACAAAAGCCCAGCACTGAGAAGGAGAAGACGACAGAGTCCTACCCCTAACAATGAAGCAATTTGCAATTGATACCTCCTGGGAAAGGGAAAATCAATTTTCTTCAATGGAGTGTTTCTGGATATTTCAACCACACATCAATCAGGGCAGAGCCCATGTCAAGTAGTCTTTCCTGGTTTCTGTGTGTTTTCACTGTGGCCTTGGTGTTGATAGGTTTTGTTATTTCTTTTTGAGAGAAAGAGGTTGGAAGGGAGGGAGGGAGAGAGGGAGAGAGAGAGAGAGAGAGAGAGAGAGAGAGAGAGAGAGAGAGAGAGAGAACATGCCATTGGTGGATAAAAAGGGGGATAGTATCTGGGAGTATTAGGGAAGGGGAAATATTATCAAAATATGTTGTATGGAAAAATTTAATTAAAACAATAAATGAAATATACAAAGCTCAGGATGCTCCCAAAAGTTACATGACTCATAAGGCCCCAAAAATTGCTGGGGAAAGGAGACTCCAAGAGTGGCTAAGCTGCCTACAAGTTGTACAGCAAGATCCAGGAATGCAGTTTTCATGAGTATCTGCTCCTTCCAAAGTGAGCTTTAGCATCATGCAGCCGCATGCTTCTATAAGGATCTGCTTATTCATACTACTATAATTCACCCTACAACATCATTGCTACTTCACTCTGCTGGGCTTAAGTGGAATAATGTCCTTAGTCTATTGTCAGTGCTGTGTATCAGGGAGTGAATTCATGTTTGCTCAGATCTCCTGAGCAGACATTATACAACTGTGTCACATCCTGACTGGGACAGTTAATTGTTGTGAATATACCAACACAATAACTGTCATTGTACACACAGAGACACAATAACAACAGTGTACTGACTTAAGGGAAGAGGTTTCATACACAGTATCCTGTCTCTTTTAATAATTTTCCTTTACACTTTGGTGGTGACATGTGGTATTTAGAGCCTTTCAAACCAAAAAGACCTCATCTTGATTTTGATACTTTCAGAAAAGTGTGAAACTGGGTGAAAAGGAGTAGAAAGTGTCAAATGTCACAGAAGGAGACGGAACTCTGAACTATTTTCTATTGTGTCATCTAGAAGATGCTCATGACTAGATCGGTGTTTCTTCTCCACCCCAAAAGTCTTTGCTTTCATGGCCCGTTTATTTTATTTCTACTTTGGAGAATCCTTCACTCAGCCGGATATGCTAGGGTAGCTACAGGCACATTAACTTGGATCTTATGACTTATTGCCCCCTTGTCATGATAAATGTTCCCCACTACTTGAACATTTAAAGAATATTTTAAAAAAATATTTAAAAAAAAACAAAACCCTATAGCAACATCCAAGAGGACTGTTTTAATTCTACCACTTGAGCTCAGGCTCTCAACAATCTTTCGCAGGATAGTGGAGGACTCTTACTGCCCCTTGGATAAGGAGCCATTGTTACTGTATCTTCTAAGATTCTCCAACCAGACTTACAAAAGCCACCTTTCCATTTTTCTCTTCTGAAAAATTCAAGTCTCCGTTCCCCACCTCTTTCTCATTATCAAAACCTGTTAGCAGCTACGAAGGATCTGAGAACATAGCATATTTGAAAAGAAATAAATTATCCTACCATGGACTCCTAGGCACTAGCAGACAACACGAGTCTCCTGGGTCACAGGTAAAAATCCTTAGAGCTCACAGCACAGAAAGTGCTGTGCCTTGTTAATGTTAGTTTCCTTTGGCTCCAGGCCCTAGTGGGAAAATTTTAAGGCGTCTCAGACAACAATTGTACATACAATGAGTTTTCATCACAGTTGAGAATTACACATCTGGAGACCCCAATTATTTAATAATGGGCTTCAAACAAACCTGCCTATCTTTGCCTGAGAAGTTGATGTTACTTTTTATTTTATTGGACAGTGTTATGGCAATTTTATTCCCCTTTTATGCACATTAGCTACAATAAAGATACTGACAGCTTTTATCCAGACTAATTTTTCAGAATGGCTCCCTGCACTATTCCATGGACTACAGACAGAGTAGCAGAGAAGTTTACAGAACTTGGATATTTCAGATACTATTATTCTGATCCCACTTAAACTTTGTATTGTTTTGGATTCCTCAATTAGTAGGTCAGAGCCCATGCTCAAACAAGGCATACATTAAAAAGGTTTGCATGAGCCATTAGGAATCATATTATTTTATTCATCTAAAATTACTTATATACATATACATACAGAATTTAAATGACTTGAGCTCTCAATGCCACCCACAAGATTCATAGAGTATGTAACAAAAACCCTAGTGTCCAGCATGAAAAAGCCACTCTCTAGTTTTTGATCAGGGGAGTCCAAGTGAATCCCAAAACAATGTAGGATATTGCTGTTGCTTTTAGCCACCTCCCAGAAGTTAAAGATCAGTCTCTATTGCTGAAGACACCACGTACTTTGGACACAAGATGTGGAGAATCTGAGCTGGATCTGACTGAAAGTCTCCTTCCAATGGACTAGCACTCATTGTTATACAAGCAGCCAAAAGAGGAAAGCAATACTAGTCCCACCCAGCTATGATGCTAATTAACTGCAACAAGGACCAGAATGGCAAGATATTCCTGAGGGTGCAATAGTGGCATTCATATCTTAGTGGTAACCGATAGCTATATAATTAGAATAAAGAACTTACCAACCAGAGTGAAATTATGCCTGGTACTGGAAACCTGGAAACCTAGCCAATTACTTGGGGCTGGTAACTATCATGGATCTTAGGAGAAAATGTACTACTACCACTTTACTAGATCAGCATAATTCCTAACTGCATTCTTAACACTTAACCTTCTATCCACAAGCAAGTGTAGCTTTCAACACTTATCAAAGAAACTTCTCTTTGCAATGGACAAAGACCAAGATAGAAAACCACAACTGTTCCAAGTTCAGAGTACAAGTAATTGTGGTATTCTTAGGCCAAGTGGATAACTTGACTTCTGTACCTAAGGCTCAGGGGACATCAAAAAAAAAATGAGCAGAAAGATTTTAAGATCCAGCTGACTAGAAAAACTGCTCTAAGGAAATTGTGTCTCCTAAAAATGACAGGAAAGATTCACGCCTGATACTTCACACATATTGTTACCTAAATAACATGTGAACAAATACAACAACAGTCATGCTAACATAGATGGAGGAATTCTCAACGAAACTCCAGCCCTTGACAAAGAACTATAGACAACTAAAGAATGCTGGGAGTGGGAGAATTAGTGTTCCCAAAGGATGAACCCCTTAATTGGCTAATACCAAATGTCCATCCTTGGAATGATATACATATAAACAACACTAAATTGACTCAGCAGGTTGTAGTTATATAGTTGTGTGTGTGTGTGTGTGTGTGTGTGTGTGTGTGTGTGTGTGTGTGTGTGTGTTAACAATAAAGAAAAAAAGGTCATAAATTTGAAAGGGGGTAGAGGATGACAGGAGTTGAGAGGAGAAAAAAGAATGAGAAAATGGTACAGTTATATTTTAACTTTAAAAATTAAATATAATTCTTAGACTTCTTTCTCCTTGCTCCCTTTCATATACTCAAGTAGTTCAACATAAGCCTATTTCAGTATACTGTCATCTTACTTGATATCTGCATATAAATAGATAAATATTTATGAAGGAAAACAAAATCCTACTATCTGAACATACTGTAAATCTATGAGCATGTTCTCAAGTAGGAATTGTGTCCCATTATGTGTTCATCACACTGCAATCTCACCAACACTGGACATTATTGACCCTTCTCCTTGAAATATATTCTTAAAAATAAGCATGTCACAGACAATATTTCAATTGTTTCTACTTGAATATTTGAAGATATGTCTAAATTAATGTATCTAATACGGCCCCCTTACATCTACTTCTGCTACATTTTCTAGGCCTAATCTTGATCTGATTAATACAGAACACTCAGTTGTTGCAGCCCTACATCTAAGAATCATTCTTAACTATTCTCTTCCCCAAATATCATTAGGAATATTTCAACAAATTACATCATTCTCTATCTAACATATGTTGAAACTTTTGTCATCCCTCACATACATATGTCCTAGTCTAATAAAACCTCCGTCTTGCCTTTGTGACCTCTTGATGTGAGGCCTGAAGATTATTTCTCTAGTAAAACAACAAGTTTTATTTCTAAAAGCCAGGATTCAAAAATGTATTTTTGTTGCCTTTCCTAAAATAATAGAAACCTTGACCCACTGAGCAATAAGGAACTTGAAAACATAGTTATTGTTGACTTTCTGCTATCAATTTCATCTAACTCCTTTCTGGCTTTTCATTTATCAAGTTCATAACATCAAATGCAAAATTCAATGATCTCATATAATTGGAAACACGATTAAAATAATTTTACCTGTAATTTAGAGCCTCGGATTGTTTTCTGCAACTCAGAACATTTGGGAAAACCTTCTATGTCACAGAGTGAGTTACTTCTACTTCTCAAACTAGAGACATGTATCAGGACCCTCTGTTTAGTGTTCTGTGTACGACTCCAAAAAGCAATACTGCAAGGCTCAGGAAATGGATCAGTCTTTAAAGTGCTAACTCCACAAGCATCATTACCTATGTTTGGATCCCCAACCCAACTGTAAAAGGCTAGGCATGGGAACATATATACATCTATAACCCCAGTGCTGGGGAGATGGAAACTGCCAGAAAGTGATTGCGTTTAGATAGATACTATAGCTGAAATGGGAGCTCCAGGTGCAATGAGAGGTTTTACCTACTGTAGATGTAACCAACCATCTTATTAAATAAGAAACACAGAACCAATGCAAAGAAAAAAGCCAAGAGATCAGAGCTAAGAGCCTTACCTGCCTCCTGCAGCTAACCTCTTGAGCCAAGAGACCTCTCCGAAAAGAGACCTACTTCCTGTCTGTTTGTCTTTATGTAGACTTTCTGTTCTGCCTTCTCATTGGTTGTAAAACCAACCACATGACTGCCTCATCACTGTCTGTTGCACAGACCTCCAGGTCTTCTATCGTATTGAGGTTAAAGGTGTGTGTCTCCAATGCTGGCTGTATCCTTGAACACACAGAGATCTACCTAGCTCTGCCTACCAAGTGCTGGGATTAAAGGTGCACACCATGAATGCCCAGCTCTGTTATGGCTTGCTATTAGCTCTGACCCCCAGGCAACTTTATTTATTAACATACAAATAAAATCACATTTCAGTACAAATAAAATATCACCATAATTTACAAAAATAAGTTAGAGAGCAAGAGTGAAAGAATCCCTTTGTCGACTTCTGCCCTTTAAATACACACATACACACACCACTATCTCCCAAAAATAAATAAATAATAAGTTTTGTGTATAACTACAAGTGTATGTATAATTACATGATTATATAATAGCTGTCTTATAGCCATCATTGGATAATTGTTACAGTCTTTAACTTGGTTTGTGAAAAGGACACAGTGTCTTCATGTCCTAGTTAGCTTCATCTGTCAATCTGACACAACCTGCTGTCTCTGAGGGAGTCTCAGCTGAGGGACTGCACACATCATTGGCCAATGGCTATGTCTGTGAGGGACTCTCTTGACTGTTGATAGAGATGGGAGAGCCCACACCACTACACACAGTGCTATCCCAAGGCAGAAGGTCCTGTAGTCTATAAGAAGGTTAATGAGTAAGAGCCTGTGAGTAAGCCAGTGAGGAGCTGACAATCAGTCTTGCTCCATGGTTTCTGCTTGGGTTCCTGACCTGGCTGCCCATAATAATGGACTGCCTAGCTCTTGGCCAATCAGTTCTTTACTAACAATGATGCTGGGGAAAAAGGCAAAGTCACTGGAGTCCCAAAGAATCACTAGCCAGATACACAGAAAGCAGCATAGACATTACAAAGTAAAAGCATGTAAAAGAACATGTATTTTCTAAATGGGTTAATTTAAGTTATAAGAGCTAGTTAGAAACAAGCCTAAGCTATTGGCTGAGATTTTAAAATTTAAATAAATAAATAATAAACGAATAAATAAATAAATAATGGGCTGCCAACCAGAAGAGTGACGCAAATAAATCTTTGCTCCCCCAACTTGTTTTGGTCAGAGTGTTTTATCATAGCAACAGAAAGAAAACTGGGGTAGAAAGTAATATTAGGAAAATGGGGGTTGCTGTGATGGACCTGACCATGTGACATTTTTATAACTTTGAACCATTTTGTCGGCGTGTGGTGGACCATCTCCTACCTTTTTACAGAGTTCCTATGATGAGGAGAGAGGAATAAGGAACATGTGATAGAATGACAGGCCTAGCAGATGAGAGGAAGAAAGACAGAAACACAGGATAGCTTTGGGAGGACCTGGATCAATATCCACCAGCCCAGAACTTTATTCAAGAGAGCTTTTTATAACAATGCCAAGGGGAGAGGCAAAAGACCTCCCGCTGCTAGATACAGCCAAATGTAGACCTTTCCAAACACCTGGTACCCAGGCCCATGGTCCATTATCCTCTTATGCAGTCCTGCTAGGTAAAGCAAGCTCAGATCTCACTAGGAAACTTTCATGGGCTCCCACATTGGAGGTTTGTGGAGATTGTGGAATCTTGGACTGGAAAAGCCATCAAATACTCAGAGTTTAATGAGCTTTATTGTGGAAGTTTGAAAGATAAGAATATTGAGAGAAATGTAACAATGGAGGTCCAGCCTGTGAAGTTTCAGAGAGAAGCAGAGACATTATCAGGGTCATTTATGTGATATTTTGGAATCTGTGTTTTCTGATCACTTTGTGATTAGTTATGATTAGCAAGAGGCAAACACCACTAACATGAAAACTTCTGTGTGTCATTGGGACAGTGGGAACAGCACACAAAAGATTGCGGTCCAAGGAAACCAAGGATGCATCTTAAGCTGGAAACCAAACTTACCACTATGTAAGAGTCACCCATGTGATACTGGTTTTGAAGACAAAAGCTCAAGATTGAGGTGGATATGGAGAGCATGTGAGGCTTGTTATGTGTGGCAGGGTGGGAGTTCCTGCAAAGAGGCCAGGAGAGACGGCCAGAGACCGTGCAGCCTCAAGTGCGGAAGAGACACCAGGATATTACAGTGCCCGAACAGTGGAACATCTGCCAAGGACAGCCAGAGGTGGAAAGTGGAGTCGCCTGAAGCTGGGGACAAGCTGGGTGCATTGCAGGTGGCAGAGTTGGAGAGGTGGGACGACTCAAACCTTTTGGAGCTCAGAAATCATGAGTCCCAAATGCTGGGCATTGAACTGCACGATTTTATTTACATAGTTAGACTTTTAGTATTGCTTTGATCTGACTTCCTATGCTCTGCTCTTTCTTTTTGAATTAAGAAATGTTTCAGTTTTTTTTCCTAATTGTCTAGGAGGCCACAGTTAAGAGACTCTGAATTTTTAAAATGACCTTGACTTTTAAAGTTCTGAGATTGTAAAAGACTACTGTAGGACTTTTAAAGTTGGACTGTGTTTTATATCATGAAATCAGCATGAGCTACTGAGGACAAGAAATGAAAGGTTATGGCTTAAAGTGATGTGTTTGTGTGTTAAGTTGACAAAGGATGGCTGTCCTAACTCTCTTCAGTGGTCCAGATGACATAGCCTCGAGTCATCTTGGGTAGTCTCAAATGAGAGACTGCCCACATCAAATTGGCCTATAACTGTGTCTGAGAACTCCCTTGATTGTTGATGGATGTGGACAGTTGAGGTTACAGCAGACAGTGTCATCCCTAGTCAGATGGTCCTGGACTGTATAAGAAATAACTGAGCATAAGCTTGTGAGGAGACCAGTGTGCATGAGCCAACAAGCAGTTCCCCCCTGTGGTTTCTGCTTCAAGGTCCCACTTGAGTTCTTGCATTGGATTCCCTTAATTATGTATTATCATGTGGAAATGTAAGATAAACAAACTTTTTGCTTTCCTAAACTCCTTTTGGCTAGCCTGTTTTATCAATGTAATGGGAAGAAAACTAGGGCAGTGAACACTTTGAGTACAATTTAACACAGATTTCTGGTCACCACCATTCTCCTCCCTCACACCCCTCCAAAGGCTGTGCAAGTTTTGTGAATGCATCACCTTTACAAAGTGGAAACCTACTGCAGCTGTCACTCAGGGTCTAGCCTCTAACCTATTGACTTCCTAGGACTCCTTTCTTTAATATTAACTACACTGCTCCAATGCTAAGAAATATGTTTTGAAAGTATCATAAGTAAGCCCTGTAGCAGACCCTGTAGCAGGGTCTCTTTTTTGTTTGTATGAAGTGTCTGACTGCTTGCTTATTTTGCTTCAACATACGGGCTAAATTATATCTCCCCTATAAAGTCTACTTTAAATCACCTTTCTGCCTAGCAGTATGTCAAAAGTTGGCCACCTGCGGGAGCCTAACAAGATTACAAGCTGAAAACTGAGCCCTGTGCTAACAATCCCAATTTCTACAATCCAACATTTCAACACGCATCTATTAACAGTTCAAATGGATCTCTGCAAGCTACTTTGAGGAATACTTATATCTTTGAGAGATAGGTTCAGCACATGGTGGATACAGGCTTGGCACAACATGAGGTGAACTATGTGCATTCCGTAGCAGAAATGCAATTTCAGGAGAGGAATTTGGATGAATATCTCAAACACTCACAGAATGTCAGATGTGGTAGTGGAGCTAAGAGAGATACAAGGTATATTAGGGGATTAGAAAAAAATACCAGGACAACTGAAATAGAGGTTTGCATGTGTTTGGGGGGCGGGGGTTCAAGGGTGTTAAACATGCAAAGTAGGCAGTGAATAGTCATAACACATTTTGAATTTCAACATGTAGATGATGGCCCCTATTCTGATTACAACTGTACCTCACATAATTTTTTTGCTCAGGAATCTGTTACCACCAACCTTGAAGACATTATGACTGTGGGAGATTCTCTAAATTAGAGAACACATAGAAACAGAAATCTAATAAGTAAGTGTGGAAGAGTGTTTGCTAACGGGGTCCTTTGGGTGTCAGCTCCTAAAGCCCCTTTCAGGGTCCAGAAAGGATGCTATAACAAGTGGAGGAAACCTAAGAATCTGAGAGTGAAGGGATGAATCAGCTCACACCATCCTTCTTCTGTGCATGTCTCTTTATTGTCCTGTCTTAATTCTAATTTTCTTATCCTCATTGCCCATAATTTCTTAGCTCTAATTCTCTGTTTCTATTCTAATCCCAATTCCTCCTAGTTTCTTCTTCATTCCACCTAAAACTCTTCTTTTACAGGAAGCTTGAAGCAATAGAAAAAAATTACAAAAGCTGCCTCTCATTGGTCAAAGGCAATAAAGGCAGAGCCATTTACCATGGCAAGAAGAGGTTCCAAGGTTACAGGAGTAAGACTGACCGGGGCGGGGCGGGGAGTGGGGGGTGGGGCGAGGTGGGTACCCACAGGGCCTAGTGACAAACTTTAAGACATGGGTCTATTGTCGGCAGACTTGGCAAGCAAAGAATTGGCATGCTTTTCTTAGGGTGTTTTGTGTTAGTAACCTTGGTAAGACACCTGCGACTCTTACCTTGTACATAACTGTAAATTTTTAAACTTGTGGTCTATTTACAAAGGCCTTTAGTCTAGTTTGAACTGGCTCTGAGATAAAGATGAGCTAAATGTGTGCAGTTTGTGTTAGTATGAGGAGAGATTGTTATTTTCTTGTGTTAGTCCGAGTAAAAGGAACAGAGTAGGCTTTAAATGTCTACAGTCTCGTGGGACAATAGACCTGGCTATGAAGCATCTCCTAGTATATTTTCTATATATCAAAATTATACAGCTAATGAAAAGTCATATTCCTAACCATCCATGGATATGTGTGTGCCCATAAGATTGAGATGCAATCATGAGATTACATGTACACATTTCATGAAAATGCATGGTAATAGGGAGATATCATAGCTGTTATTGCACAAGAAATTATAGATGGAAGCAAAAGTATTTGGAGTCAGTGGCTTGCAAGCCTTGCTTGAACAGTGTACCCCATCTGAGAATCATTCCTCTCTGGTGGGTTGACATCTGAATAATCAATTTCTATAAGCTGTATTTGCATCCTGGCCCAAAAGAGCTCGTGACAATGGCTCCTGACAGTTTGTCTTGTGTTTGACTTCAGCACCAAGCCTCGCAATCATGACAGTTTTTCTTTTGATAACAGTTATCCTTTGTGGAAAATTTCTCCCAATAGCTCAAATGCTATTGATGCTACTCTTGATTCCAGAGATGAGTGTGTGGATTCCAAGGTTCTAGTCAAAACAATACATTTGTGTTGCTCTAATAGAAATTATTGGTTCTATAGCAGGTGTGTTAGGATTCCTAGGAAAGGACATGTTTATCCATATTAGATTGAACTTGGAGGCTCAAATTCAACAGCACACTGCATTATGTACTCAGGAAATGCATTTGAAGGCAACAGACTTTAAAACACATACTGAGCATAGAACAAACAAGAAAATATGCACTTGGTGACATTGTTTGAACCCCAAATTCAGCTTTACTGAAATATTTAAGACTATTGTGAATGAAATATTTATAATTTATAAAGTAAGAAATCATAAAACTACAACAAAGGATATATAGTTCTGGGATATAGCTTAAAACTGAGATTTTTAAATATCAGTCTGCTACTGCTACAATAATACTACATAACAAACCAGCAAATTAAAATAGTAGCTCTTTATTCCTGTTGGCATTTCTACAAGTTAGCCAGAGGATAACTGAAATGAACTGAGGTCAACAACACAAATTTGTGTTAATCTGTGTGTTCACTATTTTAGTTTTTTTTTCTGTACATCTGTTCTGGGCCTGTTCATGGTAGGCTCTGTAATGATCAGTAGCTATACAGGTTCTCATGGTTATGACACACATTGAAGAAAAGCATGAGCATGTAATATCTCCTAAGCCCATGATGCAAGCATAATTAATTAATCATGTAATCGTGTAATTAATTAATTATGTAATTAATTAATGATTGATTTCATTTTGGAAAAAAAATAAGGAACATGGATTACCTCAGAGTCATAAATCAGTATCACACATTTAAGCCAGTAAAGTCAAAGCAGGACTCACATGCTTGCAGTAACCATATCCTCCAGAACATTGAGAAAAGAATGATTATTTTAAACAAACATACACTCTATTTTTGTTATTAAACAGATATGGATTTATCAAAAACTAAAAATAATTCTGAGAATTGAGCCATCATTCTTGAAGCCACTGTGTGATATGATGCTATTGAGTACCACTGCCTTGGCTTCCACACAGAGACAAAAGTCTCTAGTGGGCATAGCTAAGAGTAACAGTGAGACATTCAGCCGAATGGGAGGCTGGAAACACTGAGGTCTAATTTGAGAAGCCAATGATGAAACCTTGAGAGAACATTACTTCTAAGCAGCGGTGGAGGAACTCCGAGCCAGGAAGAAACAGAGACAACAATGAGAGGACTTGAAGGCCCAAAGGAAGAAACTATTAGGAGGTAAAAAATAAAGAAAAGAAAACCCTTTGAGTCATTTCAAAGCAGATGTTCAAGAATTAAAGCCTTTGAAAGGTTCAAAAAGAGGAACAACAGAACATAGTATCCTTAGTGTCTGAAATGTAGGTTATTAATGTTCTTTAAGAAAACAGTTATGAAGCAAATTAGAGGAGCAAAATCAATACAAATTACAGAACACAAGAGGAAAGGCATAGGACATAAATGAATAGCCATGGCAGGATTCTAGAGCATTTCCTTGTAGACATTTACTTTTCAAAAAATTATCTGCATTTTGCTTTACAATGAAATATTTTATATCATCAAAAATTCTTTGAAAATACTACTTATACTTAAAATATGCTATCTGTTTATGTGTGTGTTGTGAAACTCATTTAAGAACTTCCTTGTGATTAGGTAGAATGATTAAATCCTTCTTTTTGTCCCACTAATGGATAAAAGCACACACACATACACACACACACACACACACACACACACACACACACACACATATATATATCTAAAAAACAAATCATTTGATCAAAGCTTATGAATATTTTCAAGATAGAAAATTACGGAACTTACGATCCTACCCATAGAAAACTCCCAGTATTTCTTTTGTTAGTATCCACCATTTTTCATTTAAAGTTTTATCACTTAGTATATAAAAACCAAACTTATTTTTAATTTTTATCTTTTAATCAAATTTTCACATCTTTGACAATTCCATGCTTATTTACAATACATTGTGACTGCATTCACCCACATTTACTTCTCTCACCCCATCCCACTCTCATTGACACCCTACTCCTTCCCGACTAGTGCTCCAGTCTTCTTTCTGCTTCTAAGACTTTTGTGCTTGTATGTCTTGTGATTACAGCCTCTATGAATTCACAACTGTAAAGTTGTGCCATACTTGGGAGATAGTATTTTAAACTGCTCCTTCTCATCTTCACATTACATAATTAATATTTGAGGAAGCCTATTTACAGATTGCCCAAGTGCCTTTCCCACAAAGGATGTATGTGATTTTCCCTGGTCCTCACACTAGGTGATATAGATGTCCCCTTTAGGGATGAGCACTCAGCAATCCCTTGTTCTCAGCACTTTGATGCATTATGAGTCTCAGCTTTGACCATTGCCTTCTATCAAAAGAAGCTTCCATCTCTGATGAAGGCTGAGAGCAATATCATTCTATGGGTATAAACATGAATATTTAGAAGGCAGATGTAATGTTGATTTAGCAAAACATGAATATTAGGATCCTTATGTTGACAGTGATTTGCCAAGCCATAAGCTTTTGATCAGGTTCACAGTACCAGGCATTTTCTTCCCATGAACTGGGTCTCAAATGCGATTGGAAAGGAGTTTGAATATCCCTGAAATACTCATGCCACTATTGTCCCACTGGGCATGTCTTCTCTGGGAGTTTGATATTGAGGCATACAGGATGAATGATTAGTTAAGGACATTGATGTCTTTCTTCCCCAAAGCATGCATAGTACATTCTGGGACTTAAGAACGCTAATCAGCAGGGAGGAAGCTTCCAGACCAGTTTCCGTTTTTTCTCATACCTCTCTGTTCTTCACTATAGATGCGATTCAACCAGTTGCTTCAAATTCCTAGCCCCATGACTTGCCATTACAATGGATTATAACATGAAATCATGAGTCAAATAAACCCTTTGTCTGAAAAGGAGTTTTGCCAGGATAGCCATCAGAATAACAGAAAAGAAACCTACAAGTGGTATTGGGTGTCTACTGGTCAAATTTTCCTTTGAAGAAACAGTGGTAGCTAAAACTTGAGTTTCTTTGTTCTCTGTGGATGATGGTTTATCATCCCCATTGTTCTGAGTTCCCGCTTGTGAGCCTGGTTGCTGGTTTGCTCCTTTATAAATCAGTTGGACATTTCAGTGTACCAGGCTTTTTCTTTTGGGCCACCAACCAGCTCCCAAATCATGACACAGAGACTTATTAGTTCTGAATGCTTAGCCTTAGCTTAGCTCTTTTCTGGCTAGCTCTTTGAACTTGAATTAACTTGTTTCTCTTTACCTCCCTTTTGCCTCAGGGCTAATTACCTTTCTTACTTCTGTATATCTTACTTTCACTGCTTCTCTTTGTCTGGCTGGAGTCTGCCTGACTTCTTGCCCTGGATGTGTTCCTCATTTTCTCCTCCTTTTCTTATTCTTCTTACTCTTCCCCCAAGCCTAGCTTTCTCCTCCTATTTGCGCTTTCTCTCTCTCTCTCTCTCTCTCTCTCTCTCTCTCTCTCTCTCTCTCTCTCTCTCTCTCTCTCTCTCTCTTTCTCTCTCTCTCTCTCTTTCCCTCTCTCTGCCTGCCAGCCCTGTCTATCCCTTTCCTGCCTAGCTATTGGACATTTAGCTCTTTATTAGACCAACCAGGTGCCTTAGACAGGCAAGGTGAAACAGATGCAACACATCTTTACATAATTAAACACACATCCTTACATTATTAAACAAATGCAGCATAAACGAAAGTAACACACTTTTACATAGTTAAAGTAATATTCCACAGCATAAACAATGTAACACATCTTTGCCTAGTTAAAATAATATTCCACAACATTTCCGAGTGACTGAGTGTTTATAAGATTATTTTTACTTCAGAGCATTTCCATGGACACATGAGAAAGATGGTTCAAACAAGATCACCACACTGTCACAACCAGAAATCAGTTTGTTTTTTAACTAAACTTCCTTTTCCAACATTATCTGTGCCATCTGTCTCAGTGTATGGGGAAAGTATTGTTCTTTGAAAACTCATATTGGAACATGTGATTGCTTCAGCAATTCCTGTTAATGTTTTTGTCATTTCTTGTGTTCATCCTTGTGATTCTAATGAGTTGTTTGCATTCTTGCATGCTATCATTAAGGAGAGTAATATGTGTTTTGTCTTCTAGCTGTAAAATGGATCTTGTTGAGGCATTGAGATATTTTATTTCAGCAAAACCTTTGTTTTGTCCTAGTATGTGAAATAAAAGTTCATAAAACTGGGGCATGAAGTTCTGCTTTACATTGGAATATATTAAACTGTACCAATGGCCAAAGTACTCCTTCTACCTGTTTCTCTTTAGACAACTGTTTGGTGTATTTTTTGAAGTTATTAAAAGAGACAGAAACTGATCAGGTGTATTTCCTTCTGATAACACAACTGTGCTCCAGAGAGAACAAAAGCAGAGGATTTTGTCAGGGTCTATATTCTGTAAGCCCAGAGGTATCTTCTTCAAACATTAATCCTCATACAAATTCCCTATTTGATTGGGGAAATGGGCATTTTAATTTTGAAAATTTGGTAAATCCTTAAAGAGCATCATCTGTGGTGTGAACATGGAGAATGAGAAGAAAGTCACAGTCTTTCCCACATGGGGCTTCTAGTCCATGTTGCAACAGAGTAGGAGGGCTCTGGCAAGAGGGTCAGCCAGTAGGACTACTTGCCAGAAAGTCTGACAGCCTCACTTGAACCCTAGAAACCACATGATGGAGAGAGAGAGAACTAACTCTTGAGTGCTGGTCTCCATATGAGTACATGATGTGCACATACCACCCCCCACACACAAACATATATATACACACAAAAATGTATAGAAAAATATTTTAAAGTGTGTCAGAGGAAGGTAGCAGTTGGTGCTTCTATGGTCTTCTCTTTTTTATTTTTGTTAGAAAGTTCCTGAATTGCAGGACAGGATTCACAGGTATGACTAGATCTGGAAGAATCTGTGTCCAGATATGCCCCAGAGTAAGTTCTGTTTTCATAGACAGGAACCATGATATCATAAATGGACTTAAAGAACTGAGGATGTAAACAACAATATATGGGTTAGAGACAAGACAAAATAGGATTATGTAAAGTCCTTTAAAAGACCCATTTCACACCACTCTTCATAGATTCTAATTTGAAAATATCTACTGCACTGGGTCACAGATGTGGATGACTCTTGTTTTTTCCAAGCCTAAGAGTCTATACTTCTGTATAGAGGTTCATGGGTCAGAGGAAGAGATAAATGAAAATATTCAATATTTTATAACTGACACTGCACAATGTGGATCACATAGTTTTCCATCACAAAACAGCACTTCAAATGTCATTTACTATCTCTCACTGATATGGACCATATGCACTATGGGCTCAACATGATGATCCACACACTACTGACAAGAAAATACAGAATGAACAGGTTATATCAAGGAATATACATATATATGTGTATAGATAGATAGATAGATAGATAGATAGATATAGATAGATAGATAGATAGATAGATAGATAGATAGATAGATAGATAGATAGATAGATAGATAGATGGACGGACAGACAGACAGACAGATAGATAGATAGACAGACAGACATGCATTCAATAACAATTAGTGAAAAAAGAGGCCATGAATTTGAAGGAGAGCAGGGAGGGCATATGAGGGTTTAGAGGGAAAAAAGAGAATAGAGGAATGATGTAATTAAATTATAATCCCAAAAGTAAAAGACAAATGCCTTTTTTTAAAAAGCATAATTAAGGCTCAAAAGAACAGAGGGCCAATTCAAAAACCGAGTTGGAAGCAGCAGACTTGAAGCCAGTTTTGTTTTGTTTTTTAACTTGGTGAGTGGCTTTTCTTACAGTCTTAAATGTCCACAGGAAATGAGCTATATCATTCTTTGCCCTTTGATTAATCTGATATGTGAATAAGCAAATAAAACCCATACTACTCATTGTCTTTAAAAGGAAGAAAATCCAAACCCTTGGCAGAGATTCACATTTCCTCAGGACCCAAATTTAAAAAAATAGGTATTTCTTATTAAGGGATATCAAATGGCATATTAAAAAGAAACTAAATATCTGTAAAACATGCAGAAACATCACCAAATGCATACTTTATTATGTGATGGGAATTTCATAGACTGAGCATATAATTAATTCACTTCTATTCAGTAAAAGTATGAATTATATATCTAAGACATTACAGTCTACATTCTGTCTAGGAAAGGCACTTGAACAATCTTTAAGGAAATAAGCTTCCTCAAATATTAAGTGTATTATATGAGCAAATTTAGACACTGCTGTCCTGAGCTGGATAGATTTCCTAGTATTGCATCATAGTATCTGTTAACTTAAAGTGAAAAGAGTCTATGTTATTGACATCACAAGTAGAAAGTGAAGATTTTCACAGCTCAAAAATTATTAAGATTTTTTTCACTGTCTATAGGTATACCCAGCCCACATGAGTACCCAATATAATTTGTAAACCAGGAGAAATTTAGAATTATGGATAGAACTCTGAGCCTATTGGCTCATGGCAAAATTATTTTTTTAGAATAAAAGTGTGGTGCAGTAATTACAAAGTGATAGTAGACATTTCCACTCCCTCTATTACAAAAAAGAGGACATTTCCTCCAGTATATTCCACTTACAAAGAAACCACAGATATAATCCTCTTTTAAAAGGTGAATTGATTTTGACAGTCTTAACCTTTCTGTTTAAATTAAGTATCCATATGGGGCAATATTACTCATGCTGAAATATTCTCTAACAATGAAGTGTGATCATAATAATTTGTCATTTTCTTAGCAGCATGTGTAACATATGTACAAGTGAGCACATTTTAAAGTCAATTCCAATAAGTTATAATACTACTAAGATTTATTTCCAGCATTTAGCATGTCTGTAGAGTATCAGTGCTAATATAATTTGTCAACTGAAATAACACATAGGGATACCCCACTGTGATACTATACTAACTAAATATTTTGATCACTCTTTGTTTATACTATATTAAACTTATTATACTATAGACCTGAATACACTCATCATACACACACACACACACACACACACACACACACACACACACAGAGAGTCCAAGTTTGGTTGAAGGATTTGTTTAAATAATTTTAATGTCTCTTTACTGTAAACTTTCCAACTTCCCGAGTTGAAGTTTCAACCTTCAAAATTCTCAGAAACATATGTGTTCCTCAGACATCTCCTTTTAGGTTTGACAGTGAGACAGGCTTTGCATACTCCTTGATTTTTATAGAAAGAATGAGGATTAGTTTCACATTCAATGATACCATCAATGGGAATATCCTTGTAAACTTTAGCACCTAGCCACATACTGCTCTGGTTTGTGGTGGGACATGGTCAGTGCCAGTTAATCAGATCTAATAGTGCCTACTTCTAGGATCCAAATTAGATCTAGATAGATGCAAATGAAATATGCTTATATAAAATGATTCACAAATAAATCTGGGGAATGCGTCTTTTTAAAACAGGTCATATAACAAGGGGAGTCATGGATTTCTGCTTCTGGTTGCTAATACAAAATGTACGATTTACCCTCCCACATAAACAACCACAGTGCTGAGCAAAATACATTATGAGATCGTTTTCTGACATTGGACACTGGCATAAAGTATAATGATACTGACACGTGTAAATATGGGATGTGAATCCTATATTGGCCCCAGCATTTAGAAGAGTGGTGCTCATTCATACAAACAAAGTGATGAAGGGAGGTCCCGTATGCTTACGAGATGGGAAGCATCTTTCATTGCTAACTCAGGTGAAATCGTGTGGAAGGTCTAGAAAGAAGCTAATGGAGAGCATTGCACATGGAGAGTCTTCACAGAGCTTTTCAGTTGGGCCTGATCTGAGACTGAACCATTCATGCCCATAGCAAGACACACAGTGCCTAACTGAGAGTAGGTGCTATGGGATAAGCACTACACAGAGATGCTAAGACCACACATTGCTCAGAGTTGAATTCCAGTCCAGCCTGAAGTGGTCTCAGAGACACCATTAAGTAACTCACACATTCAGTGTGGACCCAAGACAGGTAGTATTATGGAAACCAGATGCATGCCCCAGAGAAAGAAACAAGGTCTAAAGGAAAGGATACTCAAATACATCTCTGATGGAAAACAAAAAACAAAACAAAACAAAAACAGTAAACCAAATCATATCTGACCAAGAGAGTACTACAATAATGTATTTGCATTCCAAACACTTACCGTCTTCTAATGGAATATTACAGTCAACAGATAGTCTACAAGTCATCCTGTTATTCTGCACACACACACACACACACACACACACACACACACCACAACACACACACACACACACACACACACACACACACACAGGGTGTGTTAATAAAAACTAGAATAACCCAGCAAGGTGGGGAGAAGATACAAAACAAACAACAGAAACAGACAATGATACCAGAATTAGCAGATAAAATGCTAAAATCAATCATTGTGTTTGAATACTTGAAATAAGAACATAATGAGAGAACAAAAGGAATTGTCACCAGAGCAATGGTTTGAAACACAATGGAAACTCTACAAATTGCCAAAGTACTAGATGGGATTAAGAGTGAATTGTGAGGGTCTTGGTCCCAGCTGGTAGCCTGATGGAAGAGCAGGATGGAACATCAAAGAAACAAATACAGCCATTGAAAATAACTAGAAAAATCAAACCATTTGATGTTTCATAAAATTGCTCTAAAACAAGTTTAAGAAAAAATCTACTGAAACATCATGGAGCAGTGAGTGTATGTGGCATTGGAGTCACTACCAACCTCACTGTCACTCCAACCCCTGATAAGGAAACAGTTTCATACAGACGCAGTTTCCTGTGTTCAGGTAGAAGTCAGAGGTCAATGTTGGCTGTCTGTCTTGACCACTTTCCACTCTATCATTTTGGGTCTTTCACTGAATTTGGTGCTCAATGGTTGGCTAGTTTGTCTTAGCAGCAGGCTCTGAAGATCTTCCTAGATCTCGTAGCCCTCTTTCCCCATGCCATCACTATGCTAAGGTTAAAAATGCACACAATCATATTGGTGAAATTATTAAGGCCACTCCACATAGTTAAAAGGGAGGTTTATTTTGTGGTGTAACTTACAAGTGAATGGATGGTCTACAGAGTCTGGGAAAGGCATAGCACAGTCCAGCAGTATTCTCTGGAGAACTCTGCTTGGTCTACCTCCTGCATCCAGGGTCCAGGAACCAAGAGAGCCGGCGCATCCGGATCTCAAGTCTTCAGGGTCCTCTCTTGGCCCTGCCTTGTAGGCGTGACAGTTACCGAAGCCTCAATGGGGGTTGGAACTTCCAGATCAAAGCTGGAATGGCTACCCACTACACAACCATGTCCAGCTTTTGCATTTGGGTGCTTAGGATCCAAACTTAGGTCACCATGCTAGTGCAACAGACACTGGGCCGTCCTAACACCCCTTGAAATAAACTTCAAAAATGTATGTGGTAGATCCTGCCCCCGACTTCCCTTCTGGACCAGAGTTTCCCATCCAGATAAGAACTTTCATCCTGCCCCGGAGTTCCCATTTGGACAAGGGAGCTCCCATCTGGACAAGAAAGAGAGAATTCCTGAATCTGTCAGCTTTGTCTGAAACAAGTGCACAGATAAGGCCAAGAATGAACCATAAGGAGATGGGCAGACATCAAGGCAGAAGTACATACAACAAAATAAATAGCAATACAGCATCACCAGAACCTAGCCCGCCTCCAACATCTAGATCTGAACATCAAAAATTGGAAGAAGCAGAAGAAAACAGCTTTATGAATAACATCATGAAGAAGTTAGAGGCTTGTGTAGAGGAAAAGACAAAAAAATGGGAAGAATGCTGTAAACAACTAGAGGAAAGGGCAAACAAATTAGAAGAAAACAATAAAGTCCTGGAAGAAAACAATAAAGTACTGAAAGAAAATCATGAAAAAGCAATGAAACAAATAAAGGAAACAGTCCAAGACCTGAAAAGGGAAATAGAAAAAATGAAGAAGACACAAACAGAGGGAATGCTGGAAATAGAAAATATGAGTAAAAGATCGGGAACTTCAGATGTATGTATAACCAACAGAATACAAGAGATGGAAGAGAGGATCTCTGGCATTGAGGATACAGTAGAAGAAATAGAATCATCAGTCAAAGAAAACACTAAAGCCAACAAAATCATGAACCAAAATGTCCAAGAAATTTGGGACACCATGAAAAGACCAAACCTATGAATTATAGGGATAGAAGAAGGTGAAGAATACCAAGTCAAAGGCACAGAAAATATATTCAACAAAATCATATAAGAAAACTTTCCCAACTTAAAGAAGGAAATGCCTATGAAGATACAAGAAGCCTATAGAACACCAAACAGACTAGACCCCCCAAAAAAGTCCCCTCGACACATAATAATTAAACAACTAAATGTACAGAATAATGAAAGAATATTAAGAGCAGCAAAGGAAAAAGGCCAAGTGACCTATAAAGGCAAACCCATCAGAATAACACCTGATTTCTCAATGGAGACTTTGAAAGCCAGAAGGACCTGGACAGATGTAATGCAGACACTAAGAGACCATGGATGCCAGCCCAGACTAATATACCCAGCAAAACTTTCAATCATCATAGATGGAATGAACAAGACATTCCAAGAAAAAGCCAGATTCAAACAATACTTATCCACAAACCCAGGCCTACAGAAAGCACTAGAAGGAAAATTCCAACCGAAGGAAGTCAGATACACACTCGAAAACACAGGCAATAGATAAAGCCACAGCAGTAAACCCCAAAGAAGAGAAGTACACACATGCTACCACCAAAAATAACAGGGATGAACAATTACTGGTCATTAATATCCCTTAATATCAATGGACTTAATTCCCCTATAAAAAGACATAGGCTTACAGAATGGATACGAAAGCAGGACCCATCTTTCTGCTGCATAAAAGAAACACATCTCAAATTCAAAGACAGACACTACCTAAGAATAAAAGGCTGGGAAAAGACTTTCCAATCAAATGGTCTTAAGAAACAAGAGGGTGTAGCCATCCTGATATCCAACAAAATAGACTTCAAACTAAAATCAATCAAAAGAGATCAAGAAGGGCATTACATCCTCATCACAGGACAGATCCACCAAGATGAAGTTTCAATTCTGAGCATTTATGCCCCAAACACAAGGGCACCCATATATGTAAAAGAAACATTACTAAAGCTTAAACCACATACAAAACCCCACACATTAATAGTGGGAGATCTCAACACCCCACTTTCACCACTGGACAGATCTTCCAAATCGAAACTTAACAGGGAAATAAAGGACTTAACTGATGTCATGACCCAAATGGACCTAATAGATATTATCTACAGAACATTCCATCCTAACAAAAAAGAATATACCTTCTTCTCAGCACCCCATGGAACTTTCTCTAAAATCAACCACATACTTGGCCACAAAGCAAATCTCAACAGATACAAAACAATTGGAATAACCTCCTGTGTTCTATCAGACCACCATGGTTTAAAGTTAAATTTCAACAACAACAAAAACTACAGAAAACCTACAATCTCATGGAAACTGAATAATGCTCACCTGAATCACCAGTGGGTTAAGGAAGAAATAAAAAAAGAAATTAAAGACTTCCTAGAGATCAACGAAAATGAAGACACCACATACCCAAATTTATGGGACACTATGAAAGCAGTGCTAAGAGAGAAATTCATAGCACTAAATGCCCACATAAAGAAGTTGGAGAAATCTCACACTAGTGACTTAACAGCACACCTGAAAGCTCTAGAACAAGAAGAAGCAAAGTCTCCCAGAAAGAATAGACGCCAGGAAATTATCAAAGTGAGAGGTGAAATTAATAAAATAGAAACTAAGAGAATAATACAAAAAATTAATGAAACAAAGAGTTGGTTCTTTGAGAAAATCAACAAGATAGACAAGCCCTTATCCAAACTAATCAAAAGACAGAGAGAGAGAATCCAAATCAACAAAATCAGAAATGAAAAGGGGGATATAACAACAGACATTGAGGAAATCCAGAGAATTATTAGGTCATATTTCAAAAACCTCTACTCCACAAAACTGGAAAACCTAAAAGAAATGGACAATTTTCTGGATAAATACCACATACCTAAGTTAAATCAAGACCAGATAAACTATTTAAATAGTCCAATAACCCCTAAGGAAATAGAAACAGTCATTAAAAGTCTCCCAACTAAAAAAAGCCCAGGACCAGATGGTTTCAGCGTAGAATTCTACCAGATCTTCAAAGAAGAGTTAATAGCAATACTCTCTAAATTGTTCCATATAATAGAAACAGAAGGGACATTACCAAACTCCTTCTATGAGGCTACAATAACCCTGATTCCCAAACCAAACAAGGATACAACAAAGAAAGAGCGATACAGACCGATCTCCCTCATGAACATTGATGCAAAAATACTCAATAAAATACTGGCAAACAGACTCCAAGAACACATCAGAACAATTATCCACCATGATCAAGTAGGCTTCATCCCAGGGATGCAAGGGTCTTTCAACATAGGAAAGTCCGTCAATGTCATACACCATATAAACAAACTCAAAGAAAAAAACGACATGATCATCTCACTAGATGCAGAAAAGGCATTTGACAAAATCCAACACCCCTTCATGATAAAAGTCTTGGAGCGATCAGGAATACAGGGAACATACCTAAACATAATAAAGGCAATTTACAGCAAGCCAACAGCCAACATCAAATTAAATGGAGAGAAACTCAAAGCAATTCCACTAAAATCAGGAATGAGGCAAGGCTGTCCACTCTCCCCATACTTATTCAATATAGTACTTGAAGTTCTAGCCAGAGCAATAAGACAACATAAGGAGATTAAGGGGATACAAATTGGTAAGGAAGAAGTCAAGCTTTCCCTATTTGCAGATGACATGATAGTATACTTGAGTGACCCCAATGATTCCACCCAGGAACTGATAACGCTTATAAACACCTTCAGCAACATGGCAGGACACAAGATCAACTCAAAAAAATCAGTAGCCCTCCTATATACAATGGACAAAGAAGCTGAGAAGGAAATCAGAGATATATCACCCTTTACAATAGCCACAAATGACATAAAATACCTTGGGGTAACACTAACCAAGCAAGTGAAGGACCTACATGACAAGAACTTTAAGTCCCTGAAAAAAGAAATTGAAGAAGATGTCAGAAAATGGAAAGATCTCCCATGCTCATGATAGGCAGGACCAACATAGTAAAAATGGCAATTTTACCAAAAGCAATCTACAGTTTCAATGCAAACCCCATCAAAATACCAACACAATTCTTCACAGACCTGGAAAGAATAATACTCAACTTCACATGGAAAAACAAAAATCCCAGGATAGCCAAAAGAATCCTGTACAATAAAACAACCTCTGGAGGCATCACAATCCCTGACTTCAAGCTCTACTATAGAGCTACAGTAATAAAAACAGCTTGGTATTGGCATAAAAACCGACATGTGGACCAATGGAATCGAATTGAAGACTCTGACATTAACCCACACACCTATGAACATATAATTTTTGACAAAGAAGCCAAAAGTGTACAATGGAAAAAAGAAAGCATCTTCAACAAATGGTCCTGGCATAACTGGATATCAACATGTAGAAGGCTGCAAATAGATCCATATCTGTCACCATGCACAAAACTTAAGTCCAAGTGGATCAAGGACCTCAACATAAATCCAGCTACTCTGAACCTGCTAGATGAGAAAGTAGGAAGTAGTCTTGAACGCATTGGCATAGGAGATCACTTCCTAAATATAACACCAGTAGCACAGGCACTGAGAGAAACAATCAATCAATGGGACTTCTTGAAACTGAGAAGCTTTTGTAGAGCAAAGGATACAGTCAACAAGGCAAAGCGACAGCCTACAGAATGGGAAAAGATCTTCACCAACCCCACATCTGACAGAGGACTGATATCCAGAATATATAAGGAACTCAAGAAATTAAACATCAAAACAACCAACAGTCCAATTAAGAAATGGGCTATAGAACTAAACAGAGAATTCTCAACAGAGGAAACTCAAATGGCTGAAAGACATTTAAGGAATTGCTCAACATCCCTAGTCATCAGGGAAATGCAAATCAAAACAACTCTGAGATACCACCTTACGCCTGTCAGAATGGCTAAGATCAAAAACACTGAGGACACTTTATGCTTGAGAGGATGTGGAACTCAGGGAACTCTCCTCCACTTCTGGTGGAAATGCAAGTTTGTACAGCCACTTTGGAAATCAATATGGCGCTTTCTTAGAAAATTGGGAATCAATCTCCCCCAAGATCCAGCTATACCACTCTTGGGCATATACCCAAGAAATGCTCAATCATACCACAAGAGCACTTGCTCAGCTATGTTCATATCAGCATTGTTTGTAGTAGCCAAAACCTGGAAACAACCTAGATGCCCTTCAACTGAAGAATGGATAAATAAATTGTGGCACATATACACAATGGAATACTACTCAGCAGAGAAAAACAATGACATCATGAGGTTTGCAGGCAAATGGATGGATCTAGAAAAAATCATCCTGAGTGAGGTAACCCAGACTCAGAAAGACAAATATGGTATGTACTCACTCATAGGAGGATGCTAGATGTGGAACAAGGATGACTGGACTGCTACTCACATCACCAGTGAGGCTACCTGGAAAACAGGACCCCAAGAAAGACACAGGGATCTCCCAATGACGGAGAAATGGATGAGATCTACATGAACAGCCTGGACATGAGTGGGAGCAATGAACGGCGAGGGTCGAGGGAAAGAGAGCGGGAGATCCCACTTGGATCAAGAACAGAGAGGGAGAACAAGGAATAGGAGACCATGGTAAATGAAGACCACATGAGAAAAGGAAGAAACAAAGTGCTAAAGAGGCCCACAGAAATCCACAAAGATACCCCCACAAAAGACTGCTGGCAATGGCCGAGAGACAGCCGGGACTGACCTACTCTGGTGATGGGATGGCCAAACACCCTAATAGTTGTGCCAGAAACCCCATCCAAGTACTGAGGAATCTGGATGCAGACATCCACGGCTAGGCCCCGGGTGGAGCGCTGGGAGTCTAATTAGTGAGAAAGAGGAGGGTTTATATGAGCGAGAATTGTTGAATCCAAGGTTGGATAAAGCACAGGGACAAATAGCCAAACGAATGGAAACACATGAACTATGAACCAAAGGCTGAAGGGCCCCCAACTGGATTAAGCCCTCTGAATAGGTGGGACAGTCGATTGGCTTGATCTGTTTGGGAGGCATCTAGCAATGGTACCAGGTCCTGGGCTCGCTGCATGAGATAGCTGTTTGAAACCTGGGACTTATACAAGGACGTTTAGCTCAATCTGGGAGGAGGGGACTGGACCTGCCTGGACTGAGTCTATCAGGTCGATCTCAGTCCTCGGAGGTGGCCTTGATCTGGAGGTGCTGGGAAATGGGGGTGGGCTGGGGGGAAGGGGAGGGGGCGGGAGGGGGGGAACAAGGAAATCTGCAGCTGTTATGTAGAACTGAATAGTATTGTAAAAAAAAAAAAGTATGTGGTAAAACATGAAGAGACTCAAAGCATTTGTCCATTAAAAGAAATAAAAGTAAATAAAAATCCATCAACATATGTCGATATATACTCTGATTACATTATTATGATATTTCTTCAGAAGATGTAATAGATGAGATACTATGGTTGTTTTAGTTTTATGACATGCAAGAAAATGATCCTTTTTTCCATTTGACATTTTCTTTTTCAAAAATTTTACTCCACATTCAGTATTCCCTACAAATACATTCATTTAGTATTTTTCTGATTTTAATATATTAGTTCCCTCCAGTAAAATGCCTTTTCCTCTTAACTGAATATTAAGGAGATTACAAAGTCAAGCATTGGTTGTTAAATATTCAACTATAGGAACATGTTTAGAATACAGATGATATAAATGTTTCTAGGTCAGTATATACTCAAACACAAATGATTTTAATTTAATCCATTACCGCTGACAAAAACTATCAGATACATTGCTAACTAATACATATAAATTTTCAATGTATTATTAGCATATATATATACATATATACATTTCTTAATTCTATGATGGCTTTCTTGTGCTAAATACTAGTGCTATAAAATATCTGCATGATAAGATGAACTAGACACAGATTCAGTATGGATTTTTAGAACATTTTTAAAAGAAAAAATGTTAAACATGAAATATCTCTGAAGATAAGCCATACTTTGCTAGTGTTATCTCAGTCTTTGTCTGCAGTGATTGCTTCCCTCACAGAAACTCAAAATGTAGAAACACAGACTAAGGCAAAACTTCAAACTAGAATTGAAAAATGCAAAACTGACTGAGAGATAATATGAAATTCTAATGTCAAGTTGATTGGCAATCTTAAAATCTCCATTTTAGTAGATACATTAGAGGTATAAAAAATGTTCCGGGGGCTGGAGAGATAGCTCAAGAGGTTAAGAGCACTGGCTGCTCTTCCAGAGGTTCTGAGTTCAATTCCCAGCAACCACATGGTGGCTCACAGCCATCTGTAATAAGATATGTTGTCCTCTTCTGGAATTCAGGTATACATGCAGGCAGAACATTGTATACATAACGAATAAATAAATCTTAAAAAAAAAAAAAAGAAAAAAGAAAAGAAAAATGTTCCAGGACCATTCAAACACAGCTACTAGAAAACTGTTTGTTTTTTTGTTTTTTTTTAACAATGACAGAGCAAAAACCAAGCAAGTCGACTTTACATTTTGAAAAGCTGTTCCTCCCTAAAGCAACTGCCACTTGAACATGTATCATGAAAACATGTAGCCTAAGATTCTCAAATACTGAAAAGAAAGTGATAGGCTTCTTTTGTTTTCAGCATTTTTTTTTCTTTAAAACATTCAATTGCAATTTAACACTCATTGTCATCAAAAACAATTTTCATTTTCTTTGGTGGTGTTGTGCAAACTACTTCATTCCCCAAAACCACTTTCTATGGCTTTCTCCAAAGGAGACCACGAGTGTGTCTCTTCAGTCCTTAAAAGGTTTTCCTGCTCTGTATCTTTTGTCTTATTTTCCTGTTGTTTTGAAATAACTGAGCCATTGTTCTCAAACTGCTCTCTTAGAACACAAAGCCTCCATCCACTTTGGAATTTGTCCACATAAACAGACCTAGGAGCAGTTATCTTCCTGAGCTAACATTTCAAACAACAAATGCTAAGGTAGTTTGAATGTACCTGGCTGAGGGGTGGAAATGTTTCTTCAACTCAGTCATATTCCTTGGGGCTCAGTGGTGAGAAGAGATGTTTCCTTTTCTCAAGTGGGAGAAGAAGTCAATACAGTCCTGGCAACATTAGAAATGTCATTCTTCTAAACGTGAACTTATTTTTGAAATGTACAGGCTCATTCCCAAACGAACTCTTCAGAATTCTGTGGAAACCTGTTATCCCATTTCTTACCCAGAAAGGGTAGCAAACTCTCCAGAAGCAGTGCTGGGAGGACCTTATCTGAAGGTTCTCTCAAATGCTGAAGCAGGAATTCTGTCTGAAACAGCTGATTTCGCTGTACTGAAGGTCCCAGTGATACTGATCCCTGAGGAAATGGCACAGGTTGACCACTGCAAAACAGCATGGAACATATGCACCATTGATGAGATTTTTTAGGATAGGAATTGTATTGTTCGTTTGCATAAATACAGGAAGCAATAGTGATTTTGGCCACCTTGATGAAATACAAGCGTGAGTTCTAGCTCCCAGGATGGAAGTTTCTGCTGTCTTTTTCTCCTGAGTGTCTCCTCTGGTTACTCTTGCAGGTGTATCATAGTCATATAACTTTAAATGCAGATATGTCTATCTAACTGCAGACTCTACTGTCACCAATAACACCATTTTACAGTTATGTATCATATGTTGGGCCCAATTAAGCAACATGAGCTTAATCAATAAGGCTATATAAGAGTTCAATAACAAAGTTCCTTCTAAATTTAACATAAGATCAAGAACCTTATCCAACAGGAATGCTTATTCCTTTATGTGTTTGATTTGTTTTACCTATGTCATAACTGTTTTTGGTGGTCTAAAAGAATAACTATCATTCTATAATAGTATAATTACATACCAAGATTCAAACATTGTCCACCTATTAAATGTTTCCTACAGTTTACTGAAATGCAACTGGAACTTGGCAATCTTGACATAATAAAGCAGGATTTTGTCTTTTCAACGAAGAATAATAATATCAAAAATATAAGACGTAACAAGGTTCATGACTTCTCTAATAAAAGCAAGAAAGCATCAGTGAGAGACATGAAGATGACTTAGATGACTAGAGGAAAATTCACGATTCTGGATTAGAAAATAATATTGTTTAGATGCCAGTGACCTCGAAACTAATCTAGAGACTTACTAAATTGCATGCTAAAATTTTACAAGCCAATTTTAAAATTTATGAATTTTAAATGAAAAGATTTGCAATAGTAACAATATCTTGAAGAAAGGAACACAATGCAAGACCCCTGTCCTCTGATTTAAAGATCTATGAGTAAGCTAAAACAATAAAGAAAGAATGGGCTTGAGGAAATGATAATCACAGCATAAAATCTAGAAATGAATTCATATATATCATATACATATATGAGGAATTTTCAAAAAAGATGTTAAGTCCACTAAGAGGAGAAAGACAAATAACATCGGTGTACATGGTATAACAAATGTAGAGTGTGAAGATCACACCTAACTAAGGTGAATCCAAGGCCCAAATGGCATACGATGAAAATTGTGGTGATATATTGCTTGTAATCTAAGAAATAAAAGCTTGCCTGAAGATCAGAGGACAGAGCTAGCCACAGAATTAGCCATAAAGGTCAGGCAGTGGTGGCACACACCTTTCATCCTAGCACTCGGGAAGCAATGGTCTATAGAGATTTATCTGGATCTCTGTGAGTTCAAGGCCATGCTGGGCTACAGGAGATTAATCCAGTCTAAAAGAGAAACAACCAGGCAATGCTGGCTCACACCTTTAACTCCAGCATTTAGAATCGCACGCCTTTAATCCCAGCACTAGGAAGGTTGAGGCAGAAAGTGATATGGCTAGGCAGAGAAAGAAATATAAGACGTGAGGAGACAGGTAGTCAGGACTTTTCAGGCTCTTGCAGGCTGAGGAGTTGGTGAGTTAACTCTGTGGCTAGCTCTGTCCTCTGATCTTCAGGCAAGCTTCTATTGCTTAGATTAGAAGCCACCTATCACCATAGAAAACTACAAACATTCTGCAGAAAACAATAGAGATATCTTCATGGTCATTAGATGGCAAAGACTTCTTATGAATGGAGAGTGTATGAACCGAAACTGAAAAAAGGTAAATAAGCAGGATTCCATCCAAATTTAATAATTCTACTCTTCAAAAATACTAGGAAAGATAATGAAAATGTAAGACATATTCTACAAGTAAATTACCTATCTTTCAATCATCTACATATCAATGTTTATCCATCATCTATCTACCTATCATTCACCAATCTATCTTTCATCTATTATCATTTGTTTCTGTAACAAAGAACTTCTTTCCAGTATTTATTTAAAAGAAAGTCCTATAATTCAATTATAAAAAGTCAAATATAGAGCCTGGACCCAACATGGGGTCTACAGTATTTTTAAGTAATGGTCACGTGGTGCTTCTGATGTATGAAAGAGTTGGAATAAAAAGTAAGCAAAGAGCCATCTAAGAACCTAGAAGTTTACTTTTGGTATTAGACATCTGACGCTATTAGTGCTTTCCTTCAATTATTCTAAAAACTTGTATGTTATCACCAGAGAAATTAGAAGTACTCGTAGAAAACATTGAGACGATGAATAAACTTCCCAAGTTGATTTCCAAGTCAGCCAGGAGTCAAGCAGCAGAAAGTTTCTAAGTGGAAAACAAATCCTGTACTCTTACCCTGCAGCCTTACATCTGTAAACTGGAACAATCTATAAATTCACCAGGTTATAAACTAGAACATTTCATACCTTCACCAGGCTGTAAACCAGAACAGTCCATACCTTCACCATACTGTAAATCATAGCAGTCCATACCTTCACCATGCTCTAAACCAGAACAGTCCATACTTTCAGCAGGCATTGGATTTCTTTTATAAAATATAAAAGCTGGAACAAGGATCCTCTAATATTCTTTCCAGAAACCACCTGCAATTGACTTACACATTCATATATTTTACATATTAAGCACTTATTGATAACAACCATCTTATCTTTTTCAAGTACAACTGATACACAGATAAATAAAAAGACAGTTCTCTACAGTTATTTGATAATTCTAGTTGTAGAGACACACAAAGCAGTTCTAAACTATTGAGCCAAGTATTGTTCAAGTAGGAATTCAAGTGCTTGGTGTATTCCAGGATGTCTTAGTTGGGGTTTCTATGGCTGCACAGAAGCACAATGACCAAAAGCAACTTGGGGAGAAAATCATTTATTTGGCTAATGCGTCCCTAAGGCGGGAAGCTGGAGGCAGGAGCTGATGCAGAGGCCATGAAGGAATACTGCTTACTGACTTGCTCTGCATGGCTTGCTCAGCCTGCTTTCTTACAGCACCCAGACCACCTGCCCGATTGTGGTACCACCCACAGTTGCCTGGACCCTCCCACCTTAATCACCAAGCAACAGAGGAGGAGTGGGTCTGGGGTAGAGGGGAGGTGAAGTGGGGGGGGGGGACAAGGAGGAGTAAAGGGAGGGGAAACTATGGTTAGGATGTAATATAGGAGAGGAGAGAGAGAGAGAGAGAGAAAGAGAGAGAGAGAGAGAGAGAGAGAGAGAGAGAGAGAGAGAGAGAGAAGAAATGGAAGGAAGGAAGGAAGGAAGGAAGGAAGGAAGGAAGGAAGGAAGGAAGGAAGGAAGGAAGGAAGGAAGGAAGGAAGGAAGGAAGGAAGGTAGGTTTAGGAAGGAAAGAAGGAAGGTTTAGGAAGGAAAGAAAGAAAAGGAAGGAAGGAGGGAGAAATGGAAGGAAGAAAGGAAGGGAGAGGAAGGAAGAAAAAGAAAGATATGAATATATGTACAAGTCTGTATGTTAGAAATTTTTACTTTAAGAGTAAATATTCCACAAATATTTTCCATGGTCAAAAAAAAAAAGATGTTGAATTAATGAGTTTTCCTATTTAAATTAAACTGAATGGGATCTATAAAAAAAGAAAAAAAAAGAAAGGAAGGAAGAAAGAAAGTGTAACACAGACTTGCCTACAGCCTGATCTTATAAAAGCACTTTCTCAATTGAGGTCACCTCCTCTTGGATGACTCTAGCTTGTATTTGACCTAAAACCTGCCAGCATAACTGGCCCCTTGTCAAATTGACATACAAACACATTACTGTTAAGCCACAACCTTCCCTTTTTTCTTCATTCCCAACATCATACATTAAAATTAAATGTGCATCCCCAACAGTGACATTAAAATATAAACATTCCAAATTTTAAAAGTTCTACAGTCCTTAAAAATTCAAACACTTAAAAAATTCAATCTCCTTAAAATATGTACTCTTTTAAAAGCCAAAGTCTTTGTCAAATACTAAATCTCTAAAAATTCAAAGTTTCTCAATGGTGGGATCCTATAAAAGAAATTTTAAGTTAAAGGCTTTACTTCAAGAGGGGAAAAAACCAAAGCACAATCTGAATAAAGCAAAACCAAACTCCAACAGTTTAAATGACTCAATGTCCAATATCTGGGATTCACTTACCACATTCTAGATTGCTTCAAAGGGCTTGGGTCACTTCTCTGGCTCTGCCTCTGCAGCACACACAGCTTGTCTTCTAGGCTCTGGCTGACTCCACTCCACTCCTGGTGCTGTTTTTGGCGATTGTCCCATAGTATTGAAACCTCCAGAATTCTGACATCTCCAGATGCAATTGGGCTGCACTTTTATCAATAGCCTCCCTAGACTCTCTTCAAAGATTCCAGACCTGTCACACAGTGCCAAGCCTCAGCTGCTCTCCATGACCCCTTCATACCTTCAAAACCAGTACCACCTGGGTGACTCTTGCACTACCAAGTTCAGCTGCCAGCATGAGATACAACCTTGGCCACCTCTGGAACACAGCTTCTGTATGCTGACTCTCAGAAACACTTCCCAGAATATTTCACCTTAATGATGCTGGTCTCTTCTTACTAATTTCTCAGCTCGAGCTGACCAGCATAAATTGTTCCAGTAAAATACAGGTTTTATTTACATGATGCTGGTCTCTTGTTAATGACAGCTGACTCTTCAGTCCTTGCTAACCTGAATCAAGAACACTTAATTCAAAATTGCTGTGGGATGTCCTGTATGCTGTAAATATATGTTGCTATGATTGATTGATTGATTGATAAATAAAACACTGATTGGCCAGTAGCCAGGCAGGGAGGATAGTGTAGGCGGGACAAGGAGGAAGAGAATTCTGGGAGGTGGTAGCCTGAGGCAGGGAGATGCTGCCAGCTGCCATGAGGGAAAAAGAGCATGGTGTAAGATACTGATGGCAAGGTATAGATTTATAAAAATGGGTTAATTTAAGATATAAGAGCAGATAGCAAGAAGCCTGCCATGGCCATACAGTTTATAAGTAATATAAGTCTCTGTGTGTTTATTTGGGGGACGTGAGTGGGAGAGATTTGTCCTGACCGTGGGCCAGGCAGGACCAGGAAAACTTCAGCTACAGAAAATATGTAACAATCATAATGAAGTCTTTAAGTGACCCTCAAACTTTTCTTTGGAACTACACAAGCCAAGCCTGTCTGCATTTCTCCCAACATTATCTTCCCAGTTTCTATAGAACAACTCTCCCAGCTTTGAACACTCTATGGCTTTTGCAGCTGAAAGTTCCAAAGTCCTTCCACAATCCTCCCAAAACCTACATGGCCAGGTCTGTCACCACAATCCTGGTACCAACTTCTGTCTTACTTAGGGATATTGCCGTGATGAAACACCATGGCCAAAGGCAACTTGAGGAGGAAAGTGTTTATTTGGCTGTGTTTCCACATCGCTTTTCATCACTGAAGGAAGTCAGAACAGGAACTCAAGCAGGGCAGAAACCTGGAGGCAGGAGCTGATGCAGAGGCCATGGAGGAGTGCTGCTTTATGACTTGCTTTGCATGGCTTGATCAGCCTGCCTCCTTATACCATCCAGGACCATCTGCCAAGGAGTGGCATCACTCACAGTGAGTTGGTCCTTTCCATATCAACCATCAAATAAGAAAATGAACTACACATTTACCTATAGTCCAGTCTTATAGGAGGCATTTTTTCAATGAGGCTGCCTCCTCTATGATGACTCTAGCTTGAGTCAAGTTGACATAAAACTAGCCAGCACACAGAATAACAAATACGTACAAACATAAGGAAGTACTGGGGTTTTGCAATATTGGGTGGATGCAGTTGGGGAAGGGGTGTGCAGATTTGTCTCCTATGCCAAGAGATTTGGACTTTATTCCCTATAATCATAATTATCAATATTTCTTTGCCTCTTTTCAAACATACCTGTTTTAGAAAAGTTCATCTGGAAATATATTAATTATAAATTATTTTCTTTTAAGCAGTATGTTCTTCATTTTTTCATTTTTCTTTATTAAGAAATTTTCTACTCACTCTACATACCACCCAGAGATCCCCCCTCCTCCCTCCGCCCACCCCCAGCCCTCTCTCCCAAGCCACCCCACATCCCCACATCCCCCAAATCAAGGTCCCCCATGGGGAGTCAGCAGAGCCCGGCACACTGAGCCTTTCCAAGCCCCTTTCCACTGCACCAAGGCTGCACAAGGCATCATACCACAGGCACTGGATTCCCAGAATCCTGCCCATGCACCAGGGACAGATCCTGATCCCCCTGCCTGGGTGCCCCCAAGCAGTTCGAGCCAAACAACTATCTTCCGTGTCCAGAGGGCCTTGTCCAGTCCCATGGGGGCTCCACAGCCACGAGTCAACAGTTCATGGGGTTCCACTAGTGTGGCTGGTCATCTGTGCATGTCCTCCCATCATGATCTCAACTTCCCCCTTCTGCAGAATCCCTCCTCTCTCTCATCAGTTGGATTCCCAGAGCTCAGCCTGTTGCCTGTCTGTGGATCTCTACATCTGCCTCCATCTGTCACTAGACAAAGGCTCTATGATGACAGCTAGGTTATTCACTACACTGGTCACCAGAGTAGACCACTCCAGGCACCGTCTGGACCACTGCCAACGGACCAAGGTGGGGTCATCCTTGTGGATTCCTGACCACCTCCCCAGCACCCTGCCTCTTCCTATTCCCATCATGTCCTCATCTATCATGGTGCCTTCCTCCCTGCCCTCCCACTCTGTCCCTGTTCCAGCTTGACCCTCCCATTTCCCTATGTTCTCATTCCTCTGCCATGTCCCCACACCCAGTCAACTCATGTAGATCTCATCCACTTCTTCTTCGCAGGGTCATCCATGTGTCCCTCCTAGGGTCATTCCCTGTTAGGTATGTTCTTTAAAAAGCACCATTTTTACAACACAACAATGAGTCTCTTTCTGAGATATAATTGGTCTGCATGTCTGTGAGTTGTGGTTCAACTAACTGAAAAAAAAGAAAACTTGATATGTGTGAACACACTGACATCTTTTCTTGTCATTATTCACTAAATAATACATTGTCTAACTGTCAAATTGCATTCAGTGTAACAGGTAGGCTATAGCTGAGTCAGGGTATAAAGGGTGAGATGTACAGATAAAAGCCAATACTACAGTACATTACTAAGGATGATGAGTATCCTTGGATTTTTGGTCCAGATAGAGGTCTGGATCTAATCCCCAAAGTCAGTAAGGGATGATTGCATTTGGTTTCTATCTGGGAAACAATGTATTTCTATGCCTTTAAATCTGTACATCATTCAAACTGCACTGATAAACTGTCAGAAATGCAACACTCCCCCAGGCGGCTTGACTAAAGGATGTTAAAGAACTTGGTTTATCTAACCAGAAGAAAATAAATAAATACAACTCCATGCTGAAAAGAGCTGTCAGTTCCATTTCTTTCTTCTTTTGAAACACAGACGATATCGAGTTCAGGTGAGACAGAAGTAAACTTACAATAATGTTTTCTAAAGGTATAAACATATGGCTGGCTCTGTGATGATTTTCAAGGAACAAAACCAGTTCTTCTCTACCCATTTATGTTGGCAAGCTCACAAGAAGTTAAACTGGCAGAAAATTCAGCAGCATGACATCTTGGAGCACCAGCACAATAAATATGTGTTGGCTGAATATTTGAATGCTCCAATTAAATGTGCTCTATTTTGATAATAGCTGAACCAATTGAGCTATATTTCACAATATATTGTAGGCTTACTGTACTCAATGATGTCTTATTGTATTTTAACACAATGACACAAACAAATCTTATTTAGACACCTATTTTGAAGTATTTAATGAGCAATATTATCAGGGTTCACACCACACAATTTTAAAATGTCTTGCTTAGAGGCAAATGGAGATATAAATGCAATCAATGTATCAAGATTTCATCAATAACCAGGTATTATGCTACATATTTCAAATGAGGAAGTTGTAACACAGGGAAATGTAATCTTACCTAATTATTGCAGGAAAAGCCAAGGAAAAACAGAAGCATCCCAACAAAGCAACGATCCATGTTGCCTTCAGCATCACATGGGGACCCTGGAAAGCCACTGGCACAATTCCACATTTGCCATCTGCAGATGTCAGCTGCCCCTGGAGGATGATGGATTCTCTGCATATCCCACCTCCAAACCTCACACAAATGCCATTCACTGGCAGAATTTAAACCAAATCTCTGTTGTCTGGTAAACTCAGTTATTGTTGCTTCCAAACTTCTAAGTCCCATGTTCAAGATCGAATTCAAGAAAATAAAGACCACACTATGTGTACGAACACATAGCTAAGTGCTCCAGATATATCCACTCAAAATTTTAAACAACAATGTTGGGCTTTTGACTACACTGTCAGAACTATTCCTCAATCTGATGAATACGTGTCCAAACCTATCCCCACCAAAGTCGACACAAACCTCCTAGTGCCACAATTTCTACACTGGATATTCATTTTTTTTCTCATTCTACCACAGTTCTTCAATCTGAGTTAGGAGTGTAAGGACTAACACTGTGTCTGATAGTTTGAGCATAAAGTGTCCTTCCCTAAACTCATGCGTTGAAAGCTGTGCCCCCAGCTGATAGATTTAATCATTACAATCTGGCTGAATCATGAAAGCTCTGACTTAACTGACTTAACCAATGGATTCACCATCCATTCATGGATTTGTAATTTGATGGCACTATTGAGAGAGATAATAAGAGATGGGACCTGGTTGAAGAAAGTGGGTCACTGCAACATTCACTGAAGGCTATCTTTTCACCTGAGTCTCTCTCTCGCTCTCTCGCTCTCTTGTTCCTGACCCTCCCTCACACCTCTTGATCTCCTTAAGGTGAGTAACCTGCTGGGTCACATGCTCTTGCCACTACTATATTTTACTTTTTAATGATCCCAAAACAATTGAGTCAGCCTATTAGCCAAGAAAAAATCCATCCTTTTCCTTCAGCCATCCATCACCTAAGAGATCCAGCAGCCCCTTCTCTCGGTATCATATGCTTCCTTTCTAGGTTAGAAGCTAGTTTACTTCTCTCATGATCTATCTTTCTCATTCACTTACTAAAACACTTTACAATTTTGAGAGTAAATTTGTGCCAAGTGTTATGCTTTTCCTTGGAAAGTTCGCTACAATGGCTATAAAAACTAAGGACTTAGTAAATTTATAGCAAATCTTTGAAACTTTATTTTACATGTGCTTGAAAGCAATATTTTCTCTCATATGAAGGCAATGTTTTCTGTAAAAAGGGACTCTTATTGCTGTTTAAAATGGTTTCTGTTTCCTCTGTTTTAGCGCCTGTTAGCTCGAGGCATCCTCCTAATTCTACAGACAAGAATACAATCAAAGAGATGCAATCAGAAACTGTTTTATAAAGAAGGACAATGTGGGATGTTTAGTATAGCTCTATTATCTTGGAATTCTTCAATCTCTTTCACTAGAAGGCAATGTCTTTAAGAGTAAAAACTCTATCATCTTTGTCTTCATGGGACCCAAACTAACTCAGTGTTCTATGCAAATAATGGAGAGTAAGTAAGAAAAAAATTATAAAAGTATGACCCCTCACATGTTGATGGTCCTTTTCCCTTGGGCTCAATAGCATGATGAATGATTGAAAATAAATATTCACTCTTAGGGATATACCTCAAGGAATCAAAGCATGTGCAATAGAGATACCTTCACATCCAAGCTTATTCAGAACTATTCAAAACCCAATTTATAGAATCAGCCTAGATGACGATCAACAGATTTATTAGTAAAGAAATTGTGATCATATACATGCATGCATGCATACACACACACATGCACACAAATGCACATACCCATGTGCACACACCCACATGACTTTTATTCAACTATACAGAAAAGCCGAATGTGCTATTTTCAGTAAAATGGTTGGCAAAACTAGCAAACATCATGCTGAATAAATCAATCCAGATTTTAAAAGATAAGTATTGCATATTTTCTCTCACATGGGGAATTTAGAGTATGAATTGTATACATGACATAGAAGTAGAAGTGGGATTATTTTGGAGGAAGACGAGAACCAGAGGGAGGGAAGAGGAGAAACAAGAGATAGTAACGGGGAGGAAAATGGGCAAAGCACCTGAGACACACCTATGAAAATGTCATAATAAAATACATCATTTCATGTAAATTAAAATGACAGTTATTGAAAACTGTGTAGAAGTTTCATCAAAAGTAAAAGCAGAGGTATCGTATGCCTCTGAAATGCCACTTCTCAATACATCTTCAAAGATATGAAATCCCAATGTCCAATCAGTATATGAACTTCTGGTTTCTTTCCAGTATTATCTGTAATATTCAGTACATGAACACACTTAACTCCTTGTTGATGCAGAAATGGATAAAGACTATGTATGCAATAGAATGCTTGTCGTTATTTGTGTTGGTTTTAATGAGAAATATACTCTATAGCTCTTGTATTTAAACACTTTGGTTCCTAGTTGTTTATACTATTTGGGGAAGTTACATGGAAGGACATTCTTGCTAAAAGAGTGTGTCACCAGGGGCAGGTTCCGAGACTTCATAGCTTCACTCCACTTGTAGTTTTCCCTCTCTGACTCATATGTATGGGTGGAGATGTGATCTCGAAGCTTCTGGCTTCTGCCACTTGCATGCCTTTTGCCATGCCTCCTTGACATGAGGGACTCCTGACCCTGAGGTCATCAAGCTGTAAGACGCTGGGCCTAGTTACCCATTAATAAAAACCATCTTCCTTACAAGAGTGACAGAGAAATTTTCCAAAAAATAAGTAAAGAGAACCTCACAAATCTAGGGTGCAAAATCAGATATCAAATGCAATTTAATGAGTTTATATGTAGGAGGAATTAGAGCACAGAAATGTCTATGATTTATGAGTTATATTCCATGGCTTCCAAATCATTTATCACCTCTGCTTTGTAATTCCATAGGCAAATCCTCTGGTTCCTTGTTCTGCCCATTCCAGAACTTCTTACCAAACACTTTGAGTAGCTCCTGATTCATGTAAGTGTGATACTACCCAGTTGTATTTGTCAGGGTTCTCTGGAGTACCAGAACCTATAAAGAATCTATATATATAGAAAGGAGTTTTATTAGAATGACTTACAGGCTGTAGTCTAGCTAATACAACAATGGCAGCCTATGAAGAAAAAGTCCAATAATCCATTTCAGTCCATGAAGCTGCACATCTCAGCTGGTCTTCAATATACCACAGAATCCCTGTTGCATAATATTTTGTTTGTTTCCTGACAAATAAAGCTTGCCTAGAGATTAGAGGGCAGAGCTAGCCACTAGTTAACCATAGAGGCCAGCCGGTGGTGGTTCACACCTTTAATCCCAGTACTTGGGAGGCTCACACCTTTAATCCCAGGACTTGGAATGTAGAGACAGGAATATAAAGTAGGGGGACACAGGATCTCAGCCCCCTTTCATTTGGGGATCTGAAGAAGTAAGCAGTCACTAGTGGCCGCCCCTTTGCTTCTCTGATCTTTCAGGTTATTACCCCAATATCTGACTCCTAGTTTTTATTGATAAGACTAATTAGGTTCACACTTCAATTCATATTTGAAAATCACTTTATTCATTCCTAACTCTGCCTAATCTTAGTTTTATTACTTTTATTTCACCAAATAATAATATGTTAATTCTTATTATAATATGCTTTTATTAGTGTCATAGAAAATGCTTGCTGGATTTTTTAAAAAATTATTCTGTCTAGTTTTTGAGCTTGTAATATAATTACATAATTTTCCTATTGCCTTTCCTCCCTTTGAACCTTCTCACAAATAGCCCTCCTTGCTCTCTTTCAAATTAATGGCCTCTTTTTAATTGCTATTACATACATATATGCATATATGTAAATATTCCTAAACCTGGAACTGACCTGAACACCTCCTCCCTGTGGACTAACTTTCATGGTTCCAGAGGTTCCACATGTGCTTCCAAAGGATGGAAGCTACCATCAGTCCTATCTAGCTATTATGTATATGAACCACAACAATGACCAGTACGGCACAATAACACTAAGGGTGTTGTAGTGGCACGTATATCTGTTCAACAACCAACAACTCCCTAATTGGGCTTAGGATCTGCATAACAAGAGGAAAATCATGCCTGGCACTGAAAAATCTAACCAACTACACATGGATTTTGCTAAAATTTATGAATTGGATTTAAAAGACTGGACCTCTCTGATGTCCTGAGTCAAATTGGATCATGATAATCTTTTCGTATACTTTTACATTTATACATTATGTTTTTTAAGTATAGGCATTAGACAACCATCTTAGTCAGCTCTGGTAACTATAAAAGATGAGAACATAAGCTGTGTAACTTAAACAGCAAGCATCTATTTCTCAAGGTTGTAGAGAAAGACAAGGTCAAGGAAGATTATATCTATAATTTTCTACCTGGTCCCTAGACATAATCTTCCCACTCTGTTCTCTCATAGTGGAGAGAGGGTTGGGAGTTCTCTGGAACCCTTTCATAAGGTCATTAATCATACTCATGAATGTTCCATCATTAGCACTCAATAAACAGGCTATGAAAAACAAACCCATTTGAAAGAGTCATCTGAAAAACAAAAGTTCTACAGATGAGGCTCCTTGCTAAAGCTGAGGCCTCCTCGAGAAATGTTGTCCCTGGACCAGCCATGGAGATACCTGGAGGCTGCTGTAGTGATCCAAAAGGACCCAGTTATACCTCAACTTGGCAGTGGGACTTAGAATGGAGGGCAACTTTGCAGATACGCACATTTTAGAATCATGGAGGCTTTCCCTTAGAGAAATATCTTCAGGATCAGCTAGCTTATGAAAGGGTTGGATTCCCTGTAAGGAGGCTCGGAGAGGCCAGTTTGTGAATCCATGAAGGTAAAGGCTAAGGCAATGGGAACACGTGAGTCAGATGAGGCTGGCTTGGAAGACTCGGGCATTGAGTAAAGCCAACACAAAACAAAGGCTTTGTGTGCTGCAAATAACAGGCCATATGGACAGGGCTACCCAAGCCCATGGGAGACAGATGATACCACCATGAGCCCCACACGACAGACATAGAGATGTAGCAATTAATGTTTCCCTTTGCTGCATTTCAGTACTACTTTTGTCCAGTGTGTCGTTGCTATCCTCATGCTATTCCTTTGGGAAGTGGGAATGTTTAGTCTGTGGCATTGTACATTGGAAGTATGGAACTTGGTTTTGTTTTTACAGGGGCTGAAAGCTAAGAGACTGATTTGAGTCCTGGAACATACTTTGAAAATTTTGGGGACTATTAGGACTATAAGGACTTTTAAAGTTGGACTAAATTTATTTTGTATTATGAGATGACTATGAGTCTATGAAGCCAGACACAGAATGACATAGCTTTAACTTCAAGCTCGGGTGTTTGAACACTTAGTTCACAGATGATAGTTAGAGATGTAACCATTAAGGCAAGAGACATGGCTGTTGAGCTAGTCACTAAAAGGGGACCCTTGAATGTTAAACCCAGCTCTGCTTTTAGCCTAAGTACTTTGTGCTTCACCAATATATAAAAATAATAAAATACAGCTTCCTTCCATAATGACCTTCACTGTGCCTCACTGCCACAGAAGATTACTAGTTCCTATACCCATGGGCCAGAGTATTCCTTCCTCCTTTAAGTTGCTTCTTTCAGATATTTTGTCAGAAAAACAAAGTAGCTAATTTAATAAATTTTCTGTCCATATCCACTCACATAAATACTTTTTATTGAGTATTTTTTTTCTTTAGAATTGGGTGATGAAAGTGTGTTATCAGGCTTCCACCACTGTGTCAAAGTACAAAGAGACAAATGTTGAATTTATCTCATAGTTTTATATGTTTTATCCCACATTTGGCTGATGCTATTGCTTTAGGCCTGTGTCAAGGGAAAAACTCATGCCACAAGAGCATCATGAGACAAAGTTGCTCATATCAGGGTACTCTGTAGCCAGACAAAGCAAGCAGGAGACTAGCATGAAGATCTACCTTTCAAAGGCATGCTACCAGTGCCCTGCTTCCTTTAATTAGACCTCATATTCCACAGCCTCCACTATGTCCAATAAGTTATTCAACTATAAATGTATTAATGGATCAATCCATTTGAAGAAGTCAGAGCCCTGAAGTCCCAATCACTTTCCAAAATCCTCATCCTCAAACATTCTTTATACGGTGGACAAAACCTTCAGCACATGAGCCTCTCAAGAACATTATTTATTCAAAGATAATAAGTGATAAGTGTTTAATAAACTGTATTTAGTTCACATAAAATGCCTAACATATTTCAAATTTATAAGACATAAAACACCAAGGCAACTAAAAGTTGGCAATGCCATCAAAAGAGGAGTCATTGAAAAGATTGGCTGTATCCCAAAGACAGAATATGTGCTGCCATTTAAATCACTTAATGCTTCATTTTTCATCAGTTGATTACTGAAGATTACTTTATAGTTGAATTTATGAGAATGATAATTCAGTGTTTTGTGATAGACTATAGGTTCTAGACTATAGATAAGGAACCAAACTTTCTGAATTGACCAATGAATCATTACAAGGGCGCCCTTTTACTGAGAAAGAGAAGGGGACCAAGTTTCAGAGTGTTAAGTTTTATTATGCAACGCTGGAGTATTTAATGAAGAATAGGTAACACGTTAGTGGATATCCCACTCATATAAATGGCTCCCTCTCTTTCAGACATCATTAACTGCCCCTACTGAGGGGTGGGGCCTCATGAGCTCTCTTCTGCATGCTGAAATGGTGATGGGGACAGTCTTGTGCAGATCTAGCGCAAGTAACCACAGTGAATTCATAAGTATGATGACTGTGTCATAGCTAGAAAATTTTGTTTTGGAGCACTCATCCCTAAACTCTGACTCCTACATTCTTGCTGACCTCTCTTCTGGATGTTCCTTGAGTCTTTGAGGAGATAATATAAATGTCCCTTTCAGGTCAGAGCATTCCATGGTCACTTATTCTTAGCCATTTGTAAGTCTCTGCATTAACTAGCATCAACTACAAAAAGAAGCTTTGAAGTCTGGAAGCAGCACTAATATACAGGTATAAACTTAAAATTTAGAATGCAATTTTCTACCTTGACCATTTATCAAAACATCAGTAGTAGGTTCTCCACAAACGCCCATGACCTCCCAGCCATGGGTTCTTGATCATATTTACTATACCAGGAATGATTTCCTTCATGTGGGGATGGAAAAACATTGAATATCTCCATAATATTCATGTCACTTGCACTGGAGGATATATCTTGCAAAGAAGGATGTCATGGTAACTCATGGTTTCCACAGCTGAGTAAGACCAGGACGACTTGCTTCACATGGAGCAGCTTGCTCACATCTTTTGGCTCTGTGAAAGCTAGCCAGCAGACAGGAAACTGCCAGCCCAAATCCAATTTGAGTTCTTGATGTCCTGCAGCTGAAGTATGTGATGCCTTCAGGAATAGGATCTTAAAATATATAGCTCTAGTTAACAGACTGCAGTGTTTTGGAGACTTCTGGGGCCATCCTCACCAATAGCTCATACAAAGATATCTTAGACGGACGGTACTGGGATTTCCATTTGCTAACTTTAGGCATTTGATAGGAGCATTATCTACCAAAGCCAGATGCCTCCACTCAAATCTTCCTTGAAAAATGTGTTTTTAATAGACTTACAACATAGTAGGTTTCCCTAAGACTTTTCCTATGCATCCTTAGTTTTGGTTGACTCTTCCCTCCACCTATCCCCCCCCACACCTCCCATTGCTAATCCCTCTGACATTGTTCCTCCCCTTGTGTTCCACATTCTGCTATCATCTCATATGGGCTCTTCTAGCTCCCTCCGCCTACGGCCTTTTCCCCCTCTAATATCCCCTTTCTATCTTCCTGGCCTTTATGAGAACTCCAAAAAACAGTAGCAAAAGAATCCCAAGTTGGAAGCCGGGCGTTGGTGGCGCACGCCTTTAATCCCAGCACTCGGGAGGCAGAGCCAGGCGGATCTCTGTGAGTTCGAGGCCAGCCTGGGCTACCAAGTGAGCTCCAGGAAAGGCGCAAAGCTACACAGAGAAACCCTGTCTCGAAAAACCAAAAAAAAAAAAAAAAAAAAAAAAAAAAAAAAAAAAAAAAGAATCCCAAGTTGGATCTATTGTTGTTTTTTACTCATTTTTTTTTGGGGGGGGGCACCCTCCACCCAGCTTCCAAATAAATCACACAGAGAGGCTTATTCTTAACTATGAATACTCAGCCTTAGCTTGGCTTAATTTCTAGCCAATTTTTCTTAACTTGAATTATCCTATCTTCCTTTTTCCTCTGAGCTTTTCCTTTTCTATTCCTGTATACCTTTGTTTCTTACTCCATGCCTTGCTGTGTAGCTGAGTAGCTTGCCCCTGGAGTCCTCTTCCTTCTCTGGCTCCTAGCTCTCCAATGCCTCCTCCCAGATTTCTTCTTCTATTCATACGCTCTGCCTGCCAGCCCTGCCTATCCTTTTTCCTGCCTAGCTATTAGCCAGTTCTTTATTAGACCATCAGGTGTTTTACACAGGCACAGTAACACAGCTTCACAGAGTTAAACAAATACAACGTACACAAAAGTAATACACCTTAAAATAATATTCCACAACATGGATCCACACATGAGAGAGATCATGTGGCATTTGTCTGTTTGGGCCTGAATCACCTTGTTGAGTATAATTTGTTTTCATTTCCATCCATTTACCTCAAATCTCATAATTTCATTTATCTTTATAGCTAAATAATATAAATATATACACCACATTTTCATTATCCATTCATCATTTGATGGACATCTAGGCTGATTCCATTTCCAGGCATTGTGAATAGAGCAGCGATAAACTAAAGCTTGAGTCTCCTTTGTGGTTAATATATTGTGCACCCCAATAAACTTATCTGGGGGTCAGAGAATAGAACAGCCACTATATTAAACATAGGTTTACGCAGTGGTAGCACACGCCTTTAATCCTAGCATTCAGGGGCAGAGATCTGTCTGGATCTCTGTGAGTTCAAGGCCACACTGGAAACAGCTAGGCATGGTGACATACACCTTTAATCCCAGGAAGTAATGGCAGGAAACACAAAGGTATATAAGGCATGAGGGCCAGGAACTAGAGGTCTTTTTAAGCTTTTTAGCTTTTAGCAGCAGTTCAGCTGAGATCCATTCAGATAAGGATTCAGAGGCTTTCAGTCTGAGGAAACAAGATCAGCTGAGGAATTGGCAAGGTGAGGTTGGATGTAGTTTATTCTGTTTCTCTGATATGGTGATATTTTATTTGTACTGAAATGTGACTTTATTTGTATGTTAATAAAGTTGCCTGGGAGTCAGAGCTAATAGCAAGCCATAGCAGAAACTGGGCAGTGGTGGTGCACATCTTTAATCCCAGCACTTAGGAGGCAGAGCTAGGCAGATCTCTGTGTGTTCAAGGATACAGCCAGCATGGAGACACATGCCTTTAATCTCAATACCAACCATAGAAGATCAGTGACGAGGAGGTCATGTGGTTGGGCTTACAACCAATGAGAAGGCAAATATATAGACAAAAAGTCTATATAAAGACAGATACACAGGATGTAGGTCTCTCTTGCTGAAGAGGACAACAGCAGCAGTGAAGGGTAAGGTTTTTTAGCTCTGACCTCTTGGGCTTTCATCTCTGCATTGGCTCTGTTTCTTATTTAACAAGACCATTCATCTACATTCTGATCATTCAGTGTTCACCCCAATAACTGGCTCCAGGTTTGTTTTTATTAATAAAACCTTTTAAGATTCACGTTACACTCCTTAGAATTAAAATATTAATGTCCTAACTACCAATGTAATGCTTATTTTTAGATGGGGCCATTGAGAGATAATCCTGGTCTGATGATGTCAATAGGTAAATCTTCTTGGTGTGGTTAAAGTCTGTAAGAAGAGGATAATAGATGGACATGGTCACATATGCCAGTAATCCCACTAACTCAACGAAGGACCACAAGTTTAAGGTGAGACCAGGCTCCTGTCTCTACCAACTGAAGACATTAACTAGTAGGGTAGACTTGTTCTGGCTGGAAAAAGAGCCCTCACCAGAAACTCAATCTTCCTGTGCTTTGATCCTGGGTTTCCAGCCTCCATGGACAATAAATGTTTGTTGTTTAAGCCATCTGCCTTGTGGTATTTGTTATAGCAGCCTGAGCTAAGAGTGATCAAGTAAAGGAAATGCACGGGGAATATAAGATATGGGATGATAATTAATTATTCCCTGTAATGCTGAGCAAGTGATGCAGTCTCTCAGATTCTACTCCCACGGTGACAACTGAAACCATGTATTTAAACATCACACGAAGTAGATGGCATAAACAACACAGACTCTCCAATACAGAGAATGGCAGGTAGTTTTCCATGTACAGTCAACATCCTCGTGCTCCTCATACAAAGAGTTCTATCTTCCTCCTGTAGCAAAGCATAGCAATCAATTGCTTTATTCCAAATTTAGTACATTCCTCTTGCAAAATAGTCATGCATTCAGGTCAAATGTCACTGTACAATGTCCTGATTCTGATTGGGGACCTAATTTTTCAGAAAGGATTAAAGTGCTTGTCCTTTATCTGAGATGGTTTTGATTTTACAGGTGCAAATATTTAAGTGGCCTCTCTGATAAGCAGCCCATCCCTCACTGGGCTATTTGGCAGTTTCTCCTCAAGGAAGAGAGAGATGCACATTAAGATTCGAGATAAAGGGCTCAGCTATCAACCCTTCCTGTACTTAGTGAGGAGGTGCTGTAAATATAACCCTTGCCTGACACTTGTTGCTGTTTCATTTCTCCCAAGTTTCCGTTGTCTGTTCCTTTGAACACTGTCTCCAGCTCTAGAAACTGTTTTATGTTAAGTCGGTTTGTAAGGGTGAGGAAATGCTGCAGGAGGAACATTTGAAATGCTCCCTGAGACTCTTCTAAAGTTTCTGGGTTTTTTTTTTTTGTGTGTGTGTGTTTTTTTTCTTTCTGTTTGTAACATAAAGGTTATTTTACTCAAAATTATAGTTTCCTAAAAGTGACAAAAAATTGGGGTCACCATATTAAAATCATGTTCATCAAGAAGTGAAAACCGAGCTGCAAGGTCGCTGAGTGGCTAGCCTCTGAGCACTTCACAGACTCAATATTAAATTTTGAGCTAAAATATCAGGATGCATCTAGATATATAGACAAAAGGAACCTTTTACAGTTTAAGATTTGAGCTTGGGTATTGTTTCTGGTCACTTGTCTTAGAGCTGGCTTCTAAGATGTGGTATTTGAAGGACATTAAGTATCAGAGAGATTCCATCCCGTTTGCATGAACATTAGGAACATAGAATAGAGCCTCCTAAAGGAGAACTCTGCCTAAGACACTGTTCTGTTTCCTACTGTAAACACACAAAAATCTTAATTCTAACAGAATGTGTGCAGAGAAGAATGTTTACATAATGATACTAGACAAGTTGCCTAAACCTGGAGCTTCATAGAGGTAAATAAAGGGATCCACAGAGAGCAACCGACCTTATACTCTGTGGAGACTATAATCAGTTGATTAAACATGGTCTCAAGGCACTCTCTCTGACTCTCTGGAATATTATCACATGTATTGTTGATTGCTGGCTCCAGCTCTTCTCCCCTTTTGCTCCCCACAATGTTGGTGTTCTGTACAAGCACCCTGCAGAACTAGGCCACAGCAAAAAATCAGGAAATGTAAGAGAAGCTGCTACTTGCTTCAGAGGTTCAAAACTCAAAGCAGAGGTGTAAGGGGAATGTGTGTGGAGAAAACAAAACAAAACAAAATGTAACAAAATCTTCTGTTTTAGGATCTTACCTCCTTCCTTACTACAAACTAAGAAAGCTGCATCCTTCTTAAGGGTGGGGGAGGAGCCATAGGACAACATGAGATGCTTGTGGGTCTATGAAACTCTGAGGATGGAACTCTAAAACTCTAATCAGTTTCCACTCACATGCCCCTTTCTGAAGCAGCAGAAGCACCCTGTAGTAATTGTTGCTGTTAGAGCTTCAAAATATGGAAGACTTTGTTCTAGGCAAATACAGGATAACATTAGCCTAGGCTGAAGCATGAACAGATGAAGAAGCCTTACAGGAGAGTTTCTAGGTAGCTTCAGAGAATGCCCCATGGTGTAAGCCCAGGAATGGCCCATAAATAATAGAGATGGTCAGAGCTGGGGCTTTGTGGTGTTGCTGAGGATAGGGACAGCCTACTGTGACTTTCTAAGATCCAGACAGAACAGCTTGTCCAAGGTCTAGACACAGGAAGACAAACAAGGGTTGGCAAAACTAGCTTCTTCCTCAAGTCAAGTGAAGAACACATACAAGATCGAGATCTTTGACACATAGTTCTAGGGAAGGAAATTAGAACTGGAGAAGTTTGAATTTTCAAAGCCTAAATGCCTGCTCTCTGGTAGAATGATGGAGGTATGAGGGTAAAGAGAGAATGAAATTACTTTTTAAAATAATGGGAATGATAGAACTCTTGAGTCTGAGTTTTGGTGTTCCTAGTTGCCTGCTTAAGATTACAGTTTTCAGTCTTCCGAGGTAGCACTCATCATGAAAGAGAAAATCGTAACCTTTGGTAGTGTTGGATGAACCAGGGTCCTGATCAGAGTGCCCTAAGCCGTTCTCTAGTAAGGCACTGTGGGATGGTCATCATCGCTTGGAGCACATCTTATCTCAGCGACTGCATCCTCCGCATCCACTCCAAGCACATTGCTCAAGGACTGAACCTCCGACAGTTATTCCAGTGGAACGGTGTGCTTTCATCCTACACTGTGTGCAGAGTGCTGGAGCCTCTGTGCCTGCTTTCTGCGTTTTCCTCTGAACCCCATGCTCTGCATCTTCCAACAGCTTCGCTAAGTCCCTTTGTGGGAACCTGTGCTCACGCTCACTCTCTGGCAGCTGTGTTGCTTCTCAAGGACCATCATTCTTCTGTAGGCTGTGGTGATAGGGATGGACTTTTAAACTCTTGGCAGAAAAAAAAGTTACTTCCTGCTCAAAGAGAAAGATGAAAGTGAACCCCACACTGTGCAGAAGCACAGACACCCTGATGCTTTCTACGCAGCTTGCCCCAAGAGAGCATCTCAGAACACCATGGCCTCAGGGCTTCCTGACCTGGACCCCATGAACTGCGCCTCCCTCAGCTGATGTCACACCAGCTCAAGGGAAGGCTATTTTCAAATACGTGGGTAATCAACTTCATATTCTTCAATGCTCAGGCCAATCTCTGCATCCCATGATCTTCATAAGTTCTAACTAAGCCACCCTCAATGACTGAAAAGTCTACATTATGCATTAAAGAATAACTGCCCCACTCTCTTCCTTGAAAAGCATTCCCTGAAGCTACATTAGGAGAAGGTGGCAGGGTAACACTGATGATGATTATTGGCAGGAAATGAGCATCAGTATTCCTGATTATATTTTGACATCACTATAAGCCATGTTAAGTAAGAGAGGTCTTTCTGAGTTTACTTGTTTAATTTTGTCACAAGTGAAAGAGAGTCCATGGAAAATCCTTGTGTAGTTTGAATAGTCAAAGGTACAAGAAGCTATAGTTGTAGGAAGAATCCTGGAGAAAACTGTGGGCATCTAAGCCTCTTCCTAGAACCACTGTTGTAGACCTTCCCTCATTTCTTGTATGTCTGCTGACCATGGGGATCTGGTGGTTATCACTAAATACTTTCATTTCTTTGTAGACATTCTCCTGATCCTCTGCCTCCTTGTTATCTTAAGTTGCCACACTGTCTGATAGATACATAGGAAGAGTTCCGTGAGTGTTTGGTGTTACAACTAGATTAAAGAAAGATTTCCCAGTTCCATCTCTGTCTTCCTCTGTGATTCTAATGAATAGACTGGAGGTTTCATGGAGCATAAATGTGCTTCCCACAGAGCACAAATTCTCTTTACTGACAAAGATGAAGACCAGGGCCTAGGGAGGCAGTTGAGTTGGTAGAATGCTTGCATGGCATGCATCAAAAGCCTAGGTTCAGTCCACATTTCTTCCTAGACTAGTGCCTGTGATTTCAGTATTCAAGAGATGGAGATAGAAGGATCAAAAGTTCAAGGCCTCTCTTGGCCACGTAGTGAGTTTGAGGCCAACCTGCCCTGCAGGAAACTCTGTCTCATGGAGATGGGAGACACGGTCCAAAACGGGAGAGACGCAATCTCATAAAGACAGCAGACTTCCTAGCCACTACCAGTACCTTACCAGGCTCTAAGCCTGCTGTTCCTTAATTTGTACCAAGATTGTTTTGGAGGCCCCAACTCCAGATGACTATAAGATGTGCTGGAAGGACATATGTAAAGCCAGAGTCACAGGGAACCAGGAAGGCAGTTGAAAAAGCTACAAAAACCAGGAGAAATGTAGATGACAGATTGAGAAAATGGCTCTCATTAAACCCTTTCAGAGAACTCGAGATTCAAAGGATGGATGGGCAGCTCTCCATGATAATCTTACTCCACATCAGAAATTTGGTCTGGTGGTGCAGGTCATACAAACTGGGTATCATGGGTGGGTGACTGGCTGGATCCTAGAAATGAAACTCCTGTAGTTTTTCTTGTTCTCCCTCAGTAGGATTGATTCTCTGCTAAAGGTTAAAGAAAACCAACCAACCAACCAACCATGCGTTTATTTAAGTTCTATTCAACAGACATTCATTAACCCAGGGCACCATGCTGGAACTTCAGTGATGTTGCCTTCGTTAACATTTTGTTTATCACAAATTGGATTTGAGGAAATTATTTTTGTTTTTATAAAACATTGCATCAATCCTGGGAGTGTAACAGAGTGGTATGGCATGTGAGACCCTGCCTTCAATCCTTAATAACAAAGTACTTCATTAGACTATTACATTTCTTTTTGATCTCTGAGGTTTTTGGTGCCTTCTTAAATTCTGTAGCACAAACAAGGAGGCTTACATAACACAAGTAGTCCTTCATGGCTCTGAAGTCAGAATTCTGGTGTCGGCAGAGTCCAATCCCTTCAGAACCTCTAGGAGTGGAAATGCCTATGCGTATCTCTGGATCTTGTTTCTTGGCTTGCGAAAGCAACACCCTGATCCATGCCACCATCTTTACACATTCTCTCCTCATGTGCCCATCAAGTTTTCCTCTACTCCCCTTTAACTAGAAAACCTGAAATCCATGATAGTCTCAGCTCGTGATTCTAGTTTACATTTGCAAATAACTTTTGCCAAATAGATCACACCCATGGATGCCAACAGTGAGATTTGGGCATATATTCCTGAGGGAAATTCTTCATTCCCCTATGGCCCCCAAGGCAAGTGCTTCACTTGCTTATTCTAAGCCTTAGAATGTGTTCCTTGTGGGTTCCATCTCATCCCTAGAGTCACAGCTGGTTCTCATAGTCAGTGTGAAAATAAGTGGATAGAAAAAAATGGAAAACAGTAAACAACACACAAAAAGAGTGTAGATGTTCCAAAGCCTGATCCTACTCACAAAAGGAGTGTCTGACAAGAAGAAAAGGGTGACAATTTCCTACATGGAGGACTTTCACATATGCCTTGTGAAATTTGTAGAGAAGTCATTGAAATTCTGCTACTACAATGATATAACTTTTTTGTTTTATTGCACATAATTTTATCTTTTCCTTGACTTATTTCATTTCAATAATTATTTTACACACACACACACACACACATACACACACACACACACAAATCCTTTTGATATTTTTGTGTTGTTAAAACCACAGCTGCATGGCTGTCATGAACTGAAATTCTTCAAGCATGATATTCTTCCTATGATCGTGGGAAAGAGCAAGCTACTTTAAAAACACACACATGCACATGTCTCTTGAAGCCATATGGAAGTTTTACTAATGCAAATTGAACATCATTTTTTTTCTCCAAGTTTCCCACAAAATTCTCATCAGCAGAAAGAAAATTTTCATCCCTTAGTAGGACCTGTTAGGATAATTCTATAACTAAATTTCTTGCTTCAGTTTTGGGATATGTAAATTCTTCATTACCACCATGGTGACATCAAGAAGTTCACTACAAAAATGAGAATAAAAGCTGCAGTTAGTTGTTAAAAAGCTTACTTTAAAAAAAAAAGTGTAATTTCAGTCAAATCCACACATGAATTTTCACAATATTACACAAATTGTGTGTTATCTCAAAAAAAGTGAATAAATTCATATATTAGAGTAAATTTCACATCTTCAGAATGTTTAAAAATTGGCATCATGTGAGCAAATCATTTGCAGATTGCTAGAGAGGGGGAACAGTCTGACAGCATATGGAGACTATTTATGGACCACAGCAATTTCCACACTGCTGATCACGTGTAAGATAAACAATGTAGCTGAAGTGAATTATTACTATTCCATTATTTTCATGGTATATTACATGTAATGTTTAAATTGGTAGATTCTGTCTTATGCATCTCACTACTTACGGTTTAAAGGGAAAGTGTTTGCTGTGTTTTGACTTTAACAGAACACATGCTTTCCTCTTCCTCAAAACCAACTGATATTTTGCATAAGAGATTAACTATCAAAGCATTAGGTCAACAGCAACTTAAACATGTGCAATCAAAGACGCAGAAAGTGTATAATGAGGGAAGAAAATGGCAAAGAAAATGTGTCAGAATTGGCAAGGATGCTAGTTACAGAAAAATGTGAGTTTGGTTTTAGCTTGCACAATCTTCTCCCAAGCTAGACTAGATTCCTGTGAATGATTCCTGAAGGTAGAAAGGATCTTGGTGAACACTGGAAAACCCTTTAGGGTATAGCATGAGCACCAGACACCTAAACCACCTCAATATCTTTTTTGAATGTGCTTTCTCCAGCTCCAGTGCTCTGGTATAGCTTGAACCTGACTGCCCATTGCATCCTAAATGCTCTCTTTCCTATGAGACAACTTCAAACAACCTATATACTTTGCTAAAGATCATTTATCTGCAGATTCAATTTTTTCATGTTGCTGACAGTTTTAGTTACTTTTCTATTATGTAGATGAATTTCTAAGAGGTTTTATTAAATAAATAAGAGCCAAATATAGGGGTGAAAGCCTTAGAGATCAGGGAAATAGGAATAGCCATTAGGCACCTTACCTCACCAGCTCTGCAGCTGCCCAATGCCACAACTTCCTGATACCCAGGCTTTTATTGTCTTGCTCTTCTGCCTTATGATTGGCTCTTAGCCCAGCTACCTCACTTCCTTGTCACTACCTGTCTGTACAGACCTCCAAGTCGCTATGGTTGGTATTGGGATTGAAGGCATGTGTCACCATGCTTGGCTCTGTTCCCTAGTATGGCCTTGAACACACAGAGACCCTGCCTGCCAAGTGATTGGATTAAGGGCGTGTGCTACCACTGTCTAACTTTTGTGTTTACTTAAAACTGCTTGCTATTTTCTCTGATCTCCAGGCAAACTTTATTTATTAACATACAAATAAAGTATCGCCACATTTCAGCACAAATAAAATATCACTACACTCTTGCTGTTATAAAACACCATGACCTCTGGGCATGCTGGTACATGCCTTTGATTCTGGCACTCAGGAGACAGAGGCAGGTGGATTTCTGTGAGTTCAAGGCCAGCCTGGTCTACACAGTGAGTTCCAAGACAGCCAGGCTGTTATACAGAGAAACCGTGTATCAAACAAACAAACAAAAACAACCAACAAAGAAACACCATGACCAAAGCAACTTATAAAGGAAAGTATTTAATTTGGCTTATAGTTTCAGAGAGTTAAAGTCCATGATGACAGAGCAAAGGAACAGCTGAGAGTCCACATCCTGATCTACAAGTATGTTAGTTAGTGTTTCTATTGCTGCAAAGAGACATTATAAACATGGCAATCCTTATAAAGGAAAATATTTAATTGGGGTGGCTCACTTACAGTTTCAGAAGTTTAGTCCATTTTCATAACAGCAGGAAGCAAGGCAGCATACATGCCGATGTGGTGCTAGAAAGGAGCTGAGAATCTTTATATTTTGACTCACAGCCAACAGGAAGTAGTCTGTCTCACTGGGCATGACTTGAGCATATATGAGATCTCAAAGGCTTTTTCCACAGTGACACACTTCCTCCAACAAGGCCAAACCTCCCATAAGCGCCACTCCCTTTGGGGGCCATTTTCTTTCAAACCACCACAACAACCATGAGGCAGAGAGGGATCAAGCACTGGGAATTGCATAAGTCTTTGAGAACCTCAAAAACTACCCCAAGTACCACACTTTCTCCCACAAGGCCACATGTCCTCATCCTTCCCAAACACTTCCACCAACCAAGTATTCAAATACATGAATCTATGGGGGACATTTTCATTCAAATCAACACATTCCACTCCTTGCCCCAGACAAGCTTATGGCCATATCATAATGCAAGATGCATTTAGGTCAACTTCAAAAGTTGTCATAGTCTTTCACAGTCTCAACACAGTTTGAAAGTCAAAGTCCAAAAATCTCTTGTGAGATCCAAAGCAATTTCTTGATCATAACCTATGTAAAATCAAAATCAAATTATATAATTCCAACATACAATGGCATAGAATATATACTAACATTCTAAAAGGGAGCAATCAGAGAATGGTGAGAAACTGTTTGACCAAAGCTGTAGCTGGAGATTTCTCCAGTCCCACTGGGGCCTGCAGCCACTCAGTCCCAAGTAAACACACAGAGACTTATATTACTTATAAACTGTATGGCCATGGCAGGCTTCTTGTTATCTCTAGTTCTTATATCTTAAATTAACCCATTTCTATTCATCTATAAGTTGCCACGTGGCTTGTGGCTTACTAGTACTTTACATCTTACTTCTCATGGCAGCAGCTGGCATTTTCTCCTGACTCAGCCTTCTACTCCCAGAATTCTCTCTGTTTATCCCACCTATACTATACTTCCTGCCTGGCTACTGGCCAATCAGCATTTTATTTATCAATCAATCAGAGCAACACATTCAGAGAATACAGAAAGACATCCCCAGTGCAAAGCAAGACTGAAATCCAGCAGGGCAGACTCCAAACCCTGGAGCTCCATGTCTGGTGTCAAGAGCTTAGATGGCTTCATCCTTCCAGCTTTGCTGACTACAACAAACTTCTGTCCCTTGAGGTGGTTTGCTCCTTGTATGCACCTCTCCTTAGCAGATGCCGCATGTTCTGGCACCTCTAACATCTTGAGATCAACACAATCTAGGCCCTACTTTCACAGCTTCACACCAGGTCCTTTTGAGGCCTCTGTGCAGGGACTCCTTAACCACGTGGCTGGCCTTGGTGGTTCCCCATAAGAATGGAGGGAGAAGATTACACAATTCTTTTACCCATGTATCTTTCATGACATTAAAACCAGAGCTATATAAACAATACTGCCACACACCATGGGGTAGTACTCTGGTACCCATGAATCACATTCTTAGCAGCTTTGATTTGTTGTGACTTTTCAGGAACAAAAAATTCTTTAGGCCTTTTCCTTTTACAAGTTAAAAACTTAGCTATATGGGATCTTGCTGATCTTGCCCTCAGTGTACCCCTCCTGTCATTCCATTTTGGATTGGGCTTTTAATCTTCTCATCTCTTTCAGCACAAACCCTGGCTCCAATGTTAAATTTCCTGGTGCTTTCTCATAAATGAAAGAAGGATTGATTACTAATAACCATGCCACAGAGTCAATATTAGGCTATCTTAAAGTTGTCTCCTCCAAGCAAATCAACCCAATACTTTTTCGTTTAGCCTCAGGTAAATTCTTAAGACAAAGGCAAAAAAGTAGCTATATTCTTTGCCAAAATATCATATAAATAGTCTCTAGCCCAGTTGATAATATTCTTCCCCTCTGAAACATCTTGAGCTGAGTTCAAATTGCTCTCAGCACTATTGTTTCTCAACCTTCTAGTAGGATGGCCCATTAAGCCCAGTTTACAGCATTCAACCACTTTCCTAGTTCAAAGTCCCAAGTCTTCACCCTTCCTCCAAAAAGCAGCTTTGTCAGGACTATCACAGCAATACCCAACTCCTGGTACCAACTTCTGTCTTACTTTTTTATCATTACAAAAAGAAAACCATGACCAAGGTGACTTTTTTTTTTAATTGCTGAGTTATTGGTGATGCATGCCTTTAATCTCAGTACTCGGGAGGCAGAGGCAGGCAGATCTTCGTAAGTTTGAGGGCAACCTGGTCTACAGAGTGAGTTCCAGGACAGCCAGGGCTATGCACAGAGAAACTCTGTATCAAAAAACAAAAAATCTAATTCGACTTACAGTTTCATAGGGTTAGAATCCATGATGGCAAAGTGAAGAAACAGCTGAGAGTTCATACCACAAGGCAGAGAGACAACACTGGGAATCAAAACCCATGCCCAGTGATGCATCTTCTCCAACAAGGCCACAACCCCTAATTCTTCCAAAACAGTTCCATCAACTCAGATATTCAAATATATAAGCTTATGAGGGCCATTCTCATTTAAACCACTACACTGACCCACTACTTCTTAGGACTTACTGCATAATGATGCTCTAACTCCACAGCGTGCCTCTCTGTTGTGCATAGTAAGACTTGACCCCACATTCATCCTGCCTCGTCCATCCTGTTCCTATGTTCCCAGTCTGTCTCCTCCTCTTGAGAGAGAATAGCCTACAGTTCAGCAGTAAAGACAGAATAGCAGTAACAGGAAGTGTGAGGGACAAGCCTTCTCAACCCTGACACACCCGAAGCAATGGAGAGGCAGGATGTATATGTAATGCTTTAGGTGAGCTACAAAGGCACAATAGAGCTAGCCTACAAACAAACTGGGCTGGGGGGAATTATCTTTATAACATATACTGAACCCTCTTAAAACCTTACTCCATACTTTAAAGTCACTTTATTTGGCTTTTTCCAAATATACATTTTTTAAAAAAAGAAAAAAAGCAGGTGTCCATGTATTTACTACTCATGGATAAAAAATTAATACAAAATTTTTGAGCTCCTATGAATTGCAGCTACTGGGGAAAGAACACCCGAGAACTCAAACATAATTTACAACACAATCTCTGCAGTGACAGGGCTCACACCAAAGATTTTCAGGCGCATTAGAGCATTGGATTCATTTTTCCACGAAAAAGTCACTGACCACAGGTAATAGGAGCTCAGTGTCCCATGCCGGTCTCATTTAACCAAAACCACAAAGAAAGGGAGATGGATTACTAGGGGAACATTTATCTTGAGGAAAACTGTAATGGATGAGACCTGGAGAGCAGAGGGCAGGCAAGGTGGGGGAGTTTCTGGAGCATGGATGAGAGGTGGGGGGGAATACGGCAGCCAGACAGCAAAGGTCTCAGCATTAAAGAGCTGGAGGACCTGTGATCCTGTGCATCTGACTGTACTTCATGTCAGTTTCTATGGCACAGTGGGAGATAGTTAATGTTATCAAATGGTCAGGATGTAGAAACACCCAAGAGATAAGCTTCTGGGCTGTCAGAGATTGTCCAGATTAGGTTAACTGAAGTGAGAGGGCTCACCTTAAAAGTGGGTGGCAACATTCCCTTGGCTTATGTGTTGGTCTGCATAAAAAGGAGAAATGGAGGCAAGCAGCTGCAGTCCTTGCCTCTTCTTCCTGGTTGTAGACTTCCCTTGCACGGTACTCTGGACCCTCTGACTATGAGCTGAAGTAAGTTCTTCCTTCCTTAAATTGTTTCTGCCATTTTAGAATGTCTTGTCACAGTGAGAGGTAGTTCTAATACAGATGGTTTTTAAGGCTTTAATTGATTCTGTATCTCTGGATTCCTTACAAACACGTCCTATTTTAGTTTCTTTGGGCTGGTGTGACAAAAATAGACCAGGTGGCTTTTAAGCAATGCAAGTGATGTTCTCACAGCTCTGAAGACTGAATGAGATAGGGTACTGTGTGGTCAGGCTTGGGTAGGAGACCCTTTCAGTCTATAAACTAACAACTTCCCACTGCCTCCTCATGTGAGGAGAGGCAAGAGAGCTCTCTGGGACCTTTCTTTTTTATTAGCTTATGTGACTTTTACATGACGAGAGATTTCATTATCATAATATCAAACAGGTGGTTTTGATCAAATTCCTCTTCATTATCTTGCCATGCTTCCCACAGATCCCCTTACACCACCAATAGTCCCCTTCTGCCCTCGTCTTTAAATTTTTCTAGATTTCACATGTGAGATAAGATATATTTCACTTAACACATGATCTCCAGTTCCATCTATTTTCCTTTAAATGACATGATTTTGTTCTTGTTTATGGATGAATAATTTCCCATTATGTATATGTGCCACATGTTTTATCTTTATTCATTTGACTGCTACTGAGCACTTAGGCTGATTCCATAACTTGAATGTTGTAAATATAGTAAGCATTTGGGAATCTCCATTGTATGTCAACTTGATTTCTTCCATTGTATACCCAGGTTTGGTATAGCTGGATCATACAAACAGCTCTGTTTTTAATTTTTGGGAGACCCTCCCTATTGATTTTCATAGTAGCTGCACCAAATTACATTTTTTTAACACTCTGAGGCCTATTTTATATGGCCATTGCTGTTATTTATGAGAGCTCCATCTTTAGGGTCTAATAGTTACCTGAGGTTCTTGCCTCACAATTTCACTGCCTTTAGATTTTGGATTTCAACAGATGATTGGGGTATGAGGTCAAGCATCCAGTTCCAAGAAGAGCTGAAGATGAATCCCCTTTACTGATCCTAACTACTGGGAAACAGTGTAGGGTTATTAACCAAAAGCTACCATGGGGGATTTTTCTCTGTGTATATACTTCTAAGTGACTGTTATACACAGTGTAGTCATTTATCAACTAAAGTCATGGAACAAAAGATCGTCAAATTGAGCAGCTTGTGAGCTAACATTTACTTTTTGTAGATACAGTTCTGGTGGTTGGCTGATGTAGTTTTAGTAGTCACTTTGGATGGAAGGTAGCTTGAGTTTGGTTTTGTATAAATACCTTTTTCTGGAGAGCAGGCAAAAGAATCAGTAGCTAGTAGAGGCAAACTCTTCTACCAGTGATCTCAGAGGATGTCCATGCTTCTCCATTTGGCCAAGGCAAGGCATGTGGTCAAACCCCAAATCAATAAAGGTGGGAAATGGACTCCCTCTATATTCTGGGACTAGCATTAGTAAAGAGTCATCAGCAAATGCCCTAACTCATCATAAGAGATAAAGCTGTCACCTTTCTAATAATATTTATAATAATAATAATAAATAATAATATTTAGGATGCTCTAAATATACACTTTTTTCTGTGCTGCTGTTGGTAATAATTTGGATCACCCCCATAAGCCATGGATCACTGGGGTCCTGTTTCTACCAGCAACAATGTTATTCAAGTCCTCACCTAATATTATATTCCACTCAATTTCAGAAACAAATTTGAAGGCCTATTTTCTGAAGATGCTTCTGGTACCAATTACACTGTCAGATACCAAATACAGTGCTGCACCTGGTATATGTTCATACTACTTTATGAGAGCCCAAACTCAACATAAACCTTTTACCCATCCGGACTAAAGGACAGAATTGATATTTTTTATTAAGAAAATTTTTTCATTCATTTTACACCAGAATTGATATTTTAAAGACATTTAGTTCTGTGAACTTTTGCATGTCTCTGGGTGGGTATGTGTAAATAAATGCTGATTCCTATGGAAGTCTGAAGAAGGCACCAGATTTTCTGGAGCTGGAATTAACAGGTGGTTGTGAGGCCCCCTGATGTGGTCCTGGAACCCAGCTGTGATCCACTGCAAGGCTCTTAGCCAGTGATTCTTCCCTCTGAAAATTAGTATTTTGAAATGCACTCAAGCTTTGTATGAATCTCATAAAAATGAATTAAAATGTCTGGTACTTTTTGCATCACAGGATCTTTTTAAATGAATATTGAAAATGGCTAAGATTGTAGAGTTTAGAACATGAGGCTAATGTTGTATTGAGTCTATAGATTTGGTGCTAGGTAAAAAGTGTGCCCTCACAGAACTACAAATGGAATGCAATATCAAAACACAGTGATACTTAAGAAGATGTATGTATTAATATTAGTCATAGAAGAAATTCACCTGTCTCCCAGTAAAGGTCATTAATATACCATCATTATAAAAAAAAAAAAAAAACAGAAGATTTGTACAATTCTGAAAGTGAAACTGTAGATTTAGAAAAGATATTTGGAAACACTCTAACAGAAATCCTAATCACTTGTGGCTTTAGCAAAAAGAAAAAACAAAATTTAGGTCTTATAAAGTCTTTTGGATTATCAGCCAAAATGTTTATTTTATATCATATATTCTTAAACTAAAAAAAAAGTATATAGATGCAAAAATATCTCTCCAATCTGGGTCTGTCACATCAAATAACCACTAATCAAAAATTGTTTGCTTCTTAGTCAGAGAGGTAAAGTAAAAGTGAGAGCAGACATGGTTACCGAGACATGTAAACCTGAGAGTCACATTTCAGTATGAGGAGACACCTGTGTCTCCTTCCAACCCACCATCTGCAGGTTCTCGAAGCCTGGTTACCTTCAAAGCCATACAATATAGCACATGTGCAAAAAGAAGACATAATGCTGTCGTCTTCAAAGTGAGAAACTCAGCGTTCGCATCTGGTGCTCAAATTGCTCTCCTTAAGGAGGAAGACTTCAAGGGTTTTGGACTGTGATTCAGGTGCCAGCCAGTGCCCATTAGCAAGGAGAAATAAAGCTTCCCACCTCACACTATGTCCGGGAGTCTCAAAGTGGAATCTTTATTCTGAATGCACTCCTAAACTCTATGTTTCCTGAGTTCCCTTTGCTCAGGCATGATGGATGTAAAGATAATTTGGCAAGAGTGTGGGCATGCAGACCATGGCTGGGATGATCACAAGTGATTAGTGACACACTTGCAGTATCTCTAGACAGCTTCTCCAAACACGCATTTCCCTGCAAAGGCAAGCTGTAAAGCCCTTGCATGAAGGACTAACATGGCAGGAATACTTGCAATTCACAACCATTTTTATATCTTAACTTATTTCTGTTCTTAGCCTCCCTTCAGCAGAATGGCAGGACACAAATCCATCTTCCTTGTGGTTTATCATGTTGTAGCCAGGTGTTCTGGATGCATATTAATTATCAATGAATAATTAGAAAGGATGAGAAGAAGGAAGAGGGAGAGGAAGAAAGAAGGGAGATGGAAAGGGGGAGGGTAGGGGAGAGGGAGAAAGGGAGTCTCTAAATGTAGCCTCTGCCTGTGTTTCTCACTTGTGAATCTGTCCCCCATGTCTCGGGGCCATTCAAAGCTGAGTAGTCTGGGTGAAGTAAGAGGGGCAAAAACACGACACTGAGTCACTCAGGCCTCCTCTGAACTGTCCATTCTTTTGACCTGTGTGAAGAAGCAGTCCCAAGGGCTGGGACTTGGCGGCCTCTCCTCCATGGGAGGACATGGGAGTGACAGCTTTGCAAGGACTCTGACGGCCTTGCAGTCTACTTCCCTGATTCAGGGCCAGGAAGCTGGCTTTGTCTGTGTTGGAGGCAGCCTGATATTCACTCCCTCTGGACTATGGGGTGGAATGGGTGACAAGAGCTAGGATTAAAAGCAAATTCTGGAGAGGGGCCTGGCGGTGCTCACCTGCAAGCTGGGAACATGGAAGGGTGAGGTTCACCAATAATGAATTTGAGGAACACCTGTGTTACACAGCAAGCTCTCAGGGGGAAAAAAAAATAATGGAAGACAAAAAGTAAATTCTGCCTCTAAAGTTGGCTTCTGAACAGCAAAAATCTGTTCGTCTGGATTCCTGGATATAGAATTAGAAGAAATAAACACAAAGAGCTATTCTAGTTTGTGTTTTTCCACCTCTATTCCCACGTGCAGTAAACTTACCTTAAGTGCTTCATTTCATAGAAGACTTTGTGAAAACCACAGCCCATGTGTTACGCTTTGTCTAACACGGGTTGCTAATGTGGACATCTTTGATACCTTGTGTTAAAAGTCTTGCAGTCAATTAATTCCATGAATGTGAACTTGGCACAATCTCCAAGTTAGCCTTAGGAGAAAGCTGCCAGGATCCAAACGCTGCTATTTAACTTCACATAAAATATTTACTTCTCTGACTTGAAGCAAAAGCATGTTGCTTTAATCCATGAAGCATGAACCAAAAATTCTCTTCTGCCCTTATTTCCCCGTAAAAATTTCTGAGCATAATGTGTCTCCAAAAGTGGGGAGTTCTTCTTGCTCACTTCAGCAGAGACTGTCAGTCAGTTTGCAGTAAGAAATGATTTAGTAACAAGAAATTCCCAAGTCTAGTGTCCAAAAACAAACACACAAATGATAAGATAGGGAAGGAGTGCAGAACAGTGGGAGAGGGAAGGAAAAACAGAGAGAGGGGAGGGAGTGTTCTCCTTCACCCTGTACAGGACAGAAGTTGGCAACAGTCTCAGGTCCTGAATAATGGGCCAGTGAGTCATGCTGATGGCCCAGCTAGCTTTCAAATGTTGCACATTGGGGAGAGAAAAGGCATTCTGAACACTATTGATCTTGGAGTTGAATCGTTCAGTTCACACTTCATTGGCCACTGCTGGTCCTCAGGCCTCACTACAACACGCACGGCTGAAAACTGAACGTTTAGGAATCCAGAAGAGGATCACTGCGTTTTGGAAGGCTGTCCTAATGACGATCACTTTTGAATTCAGCCTCATTTAAACTTTCAGAACATGAGCAGAACACCACCAAACTCTTGGGCAGCTTGTAACATGAATGGCCTCTAGCCCAATTCCCAGCAGAATTCTTGTTCTCCTGTGAAACCTCATGAGCCTGGAATGCACCAACAACAGCTTCAGCAATGTTCCACTCTTCCGAGCTCCCATCACAATAGACCACCATGCTCTGCTTGCAGCATTGGAGGGATTCCCTGACCTGTAGCTACAAACCCTTCCACATTTTCTCCAGCAGCCTAAGAACCCCGTGGTCAGGTTCTCACAGCAACTGAGCCCAGTTTTCCAGGCTGGTTATTTTTGTTGTGACTGGGACCAAATGCCTGATGAGAAGCAACATGGGGAAGAGGTTCTTTTTCTTAGTCCACAAGGAGAAATTGTCTCTTAGAGTGACACCATCCATTTTAAGAAGGAGAGTAGGGCAAAAAACAACTCGTGGTGGCAAGAAGTATAACCAGGATGCCTCAAGTCCCCAGACCTCAACATAACAGGAAGCAGACAGACAAGGCCAGAAGTGGGGCCTCCCTCAGTGACCCAGTTCCTTTGGCTAAGCCTCACTTTGTGAAGGTTCTAAAGCTTCCTAAAATAGCACCACCACACAAACCTTTGGGGAACACTTCCCGCTCAAGTCATAACACCCCAAAATATAGACATTTGAAACGATCCTATCTTTTCTGAAAAGTGTACCTGATGTCCATGGGTCTCACCATAGGCTACAAACCAATACAGCTCAGAAGATTCACTCTTGTGGCTTGCAATGGATGCTGGCTTTCAGCTCCCCTCCATTTAGCAGCTTTTAGTTACCTGTGACATAGTGGCTGAGGTCAAGGAGGGACTCTCAAAGGAGAAAAATCCCCAAGAGAACCAGGCTGAAGTTGTAGTAGATCCTGTGATGGAGAAGTCACATATCATATACACTATTGCTATTTACTATACTCACAGCTCTGCTCAGAAAATATAAGATGGAGCAGGGATCTCATCCAAAAAGCTTAAAAGTACCCTGTAAGCAAGGCAATTGGATGGGCGCTATTAGCGTGTCCATTCATGAAAATGCATTCTGTCACATTCAAAGGCATCTTCCAACTGAGCATCTGGATTCTCCAATGACTTAAACACTGAACAGAAGGCCAAACTCACAAGCTCTTCTTATGAGACACAATAACTTGATTGGACTTCTTCCCTCTCTGCCTCTCACTACTGCCTTAGGCTTCATTTTTAATTGTAAGAACAGAGCTGCCTACTATACCAGGTGATTGTAGGCCTTAGATTTGCCTGGTCATGTGTTATTGCTATTGCTCCAGCATCCGATACACATTTCCACTTGCTGTGATATGTGGAAGGCATGCATGATAATGTGTGACATTTGCATATATTCACATATTATATGATGATCGCATTAGAGTAATTAGCATATTATCCTATTATTGACTCAAGCTGCCATCTTCCCTTTACGTCAAGAGCATTCAAAATCCTTTCATGTAACTATAGTGAAGCAAAATATACTATTCTTAACTGTGTTTACCTCATTATGGTACAGAACTAATTCATATTCCATCCACAGTGTATACCTCAGTTTCTCTTCCTATGTAGCCTTATAGTTGCTTTGTTGTTGTTTGAGCTGGTAATTCTAATTTGTATTATCACTATTTCTATAAGGGGGAGGAGCTTAGACATCCTATTTTGCCACTTACATCATTTTTGCTGTGGTTACTGTTGAGCTACAGAATAATTCTGTTCTGGACTTTTGACACTTCAATGAAGTCCTCTTTTTGATTATACCCATATCTATTATTTTTTTAAATGGAGAAAATCAGAAGGTTTATGATTTTTGAAGCATCAAATATGATGAAACACAGAAAATTTGACATGTTTTCATACAAAACTGAGTAAAGAAAAACCTTAAATGGAAGCAAAAAAGGAAGTACTCCTTAAAAAAATTGGGTCAAAATACATATTTTGGCATGAAAAATGGTGAAAATTGTTAAGTCAGACATTTAGCAAATTGTCCCAAATTTTCAGATAATTTAATTCTCAAAAAAGACAACTTTCTGAATTAACAGTATTATAGTATACAGAGTATACATACATTAAGTATGTCAACACTGACAGGCTTGTTAATGATAGTTTATAACTTTACAGAGTACATATAATTTTTTAGAAAAATAACATAATAATGAAATAGAAGTTTCTTTGGAAGAATTTCAGTGTGATGATTTTATATAGATGCTCTAAAATATGATTAAGTTGTGGGGAGATTTTCCAGGAGTAACTATTCTACAGCTATTTCTAATTTTCAAATGATTAATAAAAAGCTTTCTTTTTAATATAATACACATGGTTATACATTAATTTTTCTTTTGCATTATTCTGCTTTTTAAAAATGATTGTGAATGAGGCTGTATGTAGGTCTACCAGTTGAATGAAATCAGTATGCAGGTCAGTGAATAAATACTTCAAAAGTTATCTTAGTGTTTCTTTTTAACTTTAAAAACATTTCTGTACCATAAATCATGTAGTCACATTCATGGTGATTAAGAGATATGATTTCTCATTTTTTTAAATGTTGATGACCATGCCTGTCAATTACAGTTGTTATGGTACAGACCTAATTCACAGTTACATCCAAACACTTAATCACACAATGTGGAAGCTGCTGCTGCCAAATGTACAGCAGCTGGACTTCTGGGAAACTTCCTCCATGTTTGACTACTCAATCCCTTTCTTCTTAATTTCAGATTTTCTCTCCTGAATGAGCATTCTGCCTCTAATCTACAAGATCAGAATGCATCTCAATGTTCTGCAATTCTTTTGAAAAAAGGATCAATTCCTGAATCCAAAACTTGATGCTTCTGGTTAAGCACATCTAAACTACAGCTCAAGAATTTTCACACTGTATGCCCTCTTTTCCTTCCCCAGAGGATTCAGGTGTTCTTGTCCAATGAAAGAACAAGGATTCACAGTCTAAGGTACATGACTTTCATTTCATAACAAAGTGAGTACATGCTTTTGTGACTGGCATGGAAGTTTGAACTTCTCCACTTCTAAACTACAGAGGTTCACTCCTCGTTATGCAACCTGGAGGTCCCCACTTCTTGTAGGTCACCCTATTGATGCCTAACTTTATGCAGACACCAATCAGCACAGCATACTTTAGCCTAGAACTTCTAGTCCATCTGCCAGAGATGTGTGAATGCCTGCATGAACTGCCATGAACTCCCCTGTGTGTACATATAACCTCCAGCCAACTCAGAACATGTAAGACTGACAAACCCTCAAGAATGGCCGGGTGGTGGTGGCACATGCCTTTAATGCCAGCACTCAGAAGGCAGAGCCAGGTGGATGTCTGTGAGTTCGAGGCCAGCCTGGTTTACAGAGTGAGATCCAGGACAGGCACCAAAACAACACAGAGAAACCCTGTCTTGAAAAAAACAAACAAACAAACAAAAATCCTCAAGAATGTCATATCCCCTGGAAATTCTATTGTCTCTCCTTCATCTTCTTGACTGGTGCTTGTCCCAAACCAGTTCTCAGTCTCAGAAAATCGCAGTTGTTCATTCTTTCTGTTCTCTAGACACCTAGTTGCTCCTTCTACTGACAATCCTGCAGATCAAGCAAATCCTTTTCTTAAAATGTGCTATTTTTTGACAATTTCATGCATGTATATAATATATTTTGGTCATTTTCTCCTGTTACCCTCTCTCATTCCACCCCTACTCTGCTGAACTCTATCTTCTTCCCAACAAGTCCCTCTTTCATTTTTGTGTCTTTTTTTTTGCTTTGTTTTCATAGTTGGTAAATTAGTGATGTCTTCATGAGCTTGGGTGAGGAGTCATTCACCAGAGCATGAGCAACTTAACAGTAGCTACACCACTACTCTCCTCTAACAACCATAATCCACAAATAGCTCCTCTGTGATGGGGAATACTGGAACCTGAGGAGCTCTTTACTCCATGATAGATGTAGATTGGTCTCATCTTGTCCAGATCTTGTGTGAGGAACCACGGCTGTTGTGAGTGCATGAGTGCAACGGCCATGTCATGTCCAGAAGACAGAGTTTCGTAGCATTCTTCATCATCCTCCAGATTTTACGTTCTCTCCGCACCTTCCTCCTGAGGATGCTCCCTGAGCCTTGGGGTAGGGTATAATATAGATGGCCTACCTAGAGCTGAGAACTCAATCGTCACTTAGCACTTTGGCTAATTGCCCCCTAGAGAGAGACGCTTCTCTAACCAAGACTGAGAGCCACACTAGTCTACAGGAATAAGTACTAATATTTAGAAGACATTTTGACACCATGTCTGCTTGGCCAAACAACAATAATAGGTTCTCCCCTAGAGTCCATGTCCTCTCTAGACATGGATTTTGGAAAGACTTGCAGTAAGTAACAGGCATGAATTGCCTTCCGTGGAACAGGCCTCAAATCCAGCCAGAAAGCTGGGGCATAGTAGTGATGTGGTTGTTGCACCAGTGAGCACATCTGGCAAGTTGATATTTTAGTTCACAGTTGAGTAAGAGTGTTGGTATCTTACTCTCCAGCCAGCCTGCATAGCAACTTCTGGCACTGAAAGCTAGCCAGCAGGGAGAAAGTTTCCAGCTCAGTTGCATTTTGATTTCGCTATGTCTTGTAAACAAAGCATATTGTATCTTTAGCAATAGAGTCTTACATCTACTTATGGTAGACACCATAGCAATGTAAGTAGCTTATATTGTGTGGGGAGACTCTGGGACTTCCATGACCAACAATTCACAGAGAGGCAGCTCACACCTGGGATTGGTGTGATTCCTGTGACCTAGAGCTCCTGTCAGCAGCATTACCCACCCACTCATGGTGCCTTAGTTAGGGATTCTATTGCTGTGAAAAGATGCCATGACCATAGCAACTCTTTATAAAGTAAAACATTTAATTGGGGTGTCTCACTTACAGTTTCAGAGGTTCGGTCCATTATCATCATAGTGGGGGGCATGCAGGCAGACATGATGCTGGAGTAGGAACTGAGAGTCTTACATCTTGCAGGCAACAGGAAGTTGACTGAGATACTGCGTGGTATCTTGAGTATAGGAAACCTCAAAGCCTGCCCCCACATGACACATTTCCTCGAACAAGGCCATATCCATTCCCACAAAGCCACACCTCCTAATGGTACCACTCCCTATGAGATCATGGGGGCCAGTTACATTGTAACTACCACATTCCACTCCCTGGCCCCCAATAGCTTGTAATGATATCATAATACAAAATTCATTTAGTCCAACTTTAAAAGTCCCTTGCTGTGGATATCGCTATAAATAAACACTGATTGGCCGGTAGCCAGACAGGAAGTATAGGCGGAACTAATAGAGAGAAGAATTGAGGGAACAGGAGGCAGAGAGGGAGACTGCCTGGAGCCGCCTCCAGGACAAGCAAGATGTAAGGTACCAGTAAGCCACGAGCCACATGGCAAAGTATAGATTAATAGAAATGGGCTAAATATAAGAGTAAAAGCTAGACAATGATAGGCCTGAGCTAATGGCTAAGCAGTTTAAATAATGTAAGCATCTGTGTGCTTATTTTATAAGTGGGCTCCGGGACTGGCAGGACTTGGTGGGACCTGGAGAGAAAAGCTCTCCAGCTACAGTCCCTATAGTCTATCACAGTCTCAACAATATTGTAAAGTCCAAAGTTCAAAGTCTCTTCTGAGATTCATGCAATCTCTTAACTATAGAAAACTAAAAAGCAGATCACATACTTCTAACATATAATGGCACAGGATATATATTACCATTCCAAAATTCAGGGGAGGGAGCATAGCAAGGAAATATTGGACCAACGCAAGACTGAAAACCACTGGGCAAACTGCAAACTCTGCATCTCCATGTCTGATGTCAAAATGCTCTTCAGATCTCCAACTCCTTTCAGCTTAGTTGACAGCAACAAACTTCTTTTTCTTGGGCTGGTTCCACTCCCTGCTAGCAGCTTTCCTTAGCAGGTATCCTATGATTCTGGCATCTCTAACATCTTGGGTTCTCCAAGATAATCTGGACTTCAACTTCACAGCTTCATGCAATTACCTTTCTACTACACCTCCATTCAGGGAAACCCCTGACAAGTGGCTGGCCTCAGCAGTTTTCTCAAGGCACAGAGGCAAATTTGATAACCTATTTCTTCTATCCTTAACTCTAAAGCCAGAACCATGTGGCCAAAGCTGCCAAGTTTTGCTGCTTACTGAAGCTGGAATATGGACCCCTCATTCAATTACATCTTCACCAGCTTTCTGCCTAACTTTAGTTGTCCTGAAATTTGCTCTGTAGACCAGGCTGGCCTCAAACTCAAAGATCCACCACCTCTGCCTTCCCAGTGCTGGGATTAAAGGTGTGCCCACCACACCCAGCTCTAATTTTCATTTAGTTTCTTTTCACAAGTTAGAAACTTAGCTGGGTGGGATCTTTCTCTGAGGTCCCCACTCCCTATATCCCATTTCTTAATCCATTTATCTCCTTGAACACAGAAAAAAAATGGTTTTTTAACCTTTCTGTCCACATTTAGAGTTGCTCTTGGGGTAGAAGATTTAAATGGCCAGAGCTGGTAGCCCTCCTATAGAAGCAGAACATAGTGGCCATAAACCTTCAGAGAAGGTCCCAGTCTCATGCATGTGCACATTCTACATCTCCATGTGTGTGACTCTATGACACTACAGACCATCAGTGAAGCATGTGCTTAGAGTTTGTTTTCCCTTTCAGTGACTGCAACATTCAGGGATAACTATGCTCTTCTTGAACCCGTTATGCCCCATTGGCTTACATGGTGGTGATGTAAGGCAAGAACGATCATGTCACTGGGCATCTGAATTTTCAGTAAGTACAAATTCAAAGACCCCTCTGTTATATTATATCACATTCTAAACACCCAGACTAAAGAATGTAATAGCTCACATGCATCTAAGGACATTCAAACTTTAAAAGTTGAACAGACCCTCGTCGACCACTTCCAGGATATGTTGAAGTATTTCATATGTACATATGGTGATTGTGTGCTCACATGTTCATGGGTGTGCATATGGGGAAAGCACTATGTATGCAGGTGTGAAGCATTCAAGTGGAGACCAGAGGTCTCGTTTCAGGTGTTTTGATCTATCACTGTCCACTCTGTTTTTAAAGCAGTGTCTCTCACTGAGCCGGAAGCTTGTCTGTCAGGGCAAGACCAGCTGACCTGTGAAGCCCAGTGTGCCTCTTACTTCCACCTCCCAAGGTCTAAGATTACAGAGGCACATAACCACATGCTGCCTTTGACACAGGACTAGGAACTGCAGTTCAGATCCACATTGCTTGTGCAGTTAGCACTTTATGAACCCAGCTATCTCCTCAGCCCTTGGATTTTTTTTTTTTTTACTACAAAACTTTTCACAAGCTCACATTGAAAGCACACCCAGAAAGCTTCACCAAAATAAGGGTAAAGGATTATTTAGATATAAAATACTCAGATCTTTTTCATGTATCCTCTAAGCTGATCTGATTAGCTCATGAGAATAACTGCAAAGCCATGCCAGAATATAACAGGTTTCTCCTAGGTCTAGTTGGAAAGAGAAAGAAAACTACATACAGCTGTTCCAGGCCTGGGAAATGCTGTGCAGATCTGACAGCAGCTGCCTGCATGCCAAATACTTCCAGCAATTTCTAATTAAATCCAGCTCAGGAAAAACTGTATGATCTGTATCATGTGACTTCTGTCTGTATAGGGAATGCTTTTCCCCCTTTGAAAGTTTCTCCAGAAAAAAAAAATTATCAATTTTCTCAATCTAAAAGAGCTGATTTATTCAGACTCAAAACTACTGCTTCAGACTTTGACGTTAGAATCCTCATAGGAGGTGGATGTCACAGTGTCAAGAAGGGTGATCCGCTGTGTGGGGGTGTGGAGAACTTCCCCTTTCCTATAGCTTTGCTACATTGTCTCTATCCCAAGAAATTAAACATGTGCACATTGGTGATTTTTTTCAAGTTTATTTCATGACACTTCACTAATGATCCTAAATTAACCATAATAACAGACTGGTCTAACACATCATCAGTATGTTCATGCATGTTTTCTGTTTACAACTTAAAACAACCATGTGAAGGAGGAATGGAGAAATTCTTATCTCCACCTCACATATCAGAACTTCAAAGACTGATACCTGAGGTATGCTTGGTCACATGTCTATCAGCTTTTAGGTAAAGATTTGTTATCAGACTTGCCATCCCCAAGGCCACTGAAGCTTCCATTCTGGCCACTCACCCTCCTGTCACTAGTGAGATGCACAAAGTCTCTTCCTGGGGTCACATGGGCCACTTGAGACAAGAGCATGCATCTACACTGCAAGAAATCTACCCACATATTTAAATATCTTTATGGGGTTCAATTTTTTTATATACCCTACAAAAAACGTTGGTGAACAGACATGGGTGCGCAAGACAGAGCTTGTTGTGCATTATTAATGAATGCCTGGGAACAATAAAAGTTCACTGTTCTTGCTTAAATTGTACAAGATGATCATCTCTCTGGTACTGGTTTGTAGGTGCCAGGAATCAACACAAAATGTACATTTGCAAAGTCCCTCAGGCCAAAGCATGAAAATAGAAAGAAAAATCTGTCTGTAAGATTTTCATTAAGGTAAACAAAGTGACAATCCCTGGCCCACTGGCACAATTGTTCTGAGTATTAATGAGCATTTCCATATGATACCACATTCCCAGACTATTGGTAAGTGTGCAAGGGGCTGTGAACACTTGTGTTCCATTATGAATGAAATCAACCAACATGAAAATACTTAGCAGGACCAAACTTGATGGAAACACTTGACTGCCCGTTTATTTTATTGTTTTTGGAGTTTATTATTCCAGATAATGAATGCAGGTTTTTGCAACAGATAAACACATGAATTTGGTGACCCAGGACAGTGAGGGAATTTGAGGATCTGTGATGCATGTTCTAGGAACCTGAACCTTTCCCTTTAGAAGCCGTTAAAAGCTAAGCTATGAGATGACATACATCACTTCCATATATTGACCTCCTCCAATTTCAGAGCCCCCAACACCAAATGAGAAAATAAGAAAGAATGTTAGAAACACAGATTGCTCTGAGCATTCAAGTTTTCTTACCAACCATGTCATTTCAGAAGCACCAAATACTTTGCTCTGTAAAGATAATAATGTAAGGAGAAGAACTTTATAACCCCATTAACAGAAAGGTTCTCTGCCGAAGAGTCACTTAAGAGTCTCAGGCACCCCCATTCATAAAGATTAAGAAGAGGTTATGTGCAGTCCTGTGTTTTTCCCATTTCTATGATGAGGAACTGACCCCAACGTAAGTCTGCAAAGTTGAGAACATATCCAATGTGACTTAGAGGGCTGGAGAGATGGCTCAGTGGTTACCTGGTTGTTCTTCTAGAGGACCCAGATCAACTCCTAGTATCCACAGATCACAACCATCTGTAACTCCAGTCCCAGGGGATCAATTAGAAGTCCTCTTTTGACCTCTACTGGTACTGCATGTCTATGGTGCACAGACATACAGGTAGATAAAACACCCATATGTATATATAGAAATTGGATAGAATAGAATAAAATCAATTTAATGTGATTTACCATTAAAATGTATATTTAATGCTGATTTTCTAGTCATGTACTAGTCATCAGCCTGTGGTTAAACTGCTCAACTTTTACATTTTGAGAACATAATACTTTAAAGGCTTATAGTACACCTGCCAGTTGTCAACAGATTTGTTCATGTGTTTTCTATACGTATTTTACTTCCCTATGGTGGAATAGTGTATGTGAAGCCAATATAAACAGAATTTTGAGGGTATTGTTGTTATTATTGTTGTTTAGCCCATATCATCTTGGCACAGGGAGTATCCAATCTTGGCATATCATAAATCTTTAATATTCTGTGGCATGTATAATCATGTTAAGGGACAATTTTCTACCAGTGCTTGAGGTCTGTACTTTTTTTTGTTAAAAGTAAAACCCATTCTGTATGAAGACAGGCGATGTATCATCAGGAACTTTTAATTTGGCACAGACATCATGAAAATGTCCAATAAAGGAGTAGTTGTATCTATTCCCTCGCTTTTCAAAGTGCACAATGTCTCTTTTGGCTCACAAAATTAAACATTAGGAAGAGACCTGTGAGGTCATTCAACCAAGCCTCATGTGTTTCACATGCTTTAAAGATGATTGCATATTTGAGAGAAATAGACTTAAGCCTTTCGTTCATCAGAAAGGAAGTGACATCCAAATTTCTTATTACATTTCTCTCTCCATAATTGTTCAATATGTTGTACAATATATTTAAGAATTATCACCAGGGCATGGAAGAATTTTCTAAGACTTTTGTGTAGAACACTTAATACTACCAGAAAAAGATCCCATGGTCAAAATATGGGGAGTGCTCAAACAAACTAAATTGAACACATTTCCTTTCTTGATGGACTTCTCACAAAGCCCTTAATAAAACTCAATCTGTTAAGACACTCTCAGATGCATGATCTCCAAATGCTGTATTTCCTCAACTTACTTGATTATTCCAACTTTTGGCAGACTGCCTTAACATCTTGAGTCATATTAGTGTTCTATAGAACAATGTATAAGAAAACTGCAGAAGAGACTTAAGTCTCCTGTTGTAGTTCCTGGAGAATACAACTTTCCTGTATGTACTCAGTTAAAGAAATTTAGCAGCCAAATGGAAACACAACAGACCCAACTATGTGCAAGCAGAAAAACTTGGATAGAGTAACTGAAACTTATCAATTAATTGCAAATGTGCTTCAGAACTATGAATTGTAAAGTGTCTAGTAGGGGCTGAAGAGATGACTCAAGAGTTACAAATACTTACTACTCTTGCAGAGGACTCAAATTCAGTTCCCAGCACCCACATGTGGCTCCTAACTGTCTGTTAACTCCAGTTCCAGGGCATCTTTCACCGTCTTCTGGACTCTACCAACACACATGAACAAACTGCACTTACATATATTCAGACAAATACACACATAAAACAAAAAGCAAACAGATAAAATGCAATAGGAGCCTAATAAAATCTAATTGAGGCATAACCCAAAGTTTAGAAAAGTAAGAAAGTATTTCTATGTATCACATCTTATAGCTATTCATTCTACAGAGAATGAAGGAGGGTTTCTGCACAAGTGATATATACTGATCTTTTGGAGGCCCCTGGTGGGGCCATCCATGTATCCTTTCTATCTTTGTTCCTAACGATGCATGTGAAGTACCCCACAAAAGAGATGGAATTGTCATGACCTACAAAGACAAAAATCTGCTAATACTGAACATTTCTTACTAAAGATTTACACATACATTCAGTATACAGGGGATTAAGTGTTTCCTTCCGAAATCTTTTTAAATACACACATGGTACTCACTAAGTCAGGGACTGCAGCTGAAGCCAAAAATGACATTCTTTATCTCAAGTTTCTGTGAAGTTTACAAAACAACTTTCTGCAGGTTTCCTCCAGACACAGCCTATCCAAGAAGCCATGAAGCTATTTTGTTTAGGAAATGCCACAATATCCCTGCCACACCATAAAGGAACTGCCTTATTCTGCTATCTCAGGGTAGAGCCATACATTTTCCAAACAAAACATGAGCTAATCTAAAAATGCTTCTTTCAATATGTAAACTTTCCATTATTTCCATGCTTTCCAGGTCAGACACTGGGCCAAAGAGATTACAAAATGAATGAAATAAAACTCCATTTTATAACATAGAAGACCACCGTCCTTTTCATCAGGAAAGGATAAAGTAAAGCAAGAAGAGGTTGGACTGGATTCTCTTTTTTTCCATTAGAATTCAAGCAAGTTACATTTGTTGAGGCTCCCCTTGAGGCTTTGGACCAAGGAAACAGAAGGGAAGAAGAAAAGCAAAACAGTGGTGGTGAAAGAAGATGCTACATATGTTTGGAGTGTATGGGGTGTGTGCATTTTCAAGGGTATCCAGGCACACAGGCAGCAGGGATAGAGGGAAAGTGGAAAGGAACACACCCTCCTGAAGGACAGCCTTATCCCTCTTCTTTCTGTTCTTGTCTGCATGTAGAACAACGAATAAGACAGATCATCATCTGACTTTTGTTTTTTTTATTTTTATTGTATGCATGTGTGGATGCATACATAAATGCCAAGGCACATGTGTGGTAAGAGGACAACCTGGGGAAAGTTGTTCTCTCCTTCCACCATATAGATCCCAGGGATCTAACTAAAGTCATCAGCTTTAGTAATAGAAGCCTTTACCCACCAAGCCATCTTGCTAGCCCATCTTCTGTGATCTTTGAGAGGAGTCCCTGTGCATTGGCCTTCCTGATTCAGTGAGTGATGGTTTCTGGACCAGTTTGATGGCAGTATCTGCTTCCACTTCATGCATGATGCTCACCACCTCCACAGCTACAGTCTCTTTTTTTCATGACAATGATTGCAATCTGGTAAGCCATAGACCAAGTCTGGCACACAGATGGGTTTTTGCTGGGCTGTGGCTTATCCTTTCCCTATGTGAATCAAAATAAAAGCGAGGATGCCTCACACAAAATCTATGCTTCTGGGTTTTTTGTTTTTGCTTTTTTTTTTAAGAATCAAAACATCTCACCACCCTGCCCTTAATATTCAACATGGTCCAACCAGCTGAGTTTGAGGAGACCGAGCATTTTGGTTCTGGATAAGTTCCATTCGTTACATAACAACTGCAGATGTGCAAAAGGCAGACCAGCTTCACCCATGGAAACCACCTGCTTGATTTCATGGAGGCAGGCACCTCCCATGTTAGTGCACCCTGAGACTGGGTGTAGAAATGACCTGTGGTGAAGTCCTCGTCCCAGCTGACTTGCATCCTCTTCTAAATGCACTCAGCCATAGATCTTCCGGTAATCATCTCTCCCATGTTCTCCTAGACCTCAACCCAGCAATCATATCATCTTTCCTGTCTCCTCACTATTGGTTTCTTGCTCAATTCTCTGCTCTCCACAAGGAAACCAATTTTTACCATCCTAAAAGAAAAACAGAGCACAAGCGTTTGTGTTCCTTTTCTCTTTACAGCACAAACATTTCTTGATGAATAATTGTATATTGCTCTCCCCAGCTCACTAACCATCCACTTTTCAAACCACTGTAATCTGGTCGCAGCAGACCCTGGAAGCTGCTTCCACTAAAGTCACCAATGGGCTCCCGTTTCCCAAGTCCAAGTCACAAGCAGTTTTTACTCCTCTGTACATTAAACCATCTGTATTATCTGGCATGGACAATTGCTGACTTCTATTTTGAAATTCTTTCCTAGGTTCTAAGGCAGGACTATGATAATCCACATCTTGAAACTCCCTTTTCCAATACCATTGAAAATTTAAAACATTTTCTAAATAACATAATATACCAAATGCTTTCTAGATGTATAAACTATTTCTCTGATTCCTTCAACATTGTGGTATAAAACCTAATAAAGTCACCCTGTTTTCAAATGATAGAATATCTATATTGAACCATTTGCCACTAATACAATAAGATATCTGAGGCTTCGTACTTTAGAAAGATTTATTTGACTTATGAGTCTATTGCTATTGGCAGAATGTCTGAACAACATGACACCAGCCACTTGGCTATGATACACCTTGTGGAAGGAGCAGAAAAATAACCAGCTTCCTAGGAGTCCAGCTTATTGCTTAGTGTCACCACATAGCAAACTGATATCATGAAAAGTAACTCTCCCAACATCACTAATCCCATTCTGATATGCTGATCATCACATTTTTTGAACTACCACATGAGTCTTAAGAGAATAAAGTAGTACACCCAAAGCATAGTGATGTCCTTAAGAAAGCCAGATAAGTTCAAGCAGGTCATTCACACATCACAGGCAGAGGGGAGACACGAATCCTAGTCATCTGTAAAACACACACACCCTGACATTAAGTACTGCTCTTCTTGATGATGATTCAAGGGTAGAATTTGGTTCTTTTCTAATTTTACCTATTTCCCTGTGCAATCTTAACATTGACCATAGGCTCATCAGTCACCTTCATGGTGATATTAAATCAAACTAGCTACATTCCTAGGCTTTCCTTCCAATAACTAAATTCACATATCATCCTTTATGCTCTGTATTTACCTTCATCTTGACTAGTTATGGTTTTATTCAATATATATAGATACAAAACTATTTTTGTGGGTCAATAAATCCATTGTAAAAACTTTCAGATTCTTATATTCTCTCTGCCCATCCCAGTACTTGACCTATTAGTGCTTAATAACTGATGAGCAATTGCCTGAATAAGAAGAAACACATTGCCTGTGTGAGCATCTTAACTTAGATCATCTATCTTCTCCTCCATTATCTGTATTTTAAGTTCACTGTGTTTCAAGTTTCTCTCTTGGTTATTTATCCCAGTCTAACTATATTCTAAATTCTATATCTTAGAAAATGTTAATAACATCCAGCTAACCATAATAAGCCCATAACTTATCAGTTGCTTCCCTTTCTATTTGCCCATCTATTTGATCAATCTCTAGCCCATCATACTCCTCAGATAATCATGCCATCTATTCTCCTTCAAATACCCATGGTGTTGGCCTTCACCATTCCATGGTAGCCAGTTTCAAGCTCACTGGCTTCATGTCTCTCCCAGCCCATTCCTCACGATACTATTCAATACACACTTCTAAAAATTATTTGTTTATTTTTTGCGATTATATTGCCCTATTCCCTTTTTTCCCTCTAAACCCTCCCATCTACCCCTCCTTGCTTTCTTTCAAGTTCATGCCCTTTTTAAAAAATCAACTGTTGTTACATACATATGTGTACTTGTATATGTATATATGCATGCACACACATATGCACAAATAAAGCTTGTTCAGTCTGTATAATGTTACTTTATGTATGATTTCAGGGCTGATTATTTGACATTCGATTACCAAGCAGTGTGCTCATCCCTGGAGAAGACTATTTCTCCAGCTTTCAGCATTTTTTAGTTGCCTGTAGTTCTTTGTGTGGGGTGGAGGGCTCCTGGGCTTTCCCGTGCCTACTTTGGCATGTCCATTGTTGTTGTCATTGTTTATACCGTCATGTTGGTGTATATATTCTGACATTATTAGGAGACACAGTGTCACAGCAAATTCCTTCATCCATTGGTTCTTACACTCTTTCTGTCCTCTCTTCTGCAATGATTCCTGAGCCTTAAGTCTAGGAGTTGTACAACAAGAGGAAAATCATGCCTGGTACTGGAAACTTAGACACCTTCTCTGTGCTAGTGAAATTATGAACATTGGAGAATCTGCAATTATCACTTTTCTAAACTAACATAATCCTTAACTACATTCTAAATATTTGTTCTTATCCCCACATATGAATATAGTCATTATCCCTCATCAGGGTAACTTCTTTTTGCAACAGAAGGAAATCATCACAGAAAACCACAACCAATAAAAATGCAGAGTTGTGGAGCCCAGTCTCAACAGGTACATCAGAACATGCACATTTTCCTCTTTCTTTTTTCCCCTTGCTCAGCTTTCAAGGTGTCTTTGTGGAGCAAAATGTATCTATTTCCTTGATCATGCATAAAAAGTTTTTGGTGAGTTGGTCTCTGTTTCCTTGCTCAGCCTTCTTTCTATACATAACAATTACTCCAATGCATTGAATTTTTTTTTTAATTTGAGACAGGGTTTCTCTTTGTAGCCCTGGCTGTCCTGGAACTCACTCTGTAAACCAAGCTAGTCTTGAGCTCACAGAGATCCACTTGCCTTTGCCTCCTGAGTGTTGGGATTAAAGGCATGAGCCACCACTGCCTAGCTAATACATTGAATTTTGTAGTCTTGAACTAATAGGAATTCTTGGCTCCTATTCTTCACCATGAATTCTCTTCTCTCCCTTCTTATCCTAGGGTATCTTAAATGTCCTGAAATACCTCCGTTCAAAGATTACCTTACCTGAGTTGCCCTTTCTATGTCTTCTACACAGATATAGATGGTCTTTTAGGGACTTGTATATCATTTCCAGATTAGAGTGAGCATAATGTAGTTATTTCTTTGTCTATATTAATCTACATAAATGTAGGAAACTTTATGGTGAACCTCACTCCACTGATACTTACAACACTCACAAATATAGCTAATGAAGTTCTCCAAAATACATTGCCAAATGATAAAAATTAATGATTTTAAAAGAGGAAAACATATGAGTCCAGGCCTTGTGATCACTGACCTCAAATGATTTTATTATACAATACTATCTTAGATGCATTTAGTTGGCAACCTAGTAATATACCTTAAATATTAAGTATTTAGAGCCAAGTACACAAATGGGAATACATATCATGGAGAAAATAAAGCAGTTGGTAGAGAATTCATATGCCCACTAACCTATGCAAAGGGAAGTTCAAAGAATAATCTCAGATGATAGACAGCATCAATTCCATTTCCTTGCATGTATAAAAGCTATTTGATTATCATTAAGTCAATAGTGTAGTTGCTTAAGAACATAGAATATAACCATATTTACTCTATGAATCTCTCTCTCTTTCCTCTATGATCTATTTTTCTTTATATCTATCTGTCTGGCTATCTGTCTACCATCTATCTACCTACCTATCTATATCCATATCTATACCTATATCTGTAGTTACCTATATCTATCTGTATATCATCCCTCACATATATGTCCATAAAGCAAAGATGTGGTCACCTTATTTTGTGCCAAAAGAACATCAGAGATAATTAAAATGGAGAACAAAAGAAACTCAGATTACATCCAAAAAGCACAATTTTTCAGTTAGTTGTGAAATTCCTTTTCCTTCTCTTGTTTTGACTCTGGTTTGATGTTTTGTTGTAGAATTTAGCTCCTTACATGTCAGCTTATTTTTTATGAAGACCACATGTTTATCAATGATTTCAATTTAAATGTGTCCTCTCTTACCTGGCTAATGCATAAAGCTGAAAAACTAATTTCCATAGCACTTATAGACAAAAATAGTCATATGACAGTTTCAGACACCTGTGCACTCATGAAAATTAACTGGGACAATGTCAAAATTTTGTAAAAATTTGACAGACAGATGCTCTGATCCATTTTGCATCCTTTTCTCCCTGCAATGAAGGAAAAATGCTCGGAAGCATATCTGCAATCTTCCCACAAGGAGAACAAAGTCTTCACAAAGATGGCAAATAAAAAAGGTAGAAGGATCCTGGGATCTGGTGACATATGTCAGCTACTTATATGAACCTTGACCTTGGCCACTTAGGTCTCATGTGAGACAACATGAAAAAATATGCATCAAAAACACAAAGTTGGGTTTTCTGTACTTGTAAATAATGTTGTTCCTGGTGTAAATATTTGTCTGCAAAGACCATTCTTCACTGCCGTGAATGAAAATGGAGGGGATCTCTCAGAAGTCACCATCCTTCTTTACTCTTTAGAACACGATGTAGAGCAGTTACAAAAACTTAAAGAAAACTTTGAGATCACTTCTTCATTTTACAATTTGGGAAATTAAGACTGAAAATACTGTACTGACTTACTCAAGACCACTCAACTACTGTATCTTGAACAAGGTTCTGGTATTGTAAATTCCACTCTAGTGTGCTTCCTTGTATTTCTGAAATTAAAGAGGTATTTATTAAGCTGGGATAACTAAAATTCTCTGCAGCTGCTTACACACACACACACACACACACACACACACACACACACACACACACACAAAACAAGCAAATAAAATAAATTCAAATCCATGAAGAAAACATAAGAATAGCTTAATAAGAAAATTTAGCATAGCTCCTCCTAGGAATTAATTGATAACACAAAGAAAAATGGCTACAGAAGCAAGGGAAACTAAGAGAGAGGGTGAGCTTGAGTTTGAGCTAAAAGAGGATAGCCCATATTAGAGAATGCACATGCTTGCCACATCCACATGGATTCTTTTATGAACTCTAACTGTTAGCAGTCAGACATTTATGCTGGCCTGCTCTTGGGGACCTAGCAGGACATGTCAGCAGCAGCAGCCAAGATGTGACAGTGTAGCTCTCGCAGCCACCAAGTAGAGCACTCTCCCTATGTGCATGTGCTATATCCCCTTATAAAAGGCAAGCTCTTTGTGCTCCTCTCCCCTTTTTTCCTTCTGCTCTCCATCAGAGGCCACCTCTGTACCTCCCTCCAATAAACCTGCCATGTGAGCTCTGCTGCATAGTGTGACTTTGTGGTGCCCCTTGGCTCCAAGCCACAAAGGTTGCCTTTCTGCTGCTAAACTGTTACATTGGTTGCTGAGACTCTGGCAGGCTCTCCTGGTGGCTCCTCCTGCCCACCAGGACACCAAGACGCTGGACCCTGTCTACTGCAAAGGGCTCACTTTCCAACTAACCAGTTGCTAGGTACTTCACCCAACACTGGTAATGATCGGTAAGTCCCCCTTCTCCCAGTGAATGTAAAGGCTTCTCTAGATCTGTGGGAGTAAGCATTAAACAATGGGCACCCCTCTGGTATTCTTGGAGGCAGAGGAATCCAAAGCCATGGTCTTTAAGGCTACAGTTGATCTTTTTCACCAACACTCACCTCTGGCCATTTCCCATGAGTGGGACTTACTCTCTAGAGCATGGGTTCTCACCCGCTGTCCTCATCTGCAAGCCCTGGTATCAAGCAACCACATCCCACTCAGGCTCAGAACCCTTGAACTTGCTCTTGTGTGACAATCTATTGAACAGCTTATGCCCATTCAATCCAATCCTCCCTGAATCCCTGGGACTCCAGGACATTACAGGCCTTGGATCTTCTTCTGCTACCTTGCTCATAGGAACTGTGTCCTCCACCATACCTCCAAGCTCCTCATTGGCATACCTCAGACCTCTAAACCTAGCACCTAACTTAAGGGCTTAACTTGTCAGGGACAAGGACAGAATGTCTAGTTAGTGGAAAAATACAGACCCCCAATAAGACGGGGAACTAGATCATCTTACAGTCAGGTTGCCTAGCAACAGGGCATTGAGTCAGAGCCCTTGACCCTCTCACCCGGTAAACATCCTATACAAACATCCTGTTAGCTTGCCCCACCTTATGCAGATGACAGCTTCTTGCTCCCCCCCACCCTGTGGAGCTATATAAACCTTTGTGAAAGAGAAATAAAGTGGCACCTTGATCAGAATCTAGACTTGGTGTCTTTCCTTTGTATCTCCTGTCCCTACATTCCCTCCTTAGAGTGGTCGAGAACCCGTTGAAGCCCTGCAGGCGGGGCATTAACTTATCTGCCTTTGCAATCAAATCTGGTCCCAATACCCCTTAGGTATCAATCCAAATGGCCATTTCCCGGCACCCTATACCCCTTTTCTTTAAGTAAACTCTCTCAAATAGAAAAAAAACTGGGGTCCTATACATCTCACTCTGCTTCTTTCATTAAACAATTGCAATATTAGTTTCTATAGCAGCAGCAGCAGCAGCCTGCCTCTGCAGCCAAAGCAGTTACATCATCATCTGTTGCCAGGTTCCTTTTCACCATCAGCTGTACAACATGTGCACCCTTTAAGAGTGCCCACCAGGCATAGCTTGCCCCCATTGTGTGGTGGTATTGTGTTCCCCAAAATATTGTGCACACTAATAAACTTATCTGGGGTCAGAGACAGAACAGCCACAATATTAAACATAGAGGATAGGCAGTGATAGCACATGCCTTTAATCCTAGCATTCCAGAGGCAGAAATCCATGTGTTCAAGGATACAGCCAGGCATGGTGACACTTGCCTTTAATCCCAAGAAGTGAGCCTTTAATCCCAGGGAGTGAGCCTTTAATCCCAGGGAGTGATGGCAGAAAGCAGAAAGATATATAAGGCGTGAGGACCAGAAACTGGAAGCTTTGGGCTGGTTAAGCTTTCAGGCTTTCGAGAAGCAGTTCAGCTGAGATTCATTCTGGATGAGGACTCAGAGGCTTCCAGTCTGAGGAAACAGGATTAGCTGAGGAACTGGCAAGGTGAGGTAGCTGTGGCTTGTTCTGCTTCTCTGATCTTCCAGCGTTCACCCCAATACCTGGCTCCAGGTTTGATTTTATTAATAAGAACTTTTAAGATTCCTGCTACCCCTTTGCCTCTTCTTTCCTCTCTTGTCTCTTCTTGTCTCTCTTGCATCTCTTCCTCTTGTCGGCCTGCCTCTCTCAAGTCCCCACTCCAATGCAGCCTTTTACCATTTCACTTTTTGACTCTCCCCCCCCCCCCAACAAACCTCTTGTACTAACACTGTTGCCTGTGGCGTGCTTGTTTAGTAGCACATGTCAACGAGGACCACTGAAAGGCACTCGCTTCACACTGGGACCCTAACTAACTGCTCCACCCACAACTGCTCCACCCACAACAAATCTGCTTCTTCATTCCCTGATGGCTTTGCCTTCCATTCAATACCAGCAATTGGGTCTCCTCCCGGATGTGACACTTTGTTTTCGAGCACTGTCCTCGCCTCACCTTCTGGCTTTTCTCCAAGTCCTGGTACCAAGCAATTGTGTCTCCCTCAGGTTCAAAGCCCTCAGCCCCTACTCTTGCATGACTGCATACTGAACAGCTTGTGCCCACTCAATCTGATCCTCCCTGAATCCCTGGGATGTCAGGATATCCAGACCTTTGGATCTCCTTCCTCTACCTCACTCATGGGAACTGTGTCCTCCACCACACCTCCAAGCCTTTTGGAGACTCACTGCTCACTCCTTTCAAATCAAATCTGGCCTCAGAATACCTTGGGCCAGACAGTCAGGGAACCAAGAAAGAATTCTCCACTTTCTTTCTTTTTCTTTGCTTCAAGTCCTGCTTGTATCTGTCTGCTCTCCCTCCCTAAATGTTCTGTCTATGTTTGCTGCAACATGGGAGTCAGAGATGGAGAAGCCAGCTTCGTCTTGCTCAGCAAACACTGGTTCTCCCTTTCTTTTTATTTATTCAACTCCTGTATATATACATATATATACATACACATATGTGTGTGTGCATGTGTGTGGTGACTTGCATTTAACTTTATATGTGTAAATATAAGCTGGATTTAATTCTGCATGTATGTGTATGTAACTTGGATTCAACTCTGTGTGTATATGTGCATATAACTTAGGTTCAACTACTGTTTAGGAAAACATGTTTTAAACAGCAACCACATGATTCTCCACCATCTTGGCCGGTGACCACATCATGATGTAGGCAGACATGTGGCTGGCACCTTCTCTTAAGGTTAAAGAGTACATATCATGTGACATTTCTGAGTCCTAATGAGCTCTCTGTTCGTTGTATCTCCTTTTAGACTAAGAAAGCAACAAGTCTGAAATATTTTAGATCGGTATGGACTTTTTTTGAATGATGACATATGTAAGGTTAGATTTGGTACACTATACTATATATGTAAGGTTAGATTTGGTACACTATAATATATATGTAAGGTTAGATTTGGTACACTATACTATATATGTGATTCAACTCTGATTTAGAGTACACTCTATATGGTGGTAAAAATTTAAGACTATAAAGATCTATTCAGATTAACAAAAGCTAACTTAGAGATTTACAGCTAAGTACTTATGTCTTTGAAAAGTACACCAAGGTTCTAGAGAACTTAGATAAGTGGTAATATATGTTTGATAAATAAGGTATTTGATAAATAAGATATATATTCTATAATGGAATGCCTGGAGACCCACTGCTCACTCCTTTCAAATCAAATCTGGCCTCAGTATACCTTGGGCCAGGCAGTCAGGGAACCAAGAAAGAATTCTCCACTTTCTTTATCTTTGCTCCAAGGCCTGCTTGTATCTGTCTGCTCTCCCTCCCTAAATGTTCTGTCTGGGACCCTAACTAACTAACTGCTCCACCTACCTGGTCCTTTCCCAGGGTTGGGCATTTGGGCGGGGCCACCATGGCTTGTCAAGGTCAGTGCTGACCTCTGGGCTCCCACAGTCCCTGCTCATGGGCCATACCCCAACTTACAAACCCCCTTTTTCCTATTCCCATTTCACCCTGGGGATCTTTGGTTAGGATTCTGCTCTCACTCTTCTGGGTCTCACGTCTTCCATCATCAGGGGGGACGCCGGTCACTGCATACGGCCACATGGTCATGCAATCTCTGCCTTAAAAAGCCACACACGGACCCCCACCCTCTCTCTTGTCTGCTTCCTCTCTGCTCTGCTCCCTCCATCTTTCTGTCTCTCCAGACCTGGTTTCTGTCTAACAACGCTCTTTCTGACTCTGGTAATTGTAGCCGTGGCTGTTAACTTTTCCACGGTGCCAGCCGACCCACGGCGCCCGCCATTTCTCCTTTCATCTTTCTCCTGTCTCCCTTGTCTTCTCAGGAGACACCCTTAGCAGCTTGAAACAAACTTGTTCTGTTTTTACCCACAGAATGGCTATTGATTTCTTTACTGAGCCCGTTATCTACAATAAAAAAAAAAAAGTTTTACTTTGATATTATAAGAGCTTCCATTAAAAATCATTGTTTTTAAGGCTAAACCCGACAGGAATGGAAGGTAAAGTCCTAGTCTTGTGAAAGCTGCTAACTTATTGTAGATTATTAAGGAACACAAGTTAATAGTCAGTCATCTTATAAACAATCAAGTTCTTTAATTGTAGTCATGCTAAGTACTCATATAATTAATTACAGGGATAAGCCTTACTTAGTCCCCTGAATATGTTTTCGAAGTTAAGCTTCAAACAAGTAACTAGAAACTAAGTTCGTCTATTCAGATATACCTGATAGATAGACAGTCCTCAAATGCTTCAGAGATCTGCAGAATATGGCATTTAAAATGTTTAATAAAAAAGTGTTTTGTGATAGAAAGGCATGCCAGCTACTGGCAGCACAACTCTTTCCTCCAAAGAAGATGGACAGGCACAAAAGACCCTCCACCTGGAGTTTGCTTTAAATGTTGCAATGCTAACCACTGAGCAAAAAATTGCCTTTCACCTCAGCTGCTGCCAGGACTTTCTCCAGACTGTGGAAAACAGGACAATGGAAATTGATTACTCCACTTTGCCTAGACAAGGTTGGCTGGTCCCCTCTGCCCAAGTTCCTCCACAGGAAAGTCTGACAGATCTTCTGGACCTAGCAGCCAAAGACTGATGTTGCCCTGAGACCTCTGCCCCCAACGACCATGGAGAACCCTGGGATAGCAGTCTAGGTAACAAGTAAGTCTCTGTCGTTTTTAATGGATTCAGAAGCTTCTTGGTCTGCAGCTTACTCAGGGACAACTTATCTTTCTCAGAACTCTGGAGCCTCTTGACAACTAGGATAGTGATAGTGTTGCCAGTTTAACAGCATCAACCAAGGCTTCAGCTGTCTTCTCAGACCCTTCGTGTATAAAATTCAGGCCACAGGTCTCTCTCTCCGAGAAATACTACTAAGTCTGGACACAATTTACTTCATTACCAGACTCAAATGTGAGGATCTAAGAATGTTTTAGGTTCTTAGAAAAATGACTTAAGGTGTGTAGATGCAAGTTACTAAGGTGTGCAAATGCAAGTTATGAAGGTCTGAGGATGAAAAAGCTTAAGTGGTGATAAAAAGAAAGTGATTTGAGGTGTACAAAAGAATGACATGCTTCAGATTTCTTCCTCTCACTATGCTACTGTTATATTAAGACTCCAAAAGTTCATAGTCTTAACATTAATTGATGGAATTCTGATAAGCTATTAATCTAGCTCTGGAAGAGCACCACTGCTATTACCATAGCCATAAGCTCGGGGTTTAGAATTTCCTTTGGTTGTCTTCTAACTATAGGTTTAAAAATGCTTCTCATTGTGTAAAAGCACCTGTGTAATCAATATACACCCAGTCCTCTGGATAGAGGAAGGAGTGTAATGCCTTGAACCAGAATCATTTTTGGGCCCCCTATGACTCAAAGGCCTGAATGAGTGTATTGCCTTTCCTACAATGTGGATTTCAGTACAGAATACAAACAGTGGGAATGCTAGTGTGTCTAGAACTTACCTTATGAGCTCTAGGGAGTCAACTTGGATCTACCTTGAACAGGTCAGATGCACTCCAGATAAGTACTGTCAATCAACAGCCTAAGTTTACCGACTGCCTGTTCTTGAGGGTGGGATCTCCCCCACCTTCCCCTGGTCTTAGGACTCCCCTCCCTCCATTACCAGGATCTAAGAAAAAGTTTCCCCACTAAACTTCTTAACTTTATCTTCTGCTCTGCCAGCATCCTGCTAGGTCCTCTTCAAATCTCCATCCTGGACAGTTTCAAAGTGGCTAACTCCAAGTGGTCCAACCTCACAGACTGCTTCAACTAGACCAGCACTTTCCTAATGCCAGAGGAGCCTAGAAAGAGGTGAAACAGCCAACTATCCCAGGATTTGGCCATCATCCCAGCTTTCTCAGGTCACACAAAGATGTTGACACCCCCAGAAAGCAGGAAGCAGTCTAGAGAACATGGCGCCCCCATTCCCACCTCACCAGCTACCCTTTCATATTTCCTCATGTTTTTCTAATAAACAAAAGGCAGGAATGTCAGCATTCAGACATTTACACTGGCCTGCTCTTAGAGACCTAGCAGGACACAGCAGCAGCAGCAGCAGCCAAGATGTGACAGTGTAGCTACCGCAGCCTCCAAGTAGAGCGCTCTCCCTATGTGCATGTGCTATATCCCCTTATAAAAGGCAAGCTCTTCGTGCCCTTCTCCCCTTTTTTCCTTCTGCTCTCCCTCAGAGACTGCCTCTGTATCTCCCCCTGAAAAAATCTTCCACGTAAGCTCTGTTGCATGGTGTGACTTTGTGGAGCCCCTTGGCTCCAACCTGCCAAGGTTGCCTTCCACCATTAAACTATTACACTAACCACATATTCAGGTGTAAGTTCTATGATAATAATGTTCAGACTTAGAGTTTGTTAGAGGCCATATTCATAGACACTGATTATATTAAATCAGAAATTCATATTAAACACAGCACTAATGGAACTCTACTTTCAAATCTGAGAAATGTAAAAGCACATTCTAAATAATGCACAACTCAAATAAAATAATATAATAAAATGTTAAAACATTTCACACTGTAATAACAACTCCACAAAACTTGCAAGATCAAGCTAAGCAGTTGAGTGAAATACATATTCTTAAATCTTGATATCACATAAAAAATTATAATAAAGTGTTAAACATTCTCAAGTTAGAGATATCAGATAATTGAATGAAATTAGTGAACTTGTAAGGAATAAAGCCCAAAAAGGATTTGAGAGAACTTTGTAATTGTGACTGTAAATTTCAAGTAGATAATCAGTAAAGCCAGAAATAGGAAAATTCACAATCAAAATTGATGTCATAAGAGAGAATGTATTGAGACACAGATAAATGTCCTTTAGTACACAAGGACAACCTAGTCAAAGGGCAACCACCACCGCTACAGCAATAACAGGTAAAGTTGTTCCTCTGCCTGAAGTTCTGAAGTTATCGTGTTATGATATATGTATATATGAGATGGCTGTTGAGATGAAATGTATGTATGTGTTCTGAAGTAAATGTTTTATATTCATTATTTTATTTTTGCCTTTTAGTGCTCTTATTCCTACAAAATAATTAGTGGCATAACAGAAACTAAGATGAAAACTAAATTAGGTCAAGAATATGGTGTATACCTGTAATCCCAGCACTTGGAAATATGAGGCAGGAGAATTGCTATGAGTTTAAGGCCAACCTGGGCCACAAGAAAAGACTCTTTTTTTTTAAGCAAATTCTATTTCTATATCAGAAGGAAGCAATTGGTATAGGAAAAACCAAGCAGGATATTTGCATAAGAAAAGCTGCATATTGTGTACCAGTTTGAACAGCATGTGCGAGGCGAGCCTTGTTGGGAAGATAACACTGCAACACAGAATTGACAAGGGTACAGACGCAGGCATAGGGGTAGCTGAGAAGAGTTAATGCTGAGAGGGTGAGGGCTTGTCTTGTTTGGGTACGGAGACAGCAAGGACATAGTGTGGCGAGGTCATACGGATGCTATGGAGAGGACACCTGGTTATAGAACTAGTGAGCCAGATGCCATCCTGAGCAATGAGACAATGGCATGTCTTTGACTTTGATGTAGACTGAGGTTTATACAAATTCTTCAGCAACTTTTCCTATGCCACATGCCATTCTAACGTCTACTTTGTTTCCTGTTTCATTTGGAGAAAAATGATCTCATATACTACCTTTTAATATCTGCTCTGGTTTCATTAGTTCAATTCCCTGGTTAATCACTATCATCACCATCACTATCATCACCATCACTATCATCACCATCATCATCACCACCACCATCATCACCATCATCATCATCATCATCATCACCATCACCACAACCAATGAAGAAAAAGAGGATTTTTTAAAAGTACCTAAAATTCATTGAGTGAAAACAGATAAAAGTGAATGCTTAACTTCTAGTTGCTGCCTTGTTCTTTAGTATAGCAGCATCCAAAGAAACAATAGCTTAGCATCTTAGTCAGCATATGTCAGACATGTCATACCTAAAATACTAGTATATTACAGAACCCTGGAGTCCAAGGAGAAGATCAAGTCTCTTTATTAGCTGTTCTTCAGCATTCACAAAGCAAAGAAAGATGAGAAAGAAGGAACAGGACACAAGGTTAAATCCCTTTTCTTGTTTGAAAGAGTCTCTGCATATTTTTGTTGTTGTTGTTGTTGTTGTTTCCTGATTTAATCATCTGGTCACTTTCTTCCTAATACTATAGTTCTCTGAAGATTGATGAGGGAGTAAATTGATATCTTAGGTCTTAAGCAAGAATAAAAAAAGTAGTTTTTCTACATGTTTATCCTTAGCATACCCTTCATATTTAATTCTTTAAATGCAAAATAATACTTAAGCAATAAAAAACTAAATATACATATGTGAACATTTTAATCTGTGATTATATTTATAAGAATTAAAATTCTGGCTAAGGAATACCTTGAGATAATTTTTTAAAATATACAAATAGCTGATATCTGTTAGCCATTTATATGAAATATTAAATCCAAATTTCAAAGGAAATGAAGTATTCATCTATTTAACTTATATTGTAAGTTGAGATGAGCTATGAGGATAATAAAATTCACACTGATGAAATAAAGTTCTATAAAAATTCTCAAAGCAACTTTTGATCTCAGGAATTCCTTTAAGATAACAATTACTAAAAAGCTAGGCCCAGCTGTGTGTTATTTATTTGATATTGCTGGTTATCATTAGTAGTATAGGATGGAAGTGGCTCAGACAAGATTTTCATGGATAACCTTTTGGTTTAAAATGAAGTTTCTATTGCTAATGATATCAGACCAGAAAAATCACAAAAATTTTTTGTAGCAGGGAGTGTGCTGTCTATGTACTACATTCAACAGCCTCTGTGGATTCCACCCATCAAATGTTATTACACACATACATTTGTGAGAAGAAAATCTACAGCTATTACTAAATGTTTCCTTGGGGACATAACCTTCTCCAGTTGAAGAAAACTGGCTTAAAATATATAAAATGACAATAGTTCTAATGTTTATCCTGTTTTCAAATATGGATATTCACATTTATATTCTTGGATATTCACCAAGCATAAACTGAGGCTCTGACAAATCCAATGTACCAAGCAGGTTGCCACAATGAATATTATTCTATGACATTTTTCCTGGGGGGACATGAACAAACTTTTACCACAAGTCTAACTTGGCAATCCAGTTTTATTGTACTAACTTTTAAGAACAGAAATAACTTGAAGGCGGATACATCACCAAAGCTCTCCCCAGGATGGGAGACGGCTCATGAAATCTAGAAATCAGGAACACACTGCACAACTTTCAGGCATACCTTTTCCAGGTACTTCAGTTGGTCTGAGTCTCTTTGGGGCAATTTGGTGAATTCAAGTTATCTCTCAATAGTATTTACTGATTACATACACTAGGGGAAGAAGGGGGCCTACTGAATCTGGTCAATTTCAGGGACTTCCTGAAGCCATTGGAGTGTTTACTTCCTGAGCTTAAGGAACTTCCCTAGAGGATAGAATGTTTTATTTCATAAGAAATTGATACACAGCAATGTGAAAAGATCGATGATAGCAAGACTAAAATATAGCAAATGATATATAAACATTTTTATGATACCTTTAGGAAATTGAATAGCTGTACATGCCAAAAAAGGGAGAGTCTACATAAAGAAAATGCTTGAAAGGCCTTAGAAATAAGCAGTGCTTTCTTTCTGACCAGTGGCATAGAATCAAAACACCCACCCATCCACTTCTTCTTGAAATTGGTTATTGACAACAAACTGAAGCTTAAAGACTTACTTTCATTTTCAGTTATGTAAGCACATGTGGGTTTGTTTGATACCCCAATGAAGTTGTCAGATCTCCTGGAACTGAAGTTACAAGCAGTCACAAATGATATAGAAATATAGGATATAGATATGATAGGATAAATGGGTAGATTATTGAATCTACTTTTAAAGAGCAACAACTTGCTTAAAATATTTTACATTGCTATGATTTTAGGTTATTGATACAAATTTAAAGTTAATTTTATTATAATGTATATTTCTACTCTCATTTAAGGTATCATGCTTATGTAACTCATTTAAATTGTAATAGATAGTTAAAAAATACAGATTAATAATTAGTCTTTGCCGGTGGTGGTGGTGGTGGTGGCGGCGGCGCATGCTGGTTGGATTTGCTGAAAGAGGCGGAGGCAGGAGGATCACGAGTTCGAGGCCAGCCTGGGCTACACATTTTAATAAAAGATAGAAATAAAAAAATAATAATAATTAATCTATGATAGTCAAACTTACAGTCATGTTAAGTTTTCTAGGTATACATACATAGAATTCCATTAGGTAGATAATCTTCAAACACTTCAAAGACCTACATTTATTTTTAAATGCTTTTATATGATATATATTGATCATGTTTTTACCTCAATTAACCCTTGCCAGATCCTCTCCACCCCTCTCCCCAACCAACCTCTATTCCTCATGTTTTCACTCCCAATTTTCTTTTCTTTCTGCATCATCATTTAAAATTTCCGTATTGTTTTATTTCTGCCATCCACTTTTTCCTCACCATTATTGTTAGAGTGGTGGACATTGTAGTCGTTACTGGTTTTTACTTTATTTCTGCATCAGGCTCACTGTTGTTGTTGCAGTAACTGTTGCTTATTTTTCCCTTACTAGATGGTGCTGAAATTGAGTACAACATTTCGAGGACATTGGTACAGATCTTTTGCTGCTGAGCTGTACTGCCAACCCAACTAAGAGTCAGCACGCAGAGTTTTATATACAACCCACAACCACACCAACTTCAATGAAGACCTCAACTTAAAGAATAGGGAAGAGGAAAAACCCCAAGCCAACTACCATGCTCCAAATTATCTCTTGGGGGGAGGAGGAGGGTTATTTATTCTCATAGTGACGGCAGAGAGGAAAGTATACAAACTGGAACAACACAGCCATAAGCAGCTGCCCCATAGGCAGCTCCCATCCTTCTCTGGAATGTACTTTATAGACTAGAGTGCAGAGGGATGCCTCACAGACTTTGTTCTTCTCAATACATGTGTCTGATCTTCTAAAAATATCCCATTCTTGTGGGGCTATGGAGAAATTGGGTAACTTGGCTCCTAAGTCTCCTAAACAGTATTGATTGTATCCAAATATACTAAATCCACCAAAAAACTAACAGGGAAAATATTCAATAAAATATGACTGGAAATGAACTTAATACTACATAACATTCAATACATCAGGATACAGCATCATGAAGAGACTCGTCTCCAAAATAGCTCTCATCTAAAAGCCAAAGCAGTGTCTATCCCAATAGATGTGAAAATTCAGCATACAAGTTGAAGAAATAGGGGAGATAAAACAAGGCAACATGTCTCCTCTAAAATCTCATAATTCTCTAATAACTGACTCCAAAGATAGTGAAGTTGACTAACTTCTGGGTAAATAATGCAAAACAGTGATATGTAAAAGGCCAATAACTTCCAATAAAATAAAAAAAAACAAATAAATCAGGAAGAAAATATATGATATGAATCAAAAATTCACAAAAGACATACAGATTTGAAAGAAAAAAATCTGTGCACCAAATAAAAATATCAGCAGTAATTAAACTATAGGGGAAGAGAGCAGCATCTCAGGGCTTCAAGAGAAGGTTAACAAATTTGAACATTCTCATAACAATAACGACAACAAAATAAGGCTCGAAAATGGAACATTCAAGACCTGCGAGACATGGTTAAAAGACCAAACTCGAATGTCTTTAGTGCAGAAGTTGCTGAGGTGCTGACTAAAGTCTTAAAAAGCTAAACATAAATAATAGCAAAAAAATATCAAAGTATGGACATACATCCAGGTCCAGAAGACATTTATATCTTCAAAGAGAACTGAGCAGAAATGAAATGGTGGAATATTGAATATTAGGATTAAGATGCCAAGAAAGTACAGCAACACAAGGATACTGAAAACTGCAAGAGGAAGAAGCACTAACGCGCTCCTCAAGGCAGACACTTCAGAACTGCAGATTTCTCAACAGAAGCTAGAAAGGCCAGGAGATTTTGAAGTGGTGTGTTTTAAGTCCTGGATAAAAATTACCATGAATCTCAATAACTGTTTCAGAAAGGTTAACTGTCAGAATCAGAAGAGAAATAAAACCTTCTGGGAAAGAGCACAAGCCAAAGCAATTCATCACCACTAAGCCAACATTGCATAAAAATACTAGAACCTACATAGAAAAGAAAAAGATAGCCACAGTAGAGACACAGGAAACAAGAAATAACCACAGAAAATAGATCATCAAATAAAAACCAGTAAAGAATCAGACAAAATGACAGGGGTCGGTGTGTACTTTTCCCATATGTTTTTTAGCGTAAATAGTCTTTCTTCTCCAATGAAAAGCTATAGAAAGGCTGACCTAATTGGGAATTAAGACCCAGGTGTTTGCTGCATATGAGAAACAAGACTCACAAGAAAATCCACACAAGGGACTGAAAGTAAAAGGGTGAAAAACATTCAAAACATTCCAGACAAACGGAATCCAGAAGCAGGGATTCCTATACTCTTATCCAAACGAAATTAAGCAGAAGAAGCACAGAGCTACATTGCATGTTGGTAAAGGAAACAACCTCTCACAAGGATAATAACTTTTGCAAGTATATATGCACAAAGAATTGGTGTACCTAATTTCATAAAACAAATACCTCTTGACATGAGAGGGCAAAGAGACCCTGATCTAATATTAATAGATGACTTTAATGTCTCACTTTCACCAAGGGGTATGTTATCCAGACAAAGGATTAATGAATACACTTAATACTTATGCTATACTACAGATCAAGTGAACTTAACAGGCATGTATCTACAGAATGTTCTATCAAGCAAATATACCTTCTTTTCACAAGCTCTTAGAACTTTCTCCCAAATAGGTCATCTTTTAGGTCAAAAAGTCAATCACAACAAACATAAAAAATTGAAATTATTTCTTGTATTTTACCATATCATAATGGAAAGGAGCTAGACTTCAACAGCAAGAAAAAATATAAAAACATGTTGAAAATACAGAAATATATTGAAAAATACACTTTAGAATAAGTGGATCATCAAAGAAATTGGGATGGTAAAATTCCTGGAAACAAATTAAAGAGGAAATACAAATTATACAAATCTATACAGTGTGGCAAAGACAGTTTTAAGAGAGAACATTAGAGCTATCAGTATCTACATGTAAAAAATCAGTTCTCCAGGATGTAACCCAATGAACCATCTCAAGGTCTTAAATAAATAAGAACAAGCTAACCCAAAATTAGCAGGGAAAAAATGCAAATGCCAACCCTGAAGCTAATGAAATGGAATTTTAAAACAACACAAATAACTTATCTTTTATTTATTTTTTGATAAATTCATACATGTATGAAATCTATCTTGATTCTATCCATTCCCAACACTGACTAAAAATAACTTAGGAAACAAAGACTTGATTCTCTGAAAAGACTGGCAGGCCCTTCAACAAGCTAACCAAAAGAACCTGAGAGAAGAACCAAGTTAAGAGAACTAGAGACAAAAAGAAAATATTATAACAGATAACAGTGAAATCCAAGGGATCATTAGAGAATGTTTTGAATATCTGAGCATAAATTAGAATAGCTATCATTGGGTAATTTTCTAGATACACATGATATACCCAAATTGAATCAATAAGACATAGAAAATCTTAACAAAACAAGTAACTAAAACAGTGCAGTCAGGCTGACAGGATGGCTTAGCCATTAAAGTCTAAGCTTACAACCAAAAATATAAGAATGATGCAGTCATAAAAATTCTCCCAGCAAACAAAAGCTGATGACCAGACAGATTCACCCAAATTCACTGAATATTGTCATATTTGTAAAGGACTAACTCTCAAATTTTCCCATAAACCATAAAGGGAAGTAACCATCCATACTCATTCTATGAGTCAGAATTACCCTGATCTCAAAGCCCAAATAAAAGCACAACAAAAAGAAAACGATAAAACAATTTCCTTGGCACATTTGGAGGCAAAATTTCTCATCAGAATACATATAAATCAAATTAAACACATTAACTATATCACATACCTATGATAAAGTCGGTTCCATTCCAAGGCTGCACAGATGGCCTTGAATACACAAACCAGGAAATATAAAACAACACAGAAATAGAACCAAGGACAAAAGTTACATGATCATCTCAACACACGAAGAACATCTAATACAATCTCAAATCCCTTCTTAGAAAAAGCTGTGACAAAACAAGAAAAAAAAAAAAAAAAAGGAACCCTATTCCAACACATCAAGGACAATATACAACAAATTTGTGGTGAACTTTGTACTGAATAGGGAAAAGCTGAATAGATGTCCATTAAAACCAGGAGCAGGATGACAGGACACCATTCTGCCTAATTCAATACGAGACAAATTACCATCTGGAATCATAACATGAGAGAAGTAAATAAAGGGAGTAGAAACAAGGAAGGAAGGAGTGAAATTATTCCTATTTGCAGATGATGATTCTGAACTTAGAAGACCATAAACACTGCACCGAGAAATTCCTGACCTGACCAATTCTACAAAGTAGAAGGTCTAAGAAGTGGAGACATAAAGGAAGCTTGGGAAACCTCTATTATCTGAGATAGTTAAGGCAGGAGGAGACACAGATTTGGGGAAAGACAGGGAGGGGTAAAATGTGAGTAAGCCAATCAGTGTTTATCTGAGAGAAGAATAAATTCGGCATGGCATTAGGAAACTGGAATCGTGGGTGTTGAACATAGTGGGGAGATAGGCATGAACAGAGTGATGGCAGACCCGTGCACATTGGCAGCAGTTGACAATGAGAATGGACATACAACGTCAGAGAGAGAAGAGATCACCTGTCCTTGAGAGTCCTATGTCTCAAGAGTGAGGTGAGACAGTAAGAGCCATGAAGAAGCATGAGGAGGAGCAGAGATGAGAACCTCCAGGCTCTGCTCTAAGAGCAAGTGACAGTGACAAGAAGGGCCAGATGATGGTCACTAAGAGTTGGGAACAAGAGTGTGAAAAAACAAAAAAGCTGTGACCAGACGAGCACCAAGAACAAACCATCAATTGGTTGCTCTTCACTGCTTCTCTTCCCACGAAAAGCTGAGAGTCTTCAATAATGTGCTGTTTCTCTGTAGTGCCGCTTGCTCCTCTCTAGCATCCAGAGTCTGTGTATTGTGCACAGGCTTCTTCCTGTGTTAAATACAAGCCGTTTCTGTTTAACTTGCAGCCAGGGTAAAAGGACAGTTCAAAATTCAAAACTGTTAAGTCAGTAAGATGAATTCATCTATCTTAAAGGGATTTTTTTTTGAAGTCTCTTTGCTATTTACTCAGAAGTCAGTGTGCTAGTGGGACATTGTAACCAGAAATTCAGCTATAATTGACAGTGAATAAAAGTTAAGAGGGGAGAGAGTTTACGGAATTGTTGAGGATGGAAAAGGCACAATATGACAGACAATATGGTGAGTTCCTTTGGGTTGGGAAAGAGGATAGTAACATGATTAAAAAGACATTCCTAGTTAGCTTCAAGCTATCATCTTGACCTAGCCCAGGGTTATCTGAGGGAGTCTCAACTTGGGGAATACCTCCATCAGACTGATGTGTAGACACACATTTCTGTAAGACATATTCTGGTTGATGTGGGAGGACCTAGCACACTGTGGCCAGTACCTTAAGGTACTTAAGCAAGGGATCCGAGGCTATATAAGAAAGCAGGCTAAGCAAGCAAGAGACCAATCGAGGAGACAACCATGCTCTATGATCTCTGTTTCAGTTCCTGCTTCCAGGTTCCTGCCTTGAGTTCCTGCCCTGACTTTCCTGATGGACTGTAACCTGCAAGCTAAAATAAACCTTTTCCTCTCCAGGTTTCTTTTGTTCAGAATGTTTTATCACAGGAACATGAAACAAAGTAAAGACGATGCCCAAGCAGAAGTGCCCTCCGTTAAATCATGATGCCACCCCTGACTCAACTGCTATGCTGATAGAGAGTAGCTATTATATAACATTACATATAGGCACATGTATGTATATAAATATGTATATGTGTAAAAGTACATATTGTGTGAGTGTACCTAGATTAATCCAATAGCCAAAGATTGGCTATTTTCTGACATCTTTGGTTGACATCAATAGGAGAAAATAGTGTGAAGTATTATATTTAAACTCTTCATATTAAGATGTACTTAGTAGAAATCCAATAAAGCCCTAAGGTCACTGAGTACACTATGAAGAATAATTGCTTTTCCTAGGATGAGTCAATTAAAATGCTTTTTGAATGGATTTCAACAACCTTCTCCAAAGAACTGTTCATTTGCCAAGTTTCAAACATAACAGTGCTGAGGAAAAGTCACTTTATCTTTAAAAAAAAAAAAAAAGATGCTTCTTTGGAGAATAAGCCAGAGAAACTGAGGCCTAAGACAGGAGGAAATATTTAAGCCAGACAAAGATACTGAGGGTTGTAGAATCTGGCCCCCTTTCTTTACTTAGATTCTCAGCTTTATAAAAACTGGTCTGGGGTTAAATTTGGAAGTGAGCTGGATAGCGGTTTGTGTGTGTGGCTGCTGCTGAGTGTGCGCTTGTGTGAAAGAACATGTAGCTGGACATGGCCTTTTCCCCTCTCTGGTCAAACTTCCACTTGGCTCCAAGTCTTGAAATTCGAAACAGCCTGCCCAATGTTGCTAAATTTTTCTACTCACTCAACGTAGCCGATTAAGGGCTCAACCTGGGTTAAATGTGAAAATTAATCTTACTTGAGAAACAGTGACTTGAAAAAGGACTGTGCAGAGGGACGGAAAATGAAACAAAAGCAGAAGCCCTGAAGACCTTGAGAGGGGCAGGGTAGACACTGAGAAAGGAGTGGAGGGTGGGAAGAGAAGCTCACACGGGACTCAACGTTCTGTCAAAACAGTCTGAGTTCAGTTCATCCCAACTACAAGCTCAAGCACCTCTGTTCATAGTCTGCAGCTTTGGTAGTTTGATTGTGTGGAATCCGTCCAGCAAGTTATCATTGAACAACTACCAATCAGGTTGTTTTGGAAGACTTAATAGATATTTTTGCTTTTCCCTCCCTCCTTAGCCCCTTCCCTCCCCTTCTACTCCTCATCTTCCTCATCCTCCTCTTCCTCGTCCACCACCACACTCTCCCTGTTCTTTCCCTGGCTCCCCGCTTCCTTTCTCTGCCTCCACAAATCCTTAAACCTAGTTACAGGATCCATTCCCATTTTCATTTGCTGTGCTAATCATTTGAGTGGGGGGTTTATCAGGCAAGGCCTCCTCTATTTTATTCCTATGCATATTAGCAGTTTACGGTACTGGACTCCTAAGCAAGTGGGTAGCCTGGGATGATCTTTGTTTCATGAATGAGAACAGTAATATGTATGTCTGAGGACAGATGAAGAAGAACAAAGGAATTAATACATGAAGTGGTGCACCCGACATTGAAAAGAATTTAAAGAGCATTCAAAAGCTAGAAGTTCTAAGACTAAACCTAAAGAGTCAATGCCATTTAATATCATTGAAGAAAACTTAAATGGATATGGAGAGAGTTTATTAATACATGTCCTGAAGCTGAAGAAGTGGGTTTGGTTAAAAAAAAAAAAGTGTACTATTCTCTTCATGTTACATTTAAAAACATTCTAGAAGTTTCTTCCACAGCCCTCCCCATCAGGCATATTTTCTTGTGTTATGAATTTTCAGAGTTTCAAAATGAGCAGAGCCATGAATGTAATTAAAAGATAACCACCCAACTGAAGCTGCAGTTTCTACACATCTCTGTATAGGTACAGGAGATTATTTAGAAATTTCTGGCACTTCTACTAACTTACAACAATGAAAGCAAACAAAACATCCTTCTCCCCATTTCCAAAAGATCGTTCATCTTAATGTGAGGTTAAGCATCAGATCTTCCATTCCCCAATGTCCATAACTCTGCTTGGGCACTGGGAGTGATTAAACCTCTTTTCCTCTTGGACAGGATTTCTGTCTCAGGTTGGCATCTCTGAACTGCTTCATATTTCAATCCTGACAAAGCTATTGTAAGTCAACCACATATAAACAAGAGCTGAAGGCATTACTTGACTTACTGTTAAAAATATATCATTTCTTGGCATTATTGTAAGTGAGTCCATCTAACCATTTTTCACATTTCAGTAATATATCACTGAAACAGGTTTAGGTTTTACAGACACACAAATAGACCAGCAGGCATCCTACAATCATTTCAAACATTTACTGGAGTTCTTTAAATACATTTCACTATTTATCACCTTAAGAACACATTCACTGTTGCCAGTTTTTCTTTTCAACTCTTTTGAGCTGTAGGGTTTTGATTATTTTAGCTCAAAATTTCCTCAGAAGACAAACTCTAGGCAGATAACACCGAAATCTCAGGAGGCTGGCCAGAAGACAGGAGTTTGAGACCCTGGGTCTGAATTTTCTGGATGTTTTCACCTTCAGCCCCATACCTCAAACTAATTTCTAAGGTCTGCCCCTGCCCCTCCCACATCTCCTACCACAAAGGCTTTGCCTTAAAGGCTGAGAGGCCACCTGAGAGGCTGAGTCAAGCCTGGTATCAAAATAGTGCTCTAGCTGAAAACATAGCTAAGCCAGCGGGAGCCAGGAACAGCCTCCTCCTCACTCTGAGGCCGAGGAGGGAGATCAAAGACTATACAGCATCCAAGTCAAGGTTCTCACCAGGGAGTTTCCTGAGTGTAACCTTCTCAGCTTAAAATAATTCACCTGGGAGCTGTAAAATGTCACTGCATTTCCTACACTGCTTTCCTGGCCATGAGGAACAAAACCACTAAACTTCAAACAAGAAACAAGAAAACTTTGTAGAGTGGATGGTTCTGACTGAAGATAGAAAATTACAGAAGCTAATTATTGGTGAAAGATAAGTTGCTATGGCAGCCATTGTGGCTTGAGGATCTTGGTTTAGAAACTTTGGGGCAAATAAGTCTATGTCCAGATCATTAGTCTTTTAAGTTTTTTCTTATTTCCACTCTGGTGGTCTGCCTGAGGAAGGAAGGAAGAAAGGCTTCACTTTCCAGACCTAACAAAAGTCCTCTCATGTTCAAGGGCAACTCATTTCTGAGCCTTCTGATGACCTGGGATTTCAAAGACTCTAACAGACTTTTCAAGGACACTTTCATTGATTTTGTCAAACCAAAAAGTTTATATGATGAGGTTAGCAGAAAGTAGTTACAATCAGCAGTGCAACACTCCAGTCTAAAGGTCACTTACGAAATGGAATAAGCAGTCTTAGCAATTTTACAAAGAGATTAGGGCTGATTATTCCATTCTGATGTGTGGTATGTGTTTACCTATTATGATGATGACCATGTTCACCAACTGAAGTGTCTGTTCTCTGGGATATGAAAATAAACCTTTTTCTTTTCAAAAGATGGGTGGAGTTAACATGGTTCATCCTGAAACTGACACTCCAACTCTTCCTATCTGCCAACATCTACATGTGATTCAAGATTCATTTCAAATGAGGAAAATTTTATTTTAACCCCGGGTCGTCACCATGACTGATGTGGAATGATATTTATTTTTTATCATGAAATGGTTTAAGAAAGCATTCCCAAAGAAATATATATCCATGACTCATAATGTTCCTCCACTTTGACTAGAGCCTAGCTCAGAAATGTCTATTTTAAAAGCTTCCTGGAAAATAGAGAAATTAATATGCTCTCTTCAGTCTCTAGTCTATCTACTCCTCCCTCCTCAAGGCACATGGCAGTGGGTAGAAAAAGAAAACACTGATTTCATTTCGAAATATGTCAAAACAAGAGCAGCCTGTGGATATTTATGTCTAGCACCTCGTTTTTTGCTCTGGAATTATACTATCTACTTCATTCTCTAGGCTGTTTTCCCTCTATTTTGTGTGTCCCTTTAGTTCCTGTAAATCTCAGAGGATAAGCATGAGTAGGATTTAAATAAACTTTCACTACTCAGCCTATGTTTTAGATGTAATGATTCCTGCTCCTCTTTAACCACAAGCATTACCTAAATACCCCATACTATAAATCATCACTAAAAAATACTGTGGCATTTTCATTAAATCACCAAAAGAAAGAGTCCCATGACTGCCGTGACAATATACTTTACACGTAGAAAAACAGAAAGAAAAAAAAAAAAGAAAGAAAATGCCAAGGTTTTAATTACCTTATCAATTTTCATTTTTTTTCACAGCATAATAATTTTATTAATTGTAGCCCACAGTTGGACATTAGATCTACACAATTATTCTTTCATACATTTGCCACCTTCCAAACCTTGATACAGAACAGAATAGAACTCTACAGTTACTAGGTTTGGTTCTGTTTTACATTTATTTACTCATATGTGAGTGGAGTGAGAGGATGTATATTCAGAGGTCCGAGGAGAACTTGACGGTCAGTTCCCCTTCCACCATATGAGTCCTAGGGATCAAATCCAGCTCCTCAGTCTTTATAGCAAATGTCCTTACCTGCTGAGCCACCTTGCTTCCCCAGTTCCTGATTTGTTTGTTTTCAGATATGAACATTCAAGAAAAGAGGAACCCAGCTGTCTAAAACCAGAGAAATACAGGCTTATAACAAATGTTATTGGCAGCAAGTATCTCTAAGGAGCCTATGTCCACAGTCATTTTATAAGTCCTAGCAGTAAGAACTGTTCTGTAATAAGGGAACCTCAAGGTCAAGAGCTTAATTGCTTAGATGATCCATTATTTAACAGCATGGAATGCTTCCTTCCACTTCTGACATTCCTTAGCAGGCTTACGGCATTCTCAATTCCCTGTCACAAAAGCCAATTTAATCAGTGTCTACACTTTCTCTTGCTTTTACTCCCCAGCATCAGAGGTGGATAAAAGATGCCTGAACCAAATCACCTAGTGAACTGACGTGAAAGGAAATTGGTCATTAAAAGCCAATTGCTAGGAGCAGAAGGTCTCTACTGAAACAGCTTCCCCTTCTGGGTCACCTCAATCAAAAGTTAATTCCTCTGCAATGCAATAATCCACTCTCATTTGTAAATTGACATAAATCTGAACCGATGGGCCTACTTCCTGTGTTCACAGAAAGGTCAAGGGGACAATTACGATGGCAGCCAACTTTGTCTAATCTCTTCATCTTTAACAGAAAATCAGCAGTAAATGTTAAGTGGGGAAATACAAAGTCTGGCAGAGGAAGGCTTCTTGAGACACATCACCTCGGCGTTTCCTCAGAGACTTTCATAGGATCGCACGTAAACAATTAAAAATAAGTGTACCACGGTGTCCCATTGATGTACTGCTTATTCATCCTAGTTCCCAGCACAGATTAGCATTGCATGACAAGAAGACACACAAGTAAGTTCACAGCACCATGTGTTTTGGGCCATGTTTTCATTATATTATAAAGAGGGTGGGGTTGGTTGGTACTGGCAAAATGATAAAGTACAGGGTTCCAGACCTCTTCCCTCATGAAAAAATTAAATAAACAACTAGCAACTGCCTGAAACAATTTTCTGTGAGCTCTGGAAATCAGTCAGAGATGGAGAGCAAAAAAATGCAAAATCCCACTCAAGGAAAAGCCTTACCCATTGACAGGGAAATGGGCGACATAATTACCCCTGCCCCAGCTCCTCCCTGGCATGCTCCAGGTAAACTGGAGGTTTGCCTTCTAATTACCTTCTAGTAAAGCACAATGGACCCAATTTGCAATGTTTTAACCCATTTGTAAACTACCTGAAGGAATAGTCTGTGTTTGCTACCTTACAGTTGAAACAGCCCAAATGGTGGGGAAGGCCATGGGAAGCACCAAGCACAGCTTTTGCAAAACACAAAAAGGCCAGGAGGTGGTGGTGGTGGTGGTGGTGGTGGTGGTGGTGGTGGTGGTGGTGGTGGTGGTGGTGCACGCCTTTAATCCCAGCACTCGGAAGGAAGAGGCAGGTAGATCTCTGAGTTCGAGGCCAGCCTGGTCTATACAGTGAGTTACAAAACAGGCTCCAAAGCTACACAGAGAGACCCTGTCTCAAAAATAAAACAAAAAACAAAACAAACAAATAAACAAAAACAAAAAAGAAAGGAAAACACAAAAAGATCATAAACTCGTAAATGCCTGTAGTACAAAATTACTGGTTGAAAAAACAGATATAGCAACCAAGCACAGACATGTATGCACATACACAAACACACACATACACAAAACACACACACACACACACACACACAAAACACACACACACAATCATGAGTGAGAGTCTTAGAGAAAATAGCACACTTAAAAGCCATCACTCACATAGAGAAACTGCAAAGAGCACGCACACAAACTGAAGGAAGATGTCTGCCTGAAATGATTTCAAAAGCCCCTGAGTCTTCAGGTTGGGTGCATATGTAGAAATTCTCCATCAGAGTCAGTGTACAGTGATCATAAAGGTGATTGCTTTTTTCAATGCCCAATTTTCAAAAGCAAATCACAAGACATACAGAAGAGCAGCAAAACATGGCCTTTCTGAGGAGCAATAAATCAGCTGACGTCATCCCTGAAGGAACACAGGTGTTGGGCTTATGTGATAAAGACCTAAGAGAAAGATATCTGAAGAAAATGAGAACATCCAATAAAGAGGCAGTGTTTATAAAAGATGCTTGTGTTTACTTTCTATTGCTGTGATAAAGACCATGACCAATACATATAAGCATGTGTATGTATTATACATATATATTTTTCAGGTACATACATGTGTGTATGTATACATGTGTATGAATTTAAAATCCAATCAACAGGAGGGAGATCATGCCTGGTTCTAGAAATCTAGCCAACTACCCAGGACTAGTAAAGTCACAGGTCTTAGAAGAGAACCTATCACCGCCATATTTCTGGACCATGTTAACTCCTAACTACATTCTAAAACTTATCCTTTTACCTCCAGCTAAGTGTAGGTCTCTTCCCCTCATCAAAGAAGTCTCCCTTTGTAGCAAATAGAGATTATTACAGAAAACCATAACTAAATGCAATGCAAAGAGCAATAGATCATGGGACACGAAGCCCCAGTGAATACATCTAAAACAAGACTCCAGCACTTAAGGCTCAGAAGGTGGGGCAGAAAGAGCTGGGGAACCAGGAAGTCAACTAGGAGACTGTCTCTCCTAGAAGTGGTTGCCTAAACAAGTTCTGAATAATAACAGCATCAAGAAACATGTTAATGAGGAAGGGAAAATCTCAGAGGGTCCAACCCATAAAGAACTACAGGCATCTAATGACTCCTGAGAGAATTAGCCCCTTTCAGGGATGAGCTCCCAATTTGTTATCTAAAGTGCTTAGCACTAAAATCATAGACACACAATCAAAAACAGACTCATCAGGTTGTATTTATATATTTGTGAATATGTATATATATATATTACATATACTCTATATGTGTATTATATATGTGGGGTGTGTGTATGTAACAATAATAAAGAAAAAGCTTTTGATTTGGGGAGCATGGGGAGGGTTGGAAGAAGGGACATGGGAGGGACTAGATGGAGGAAAGAGAAGAGAAGAAATAATATATTTTAATTTAAAATATGCTTTTCAAAAAAGAAAAATAGAAATAATTGTAACTGACTTGTGGGACACAGTCAACTGGATCAATATACACATGCTGTGTGAGTCTTAGGAGGAGACAGGAAAGAGACGATGGATTTATTTAAAGAAATAATTACCCTAAAGTCACCAAATACGAGGAAATGTGAACACACAAAATCTCAGTGAACTCCGGGGAGGAAGCCCCCAGAGATTGTCCTCATTCTGCTTAATGTTAAAAAACTGTGAATGAGTTCTATGAAAGCCACAGAAGAAAGTGGCAGCATTAGGCAAGCCCATCCATCATGAACAATATGCTCCCAGCAGACAGAGAAGACAAGAAAATAAAAGTGCAAAGGTAGAAAAAAACCTGATCAGCTGAGAACTTTATACGATACAAAAGTTTTCCTTCAAAACAGAGAGGCCTGGAGAGAGAGTTCAGCAGCTGAGAGCACTTGGCAAGCAAACTTGACCAACTGAATCAGCACCCAGAATCCATGGTGGAAGGACAGAACCAATTCCTAAGAACAGAATAAAAGATAGCCAGGCAACCACAAGGCAAATGAGATAGGTTGTTATTTGTGTTCTCTGTTGAGACCTGTGACACTAAATTGAAAGTGAGACCAGACACAGTTGTACTTCCTATGTGTCCTTCACCGATTCTGGTTCAGGGAAGAAATGGGGAGTTGCATTTTTTCTCTATTTTAGTTTAGTTCAGTTTTTGTCTTTTTGTTTTTAGAATGAAATGGAAGGAAAGAGGTCATAAAGTTAAGAGTGCTGCAAGGAGGCTTTCATGATGGAATGTGTGACTCAAATTGTAGAGGAGACAATGGCTTGCAGGGGAACAGATTATGATTAAGAATTTTGTATCTTGTTGAGAAGACGGAACATGGGATTAATAACAATCTATAATAGTAGAAGATGGTTCCTGCCATGTTACATTCTTAAAGCTGAGGAGTTCAAGATAATGAAAATATGAGAGATGATGAGGCCATGTAGACAATGGTGAAATTGATCATTGGAAGTAGAAACTAAGAACACTAGAGGGAGGGATTCAGAGGATCGAGAGAGCGTTGTTGGGGGATCATGTATATATCCTGTAACCTAATCAAATGCTTAAGGAGACAGTGAAAACAGACAAAAGGAGGTCTGTGTTATTACTATCAGAGATTGGGAAATCTAACCTGTACTTTGGTAGGTGATGGAAGGTTTACTGAACAGCAAAGATGTGTACCATGAACCCCTGCCTCCCAGGAGGTCTGAAGAATCAGTGTGATCAGCAGTGGCCAGTACAAGAGGACTTACCTTGTTTCTTTTAAAGATATGACCTGTGTCCCAAGGAAAGTCACAAGGAGACACTGAATGATATCCACTGAGCACTGCTAGGGAATCAGATTGTCAGAGGAAGGGAATTTTCAGAGATGTTAAGAATACACAGAAGTTCCTTGATGACAGGGCAGTTTAATGGTCAAAATGAAGGGAGCTGAAAAGATGAGCTAGGGCTCAGAAGCGACAGAGGTCAAAGGCTAAAGGATGGTCTTAAGGCTCAGGTTTTCTTAATGATTGGCAATGTGTCTGGAGATCTTGAGGAATGCAGGTAATCCATTTGTGGTAGTTTAAATGAGAACGCCCCGCCCCCATAGGTTCAAATACTTGATCCTGAGTAGGCAGTGCTATCTGAGTATGTGTATGAGTATGTGTAGGCCTTGCTAGGGGAAGCATGTCTCCGGGGTGGGCTTTGAGAATTTAAAGCCTGGGACCATTTCTAGTTTGTTTTCTCTGTTTCCTGGTTGTGGTTCAAGAAGAAAGCCCTCAGTTTGCTGCTCCAGGCACCATATCAGCTGCTATTTCATGATAGTGATGGACTCTTATCCCTCAGGAATTGTAAGCCCAAATAAACCCTCCTTCCAGGAGTTGTCTTGATCATGGTGTTGTATCACAGCAACAAAAACCTAACTAATGCACCATTCAATCTGGTGGATCTGTGGTCATGGCTGCAGTGACAACCAGCCTCTATAATGTGTAAGGGCCACCTGGAGATGAGCACAAAGCTTTGCAGAGGGCTTCTTTCTCAAGCAGCAAAGACCAGGAGGCTGCTGCTGGATCTTTTGCCTCTGCCGAAAAACAATGTTATAACTACCCCACCTCTGTTAGTATCTCTGAAATACTTGGTATTTTTGTCACTGTGGTGGTTTAAATGAAAATGGCCCCCACAGGATCATAGAGAGTGGCACTATTAGGAGCTATGGCCTTGTTGGAGTAGGTGTGACCTTATTGGAGGAAGTGTGTCACTGGGACTTTGAGGTTCAGAAGTTCAAGACAAGTCCAGTGTCTCTTCCTTCCGGCTGCTTGCTGATCCAGATGAAGAACTCTTGGCTCCTTCTCTAGCACCAAGTCTGTGTGCATGCCACCATGCTTCCCACCATGACAACAATGGACTAAACCTCTGAAATGTAAGCCAGCTCCAGTTAAATGTTTTCCTTTATAAGAGTTGCCCTGGTCATGGTGTTCTCTTCACAGCAATAGAAACCCTAACTAAAACAATCACCCTCTGGATCCAGAGCCAAGTTGCAAATGCTATTGACAAATCTGGAGCTATCTGAAGCTCTGAAAAGATGGAGACTTGCACTCTGGATTCCACACACTCGTATCCCGTTCCTAGATGCTCTTTGGGTAGGTGCCCTGGCAGAAGTTCATCCTGAGTCCCCTGTAAAAAAAAATCCCTAAGATCCTCTCCCCGAGGAAGCACAGGCCTTTGTCTAGCTTTCTTAGATCTTAATCTCCTTCAGACACAGGCTTGCCTTGTTGTCTGCTGTGGAGGTGGTCCAGTTAAATCATGCTTTGCTCAAGACCAACAAGAATCAGGGAGAGACTGTGTGAAAGAGCGGAGGCCAGATCAGCCAGGAAAACATCACTGGGTGGAGAATTCCTTCCTTTGTCCGGGAGATTTAAAAAAAAAAAAAAAGGTAATGAAGGGAAGTGACAAGCGTTTAGGAACAGATCTTGAAAAGTTTGTTTCCCTGGGAACTGGGATTATTTACATGCAGCCCCAGTGCAACGCTAATTGCATTGCATAAAAGTCCTGGGGCATGCGCCCAAGTGACAGTCCTGGGCAAGCTGTCTGCTGTGTGTTTGCAGAAGAATGAAATCGTGTTAAAACGATACCCAACATGACTCCTTAATCAGTCAGCCTGTCCATTACAATCTGTCCACCTCTCTCCTTAGGCTGTCCTGGGAGTTCTGTTGGGGGTCTAGGGTAGGGCCCTAGGGCCCAGGCCAGGATAGCCCAGGGCTGGAGGAAATATATTACTGTGTCTAAAAGGATACATCCCTGAACTCAGCATATTCTCTCAGCCCTTGAGATCCCAGTCATTGAAGCATCTCCATTAATTCAACTGCTCAACAAACTGTTCTTTGTAAAGATCTTGACTGTCCCTAAGTTTCCCAAATTCTCCCATTATTATAATTTAAAAAGAACAATCTCTTTTTAATTAAGCACCAATTCTTACACTTTTCTCTCTCCTTAAACATCCTTTGCCATTTCTATATATCTGTACGTCTCATGCTTCATATTACAGAGCAACTACTGTAAAAATGACAGACACTCCTCCGTTTCTTTCCAAAGGTACTAATTTCTCCTGATATGTACTTGGCTTGCTACTTCCTCTTGGGAATGTCTCTCTACTTCCATCAAGGCCAACTCCTCCATCTACACTACCTATCAGCTTCCAACTTATTAAATTAAACTAAATTAAAGACATGAGTCTCTGCCCTCCCTCCTGCCTCTGGCAGAAAAGAAATATGTTGGTGGAGAAGGATGACCACTAACCAAGAAATGGTTTCCAGAAAAGAACCAATTTCTCCTTCAAGAGGAATGGGTACTGGACAATTCCATAGTAATTGTACACTTCCAAGTTGAAGTGTGTCAGTCACGTGCAGTTCTATCCACTTACACAATGAACACCATTAGTTGTGTCCACACAATTCCCTTACAAATGTCCTGTGACTTTAGCTTGAAAATTCCCTCTTTATTGCTTATCCTAGAGGCATGCCAGAAGGCTTTCGAAAGTAAATAGAACATTTTTGCTCCATATGGGTCTTTTTATGGAAAACAAATATTTACACAGAGTATAGCAAGCAACATTGCCCAGCAGTGCCGGCAGTCCGTCCTTTTATGGGTGACAAAGAGCTTGGCAGTGTCTTCTGGCTGCAGTGGCAGTAATTACACATCTTCTTCCAGCTCTGGTGTTGACTGGTATGTGGGAAGTGTTTAGAACCTTGTATAACCATCACTAATTTTTGCTAAAATATGCTCTGAATGTCATCAAAATTGAATCTGCGCTCCCTTCTTCCCTGGTGCCAGACCCACACAGGTTTCACTGGAAAACGCAGACCTGAGAGAATTGTGAAAGCCTCAGGAACCAGCAGCCAGCCCACTCTCTCCACTGCAATATTCTTGCAAATTTCAAGGTCGGAGAAAGTCTTACTGATCTGATCATAAAGTATATCCCTCTGTTGCAATATTTGCTGCTGAGGCATCTAACTTCCTTGAACTGTATGTGTGTATATGTGATATGTGTGTGTGTGTGTGTGTGTGTGTGTGTGTGTGTGTGTGTGTGCTTTATCATATAAATTTTTCAAGAAAATTCCATCCTCAACTAGACATACCTTAATCCTTTAGAATTAAAACTTATACATTAAATTTTATATTAATCTAAAGCTTAAATAGTAGTTATAACAAATGCACAATGGCCATATTTTATATAAAGGAATATATAATCATTGCTGCAGAAAAAAATAGCCCTTGGAAAAGTAGATTCCCTATTATGGAGTATCAGATACCAACTAAATTATGTAATTTTTCATTTGATATATGTTTTGCCAGTATATACAAATAACACAAATGATCAGTTTACCAGAAAATACTAATTTTAACATTCTAGAAAACAAAGGTCTTGAGGTTTTACCTAAATATAATTAATTCTACTGTTTTGTCATGAGTATTATGTGGAGAGTTTTAGAAGTGTTGCTTCAAAGCAACCAATAAATGCCGGGTTGCCGTAGTCATTCTCTGTTGCTAGGACAGAACACCACGCAGTGGACAATGCATAAAGAAATGAGTGAAAGGTCTAGAAATGTCTCTGATAGGTGCAGCATTTATGCAGCATGTGCAAAGCTCTGAATTCATCTCTAGCACTAAAAATATAAACCAGTACTGATTTAGCTGCTAGTTCTAGAATGTGGGAAGCCTCCCTGGAGCATGATGCTGGCATTGGTAAGAGCCTTCTGACTGACATACCATGGTGGGTAGACAAATGAGTGTGCATGAGACAGAGAGAGCAAGAGGAGACCCACTATTCTCATGATATCTAACTCACTCCCACAGTAAGGACAATCCATTCATGAGTGCAGAGACTTCGCATCCTAATCACCTCTCCCTAAGCCCCATCACCAAACACTGACACTGGACAGTGAGTATCTATCCTAGTTACTTTCCTGTTGCTGTGATAAGATGCCATGACCAATGCAGCTTACAAAAGGAAGTTTATTTTGTCTTGATTCCAGAGAGTTAAGAGTCCATAGCGGTGGGAACAGCATGACATTAGACTGAAGGCATGGCATCAGAGCCGAAAAGCGCTCACATCTCAAGCACAAAGCAGACAGATTATTAGAAGTAGGAACGGCTTTTTCATTTCAAAGACCATCCCCAGGGACACACCTCTTTAGATGGCTGTGTCATTTAAAACTTCCCAAACAGAGCAGACAAGTAGGAACTAAGTATTCAAATACTTAAGTCTATGGTGGGTATTCCTCATTCAAAACACCACAGTTTCCTACAGTGAACTCAGGGTGGGGAGGCATTCAAACCACAGCACTTCTCAAAGAAGAGATGGTAAAAATATTTGCAAAGAGCAGGGAGTACACTATCTACTCAACAGATTTTGTTGTCCACCCATGAGCAAGGCATGCATTTGAACCTGTAGATCAGGAAAGAATTTACAAACACCATCTAAATACTTGGAAATGCCTGCTTAGTGTGAGACAGGGTAAGCTTGTCTTCTACATAGTACCATTAATTCAGTTCTATATATTCTCATTCCTTATCATCTATCTTCATATTTGTTTGTTCTATCAGATTTTCCATCCTTCTGTCTTAACTTGGATATGGCAATTTCTCTCTCTCTCTCTCTTTGCCCTTTTCTTCAAGAGACTGTTTTGTGTAGATTCACAGCCATAGCTCTGTTCTTAATTGTCACTGTCCTATCAGGGTTACTCTCTTAAGCCAAGGGAAAGATTTAAGGAGCTAGAATCAGTAGTGTAAGGATTCTTGGGTGCCTTGAGGTTTGCAATAGGACAGGATTACCACTAAAGTGTGTCCTTGGCAAAATAAAGGCAGATACCAATCAGCCAAAAGTGTTCCAGTTATCCGTTTCACATTAGCTTAGGGATTTTGACCTTAGAACATGATGAAATCTTCTTGTTCTGTATTGTAGAACTTAAATCCCAGCCCTAGTCTAACAATCAACTTAAAAAAAAAAGTCTGAACACCTGCTTCATTTCCTGGCAAGCATTAGTACTCCCCAGTGGGCTCAATTCTCTAGCATCCTCCCTCGGAGCACATGGCTCCCTTTCAGGTGCTCTTTAAAGAACTGTATCTTCCAATGTTTGGTGTTTCCCCAGCACTACCTCCAACTGCATTTCCTGCCAATGTGCCTATTTGTTCCCTTTCAGAATCCAAGTAGTGACACAATCCTAATTATTCTCAGATGGTCTTTGATGATGTCATTTTATGGAGTACATGGCAAGAAATAAAAGTGGACCATATGAATCATACACCCAGGCTCGAAATAAGGACATACTGCAAATAAACTCCTAAACCTCTTTAATGACAATTCTGTGATGTATTTACTGCTGCTTTGATAGTTCAAAACTCTCAGTATGCTGTTCTCTCAAGGAGACATTTTCAAATATAGCAGGGTTGCATTTTCCGGAGCCAACGGTCCTGGAAATGAATTATCAACCATGTGTCATTCACTGATGCTTCAGATACTGAAGTCTCTCCCTGTGAAGACACCAGCATTCTGTGGAATTCAGTCATGCCCCATCTATGACGAGTTTTCTTTCAAAGGAGTGACTGCCCCTGGAGTTATGATTTCAGGAACACAACCATAGTCTTTTGGTTCAACACGTCAAATCCAAAGCAATAAACTGAAGTATTGCATCATTAATTGTTTAAGTTCTATCAGGCCTATAATACTTGCTATAAAAGTTTAAGGCTTTAAACTATTGTTGCATTTAATATTCTGTTTCCAGTCACTGTTTTCAGGCATGGGGCAATAAAGTTATACTTTTAAAATTATTTTATTTACAAATACTATGTAGTATATTTTATCTGTCTAAAAACAGTAAAAGTTGTGAAAATCCACAAAATCTATTACCATTAGATGACCAAATATGAGATAAATACAACAAATTTATAGTGTTTTATATTAGCAATTACAAGTTAAATAACACTATGGAATGAGCCCATTAATAATAGAAATAGTTAATATAAAGCATACAGAAATTAACCTTATGAAAAATGGGCAAGCCTGCTATAAAGAAAAATTTTAATGTCATTGAAAGTTGTTTAAAAAGAGGGGGGGATCAAGAAGATTTTAAAATCATGTTCTAATACAGATAAACTAAATAGCATAAAACCTGTCAGCTTATCTAAAACATGCCTACTAAATTTACTGTAATTTCAGTCAATACTACAAAGGGTTTATGCCATTGGCTGGTTGACCCTAAACTCCATCAAAAAGATGGAATGCTCAGATCAGTAATGACTGTGATGAGTTTATCTGAGAGTGTGATGTGCAGACTGCTGGATTTTAACTGCTTCCTGCAGTCATTTGTGTGATAATTACTGGAGAAGAAACTTAAAACACATTTATGAATCATCCACAGAATAGGAAGAATGGATGGTTAAGTTTAATATCATTTTTATCTCTTCCCAATGTGCCATGTTGGTTTTGACTTCACTGTGTCACTGAGGATGCCCTTGAATTTCTGGTCCTCCTGCCTATGCTCCCTGATTTCTAGGATTACAGGAGTGAGCCACCAAGCTGGGTTTATGAAGTGCTGAGGCCAAGACAGAGGCCTTGATGCATGTTGAAGTGTTCCCCACTTCTCAGGTATTTGAATTATTGGTTATCAGTTGACTGCAGTGTTTGGTGGCTTTAGGTGGTGTGATTTTGTTGGATGAAGTATGTCACTGAAGATGGGCTTTGAGAGTTAAAAGCTCTGTACCATTCCCAGTGTGTGCCCTATGCTTCCTGCTTGTGTTTTGAGATGTGAGCCCTAAGCTTCTGTGAGAGTCACCATGACTGCAGCTCACGGCCTCCACTCACCATGGATTCTAATCTTCTGGACCCAAAAAAATCTAATCAGTGTTTTCTTCTGTAAGTTGTCTTGTCATGATGTTTTGTCACAGGAATAGAAAAGTAACTTATGCACCGGGCAAACACTTTACCAACCGAGCTGCATTGCCAAGCCCAGTCTTCTGTTTTCACTCTCACGGTCTCCTCTGCGATCTACTGAAGCAACCGCTTCAAACTTCAACTTTTCTCCCTTTTCTTGATGTTCTATAACGTTCAAATGTTGCTTTCTCAGCTAGGCAAGGTGATTCACTACTGCAGTGCCAGGGCATGGGAATGTTAGGCAGTATTCTGAGTCTGAGGACAGTGTAAACTACACAGCATGTAATTAGATCTTGCCTGAAAATTCAAACAGGAAGAACAACTGCCTTCTTAACCATACTCCAAGTCTTGCAAAGACCTGCAGTTGATATTCAACACAAATAGAAATAACTACATCCACTATTTTAGATATTATAACCATAAAGTTAGACAATGTGAGACTAATCAACACTATACTCTTAGATGTTTGTTCTAAATCCTCATCCATTTCTTAATTAGTATTAGCTGAGTTCATTTAGCAAAATAGAAATAATTGGATATATATGATTATAAGAGGGTATTTATTGGACTGGATTATAAAACTTGAGGCCATCTGCAGACCAGAGAGTTAAGAAACCAGTGGCTTCTCAGTCCCTAAAAGCTGGAAGCCACTGAACAAGATGGATCATTTATTGAATAGGCTGTATTTTTCCAGTGCATGTTTCTGACAATGTTGTCAAAAATGCATGTCCCTTTCTGTGTGAACTTACCTATAGATCCTTTACCATGTTCCACTGGTCCGTAAGTGTGTTGTGTGCCAGCAGTATGCTGTCTTTGTCACTATATCTAGACAGTGAATCCGAATTCAGAAAATGAAAGAGCTCTTGCTATGTTCTTTCGGCTTGGGATTGCTCTATCAATCTTATTTTGTATTTCCATGAAAATTTTGAAATTGTTTTCTTGTTCTGTGACACCTCAGACTGGGGCTTACCATTTAGAATATATATAATACACATATCACAAAAAGTAAACTTCCCAAAACAAAACTGCCTATCAATAAATAAGTCAATGAACCCAAAAGACAGTTCTCAAAAGAAGAAATGCAAATGCCCAAAGAAGTATTTAAATGTTCAAAATCCTTAGTCATCAGTGAAATTACTTTGAAGTCCTATCTCATTCCAGTCAGAATAGCTATCATTAAAAAAAAAATCACAACAGATGTTGGCAAAGATGTCGGTAAAGAGGAGCCCTTACTCACTATTATTGGGAGTGTCAGCTAGTGCAGCCACTATGGAAATCAGTGTGGAAGCCTCTTGAAAAACTAAACCTAGAGCTCAAGATGACCCAGCTTTACCTCTCCTAGGCATGTATCCAAAGGATTCTATATCCATGACAGAGATACTTGCACATCCATATTTGTTGCTGCTCTTTTTACAATATCTGAGGAATGGAACCAGCCTAGAGGCCATCAACTGACCGATGAACAATGAAAATGTGGCATGTGCACACAATGGAATTTTATTCAGCCACAAAGAAAAAGGAAACTGTGAAACTTGCAAAAACATGGATGGGACTGTAAAATATACTAAGTGAGATAACCCAAGATCAGAAAGACAAATGGCACATGATCTCTCATATGCAAATCTTATGTTCTAATTGTTATACATGCATTTATGTGGGAATAAGTTTGGATACATGCCTAGAAACTATAAAGGAGCCTTTGACAGAGGACAAAAGATGTGTTAGGGGATGTAAGTGGAGAGAGTAGTGATACAAAACACATGTGATTAAAAAAAATAGAAGGGAAAATACTGGGGCAAAGGGTACAGCAGAGACAAGGATGTGGTTCAAGATGGGGCAGAAGAGTGGGTCGACAGAATTAACCAAAACTAAGTATTTATAAAACTACCCTAAGGAAACCTGTTACTTTGTATGCTGATAAATAAATAGTTTAGAAACATAAACTAAGGGTTATTTGTTTGGTTGGTTGATTTTTGTTCTTGTTGTTGTTGTTGTTGTTTGCTCATAGCCATAAAGACAAATCTCGCTGTATTTTGATTTTGGAGTTTCTTGCTTTGAGATTTTGAATCCTAGACATGAAAGCAGAAAGCTCCAGGATCCCCTAAAATCTGTGCCACCATAGAAGTGAGAAATCTGAGACTCCTGCCTTGAGCTTTGAAGGTGGTGAATAGGGACATTTCAGGTGCACAAACTGGGATTAGACCATGGTTTCCCAACCACCTTGAGGATGCCACAGAGGCTTAAATGAGAAAACAATATGAAATATTTTCACCAGTACAAAGATTCTTATGCTCAAGCTGGAGGCAGAACATCAGAGACAGCTGCTTCTAAAGAGCCCATGAACTTGGAGATCAAAGTACAGTCAAGGCAATGTACTTCTATCCAAATATTCTAGCCTGAAACTCAGATGACTCAGATATGATATGAGGAAGGAAAATGGTGTTTATAAAGTGTGATTGAGAAAGAATTTCCCATCAGCTGAGCAAGTGGTATGGAGAGTCGGTTTAAGTCAATATAGAAAAACATTTCTGATTGAAATTTCATACATTTGAAAGCCGTGGATTAGCTTTGTATGCATTACATAAAACTGTGATGAAAATAGTGTTCATAATGTAACAGAAATTACCATTTTTGTTATTTAGAGTTTGTTTGTGATGCATCTCTGATCAATAGCAAGAAGTTTCCTAGAGCCTCACAGTGTGAGCTCTCTATTCCAGGCAGGCTATCACGCTCTGCAACCCCAGGTACCAACTTCCAATGTCACTGTCTTTTCTGATTTCCACCAACTTCACTTATAGTACTGGGTCCCCTTCTCTCAAGTTCCACTTGTGCCCATCCATTACAGCTGTATTTGGTGTAAACTTTCAATGCAAAACTCTCTTTGAAAGACCCTCCATCGTCTCTGCTGTCTTCAGGGCTAATTGACACAACGCAGAGTATCGGCAGGTGTAGGTCTGACCACTCCCTCCCATCATTCTGGTATATCTCCTTTCCTATTTATACCCTTTCAGTATAAGGACATGTGACTCTGTCTGGAGAATTTCTCAGGACAAACGAAGAGGCTAAGCAGAAGAGGAATCCCCAGAATGCCCAAGGGGCAACACACTCCTCAACTAGACACCTGTGAACCGTGAGATTAATTCAGAATTGGGAGCCTTTTTATTTTTTTTGTAAAACTACTCTGTTGTCAATGTTTTCAAGTGTGTGCTTGGAGGAAATACTTTGTGTTTAGTAGCAATCAGTCCAAGGGCAATGGAGCTCCTGTGGTGAGTCTGTGGGATAATAGCTCCTACTGTCATATGCACAGTGGCCAAGACGTGGGCAGGTGGAAACTCAATGAGAAAATTCTTTTCCAATGTATAATTTCAAAATGGCTGTTCTAGATTATCTTAAATAGTCCTGGGCATAGAAATGAGGTTGACATGTAATATCACTTTATTTTCTTAGACACCTCAAGATAATCATGTAGTCAGCACAGTAGACACATGTCTAGTTTTATTTGCCATTGATACTTTCCATGAATTTATCCCGGGATGAATCATATCTATATTTGCTTTGGATCAGTAATGCCCCAGGCTTTGCAAGTACAAAATAAAACCTGAACAGACTGATGTCTCCCTGCCTTCGTCCCTCACAGAAACTGTCTGCTCTACACCAGCTTTATTCACACTGCTGTTTGGTCTCAGAATAGTGCCCATGGTATTTGCTTGTTTCTTTGCTGGCAAACCCCAGGAGGACAGAAAAGATTTTGAAAGTTCTATCAGTTTTCATAGTTATTTCCCCCAGGACAGATGTGAGGGTAAATAGGAACAAATCCCGAGAAGTCACTAGTCTTGTTTTTAGAAGGTCATAGGATGTATATGCCCTAGTCCTATAGTCAGTTCTACGTAGCAGAAAAAGGCACTCTCAAAGGACTCAGAAATGAACTGCCTTAACATCCCAGACCGCTCACCACAATCAAGCGGCTAAAATTGCCAGCTGCTGCCTTATACCAATGTTCCTGTTCCTCTTTTGGAGAGCCAGCTCAGCTACGAACACTTCTTAGCCTCCTCCGCAGATAGATAGAGCAAATGAGACGATCGGAACGGCTCACCCTTGGGCTGGCCACACTCTTTGTACATCTCATGTACAAAGCTCGTTGATCCTTCCTCTACTAGCTCCTGTCTGGAATGTAGATGTAATCTCAAGCACTCCAGAAACCTCTTTGTAAATATGAAAATACAGCTCCTACAGTAAGAATGGAAGGGTTTAGTACTTGATGAACTATAACAGTGTGTCAAATGTATTGTATAACAAACCACTCCAAAAGCCTATAGCTTAACAAAGTCACTAATTGAGCTCTACCCATACACTCTGATAATTTGGACTAGGCTAATCTAGATGACTCTTCTAAACTAAGCTAGTGTTAATCAGACTTAATTGTGTTCATGGGGTCTTTAGCTTTGAGGTTGGTTGGGATTAGCTATGGTTTGACAGCCTGTTTGGAATAGCAAAGACAACAGGAACTTTGTGCTGTGGGCTGTCCCCTAGCAATGAGCAGAATAAGCCAGCCAAGGCTCACTGGGACGTACCCATCATCACTTCTGTCACATGCTAGTGCCACATGACCAACATGGAATTATGGGGTGCAGAAATATTCTGCTCCCTTAATAAGAAAATAGAGCCCTTGTCTGATCCAAGCCATGATTTTCATTGTACTGCATTACTAAGAGTCCACAAAACTCACCTCAGATACAAACACTTTGAGAAGTGAGAGGCAGGCTCTGTTTCTGAGGACAGATTTGAGGCCACATGAAACATGAAATTGTCCTGCCTGACCTTGAAGTAACCTTTCATTCCAGCCTAAAAAGCAATGAACAAATATCAATGCACATACTTTCTCCCACGACCACCACCACCTCAGATGACAGGAATAACAAGCTCATTTCTCCTCTGGCATGAAATAGACTTCATGTTATATCTTCAGTCAGAATCCTGGCAGGGAAATAAGAGTACACTCATCTGAGGAGAATTTAATAAAAAGAGTCACTTAGGAAGCATGTAAAGCAGGGAAACAGCAAACCCTGGTACGTTGTTAGGGGTGTGTCCAGAACTCAGAAGGGAGGTGTTACACACCTTCCTGCCTGAAGAAATGAAGCAAGCTGGAACATACAAGAACTCAGAGGTGGGTGTCTGGTAGATAGCACCACCTGTTAGCACCAGGCTCTTCCTCTAAAGGAGGATAGCCCCCCAGGTGACCTGTGATCATGTTTCTGGACCAGGTAGTGTTTCAACTATCCTCATAGCTTTCTCCATCACTTTCTGGTGCTTCCTGTTGGCCAATGCCATAGAAGTCAAAAGGATGGGATGTAGTGAGGACTATGGCTTATGCAGGTCAATGTCTAGGACACAAGAAAGATGGAACTGCATAAAATTCTGGCCATTTTCCCCACACACCAACAGACCTCCAACTGGCATTACTGCTCTCTGTATTCTTTTTGAAGCTGTCCTATTTCTTGGATTAGGTTCTCAAGGCTATCACAGCAAGATACCACAAACTGGAGGCTTAAACAACAAAAATTTATTTCTCACAATTCTGGAAGTTTCCAGCCTTTAAACGGGATCTCCACAGGGCAAATTTCTGCTGTGGCTGCCCTCAATGGCTTGCAGGTGGCCTGCTGCGTCACCACAGGGCCTTGCCTCTTTCAATACCCACTCCCAGGGTTTCCATCATCTTCTGACGGGATTAATGTCCCACTCTAAAAATCTGTTCCACCTCAGCTACATCATAAAGGTCCTGTCTCCAAAATTCAGTCACATTGGGGACAAGAGCTTCAACCTATCAATTTGAATGGGAAAGGCACAATACAATCCCTATCATTTTGTGCTTTTTATATATGGCTCAGTCTATAATATAATTTTGAAAATATTTTTAAAAGAATACATATTAAGGGCAAGAAAAGTGGGGAATTTTAAACACTGAATGCATTCCAGGAAACCTATTAAAATGTGGAGCTGAAAAAAAAAATCTTGGTGAGAATAAAATTCTATCTGGGATTTAGTAAGCAGGAAAATGCTCTCACTTAGAATACTCTAGAAGTCTCAGTGGAACTGTAGTCTTCTGTGGTTTAGTGTAATCTCCTTTAGAATAGGATTGTCAGGAACATAGACACATTCCACCTCAAAGCCCTGCAGGGTGATAAGTTGTATGCACATCAGCATCTGCATGTCTGGGAATGACAGGAAGATAAAATTCTTCAGTAATAAAAAGCCTCGATTCCAATTCTTCTTCCTCTAAAGAAAACACAATAAATGAAAGAGCATGATAGCTTATCTTAAAATAACAAGATAGATTACATTCAAAAAGATTGTATGCCTTCCTTGCAATGTGCCACAGGGATAAACATCATCCTATGGGGGAGAGGGGTCAGAAGTGCCCCATATCGAGGACAGACAGTAGACATCTGAAATAGTCTCATCAAGTGTTGAAACTCCCATCTGGCCCTGACCTCTGAGGGAACAGGAGCAGGTAAATGCCTCTTCCTTTTCAGTGAACTTCTTTTTCCAGGGAGACAGGGATATTCGAGGTAATCTCTATCTCTGTGCTATCTTTTGCCTTACCTGGGGATATCCTAAGTCCAGTATCTGCTCATATGACCTGGATTGGCTCACCATGGGCTGTCATAAAATTTCTCATTGTTTTTCTGCTGTTTGAAAACATAACTTCTGATTTTCTACCAGTGGACAAGTTCTTGAGTTGTGGCCTCCAATGATCTCCATTAAGAAAGTCTAAAGAAGTTTGACAACACTCTTGAGTAAAATATAACAATGGTCCTTGTAAACTTAGTTGTCACTTTAAAGAGCCTCCTAGCACAATATATATGTTTAGATAGATCATATATATCCTGAAAGTAATATAGAGCCAAGAATCATCCAAAAAATTAAATCACAATAACATCTCTGATAAATAATCATATGGAACACACTACTAATATATATGTATGTGTTTGCATAGCATATATTCATTTGTATATTCACATGTGTTCAAGCATGTGAGTTGTTAAGAAGTGCTATATTATAATTAAATAAAAGTAAAATTTTAATAACCTAAAATTGCCAATAAAAACTCAGAGATTCTAGAATGGTTAAATTTTAGTTAATGACATATCCTAGTATTTAATTATCCTATTAAAATCTCTGAAGTTTAGTATTCATGTGGTGGTCTTCCTGAGTCTAGCATACAAAAAAATTCCTCTATAGGAATGAATTTAAGCTTAGAAAATAGTATGTATATATTCAGCAAATCAGTGATAAGAGAACCTGATACTAACAGGGAGTAGAACCAGCCCAAGAGAAAGAAGTGTGTTGTAGTCAATGAAGGTGAAAGGAGTTGGAGATCTGAACAGTGTTTTGATCCCAGACGTGGAGCTGGAGTTTGAAGTTTGCCCAGCTAGTTTTTGGTCTTCCTTTGGTCCAGTATTTCCTCACTATGCTCCCTTCCCTATGTTTTGGAACAGTAATGTATATCCTGTGCCATTATATTTTGGAAGTAAGTAATCTACTTATTTATTTATTTATTTATTTATTTTACAAGTGATCACAATTAAGAGATTGCTTGAATCCCAGAAGAGACTTTGAATGTTAGACTTTGAAATCAGTTTGAGACTATTATAGGCTATGGGGACTGTTGAAGTTGGACAGAATGTGTCTTTGCATTATGATATGGTCACAAGCCTTTGGGGGCCAGGGAGTGGAATGTGGCAGTTTGAAAGAAAATGGCCTCCAAAAGGTGTCGCACTATTAGGAGGTGTGGCCTTGTTGCAGTAGGTGTGGTCTTGTTGGAGAAAGTATGTCACTGTGAAGGTGGACTTTGAGGTCTCATATATCCTCAAGCCATGCCCAGTGAGGCAGACCACTTGGCCTGCAAGCCAAAAAGCCAAGATGTAAAACTTTCAGCTCCTTCTCAAGCACCATGTCTGCTTGCATGTTCGTGTTGCATCATGATGAAAACGGACTAAACCTCTGACAATGTAAACCTCCCCAATTGTAGTTAGAGTTTTCTCCAGTCCTGATGGGGCCCGCAGCTACTCAGACCCAAGTAAACACACAGAGACTTATATTACTTATAAACTGTATGGCCATGGCAAGCTTCTTGCTATCTAGTTCTTATATCTTAAATTAACCCATTTCTATTAATCTATAAGTTGTCACGTGGCTTGTGGCTTACCGGTACTTTACACCTTACTTCACATGGTGGCGGCTTGCAGCATCTCCTGACTCAGCCTTCCATTTCCCAGAATTCTCCTCTCTGCCTATCCCGCCTATACTATACTTTCTGCCTAGCTACTGACCAATCAGTGTTTTATTTATCATCCAATCAGAGCAACACATTCACAGCATACAGAACATCCCCCAGCACCCAATTAAATGTTCCTTTATAAGAGTTGCTGTCTCTTCACAGAAATAGAAACCCTAGCTAAGACACTATATCAGATGAGATCAGAGTTGTATTTTTGCATTGATGCTGTAGAGATGTAGCTTTACAATAATGTGATTCCTAGAGAAGCATCAAATGGGCAAAGTATAGCATCAACTCCTTATTCTTTTCCCACTATCACTGATTCTTAGTTTTCATATTAACATCAGCTGTCTTCTTTGAACCTCATATTCCCATTCCCTTCTTAGCACATGAAGACATTTCTATAACCATGAAGAGACTGGACTTCCCAGTTAATCACACCAATATGGGATATCTTGAAAATACAGGGATGCCTAAAGATGTACTAGAGGCAGGCATGGAGGCACAGACCCTTAGCCCCAGAACTCAGGAGGCAGATGCAAGCGGATCTCTGTGAGTTCAAGGCTGGTCTGATTTACAAAGGAAGCTACTGAACAGCCAGGGCTATTATACAGAGAAACCTTGTCTTAAAAAAACCAAAACCAAAACAAACAAACAAAAAAAGATGTACTATGGACAGAATAAGGCAACATCCATGTCTACAGACCAGTCCTAAGGAGGCATTTCTTTCTATTTTGGTTCCCTAATCTCAGGTTTGCATCAAGTTGATATAAAACCAGCCATCACCCTGCACTGATCTCATAACATCTCAGTATGAGACCCTAACCCAGTCAGAAAAATTCCTCATTGTACTGGCACATTCTATATGCATCTGTATATGATTTGTAAAATGTGTCCTTTTTGACTGTCCCAAACCTACTCGGATATGATAAGGAGAATAGTGACACTGATTCAAGGAAGCAGTGAACACATCACGCAGCATAGCAAAAGGCCCTCTGCAGATGAGGTTAAAGTAATGATGCAGAGATGGGGAAACTACCTTGGCTTAGCTAGGTTGGCTCCATATGATTACAAGCATTCTTACTCGTGAAGGAGATGTGAGGGGAGCAGAGGTGCTGTGGGCCGGGGACTTGAGATAGAAAGATGCCTCGGCAGGGGGAAGGGCTTAGACTTGCCTCTACTGGATGTGCCTCCCCATGGGAGGCCTGGCCTTCTTGTAGAAGGGAGTGGGGTGGGGTGGAGGAAGGCTGGGGGGTGGGAGGAAGGAAGAGGGGGGTCTTTGATTGGTGTGTAAAATTAATAAAAACTTTCTTAATTAAAAAAAAAAAGGATGCCTCGGGAAATCTATCAGCCCCCAGAAGGAGTCTGAGATGAAATGCAGCCCCGCAGACACTTGGATATCAGCATTTTATATCTTTGATCATCAGAACTGTAATAAATTTGTTGTTTATGACATTAAGTCTGTGTAATTAGTCACATTAGCAATAAGAAACTAAAATAGCAGCCTTCAAGGTTCTGCTCCAGCCTCTTCTACTTAGAAGTTCTACTCAAGCTCACTACCCCACCTGGCAGTTTCATCAAAGTTACCATTGTGTCTGCATGAGTTTTGCCACCAACTCTCAGTTCAACTCAACACTTCAGCAGATAGGATATGAAGGTTGGAGAGAAATGTGTTGGGAAGAAGAAGAGGATTCAGTAGGGGGTGGGGTTGGGTAGATAAGGAGTGAAAACAGAGAGAGACTGCGATCAAACTAATATATATATATATACATATATATATATATATATATATATATATATATATGAAATTATAAAGAATGAGTAAAATAAATAAATAAAAGCAATCTGTGATGGCAGTCAAACTCTTGGTGAACAAGAGAAAACTTTGGGCTAAAGATGTGCTTAGCAGGAAGCACAGAGTAAGTGAAATCACTGAGTGCTTACATGATGCAACTGGAAGAAAAATATTCACTGTGCATATTTTTATCCTGTTGAGGAATATGGCGCTTACTATAAAGATTATATTCTTTGTTTTCTCCTGAGTATCTTTCACTAGCTTCCAATGAATTTTCATAGAGGTAGGAGTTTGAAGTTTATGTATTCTCATACTGATAGGCACTTGTTCCAGGACCGTTTGCAGCACCTTGAATTAACTTGGTGCGTCTCTCCAAAAACAAATTAGTAAATTTGCATGAACCAGTCCTTTCCGAAGCCTCTATTATGTTCAGTGAATCTGAATGTCTAACTTGAGGACCATATCATAGTGTTTTGATTAATATCTTCTTATGTCTAATTTATTAATTAGTGTAAATCCAAACAACTTGTTCTCACTTTTCATTTCTCTTGCTCCTTTTGTTTCCCTTATATTTTAAAATAATTTAAAATTATTATACAACCAGGATAAAGCTCCTTTTGATTCCTACTTTGTTGAAAGTGTTCCTTATAATTATGACTGAATTATATTCAATTATGGTTGAATTTTGTAAGACTTCTACTTCAAAAGAAACATTTAAATTTTTATTTATATTTACTTATTTAGGAGGAGTAGTTTTTTCTTGTTTTCTTTTTTTTAATTCTTGAGATGCATCAGTAAGTCATTTATTTATGCTCATTTGAACTCTTTTTTGCTGTTTTGTTTTGGGGGTTTGAGGGGGGTTGCAGGGGTTGGGGGAGGGGGTATAGCTTCTTAAGAGCATAAACTTCCCCCTAAGAACTGCTCTTAATGTTTCTCAAAGGTTTTAGTTCTGGGAATATTTTTATTTCTTTCTTGATTTTTTTTCCCTCTGACTCATTCAGGAATGAGTTGTTTAATCTCCATGAGTTTACACACTTACTAGGGACACATGGGATTATTTCAATTTTTCTGTGTTTGTTAAAGTTTCCTTTTTGCTCCCAAATATTGTCTATTTTAAAGAAGCTTCCATGGCTATTAAGTAGAATATATATTCTTTGGCATTTGGGTGACATATTCTGTAGAAAACTGTCAGACCCATTTGATATGTCATTTATTTTGAAGTTTCTCTGTTTTTTGCCTAGATGACCTATCTATTGGGGAAAGCATAGCATTGAAATTGCCTATGATTGGCTTTGTGTTAATCTGTGTATTAATTTCACCAATATGCTCTTTATGAAACTGAGTGCACCAGTATTTGGTGCATATATGTTGTATTGTCATATTTCCCTGACTATTGATCCCTTGAGTAGAAGGAAGTCTATTTTATCAAATATTAGGGTTGCAATTCCTGCTTGATTCTTGATGACATTTGCTGGAATTTTTTTGTCTATCCTTTTACTTTAAAGTGGTGCCTATTTTTAGAACTAAGATTTATTTCTTACAGAAAAAAGATTGGGGTTATTAATCCATTCAGCTAGCATATGTCTTTTGATTGTAGAGTTGGACTCATTGATATTTAGAGTTATTATTGAAAGGTGTGTATAGGTTGCAGCCACTTTGACCTTTTTGCTTGTTTTTCAATAAATTATCGCTTCGTTTGTTGCCTTTCCAGAGTCTGTGCTTATTCTTCTTGTCAGTTTGGAATATTGGTTCCAGTATTTTGTTTAGTATTTTTTGATGGTCACAGATTTTTTAAAATTGTTTGGGTCATGGAAGTTTTTCTTTCTCCCTCAACTGTACCAGATCATTTTGGTCAGTAAAGTAGTCTAGGTTGACAATCATGAACTTTTGGTAATTGGAGTGCATTACTCCAGGCTCTTCTGGCTTTCGGAGTTCCTATTGAAAAACCAGCTGTTATTCCCACAAGATTTCCTTTATATGTGACTTACAATTTTTTTCTTTTAAAGTTTTCAATATTTTTTCTTTGTTCTCTACATTTAGTTTTTGACTGTGATATACCATGGGGTGCTTCTTTCTTGTTCATATCTAGTTGAGATTCTGTGTACTTGTATCTCTATGGGTGTGTCTTTCCTTAGTTTTGGGATGTTTTCTTCTATAATCTTCTTAAAGTTCTGATCTATATAATTGACCTGGAATTCTTCTCCTTCCTCTATGCCTATAACTTAAAGATTTTGGTCTTTTAGTGATATCTCAAATTTCCTATACAGTCCTATCCTGTGCTTTTTAGCTTTTTTTAAATTTTCTTTGCTTATTTCATCAAAATCCTCTAATTCATCTTTGAGTATTAGGGTTATATTTTCTGCTTGATTCAAAACTACAAGCCTAGCTCCAGACACACCCTATGCAGAAACCACCTTTCCTGGGTAATTTGGTTCTTCCCTTTCCCTGCTCTCACACTAATTCCCTTGGTTCACTCTACATTTGAGGCTGTCCTAAACATTGAATTGGGATATGAGTTTTTCAATTCCATCTTCATTTCAGTTTGTGTTCTCTTCAATGTTTCTATCTCTTTGTGGTAATTTGAATGAAAATGGTCCCCATGGGCATTATTAGGAAGCATGGCCATGTTGGAGTAGGTGTGACCTTATTAGAGGAAGTGTGTCACTGGGGGTGGACTTTGGGATTTCAGGAGTCCAAGTTAGGCCCAGTGGTTCTCTATCTCTTCCTGCTGCCTGCAGATCTAGATGTAGAACTCTCAGCTGCCTCACCAGCAACATGTCTGAGTGCTGCCATGCTTCCTGCCATGAAGATAATAAACTAAATTTCTGAGTCATAGCCAGCCACAGTTAAATGTTTTCCTTTATAAGAGTTACTGTGGTCATGGTATCACTTCACAGCAACAGGATATTAACTAAGATGTCTTTACTGAGGTCAGTTTTCAAATCCTGAATTATCTTCATTATTTCATTCAGGCATGTATTTGTATTTTCTTGGACATCACTCAAGCATTTATTGTTATCTGCTTGAAGTTCAATGAAGAATTTGTTGAGGTCTTCTTTAAATTCTTTGAATTCTTTGAAAAAGTTCATAATTTTTCTTTTAAATTCTATGACTTGGGGCTTACGTAGGTAGTTCACTTAGAGAACATTTCTATAGGAGTAGTGGTTTGGATGGGAGACATGTTGTTTAAACCATTCATGTTAGACTGGACAAGTACAGGATATACTTGACTTGAGCTGGGCCAGATAAATCTGGTAGATGAGCTGTTTAATTAGACTTGGGGGGAAATTGGTTCCCAAAACATGGATCTAGAGATAGACCAGGCAAAGAGGATCTGCAAATGAAGAGATTTCATGGCCACAGGTCTGGAACTAGGTTTGTGGGTTTGTAGACGGCAGCTACAGGTTGGAAATAGAGAAGACAAAGAGAAATGACTTACCCAGGAAAGGTGGCTCTTGGGCTCACAGCCAGTGTTCTTAACCAATGAGCACTCTTTCTGATTACCTATAGTGACCATGTTAGAATGAAACTGATTATTGTGTTAAACTAACATTTTAATTTAAGAAAATAATTTTTAAGTAAATGCTGCTTTGATGTTTAATATAGGAAATGAGTGGAACTAGTGATTTAAAGGTGACTTGAGTAGAGATTCATACCTTATCTTTCCCCATTTGATCTCTTTCACAAGAAGACCCTGAGGATGTTATCTTTAAAGTTTATACTCACTTTAGAGAGACATTCTACTTATGAACACAACATTAATGCAATTTGTGATTCTCTCACTAGACTATTTTGTAATTATGTGATGAAGAGCTAATTTTTCTGTAAGATACAGAATTTTGTACCATTCAGGTTTGTTTTGTTTTGTTTTGTTTTGTTTTGTTTTGTTTTGTTTTTTAGGATACCTTCAAGACTTTCTTCAAAGAGAAACGCTGGGCCTGCCTTTTTTCCCTGGAGAAGCTCCTATCCCCATAAGAACACACCTTGTACACACCAGGGTGCAGAATTAAGCCAGTCATGAGAACACATCCCAAGTCTTCTTACAATTAATCCACACTTTATCATTGACTTTGTAACAATAATTAATTATGTGAGGTGGTGTTTTATTCCTATTGAGCTATAACTATCAAAGATAGTCTGTTTGATGAGATCATAACTATACTATACCATTAACAGAAGATATCTATTAAATACAACATGAATGTAACTTACCACCCTTGGTCTCTGGAAAGAATAGACATGGAAGTAAAATCCATAATGATTTTTTTTTCAATAAAATTGGTACTGCAGGAGATGTAGACCTTGATTATTTTCTGTCTAAAAGAGGATAAAAATTAAGGGAGCTGTATCATAGGATGGCATAATGTGTGGTGGTTGAGTAAGAGTGGCTTCCTCATAGGCTCATTTGAATGCTTGGTCTCTGGTTGGTGGAACTGTTTGGGAAGGATTAAGAGGTGTGGCCTTCTTAGAGGAAGTGTGTCACTGGGGATAGGCCTTGAGGCTTCAAAATCCAATGTCAGGTCCGGTCTAGCTTTCTCTGACTTCAATATGTGGATTGGGATATAAACATCTCAACTACTGCTCCAGTGCCATGCCTGTTTGCCTGCTGCTATGACCACGGCAGTCACCAACTCACCCTGAAACTGCAAGCAAGGCTCAATTAAATGACTTATTTTATAAGATAACATTGTTTTAGTGTCTCTTCAGAGCAATAAAAAAGTAACTAAGACATAGTAATACGTGAGTATAATTCCAGGAATGGGTGTGTTAGGGAAAGCTGAGTCAGGAGAATTGTGAGTTTGTGGTCAACCTGTACTACAACAGCAACTTGGAGGCTAGTCTGGACTACAGAGTGAGAATCAGCCTCAAGGGGGAAAATAATGGAGAAAGAGAGGTATAAAGCACACACACACACACACACACACACACACACACACACACACACACACATGCACACACATATGTGCACACATACACACACACACACACTGATTTCTTAAATAATTCTCAAAGCAATTCTTCATGTTCACTGTGGTCCTGTTCATCACAACTCATCCTAAGCATTCAATGTGTGCTTCCTCCACATGTTAAGAATAGATGTTAAGCTACCAGGATGTTTTCTTCAACATTTATTGATAAGATTTTAAATTCAAATAAACATGGTAGAAATGCTTCACTAGCTCCAGTTCACATGAAAAGATGTCTGAAATTAAACTTCTCTAGCCCATGTTTTTGATAAAACAGGGCGTGAGATCAGAGGCAGAGAAGAAAGCAGGATCTATTTGTCAAAGCCGAAGTGAAGGAGGCCAAGACAATGGGAAACAAGCCCCAAAGCAGAACCAGGTGCAGAGACACTTCACTCACATCTCTACTGACCCTGAGAAGAACTCAGTGAGCAGCCAGCTTCACCTGCCATGAATTGCAGGACTCCCTTTTGGAATATGTTTCAGTAAAAAGTAGTGTAGAAATTTGATGTGTCTAATGTTAGATATGGGGGAGAAAAAATATCCCTCAAACTTTCATGTGAATATTTGGGTAAGTCCAAGTTGCTTGATTTATAAACCAATTAAAATTTAAATAGTGAAATGATTACATATAAAAATATAATAAAAAAGCATGAGAAGCAAAATTCAAATTTTATAAAAATTACGCCAGAGTATATCCTGCATTTTATCATTTTAATCATGTTTTCTTTGTTTGGTTAAATTAGTATTTTCATAAGGGTAGTGATCTTAAAATGGTTAACATTCCACTTCTAGCTCTAAGAAACTAATAGACAGTAAACTTCATAACAACGCACCATTGACTGGAGAGCTAAAGTCTACAGTTCTCAAGAAGATGAAACAGTGAAGAAAGTACCACAAAGAGCCGAATGGAAACAAGCAGCGTGGCTCCTGGTGCCTCCTTTCCACTAATTAACAAAGATGATTTCCTGTCTCAGTGGTAGATCAATGACAGAAGAATTTCACACTGTATGTTCTGTCACAGTGTTTAATGTACAAAATTCCAAGCAACAGTTTTTAAATAACACAATCCATTTTCCTTCCCACTGTGCGATGCATACTTTAATCACCTTAGGAAGACATCATTTAACATAATGTGTTGGGTCGAATTCTTTAGACTTCAGATACTGAATGTCTTGTGGTATATAGCGGTATATGCTCTCCTTTCCTTCCATAACAGAGGGATGAGTAGGCTAGCACTGTGATTAAAGGTGCGCTTGTGCAAGACATTGGGAGAAGAGTAACTCAAGGAGGGCATGGAGATAACTAGGTAAAAGCTGTTCTCACTTTCACTAGTAAGTTTCAGTTGGCACTCATAATTATTATCATTCTAACAGCCAAGTCTTGTAGTCCCATTTTATAGTGAAAAACTGAGGTTCAGAGCTATTCAGTGACTTTTCTGATATTTCAAAGAGCCAAAGTCCAGTCCACGTTCTCTGTATATATATATATATATATATATATATTCCAAACTTCATTGTTCACTGTTTTTATACATATAGGAAAGAATATGACACACAAACAGTTCAAAGTGATGGTGGTGTTAATAATGCATTTGGTTCCAAGAATCCAGAGTTAATTATTTAAAAACATAGCTAATGAGGAAAATATATGTATATCTACCAGGAAGCAGAAAGAGGAATGTTGAAATGGCAGCTACCACCGGAATCCAGAAGTGTAGGTGGGCAGAGTAGGGAGGGGCCTGGCAGTACAGCCACATGGAGCTGGCTGCCCAGAAGTGCAAACAGAGACCACACTAATTACCAGAACTGAACCAGAACCAGAATTAAGCTCTTAAATTGAATCACCATTATTGTAAAAGGAAGAACACTTAAGTTGCCTGCAAACCGAGAAGCCAAAACAACTTCTTTTGAATGGGAACAGAAGGAAATAATAAAATGATAATAAGGAAACATGTTACAAAAAGTAATGAGTATGAGAAAAAAATTTCTGGAGAAGAGGGCTGAAGATACAGAAAGATGCGTGTATAATTAACTAAGGCCCTGCTGTGTAGCAAGCACTATTTGAATGCTTTATGTGTGTCATTACACCCAATATTCAAGAACACACATGTGCTATTTCCATCTGAGAGAAGAGGAACAGGGAAGTGGATGAAATCCCTGAAGTAGGGATGACCAAGCTTGCTCCCTGTGCTTTGGCTATGGTGCACATTGAAATCTCTTTAGACTAAATTCACAGGAAAGTTACTTTCTTTAAGTTCTCTCTTTTCCATTCTCCTCCAGTTGTAGGTGATATTTTATAATTATAATTATTTGAGGGAACCAGTTAGGAGCAGCAACTTATCTTGTTTAGTCTAGGCTCTCTTGGAGAATGGAACCCAGCACCGGGGGGTCAGAAGCTTGCCATGCTGTTCTGGCGTTCCTGCATTCAGCTGTCTTGCTCTAAGCCAGCAGTTCTCAATCTCCCTAATGCTGTAACCCTTTAATACAGTTCCTCATGTTGTGGTGACCCCCAACCACAAAATTATTTTGTTGCTACTTCATAACTGAAATTTTCTACTGTTATGAGTTGTAATGTGAATTTCTGATATGCAGGATATCTGATATGAGACCTTTGTGGGAGGGATTATGACCCACAGGTTGAGAACCACTTCCCTAAGCCATCAAAGCTTCGCTAAGACTTAGCTTCTTCAAAGTGGAAGTCTACTTAGCTCTAAAATGAAGGGTTCGGATTCCTGGGTTTTGACTCTCTTCCCATCTGACTATTAGAACCTATGCTATGGAAGCCACTCTCTCCATTGGGGGAGAAAGGCGCTTTCTATCACAGTTTCTTTTTCAGCTGTGCTATGGTGACTGTACCAAGCAAGAATGTGAATTCTATTTGATTCAACAACACTTCATTGATTACCTAACCAATAATATTTTAGAATAGCAGTTGTGTGAGACAATATATAATAAACCAAACACAAGTTACCCATTCCCCAAACACTATCTGATCAGACTTTCAAAGCATAACTTTGCTTTAATGAAGTCCAGAATTAGGTCTGTAACTAATGAAGTTTTCTTAGATCGCCTCAAGTTGAAAGTGTTTTTCAGATGCAAAATATATAGATGAGGTGACATTTCAGGATAGTATGGGCAGAGGGAAAAGGCATGTAAGCAAAAATGAAATCTATCTTTTTAGTTTAATAAGAAGGAGAACAGTCTAGATCCAGTCTGCACCAATGAACTTTGCATGTTTGAGAACATGTTTATAAGAGGCACTATGTTTTCAAAAACAATGAAGCATTTCAAAGAACCAATGTGAAATCCTCGTGCAATTCCTAATGGCTTTCCTTGAGGCATGGTTGCCTACATTTTCTATTTTCCTGTTTGTCAGTTACTTTCCTCATCCCTGTAATGGAATACCTGACAGAAGCAGCTAAGGAAGAGGTATATTCAAGTTCTTGCCTCCAGAGCACACCCTGTTCCTGATGGCTGGAAGGGCGAGGCAGTGGGGACAGCTGAGGGATGATCCAGCCATGACAGCAGGAATGGGAGGTGGAGCAGCTGTTTTCACACTGGCCAACCCGCAAGCAGAGAGCAGGACCAGCAGCAGGGCTGGACTGTAACTGCCAAAGGCCTGGGACAGAATTATGGACAGTTGTGAGTCACCATTTGTGTGCTAGGGATTGAACCACGGTCCACTGCAAGAATAATAAATGAGCCGGGCGGTGGTGGCACACGCCTTTAATCCCAGCACTCGGGAGTCAGAGCCAGGCGGATTTCTGTGAGTTCGAGGCCAGCCTGGGCTACCAAGTGAGTTCCAGGAAAGGCGCAAAGCTACGCAGAGAAACCCTGTCTCGAAAAACCAAAAAAAAAAAAAAAGGTGACCAAGAATAATAAATGCTCTTAACTGCTAAGCTACCTCCCCAGCCCCATGGAGAAACTCTTGTTATTTTACATGCTCTGAGTGACTTAACCTTCTTGACACTTCTGTGGATTAGGTATTCTTATCCTGCCAATGTTTATAGATAACTGGAGTAACATTCAGTTTAATTATTCAAGATTGCACAGTCAGTATTGAATTTGGATTTAACATCAAGAATTTCTAACTACTCAATAATGTCTCTTTAGGAAGGGATTGATTGTTTAATTTCTTCAATTGTTATTCATCAGCAACAGAGATGTTGCCTCTCTTTCTTTTCAGTAGTGTGCCCCCCACCCCACCCCTCACTACCTCTTTCCTCTCTGAATTTTTGCCAGCTAGAGGAACCCATGTCCCCGACAGTGTGTGGCTGAAATCTTCAGGGATCTGGTCACGGGAAACTGGCAGGTCTGATACAATGCAACTGCTGAGTCCCCTGAGGGCTGAGGGCTGGGTGTCTTGGATGTGATTTCCTGGAAGCAATGCCACATCCATTACTCTCAGCTTTTGCCTTGGAAAGCTTGCCTGGAGAATGTCACTGCACACCAAACCTAACCCCTCAGTGATACTTGACATGAGAAAGCACGAAAATGTCTATAAAGCGGGGGCCTTCCTAGAATGAAGATGTTAGATAAACCCAGATAATGTGCAAGCACTCCTCGGGGGTTTTCCATGACCCACTTGATGGGTTGGAAGCCAAGTTCTCAGCTGCTGCAAGGCTGCAGTTCACTGCTATGACACTGCATTGGTTATTTTTGTGTTGCTGTGATGAACTTCCTGACAAACAGCTTAAAAGAAGGAAGGACTGTTTTTGGCTCTCAGCTTCAAAGGGCTCAGTCCATTGTAGTGCTGAAGGCATGCCAGAGAGACTCAGTTCTTCACATAGCAGCCAGAAAACAGGGGTGGAGGTGGTCTTTTGGCCTTCTCCCTCCCCCATCTACGGTGTCTAAGCTTCCAGGCCATGGGCTGGTGTCACCACATTTGGGTGGTCCTTTTCCTTCTGTAAGTCTATGAAAACATGCCCATGAGCACAGCCAGAGGCATGCCTTAATCTCCTAGGTAATTCTAAATCCAGCCAAACTGACCATGAAGGTTAACCATCCAGACATAACAATCGGATTAAGCAATGGAATAAATGTGACTGGAAGTTGTCCAAGTGTACTCTAGGTGGCTTTAAAATGACCCTTTGGCCTTAAGTAAACTGATATCACATAGCCTGGGGGCTTTTCCATGTCCACGTGACTCCTTGTCCAGAGCCTTACCATTCTATCTTCACTGCCTTCCCAGGAAAGGGTTATCGATCTCCTGATGGATACTTATATATGAAACTTACTGTGACACCAATAAGAAGGACCCAACTTTCTAAAATGGCATCTAGTTAAGTACCAATGGAGATCTTAATTCTACAACAGGTCCTTTTATAAATACTCTGTGATATTGTCCCTCTTTAAACTATGGAAGCTGCCATGCCCAAGTTGCTCAGCTATTTGATAGATAGCTTTCAGACCGTTCATTGAGTTCCATTAGCTTGAGCACAGAGCTACTTTTGTTTAATAGCTAGACAGACTATCACTCTGGCAGACTGACTACACTGAATGCTCAGTAATCATTGAGAAAAATCTAACTGTAAACACACCTGAGTAAGACCTGGTTTGTCCATAGCCACTCTTGACTTCAGCCTCAACAGACTTCATTTCTACCACAACAATATCCAGTAACCCATAATTGATACCTCCAGAAGTCACTCCAAACCCCAGCCCATAGCTGTAGTTGGAGTTTTCTCCAGTCCCGCTCAGACCCACAGCCACTCAGACCTAAATAAACACACAGGCGCTTATATTATTTAAACTGTTTGGCCTAATGGCTCAGGCTTCTTGCTATCTAGTTCTTATATCTTAAATTAACCCATTTCTATTAATCTATAAGTTGCCACATGGCTTGTGGCTTACTGGTACCTTACATCTTGCTTCTCATGGTGGTGGTAGCTGGCAGCATCTCCTGACTCAGCCTTCCACCTCCCAGAATTCTCCTCTCTCCTTATCCTGCCTACACTATACTTCCTGCCTGGCTACTGGCCAACCAGCATTTTATTTATCAATCAATCAGAGCAACACATTCACAGCATCCCCAGAACATAGCTGCTATAATGATAATAGTCCCCAATAAAGCAGAGGAGAACAAGGAGAAATCTAGTAACTCACCTTACAATTGACAGAAAGGAAGTGAGATCTACTTGAGGACAATGATTGACACATGTGTAAGTCCTGAACTGATGCAGATGTGAGTATCATGATTTATGAAACTAGAGCTTGTGTGCCTACCAAGCTGTTATGGGAAGAATTACAAGTTAAATGAAAGCATGATCTTCAGGATAAAGATGAACTTCACTCTGGTGCACTATGATCTTTTATGATACAATGCTAGGGCTTCTCCTTCTTCTAAATGGGCCTTTATTGCCTACTGGTCTTTATCACAGATGGATCAGGCTAAGTTGGAAACACAAAGTAGATGAAATCTGGGGCTTCCAAACCAAAGTGCTAAACAGCAACCACTAACCATCTAGAATGCAACTCCCAAGGTGGTAAGATCCAGAGCTACAATACCCTCAACGAGTTCAGCAGATAGGAAGCAGCTGAAGTGTTCTAGAGGGTGGCTGGGAAAATGACGATGCACACTACCAAGAACCGTGAAAATATTAAGGTGAGAGGTGGAAGAGAGCTAGGGCTACACAGGGCAGGAGGCTACACAGAGCCAAAACTTCCCCAGATGAGACTGAAGACCTGACTGTGTGAGTGGGGGAACTCTTAACCTGGTTACATACTTCCAACATACAATGGCATAGAATAAACATCCTAATTCCAAAAGAGATGAATGGGGGCACAGCAGGAAACACTATATCAAAGAAAGACCAAACCCATCAGAAAAAACGACAGCCCTCTAGCTCCACGTCAAATGCATAGGGATTATAGGGACATCATTTGAGCTTGGAGAACCATGGCCCCACAGCTCTGCTGCCTCCAGCACACATGGCCTCTCTTCTGGGCAGAGCCCTCCCGGTATCTGTACATTCTCAGAGCAGTCATCACACATTCCTGGCATCTCCAATATCCTGGGGTCTCTATTGCAACTTAGGATTTGCCTTTACAGCTACAAACATTGGCCAATCAAGATCTCCCTCCAGAAAACCAGACTCTACCACACATTGCCTGGCCTTGGTGACTTCCGAGAGCCTGGGTGCAAGCTTCACTGACTCCACGGCTCTTGCATCCTACAAGCCTGCAAACCCAACAATATGTGGACAATGATGACAAGTTCTGTTAGCAGCCCAAGATAGAGCCTGACCACTTTTCAGCACCGATGCAGAGGCCTCCAAGGCCTGGGACAGCTAACTAGGGAGACATTTCCCTGAGTATCCTTGTGACGGGGCTCCACTGCTCTGACCCTCTTTTTCAAGTACAATTTTTAGGCATGAATCTTTAAAGGTCTTATTAATAAAATCAAACCCAGGAGCCAGGTATTGGGGTGAACGCTGGAAGATCAGAGAAACAGAACAAGTCACAGCTAACCTCACCAGTTCCTCAGCTGATCCTGTTTCCTCAGACTGGAAGCCTCTGTGTCCTCATCTGAATGGGTCTCAGCTGAACTGATGCTAAAAGCCTAAAAGGTTAACTAGCTCTAGTTCCTGATCCTCACGCTTTATATACCTTTCTGCTTCCTGCCATCACTTCCTGGGATTAAAGGCATGTGTCACCATGCCTGGCTGTTTCCAGTGTGGCTTTGAACTTACAGAGATCCAGGCAGATCTCTGCCTCTGGAATGCTAGGATTAAAGGAGTGTGTGCCACCATTTTCTGGCCTCTGTATCTAGCGGCTGTTCTGTTCTCTGACCCCAGATAAGTTTGTTAGGGTGCACAATATTTTGGGGTGCGCAATATCACTACACTCTCCTTTTCATTGAATTCCTTTTTCAAATGAGTTCCATCCTAGAGCTTTCTGTGGGTGTGGCACTTCCCTGTGAATACTGCTTGTGATTCTAGTACACAGCACAACATTTCCTGTCGATCACAGCAACACCTTTATCCACTATCACTGCTTTGTTGGAAGCCGCTTTGCCCAAAGCTGCTTCTTTGGCATTTTAATTTGTTCACACTCCTTTTGTTACCAAACTGCTCATCACTTCTTTCTATTCCAATGCCTGCTCAGAGCACTCATTATAAATCTCGCTAAAGGCACAACAGGTGACCATCCCACAGCCTGAATGCCATGCTGTCTTAAAACTTCCTTCAAAATAAGTAAGCAAATTAGTTTTGAATTCAGTCTCACTAAAATTTTTCATGAAACAGGCAGAATGTAGCCAGAATGTTTTGGTTTGTTTTTTTGGGGGGAGAGTTTTATTTTTTGTTTTGGGTTTTTTCCCCAGACTGTAATAATAAGAACCTTTGGCCCTATTCACAGGAAAGTCATTATTCTTTTCTCAAACCTCACGGGGTCGGTCATCACTGTCTTCATTTCTGTGGAAATTCTGGTCATCAGCATTTCTACCAGAATAGAGAATTAAGCTTTGCTTACAGCTGTCCATTCTATCCCACAGTTTAATACTAATCTCCTGAAACCCATTCCCAAGGGTCTATGAACTACATGGTCATGTTTCTCAGAGCAAAGACCCCACTACTCAGTCCTGATCTTATGTGTCAATTTTCTCATCACTCTGACAAAGTATCTGACAGTCACAGTTAAGGGAAGGGGGATGGATTTTGACTCATGGTTGGGAGTGTACAACCCATCATGGAAGGAAGCACAGGATGGAGTCCATGGCAAGTCACTGCTGGAGCGGAAGGAATATGCAGCTGGCTTGCTTATATCTCGATAGAACTGCATATTCAAGCAGGAGAGCCAGGCTATACCTCCTGCCTTTCCCTTGGAGACCTACTTCCATTAGTTGGATCTCACTTCTTGAAATTTCTACAACCTCCCAAGATAGTCTGCCCTCTCAGGACCAAGTGTTCAAATATATGAGTCTGTGAGGGGTTATTGTACATTTAAATCATGTCTTAGGGTTTTATTGCAGTGAAGAGATGCCATGACCATAGCAATTCTTATAAAGGGAAACATTTCACAGGAGCTGGTTTATGGTTCAGAGATATAGCCCACTACCCTTCTGGTGGAAAGCATGGCAGCATGCAGGCCAACATGGTACTGGAAAGGTAGCTGAGAGATCCGTAGGAAGAAAGGAAGAGTAGGCCTGGCTTGAGCATTTGAAACTGCAACATCTATCCCCAGTGATACACTTCCTCCAACAAGGCCACACCTCCTAATGCCACTCATAAGCATTCAACTATGAATCTATGGGGCCATTCTTAATCAAACCATAACAGACTGCAACACTGGCTGCTGATAGGTACAGTAGATGTGCTGGATTTGAAGGCCAAGAGTTTATTTTGACCTAAGCATCTAGAGGTAGAAGTCTTAGCTTGAAACCTTTGAACTGTAAGTCTCTAGTTCTCAGGGCCTAGAGTGTTTTAGGCCCATGAAGTTAGGAATTCTGACCCATAATCTTCTGGTACTCAAGAGTTGAGGCCTGTCAACACTAAGGAAGCCGTTCTTGCGTACTCATGATTTCCACTTGAATATGGAGAAGGGACCTTCATCTGACTCTTTATGACAACTGTGCTACACATTTTCAGTGTTCTTTGCTTCAGCAAATCTTCCCTAAAAGACTTCAAGTCTCTCAGGGAAAAACTATATATTAGTAACTGTTGTATCACTCTGACCATAAAGTCCGAGAAGACAGCTCAAATGAGGAAGTTTTATTTTGTTCCTGGTTCATAGAATTCATTCTACTGCCAGTTAGCCTTCCACATTTGGGCTGGACATCACGGTGATGGGAACAAATGGCACAGAGAAGTTTGTTTCATGGACAACAGAAATCAGAGTGACACACAGAAAGGAACTGCAAACAGAGGAATGTGTTTCATGGACAACGGAAATCAGAGTGACACACAGAAAGGAACTACAAACAGAGGAATTTGTTTCACAGACAACAGAAATCAGAGTGACACACAGAAAGGAACTGCAAACAAGAAAACCCCAAAGATTCACGACTAGTTACCAACTAGGTCTGACTAGACTCTAACTCCTAAAATGTCCAGAACCTCCCAAAATAGGACCATGATGTGAGGAACTAGGCTTTAACACCTGAGTCATAAACATTTTATATTCAAGCCATAATACGCTAAGTATCCTGACACCTAAGCCAGTACAGCGTGCGTCCTCCATATCAATGTGTCCCAACACCTTACCTGAGCCTACAGCTTCATGCTTTCTAATGCTGACTGCTTCTGTGTCACGTCAGCTTAATTAACCAGTTCTAGAGATGCACAGTGTGATTTTCAGATGTTGCCATAACTTGATTTTTTTCTTTGTATATTTAATATAATTAAATTTAATATATTTATTTATATATTTAACACTCATTGCTAAATATATATATCATATATATCATATATATATCATATATTATTGGACATTGTTTATATTTGAAAAAGACAGGACCTAAAATTATAAAACTCTTATGCCACCTTCACAAATTCACTCACAGGACCTACAAAAATGGGCCTAGGGAGATGGCCCAGTGGACATAGAGCACTGGCTGTCTATGACCTGAGTGTGGATCCCCAATACCTATGTTCGCTGGGGCTTGCTGGACAACCAGCCTAAGTGATGAGCTGTGCTTTCCAAGTTCAATGAGAGACCTTGTCTCAAGGAGATAAGGAAGAGACTGACAGAGTAGACACCGACATCATGTGACGTCCACTTGCACAAGCATGAGTGTATACTACTGAATACACAAATGCACATACATTCCACACATGCAAAAAAATTTACAAAAATATCTATTTGGTCACTATCTATTTTCCCTAAGATCTAGTTTGATTAGTGTATTTTTAGTTATTAGTACCATAAATACATTTTTGAAGTAATAAGGGTTTATTTGCATGATACATGAGAAGCTCATTATTTTTTTTAAAAATGTAATAGTACAGTCAAAGCATCCATGACCTCACGGCAGCTTTGGCTGCCTGAAGACACAAGACTAGGCCTATAAACAGTCAATGGATTGTGGAATGGCTCATGGGGCCTTACCCCTTCAATGTTGAACTATTAGCTACTGATGGATTTGGAAAGGGGGGCAGATATGTATCTATTTCTGTAGGCCCTGATAATCTGACCAGGGTGCAGTGGATAGTTCCACACCAATGGTCACACACACAGATCTGGTTAAGCTCAGTGGGTCTCACAAAACAAAAGACAATAATGTGGGAAAGAGACTAGTAGGGTTGGTTATTTGGGATAGGAAGGAGACTGGAGAAGGCAGGGGATTACAGTAATCAGAATGTACTTTATACATGAAACTATAAAAGAACTCAGTAAGAGTTATTTTTTAAATGCAATAGAGAACTGGCCTGCATAGAAAGCTAGATGCCCTTCATGAAACTGTGGCCATAACAGCATCTGTCAGTCTACCTGTCACTATCTTTTGTCTGTCTCCACTTTTATTATTTTTTGCTCTACTTCTGGGTTTCTGCCCATTCATAATTCCTCCTACACCTTTGCCTTCTTAAAATATTTGACTCTGATCCTATCTCTCAAGTTGTTTGATTCTGTTATTTTGGTCAGACTTCTCAGGAGAGAAGACCTTGTTGGTTTGCTAAAGTTGTCACCAACAAAATCAGAGCTCCCTCTGCAGAATGACATCCTAGGTCACTTGGCATTCTCAAGCCCAGACAACATCTGCAGTCCCACCAGGAGTAGCCAAATTTACAGTGGTCAGTGTCCACATGTGGAAACCTACACACAAAACAGCCTATTGTTTTTTTGCTCATCGTGGGAGAGTGGACGCAGCAGGCTCTTAGGAAATAGTAAACTATACAGTACAGAGCTGCTGTATGTCCTTTCTGTGTCCAGCCCAGAGCATCTACAATTATCTTTGCGGTAATTGGCAGTTCTTCCCAAATATCATTACAGGATTCCTTTTATATATTAGTGAATTCTAATTTTGTGGGTAGTGTTTTTTTCTGATGAAATTATACTCTTGGGAACTTATGCGTATTACTGAAGATTGCAAAATGCACATTACCATTTTCTCAAAATCATGAATACTGACCCCAGAGTATGAAGTAAAATTGTAAAGAAGAAAGGGAAAAAATTAAGGTAAAATTACACCTAGCTATTTCTTCAAATACCCACTGAACTCATATGCTAAAAAAAATCTCATTTCCTTTATGGCACTTTAAAACTACTTGTATGTTATCTTCTGGAAATTCTTTATGAATTTAAACTAAACAAACTCCATTTGCCAGCCATTTCTGTTCTTCGGAGGCCATCCTGTCATCCATGAACAGTTGCCCTAAAAAGCATACAGAATACATCCAAACAAATGAACAAATGGCCAGTTAGGAGAACCTTTGTTCTCAGTCCACAGTCAGAAGATGGAAACTGTTAAAGGCCGTTAATATAGGACTTAAAATCTGTTTTCTGAAAAAACATACTATGTGCATGAAAGAAAAAGATATAATGCTGATAATTCTGCTAGGAACTATCTCACTTTCCAAAATTCTTTTTGCAGATCGAGTTCATCCTGTGGAGGGTGGTAGAAGCAGAGATCTTCTGTTTCCTCTATGGACGAGGGAAACTTTATTCTGTGTTCCATATCTGGCCATTGGCTTAAACTCATGTTTGTAATATCTACATGGAACAGGGACCAAAGGCTTTCCATTGTGCCTGAAAGCACTTAGAAGGCTGGATTGTGCCCCACAGGGAATGAGGTATTTCTGGCAATGAGGTCGGCTAGAACAATACGAGGCAAACAACTCAGTTTGGGGGGCGGGGAGCACAATCTAAATCACTAGTGAAAAAAACAAAAACAAACAAAAAAATGTTACCTTCCTAAAACCACTAATAAGCTGCAAGACAGAAATTAACAACAACAATAGAAGAAAGAAAAAATCCAAGGCCAAAATCAAAACTCCAGCTGGAAGCTAGAGCAGACAAGGGTATGCTTTAGCCACTGTGGCCCAAGGGCATTTCCAAAGTGAGAACTTGAGTGGTGATTTTCAAGTCCTCGTTAGAGGCTGTGGACTAGAGACAAAGTGGGTGGTCTAATAAGAGACCTTTACCCTCACAGAGCCAGGACTCCAAAGGGTTCCACTTTCAGCTTAATAATTAATTGGAAGAAAAATTATCACATGCACATACCCTCACTGAAGACTTCAAGGAAGGTTTTTGGCATTAGATAAAGAAGAGAAAAAATATAAGAAGACAAATGGTAATGACAAGCTAATTCTTATGGAGAGCCTTTGCTCAAATTCACATAAACACATTCAAATAGTACGTTTAGTTTAAAGATATCCAGATTGGGATGGTTCCCAGGCACCTGGCAAAAACAAACCTCAATCCTATCTGGAAGAATTTGCCTTCATTCTAGACCTCAAAAGACTCCCACAATTAGTTCTCCAAGGAATACAAAACCATGCACAAAAACCACCATTTCAGAGTAAAGATTAAAAAAAAAAAAAAAGCTAGACTTGAAAATATCAGCAAGTGAAGGAAATGACAGAAAATGATCACGCTCATTTGTGCAGGAAGCAAACAAACTTTTGGAAATGTAAAACCGAAGGTAAAATAAAAATCAGCAACTGCCTTAATGGTATATAAGACACAACTGAGAAGATGTGGAAATTGCATTGAGTCTGTCTGGAAACAATTCAGCCATTGTCTTTCAAATATTGCTTGCATGTCATTATACTGTCTTGAAACTATAATCATTCAATTGCTATAAAGTAACAGATATTCACCATTATCTAAATAGTTAGAACTATAGGTGGTGAGAAAAAGGGGATAGAGCATGGGCAATACTCAAAGCTTTTCCAGATATGGCTGAAAATAAAAGCTGTTCAAGGATGCTGGTGAATCCCAAAGATGAGAAGTTAAAAATAAACTGACCCTAGATGTAGAAGAATGGAAACCATGAGAAATAAAATACACTCTTAAAAGGAACACCTCCAAAAAAGGAGTACAGGGATCAGACTGACAGATGATACTGCACACTAGAGTAGAGTGGGATGATATCTTGGCATAACTGAGTTTCGTTTATTTCTTCTTTAATACCAAACTACATCAAAACCTACTGGCCTAGAACTACAGTGATCACTCATTCCTTGAGTCTACAGTGTTGGTGGGGTGTGACAACAGGCTCTCATCTCCTCCTCCTGGAGCATTGCCCAATCAGATGGGAAACAAAAGCTCCAGATGTGGGTGTCTCCAGGGGCTGGTTCACTTTCCTTCCCAGGTGTGGTTGGGTTCCCATAACGAGCACCACAGAATAGCAAAGCAGAAGCACAGGAAGTCATAGTACATCACCTCCACCATACTCTTTTGGTCAAGAAAATCCCAAACACTGAATTAAAGATAGAGGGCAGATTTTCCCCGCCCCTTGGTGAAAAGATGGCAGTGTTCTGAAAAATAACACAGGAAGAGACACTTTTCAATATCATCTTTGGCACATGAATTCTGCTAAAATACTGTCTGTGGCCATGAGTCACACCCCTTGCAAATACAATGTGTATTCACCTTCGTCTTCAACACCTCAAATCCCACAGTATAAGTTTTAGTCTTAAAATTGTAGAATATCATCTAAGTGAGATGTGGCCACTCATGTGTGGCCAAGGCTTCTTCTCATGAGTAGTTGGCAACTGTCTCCACATATATACCTTCTGTGGAGTGGTAGAACTGGCATATAATGGCCACTCTAGACATTTCTATTCAAACATGGTAAAAGCAGGTGCACATGGAAGCCACTGATCTCTGGCAACTCTGAAGTCTGGTAAATGCATATGCCTCTTGGCTATGTCTAACTACTATCTCTTGGGGTTATCTCCCAAAGATGTTGGCTCCTCTTTCTGATGTCTTTCTTTTTCCATTAAAGCAAGCCCATGTTTGCAGTGGGTGGTTTTCTTAGCCTGATAAATAGATGTTTCATGGGTTTTTAAACATTCTTCTTATTTTGCAGTAGGTCTGCCATTTTTAGGCCGCTCTTGAAGTATTTATTTCATTTAATTCTCTGAAGCATTGTGGATTTTCTATCAATCATACTGGAGTTTCCTCTACTAGACAAAAGCCAAAACCACAAAATTCTTTAGATAGGCCTTCTCCAAGCCCCGTGGAGGATATTGCTTGCTGCTCCACAGTGGACCCATGATTCTTAGAAGCCCTATATTTTAAGGGAAAGAATCTGTGAGACAGGTATGTCTTTAAGATCCTTGGAGGCTCAGAGAAAGAAGAGAGAACAGAGAAATGTTCTTTTTAAAAATACTGTACCTTAAGATCAGTAGAAGGCATAAAGAAAAAGTCTTGCAGATTTTGCCTGGCTTTTTAGGCCAAGGCTCTTTTCCACTTGGAAAGCATTTCAAGGTTTAGGGGAGCCGGGGAAGAGCCAGAGCCTTGACAGTTTCCTTTTGTTGTTGTTGGGTTCCTTCTGCTTGTTTCTGTTAGTTCTGTTTTCAGTGTTTTGTATTTGAAAGTCAGCAATCCAACCAGGAAAACCATGGACTCATTCATGTCCAGTGTTTGCTACCTAGGCATTGATGTGACACCTGACACCTCTTCTTGGTCGGTTTAAGAATTTAATGGGATGGCCACATGACCATGAACCGGGCTGGGTAACCAACTGCCCACTTACCTTTGTGATCCTGGAAGAGAGTGAAAGAGAGTTGCGATTGACAACGAACAGTCATTGCCACAGTCATCAATGGTAAGCGAGTCTTTACGCCAATAGCAACGCTGCTAATCATACTGAGCCCATCTGTCTCCTATACCCTTGGACCATTGTACCCTAGCTTTATCCTCTCAGCCTAGATTCATGGCCCTGTTGCTCTTCATCCTGAGGGCCCAGGCCTCCTTAGGTGGCCCCACTCTGTACGTATACCCTCCTGTATGTCTCCATCACTAGCCTCTTTCCCACCCAACTTGTCTGTATTCTCCAATAACGAAATAAGATCCCATGCCCTGTTGCCTAATTAAGGATGTCACTCTAGCAGTTTTTTTTTCAAAACCCATACGCATGCTTTTTCAAGACCCCAGCCAGAATATCCTATTGAGATAAAGTCAGATTGTGTCTTACTTCTGCTCAAAACCTACCTGGATCTGAGAAGAGTCAGAGAACCTGTATTTCTAACCATCCTGTGGCTAAGACTACTAGAATGTAACCCAGGGAGGAGCCAGTCTCTAGAGGTTTCATTAGCACTGTCCCATAGAAATATAGCACAGGGTATGTGTATTCATGTAAATTATCCAGTAGCCATAATATAAAATAATAGGTGAATTTAAATTAAGTAATGTATTTTATTAATTCCCATATCATAATTATTTCACCATAAGTTCAATTAAAATGTATGAATGAGAATGTTTACATTATTTTCTCATGATATATCTCTAAAACTCAATGTGTACCTTATTTGCAAGACATAAACCATTTTGAACATTTCAAATTCTCAATAAGCCCGCTCACCTAGAGGATTATTAGAGAGAGCAGACCTGAGCTTCATTTATTATTTCTCCTGTCTCTATATTTCTGTTTTTAAAGAATGAAAGCTACATAAGAATATACACTTTAAATGTGTTAGCTAATGAACCACACCACACAGAGTATCTGGCCTTCATGGCTCTCAAAAATATCTAAATAAATTGATTGGTGACTATCTTCAGTGTACTGAGAGAAAACACTGGCTTAGCCTCTTTCTATGCCATGTCTCAGAACCACTCAAAGAAATAAACTCACATTACACACAGCACTACACTGCTTTTGTTTTTTTTAAGATCTTTGAAAGTTTCATGTGTTGTGTTCGTTCCCCTCTCGCAACTCTCCCGAGACTCACCCCTCTTCCTACCCACCCAACTTCGTATCCCATTTTTGATTTAGTCTTCAAGACTAATTTGTGCTGCCTGTATTATCCCTCCCCCGGCAACTAACAATTGTCAAGAGCTCCACAGCTAGGGCTGGGAGTGTGTGTTCAAATCCCCTCTCCAGGTGGGATGTGTTTTGGCTTGGGATCGCAGTTTTGTGGATGCTGCCCCAACCACTGTGAATTCAAGATGTTTCCTAGTAGTCACCCATTACCTCTGGCTCTTACGCTCTTTTCTCATTGCTTATATAATGACCCTTAAGCCTTGGGAAAGGGGATGTGGCACACGTGTTCCCTTTAGGGCTGAGCATTCTGCAACCTTTTATTCTCCACATTCTAGCCCATTCTTATTTTTTTATCGACTTCTTATCTTACTCCATCAACAATTTGCTTGAGATTTTTTTTGTTAACATAAATTTTGGTTGGTGTATATTCATTATATTAGTGATAGGATTCACAAAGACATTTCAAGCAAGCTTATCATGCATTTTTAGTACATCCCCTCCCCCATTTCCCCTTTCTGCGCCTTCCTTTTTTCCTCTATCGCTATCCCCATTCCCGTTCTCAACATCTTTGCTTCTATTTTTATGTTATGTAACTAGTATTGCAGGATCTGCTTTGGGGGAGACCAGAAACACTGCCCTCAAGCTAATCTTAGGGCATCCTACTAAAAGTAGCTGGATATCAACCCTTGTCTACAACTCCCTGTCACTATTGGAAGAGGTCACATTTCACTTACAAAGGAAACCTGAAACTAAGTTTAATGCTCAGTGGTTTGGTGCTCAGCAGAATCCCTCATGCAGCTGACACATCCACTTTTCCGTGGAACAGAAGAGTCAAAGAGAGCCATTTGTTAGGAAGCAACCTCCAGCGCCTCACCCAAGGCCCATTAGCATGCCTGGAAAAGGGAAACTGGAGCCTCTCTCCGACATTCCACGAGAGTGACAAGGCTTTCTTTATAGTTTGCTTTGGTGTTGACAACTGTGAAAAAAGAGAAAATGCACACAAAACAGTCCCCGCGATAATTTAGCAAGTGCTGGACAGTCCCGCTTCATCTTAAGGGACAGAAACAAAAAGGCTTTTATGCAGAGCTCTTTCTCCAAAGTCAGCATCTTTGAAAGAGGACCCGCTCTCGCCGCCTGCTTCTCCCAAGCATAAACATTTTCAGCCACCTCTTTGACTCTCAAGAGTTAGGGCCCAGGGTCTGGGGAGGAATACCGTGTTCCAGTATTAAATGCTTTGTCAGCTTTCGGCTGCAATCCCTGGGGTCTTTTAGTACAATATAGCTGTCTGAAAGGGAATTTTTTTTACCCCAGCATAACCAATTCTGTAGCTCTGATATCCCAAGTTCTGGATCAGATTTGTTTTGATAATGCATACTTCAACTTCTCTAGAGAAAGTTCCACTTCTGTCATGACATGTGAGTGGGGTTCAATGGACGGTTGATGGTTTTTCTTCCACCTTTGACACAAATGTTTTCCCATTTGTGGCTCTACTCCAGCTGTTTTCCATGCAGGCCATCCATGGAGGAAGAATATGCATTTTGTACCATAGAACCATTGCCCTTCGAATACAATGGAGTCCAAGTCCCTATGCCTATTATGGAGCTTCTGTTCTTAAAATACAAAAGAAAATTCATATCCCACTGCACATCTCTATGATCAATTAGGTAACACAGAAATCATAGAAAAAATAAAACTCAATACTGAACTATATATAGGGGAATTCCAGAGACAAGGGAAAGATCTGAACATTTTTATAATATTACAATTTTCTTTATTTTTAATTGATGCATAAAAATTTTGCACATTGTGTGGGAGAGTGGTGTTTCCATATAGCTGTGCATTGTGCCATGATCAAATAAATGCATTTGTATACCCATCACTATATCATTTCGTTGAAGGAAAAGATTCAAATTTCTCTCTCCTGTATGTTTGGAGACAGGCAATGCAGTATCCTTGACTACAGTCCACCTTCTGGTGAAAGATTATCAGAGCTCAATCCTCCTGTTTAACTGCAACTCTACCCTTGACTGTCACTCAGTGACCTCCTGCCCCCAAGCTACTCCAGGCTCTGCTAACCTAAGGATTCCATGAGGTCACCTCTTGTAGATTCTGTACACAGCTAAAAACTGGTCCATGTTTGTCTTTATGCGCCTGGCTGTGTCCTATTTAACATAATGATCTCCACTTTCATCTAAGATGTTGTAAGCAGCAAGAATCCATTATTTGTATGGCTGCCTAGAATCCATTATGCACATGTAACACATATTCCCAATCCTTTCATCAGTTGACAGACACCTTGGCTGAACATTAGAAATTTAAGTAAAGAGAGAAAAAAATCTACTATCTTCGGAAAAGCATTCTTTATAAAAATGAGTTCCACTCTGCAGAAGTGATTCCTTTGCTTGTTTTCTTATTCCTAAGACAATCACCCTCACTTTCTTCAGGTTTTTGCTCAAATGTACATTCCCAATAACATCTGTACTACCACTGAGATATTTTGATTTAAAATTTCAAAGCTACAGAGTGCTGTGGCACCCACATGTAACCCCAACAACTGAGGGAGGGAGCTGAGGCAAGAGGATCACAAGTTCAAGGTCAGACTGGGCTATCACAAAACAAAAATAAAATCCCCAAACCAATTTCTCCCTTGCCATGCTTTCTCTTTTACTATACTGTATATCATCTTCAAATAGTCAACATAATTTGTTGTCAGCAAGACTTACTATTCACTGTTTTAAAAGCAAGCCCCACAGTGGGAGGAATCATTGCCATGCTCGCTAGAGTACCCAGAAGAGTATCTGACATCCACTAGCCATCCTTGAATGAACGCGTAAGTGAATTAGTGAATTGAAAGGCAAGTAATGTAGCAGCCACTCTGGACTTTCTGGAGATACAAAATAATATATTAGATAGTTCTAGATCTAGAATTTCAACCTGAAATCCCTTTTCAGGGGCCAGGACAGTGCAGGAAACAAGTGACATGAGTGAGGCATAACACAAGAGAAAGTAGGGGGTTCGATGACCTAGGGAATGCACACCTCTAATGAAGGCATCCAGCTAAATTTTAAGAGTCTCTGTTAAATACAACATGCCTGTGGTGGGTGTGGGGTAACACACTGTGATCAGTGGAAGTCTGTGTATTTCCTTAGATATTAAAAAAAAAAGTTACTTTTCCCAGAGATATGCCAAAATGCCCAACAAAAGCAACTTAAGACAGGAAGAGTTTATTTCAGCACACAATTCAAGAATCCAGTGTGTCATGCTGGGGGAGCATAATGACAGGGGTGTGAAGCAGTTGACCACATCACATCCATGGTCAGGAAGTAGAACAGATGGATGCTGATGCTCAGCCGGCCTCTTTCATTTTTATGCTGAACAGAAACATTCGTGTCAACTTGCACTCATAGCTGTATTTCTTACACAGCAATAACTGACTGATACAATAACTACAATATGCTTCCCATAACAGTCTCCAAAATTATAAACCAAGCTTAAATTAACTGTGTTGGATTTTATATTTTGCAAGCAATGCATAGGAGTAAATCCCTCTGTGATCACAAAATTAGGAAGATGTGGTACAGTATCTCATCTAAAATTCTTGGAACTAGTATGTTATGACTTTTCTTTCTTTTTCTAATTTTTAGTATTTGCAAAAATATAAGAAGATAGTTTGTGAAGAGGACAAATATCTAAATAGGAAATCCATTTATATTTAATATATGCATGATCCAGTCAACATCATATAATTTTATAGGTCGTTTTAGTAACTGTGAGAATGAGATACATTTTATATTATAAAATTCTCCAGTTGTGATGTCATATCAGTATTGACAAAGTTTCAGAATTTGAGGCATTTGAAATTCTTATTTTTGTAGAAGAGAGTCTCTGCTTATAACACTGAGTCTATTTCAGTGAGTGCCTTTATTATAAATGAATTGGCTCTAACAAAATTCTACTATTAGAACAAAGAATTTTTTTCTGATTCATAAGCTTCACCAAATATGGCAATAAATTTGAAGATTTCTTTCTTTCTTTTTTTTTTTTTTTTTTGGATTTTCGAGACAGGGTTTCTCTGTGTAGCTTTGGTGGCTGTCCTGGAATTCACTCTGTAGACCAGGCTGGCCTCGAACTCACTGAGATCCACCTACCTCTGCCTCCCGAGTGCTGGGATTAAAGGCGTGTGCCACCACTACCATTTCTTAAAACACACACATATGCATAGTTTAATTGAAATTTTCATACATGGAGGCATAATGTGATCCTCTCCTTGACCCCCAGAGCCCTAGACTGTCTAAGAAAAACCTCAGTACCAGATAAGGTTTACCCCCTTCACACTGTTGGTTGGGGGATCCAAGTAACCCACAAAAAATACAGATTATTGCCATTTCTCTTGATTTCCTGCCAGAATTTGAGGGTAAGACCTCATTGCAGAAGACACCACAGACTTTTGTCATTGGATTAGGAAAAGTCAAGGGGATACTGACCTAGAAACCTTCATCCTGAGGGATATCTCTCATACTGTTGGAAGGTGCAATGTAGGCTGCCAAGGCATGAAGTATCAACAGTCCTACTCAGCTGTTAGTGCTGTGAGGGACAATATTGACCAGCCTGGAAAGATGTGCCTAATGGTGTAATAGTGGCGGTAATATCTTAGGACTAACCAACAGTGGTCTGAGTGAGTGTGAGGCCCACTCAATAGGAAGGAATTCACCCCTGGTACACTGGGAAATCTAGCCAAGAACTAGTTGCTGAAAAGGGCCCTAGAGGATAACCTACTCCTACTATTTTTCTAAATTACTATAGTATCCAACTGCCTTCTATATGTTTAACCTTATAACCATGGTTAGGTGAAGCTCTCACCCCGCATCAAAGAAATTTCTTTTGTTCAGCAGGTAAAGGTGAATGAATATACAGAACCACTACTGGTCAAAGTGAAGAAGTTAACTGATTGTGGAATGCCCAGCCACAAATGGGATACTACACTCAGGGCTCAGAAGACATCATGGAAGAGCGGGTAGAAAGATAATTAGAGACAGAGAACCAGGAGGACTGCTTTGTGATAATGTCTTCTGAACATGATAAGGCTGCTGCAATCATGAGCTCTCACAATAAGGCAACCAGCACAAGACCACATCAGTCAATATGCCAACATGGATGAGGATTCACAATGCCCTATCCCTAATTGAAGAGCTACAAGCAGCCAATGGCTGATGCGGGAGAAAGAGTCGGTTTTGTTCAGGGATGAGCCCCTGCTAGGTCATGCAAGCCTAAGTGGTCAGCCTTAAATTTACATATATATGGACGACATTAATGAGACTCAGGAGGTTCTATTATCTACATGTGTATATAACAGTAGGAATCATAGAAGAAAGAGGACATGAGTTTGAGAGGTGGATGCAAAAGAGAACGACACAGAAAGAGTTGGAGAGGATGGGGTGAAATGGCGTAAACATAAAAAACTCATGTCTGAAATTTTCAAAAAAAAAGTTTAAAAATGTTAAAAATTTAGTTTAAATTTTCTTTTACTAATTGATTTTTTTCTTAAAAAAATAACCGTAGTAGGAAAATAAACATTCATTGTAGATTTCCTTTTCTACATTATTTTGCGTGTGGGATCACACAGGTTCCATCATGAATGGACATGCGGATTGGAAAAAACTTACAGGAGTCAGTACTTTGATCCCAGGGATCAGACTTGGGTCCTTAAATTTGGCGGCAAGCTCTTTCATCTACTGAGCCACCTCACTGACCCTCAATGTAGCCTTCAAATAACGCTTAGAGATGTAGGTTTTGTCTATTCTGGAATTTTAAAACTATAAATTCTTCCTCTTTGTACTTTTTTTTCTTTAAAGATTCTAATCCTTCTACCATCACCCCATCAAGGGATAGGAGTCACTGGTTGAATTTAAAGAAAGTCAGAAATTTAAAAAAATGTGAAAATAAAATATATTTCAGTTGGCACTTTTAAATATGGTTTGCTTAAGAGGTATTTTGATGAAAAAGATCAAGAAGAATGGATGGCATTTAGTACATCTTGGGACTCAGGTTTTGCCCCCAATTTTCTGTCTTCCCAAGTCTACTAAGAAAAGCAATGGTGAGGATAAACAATGAGGATTGGGACACACCAATGATTCTACTGCTTTGGGCAACATTATAGTCATTCATAGCCTTGAGTAGACATCTCCAGGTCCACCCCTGCTACTCTGCCTGCAGAACTCTTCAGATAACCCAAGTCTTCCAGTCACACAGTCCTGGTAAACTATTTCAGAAGAAAGATGTCCCCTCCCTGCCTCACTCTTGAGCCAGACACCCTCAAATGTCAATCATCTCACTTTTGGCTAGAATCACAGTAGTTAAACAGGTGACACTCTGGCATTAGATTGAGTGTGTAGCCTCTGGGAACCTAAGAGAAAACTGTGAGCTCATCACAGCTCTCAAGAGAAACATGTGAGCCTGGTATGACCCAGAGTTCTGTGTCCTTCAACTCCATTTTAGCTCTCAGCTTCCTTTCTTCATGTTATTCCCATGAAACATCTGCTGCCTTTCATGAAATCCCATGGATTTATGGTGCCATTAGTGTCTTGGAAAGCAAGTACATCTCTTCCCAGATGTTCTTTTGTATAAAGCTTTTTCCTACCCTGTACCAGTTCAAATAAACCAAGCCATGGATCAGATCTGAAAGAAGGCACAAACCTCACTCTTGGTCACATTCCAGATGTTGTAGATAAATATTATGGCAGTCTGAATGCATGATGTGTGTGGTTGCTGGTGGGGATGAGATGGGCTTCTGCCCAAGTGGGCAGCATAGACCACGGTGGTGACTGCCCTGTTATTTTCCCAGGGCCTCTGTCCTGCCATGCACAGGAAGTGACACAGTTTAATTCAGGATCTGTCATAGAGCTTTAGAATCAAGAGTTCCTGAAATGTCCATAATTGTGCCTAGTTTAATTCAAAACCCCAAGGTATATAAAAGTACACAGCTCAGGCTGGTTATTATCCACCACCTAAGAGTCCTTGCAACCTCATTATGACCTGTATAATCATGGGTAGGGTAACTTGACCATGAAGACTCATCTTAAAAGTGGGAAGACTCTATAGGCTTACAATTCATGCAAATCATTTTCATTTTTCACGAATGCACTTATTTACTCATTATTTTATCTTGTGGTACATGTGTGTGAACACACCAGTGAGAGGCTGAGTCATGAGGATCATTCAGAGACTGGGCTACATAGGGGCTCTTGAAAAGAAGAAGGAATTGAAGAATCACAGGAGGGATACCCGCCCCATCCCCAGAACTTCTTTTTCCCTTACGTTACAAAACGTGGTCTGGAGGCTCCTTTCAAGGTTTGGAAGGAGATACTCCAATTCTATGGCAGAATTGTGAACAAGTCAGCATCCACTGGGATTCGTCTACAAGGACCACTCTGTTTTTTCTAGATTGAACTTCAGTATCCTTCTAAATAATACTATACTTCAGTCGCCATTAACTCCATTCTAAACTGGCGTGGAAGACAAAACTTACTTTTCCTTTGGTGCATAAATACTTCTCAAGAGAGGGGAAAGCGACAGTTGTCAGAGAGGAAAGAAATGTGTGTGTCCTTGCTACTTACTTCTAAGTCTTTGTGCTTGTTTGGTTGGTTTGTTTTCAAGACGAGGTTTCTCTGTGAAACAGTCCTGGCTGTCCTGGAACTCACTGTGTAGATCAGCCTGGCCTCAAACTCACAGATAACCACTTGCCTCTGCCTTCCAAGTGCTGGTATTAAAGATGTGCACAACCACCACGTGGCTACTTCCAAGTCTTCATGGTCCAAAGGCCTTGTTAACAGTTACCCTTGCTTTGATATTCTTCTTGAGGTCCTGGTCTCAAGAACTTAGGTCTAGAATCTGTACTGTCTCATGCTGCATGGTCCATCCCATTCAGCGGCATATAAACCACAGCAATTTGTACAATAACTATGCTGCCTTTTCTATCCTGTCCTTACTGTGTGTTTCATTTAGTCAATTTTGAGGAGAACTTCTTGCATTCTAGGCTTTGAAATTTTTGTAATTAAGGAAAAAAAAAAAAAAACAAAAACCTGGCCAGGTGGTGGTGGTGCACGCCTTTAATCCCAGCACTTGGGAGGCAGAACCAGATGGATCTCTGTGAATTCAAGGCCAGCTTGGTCTAAGAATCAGATCCAGGACAGGCATCAAAACTACACAGAGAAACCCCGTCTTGAAAAATAAAAAAAAAAAGAAAGAAAGAAAGAAAGACCTGTTCTCAAGTTTGTTTGTTTTACAAAAAAAAGTTAACTAGTAATAAAAATGGCTTAAATTTGATGTTGCTTAAACAGCCCATGTATTTGTATCACAGTGAAGTAGCTAACTATAAATACATTGATTATGGAAAATAAAATACTAACATAGAACCTTAAAATCACAACTAGAGAAATATTAAAACATGCCAATTAAGATATAAAGGATAAGAAAGAAGAACTGGACAAAACTATGTAACTCTGTATTTTTTTTAAAAAAAAGTTTAGATGTATTTATTTTAGTTTCTTTTATGTGTATGAAAGCTTTGCCTGAATGTATATATGTGTACCATTTGTGTTTCTGGTGCCCTCAGAGCCAGAAGAGGGCTTCTGATCACCAGTTCTGGAGTTACAGATGGTTGTGAGCTACTACGTAGATGCTAGGAAATGAAACCTAGATCTTCTATAAGAGCAATATGTTCTCTAAAGCACTGAAACATCTCTCCAGACCCTGTAATTCTATTTTTGAAAAGAACACCCACTTAAAATGAGAATAAAAGGTAACTCATGATATTTAAAATTTATAACCTGTATTCAAAATTAACAATCAGTTTTTCCAGCCAAGATCATTTTGACATCACATTGTTCAGTTCCCACTTGTTTCTTTCCCATCTACCAGCCACAGTGATCCTCACTGTGAAATGCTCAATAGCACATAATGATGTCATCTGAATGTACATGTAGGCCATGGCTGAGGTGCTGAGAATGGAAGATGTTATGATGGACTCCAGGAACAACAAGAGCAACAACAAAAAAATCTTCTCACACTTTATTCTGTGATAAGTTTGTTGATAAATGTTGAGAGTCAATCAGATACACATACAGGGTCAAATACCAAAGAATTCAAAGCTATGGAAATTGGAAAAGTGTTACTTATCTGATACATATCTTTTTATGTCCAATCTTGACAGTGGTGGAAAAACATAGTGTCTGAATAAAGTTGATGTTCACTGTGGCTAAAAAATTGATTGCATCAACTATGAAGGAAAAGAAAGATGTCATGAGGTCTAAAATATGCCAGCATCCAAGTTTCAGATGAAAGAATGTAGTCCATAAAATCCCTCTGCATCATTTCAAAGCACCTGCATTTGTACCCATTCCTAAGGATGATCATTTACTTAAAACCTCAAAGCAGAGAACCCCAGGCTATGGACCTCTGAAACACCTACACTGTAATAGTCAGGTTTGAGAGGTTTAAGGTCTTATGCAAGATTGCAGTTAGAGGAGTTAATTCGTGACTGTGAAAGCATCCATTGGCATGCTTCATGTCACTAAAATTAAGTTTAGTCACCCTAGGAGAATGGCCATGGAGATGTATCCACATTAACACAGCAGCAAGAACTAGTTACTATTTAATGCCCTGCTTTCTATTTCAGAGATTCCTTTCTTTTCAGCTTCAAAATTTTGCTAATAAATAGATTTGGCTTTATAGCAGTTACATAGGACTCAAAGCTTCCTTTTCTCTGATCTGTTCACTGGGTAATCAAGCTTTCCTGATTCTATGATTCTAAACCACCCACAAAAATGTCTAGTCCTAGTAGAATCCGACAGGAAAATTAGGTGCTTAGGAAGGAAAAAAGCCGATTGATGTAAGGTAGTATACATGACATCATGGGTGGGTTTTTCTCGCGTTTTCTAGCAGCTGGGCTCCTTTGAGCACCACTGCTATCCACGGCTCAGAACATAGGATGTAGGTCTAAAATAGGTTCTCTCACGCTATCTTCAGCTCCCTCCTCCCAGAAGCACAGTCCTACAACTTCATCCTCGAATGACTTTGTTTCCAAAAACATGACTCCTCCATCATCTCCCCACACTCTGGAACACATCACTAAGCCTGGCTCCCTCCTGTCCCCACCCATCCTCATATTGCATCTGGGCACAACATGATAAAATATCAACTATCTCTCTGTGACTTGAACTTTTCTCACCTTTCCTGTTCCTAACTTGGCTTTTAAAAAAGAAGAGAGAGAGAGAGAGAGAGAGAGAGAGAGAGAGAGAGAGAGAGAGAGAGAGAGAGAGAGAAAGAATGAGAATGTAGTTATCCCCAACAGGACTGAACAGGAATTGCTGTAAATTGAATATTTTCACAGTTGAAAAAAAGTAAGGATACTATGTAATAAACCAGGCATGGTGGTGAATACCTTTCATCCCAGCACTTGGGAGAGAGAGCCAAGCAAATTTCTGTGAGTTTGAGGCCAACCTGGTCTACACAGTGAGTTCCAGGAAAGCCAGAGTTACATAGTGAGATCTTATCCCTCCCAAAAAAACAACAAACAACAAACCACAACAACAACAAAACTGAACTGGCTTACCCCAGTAATCGGATCAGTGAATGCCCTGTCACCATAGAGCCTTTCTCCAGTGACTGATGGAAGCAGATGCAGAGATCTACAGCCAAACACTAGGCCAATGTCCAGGAGTCCAGTTGGAAAGAGAGAAGATGGATTCTATGAGCAAGGGGAATCAAGATCATGATGGGGAAACCTACAGAGACAACCAAATCAAACTAGTGGGAACTCATGAACTTTAGACCAACAGCTGTGGAGCCTCCATGGGACTGGACTAGGCCCTCTGCATAAGTGAGAGTTGTGTAGTTTAGTGTGCTTAAGGGGCCCCCTGGCAGTAGGATCAGGATCCATCCCTGGTGCGTGAGCTGGCTTTTTGGAGCCCACTACTATGGTGGGACACCTCTCACAGCCTTGAGGCAGGGGGAGGGGCTTAGATATGCCTCTACTGAATGTACTAGGATTTGATGACTCCCCATAGGAGGCCTTACCTTCTTGTAGGAGGGGATGGGGGGGGGAATGGAGGAGAGAAAGGAGGGAAGAGAAGGATCTGTGATTGGTATATAAAATGAATAATTTTTTTTAATAAAATAGAATTCAATGTGATATTCCATCAATTACTCTCCATGAACACAGTCCAGTGCTCACACCCTGCTATGAGCCTCTATTTTGGCTTTTTTGAACACAGCCCTGTTTCCTTCCGTTTTCTGAATGGGTTACCCAAGACAAGGTGCTGCTCGGCAGAACATCTGAGATCAGGAAGCCATGTGCTATGCCCTCAAACTGCCCAGCTGCCTCTTTCTTAGACAGCAGGCTATCACGAATGTGTTCTGCTGGGGTCACTGCACCACTTCCCAGGGGAACACCCCCGTAGCTGCTCTTCCTTCCGCTTCTCACTGCTGGCTGGAAACAAGCCCGCGCTGCTGCTTGCATTCGCTCGCACATTCACCTTCTCCACTGCTTGCAGGTGTGCACGGCCTCATCGTGAATCTCTCCTCGATCACCATGCACACCCCTGAAAGTCGAACAAACGTGGAGGAGGGGGCTTCCAACCATGAGCACATTTGTGGGTTTTTCACCACGTGGGAGCTCTCCTCCGCAGAAAAGACAACTGCCCTGGGGACAGTGGGGCCAGGAGCACAGGACGTGCTGTGCCTCTTCTCGAGTTAGACCTTATCGGTTTCGTGATAGAATCCCAGAAAGCGTTTGTTTTCGTTGCAGCAAATGAAAGCATGTTCTGTTTCGGCATTTGAATTTTAAACAAGTCAAGAGGACACTACAATCTGTCTCCTGACCCAAAACTTTAACTGGATTCCAGAACAGATATCCAAACAGAACCATTATTCAAATATATGTCAGCTGTTCATTGCTAGAGAAGTATATTAGAATTATTCCTATTCCTCACCTAGTAAAATTTTTGTGTACTTCCATTCTAGGTTATAACCAAACTTTTTTTCTATTGCCTTTTTCTCACCTCAGGTTTCAAATGATTACTGATGAAAATGTCTATCTCTTTGTGAATAAGATCAGCTATAAGTCCATTTTTAAAAGTTTTCGACCAGGTCTAATACAACAATAGAGACACCAAACAAATATACAGAGTGATACAAGTGGTTGACTACAATGACTATCATTGAATAATAAATTACTGCACAGATTACATCCTAATACTTTATATCCCCATCTATTCACACGATATGTTTACTACTAAACATTGAAGTCTCTGTGCGACCCTCTAGGCATTGTGGCATTTAGTTTGAAAATAAAAATGTAGCTGTTAGTTAACTGACAGGTGAGCAGGAAGGGAGGAAGTCAAGCAGAAGTAAATGAAGAAATTGCAGACTCTGGAGTTAGCTGAGGTCGAATTAAATCAAGTTTAGAGCCAACCAAACCAAACTAGTGGGAACTCATGAAATTTAGACCAACACCTCTGGAGCCTCCATAGGATTGGACTAGGCCCCCTGCATAAGTGAGACAGTTGTACAGCTTGGTCTGCTTAAGGGGCCCCCTGGCAGTAGGATCAGGATCCATCCCTGGTGCATGAGCAGACTTTTTGGGGCCACTATGGTAGGACACCTCACACAGCCTTGACGCTTAGAGTAGAGATTTCTAAAGTGTATATAGGATGGATTTTATAAATATTTTAATCATATCTAATCAAGCACAAATATTTAATTTAACATAAACAATTTAACATTTAATCTCAAATAATCTTGTGGAGCTAGAACAATACTTCACAAGTCACTAAAATAGATATTATTATATGACTTTCATTTCAACTTATATATTCATTTCAACATGAAAGCTCTAATTTGTTCCCAGAATATTTTTTCTTTTTGAAGAAAATGTCAATGTACTGAACCAAATTTGTAAGCATTGAAATGAAGTGAAAGCTTCTCTGTTGATGAGTATGGCTTCCATTGGTCAATTACTTCATCATTTCTGACAAGCCACGATTCTGAGACCTGTGATATTTAGGAATAATAACACACCTATGTAGGTTCACAACCCACATGAACCAATGTACTTTTCAATGTATTTATTCACATATTCTTTTGTCTTCCCAGACTATGTAATTATAAGGAGTGAAAGACTCTTTGGTATAGCATGAATCTTAAAAGATCTTATTAATAAAAACAAACCCAGAACCAGGTATTGGGGTGAATGCTGGAAGATCAGAGACAGAATACAAGCTACAGCCACCTCACCTTGCCAATTCCTCAGCTGATCTCATTTCCTCAAACTGGAAGCCTCTGTGTCCTCATCTGAATGGATCTCAGCTGAACTGCTGCTCAAAAGCCTAAAAGCTTAACAAGGCTCTAGTTCCTGGTTTTCACACATTATATACCTTTCTGCTTCTTGCCATCACTTCCTGGGATTAAAGGCATGTGTCACCATGCCTGGCTGTTTTCAGTGTGACATTGAACTCACAGAGATCCAGACAGATCTCTGCCTCCAGAATGCTAGGATTAAAGGTGTGTGTGTACCACCATTTTCTGGCCTCTATATCTATCTAACAGCTGTTCTGTTCTCTGACCCCCAGATAAGTTTATTGGGGTGCACAATATATCAACCACATTTCCTCTTTTTTGTCTAAAATTTAAAAAGCTTATAACTAATACAAGAAAAACCATATCCAGTAAGTATATACAATATATACAGTCAAGAATTACATTAACAATGTCTCATTAATCATTGAATCTACTCTGAAAAAAATTAATCATTGAATCTACTCTGAAAAAAAGGAAAGATATAGAAATGACAAGATAATGGGTAGGTTTTTGGATCTACTCAAAAAAAAGAGAATAGAATATGGCTATGATAAGATAAAAATGGAGATTATTGAACCTACTTTTAAAAAGGAACTACTTGTTTTAAATAGGATAAGTAATGAAATTTTTTGTCTGAGTTTATCAAATGTTACTGGACTGGACATTGTTAATATATATAATGGAGTTTTTTGTCTGAATCTGTCAAATGATAATGGACTAGACATTGTTAATATAATTCTTGACTGTAACCTTCTTTTATTATTTTAGACAAAAAAGGGGAAATGTGGTGATATGTTGTGTCCCCCAATATATTGTGCATCTTAATAAAATTTATCTGGGGTCAGAGTACAGAATAGCCACTAGATAGACATAGAGACCAGAAAATGGTGGCACATACACCTTTAATCCTAGCATTCTGAAGGCAGAGATCCATCTAGATCTCTGTGAGTTCAAAGCCACACTGGAAACAGCCAGGCATGGTGACACATGCCTTTAATCCGAGGAAGTGATGGCAGGAAGCAGAAAGGTATATAAGGTGTGAGGACCAGGAACTAGAGCCTTGTTAAGCTTTTAGGCTTTTGAGCAGCAGTTCAGCTGAGATCCATCTGGATGAGGACTCAGAGGCTTCCAGTCTGAAGAAACAGGATCACCTGAGGAATTGGCAAGGCAGGGTGGCTTGTTCTGCTTCTCTGGTCTTCCAGCATTCACCTCAATATCTGGTCCTCGTTTTTGTTTTTTTGTTTGTTTGTTTGTTTGTTTTTGTTGTTGTTGTTTTAATAAGACCTTTTAAGATTCGTGTTACACCAAAGAGTCTTTCACTCCTTATAATTACATAGTCTGGGAAGACAAAAAAGAATATGTGAATAAATACATTGAAAAGTACATTGGTTCCCATGGGTTGTGAACCTACATAGGTGTGTTAGTCATTGGGGTGGTTTATAATTATCCCAGCTCCCTCTTCTGGTCAAAATTAAAACTGCACCAACTCTACTGGGCATTTGAGCCCTGTGAAACAGTTTGAGCAGATCCATCAGTGTTTCTCTCCATTTTTTCCCTTCCTTCTGCCATGACTGTCTTGAAGTGTAGGCTAGATGCAAGAGTAGGGGCAAAGGTTGTGTGAATTCAAACTCTTAGACTATTCTCAAAGGGGGAAGAAAATAAACAGTATTTGCATTAAGCCACTGAGATGTGAGGGTTGCCTTTACCTCTCAGCACAAACTTACCTGGTTATATACAAAACTTATCCAGAAATGTTTTGTATGAAAATATCTCTTGTCTCTCCCAAGATCCTCAAAAAATGGTCTCTTAACTTTTCTCAAGGGTGTGAAGCCATAAGAGGGTTTGAAAAGAAATTTCTACCTAGTTCATCCCAAATTATAAAGAAATTGTATTTAAGAAGACGTACTCATACTTCACCTTAAAACTCTCATTGCCCAAGACTTTCTAAACTTTAAACCATCAAGCCATATACTTGGTAGCAGCTGGACAAGAAGAAGAAAGATCAGACCATCTCAGTTCTCTCATGCTGGGTAATTATTCCTGGTTGCCACTTTCTACCCAGCCAAGAGGTTCTAGGGGAGGCTCACAAGCTGCTTCCCTGAACAGGTATCCTGGAATTGCTCAGTGTCCTATCAGAATGAAGAGTGTATGATATGTCACACCCAAAGGGTTTAGCACATTCATTTAACAATTCTATTCCACCCTGAATATCACCTTGCAAGCTCTGTTTACAGAGACAAAATAACTATCACAGCATTAAATGTTTCATTAGATAAATGATCACATCTTAACGTTAGAGGTTACAATTTATATGCACACACATACTGTGTACTAGACAACTCTTCACATCAGCTTGAACATGAACTGAGGATGGTCATAAAAATGTGACCTTAGAAGTCTGAGGTGGAAGATGGGGAGTTAAAGCTCAGCTTGAGTAACATGGTATGCTCAAAGCTAGCCCAGTCTACAAAGGAAGATCTTATTTCAAAGGAAGATATGGTCAGTTCTACAAGCTTCGTGCCAAAGTGTATCTTGGTGTCTTGTATGCATATTATTGAGGGGAACTACAAAGACTCAATCAAAGCATTACATAGTGTTGTGACTCTTAGCAAATGGCTTATTTATGTGCATTCCTGCTTCCAAAAATAGCTGTGGATAGTATGATTGTGGGAAACTGTCTAAAGTAGGGACACATGTCACCTGCACTGGACTTTCCTACTTGGGGGTCATGATGATTTAGTTATTCTTGTAGCAACATCAAAGACTAAACTTTCCCATCTTGGGCAATGCATAATGTTTGTTGATATCATCATACAAAGGAAGCAATTATCTAGATTGCATCATTGACTTGCCCTTGGCCTTTACTGGGACTTGTACAATCCGTATAGGGACATCTCAAGCTGCGTACATGCATCAGCTGAGACACTGAGGACCTCACTTTGCCCAAGGAAACCTAGTTGACTCAGGCTAGAAAGGCATCTCTGGGACCTTTAAACGTCTTAGTTCCCACAAAACCTCAAGTACAGTTGGCCAACAACTTTCACCCTTCACTTTTAAGCTCATGTGTACTCTAAAGGAAATTCAATCTGCATGTTCTTGAATCATGAACACTGAACCCATTAAGGTTCTTGTTTGCTGAGAGCTTGCTAAATCCAAGGATGACTTATGGGGCTTTTTATAGCCCGCCTGTTTACTTTGAAGAAAGTAGTCACGTTTTGTTGAAAGTAAACAAGATTTAAAAGCAAGAAACTTTGAAGCTTAGAGAAAACTGGAGTTCAAGAAAGTTTATGTCAAACCAACCTATGCAAAACTTATGAGCTAAAGCAGAAAATGATGGCACCCTGAGCCAATAAATAGTTATTCCTGTAAATACAGTCTACAGTACTTGAGAATCACAGGATTTCTTCACCGGGGCAATAGTCGTTCAATGGAATCGCATATTTATTCCTTTTTAATGGAAACATTTTCAAAAATAAGTGTGGATGACTTTGAGTTACGATGTGTGACTTTGTCTCAGTTTATGTGTATGTAAACTTTGAAGTACTCTTGGAAAAACCCTCAGTTCACACGATGTTCATTCCGAATGCAGGATTTGGTGTAAAGTTCAAGTGATATTCATTAAGAAGGCACAATTTGGTGTAAAGTCCACTTGTTAGTATAGAAGAGAGTTTAGAAACAAATGGATGTAATAAACAAGAGTTGGACAGACATTTGACGATTAATTATTTCAGCTATTTATGATTTTCAACTTATTTGGTGCTACTATGTGCCCCTTTTACACAAGCAACATCAACTCTTTATAAATATCCTTACTGAAGAAAGTCACTAAAATACTTCAGTGTTGACATTTAAATACTCATCCGATAGTCATGTGTACTTGATTATAGCCAACTATAATTTATTTAATTAATCTATTGTTTTGGACTGGTCATTCTCCTATCTGCCTAAGTTAGTGTCTTAGTCAATGTTCTATGACTGTGAAGAGTCACCATAACCACAGCAACTCTTGTAAAGGAAAGCATTTAATTGGGGCTGGCTTACAGTTTCAGCAGTTTAGTCCATTATCATCATGGCAAGAAGCATGGCAGCACATAGGCAGACAAGGTGCTGGAGAAGTAGCTGAAAGTTCTATATCTAGATACATGGGCAGCAGGAAGAGAAAGACCTTGGGATTGGCATGGGCTTCTGGAACCTCAGAGCCTGCCCCCCAACAACCCCCCACTTCCTTTAACAAGGCCATACCCCGTAATCTTTCTAATAGTACCACTCTCTGATGACCAAGCATTCAAATCTGTGACCCTATGGGGGCCATTCTTATTCAAAACACCACAAATGGTAATATGTATTTCCTACTATCAGAACTGGCTCCCTTTTTTTTTCATTTTCAGAGCTGCATATTAATCCCAACATAAGCTAGTTTGAGATTTCTTAACATTCTATAATCCAGACTCATGGATAAGAAGATGTGGGCAGGGCTCCTTAGACTGGACCAAAGTTCTACCTGAGAATTGGAGTGAATGCAGGAGACTTAGGATTAAAAACAGTGAACTCACCAGGCTGCACCAGAGCTCAGAGTTGCAGGCTGGACTGGACCTGGAAGATAGATATGGCATGGGGCTCATTTCAATCACAATGTTCCTTTATGTTGTGTGATATTTTGTTTGCGCTCTGACAAATAAAGCTCGCCTGGAGATCAGAGGGCAGAGTTGCCACCAGTTAACCATAGAGGCAAGGCAGTGATGCACATACCCTTAATCCCAGCACTAGAGAGGTGGAGACAGGAATATACGGTGGGTGGAGACATGATCATCTGCCCATTAGGTCTGAAGTTTCATAGATGTAAGAAGTTCCTGGAGGCTGGCTGCTCTACTTCTCTGATCTTGCAGCTTTTAACCCAATATCTGACCCCGAGTTTTTAGTTAAGACTAATTAGGATTGCACAACACCTCAAAATGTTCCAACAATATTAGTAACACCGAACTTTCTTATATATCCTGAAATAAATCAATGAATGGCTAATATAAATATTTTATAAATAACTTGGTATAAAAAACAGTAAATAGAAAATAAATACAAACACATCAAAGAGAAAATACTCTGAGAATGCACTAAACCTGGGTGAGGCAGAGCTAAGGAAGGACATTGGAGAAAGCTGTGAATGAAACTTGGGCCCCAGGACACAAAGAGGAACAATGTCCAGAGCGATCCCCGGCCCCTACTTTCTGGTCTAAAAAAAATCAATTTAAAATGCATCAGAGATCTTAATGAAAGACACAAAAGCCTAAAACTGTTAGAAAACACTTTAAAATACAGGTGTAGGCAAGGGCTTTTTAAAGAGGACTCCAGTAACTGAGAAAGTAAAAGGAAGACTAAATAACTGTGCTTGCATGAACCTCAAGAGCCTCTTAGCAGAAAATGAGAGTAACTTGGATGAAAAGAGAGTCCAAGGAAAGGGAAAAAAATCCTATTACCTATATATCTGATGACAGAGAGCTACTATCTAAAAAAAATGAGAAATTAATATCAGAAAACAAATCTAATCAGTGAATCAGCTAATGAAATGTACAGGTGATTCTGAAAGGATGAGGGACCTGTTTGTTCATCAAAGAAATGAAAGCTAAAATTAAATTGAGGTGCCAATTTACCCTAGTTAAAGTAACTGGGAAAGGGTAAACACAATTGGTGGGTTCTAAAATATAGAACTACCCTATGACCACTTATACTTCTCCTGGATCTGTACCCAAAGGACACTGAGGCAACACACCACATGCATGTTTCTTGCAGCACTACTCACAACAGCCAAGTCATGTATGCAGTGTAGATGTCCATAACAGATGTGCAAATAAAAGAGACTGTGGTATACATGCAGCAGTGGAGTTAGTTTCTGCCATGATACATCAAATCATGGTGTTTGCAGAAAAACTAATTCAACTACAGATCGTCATCGTAAGCAAAATAAGTCAGACTCAGAAAGATAAATGTTGAATGCTTTTTGTGCATCTGTGCATCCTACTTTTATACATATTATATATAATATATAATTTATGAATGTATGTCACAGAAGCAGAGGTGACACTGTCTGGGAAATGAAGGTGCCTATCAACTGAAAGGGCAGGGTAGATAGGGTGAGGTACAGGGCAAACATGATAAATGACCTGATATACTTGTATGAAAATGCCTTCATGAAACCCACCACCCTATATAATGAGTATATGCCAATGACAGTGGTAGTATAACAGATTTAATTTGATTACTATATCCTCAAATTTCTCTCTTCTTTTTTTCCCCAGAGACAGGGTCTTACTATATATTTCTAGCTTGCTTGGAACTCACTATGTAGACCAAGATGGCCTCAAACTCACAGAGATCTACCTGCCTCAGCCTCCTGAACGCTGGGGTTAAAGGCATGTGCCACCATGCCTGCTATCCACAAATTTTTCTAAATAAATGAATTAATATTATAGAAATCCTCAGTACCCTGTTCATGAATGTTCACTAAATCGTGTTCCAGAGAAAAAGAAGTTTCTCATGTAGAACATTCTATGTTTACAGACTAGTTCAGGTACATGTGCGATCTCAGTGTTCACCAGACGTAGTAAATCATAGAACGCTAAAATACTGTGTTGTTTTGACAGATGAAAATGTGGCAGCATCCATTTTGGGGGCCCATATCTAAGTATATTTTAGTCAGTATATATTTTCCTGAAGTGGTAAATGGGGTGTGTGTTTTTCTTTAGTCTATGAGAGCTGAAACTGACACTACTCAAAACCTTGTCTCTGCCAGAGATTTGAAATTGACAAAGGAATCTGTTCTCCTTTTCGTTCAGTTCAGTGACACATCCATTTGATATGCTACTCAGTACCAACTTCAAAAACATGTCATTTAAAAATAAAACAATATGTTATATCCATAATATAAATTCCTCATAAGAAAATGTTCCTTTTTTCCTCCTCATTTCCTCCCCCCCCCCTTGCTCTGTCTCTCTCTTCCATTCTTCACTTCCAGAGGAGCGAAACAAATGTACTGTGTCTAACCTGAAGAAGGTGAGGTCTAGCTGGGTATGCTGGCTCATGCCTGGCATCCCAGCACTCAGAAAGCTGAGGTAGAAGGAACAGAAACTCAAGACAGTTTGGGCTACATGTTGTGTTCAAGGCTAGCCTGGGCTACATGAGGCTCTATCTCAAAAAGGTTGGTAGGGGCCCAGCTTGTGTATATCCTAAATCCTAAGTGAGTCTCCTGAATACAACAGATAGTTAGATCTTATTTCATTATTTATTCAGACACTTTTTAAAGGCTTTCTCTGAAGTTTCTAGTACATTTATGGTTAAAGTAATTGTTGTTATAAAGGACTGACTACTCCCCTTTTGAGAATTTTTCCTTATAGTTCTTTTCTTCTTTTCTTCTCATTGATTCTTAAAGTGGTATGTTTTGATTTGTTGTTTTGGTTGTGTGTGTGTGTGTGAATTTTATTTATTCTCACTCCAGGATTGGAAAGAAGTCAGCAAAGTTCTCATCATTCCAGGGCATGATTTTACACACAGGAAATCTTCAAGAACGTACAGACAAACTATAAGAATTCATAACTGAATTCACAAATGCACTGAATACTGTGTATTTATAAAAGCAATTGCTTTTATAGGTAGTTTTGTGGGTGTCATACGAGGGGGAAGGCTGGGGGTGGGACGAGGGAGGACAGGGGAATCTGTGGCTGATATGTAAAATTAAATTAACTATAAAATAAAAATATATATAAAAAAAGTTACACATCTTTTTAAAAGCTGAGAACAACTTAATTTTAAACATGTTCGAAGCTCTTTTATTTCTTCTTACCATGAACATTGCCATTGATGTCAGAATTTGTATCTTGTTTATTATTCATAAAATAGAAAGCTTTCATAATTAATTCTGTTTCCTGATTTTAGTACTAAAATTAGAAGTGATAGCACTGGGAATAGGGGTGCATACTTGTATCCCAGTATTTGGGAGGCTGAGACAAGAGGTTTGAAAGTTTAACATCTTGAGCCGTGGAGTAAGACCCTGTCTCAAGAAATCTAGAGTTGGAAATGTTGCGCACTGGAAAAGCATGTTTCTAATAGGAGCAAAGCCCCATGTTAGAGCCCCAATACTGACAAAAAGAGACAGTGAAAACAAAGCTTTCAGTGCGCTATTGCAGTATTCTGTTCCTGTCTACATATTTGTTTTTACTATTGAGTTTTATGCTTTCAGATTATTCAGTATAGCTGATTTTCTTTCAACCAGAATAACTGCATTTGGTATTTCTTAGGGATGGGTCTAGTCGTGATGACCCATTCAATGGGTAAATTGAAAAATATCAATAGAAAATGAAGCACACAGGTGATCTAAAGATAACTGTATCCCTGGACCTTCCCGCCCAATCCGCAGACAGTTCTACCAGCAAGCTTGCTCTCCCTGGCAACTGTTTCCCATCATAACCTGGGGAAGGGCCTTGCCACTGCTGAAACTGTAATGAGTGTCCCAAGTCTTGTGAGTTTTCTAGCTTTCTGAATTTCATGGGCTGCCCTCTTTCTTTTAAGAGAGAACAATTCAATTTAGAGGAAACAGATACAGAATGCACACTTTACTTTGTATTTGATTTTCTATTTTCTTCTTTTTTTTCCTGCTGAGGTATAGAAAAGCAATTGCTTTTATAAATACACAGTATTCAATGCACTTGTGAATTCAGTTACAACTTCTTATGTTTTGTCTCCACACTCTTGAGGATTTTCTGTGTGTAAAATCATATCCTGGAATAACGAGAACTTTGCTTACTTACTTCCAATCCTGGAGTGAGAATAAATAAGGAATATGGAAGAAAATCCCAGACTCACCCAAAAGTACCGTATCTTTTGTTCATTTTGTTATTACCCTGTAGCCAACAGGAAAATGCTTCCTGGAAGTGGTTTTTCGGTGGCCAGCCAAGCTCCCCATGTGGGGATTCAGGCACCCCACCCTTATCTTCAAGCATCCTGCACCACTGTAGGACCTTTATAGCAAAGTTTGAATTAGAAGGTCTTTGTTTCAGCAATTCGGATTTAAATGAAAAAAACCAATAGTCCCAGAAATGAGCACAGGCAGAGCAGGAAGTTGTTGTCCAGAGGCCAGATGAGAAAGCACGTGTGTGGGTGGAGAGCATCAGGGGTCTTCGAAGCTCACATTGTCTGTGCTTCCCTGTACTGAGTCTCCTAGTGGGAGCATCTCTCCTGCGCCAAGACTCAGTCCTGAGCAAATAGAGAGCTCTGGACAGTCAGAAACAAGGTAGCATGTCTTCCTGGACAGTGAACTGCTATGGTCTTTTGAAAGTACCTTGAAAAAACATACACAACAGCCATTTATGTTTCAGCGTATCCTTTTGTTTCCCTTCAAGAAACAAAGCTGGCCTTCAGCAAAGGCTTGAAGATGCAGATAATTTGATTTCTATGTATTTCAGTGACTGCGCCACACAAATAGGAAGAATAAAGGGAATTTTTCTGTCTTTCCTCTCTATGGTGCACCAGAGTTTCAGAGAGCTATCTCTGAGGATGTGAGCAGATAGTTAAGGATTGGTTTTGCTCATCACAGCACCATATTTATGCCTCTGCTATGCATGGGCAAAGTTGCCATGAATAGATTGGTATACACAGTGGCAAGGGAATAGAAAATAGGGGAGACAAAACGTCAGAGATGCCAGATGAGAGACAGAGAATTAGGAGAAGGTGACCACAGTTTGGGGGTTGGGATCCACTCAAAGCAGTCTCTGGGCAAATTGGGAGTGTGTGTGGTTCTAATCCCATCATTTATTTGGAGGTAATAATGGGAAGTATGGATAAGTCAGAAATTGAGACAGAGGGGAGCAAAGCCTGCTAGGGGAATGGTACCATGTATGGGTGACCACGATGGGCAACTGGTGTTTAGTTCTGCTGGGGCCCTCTGAGCAACTTTGCAGTCTCTCCCACACTAGTCACATTTCAAGTGCTCCATATCTACATGAAGCTACAAGTTATGGTATGATAGCCCTACCCAGGGAAGCTGATAGAACACTTCCAATGTTAAAGAACATTCTACTAGATGATGCCAGTATAGATCTTGGAATGAGATGGTGCCATCTGAGGGACAGAGAAGGTGGGGCAATTATCCATCGACTCTAATTCTTTATTGGAAAAACATCATTCATGAAGAACCAACTTCTTTGCCTTTTGGCTTATCCCTGCTGCCCAAGAGTTCCTATAGGCAGAGAAAGGCATGAAGTAGAGTGCTTGGAGCATATGACTCCGGGATGTCTTCAGGAATAGTGTGGGATATCAAGCATCTGCTACAGTGGCAGGCAAGAGGAAAATCAGGAGAGACAAGTTAGGAAAGATACCCTCCTTTTTGAGAAGCGAGCAGAAAGCAAGCAGCAGCCATCTCAGCAAACAGTCACACACATGGCACGAAGCACTGTCTGGTCCAAACAAGTCACTACCTGAAAATCAAAGGAAGATGCATGGCAACTATCTCCAGGACACTTTTTTCCTGCTAGGAAATCTGATTCTGTGCCCACAGATCCCACCCCACTTCTCTCTCAAATGGAAAGTTGACTTTACTTAGACCAAGCCCCAAGACATGGCTTATTGGTTTTAAGAACATTAAATATCAGATGAAGCAGGACAGCACTCCTTGCTGAAAGGAAAGGGAAGTTGATTGATTGGAATGGTATCAATAGTTCTGAAAAAGCAAAATACCATCTTCCCTGCTCTTTTCCTGTCTCCCGGGCCTGTCTGGAAGCCAAACAAAGCCAAGAAATGATCAGACTTCTGCCAAGCTGTCTGCCAGTCTTCTTGATGGCTGAAATCAATATAACAGGAAGCATAGCCTCCTCTTCCATAGTTGTTGCTAGACATTGGCTAGTGCTATCATTTGAATGTATCACACGGACTTCCCATGTTGGAAACCTAATGATCAGTGCAGCATTGTTGGAAGATGAGATCTGTGAGAGAAAATGAGTTCAGGAATGTTCAGCCCTCCTGAAAGAGTTAATGCCATTACCAGGAGAATGGATTAGTTTTTAACAGAATGAGTTCTCATGAAAGGATAATTGAACTTCCTGCCCTTCTCTCCTCTCTGGCATATTTTCTCACTCTTCTGCAAATGGCACAGCAAGAAGGTCATTGGCAAATAAAATCACTTGACCTTTGTCTTGGTTGAGGTTTCTATTGCTGTGATAAAACACCATGAGGGAAAGTTTATTTCAGCTGATGGTTCCCACACTGTCCATCACAGAGGGAAGCAGGACAGGAACTCAGGCAGGGCAGGAATCTGGAGGCAGGAGCTGATGCAGAGGCCATAGAGGAATGTTGCCTACTGGCTTGCTCCCCATGGCTTGCTCAATCTGCTTTCTTATAGAAAATGGACTGGGCCTTCCCACATCAATCATAATTAAGAAAATACCCTACAGGCTTGCCTATAGCTGGATTTAGGGAAGCATTTCCTCTGCTGAGGTCCCCTCCTCTCAGATGACTCTACGTCAAGTGGACATAAACTAACTGGGATAACCTTGGACTTCTCAGCCTCTAGAACTGTAAGAAATACACTTATGTTTTCTATAAATCATCCAGTCTCAGATACTCCACTACAGCAGCAAAGAAATAGACAAAGATGCTGGAGTCTGCAGTGTCCTTAAGAAGGAAATAGTACTGAAATGCTTTCTTAGTGGTATAGACTTCTCTCAGAAGTTTACCTGAGACCTATATTAAGGCAGGAAAGGGGACCATTCTCCACTCTGAGTAAGAAGGGGGTGTTCATGGTGTGAGTAGTTGGTTATAAGGAGCAACTATTACAAAGGAAATGCTCCCTGGTAGATACCACCTTAGGCAATAAAGCAAGGCTACCTGCTTTATGATGAGCTTCATGAAATTCTGCCAACTGCTCTACAGGATGCAACAAGAAGGATATTTCACCTTTATCCTATTCTTCTCAACAATTCATAATTTTTAGCTAAGCATGGTAAAAGCAGACACATCCACAATGAGTTCCACAGAGGTGATGAAAACACATGGAAGTTGCTGAAGACAAAAGAGGCTATGGAGGAAGAGCACTCAAGAATCCTGAAGGCGAGGCATTAGTACAAAATTAGCAAGATCCAAACACATACAGAGTTTCAGTTCTGTGATGAAGCAATGCCATTGAGAAACTGCTCTGTGATGGCTGTGCTGTACCACAATTATCTCAAAATGTTACCAATAAGAGAAAACGGTGAAAGAAATATGGGAAATCTCTGCCACTGTTATCTACAAGCATATTAAAATAAGAAGGCTCTATTACAAAAGAACAGTTGCATAATTCTGCTTGAGACCAGTCTTCAGTATGAGAGACTGAGAAAGACAAAGTGGAAATTGTGACTTTTGAGTGTTCGTTAGCTCCACATTTAAGTAGATGAATCTTCAACAGGGAGGGGTGCAGAACAGAAGTCGCCGATGTTTGTTTACTGTAAGCATCCCTGAGTACCAAAAGTTCCAAGGTAATGGATTATTTTTTAACCAGAGGTTAACATATCGAAACAACTTTGACTTGATAAATGGCGATATAAATAGCTGTGTTCAGATGAGTGATGGGGAAATTAACTGTGTTTTCTGTGCCCGCGCCAAACAGAATGGTCAAAAATCCCGCGGTAACAGATGGCATGCAGAAATGAAGTCCAGCCCTAAGTTTTTCAGATAAGTCAGTTAAAATTTAAGGAAACAAAAGAGTTGAAATGCATGTGTTCCTAATATGTGGTAACGAGCGAGCATCAGCCCACGACAAAAGGACAAATTGCAGTTTTATTTAGCTCGCCCAACCAAGATCCTAACTCGGGGAACTTTTTTTTTTTTTTTTTGTAATTATTTTAACTTGCTCTCAAACACATAGACACAGAGATATATACACATATGCCATATTTTTATACCAAATAGCTGAATAGTTAACAGGTCCAAGACTCCACAATTTCAACAAGGGTTCTATAAATGGAAAAAATGCTCCAAACCCACTAACAATATAACTGGAAATATGGAAAAGTTTACCGAGTTTACAAAAAGAAATCCCTGAATCATAGGAACTAAACAAATAAAAGAGCCCAAACTGCTGACGTAGCATCAGAGGTCAGGAGAGTGGAGACTGAGACCGGGTAGGAAAAGCAATTAGAGAAAGATGGAAAGAACGAGAGGCAACCAGGACTCCAAGTGAAAAACAAGCTGAAACCAAATCTCCTCCAAATGCCAGCGTGATGCCAGCAGATGCAGCCCCTGCCCCTCCAGCCCCTCAAGTCTCCCCCGTCTGGCCTAGCCTGCTGCTAACTTGCCACCTCATCTGATCTCTTCCTTCATTTCCCTGCATTTCCTGTCTCACCATCTCATTGTTTGTAGTCCTGCACTCCGGACGTATATACCAGGGTGCTGAAAGTGGTAGCCTTTTCCGGCCCCGGTAGAGACTGCCACTACATTTCATAGGTGCCACCCACTCTGCGCTTGACATGTGTTTCTCAAATTTTAACCTGCATAAGAATCAATGGTTTCACAACTAACAAGCCAGTATTCATGTACAAGTTCTACACTTGGAAAAGGAAGAGTGTAAAACAGGCCAAGAGGCGCATGGCCCCTCCCTCCCCTCCTGTATAACAGAAGACACTATTCACTGGGGTTTTGTAGGGTCGAGTTGCAAGGCTCCTTTCTGAAGATGTGGTTTTGATTCATTCCAGTTGTTTTCCATTTCTTAGATGACACTTGAAGAGGGTGCTGAGAGAGCTTTATGGATGCCCTGGCTACATCCTCACTACAGTTTGGGGAACAGGAGGCTATCAGCCTGAAAACAATGTTGGATGACTCTCAGATGTGACTTTACAGGTAATGACACGAGAAAATGTGATTATCCAGGTAATGATCTGAACTTCCAGAGTCTGCTGGGGCAAGGAGACATATGACAATCATTTGGAAGCTACCTCACCAGAGGGAGCCAGCACCAGACTACAAGTCTCCCCAGAGAATGAAACCTCACCACCTTCAAATCCCACAGCTGCCAACAGCCCCTAGTGAGGGAGGAATGGCTGGCTGCTTCTCTGATAAAGAGGGGACAGCATTTACCCAACTCACGGTTCAGCTTTGGAAGCTGGCCTGAACAGGAGGAGAGCAGAGCTCTAGCTTGGGACCGAAAGTGCGATGTCCTGTGATTTTTCAACTGATCAGGATTCTTCCTTATCCAGATGATATCAGGTGCCCTCTGAAGCTTCAAATTGCATCGGAGATGAAAAAGAGCTAATCTATGGATTACATTTAATGAGAAATGGTTAGAAGGAGGAGGGAGAGGAGGAGGAGGAAAAGGAGGAGAAGAAGGAGGAGGTCACTGTATCTCTTGGCAGCTTGCAAATCACATTTGCTTCATGTTTGAGGTTCTCAGTTATTCTCTTAACAAGAAGAGATTCCAAAGATTACATGTACATTTATATGGAGGCTGTGGATTGTACATCACGATCAACCAGATTATAAAGATCATGCACATAATGAACTGGTCTTGGCATAGTCAAAATTGAAACAATTTTTCAAAGGACAAAGGTAGAGACCTCATACATCTAGAATTTCAAACTTCCTAGAGGTCTAGGGTTGTAGCTTATACAAGCCCTTGGTGCAATCTCTGTATTGAAAACTAAGACTTATTAGGGATGGAAATGTGGCCCAATCAATTAAGAACTTGCCACAAGGGCATGAATGAAATTCCCAGCACCACTTAAAACAATTGGGCTCCATGACACACACTTACACTGGAGAGGCAGAGACAAATGGAACCGGGGGGCTTGCTGGCTGGCTAGTCTAGGGGAGTCAGTGAATTGTGGGTTCAGTAAAATACTGTCTCAAATAATAATCATGATGACAATAACAATAGAAATTTAGGATACCTGATGTCAACTTCTGACCTCCACATATACACACACTTGCATACACACACACACACACACACACACACACACACACACACACACACACATATACAAAACATTTATAAAACTAACGTGATCAAAACTGTGTGGTACTGGCAAAGGCAGAAATAAAATCCCGTGGAACAGAATATAAAACCCAGACTAGAAACCTTTGCTTCTGACAAGAGTGTCAACACTACACAAAGGTAAAGTGACAGTCATTCTAATAAATACTGCTGGAAAACTGGAGAGCCATGCGTGAACGAAAGAGGTTGTACCTTGCTTCACATTACAAAAACCAAATGAATTAAGGAACTAAGTTTAAAGACAGAAACCATTTTTTAAACACTTAGAACTAAACATAGGGAGAAATTTGAGTAATGCTGGATTTGTCGATGTATGCTATCAACTTTTGTGTCAACTTGACCCAAGCTAAAGTCATTTGGGGGCAGTGTTACCCTGGGCAGATGGTCCTGGATGGTGTAAGAAAGCAGACGGAGAAAACCATGAGGAGCAAGGCAGTAAGCAGCACTCCTCCATGGTCTCTGCATCAGTCCTGCCTCCAGGTCCCTGCCTTGATTTCCTACGCTGATTTCCTTTGAGGATGGGCTGTGGTGTGGAAGTCTAAGCAGAAATAAACTAACCCTTTTCCTTCCCAAGTTGCTTTTGGTCAGTGTTTTAGTACAACAAAATAAATCCCAACTAAGACATAATGGTTTGTTGGATACAGCACCAGGAAACACAAGCAACGGGAACAAGAACAGACACATGGGACAACCTCAGGCTTAAAGCTGTTGATGGCAAAGGAAGCCATCAGCAAGTGAGAGCCCAACCCACAGAATGAGAGAAATGTTCACAAGGCATGTGTCTGATAAAGGAGCTACATCTGAATACATAGAGAACTCCTGCAATTCAACAACAAAGGTACAAAAAAATGGGAAATAACTTGAGAAGACGTGTCCTATGAATGGCCAGTAAGTACAGAAAATAGAATGCTCGACATAAATAATAATTAATGAAACACAAATGTAAGCTACAATAAAACCACTGAAACATTCAGATGGCAACTATAAAAGAAAGAAAAATTAGTTGGCAAATGTCTTAGTTAGGATTGCTATTGCTGTGATAAAAACACCATGACCAAAGCAGCATGGACTTCAGGAAAGGGTTTATTTGGCTTCAGCTTCCACACTGCCGTTCATCACTGAAGGAAGTCAGGACAGAAACACAAAAGGGGCCTGGAGGCAGGAGCTGATGCAGAGGCCACAAAGGGGCACTGCTTATGGGCTTGCGCCTCATGACTTGCTCAGCTTGCTTTCTTATAGAACCCAGGACCACCAGCCCAGGGATGGCACCACCCACCATAGGCTGGGTCCTCCCATGTCAATCACTAATTAAGAAAGTGCCTTACAGCTGGATCTTATGGAGGCATTTTCTCAATTGAGGTTCCCTCCTTTCAGAGCTTGTATCAAGTTGACATAAGACTACCCAGCACATCAAGAATATAAAAACTCAGGAACTCTTGTGTACTGTTTATGAAAATAAAAAAAAATGTGCCATACTGTGGAAAACAATGTATTTGCTTTTCAACAAGTCAAGAATGAAACTATCATATGTGACGGTTAGTGTTGGTTGTCATTGTGAAAGATCTAGAATTACCTGATAGACAGACTCTGAGCAGGTTTCTGAGAACATTTCTACTGAGTGATTTGAATGGAAAGAGCCACTATAAATGTTAGTGGCACTATTCCAAAAACTGGGGTCCTGAACTGAGTAAAAAGGAGAAAGTGAGCTGAGCATCAGCCTTCATCCATCTCCGCTTCATGATTGAGGACATGTGACCTGTCTCCCTGTACCCCAGTCACTATGCTTCTCTGCAATGACAGACTGTACCCTTGAACTGTGAGTGAGAAAAGTAACTGATACACCACATAATCCAACAAATTCTATACTATATACATACCCAAAAAGAACGGGGAGGGGTTTTCTCTTAGTGTCTAGTAAATGGCTGTTGGGAGAAGGAGATTCAATCTTGTTCAGTGACGTGGCCCCTTGTAGACTGTCCATGCCCCAATGGGTGACTACAACCATTACATATGAGCAACCGTGGAATCCGTGGCTTAAAGAATTAAAAATGAAGAGTAAGACATGACATTGGGAAAGAGACCCTTGGGATGGAGGTCCATGAGGAGTTCATGGAGATTGGGAATAGGAATGGATATGATCAAAATATATTGCATACATATATGAAATTAAATAAGGAGTAAATATATATGTGTGGGTAAAATATAATCTTGAAATGATTTGAAAAAGAGTCAACAAAGATCTCTTTGTTTACATCTTCTTTCCATAGTTTTGGGAAGAAATGGCAAACAGCTTCCAACATGCTTTGTTGGCTGCTCAGGCCCCACCCACTGAAGATTCCCAGGGGCTGACTCAGGGAGTCACTAAGATGCCTGCCTTCTCTGGCTCTAGGAGGACTTGGTGGTGGCCTGTGGGCCAACTACTGGCCACCCACGCTCTGTGTAACCATTATTACCACAGTGGTGTGATTATAATCCGTGTGAATACTTGGGGCGGATTTACTGAAAATGTCTTGGGCATTCTGTCATTGCTAGAGATGTTTCCCTTCTCTAAAGAATCAGGAGAGAGGCCTTGATTGGACCAGGGAGCAACACAGAGCTCACAGTGAGACTTTGTGGTGGCCATGATGGGCAAGTTTTCAAAAACAGTCATGAATACAAAATTGCCCATTTGTCCCTGGTTTTGTAAACCTTATGAGTCTAAAAAAGAGAGAATGGTCTTCTGGAGTCTTGTTTTCATTTCAGAGGGTCTCAGAACAGAACATTTGGCCTGAAAAAAAAAAAAAAAAAAACACTTACACCTGATGCAGGGATTCTTAGACCTGCATGCAGCCTTTGGTCACTGGAAGACGAATCCGACACCAGACACCAAGAGACCGTTGGAGAGTCTTACGTCCCACTCTCCTGACAAACTTAAACCTCTGATATTTTTGTTAAGATTTTTTTGGGAGCTAAATATTTGTAAACTGGCTTTTGGTCATTACATGTTCACCATAAATAAAGCACACACGCTTATGTGGACAGATCTACGTCCATGGCCCTTCCACAAAGAGAATTCCAAGTCACCAAGAATTCTGTGACAACTCAGAGAATCAAAGGCTGCTGTGACGCGCTTTCAAAACATACCCAATAAACATTAACAACTGACCTGTCACTTATGGCTGCTGGGAAAAGAAAAATCAGCCTTCTCTAATAGAGTGTCACAGGGTATACCCGCTGCGCCAGGACAGGCCTCATGTTCAGTAGTTGTTGATCAACATATAGTGAATTCCCAGGGTTTTTTTGTATGTGCTTTTATTTAGTTACAGTATGATGGGTTTTTTAGGTTTGTTTTTGTCTGTTTGGGGGTGTGGTTTTATTTTGTTTTCTTGGTTTGGGGGAGGCTTGTTGTTGTATTTTTTTTTTTTTTAAGAAAGAACTTAAAGTTGGGTGAGTAAGGAGGGGGAGAAGACCTGGAAGAACTTGGGGAAGGGGAATAACATGATCAAAATATATTTAAATTTAAAAATTACTTAAAATAATAAAAAATAATTTTACAAAATTAGTCAAAAGATTTGAATCATTCATCTCAAAACACAAAGGCTAATGGGGATTAAATGGTAAAAACTACCAGGGGAAATAAAAATCAGGCATTATTATAGTTTGCCTTGCAATGCCTCAGCTGGGGAGACAAAGCTTCAGTTACGTATTCATATCCAAAGGTGTCCATCACAAAACCACTTAAAACTCAATCCACTTAGCCACCTGCCAAAAGAAAACTAAAATATCAGGCCATAAGACACCTCAGTAAAAAAAAACTTCAAGAAAATATTTAAGAAGCAAGAACAATGCTCCTTTTGTAATAGGGAATGAACAAACAATAAAGGAAAAATAATATTGATATTTGGATTAAAAAAAAATAAAAACAGGGGAGCCAAAGGGATGCAAACACAGAGAAAGATCAGAAAGAGAGAGAAAGACACACATGAAGGCCTAGAAAGAAATACACTAACGTATCGGTAGGGTTGTCTGGGAAAGGATCTTCAGTGACTTCCTCCCATATTGTAAAATAGTTTCCACCTTAGTGGCTGGACAGTTAAGAGCAGTAATGTTCCTGCAGAGGACCCAGGTTCAGTTCCCATCACCTACATCCGGCAACTTACAACCACCTGTAAATCCAATTCTAAGAGTTCCAATGGCCTCTTCTGGCTTCCTTCAGCACCTGTAAATTCAGTTCACCCTCGTAAACAATGGGGATCAGGAAAGATTAAAAATGACTATGACATTGTGAAATCCATGCAAAAAAAAAAAAAGTTCCCTCGGTGGGTTGCAAACTGATGTATCAAGTTGTAAAGGTATCTCTAAGTTTTAGGTAATCTCCCAAACATACAAATCTGGAAAGTAAAGCAGGTAACAATCAACAGTTTGATCAACAGGAGAGGGGAGAAAAAACTGGCTCTCTCCACTTTTGGGAACCGAGGATAAGAAGAGATAGAGAATCTAATAAAATCCAGGAGCTACAACATCCAAAACCAGACAATAAATTATGGAGTGTAAGTACTACATCTCCAAGAGACACATCAAGTTGTGCACTTTAATATTGATTTTTATTTTATTTTTTTAAGATTTATTTATTATGTATACAGTGTGTTCTACTTGCATGTACCCCTGCACATCAGAAGAGGGCACCAGATCTCATTACAGATGGTTGTGAGCCACCATGTGGGTGCTGGGAATTGAACTCAGGAACTCTGGAAGAGCAGCCAATGCTCTTAACCTCTGAGCCATCTCTCCAGCCCCTAATATTGATTTTTAAATGATGTTGAAGTCCATGAGATTTTTATAATAAGGGGTAATGTCATAAACCAGGACATTTAAACAAGACAAAAGAAAATTGCATTCCCACATCCACTTTGAGGCATGAGCACTGTTTCCTAGTGGAATTCAAACTTCTAAAAACAGCAGCTAAGAACATCACATAAGATACAGCTTAGAGGAAAGAGCCGTATTCAAATTCTGCTTTACCTATTTAGAAAGTTGGCAACGTCTACAAGAACAAAGGCTCAATCCCTTGGTCTTTGGGGGCTTTTTTTGAACATTTTATAAAGATACGGTCTTCATTCTTTTTCTCGAAGCTCTGTTCTGTGAGCTTAGAATTGATGTGCGTGAATAAGAGCTTTACGGCTGCAATAGTGTGTGTAAACAGCATTTTTCTAAATCTGCTAAGCCCATCAAATGAAAGAATGGCATGGCATTTCAGCTCCCTTATTCCGACAAAGAGAGCAAGCCACTAATTTGCTCTTAAATCCTTGTGCTTGGAACTGCTTATGTTACAGACTTTGCCTTTACAAGGACGTTTCCTTCTGGAACAGCAGCCAGGAAACTTCCATGCAAATCGGATAGGCCACAACCAGGTGACCCGAGTCTCAGGACATAAAGAAACACAGCTAAGTCTTGAGTCACAACCCAGCGCCTGCATGCATCTTACAGGGAGTGCTACCGTAGCTTGTGATAAATCATCAGCTGGAGAAATATAAACACTGGCTACACAAACAAATTCAATATAAAGGTCTCTTAATGGATCCTTAATGAGTTGCATGTGGGCCGTGAGCGCCCCGCAGCCTAGACTGCCTCAACGCATTTGCTTTGAGAGCAAGGAAGAAAAAAAAAATCAACACACATCATCAGTTCCCTTCATCTGATGACTTATTAGTAAAATACAATTAAAAAGCTGACTTTTGAGTTGAAACACTATTTCCAAAGGAAGAGGAGGAAGAGTTTAGAAATGAACAAACTAAGAAAATGCAACTCCATAAAGGAGGGCAGAAGAGAACCATGGAATGCTTGCTTTGAAAAGGGATGATTTACAAAGTAAAAGTTCAGAATTTTCTGTTTACTACACACAGCATGACAATGACTGACTTTTCCTTTCCTCAAAGTTACTATTGTGAAGTTCTAAGATTTTCCTCCTCGAATCTTGTACTTATTGGCACACACACACACACACACACACACACATACATACATACATACACACACACACACACACACACACACACACACACACACACACACACACAAAGCATTTACATGGGAGGGAACAGATAAGGGTTTAGATCGGTACAATCAGAGACTAAACGATGACAGACAGTGTAACTTGTAATTTCCCACATCCCTCTTCCCTAAACTCTTCCTGCCATAGGATGCACAGTGGCACAAGAGAGGTTGTGGGGGCTGGGATTCAAGTTGTATCCAACACTGACAGAAAGTGCACTTTTCTCTGTCCCTTCAAGGCACAGGTACGTGCTAACACAACACAGGAGTTCCTTTATTCGGTGAAGGGCCTTGCACAGGACTTATTTGCTCTTTACACACCAAGATTTTGACCACAGAGAAATGCAGCTAAAAGCCAGTTTCATCTGGACAAGACCAAATGTCCACACGGTGGCCCCCACAGAATGACAACAAAGGGGGCCGTGGCTTTAGTTATCTTCCCAGCCTGCCTATGCCATGAACCTGGAGAAAACTCCATAGGCATCATGCCAGGCCAAGTTCATGACAAGCACAACAAATAGTCCTCTTGTTTGCTGGATTGAGTTTGCCATGGGGGAAGGCTGAAAAAATATGTGGAGAAGGGTGAGGGGCATCAGCAGGAAGGCTTTTAGCCTTCTTGTAGGCTTCTTAGAACAAAATTGCCCACACTAGGAAGTTGGATCAGAGCTTTCCAGCCATCATCCTCCTGTCCCTCCTTCTTTGCCTTGAGCAGACTCTCTTACTCACTATGGACTTCAGAAGAGGATGGAAATGTATCTCCATTGGGCAGGCACTACAGGGAAGGGCCCACCTCGGGGAAACTATTTAAGACTTTGCAGACACATTGTCTACAACCATCCCACCCAGAACATGCCCAGACTCGTCTAGTCTAAGAAGTTAATCAAAATGTCACCCATGTAGGGCTGTGAAAAGTTTATCAGCTGACAGAACATAAGCATTGGCCTAGCATAAATTGTGTACTATCTAAGGGTCAGATGTTCAGGTATAGGCATCAACTCACTCACTAGAGAAAAAAAAAACTTCAGCTACATCACTCTTTTCTTTGTTTCATACTGTAGACTATACTGTAATTATATCCCCTCTATTACCCTTCAGTAACCCCTTCATTTTCCTGTGAACCCCTCCTCATCTAGTCTCTAGTAGCTACAGCATTAAAACTCCAGGAGCTTGGCACAGTAGGTGCCCCCGCTCCCCTCCCCAAAAAAAAACAATGTGTTGACCTGTTGGTCAACTGCTGCAGATGTGTGAATTCAGTTCCCACAGATTCTGAGAAAACTAAAAGAGAAAGTTTCTAGTTACATTTTTATCCCCTGCCCCGCCCTGTTTTTCCAGATACAATCAACTGCTTCATTGGCTTCCAGAACAGTTGATGTGACTCTGAGGAGCCAGGGGGTTAAGGGATTGTCTTTGCTTTTACAATCACCTGAGCTAGAGAGAAAAGTGAAGTTTCAACCCGGGTCTTTCTGCAGCCTCAGACCCGGAAGTGCCGTCCTTACAGCCATCTTTAGTTACCAGGAGGAGTGCTTCTTTTGCTGTTTAAAGTCCCCACTCATCTTTAGGTTCAGACATCACCAGAGCTATAGGAAAGAACTTAGGAGGTGTGGGCCTGAGATGAACCTAGAAAGTACAGTTTCATTTCTACATCCATTTCTCATCGAAAGGGCTGTTGGATGTCCCATTTACTTCCAAATGATTGTTCCTATCTACCAGGAAATGGAACTTTTTCTAGTAACTCCCTATTTTCTTACATTTGTCTTTCTTATTTGCCTCCATCAGATAGAATTGTATATGTTTCTATAGAAAGAAGATGGATGAAGGTATTTGAGCAGCCTTTAGAAGCTTCTCAGAGGGTATCTTTGAACCCCACTGTGAGAGCATTACCAGGAGAGCTTTGTAAAAATACACCTCAAAGCCACTGATTTCATGTACCTGGGGAGACCCATGGGTATTACATATGCCAAGGTTCCCAAGGCGGTCCTCACACATGGCCTACACATGGTCACAGTTTTTGTGTGTGTGTGTGTGTGTGTGTGTGTGTGTGTGTGTGTGTGTGTGTGTGTGTTTTCAGTGCAAGGTGCTATGTAGCACAAATCTTAAAAGGTCTTATTAATAAAATCAAACCTGGGAGCCAGGTATTGGGGTGAATACTGGAATATCAGAGAGACAGAACAAGCCACAGCCACCTCACCTGGCCAATTCCTCAGCTGATCCTGTTTCCTCAGCCTAGAAGCCTCTGAGTCCTCATCCAGAATGGGTCTCAGCTGAACTGCTTCTCAAAAGCCTGAAGCTTAACCAGCTAAAAGCTTCTAGTTTCTGGTCTTCACGCCTTATATACCTTTCTGCTTTCTGCCATCACTCCCTGGGAATAAAGGCTCACTTTCTGGGATTAAAGGCATGAGTCACCATGCTTGGATGTATCCTTGAACACACAGACATCCAGGTAGATCTCTGCCTCTGGAATGCTAGGATTAAAGGCGTGTGCTACCACTGCCTATCCTCTATGTTTAATATTGTGGCTCTTCTGTTCTCTGACCCCAGATAATTTTATTAGGGTGTGCAATATTTTGGGGGAATACAATACCACTACAGTGCTGTGGACAACCTCCCTTCTTCACGGTAAGCTTGAAATATAGGCTTTCTTCTGCGGGTGATCAGGAATCATCCATGGCTTTGCTTCTTTGATGAGCCCCTTTGAGCAAGAGGTTGTTGAGATGTCTGTCAGTCTCATTCCCTATCAAAGAACCTATAGAGAAGAAGTGGCTGGTGGGTCAGTGGCCTCGGGCTTCTCATCGATGGAGGTTCTGACATTGAGGTTGTTGGCTTTGCACCAAATGAGTAGGCACAAGCAACTGGAGATAATCTCAGGTTTGAAAGAACATTTTCATCTGGCCATTATAAGCACCCATTCCATTACCAAGTTATATATACAGTGTGATAAATTCGTGTTGTTGATAAATTGTAGGATTATTCTTGAGAGACGCAATCACAGTACATCATAGTTGAGGATCTGTCTGAAGAGCCAATGACTTACCTTGCAAACATTTCAAACTCATCACAAAACGTTTTACTCTGCTTTAGAGTCTTTCATTTCTAATGGTTGTGGAATGGTGAAGGCTCTATCCCATCCAGCCCAACTATACGCCTTACCCAGCCAGGTGACACAGATGCCTCCATACACAAGGGACAGGAAGGGAGTTACTAATCTCTCCCATACAACGTCCTGTTAGAAAATATACAACTGAGCTGGAACTAAATATGTTGAGAGAAATCCAGGCCCCAAATTTAAATGTTCTATTAGTGGGCTTGATATTGTTGTGATGAAACACCCATGACCAAAGCAACTTAGAAAGGAAAGGATTTATTTCACTCACAGTTCCATAATACAGTTTGTCATCAAAAGCAGTGAGGGCAGGAACTCAAGCAAGGTGGGAACCCGGAGGCAAGAACTGATGCAAAGGCCATGGAGGACTACTGCTTACTTGCTTGCTCCCCATAGCTTATTCAACCTACTTTCTTATAGAACATAAGACTACTAGCCCATGGGTGGCACCTCCCACAATGGGCTGGGCTCTTCCCTCCATGAATCACAAAGAAAATGTCCCATACTTTTCTATAGCAGCTTATTGAGGCATTTCCTTAATTTAACATAAAACTAGCCAGATACCAATCCTTCATATTTTGCACCTTTAAGACCAAGGGTCTGCTTAAATGTTGCAACCTCAATGCTCAGTCACTTTCTCAGCCAATACACTCAAGAACTTGTGCATACACATACACTTACACACATACACACACACATACACACACACACACACACACACACACACACACACACACACACACACACATGCTGGTCTAGCCGTCTCAAGACTAGTGATGAACACAACAGATCCTGATCCAATGTACCCACTGAAATACTTCTTTCAAGTATTTTACATTTAAGGGACACCTTTAATCTATCAATTTAATTTCTAGCATAATAATAAACATTTAAGCCTTGATTTTAAATATTAATTATATCTAGTTATAACCACTGAAAACAACAGGAAGTAGGGAAGTGTGGAAAGTCTCAATATGTGACACCCGTTCTTCTAGATAACTAAGCACACATGACAGCTAGGAAGGAACTGTTATTTCCTTTGTTTTCACTACATAGAATTTTCACAAACCCTGAAATATATGGTGTTGTTTGAATGGTGGGGAAAGTGAGGAAAAAAGACAACTCTAAAGCAATCAGCTAAGTTGAAAATTGTAAATTTCTTGGTGATACTACTGGTTGGAAAGTGAATTAGTATAGCCATTACAGAAAACCTGGGAACAAAACTGCTATTTGATCCAACAACCCCAAATACTAGGTATGTAATCAGTGCACATAAAAATTTTACACTAACATGATGCATTCTCACACATGTTTGCTATAGTACTGTTTCTAATCAGTAGAATATGGAGCCAACCCAGATTCCCTGTATAAGATGAATGCTTTTAAATGTAGCATTATTCACACAGTGGAATAGAGCTAAGTCTTGTCATTTCCAACAACATGGATGTAACTTGAGAATGTAATGTGGAGTGAAACGTGTCAGATACCAACACACACACACAGCAAGTTCTTACTTGTTTGTGGAAACCTTAGTGTATCTTTAGAAGTACAGAATAGTGGCCATTGGAGACAGAGAATGGGAGGGGCAGGGCACTCATGAAAGGCAGGGCTTTCAGGGTGCTGAGGAGAAGGGAGAGGAGGAGAATTTATTTGCATAACTAATATTTAGTAATAATTAGAATAATAACTTTCAGAGACCTTAGTGGTGCACCTGATCAATCCTGACACCCTTTTCAGTGGAACAGAACTATGAGTGCATCATCCGTCCTTCCTAAAATGCCAAAGCCAAGACCATTACTTCTCTGCTCTGCCTCTGTTGTGTCCGTAAGGACAACGCACTGAAGAGCTTGCCACTCTGCTTAGAATAGTGCAACAGCTCAAAATGCAGTTGTTGTTATATCTAATGGTATTAAGATTCCTTAATTTGTTGCAATTCAAGGTGCTCTTTTAAAAAGTCTTCTTTACAAGACCATTGGCCTAACTTAGAAGAGTAACAGGGCCCTACAGGGAAACTGAAAAAAATCTAATTCATTAATACCGAGCGTGCCAGCAAACATTATTCGTGTGCATTGTAGAATCCAAACAACAGCCAAAGCTTACTACTTTAACTCTGCACCTTCACTTGGTAATAACTGTGAGGCTGTGTGTTGCTTAGCAACTGACCTGCATTATTACAAGCAGAACGGTGAGGACCCATCCTTTGGGGCTCAGAGATAAAAGTGAGTAGTCTGAAACGGAAAACAGAAAGAATAACAAATTCTTTAAATGATGCTCTTTTCCTGTAAACCTTCACAGGATAGAAAGAAAAACCAGAACAAAGTAACAAAATACAAATGTTATGTAAATGGTTACACTGTATCATGCTATATTCTTTAGGAAATAAAAATTGTCTGCACATGCTCAGTACAGTGCAACTATAGTGGGTTTAATTACATGATGCACATTAAAAATCAATATACTATTCACGTTTTTGGCCTGCAGTTAGTGAAACCATAGAGACAGAGCCCATAGATATGAAAGCCAACTCCAATGACCCAAGGAAAAGTGTTGAATGTGTTCACAACACTGTAGCATGAATTGTTAAAAGGTCTTAATAAAAACAAACCCGGAGCCAGGTATTGGGGTGAACGCTGAAAGATCAGAGACAGAAGAGGCCACAGCTAACCTCACCTCGCCAACTTCTCAGCCAATCCTGTTTCTTCAAACTGGTAGCCTCTGCATCCTCATCTGAAATGAATCTCAGCTGAACTGCTGCTAAAAGCCTAAAGGCTTGACCAGCTCTATTTCCTGGTCCTTACACTTTATATACCTTTCTGCTTCCTGCCATCACTTCCTGGGATTAAAGGCATGTGTCATCATTTTCTGACCTCTATGTCTATCTAGTGGCTATTCTGTTTTCTGACCCTAGATAAGTTTATTAGGGTGTACAATATATTGGGGGATACAATATCACCACAACAACACAATTTCGTAAATAAGAGGCTACAAGGCTTTCTCTCCATAGGTTAGGTAGAAAGAACAGGGCATGTCAATTCATTCTTGTCAAGATCATGACCGTCATTCCCCGGGTTCTGTGAGCAGTCTTAGGATTCAGGAAGAATTCAAGGCAATTACCAAGGCCTGCATAGCTTTCTGACCTTTGGATTCACCTAGCTGCATGGTGACATCAATTTTGTTTCTGCTTCCCTGAGAAGCAGTGGGGTTAAAATAAATGATAAAGCCCTTTCTACAGCTAAGGACTTTAGTACATTAGTAAAGGTGAGTACAGCATTCAGTCGCTTGAGGAAACAAAGCTTAGTGACAAACAGAAAAAACCTGGGCCTCTATGGGGAAGTGTACATCCATGTAGCAAAGTAAATGTGAACATGTCAGTGTCCACATATACACATAGTGACCAGAGATCAAAGTGGGGAATCCTCCTCGGCCATTCTCTACCTTAATTTCTGAGACTAGGTGTGTTACTAAATGTGGAATGTGTAAATTCAGTTAGACTGACTGGCCAGTAAGGTTTTTGTCTCTGCCTTTCTGGCTCTAGGATTACCTTGCTCCAGGGTCTGCAGCTCGAAATACATATTGCCTTGAATGACCTTTACTTGCATACTGGGTATCGAACTTGGCTCCTCAGGCTTGCACAGAAAACACTTGACCAACTGAGCCGTCTCCACAGCCCCCATATCTGGACCTTACTGATGGTGATGCCATCGATGATTTCTCAAAGCTGGAAAATATCCATCTTCTGGCACACAGGCAGGTTTGACAGCAGTGAGACAGAATGACTATCTCTAAAGATAAGCTCAATAAACGTGCTTTATCAATTCAGTCACCCCGAGGCTTGTCTAGTGCCAACCAACCCCAGTTCCATTATTTCTTCTCCATTTTCCATAAGACACCTGTTCAACAACACTGCAAACCACTTTTCTTTTTTAAATTTTTGTTTAAAAAAATCCATAGTGTTTTGATCATGTTCTTCCATTCCCACAGCTTCTCCCATAACTTCCCCACCTCCCCACCCACCCAACCCTATGTCTCTGTCTCTCTGTCTCCCCCTCTCAAAAACAACCCAGAAAAATGAAAATTAAAATAAACAAGCAAAAGATCAACAAGACACGAAATGCCAAACAAAACAAAATAAAATAAAAAAATCCACCAAAAAAAGAAAAGAAAAACATGGGAGTTTGTTTTGTGGTGGCCGCTCATGGCCATGGGGTCTGCCCTGGAGTGGGGTTTACTCCATTGAGTGTCCAGAGATACTCTGTTGAGGAAAACTGATTTTTCCTTTCCCAGTGGGCATTAATTACAAAGAGCTCCTTGGTTAGGGTGGGATGGCATAACTGCTTCCCTTCTCGGTGCTGTAATTTTGTCTGATTTGAATCTGTGCCGGGCTTGTGCCTGATGCCACAGTCTCTGTGAGTTTGTATGAGTATCCGTCCTGCAATAGCTGGATGAGACTGATTCCTTAGAGTCATAACCAACTCTGGCTCTTACAATCTTTTGGACTCCAACTACTGAGAGATCCCTGAGCCTTGAGGAGAGGAATATGAAGACATTCCATTTAGGATTGGCTGCTCCAAAGTCTCTTATTCGCTGTCTATTGTCCAGTTGTGGGTCCATCTTAGTCATCATCTACTACAAGAAGAAACTTCTCTGATGAGGCTTGAGTGTTGCCCTGATCTATGGGTATAGCAGTCTGTCATTAGGAGTCACTGTGTTGCTATGTTCCTATAATAATATTAGGTTTTCCCATAGGCCTATGACCTATCTAGTCTCAAGTTCTTGACAACTTTGGCAGTGTCGGGTATGAGTTTCAGCTCGTAGCTTGGGCCTTAAATCCAATCAAAGAGTGATTGTTTTCTCCCATAGCGTGTGTGTCACTATTACATCAATATATCTTACAAGCAGCTTGCTGGTTCAAGGCTAATTACTTCTATATACTTGATAAATAGTAACCCCTTTTCACCTCACCATTCATGATACTTCCTATTATCTTAGAGGGCTGACTCTATAGAAATTGTTGTCAAGTGTATTTACATTATTGAACTTTCCATTTTCTCTGGATAGTTTCCAATGAGTTAGAAGGCAAAAATCCAATAGCTCTCTCATTGGACTTAAGACCTACTCAGCAAGAGGGTTACCATATTTGGTACTGAAACCTACATAATTATTCAGTGCTAGTGAAATCATGATTATTGGAAGACAATATATGCCCACTAATTTACTAAACCAGAATAATCTTTAATAACAATCTATAAACATTTGTCTTCATACAGATAAGTGTAGTCTTTATCCCTCATCAAGATGTCTCTTCACAATAGATGGGGACTACCCAGAAAACCCCAACCAATCAAGTGCAGGGCTCTGGAGCCCAGTCCCAATGGATACATCTACAGAGAACTCCTGTACGTAAGACTCTGCTAACATTGCAGAAGAATGGATGGAAAGACTGTAAGAGCCAGAGGGTCAGGAATTTGCTGTGAGACTGAGTCTCTTAGTAACATCAGAACCTACACATGTAAAGTATTACCCACATGGCCACTCAAAAATGAGCTCAACAAGGATGACACCAACTAACAAGCCAAACTAGACAGAGAAATGCTTAGAAGTCCTCAGCCTTACACAAAGAACTACAGGCAACTACGTAAATCAGAGAGTGGGAGACGTAGTCCTCCCTAGAAAGAGCATACCAATTGGTTGCCCTGTATCCAACAGTCAACCTTGAAAACATACCTATAAATAACATTATATGGACTCAACGGATCATATTCAGGAATATATCTATACCGATACATATGTATAGATATATTTACATACACAAATACACAAATGCATACAATAATAATTAATTAAAAAAGAGGCCATGAATTTGAAGGAGATTAGAGATGGGTAGTAGGAGGGTTTGGAAGGAGGAAAGGGAAGGGAAAAACATTGTAATTAAATTATAATCTAAAAAAATGAACAAAAAAAGAAGCAAAAAGTCCTCTATAAACCAAGGACATGTCATCATCAATATTGTTATAATGATATCAATTTCAAAGTTAGACTAATTCAATAAACTGAAACGCAAATGAATATCATAATTAAATGTTCTAAGCAAGAACTTCTGTCATAAAAATTTATCTTGAGAGGTGCTTTTCCTGTGACTGTATTACATGAGAGCAAAACTTGGCAAAGCAGGGAGCTGTGTGGTCCTGGGTGATGGATGAGCCACAAATTACAAACTGATGGTCCTAAGTAGAGAATATCAATTTCCCAAACTGAAAGAAATAGCATTTTCCTTTTCCTTCTGGTTTTCAGGCCTTTTCTAAAAACATTAAAACTCCGGCGTAAATATGAAGTCTCTCCTTTGGTTAAAAAGCAAAGCCAGTGCACAAAATAACAATTATAAAATAGTCATGAGAAATAGATTTAGTAGAGCAATACAGCTTCCAGAAAAATGATGTGTGGGTTTAAGATGTGCAAAAATGGCTTCCTTCTTCGACTCTGCCGAGAGCACTGGAGAGGCCAGGTTAGCACACATGAGCAGTGTAGGGAGGTGGGAGAGAGAATGCAAGGGGATCTGTAGCAGTGCCGTGTAAACGGCTGGCTCCTGCTTCTCTATCAAGACTGGATGCTGTTGCCTCCACAAAGGGTCTTCTTCATCTGTTTCTTGTATTTCCATGTCTATCTTGAGGCCTTCCTGCCGCTTGAGTACTCAGAGATGGCCAGTCTTCTTCCCTCGGGACCTCTCTGCTCCAGTACTGGCCCTGGATAGTATGCTGGTTTTGAGACTGCCTTTGGTAGCCTAGTCCTCTGGTTGGGAGCTCAACCTCTTCTGCGCTCCTCACTCTATGTATGTGAGAGGACTTTAGTAAAATACCCCAAAGCCCCATTTTTCTATCCAAGAGAGACTGGTGACCCTGTTTATTCCACAGAACTGGAAAAGGAAACGGATAATTCATAGGCACACCAGTACAGTGTGTGTAACAAAGTGAGTGTCTCATGACTGCTAGCTATTCAAGCAGGTCCAATTCACACTCTTTTCCAATAAGGACAAATACTTGTAGACAGAAGATTACAACCCTTAGCACAGCTTACCTGGCCATCTTAACATGAGCCTCAAGCTAATTCTTGTTTGGTTGTTTTTTTTGGGGTTTTTTTTTTTTTTTCATACTCTGTGCTTCCAGCCCTGGCACCCTACCCTATAACCTGTATTCATCAGGAATACTGGCAATCAAAACTTCCCACACACTATCTCATCTCCTTTTTTATGCTCTTACAGCTACTTCTGACTGAATCTCCACAATCCCAAAAGTGCATTTTAAACCTTAGCATAGTCTTCATGATATGAATCAAATGCCATAACATCTAGAAGTAGGCTCATGGCTACCCCATTTGGAAAAAATTCCCATCCTATTTTTCTGGGCCTTTGCAAATCTGTTATAGACAAAGTCACATCCACCCTTGTGTCCTCAAAGACATGACTGAAGCAACACATACACAGACACACGTCACCCCAAGCCACCCAAATGGTACTCTATGACACCCCTGTTCTTAATAGAAATGTGCAACAATTTGCTTTACAGACATCAAGACTGAACAGGAAACAGAAGATGGTGCCCGGAGTTACTGTATGTACCAAGACAGAATAGTAAACATTGTAAGAAGAGAAGAAGTCAGACATCTATCAGGCAGCACTGGGGACCCATGACTCACACGGTTAAAGGAAGTTGTGGGCAGTTTGGAATCACTCTGGTTCCCAAGGTAGAACTCACCTCAGTAAGCAGGTTTACCATCAGGTCCCACTGAAATGAAAACAACTGTGTTTGCACTGTATTTCACATTCTCCGGACCACTAAAAACACTGTGTTTTCACCGAATCTGCTTTCTTTAAAATTTCTAATTCTGAATGCAAAGCCACCTCCTGCAGCAAGCTTTCTTGTCAGACTATCCTTGGACCACCAGCCTGCATATAGTGACCCAGAGACTTATTAATTATGAAAACTTGGCCATTAGCTTAGGCTTTTCCTCATCTAGCTCTTACAACTTAATTAACTCATAATTTTTTATTTACATTGATATTTTGCCTGTATGCATATCTGTGTGAGGGTGTCAGATCTTGGAGTTGCAGACAGTTGGTAGCTGCCATGTGGGTGCTGGGAATTGAACCGAGGTCCTCTGGAAGATCAGTCACTGCTCTTAAACATTAAGCCATCTCTCAACCTACATTCTGCCATGTGGCTCAGTTACCTCTTCTTAGTATGGCACATCTGACTTGCTCCAAGTCCATTGGCAAAATCACATGCCTAGATTTCTCCTCCCAGTTTCTCTCTCTGTCCAAAAGTCCCACCTATCCTCTCCCGCATAGCTATTGGCCATTTAGCTCTTTATTAAACCAATCAAAAGTTGCCTTAGGCAGAGACACATCTTTACAGTGTAAACAAATATTCCACAACAATCACCAGTTATGCAGGACACTGGAACTACTTTAAAGGCAAAATAAGATGTCCTGGTCACTCTCTAACCTCATGATCTCTTACTTCAGTTTTCTAACAACTGAAAGGAACAAATGCCAGGAGCTATGGTAACACCATGCAATTGGCAGGAACTAACTTTCTTAATGCATTTCCAAATTATTTTAGTCCTTTCCTGATTATAAAGGTTTTTCTTCATGGAATTTTTTTTAATGGATCCATTACAAAAACTTTAGTTCTTGTCACTGCTTTGCATGATGATATGTTCCAACTTGGAGAAAATATGCATCCATAATCAATGCAAATCTTAATAATCAGGTCTTCATAACAACAGTGTATCATGATGTCAGAGGCAATTGATATTTATAAGCAAAACAACAAGGTCCTTAATAACCATTTACGGTCCACAATTATCCCCTGGGGTGCTAAAAACCAAAGACCAGAAATAAAAAGGTAATTCATAATTTTGAAAGGACAAGACATACACTAACCTCTACAGCTGATTGTCATCAGTTGAGCTGATAGGTAGCAGTCCAAGCCCAAGCTTTTCTGTGCAAACCACTGCATTTTCACACAGTGAGAGGCTATTCTCTCAGGTCTCCTGGTAAACGAGCAAGGGATTAATTCAATCTGTGGTTTCACCGAGTGAAAAGGTAAACAGCAATTCATTGAGCCCTGGATAATGCAAAGGTCATACTATTCTAAAGAGATAATCCTTCAAGTATACTTGCCCAAGTATCTGACCATTTGGGAAAGAATTATCAGGAAACTGTGCAAGGCAGAGAACCCAAACCATGCTTCCCCTGACATCAAGCTTGAGGTGCCGACTTGGAAAGAGTCACTCCCAACTCACACCAGAGGGAAAACTGAGCAGATTGATGGGAAAGAGACCACACTCAGGAGAAGGCCCCCTAACTGCTTACTAACTGCTTCCCGGGCACTGGCTTTGGCTTCACCAACACTGAACTCTCTCAGACATTTACGATGATCTATAGCCTCACTTTGAAGTTTATCCAAAAAAAGCTACAGAGTCATCGAGTTTTATTTCCATTAGATTCCTCTGGAATTCACTGTCTTGAGAGGACTTTGGACTGAAATGATTTTGCTTTGTTTGTCATGGAAACATATACTCTAGAATTGTATATTTTCTCTTAGATTGTGAATCCCCAATATTAACACACATACCTATGGATATTAGAGCATACTTGATTGTTATAAACAAAGGACATTTTTCTTTGGTTTTGAGTGCTAATCGAAGTGTAACAGAAACAGCCACAAATCTTCAACTCTGTAGAGCCATAAAAAAAGGAAGAACATGCATTGTTGTGTGTTTACAATTTAGGCCATGAAGAGAGAATAGAATATACTTTAAATTTGATAAATAATCAATTTCATGGCCCATGGTAACAGACATAAATGTCAGGTGAAGTCAGTGCACTAATGCCTGACAACATGGACAGATGCAGGAAAACAGCAGCCTCAGTGCTAGACCGACAGGAAATTACTCAGGAGTTCCAAGGGACAATCACTTCTATAAACCGGGTGTTCTGGGCGAGGGATTATAACAAGGACAGCTCACATGCCCATTTCCTCCAAGTTTTCATTCCAAACCTCTTGAATCATAAGCACAGACAGTGTCACATCAACTAATCTCTCTGCCAATGATGCCTTCTTGAGGTTGAGCACCACTCTCTGCTCTTCCTTCCCAACTGAGCAATGTTCTGAGGTGCTGCCATCTTGTGGCTGTTTCCAGAGAACACATGAACACCAAGCATGGAAACACCACCGTCCACTGGAGGAAATCTGGAAATGTGAGTTTTCAAAAGCAGGCGTTTGGAAGACAGGAAGTTTGTGCCTTCTAAAGGATAACTCGCCCAAGTGTACTTCATTTAAAATGGTGTGCATGGAAGTGAAATTCACTTAAAATCAAATCACTTTTTAAAATCATAACAGTTTCAATGTGCTGAGTATATGCAGGCTAACAACTACTATCAAAAAGACAAAAATGCAACTAAAGAGTAGATAAGACATGATAAGATTAGACACCTGCCCTGAAACACAGATGGATGCCCTGCTGATCTATCAGATGAGCTTTGTATTTGGCATTTCACAGAGAAGCATGGGGACTGAAAAAATGACTTAGTCCGTAGAAGGCTCACCTTCCAAGTAAGGTCCTGACTTCAGATACTCAGGCCCCATATAACAGCCAGGTGTGGCTGTTCATGTCTGTAACCCCAGCACCGAGGAAGCACCGGGAGCAGAGAGCCACAGCCCACTGGCTCTGACCTAAGTCAGACACTATATCTCAAAAGACAAGGTGGAAAGAATCCAAAGAAGTTACCCGGCATCAACCTCTAGCTTCCATACACATGCACCCACACATAAACAGAGGCACACACACATGCAGAGAGATAGATGTATGCCTCAATCTTGTATCCAGTCCTTCTGGCCTGAGACTTTTTAAGTTCTTTCCAGCAGCAGCGAGAAAGACAGGGAGAGAGGGAGAGAGAGAGGAGAGAAGAAAGAAAGAGGTACCATCATAGAGACATATTACCTCAAATTTTTATTTGGATTTTTTTTTCACACCTTCAGTACAGCTGAACTAACAGGTCCATGATGCACCTGCATTCTTTTCACTTAGCTTCACCACCTGTTAATATTTTGCTGTGTATCTCTATTGACTCCAAGCTATTTTTTTTCTTCTGAACAATTTGACAGCAACTTGTGACTGTTAAGACCTCACTGTGGAATATCGTAATGTTTATTTCCCAAGAATACAGACATTCTTCTCCATAACCACAGAATCAGGACCACTAAAGAAATTAACACAAAGTCAGTGCCATCATGCAGTACAAGCTAAACATCCCTCATCTGAATGCATAACACCTCAGAGTACAAAACAAGTTAAGCCCCAACATGACAACGCAGACACAAAATTCCATATTATGCAACTGTGTTCCATCAAAACCATTTTTTTTTATTTTTGCAAAATATTGCTTTCCATGTACAGCACATATATGAAGCATAAGTGAATATTGTGTTTATACCAGAGTCCTATCCCCAAGAGGTTTTACTAGATACATACAACCATTTCAAAATCATTTTAGAAGCCCATAATCTCCAAGTATTCAACCTGCATGAAGTCTATTTCTTCTATTTTTATAAAGTCTTTATTTTTTCTGATCCAGGATCTGACTAAGCTACACCCACAGGACAAGACAAGACTTCTCCACTACAGCATTAATTTTCCACGGCATTCATGATGGGATGAAAACTCGGGCGAGTGTTCAACCAACCATTCTCCACATTCTGAATTTGTTCACATGTTCAGACTGCTGGGGACAGCGCTACCTCCTTCTAGTCCCTGCCATACCGCCTCTCTTTCATTAGATGGCAAACTGTCTTGGGGTTTTTAACATAAGCACTGGAGTCCTGCAGCGAATAACCAAAAGATGTCTCTTTAAGTGACTTGCCTGCTGTGGGATGTTCTGTATGTCCTGTGGGAGCCCTTCTTGGGTTCTTTGTGGCGTTACCCAGCAGGTCCGTATAGAGGATGATTAGGACCATGGGCCTGAGTGCAGGTGTTTGAGATGGTCTGCACTTGGCTGTGCTGGGGGATGGTTTGTATGTCAAGTTGCTCTGATTGGTTAATAAATAAAACCTGATCGGCCGTGGCTAGGCAGGAAAGATAGGCGGGACTAACAGAGAGGAGAAATAAAAGGACAGAAAGGCAGAAGGAGACGCTGCAGCCGCGGCCATGACCAGAGACACTGCAGCCGCCGCCATGACCAGCAGCATGTGAAGACGCCAGTAAGCCACCAGCCACATGGCAAGGTATAGATGTATGGAAATGGACCAATTTAAGATAAAAGCACAGTTAGCAAGATAAGGACAATTAGCAGGAAGCCTGCCACGGCCATGCAGTTTGTAAGCAAATTAAGTCTCTGTGTTTACTTGGTTGGGTCTGAGCGGCTGTGGGACTGGCAGGTGACAAAGATTTGTCCTGACTGTGGGCAAGGCAGGAAAGCTCTAGCAACAAATGGCGCCCAACGTGGGGCTAAAGAAAAAAAGGGAAGAAAAAAAAAAAGAGAGAGACTAAAGAAAAAGGACAAATGAACAGGGATAAAGGCCGGTGTTATGAAAAAAATAAATAAATACTAAAGACAAAGTCCCTTAACCAAGAGGCGCTCCAATAAAGTGTGATCTGAGAAGAATCCTCGCGTGGTGGTAAAGAGGATTCAGAACTCAACACACGGAGCAGTGACGTCAGTAAGTTCTCCAGGAATGGTGACTTCGGTAAACGCCCCACAGTTCCTAATTCTCTCTCTCAAATGAGCTGCAGCCGCCGGTTTGAGTTACTGGCGGGTTCCTGGCATGTGTGCTTGACCTGCAGTATGGCGGGAATGAGGCCTCTGCAAATGGCACATTAAGCTGCGTGGTGGATTTAGCCTTTGCTAGTTACAAAACAAAAAAGGTTTCTGGGCTACACGCTGCTTGGATAAAAGCACAGACCCACGATGGCTCCCAGAGCTGGTGGAAAACGTACCACTGCCATGTTGGGAAGCTGAAGGGGGCGGAGCCAGCAGCCACAGAGCTGTTTCAGGCTTAAAAGGCTACAGTTTAAAGCAATAAGTTCGCAATAAGACAGATTCAGATGGAACAAGACTTTAAATGCTTTACAATGTGTGTAAAAATGTACATAGGCTTGGAAGAGAGAGGAAAAGGAACATAGACAGTTATATAAAGAAATAGAAAGTTTAAAAAAATAAAGTCTTTAAAGAGAAAGTAAAAGTAATATAAAAAATAAGCCATGTAAAGATGGATATCACACAGAGAGTTTGGATTATATTGTCTTTGGGATTTTTAACTGCAGAAAAACATTTGATCGTAAAAGATGTTGAGTTAAACCAATATGTATATATTAAAGATATCTTGACTTTAAAATTTGGATATAAGGATGTGTTACTTTGGAAAGGAGACTCTGCTTTTGTCTCTACAGAAAGCCAGAGGCTATGGATTTGTTCCAGATTAAGATACATCAGGTTTGACCAGCCAAGACCACCTGAAAGGTCTCCGATGACACCATGGCCCAGATGATCCAACATCCAGAATCGTTTCAAGGCAACTGGCTCAGACGATACGGTCTCACGGACTACTCCATGATCCTAAAATTTTCTTTGCATCCCCATAAGATACAGTGCCCCCCTCCAGCAGGAAGTAGTTAAGAGAAGCTACGCCCAAATTCCCAAATATACCAAGCTGACTTTGGAGATGTGTAAAAGTTAAAACCTTCCTTTTTAAAAAAAAGAAAAGGGGAGGTGCTGTGGGATGTTCTGTATGTCCTGTGGGAGCCCTTCTTGGGTTCTTTGTGGCATTACCCAGCAGGTCCGTATAGAGGATGATTAGGACCATGGGCCTGAGTGCAGGTGTTTGAGATGGTCTGCACTTGGCTGTGCTGGGGGATGGTCTGTATGTCAAGTTGCTCTGATTGGTTAATAAATAAAACCTGATCGGCCGTGGCTAGGCAGGAAAGATAGGCGGGACTAACAGAGAGGAGAAATAAAAGGACAGAAAGGCAGAAGGAGACGCTGCAGCCGCCGCCATGACCAGCAGCATGTGAAGACGCCAGTAAGCCACCAGCCACATGGCAAGGTATAGATGTATGGAAATGGACCAATTTAAGATAAAAGCACAGTTAGCAAGATAAGGACAATTAGCAGGAAGCCTGCCACGGCCATGCAGTTTGTAAGCAAATTAAGTCTCTGTGTTTACTTGGTTGGGTCTGAGCGGCTGTGGGACTGGCGGGTGACAAAGATTTGTCCTGACTGTGGGCAAGGCAGGAAAACTCTAGCAACACTTGCCTCTATACAATCTTAGCGGAGGGACACAGTGGTCCTTGTATCCTCGGGAAGGAGCAGGACAGTTGAAGGGTTCCGCTCATGGTTGGCTGTTCTGGCCCATGGGTCACCCTCCTGACCCTTTTCCACACAAGCAGCTGCTGCTCCAGTTCCAATCCTAGCTGTCTGGTCATTTTGGACTAAATTTATCTTTGAGAAGAACCAGAAGATGGTCAAAGAACGCGACACTGTTCTGAAGTCCATCAAATAGTAACAGAGCCAGCCCTGAGTCACCCTCCTCCCCATCTTCTCAGCCACGGTCATTTAGAAGTGTCAGGGAGAGGGCTTTCCTTCAAATCATGCTGGTATTTTCCATTATTGTTCATTTGAATTGATATCTTTCTTCAATCTTGTATCCAGTCCATCTGGCCTGAGACCTTTTAGGTTCTTTCGGGCAAAAGCAAATAACATTGTCTCCTGAAGTCAACATGTGTGAACTTTCTTACATGCATTTGTACTTTACATTAAATAGGAACCTGGTAGATTAGTTCAGTTATTTATTAATACAGTCTGGAATACAAAACCTAACAATGCCCAATGCCAAGGCTCAAATTCTGTTCCATTCCTAACACTCTAGTTTCCTAGTCTTACCTTTCAATACGGGAAAAAAAAAATGTGGTTCTGAGATGTGGGAATATGGTTGTGCTGGCCCCGGGATCACCCTGCTTGGCCAGAGGATGTGGCACCTAGCTGTCCAGCAGTGCGATCCAGGCCAAAAATTAGTCACTTCCAGCTTTAGGGCTCAGCCAGTTCCTTTGTGGTATTTGGCTATTGGATTGCTATACCCTGGCCACTGCTGATTTCCTCTTTTCTCTGGAGCTAAGTTTCATAGTGGCATTAAACAACTCCCACACCAAGAGACTTAGTAGAGGGCATACAGACTAGTCAGAAAGCAAACAAAAGATGATGGGTTCCAGTTCTAGAGTCCTATGTATTGACGTTCCCATTTTCTAAGTGGGAAACATTTAGAAAGTTTTTTATTTCTTTTCCCACCTATGAATGAGAATAATACATATCTTTCAGAATGCTTATTAAACGTAATTATATAGAGATTACACATACACACACTGATTTCAATGTCTGTCATCCCTTGCAAAGATAAATCATATGGCTCTGTATTTTGTTGGTTAGTAAGAGGTTGTTGGGGAAACGACTGAATTAGACTTGGCCCTTTAAGAAACTGAAGCTAGCGGTGAAGAAATTCTTCATAGATGATAGGGGGGGAGGCTTCTTGATAGCATTAAGGCTCCTAGTGAAAGACTTGCAGATATAGTGTCCATGAGTGTTTAGTGTGGCCTCTGCCCAGGAAAGGGAGACCTTAGCAAATGAGCTCCTCCTCACAGGATAAGCGACTTTTTGGACAGCAGCTGCAGGATTTCCTGACTGTATTTTGCTGAACATTTGGCCTCAGTTAATAGAAGCGCAGTGGTCTATGGGTTGGTCAAATGACACCGTGTGTGTGTGTGTGTGTGTGTGTGTGTGTGTGTGTGTGTGTGTGTGTGTGTGCATGCACATAGGTATATATGTATGTGTGTGTGTCCTCTCTCCTCTCGTGTTCCCTTTCCCTTCCCTTCTCTGTCCTCTCTTCTCCTCTCCCTCCCTCCCTCCCTTCTTCTCTTTCCCTCTCCCCCACCTCCATCCCAATTCTTACAGAAGTGAAATTGTCCTAGTTGTCTATACTGGGTACATGAATTCATACTATAGAGGGAAGGCAAATGTTGGGGATGGGTTTATCAGCCCCTACAAACCTTGCAAAAATCACTTCACCCCAACATTCTCCTCCCCTGAGGCCACTGCATCCCCTCAGCCTGTCAGTACCAGTCATCACTGTCATCTGGTGGAGATGGAACACAAGCTAAGCTCCTTTCTCTGATCTCAAGTCACCTTGTTTTTGGAGGTAGCTATGAGATTGGTTTGTCTAGGAAGTTTAGCCTTATGATGCTTGGTTTTCATATCAGTATAGATTGATCTAGTTACTGGTTTCCTCTTCATTTCATTCTCTTGAGAAGCAACAAGAATGAAGAAGTTATTTAAGTAGAGCTCACACATGTAACATCACTGTCTGCCAGACACTGAGCAATGTCTGATATGTTAAACACTTAATCCTCACAACAAACTGATGAGGCAGCCATTGTTGTTACTCACCTTGATAGCATAAAGAGAAGCCCTGAGAACATAAGCAGTTTGCTCAACGTCACACAGTTGGGGACTTGATTCCAGGTCGTGAAGTCTCCGCCATGCATCCACCTGCACATCTCACTTCAGACTGGGTTCACAGGCACAGAATTCCACTTCTACAGTTTTATGGGTTCAGTTTATCATAATAAGAAGTGCCCACAAGTAAATGTCACATGCTGGTATTTTAATATGAAAATTCCACTACTGTCATTTTTATTTTAACTTCCAGTGCTGAACAGTGATGGAAGTTACTGTCTTCATCCGTTCCAGAACTATTCGACAGATGTCTCTTCCATTCCTTGTTTTTAAATTAATCTAAATTATGAACTATGTGGAATTTCTCATGGCTTATTTCCTTGAGAGATGTTTCCCAACATATCAAAACATTCATTTCAAGTATTACTGAGGGATGTCCAATGCCCTCACTTTGGGCCTTCTTGAAGAGAAGAACAATCAGCATGTTTCTCTTTCTCTTCAGAAATAACCAACTTCGGTGCATAATCACGTTAAGGAGGGAAGAGGAAAAGGGAGATCATACTGAGTTTTCTTTTTTTCAAAAGGTGAGTGAAGATGTTCGGATTCTATGATCGCTCACAGACAACCTTGCAGAAGAAGCCACAGAGTTGAAACAAACAAAATATGTTTATGCCAAATAGAGAAAATTGGATATTTATTTTAAATACTTCACATTTCACTTACATTAATACAGATGATGTGCTGCTGGCAGTGGCTGCCTATCACAATCTCAAACCAAAAATGTAGAAAACATGTTTCCACGCACATCTGGTGGGATGGAAATTAATTCACACTCAAAGCAAATTCAGATCAGCAGCTCCAATAGATTATATTCCAGAGAGACACCCAAGGCCCTGCCCAAGGGACTGCTTGTTAATATTCTGACCCGCCCTTTGAAATCCCACCCCTTAGGGCCATCCTGTGTCCTGACCTCATTTTAAGGAAAACCTCCTCCCCTCCCCCCTCCATCCACATGAAGTATGTACACCTCTACTTTGTCTCCCTTCTCTTTCTGCCTTGTCTCCCTCTTTTCTATCTCCCTCTTCATCTCTCTATTATAATAAACGCTCCTCGTGGATGCAGCGCCTGGATGTGAAGGACTTTCCACACACCGCCGCCCCTGCTGCATCTGCCCGCCATGTTTTCCCTCATGAGTGGGATACTCTGGCCCAGCCAGCTGGGGGTTCCCACTCATGCAAATTCCTAACACTACTGTCCTCGGTGCTCAGGGTGACTTGATGCCATGATAGATGGCACTGCTGCTCTGATCTCCCACGAGTTAGAGAAGGGACAATGGTCTCATCTGCTGGCAAGATTCCTGTATGTCCTGGGATGTGGGCACAAGTTGGACCGTGACAGGTGGATGGGACTGAGTCTTCTTTGAGGAATCTATTAGATTTTTTTTGCTTTTAGTTTATCTTAACAGATACATAAAAACATAAAATCATACATATCACTGGGGTATCATGGAAAAGTTTCAATACATACATACATGGCATAATGTTCAGGCTCTGGTAAACATCTGTCTATTCAAACATTTGTCTGTTTCCTGAGGAAATTTTCAAGGTATTTTCTTCTAATGTTATTCTTATATATAATCACCTGCACAATAACACACCAGACTGTCTTATTCCTGTCTGTAATTCAATACCGATGAATAACTTTTCCTTTTGTCTCCTTTCTCTTACTCTTCCCAGCCTCTGGTGACCACAATTCTGTCAACCTTTATGAATGCAATGTTTTAGATTATAGTTCCCTGGAAAACTGGAAATCAGGACCTAAGGACAGAGCTGATACCAGGTGTCAAAGGAGAAGCCAACGAACGGTGGCTGAGTTACCCAAGTTCTCCAGCTCTACCCAAAGGATTACAAGCCTTGACAACTGAGGAGAAAACAGCTAATCCACATCTTCCTAGATGCCCTAGATCCTCTGCTCTGCAGAACAGTCCTTGAAGACTAGCTGTACCAGAGTCCTCTGTACGGTTTGAGTAGGAAATGCCCCACCAATGCCAGAGGCATCATGTCATTTGACAGTGCAGTCCCTAGCTGGTGGTATTACTTTGGAAGGTTCTGGAAGCTCTAGGAGGTAGGATCTAGATGAAGGAAGTAGGTCACTGATAGTGGGTACTTTGGGGTGTTTTGTCCCTGACTCCTTCCTGTCATGCTCACATTCTTCAGTTTCTAGACTACATGAGTCAGATATTCTCTACCATGCTGCTGCAATGCTCCGTCCAATCACAGAGAGCCAAGCAACCATAGACTGAACCCTCTGAGACCATGAAACAAAGCAAAACTTTTCTCCCTTAAGTCACTTTTGTCCCGCAGTTAGTCACAGAGACCAGACAGCCAATTAACACACCCTGCCCGTCAGGGGTGTTGTCCCCATGACCTTCATTTTTCTTGTTTCCAGGGAAACAGGTTGTCTCTTTTCCATAGGAAAGGAAACTAGAGCTTGGAAAATTAAGTGAACCCCATAGTGAGACAACAAATTTCCCAAGAGCGGGACTTCCAGAAAGAACCTTGACCTCTCTTGCCGTCAACAGGGGATTTTCAATGGGGCATATCACTGCAGTTTCTCAGAAGTCTGTAATACTAGGTCTTATAAACACAATATTTAATGGTTGCAAACGAACAGGATAGAATTCATGACTGGAAGACTCAATATTGGTGCTGCTCGTTTGTGTTACCTTGAGATAAACTAGAGCCACATGGGAAGAGGGAACTTCCACTGAGGAAGGGCCTGTGTGCACATTCTCTTTAATTATGGCTGTAGGTAACTGTGGGTGTTTCCACCAGTGGGCAGATGATCCTAGGTTGTGTAAGTAAGCAGGCTAACAAGCCATGGGGAACAAGCCAGTGAGCAGCGCTCCTCCACACTCTCTGCCTCACTTTCTTTCTCTAGGTTCCTGCATGAGCCCCTCACCTTGCCTTCCCTTGATGATGAACTCTAACCTGTAAGATGTACTAAACCATTTCTTCCCAAGTTGTTTTTGGTCAGTGTTATGTCACAGAAAAAGAAACCAAACAAGGATGGCATTCAAACGCAGATCAGAACACAACGTCACGGGAGAGGCTTCTCTGAGGGTGTAAAAAGCTAAGACCTGTCAGGCTGACCTGATGGGGAAAATGGACAAGGCCATCTGCTGGCCGTTTCTTGTCATCAGCATAAAACTCCATGGGGTGTTTAGAGAATAACGTTTGCTTCATGGAGTTTTTGGAAGAGCTTGAGGCTCAACCTCAAACGGTGCTGACAGGGGAAGAATTCCAGAAACGGAACTGCAGACCTGGAGGCTGCTTCTGTCAGACATTAGACATGCAGCTTAAACTCTGAAGCTGCTCGTGCTGGAGACAGAATTCAACACTCCTGCCGCCCCGAATCCTAAAATCCTGCTTCAATCACAGTGCCAGAGTAAGCCCCTTAGGGTTCCATTTCCTTGCCTCTGATTCTTAAGTAAAAGTTGAGACAGGCATGTCTTGATCTCGGTGAAGCCAGCAGTTGTGAGTCTGCGCAGTGACTAGCACCCTTTTTCCCCTTAGGCATTCAGAAAGCAAAAAAAACAATGCCACAAGCATGCAAAAGCCAAGTGACCCAAAGTGATAAACTAACTGTGGAAACACAAACATTTGTAAGACAGCACTTGGACACAGCAAAGATTTTCGTATCCCCACCCCAAATTGAGAATAAAAAAAAAATTGGGATGAGGTTTGGTTAGGCTAGAGCTGCAAGGTGAAGGGGTAAATTTTGTGTTGAAGGATTTGAATCTATACAAAGGTCATCACAAGCACTGAAGAAGTCATTAGTAAAATGAGTGCAGGGGATATTTTCTTAGTTTCAAGTACACCTCTCGCGATAGTACAAATGATGGGGCTGGGGAGACAAAGAGGACAAGATACAGAAGTCCGAAGGTGGTCCGCTCGCATGCAGCAGTACCGACTGATCACAGTTATATGTAAGCATGTTGGCACTGGGTTTGGGAATCCAATGATGAAATATATAACCCTGACCTTAAAGATATTCACAAGATTGTGGATGAGATGGATAAGCAAATAAGCCATAATCATGTATGGTGGTAAGCCCTGGGAGGAGAGAAACATAATGATCAATAGAAAGGAAGGTAAAATGTCTCTATTTAGGACCTTCAGAATAAGACCTGGCTCCATGGAATGGAAGATGTCTATGGTTGATTGTCAAAACACTTCCCTAACAGTCAAGTGAAGATTTCCAGTGTAAAGGGGAAAATGTTATAGAACCAAGTACCAACTAGTACCAACTGACGTGAAAGCCTCCTCCCGGAGGACTACCTTTCATGATACCAAACGGTGCCATACAAGCTTCCAAAAGAGGGAAGCAACCAACAGTCCTATCCAGCTGTGATACCTGTGAGCCAAAACAATGGCCAGCATGATGTGATAACCCCAAGGGTGCAACAGTGTCTCAGATATGCTGTCAACAGCCAACACCTCTCTAATTGGAATTGAGACCCATTCAACAAGAGAACAATCATGCCTAGTACTGGAAACTTAACCAAATCCCTAGAGATAAAGAAGTCATGAATTTTGACTTTGCTCAATTTACAATTGCCACTTTACTAAATCATCATCATCTCTAACTACATTCTAAATATTTGTCCTTATATTCACAGACTAGTGTAGTCCTCACCACTTATCAAGGAAACTTCTTTTTTGCGATGGATGGAGACCATTACAGAAGACCACAACTGGTCAAAATGCAGAGTTGTAGCACCCAATCCCAACTGATATATCTACAACCCAATTCCTGTGCCTAGGACTCTGGGATCATTGAACAGAAAAACTATAAGAGTCAGAAAAACAGGGAGTTTTCTGTGCACTGTGTCTCCTAGAACTGTCAGAAACTACACTCAGGAAGTCTCACCAACATATCTGCCTAAACAAGACCTGAACAAAGACAACAATAGACATGTCAATGTGGATGAGGTAAAGCTCATGAGGCCTCAACCCTACAAAAAGAACTATAGGTAACTGAAGAACACTGACCACAGTATAGTCTTCCCCAGGGAAGAGAACACCAATTAGTTATCCAGTACCAAATGGCCAGCCCTGTACAAGTAACATTATTCAAACTGAGCAGACTGTATTCATGTATTTAGAAATGTGTGTGTGAGAGAGAGAGCATACGTACATATGTGCCAGTGTGTGTGTGTGTGTGTGTGTGTGTGTGTGTGTGTGTGTGTGTGTGTGTGTAAAACAATTGAAGGGGGAAAAAGCCATGATTTTGAAAGAGATCAAGAAGAGGAGATGCCAGATGCATGGCATGGTTTGGAGGAAGGAAGTAGAAGGGAAAAATGATGTTATCATATTATAATCTCAAAAAAATTTAAATATATTTTATAAAAATAACCAGGACCAAAATATGTGATGTTTTAAAGGTCTTTAGCAGCAGGGATTTTAATTCTGGAAATTGAGGTCACTTGGGAGATGGACAGATTAAGAGACACCTGCAAGTCACAGTAAGAAGACTTTCAGCAGCACAAAGATGAAAATGTTAACAATATGGAGAAGACTAGCATGTCTTTTATGCAAAGATGACATGCAAATAAGTGTATTGGTGTTGGGGAATATATACGGGTGTGTGTGTGTGTGTGTGTGTGTGTGTGTGTGTGTGTGTATCAGAAATGACCAGATTGTATTGATGCATTTAGAAATGTGTGTGTGCACATATGCATACATGTGCATATGTGTGTGTGTGTGTATATATAACAATAGTTAAAGAAAAAAGAGGCCATGAATTTGAAAGGGAGCAAGGGGAAGAGGTAAAAGGCACAGTGTGTGTGTGTGTGTGTGTGTGTGTGTGTGTGCATATATTATATATGTGCATATATAATGTACTCATGTTATATAATATATTAGCTAATGTTAATATTTATTAATATATAATAGAATTTTAGTCAGTCACAAAGAAGAATGAAATGATGTCATTTACAGGAAAATATATGGAGATTATGTTAAGCAAAACAAGCCAGAAAAATAGGAGAGGGGAAATAAAAGAAGACAAAGGGAGGAAAAGAAAGACAAATAACATGTTTTTTCCCTCACATGCAAAACCTAGACATAAATACATGTGTATATGGCACACACCATGTGTATGTGTCATGAAAGCAGAGGGAGGCTTATTCTGAGAAAGAAGGAGATCAGTAAGAGGGGATGATAAGCAGGAGAGAGGGACGAGCATGAATGTTAACAAAGTATGATGGTAAACTTGTCTGAAATATCAGAATGAGATCCATGGTTTTACAAGATAAGTAAATAAACTAATAAAAAGCCTTCTCATTTGAAAAATTGTTTAAAGTTAACACAAAGTACAGAACCTGTGCTGGCTGGTTTTATGTCAACTTGACACAAGCTAGAAGTAAGCAACCCTTGAGGACATTTTCTTAATTAGTGATTAATGGGGGGGCATCCCAGTGGGAGTGGGGCCATCCCTGTGCTGGTGGTTCTTGGTTCTATAAGAAATCAGGCTGAGTAAGCCATGGGGAGCAAGCCAGTAGGCAGCACCCCTCCACTGCCTCTGTATTAGCTCCTGTCTCCAGGTCCCTGCCTTCTTTGATTTCCTGTCCTGACTTCCTTCAATGATGGACTATGCTGTGGAAGGGTAAGCCAAATAAACCCTTTCCTCCTCAACTTTCTTTTGGCCATGTTGTTTCATTATAGCAAGAGTAACCTAACTAACAAAAACTTCAAATTTTTTAAATATAAATAAATACCAAATTATGGTTTTGCTATCATTGAAACTATTGAAATGACCTTTCAAGACTGGAAGAAGCTAGGGAACCTTGCCACCATGGAATCAGCCAAGCTGACATTGCTCTATGTCTAACTGTCTTCCACATCTCTTCAAGGCCAGCAACAGTCCAGTTTGAAAAAAGGTCACTGTAAAATTTTAGCAACTTGATTCAACAACCACTACTGCCCAAGATCTTTCCCCTTTTCAGTAGCTCTTTAAGGAATGCTATTTATTTATAACGTAGCTGCCAAGGCAACAATATTAAAGAGCATATTCTCCCCCCTCGCTCCTGATCATGAGAAGAGTTAATCTTTTCTTTATCTTTTCTTTCTTGAAATAGGGTCTCACTCTTCACCTAAGCTGGGCTGGAACTGGAAATATAGCCTAGGTTAAAACACAAACTCATGGCAACCCTTCTGCCCAATCTCAAAATTGTTGGGATTAAAATCATGAGCTACCACACTCAGTTAATTTCTGGATCTTGAGTGCCAGCTGACAAGTATCTACATTTAGTGCCCTCTAGAAATGTCAACATTGTTTGGGTTCTAAAGAAGGAATATGTTATTTAGGATATATTTGCATCTACTTTCTTCCATATATCCTCTTATTATGTATTTTTGTATGCATGTATGTATAGATAAATATATATACACGTTACACTATATATCAATTCTTTGGAACATTAAACTTTTAAATGAAATTTTTAAAGAAATACTTCTTTAAAAAAAATCACCTTTGTGACCTCAAATAGAGGCCAGCAGTTTTAACATGTAACTATTACAGCCTCTGCTTTGTGTCTTCCAGCTCTTGGCTGAGTAGCCCTTCACTTAGTAAGCCTTTGATAACTTCTCATCACCTCTGACTCTCAGGAAAAGGCTGGTTGTTTTGCCTCATCCATTTACGTGTCAGGTCGAGATAGCACAGGAAATGATGGAGTTGCAGGATGGCTGATTAGATAGGCTTCTTTCCAGAGATTACCAGCCAGGCTTTAGAAGAACAAGCTATGTATGTATGTATTACAGGAGGGTGAGGCCTCACTGGCAGATTTCCTCCAAATCCTGAATGCTTGCCAGTGTGTTGCACAGTTCTTGTCCCAGCAAAGCAGATGCCAAGACTACTAAAATGGTCTCTTTGTTGGCTATCAAAGGCTACAATGTTTGGCTCTCTAAATACAACATGAGGCTGTTGCATTCAGAATAGCACTGAGAGAAACAGTCTACATCAAAAACAGATCTTCTTCCCAAATTACTATCCTAAAAATAAGTCTTTCACTATGAAGAATAATGTTGAAATTCACATAATATTACTAACTTCAAGAAAACAGGAGTTGGAAGTGGTCAAGGCCAACAGCATCAGTGTTTAATGCAACTTACTAAAACCATGACCTGCTTTCATATGGCATATGTTTCACTTGGAACATCCTTTCACTTAACAATCTGAGTCCCCCTTTTCTAAAGGGATGTAAGATCACTAGGCAGAAGCAAGAGTTGAAATAGAAATCCAATGAATGATGGAGCTTTCGAATACCAAGTAACCAACATAAAAAGTATACCATACTCCTGTCCTATAGAGTTTACACACTACATATGCTGAACACGAAGCCACCCACCTCCACATCAGACTGACACTTTCAAAGGGTGAAGACAAAGTAAACACAATTTCTACTCCTAATGCCAAAATTTATTAATTCTAAAGTAATCACAGATCTCAAAGAGCCCAGCCCTGAGTTGGTTTGTAACCATTGTTACAACCCAGAGATTGCTGTCGTCACTATGGAGATTGGCCGTTGGCCCCAGCTCCTTGGCATCCCAGCCTCATTATCATCTACACTGGCTTTTCCAGCCCTTCCAGTTTTAATTTAATTTAGAATCTCACTCAAAAGTTCCATGATACGTTTATGATGTTTCTTCCTCTTTTTTACCTTGATACTGCAATGCATTCAGTTTAAAGTGGCTGAATGAAGGTGTTTAGCTCACCCAATTCACTGTGTTTCAATAGCTAAGCTGTCAACCAAGTTACAGTATGACAGGAGGGCTGAAACACCGTGCTTTCTTCAATCTTAACCATACTTCTCCAAAGAATCTGTGATTGACAGTGGCAAACATCTGAGTCAGTGTCAACAAGAGAGACAACTTTCAAGACAATCTAAAACCAAAAATCCAAGCTATATCATTAGTGCCTTGCTTCATGTCATGACTTTCTTTAAGTAATTAATGACCATGACCCATACAGACAACAGAGATCAACACGGCTCATAGATTCTTGGATTTGTATTAGCTTTGAAGCCTCATCTTATGCCTGGATTAATAAAAAAAGGGAACAATCATAGTTTCTACAAATAAGATGTCCCACCCCAGTCCAATACCATGAGGGAGATCTAAGAGGAGTTTTGGGAAGAAATGGGGAGTGACTATGATCAAAATACATTGTATACATGTATAAGAGTCTCAAAAATTAATAAAATATACTTAAAAGAAAAATGAATTGGATAGCAGAGGTAGATATAATGATTGATTTATTACTTAGTAGTTACTCATTTAACAAAATTAGCACCAAGGAAAAGAACAGAATTCCTTCATTCTGCATCTGGACTCCAAATTAACTTCTAGTAATTAGGACTCCAGAGTGTAACAGAAAGACTTGTGGGTTTTCCCCAGGCTTAGGACTCACAGAAGGGTACCTGGTGGCTGGGATACAGCTCTGTGACCACTCAGGCTGCAGGAGCCCTGCCTGGCAGAGCAGGAAAAAAAAACCCATGCTGCTTATGGACCCACAAGGTCCAGTTTCTGAGCACTGCTCAGTAATCTCTTAGGTTTCAGAAAAATGAACTGAAGTGGGAAGCTTAGAGCAGGTTAATTATATTGAGAAGAAATCAGAAGACACACCAAGATCTTTCAACCTCATTTCCCCAGGCCAACATCTAGAAAGTAGAACTTACATCAAAAACAAAGCTTTCTGACACAGACTCTCCCTATGTCTAAGTGTTGGAGGAAAATAAGAATTTTCTCTTGGCTACCAAATTTTCTAGTATTATAATCCATTTCCTTTCCTCTTCTGTCTGAGCTTTGCTTTAAGAGTCTTATACTGGCCCATGATTTTGATATTGTGAGAACTCCTAAACACATTCATTTGTCCCAGAACTCACCTTGTTAGCCTCAGGAATAACCCTGCATGTTCACGTCACATCTCTGTTGGAAAGCCTCACAGGCATCTCTGTTTGAGTCCTTCTGGAATTCGAACAGTTGAGTTGTACTGTTGTAAACCTCAGGAACTATGCATCCACTCTGCCATCTGCCTCAATGTGTCTTACTCCCTTGCTGTGTGGTAAAAGTAGAAATGTGTAGTCCCAAGTTTCCAGTAGGGCACTGTAGGTGTGAGTGGGAACTTCAGTGTGTTGGAATTAAGTATGAAGAATGAAGAGAGGGTAAAGAGACTGAATGACCAGACTTGGAAATGAGATCTCAAGGATTGGGAGAAAGATACAGACTTGGGATGATAAGAGGCTAGGCAACATGTCAAGAAAGAACACAGGAGGTGTGGAACCTGTAGAGGAGACATTCCTTGAGTCAGCTTCTCTATTTACACCTTCCACTCTTTGGGTCACTATAGAAAAGACAAAAATTCTCAGGAATTTCTCCTATACTTTTGATAGTTTCTCCCCTATATCAACTGCACAGGTTTCTTGAGATTTCTGAAGTTTTGGTATCTATTTATATACTCAACAAATTAATGAAGCATTGTGTGTGTGCAAGACACCATGCAATTTGCCAAGGAAATAAGGATAAATATAAAACACACATAGTATTTTTACAGTGCTTAAAGAATGTTGTAAACATCCTTTATAAAACACTATTATGCACAAAATAATCACAGTGGCCACAAACACCACAGTAAGCAAATTGGATTCCATGACTGATTATACTGGGGATTCTACTTCAAGCAGGATGATCAGAAGGGATCTCACAGGAATTCATGCTGAGCACATGCAGGTAGGACTGACAATACCGAGAGCCATCATTGCCGAGGCCCTTAGATACCAAGAATTTCTGTGTTAGAAAGCGTGAGCAGGGGGAGAGGATAAGATGTGAATGCAGAAGACTCTACAGGGTCACACAAGCCACACACTATGATTTGGATTTTATGCAAGCACCTCAAACCACTCAAAGATAATGCTTACATTTTTTAAATATTTTAGCCAATGAGTGGAAGATCAATAAGATGGTAAAAAAGAAAAGAAGGCAAGGAGGTTGCTAAGGAGGATCTTGGAAGAGATGGCAAGGCAGATAATGAAGTTGGGTAAGAGGTACATTAGGCATACAGTCAATAGTGTTTGTGCATAGCTTCTGTAGGGTGTGAAGGAAGAAGAAATCATGAATGAGAGCTAGACTTGGGCTATAGCCTTGGAAAGGAGGAGCTAATCCCCTAAGTGAGGAAATGGCAAAAGGAGAAGTTTAGGGCAAGTGGAGGTCAAGAGTCCAATCTCAAATGTCTCAAATGTTAGAACTATGATGCTTGGGGGAATTTCGAGTACAGGTTTGAGGGAAACATGCAGGGATGTGATTCTAAGTTTGAGAAAAAAATGTCACAACAGATGATGTTATAAGACAGGAGATATTTGAGTGTCCTACATCATGGCCATTACTGGAGGCATGTCTACTATAAGTATACAACAAAATCCAAAAATATGGTAAAGCCCATCTCTTGCCACAGCACAAAGCTTTGGGGGTCAGTACCTATTTATCACTTATTATGGTCCAATATAATGGGTATCAAGAAGTGGGAACTTTGCTAGATCAGTCAATATACTTTTCAGTATCTTTTACACCAGTGTTACTATGAATCCCATTTGTTTCATACTCAATCATCCAAAGCTGTCACTGAGAAATCGAGTAGAAGGGATACATGGCACCAGCTTAGGTACAGATGACTAACCTGGATCTCACCTGTCCCATCCATTTGGCTTACAAACACAGGCCCCCCTATGTTACACTTTGCAGTGGTTCTCAACCTTCCTGATACTGTAACACTTTAGTACAGTTGCTCATGTGGTGGTGACCCCCAAACCACAAAATTACTTCATTGCTATAACTATAATTTTGCTACTGTTATGAATTGTAATGTAAATATCTGACATGCGGGATATCGGATATGTAAGGGTTGCATCTCACAGGTTGGGAACTGCTACTTTATACTACACAGAGGACATAGCATTCTGAACTCCTCCAAACTCTAGACTAAAGCTGGGATTGTTTTCTTACTGCATCCACATTTAAACTACACCCCAAACTGTGAGCTTTTTATTTGATAATATACTAGCAGTATATGAAAAGAAAGGGCATAATCGTAGAGACTTTTTCTTGGAAGAATGACAGAAAATGCAAGGCTTAAATCATGAGATAATATACAGGAAAGGGAAAACCCATTTTTCAAAACATCTATGTGACTTACAACCAAACAGAAATCTAATACAGATTCCGTTCCCAGTTGGAGTTACAAAATAAACCCCAAAAAGTGGTTTCTCCAGTGGAACAGCTTCTAGCCATGTTGTCTCTCTCTTTCCCCATATCTGTTTTCTAAAACTGGCTTTCTTTCTCTGTCTGCTTCTTCTCCAAACCACCTCTTCAGAAACACAAAACAAAGTTATCCAGTGTTTTTGTTACTAGGGAGGTTTTAAAAAAAAATCTCTATTTAATTAAATTCCAAATCAATCTACCAGTTTGTCTAGACAGTCCTGAAAATTGAGTTGAGATAGTTCTATGTATAATTATATTGTAACTATGTTTGGTTTATTGAAAATGTAGTGTTTGATTATGTAAACATTTTTATAATTAAAGATTTTTCATACTGAACTTCTAGCCCTATCCTAATGATGCCATGGGGCATGTATCTCAACAAAATTCTATATTGATTTTTATTCTAAAGAATTTTTAAGTCATACATTGTCTGGGGTTATCAGTTTTTCCTTTTTATGTGCTATGAAGTTAAATGTTGGGAAGACAGCATTTCGGGAATCAGTAAGGAACTTGGAGTAGAAACATCTAGAACTAGCTTCTATACAGTACCTCTGGTCTTCCTCTAAGGGGTAGCTCTGTGTTATAAACACACAATGATGATGCATCCCTAGGAAAGAATAACATAAAATCAGAATAAGAGAGCTAGTGAGACACACTGCTATTTTTAAATAAGGAGAAATTTTTGGGTTTAAAGGGAGATCAAATAAAACACTTGAAAGAGAAAATATGAACTATTGAAATGTCAAAGCTTCACCAATGTTGATATTACTCAAAATTAGACATACTATGGATATTTATTAAGACTTCTCGAGTTCTCCTAAAGATTGATAACACATGTCTGAATATGTTCCATGTTAAATTATCATGACCATTCTGTCTGGCAGAAATCACAAACTGGATGTCCACAGGCCAGTGCCAGACCTCAAATGCACTTTGTTTGATACACACTATGCTAAAAAATGGTTGAGAGATTTCTTCAAAAAATAGTAATTCCTGCATATATTTACCAAGTACCCTCCTGCCTGCCCAGCTCACTCTCAGACACAGGAGATGCTTCAGAGCAAAGGCACACAAGGCCTGCTCTAAGGAGACCAGCAGGCAAGCTTAGGACACAGGTAATTAAGAATTAGAGAAAGTGCAGTGAGCATTATGATACAGTGAAGGTGCTGCACAGCTAGTGTGTATCAGCTGTCTTCCACACACTAGGAATTCTGCCATGTGCTTTCCCACATTCTGATGGCCAAACCCTAAGAAATAAGTTCTGTTATCCTCCACATGTTCCAGATGAGCATTCTGAAGCACTGAAAGTTTCCCTCATTTTTCCCAGTCTCATAAGATACAGATTCTCTTCAGTGTTTTGATTTATCTTTTCTGAATTATATTCTCAAGCCACTTATTTCAGTAAGGGAACATCAGCAATGCTGTTACTGCATCAGCAATTACTCTTAATCTATACAGGATCCAAAGCTATGTTTCTCACACATTTTTCTCAGTTTATTCCATGAATAATGCATCCGTGGCATAACAGATGAGAAGACTTTAAACCTAGTTAGAATTCAATTAGCATCTTACGTCTGTTGCTTTGTCGTTTTATCGTTGTAATAGGCAGAATTTTGACCTCCATGGCTGCACACAGTAATATAACATCCATAACAACATTGTGCTATTCGGCAAAGTGACTTCATGGGCATAATTACTAAGCCAGTTTGCCTTAAGGTACAGAATATCCTAGTGGGATTATCCTGGTAAGATCCCTTAAAAGCAAAGAGGTTTCTCTGATGGGAGATTAAGAGATGCTCCAGAAGAAAGGACAGAAAAAATAAAAGCATCACTGTATTATGTATGGATGTATGGATGGATCCCTGATAGAAACTAGACAATATCCCAGGGCATCAGAAAAATGGTGGCTGTTGTTGTCAGTTAACTATTAGTAAGAAATAATGACTATAATGTAAACTTGAATGCAGATACTATGATCAAAACCTAAGGCTCTGGTTGTGCTCCTCTGCTAAATTTCCAAAATTGGTTTGGGCACAGCCATAGTCTCTCTGCAGCCGTGGGCTCCAGTGGTCACCACTCACCTTCAACCCACATTATTGTTATTATTATATTTTTGGTTACAGAAAACTCTCCTTGGTGGCTGGATTCTACTCTAAGTACATTGATTGGTGTGCCTCTAATCTGATGTGTAATAGCGTGGTTTGCACTGTCAAGAGATCAACATTACAAACTTGTGGCTGCCAACCGTCTAAAATTAGGCTTTGTCTATGATTTAGCAGGAAGCAGCTTTTCCTGCCTTGGGAGAAGGAAAGACATCAATCAACTATCAGTTTCCATTTCTTGGGAAAGAAGGAAGTAAAGAATAAAGGAACTGAAGAAGGAAGGGAGAAAAGAAGGAGGGAGGGACAGAGGGATGGAGGGATGGAGGGACGGAGGGACGGAGGAACGGAGGGAGAAGGCAAGCAGGCATGTGGGGAGGGTGGGTTTGTATGTAATCAGGCAATTGAAATGTAGCACATTTGTTAGAATGTATTATCTTCCATGGAAGAAAAGAGTCTTCTGTTTAACCAAGTTATATGCTGTTTTAAGTAAAACGATAGGTAATTGTGTTTACTACAAAACATTATCAATACACAGTGAAAAGTTATCCATAAAATGAATTTTTGATGTAGAAATTTATTCTCCAGGCAGCTTTTATGCAAAACATGTATCTGTTCAGCGAGGTCAGCTGGTGTATAAAAGTCTGTTTTCTTATTTCAGTGCACAGATAGCAAGGAAACTTTAAGAGAAAAATTCACAGTGAACTCATGAATGAGGTATCTGTGGTAAAATAAATTAAAAAACGCTTTGAGCCACGTTTAACCTCAGCTAGCATCTTAAGTCTGTTCCTTCGGCATGCAAAATTTGGACTTACAGTTTTATCAGCATTCCATCCACCCAGCCATCTTTCCTTCCGTCTACCCTCTTGTCTGCTTACAAGCAGTGTGAATGTGTACTGAACTATGCTTTGGGCAAGGCGCACTCTTGGTTTTCTTCCTAGAAAGAATGCGCTTAGGCTGGGGAGATGGCCTGGTGGGTGACAACTTAACTATGCAAGCATGGACGCCTGAGTTCCAGTCCTCAGAACCCACCTGAAAACGAGGCCCAGTGGCATGCATCTGTTATCCCAGCACTCCTATGGCAAGCTAGGAGGCAGAGACAGGCGAGTCCCCAGAGACTCACAGACCCACTAGCCTTGGTCCATTGCAGGGACCAATAAAGAAGAGACATGTCTCAGCCCAGGTGGAAGGTGAGGAAAGAGGCTGTCTTCTGATCTCCACATGTGTGTCATGCCATGTGCATGCACCCGCGTGTATACACATGTGCACATCGTATGCACATACCTACAGAATGAGAGGGATTATGTGTGTGAGCTAGACTGGAATCACCATGGCAAGAGGGATGCAAGGTAGAGGCACTGCAGGCCTCCATCCAAGCACACACATCCATCCTCGCTTACGGCACAGAGGCGGACTTTAAACACAGTGGGCAGACAGAGAAGCAGCCTTGCCAGGGGGCCCTGTCATTTGCTCTTTGAGTGACTGCACATCATAACACTGGTTCTTTCGAAAATAATTCTCCACCTAAAACAGGAATGCTCACTTGTTGCTCTGGGACCTCACAGCCTATCCTGGTGGCTCTTACCCGCCCGAGGGGCAGAAAGAAGGAACCAAGGAGACCTGAAAGATGGACAAAACAGGTTTTAGGCTTCCTCTGCCCAAGGGTGAAGTAAGAAGTAGTTTGTCATGACTTTCAAGTCACTGGTCACATGAATTCAGAACTAAGGTAACATAATCAAGCTCCATGTTTGATGGTAAGGTTTCTCTTGGATCAAAATCCCCCAATACCTGCCCTCCCTCACAGAACATGTTTACCAGGATGTGCAAGGCTGTAGTCCCTAATGCGTGACTATCTTTATGGCATGCTTTCAACAAGTAGAACCTGAATTCCTGGAATTACAGGTCAAATCTATCCCTAAAAATGTTAAGTCTATGGCTTTTTACCCTTTCCTAAAGCAAGGTGCTGCCTCCCACAACTACTTTCTGTGACACACATAAAATGTCAGCAGACGCCGGGCGGTGGTGGCACACGCCTTTAATCCCAGCACTCGGGAGGCAGAGCCAGGCGGATCTCTGTGAGTTCGAGGCCAGCCTGGGCTACAAAGTGAGCTCCAGGAAAGGCGCAAAGCTACACAGAGAAACCCTGTCTCGAAAAACCACAAAAAAAAAAAAAAAAAAATGTCAGCAGACATGAAAACACTAACTGTTTAAGTTTCTTCCCCGTCCTCTGGGGACAATGCTGGGAGGCGTTCGATGCCCAGCATTTGACACACACACACACCACTGTGGGCTTTCTTAAAACAGAGTCTCTGGCCAAACTAGTCTGTTCCAAAGCCCTGGTATTAGGATTGTTTACCTTCATTCTGAGAAGGACTAGAAAGCGCTGAGCCTGCATGTGATGTGTGAGGCCAGGCTGACTCCGCGGGGTCAGGCCGCGGGACCTACAGTCCGTACGAATGTCTAACAGGAACGCGTGTCAGCAGTCAGCGGGGCCTACAGAGCCCCGGGTGTGATGACTGTGTCCATGACAGGAGTGAGCGTGCTTTTCTTACTGAGGGGCAGAAAATCGTTGTGAAAGTGTTGAAAGCACAAGCCCAGAGCCGGAAAGTGAGATAAACACAAAATGCTTTTTAAGTAATAAGATTCAAGGTTTATTCTATGGTTTTGGAAAAAAAAATATTTTAACTAAAATATTTTTAACAAACCCTAACACTGTTCATTATTTATCTAAATCCCTCCAAAATTATTCACTAACCCTGAAATTTGACGCAACTTAAGAGGGAAGACTAAGGAAGGAAAGATGGCTTACCGCTCAAGAATACAGTGTTCTTCAGAGGACTCAAGTTCAATTCCCAACACCCACAATGGGCGGAGCACAGCTGTCTGTAACTCCAGCTCCAGGGGGATCCAGTGCCCTCTTCTGGACTTCATCGGTACCCACACACCCGTGCAAATGCACTCACGCAATCACACATATAAACATGCATAAAAATTAAAGTAATTTTAAAAATAATGTTAGTTTAAAAAATGAGTAAGGATGAAGGCAGAGGCAGGTGAATCTTGTGATTTCAAGGCCAGCCTAGTCTGCGAAGTGAGTTCCAGGACAGCCAAGACTGTTACACAGAGAAACCCTGTCTCAAAAAAAAAAAAAAACCAAAGAGAGAGAAAAGGGGCTTGAAATAAACTGCGTGGTACATATACTGGATCACTATGGCCATGGATAAGAGGGGATATGAATAAACCCAGAAGTCAGAAGGGTCCACATCCCACCTCCACAGTTTCCTAACCACGGGCCCTGGCACAGGCTGCTTCATCTGCCTTAAATGTGCCTCTGCTTTCTCAGTTGTAAGACGGCGACAGCAATGGTGTGGGCCTGTGCCAATGACAAATCAATCCAAAGGTTCCAACGTCAAATAAAAAAAAAAATGTTATCTCACACCATTCTTCTGTATGTATGGGTAGTGTGTGTGTATGCCTCTGTGTGTGTGTGTGTGTATGTGTGTGTGTGTGTGTGTATGCCTCTGTGTGTGTGTCTGTGTGTATGTATGCCTCTGTGTGTGTGTGTGTCTGTGTGTCTGTGTGTGTGTATGCCTCTGTGTGTGTGTGTGTGTCTGTGTGTCTGTGTATGTGTGTATGCCTCTGTGTGTGTGTGTGTCTGTGTGTCTGTGTGTGTGTGCATGCCTCTGTGTGTGTGTGTGTCTGTGTGTGTGTGTATGCCTGTGTGTGTGTATCTGTGTGTGTGTGCCTGTGTGTGTGTGTGTGTGTGTGTGTGTGTGTGTGTGTGTGTGTGTGTAGCTGCACGGATGTGTATGGGCTCACGTGCAGATGTCTATGTGTGTTTATGGAGATCAGCAACCTCATGTGTCTTCCCTCGGGTGCTATCTGCCTTTGTTTGAAGCAAATTCTCTCATAAGGATGGAGCTCTCCAAGCAGGTTAAGTTAGCTGGCAGTGAGTCCCAGGGAGAAACTGTGTCTCTGCTTCCATACAGCTAGGATTACAAGTGTGTACGCCACGCTTTTCAAAATGTGGGCTGTGGACTCAAACTCAAGTCCCCATGGCTGCAGGGCAAGCATTTCAGTGCCTAAGCCAGCTCCTCAGCCCACCTTATCGCCTTTCTGAGAAACCAAGAACCCCAGAGGGCCTCGGCTAGGTGGATCGGGGCCCTTTGTGCTTTTGTATTCAAACTGCCAAGAAGGGTTATAGTCAGACTCTTCCCTGTCCGGTCCTAGGAAATCTGTGTCCAAGGTCACATTTACAGTTGTTGACAAGCTTGTGGTTAAGAACTGGAGACCTCAGTCCCTCACCAAGTGAGCCTTTCCACAGGAGCCTGGGTATCCCAAGGATGTGACAAAGGAGAGGAAAAGGAGATGGGGGGAAGTGAAAATAGGGGAGACAGAGAGATGATGCGGGGAACACAGACCTGTCTCAACCTAGCATCCAAAGTCAGGCATGACCACTCTAGCTTTGTTTATCTGAAACAAGCCATGAAATCCAGCCTTCTTTCTAAAGGAAGGGAGTTAGATGCTACTGAATAGCTACCTCAAAGTTTGGAAAGGCTTTCTGAGGTTTTGTGGTGGTGGTGGTGGTATGGTAGCTTAGTGGTGGGTTTTCTCTTCATTTGGTTTGAGGATTTTTCTTGATGTTTTCTTGATGGGGGAATGTTTGGTCGCTGTTTTGGTTTGTTTTTGAGAGAGGGACTCATGAAACTCAGTTGGTTGGCCTTGAAGTAACTACAGCTAAGGCTAGCCTCAAACTCCTGAGCCATCCCCCTGCCTCCACCTCCTGAGTGCTGATTGCAAGTTTGCACCACCACTTCTGGCTGCAAAGATATTTTTAAAGCACCTCATTGTTTATCTGGATTATATGAAGAAGAAGTGAGGAAAAGAAAAGAAAGAGCGAAAGGAGAGAGGGAGGGAAAGAAGTAGGGAGGGAGGAAGGGAGGAAGGAAGGAAGGTGGGAGACAGGAATCAATGCCTGTAAAGCACTAAGAACACAGAAAGCCTGAGAGAAGCTAACACTTTTTTTTTCCTGTGTGTTCTGTGATTACTGTATTCTAGACAGCAGAGCCTCAGACTGATGAATACCCTAACTGTCATCATAGAATCTTCATCCAGTAACTGATGAAAGCAGATGCAGAGATCTGCAGTTAAGCACTGAGGGGAGCTGCCGGGGATCAGTCGAAGAGAGGGAGGATGGATTCGATGAGCAATGGGGTTGAGATCATGATGGGGAGACCAAGAGAGACAGCTGACCCGAGCTGGTGGGAGCTCATAGACTCTGGACTGACAGCTGGGGAACCTGCACAGGACCGAACTAGGCCCTCTGACTGTGGGTGACAGTTGTGTGGCTTGAGCAGTTTGTGGGGCCACTGGCCAGTGGGACCAGGATTTATGCCTAATGCATGAACTGGCTTTTTAGAACCTATTCCCTATGGAGGGACACCTTGCTCAGCCTAAAGGGGAGGGGCTTGGTCCTGCTTCAACTTGATATGCCAGACTTTGTTGACTCCCCATGGGAGGCCTTACACCCCCCCCCAAAAAAAAACCTTTTAAATAAATAAAAAGAAAGAGGCAGAACCAGATGGAGAGTTCAGAACTCGGGGACCAGAATCCACACTAAAGACAGAACAGTGAGGGAGAGAGCAGAGGGGACTAACAGAAACCCCTGCATCCTCAGTCCGCAGGGACTTGCTTCATCCCTAAGTTCAAGGGTGCTGTTTACATACTCAGGCTTCACTTTCTCTTTGGGAAGTCAAAAGAGAGTTCAAACTGGGCATCAGCATGTAGGAGTGTGTTATCGTCACTTTGTAATTTTAACTTCACCACTCGGAGTTCAGCAAGATTAGTAGTTGAACAGTCTAGGGGGCCCCAGCTAAGGTTGCTTCTTAAGAATGTTTTCATTTCTTTGAGGGTATTTCACTTGGAAGAGAAAAAGAAACAGAATTTTTTAAGGAATTAGAAAGAATTCCTAGGTGGAGTTTCAATTGGTTGTGGGAACTCACACAATGCTAATGTTCAAACATTTATCTTTAGACAGACTTTTTAAAATCTCTTATTGAAGCCAAAATATTGTCTTTGGTTTGACATTAGTTATGCTAAAACTTAATCAATCACACACACACACACACACACACACACACACACACACACACACAAAATACCAGTATCCTACTTGAAAGTTAATATTATTTTTTTCTAATAAACCAATGATATCTAGCTCCAAAACCCAAGGTTCATAAATCATGAAAAACATGAAGTTGGAGGCATTTGGTGGCCTAAAAGCCCGATCCTAATACAGAGAAGAGAAATAAAATGAATTCTGGGGAGCAAATAAGAATTGCCTGCAGTCACAGTAAGAAGGTGAATTGAAACCAAGCACATTGATCTTTCAGACACTGTTACAATCATCAGAAATTAATCCCAATTTTCATTCCATAAAATTATGAATTTCATGCTAATCATTAACCACTGACAAGAATAGCAAGGAAGCCACTGCGCTCTTTCCTGGTGTTTCTGACTTTTGGCCATTCCTGTGTTTAGCGTGTTTACACCTTAGAAGAAAGTTTTCCTGGGGCTGGGGCTGGGGCGCAGTGTGCCTAGCTTGTATGAACCCCAGTTCAAAACTCATCAGCAAACAGGAAAGAAGAAAGGAAGGGAGGGAGGGGGAGGGAGGGGGAAAGAAACAGAGAGGGAGAGACAGAAGAAAGAAAGGTTTCTCAGTAAAAGTTTTAGCTGGTAAGCTAGTCATTTAATGAGCCGCAGATCTGCCGAGAAATGGCTTGCTGTAGGGTTGACCCTCTGCTTTGTGTTGTACTGCAGAAGACCAGGAGTGCTCCCTGTGGCCGGCTGCACCACACATAGATCTGAAGACCTCAGAGGATCTTGTAGCAGTGTTCCTGTGCTCTTCACACTGTGGGTCTGCACAGGGAGTGCCATGAACAGCACTTATTAATCTTGTTGAAAGGATTTTGGCTTTGCATGTATAATGCATACTTCAGGGAACATCGGTTTTCACCTCTGTGTGTCCTCTGCATTTCATTGCGACATCTTAAACGGAAAGTATTCTTACAAAGAAGAGCAATTTTCTTCTTTCCATCAACTTATTGACTCTCTCTATGGAAACTGTTGCCCAAATGTTTCCCATTCATAGATTTCCATTTCCCAGGTAATCAGTCAACTGAACTTCCAGTACAATTTTTCATCTTCCTGTGCACCCAAGCTTTGCAGGACAGAGACTCATGTCTGCACCTTGGAGGTAGTTTTTGTGATTAAGGTATATTGTATTCCTATGGGTGTATTGTCAAATAGTGTTGACATAGACCCTGTCCTGTTACAGAAATATTAAATTGATCAGATTCTATTTTGGAAAGCCATTATGAGGTTAATAGGAACCCTGGACGGAATAGGTTTCTTCAAGGAGGGATGAGGAGACATTAACAGGAGTCAGATGCTGTCTTGAAGGGTGTCATAAACAATTCTCTCTGCCAAACCTGAATATATAGATGCTATCATTCATATGTGGACATGGGTTTTGGGGATGTGATGGAGCTCAGGGGAAGAATGCTTGCCTAGCAAATGCAAAACCCTGCATTCGATGTCCAGTTCTCACTCTCAGTAAAGTCACCACTTAACACCCACAGGTTATGCATCTCTCCCCTCTGAAAGCTGCATGACTTTTCCTCAAAAAAAACCCCACAAACAAATCTCTATTCACCCAAGACAGTACTGAGCACAGATCGAAGAAACAGCCCCATCGAAGCCTCATTGGGTGAACACAGGTGACTCAAAGGCAGCAGCATTCCTGAAGTCACCCCAGCTCGGGTGATGGTTTCCCAAAGCAACATGCCTGGAGCTCACTGCTCAACTGGCAGGCAGCCCCACCGGAGAGGGTCCGGTCACAGCCATGCGTGCTCCTTTTATCATGTTGGGGGGAAGCTTCAGAGACTTGGGACTTTCTGAGCTTCCCAAAGCTTGCAAGTTGGGTTATCTTCTGGGGTCATAGGAGCCTCTCTTCCTTCTCCAGAAGGTCATGCTCCAGTACCAAGGGAAATATCCACAGAACACCATGCAGCACTGGGCCCTACTGAAATTCTCTAACATCTTTGTTACAATATCATAGGCATACCATGAGAGTAATTAATTTAGTCCCCAAACCAATGGCTTTTAACATATAGACAGTGTTGTTCGGTCATCACAATTCTGAAACCACAAGAAGAAACCACATATGCCCACTAGAAGTCGATCCTTTACTGATCCCAAATTGATTCTTTACCCTGCACCCCAAGCACCCATCTACTTTATAACTGTAGATTTGATTCTTGTAGACATTTCACACAAACAGAATTCTAGTATAACAATTTACCTTTTGTAACTGCTTTCTTTCATTAACCATACAAGTAAAAGAAATTTAGGGTTCCATGCAAATGAGAATTCCCAGTCATGGTCCTCAAAGCACACATTGACTGTAGGGCACTCACCCAACCCTGGCTAGGGCCTGAAGGAGTGTATAAATAGATGCATTTTGTCCATGTCCCATGTTCCATTCTTGGATTTGAAATTTAAAATGGTTTTTCAGAATTGTCTGTATTTGTAACAAAAACTGAGAGGGCAGAGCCAACATAGTGGAATAATTGTAGATTCACTACTACTCAAGCTATAAGTTCTCCTAGGGTAAAACTGCCTGTATACTAAAGTGATTACTACGAATACAGTGTTTTATGTGTAGAAAATAGCTATTCTTATTTTAGGAGTCAAAATACAAAAGATAATTCATTACATTTTCAGTTTAAAAAAATTAAAACAGAAGAGGAGGGACCTCTGTTTATTGATCTGGGCAACAAATAATCTGAATTCGGCTTGGGAAGCATTAATATTCTATATGGATTATTTTGAAAAGCCAATGATTATACCAAATTGTGTTAGCCAGTCATGACCATAGTAATGCTGTGTAACAAACAATCCCTGAACTCACTAATTTAATAACCTGAGCATTTATTCTCTAATTCATAGGTCTTCTAGCTAGTTGCAACATGTAAGATCTAAGATAGGTAAGTTTTGTGTCAATAGCTAGGATTGGCTCTAGACTGGGGCTGTAATGCAGATCTGGGGCTGTAATGCACATATGTTCATTCTGGGCTACATGGAAGTATCTAGATATGTGTTCTTCACAGAAGACCAGTAGATTGCCTGACTTGTTTTCATAATACAGTACTCACTATAGGTGAGAACTGTATAGAATCTACTTGATTCAATGACCACTACTTTAAATTTTTATATTATCCAAAAAGCATCTTTGTTAAAAAAAAAAAAACAAATACATTCAATGTAATATTTGACCAAATATCTAGGCACAAAGTCCAGTAAAGCTAATCTAGAAAATCAATCATTTTTTCAGCTGGGTGTGGTAGCACACACTATAATCCTAACACTGAGAAGGCTGAGGCAGAAAGATCATGAAGTTTGAAACCAGTCTGGACTGCATAGCAAGATTCTGCTTCAAAATAAAAATTAATGATTATATCAGCCCACAATCCGACAATTGTACTCCTCAACACAGACCTCCAACGATGTTCACAGAGCTATCCCCAATATCACAGTCAGAGCAGGCCTTTGCCCCAACCCCTAGTCTCTCTACCTCCTGTGTTTTCTTCTTTACAGCTATTCTACACACTTGAGCTATAGGGATGTAAAACACAAACTAGACTGTGTGATTTCTCTAACTCAAATGTTTACTGGGGACAAACAACATCTCTTCGTCATAGCATTCTCCACATTGTGATGACTTTGTTCAGTCTGACCCTCCATGCCTTGCTTCCTGAAGTGCTCTGAATACCTTTTACAAACTAGTGGTGAGAGATGGTTGAGTTTAGAAGGAATGTATCATCTTGATGTTTTGCTGATTCCTGCCATGTCACTGCCCTGTCTTCAAAACACACATCTACTTTATCTTCAACTCTTCCTTTCCCCCTGTTTTTCAACCTCTCTTAATTTGTTAGCAACCCTGCCTATTGTATCTCTGAAAGATATCCTGCATCCCACCATTTCTTAGCCCTCTGCCATGGATGCGCTCATCCAAGCCAAGGCCTCAAATATGTAAAGATGCAAGGGGACATTTTCTTAGGTGTAGTAAACTAAAAGCATGTTCCTTGTCCCTGGTGTGTGTGTGTGTGTGTGTGTGTGTGTGTGTGTGTGTGTGTGTGTGTGTGTGTTAGCCCAGGTTGGCATTGAACTTCCCTATGACAGTGATCGCACTTCTTAGCATTTGTCCAAATAACTGCAAACTTATGTCCCCACAAAGCTTGCTTACAAATGTAGAAAGCATTGTCCAAAATTCATGATTGTCCAAAATATGAAATGTATAGGGTAGCTTTCAAAAGGCCAACAAAAAAAGACATAGACACCATAGGAACTTAATTTTAACATCCCACATAAGAAATTTATTAATATCAAACACAAGAATGAGCTCTGTTACAGCAATATTTAAATCAATCTTGAAAAGCTATTGCAATGTAACAGAAACAGCAATTCCTACAACAGGGTCTACACAAAAGCAACACCCAACTTAAAAAAGAGACAAATATCTTCCCCAGAGGAACTTTAAGTCAGTGTCAGCTCTGCATTAAAAGTAAAATTCAGTTCATTGGGAAGATTTTAATTAAGCTCCTTAATATAAAAATTTTTAAATATGCTGCAGGTCAAAATTAGAAAACAAATATGAGACAATCCCTCATGCCTGTCCTTTCCAACTTGGGCCCGGCAGAATGGCTCCCGCAAAGAAGGGTGGCGAGAAGAAGAAGGGCCGTTCTGCCATCAACGAGGTGGTGACCCGAGAATACACCATCAACATTCACAAGCGCATTTATGGAGTGGGCTTCAAGAAGCATGCCCCTAGGGCACTCAAAGAAATCCGGAAATTTGCCATGAAGGAGATGGGGACTCCAGGTGTGCGCATTGATACCAGGCTCAATAAAGCCGTCTGGGCCAAAGGAATAAGGAATGTTCCATACCGTATCCGTGTACATTTGTCCAGAAAACGTAATGAGGATGAGGACTCACCAAACAAGCTCTACACATTGGTAACTTACATACCTGTTACCACATTCAAAAATCTACAGACAGTCAATGTGGATGAGAACTAAGCTGCTGAGTGTGTCAAATAAAGTTGGAGAACTACCTTCAAAAAAAAAAAAAAAGAAAAGAAATACGAAAGGTCTAATTAAACCCCAAATGATAAATTTTTAATCTTGTTTAAGAGATTTCAAAGCTGAGAGTCTGAGGTTCTCTGCTCACAGCTGGATGAACAAACACGCACTCGCTATTTAATCTTCTGTGAAAGTGTGGCGGTTTGCAGTGTGCTTCCAGCTGGTGAGAAAATCTTTAAAAAATTAGTGAGGGTGTCAGTGATTCAATGGATCCAAAGTCAGCTGGAAAAACTGAAGAGAAAGGCCAGTGTGGAGGCAAATCAGTGGAGACAGAGCTGCTGGAGTGGAAGTTATCAGACTTCAGGCTCCGGAGAACAAGGAACGCGCCAGTCCTTGCCCCATCACTCAGGAGGATGAAGTGCTGGCTGCTTCATTTTCTCATTGTGTTTAATGGAGAGGGAAGAGCAGGCAATGTGGTTGAACAAACAAGATTACCATTAAAAAGACATTTAGAGACATCTTCAATGGAGGGGGAAGTCACTCTGAAATTCAAGATCCCACCCTCTAGCATTGGCCTCAGAGTTAAGTCAGCTCAGAAGCACCTGAGCCAGCCATTCTCCCCACATTTACATGGCTGTTGTTGTTGTTTCTGCTCTTTTTAGGGGGTCCACCACCCAGCTCACAAATAAATTACACACAGAGGGTTATTCTTAATTGTGAATGTCTGGCCTTAGTTTGTCTTATTTCTTGCCAGCTTTCCTTAACCTAAATTATCCCATCTACTTTTTTTCTTCTAGGCTTTTCCCATCCTCTTACTTCTGTAAATCTTACTCTTACTCCATGGCTTTCTGTGTAGCTGGGTGGCTGACCCCTGATGTCCTCCTCCTTCTCTTGCTCCTGGATCTCTCCTCCCAAATTTCTCCCTCTATATATTTTCTCTGCCTGTCAGTCCCTCCTAACTTTTCTCCTGCCTCACTATTGACCGTTGTGTTCTTTATTAGACCATCAGGTGTTTTAGACAGACACAGTAACACAGCTCCACAGAGTTAAACAAATGCAACATAAACAAAAGTAACACACCTTAAAATAATATTCTACAACACATTGTCCCTTCAAAAACTCTGCCAAAATGCAATCTAATCCAAGATCAAAAATATTTAATGAAACTTGACCATAGGCTAAGTATGGTAGCACATACCTAAGACCCCCAGTCCTAGAGAAACTGAGTCAAGAGGATCATGAGTTCAAAGCCAGCCTGAGTAAACAACAAAGCTGCCTTCAAAAAGAAAAAAGAAAAGACTCATTTAAAAAATTTATACATCAACACTCTGCAGAGCCTAGTTATTCCCAGTCTTTGTGCCTTGATTTCAATAAGTTGCCTCACCTCTGGGGGCATTGAGACTCTTCCTTTAGTGATTTATATAAAAGAAAATCACTTCTGTCCCAAATATCACTTGGAATCCCTTGAAAGTTACATGCATGCACACACACCACCACCACCACCACCACCACCACCACCACCACCACCACCAGCAGCAGCAACAACAACAGCAGCAGCAGCAAGAAAGAGCTTGCTTTTCATCAGGCCCTTATATTTTGACAAAGTATTTGCTTACTCAACAAAATGAAGCTAATTCTTCACTCAGCACATAGTCAAGACCCACTCCAGATCCTCAGATCTCACCACAGCCATGCTGTTACTTGAACTACATCATAAACAACTTTGGCAGATGCTGTGAATGTCTTCCTTTTCCCTATGTCCTTCATTGCATATTTCCCATGACCCACTGGACAGATTATGGCTTTGATGACTAAAGAAGACTGAACTTGACTTGACTATGAGACCCTCCAAAGCAAGAGAACGAATAAAGTGTTTTCAGATGGTAACTGAATGGGGTTTCAGACAGTCTGTACATGGGAAGTACAATGTCATTTTGCACTTTATGTTTAAAATTTTCTAGCTATTATGAAGATGCTATCAAGTTTTCCTAGTGGAATTGTCATGGTTTAGTTATTTGATGTCAGTAAATCTGCCTTCACCTTGGGATGACAATCTATAAAATCTCACAGTAAGAGAAAAATGGAACTTAGCCCATTCACTTCCTAGATCATAATTAATATTTGCAAGCCTGTAAGCAGAGCCGCTTGCCTGGGGTTTCTTTACACAAACAGCAGGGGATTAATTCAAAAATACAATCTGTTCTCTGCAAGATAGCCATGACAACATTTAAAAAAAAATGTGCATCAGATATCACCACTCCCCATCAAAGGAGGCTCACAACAATACAATTCTGAAAAGGTGGGCATACTTTAAGGTCCAGGGCCATGTCTCTAGCTCCACTCTTCCTATTCTCTTTTCCTTGCATCCCCACCCCTTTGCTGGACCTCTGCTACTCCCCAAGTATGCTGGGCACACTTAACTAGGGATCTTATGTTTGTTGGTCTCTGTCTAAAATGTTCCCCCTAGACATTCAGAGTACACCCCTCCCTTCAACAAGAGCTCAGATCAACTGTCATGAACACTATCACCACTTATTTCCCTTAATAATACCTTAAAATGTTCTTTTCATTGTTTTTTACCTTTTAATTATTGGAAATTTTTATTCTCGAGTAGATTATGACTAGGTCCTTCACTATTATACACCCAGAATCCCTTTCAAATTGTTCTTTAAATATGCTCCAAACAAAAATGAATGGATTAAGTGCTGACTTTGGTTACCCATGATAGCCATCCTGATGACATATTTGGCTCTTAGCCTAGGGAAATAAAGGTTTAGGGAAAGAAAGAAAGAAAGAAAAAAACCTTATCAGTTCATAGGTATTATCATGATCACTAGCTAAGAACAGGAGTGCTGAAATAAATATTCAAACACAGGTGGCGTGGTGTTCTATCAGAAGACACAGCCTTGTAGCAGCCAGTGGGAGTGGTCAAAGGACTCTACAGATCTAGGGACCGTGAGTCCTGCTGACCAGAAGGATGGGAAAGAATAGAGCCACCAAACCAGCAGCTGTGTCAGAGGAGGATTCACAGCCTTCTCTAAGACAGGGAACAGTCACTCATGCGCTTCATGTGAGGAGCACTGGTGATCTGAGGAGCATGTGGGGATTGCAAGTACTGGATGTGTCCCTCGTCACCCTTCTCTTTGCCCATTCTAGGTTAAAGTGGCCACCTGCTTGGGAGACACTGCCTAAAACATGTTGCAGATATTACAGCAGGTCAGACTCTAGGACAAGGACCTTGTATAAATGCAGTCAGACAACGGAAATCAACCATGTCAGCAGATACTTTCATTTTTTGCTTTTCATTGAAGGGTAAGGTTAATGGCTACTTGGTGCCAGACAGAGAGAGACAGAAAGTGGAATGTTCTGTGGAAAACAGAGATGCCATAAAAATATAGGGAGCATCAAGGAGGCAAGGAAATCAGCAGAAACCAATAAGAGCCACAGATGCTGGTGAATTTCACATTGCTAACTGTGGGTTATAAACAAAACCTCTTCAGAATGTGTAATGAACAGTATCACCTGAAGAAGATGAGGGTCATGAGCTCCCTTCACACAGAAAGTAAATGCCAGTCCCTCGCCATGCAAATCAGTTAACAGCTGTTGCTTCAGTGATAAAGAGAACTAGAGAGAAACTCATGTGGCTATAGAAGACAACATCTAAGAGACTCAGGCTGCTACACTATAAAAATCAAAGCTGCTCTCAGGTTGTCCACCGGAAAGCAGATAAGGTCCCAAGACTGGCATTACTGCTGTGGAATGTTCTGTATGTTAAATGTGTTGCTCTGATTGGTTAATAAATAAAACACTGATTGGCCAGTAGCCAGGCAGGAAGTATAGGTGGGACAAGGAGAGAGGAGAATTCTGGAAGTGAAAGGCTGAGTCAGGGAGACGCTGCCAGCTGCCGCCATGAGTACCAACATGTAAGATACTGGTAAGCCACGAGCCATGTGGCATGGTATAGATTTATAAAAATGGGTTAATTTAAGATGTAAGAACTAGTTAGCTAGAAACCTGAGCCACGACCATATAGTTTGTAAGCAATATAAGTCTCTGTGTGTTTACTTGGTTGGGTCTGAGCAACTGCGGGACTGGCAGGTGAGAGAGATTTGTCCTGATCATGGGCCAGGCAGGACCAGGAAAACTCTAGCTACACATTACCTCCAAAGGAACTAACCAAAATGCTGGGAAAAACAAGAAACATGTCATGCCCAGTGATTTCATTTCCCAACATGATTCTAGGGTCACTTATACTATTAATTGGTCTGCATGGTGAGGAACATACCTTACAGTCTTCACCAACCTTGGGGGATAATGATCAATGCAGATTAAGAACACATGTGCACATGGGTGTTTTACTACCATACCAGAGCCAGGTGATGGTTGTGCATGCCCTTAATCCCAGCTCTCGGGAGGCAAGGGCAGGTGGATCTTTGAGTTCAAGGACAGCCTGGTCTACAGAGCAAGTTCCAGGATTGTCAGGGCTACACAGAGAAACCCTGTCTCAAAAAAACAAAAGAGCCCCAGGCCGAGACACAGCAACAGCCACAGCTCCCCACCATGCCATGGGGCTGGCTGGGGCAGGACTCAGCCAGGAGCAGCCTAGGATATCGAGTGCTGGGCCTTGACACAGCAACAGCTCCCCGCCATGCCATGAGTCTGGCAGGGGCAGGTCTCAATCCAGGCAGTCAGACACCATTGTGGTGAGGGGGTCCAGACTGGAGAGGTGGAAGAGAGACAGAGCAGTGGATTGGTTCATGGGCTGGAGAGAGAGGCAGATCTGAAGACACGAGGATGGTGAGAGGTACAGGCTAATCTGAATGGCCTGCTAGCCACCTGAGTCCAGGGTCATTTCCTGACCTGGGCTACTGCCAAGGACCAATCTTGGTCTGAGGCCCTGAAGTAGCTGAGGGGACATGGGGCTCCTGTTGCCATTGAGGATCGAACAGAGGCCTATGGTCTGAGCAGCCCCCTGAAGTCAGGTTGGTGTTCGAGGGCCATGCTTCCCTGGGGCCCAGGCTGATCTGAGTGGCCTGCTAGTACTACCACCTGGTGCCATGGTGACATCCTGATATGGGCTGCTGCTAAAGACTATGTCTGGGTCCATGATCCTACCACCGCTGGGGTCTGTGTTTATATCCAGTAGCCCATAGTGCAACTGGAGGCCGCATGGATGCCCAGGGTCTGGGATGGAACCTATGGCCATATTGGTATCTGAGGGCTGTGCCACAGCCAGGGCCATTCCCAATGGAGTGGCTGGCACTGTCACCTGGGGCTACAGTGTCGTCTGGGCCAGGGCTGCTGCTGAGGGCTATGTGTGGGTCTGTGTCCCTACAGCAGCCAGGGTCTGGGTTGATGTCTATGGCTCCTGATGCCATTGAAGGCCATGCCAATGCCAGGGGTCTGGGCAGTCACCTGGGGGCCACATTGGTGTCCAAGGGCCATGCTGCTGTGAGGGCCATGCTGAACCGGGTAGCCTGTGTTGCTACCTGGGGGCATGGTGACCTCTGAGCCCTGGCTATAACCTAGGACCATGTTTAAATCCATGGTTCTACCACAGCCCGGGACTCTGTTCATGTACAGTGGCCCATGTTGCCACCAGAGGCCGGGGTCTAGGCCACAATCTGTGGTCATGTGGATATCCAGGTGGCTGACCTTAGTGGCCTGCACTGCCACCCAGGGCCATAGTGTCATCCAGGGCAGGGCTGCTGCCGAGGACCATGTCTGGGTCTGCCGCTCTACAGGAGTCAGGGTCTGAGTTGATGCCCATAGCCCCCATTACCCCTGAGGACAATGTGAATGCTTGGGAAATGGTCAGCCTCCTGAGACTGTTGGTGTTCCAGGGTCATGCTACTACCAGAGCCATACTGATATGGATGGCCTCTGCTGCTACCAGGGCCGTAGTGATGCCTGGGCCCCAGCTGCTGCTGAGGGACATGTGGTCCTGCTGTGGCTGGGGTCTGTGTTGATGTCCATGGCCTGTATTATCACAGGAGTCATAGGAACCAAGTATGCTGAAATCTGAAAGCTCTACTGAGCTCACCCCAACCCCTTACTGACCCTGGGATAGCTGGCCCCTTGCTGGATACTGCAGCAGGAGAGCTGGCCCCTGCAATCAGGAGAGATGGCCCCACCCCTCCCCACCAGCATACACTCACCTGGGCAGCACACTAGAGCTGACCCTGTTGTCAGGGATGCAGGTGAACTGGCCTTGAGGGCGTGAGAACAGCAGAGCTGACGCCTCCCCTCATCTGCCATGTGGTGGTATATGGGTGAGGGAAAGGTGCCCTGCCCCTCTCACCTCTTTCTATCTGCAGCAGGTCATGAGAGTTGGAGAACCAGCCTTGTCCCTCACCAGCTGCAGCACACACAGGAGAGTGGACCCTGCACCCTGCCAGGGCAGCACAGTAGAGCTAACCCTGTGGTTAGGACATAGGTGAGTCAGCCCTGAGGGCATGAGAGCATGAGAGCAGACCCTGCCCCCTTCCCACCCAGGTTATGAGGGTCCTGCACCCTGCCTGGGCAAGACAGTAGAGCTGGTGCTGGTGGTGAGCGTGGGTGAGCCAGACACAAGGGCCTGAGGGCAAGAGAACTGGCCCTGCTCCTTGCTGCAGCCTGCCTTGGGTGGGCTGGCCGAGGCAGTGCTGGAGAGCTCCCCTGGGTGCTGACAGTCGCAGAAGCGGGCGGGCTGACCAGCTACCACCCAGGCCCAGAACCAGGGCATGAGTTGGCCCACCCCAACATCCACCCCAGCTATGAACTGTTGGAGCATCTGAAGGGGATGAACCTTTAGGATCCTCACTAACCAGGGCAAGAACAGGATATCCAAGGGGAACCCCAGTGAGAGCCCATTATAGATGGTGGGGCAGAGGCCAGAGGCCTCGAACCAGGACAATGACTCATGGCAATGAACACTTGCAAGTGAAGATAAAAAGGACTAAAGGGTTAATTGTGTGACTCAATGGGCCACACTATAGCTTCCATAATGAGACTCTTCTCCCTTTTTTGTTTTGTTTTGTTTTGTGTTTTGTTTGGGTTGTTTATTTGTCTTCTGTTTTGTTTTGCTGTTGTTTTGTTTTCTGTTTGTTTTGTTTGTGTGCTTTGTTTTGTTTTGGGTTTTTCTTTTAAATTTTAATTTGCTTTTGGTAGGGAGGGGAGGTTGCAAAGGCAGAGGGCAGATGGAGGAGATGGGTGGGATCAGGATGCATGCTGTGAAACCTTCAAAGAATCAATAAAGGATTAAAAAAAACACCCCACACCAGAAAAACAAACTGACTTGTAAACATGAAACCTTTACCTGTGTTTCATAAAAGGAGGAAAACCTGATACAGCAATGGCAATGGCGTCATGAACTTGTCACCAACTGAGCATGTGTCAAGGGATGGACAGGCAGAGAATGTCTCTGGAGCTGCAGCTCTGTGGTCTGTCCACCTTTATCTACCCATCTATCCATCTGTGCAGGCCCAAGTCTATGCCTTACCTACGAGGCCCTGCATCTCAGTGACTTGGCTCTCTCCCACTGGCTTTATATTTTATGTAACCTCTTGCAGGAGCTCTAAGTACTCCATCTGTATCAACTCTCTATAACTGCCTTCAATAAGACCCATGAGTGAACTGTAATGTGGGATTCAACAGTTAACATTAGTAACTAAGGTAAGACTAAAATAACCTGCTATTGGTGGTAGCTAGACTAGCAAGGGAAACTGGGATCACTTGGTAAATTACAACAATGGTTGTTGGGGATTGATTGTTATTCAACACATTTCTGACCCAGCGCACTCAAGATCATCAGTGTTGTTGACCTATTTCCCTTCCAGTCCGCAATCTGATGAGCATAGCTGGGTGTGGGTGGGTGGCTCTGCTTCAGCATCCTTTAGCTAGAACATTTCTGCTCTGCTCCTCATGTCTCTCATCTTCCATGGACCGGTGGCTAATCCAAGACATGGCCAGTGGCAGAGATACCAGAAGGGAAGTGAGGTGTCAGGCCCCTGAAGCCTGGGCACAGAAATAACATACTCTTATCTCCAGCCACACACTACCGATTCAGGAAAATTGTGTAGGAAAACCCAAACCCGGGGGCATTGAAATATATTCCACCCATGACAAAGCAACTGAGTGAGAGACATAAAAAGAAAAAAAGAACTGGGTTTCATAATAAAATTGGACACAATTTTTATCACTATACTCCTGATGGATAGAAACTGCACTCAGACAAAAATTGGATAATTGTTTTTCTTTACAGTTTCCAGATGTAAGTCATATTGAGAACAGAGCTCCTTGAACCAAAAGCCTTAACCAAAATGAAGTGTATATGGGGAAGCTACTTGGAAACCTATGGTCTTGCAATCCAAGGTTTAAAAAAAAAATGTAGAGAGGACAGTAAAATGTATATCACATGAAAGACCAGGGAGAACTCTGGAAGCTAAAGAAGACCTAAGCAGAGGTGGGGAGGGGTGGAAAAGGAAAGGAGGGTAGGAGTGGGTCAATCCAAACTAAGGATGTATTCATAAGGTTTATAAAACTCGCCTTGTAAACTAACTAAAAATAGAATCTTGCATTTTAAAAGGCATTTGAACAGAAGTAACCCACATGAGTAAACAGGGCAGCTCCCAAAACACATGGATTGTTAAGTGAAAACCTTAGAGCCAAACACAGGTTATCTCCCTACAAATTATTCTTCAGAGAAGTCACAGAGGCCCCCAGAACAGTCTATTGCCATTGCTATTGGTGGCCCACTATAACTAGAAGATAATATGCGATTGCTGAAGACATCACACATCTTAGTTGCAGGACACACACACACATAAAAAAAAAAATCAGTCTGAACTGAAAAGGAAACACTTCCTGCCGGCTAGATTTCATAGTGCTGGAAGATTCCATCCAGGCTGCTGGGGGAGGATAGATATCAATGATCTTATCTAGCGCTGGACCCTGTGTGCTAAAACTGACCTGCCAGGCAAGATGTTCCCACCAGTTTAAGAGCAGCAGAACAGTTTATAGGATAACCAACCACTCCCTTGATGGGATCTGAGACTGCCCCACAGGAGGAAATTCATACCTGGTACCATAAATGTGGTCAAAAAATGGCTGGGGAAGGGACAGGTCAATATGATAGAGGATGTGGAACCTATGGATATAGATTTTCTAAACAGCAATGTCTAACTGCCTTCTAAATTTTTATGATTCTATCCATTGACTGGTGGTGCACACCATGTGCTCAAAAGGAGAATGAGATGGTAACTTCTGTTATTGGTGTATCCAGTATGTCTGCACTTCTAAAACCTCAAGGATAGTAAGAACAAAAGTTAAGGTTCTGCCAAGATGAAAATGTGGTTTCTACACTTAGCTAAAATTCCAATGGTTTGGAATAAAAGCTAGTATCAAGGTCGCCCTGCCAACCTTGCAGAACTCTACCCTAGTACTGGGCACCTAGCACCAAAGAGAGGTAGTATTTTCCTGAAAACAATGACCACATAAAAAAAGTCCTGATGTGTAAAGAACACCAAACCAGGAGTCGGAGTAGGGACCTTGGTAAAGGCTGGCAGCTGTCCTGGAGACCACTGCAGAAAGCAAGTGACTCTTGGGGGCGGGGGCAGAAATGAACCATTTCTATTACAGAGAATCCCCAGAAACCATGACCACCATAAGACTGAACATAACCAGGTACACAGGGAAGCCAAATAGCAACTGTCAGTAAGCAGGACAGAGAGCAGAAACATGATTCTCACAAATCTCAAGTCTCAGAATCAGCAAGTGCAGATTTAAAAATAACTGAAAGAGAGAACCAGGTGGGCTTCCTGCAAACCTTCTTGTCTCTCTCTGTTCCACCTAACCCAATCCCCCAGTCTCAACCCTAGCACTGCAAGAGAACACCAGCTGCGGCCTTCCCTCCAAGCAGCCCACATCTAATGTCTACCCCACAGATCATCCTCTCCTGCCTCCCTCCCCGATTTGTTATTTTACTCCAGGTCCCAAATTTAGCAGGTACCCCCTGCTAAGCCAAGGGCCATTCCTCCCAGGTCGACAAGTAGACTGAAGGCACACACACACACACACACACACACACACACACACACACACACACCTCTTCTACTGCTTCTGAGATCCAATCCCCCCAGTTACACCCCCAGCTCTGTAGCTGAAAAACCTGCTGTGGTCTCTTCTTCGTCTCTGTCCCTATCCTCAGGGGATCACAAAGCCCTCCTCTCGAACCTTTCTCCCCGCAACTCATCCCAGTATCTCAGCTTCCAACACCAGCAAGCTTTCCCTGTGAACACACCAGCTGAATAAGCCAAGAAAACAGACAACACACAGCCATCACACTCTCCAAAAATCCAGAGGGGAAACAGAAACTAAGCAACAAAACACCCACCCAACAAAGACAAATCCAGAAATCAGCACCTAGATCTCTAATCATCCCAAACCCAGGTACCAAGACACCAGCATAAGAACACAATGAATAACAGCCAGGGAAATATGTTTCCACCAGAGCCCAGCTGTCCTACCACAGCAGGCCTTGAATATTCCAACATAGCTAAAGCATAAGAAAAAGATCTTAAAACTGCTTTTATGAATATGATAGAGGTCCTTATAGAAGAAATGAATAAATCCCTTAAAGAAATCCAAAAACTACACAATAAATGAATAAATAAATAAAAATGTGTAGCTTGAGTTTTTTTGTTTTGTCCACAGGACAAATCTCTGTCACCCGCCAGTCCCACAGCCACTCAGACCCAACCAAGTAAACACAGAGACTTATATTGCTTACAAACTGTATGGCCGTGGCGAGCTTCTTGTTAACTGTTCTTATAGCTTAAATTAATCCATTTCCATAAATCTAGACCTTGCCATGTGGCTTGTGGCTTACCAGTGTCTTCACATGCGGCTTGTCATGGTGGCAGCTGGCAGTTTCTCTGCCTCAGCCTGCTTCCCAGAACCCTCCTCCTCCTTATCCCACCTATATTTCCTCCTGCCTGGCCACTGGCCAATCAGTGTTTTATTTATTGACCAATCAGAGCAACAGATTTTGACATAGAGACCATCCCACAACACTTCCCCTATTTTTTTTTTCAAAAAGCAAAGTTTTAACTTTTACATATCTCCAAAGCCAGCTTGCTATATTTGGGAATTTGGGCGTAGCTTCTCTTACTGCTTTCTGCTGGAGGGGGGCTCTGTATCTTACGGAGACACAAAGAAAATTTAAGGATCATAGAGTAGTCCATGAGACTGTATTGTCTGAGCCAGTTGCCTTGAAACCGCTCTGGATGTCGGATCATCTGGGCCATGGTGTCAACGGAGACCTTTCAGGTGGTCTTGGCTGGTCAAACCTGATGTATCTTAATTTGGAACAAATCCATAGCCTCTGGCCTTCTGTAGAAACATAAGCAGAGCCTTTTTTCCAAAGCAATATATCTTTATATCCAAATTTTGAAGTCAAGTTACCTTTAAAATGCACATTTTGGCATAACTCAACAGTTTTTGTAATCAAATGTTTTTCTTCAGTTACAGATATCAAAGAGAACATAACATAATCCAGACTCTCTGTGTGGTAGCCATCTTTATGTGGCTTATTTTTTATATTACCATGAGCCTATTGCTTTAAACTGCAGCCTTTTAAGCCTGAAATGGCACTGTGGCTGCTGGCTCCGCCCGCTTTAGTTTCCTAACATGGTGGTGGTACGTTTTCCGCCAGCTCTGGAAGCCATCATGGGTCTATGCTTTTATCCAAGCAGCGTGTAGCCCAGAAACCTCTTTTCTTGTTTTGTACTAGCAAAGGCTAAATCCACCATGCAGCTTAATGTGCCCCTTGCAGAGGCCTCATTCCCGCCATACTGCAGGTCAAGAGCACACGCCAGGAACCCGCCAGTAACTCAAACAAGCAGCTGCTGCTCATTTGAGAGAGACAATTAAGAAGCTGTTTTTAGTTTTGTTTTAGAATCTTTTCTCAGGTTTTAGGTGGAAACTCTTGCCCCACGTTGGGCACCATTTGTAGCTTGAGTTTTCCTGCCTTGCCCACAGTTAGGACAAATCTCTGTCACCCACCAGTCCCACAGCCACTCAGACCCAACCAAGTAAACACAGAGACTTATATTGCTTACAAACTGTATGGCCATGGCAAGCTTCTTGCTAACTGTTCTTATAGCTTAAATTAATCCATTTCCATAAATCTATACCTTGCCACGTGGCTTGTGGCTTACTGGTGTCTTCACATGCGGCTTGTTATGGTGGCAGCTAGCAGTTTCTCTGCCTCAGCCTTCTGCTTCCCAGAACTCTCCTCCTCCTTATCCCACCTATATTTCCTCCTGCCTGGCCACTGGCCAATCAGTGTTTTATTTATTGACCAATCAGAGCAACAGATTTTGACATACGGACCATCCCACAACAAAAATGGTGTAAGAAAATAAATAAAGCTGTTCAAGACCTGAAATTAGAAATTGAATTAATAAAGAAAACCCAAACTGATGGAATTCTGGAAATGAAAAATTTGAGAATTCAAATAGGAACCAACAGAATACAAGATATGGAAGAGAGAATCTTGGGTGTTGATGATACAACAAAAGAAATAGATACATGTTCAAAGATATGTTAAATCTAAAAAGTCCTGGCATAAAACATCTAGGAAATCTGAGATGCTATGAGAAGACCAAACCTAAGAATAATAGGAATAAAAGAATAGAAGGAGAAAAATCACAGCTCAAAGGCCCAGGAAATGTTTTCAACAAAATCGTAGAAGAAAATTTTCCTAACCTAAAGAAGGAGATGCCTATGAAGGTATGAGAAACACACAAAACACCAAATAGATTGAACCAAAAATGAAAGTCCCCTTACCACATAATTGTCAGGAGCCATGCAGCCTAGTCGCTGATCAGCATATGGGTTTCCTTGGAGCAAAGCGCCTGTGGAAATGAATTCTCACTTGGCAAAAACCAATAGACCCACAGGACAGCATAAGAATTTGCAAAATTCGTGCAGCTTACAGGCTCTTTTCTCTCTTGTTATATTGCTGATTCTTTGGGCAGTTTTTAGTTTTACTTCATCAGTCACACATGCAACAGCTATAATTTTCCTTGGAAATTCTATTCTTTCTCAAATATTTTCCCCTAAGATTCAGCAGGGGGGCTAATGCTTCTCACGTCTCTTATCTGGAATCATTAACTACAACTCATAATCCTGGGAACTTTTCTGACTCAATAGACAGGTAGATATGGGGAAATGACACTTGGAACATTAATGATGTCTCACAGTTCTGGAAAGGAAAGTAAGGCATGCATGTGCACAATTGGGGGAAAGTCTCAGGAACATACATAGTGCCAACCGTGGAGAATACATTCCCTGGACACCAAGCTTACAGAATCAATGATAGGATCTAGTAGGATCCAATGGGGGCAAAATGCCACGTAAACTATGGGATGGAGAGATCCATCGTTACCATACACAGGAGCTTATATTGGTGGAAGAAGTATGGCATAGTGGGATGGGAAAAAGAGTGCCTTATCAAGTCTGCCTTTTATAGAGAGACTGAGACATGGGACCCTCTTTTAGAAAAGGGAACTATATAAAAACGTATCTTGCAGACATGAAAGAACCGTCTGGGTTTGAATATTGTTGTCCTCACAGCAGTGTGCCCATGTCTATTACTTTTTAACTTTGTAACCGCAGTAGCTTCCAGCTGACATAAGAGCTGCAGAGCAGGATGTGTTTGGCTCGATATTTAGTTAAGCCTGAAAAAATGCTGTACTCTATGTCTAGAATAAGGTTCTATATAAGGTGGGACAGTGTTTTGGGGGAAGCATAAAGGGGAACAATGGGGGCTTTTAAAAGTCAAAAATAGGAGCCAATAATAAAGCTGTTTGTGTAAACATGGTAGAAAAAAAAACTCTGTTAAAGTATAAATAAAGATGGCTTGAGCTATTCAAGACCACTTTAGTGCAATCCACCTAGTGGTCAAACTTTTTCCTTACACTGATGCCTCTTTCCCATCTCAGGACCTGAACCTGAGCCAAAGCTGGACTCTGGCACATAATAATCACAACAGTAAACATACAGAACAAAGAAAGGATTGTTACAATCTGCCAGGAGGAAAAACCAAGTAACATATAGAGGCAGACCTATTAGATTTATCAATGGAGATTTCTAAAAGCCAGACATTGAGACAAAACTAAACTGAGAAATACTGGAACTAGCAGACATTATAAACCAAATGGACCTAACAGATATTTACAGAACATTTCCTCTGAACACACACACACACACACACACACACACACACACACACAAATGTACCTTCTACTCTGCACCTCATGGAACATTCTCCAAAACTGACCACATAGTCAGACACCAAGCAAGTCTTAACAGATATAAGAAAATCAAATAACTCCCTAAATCCTATCAGACCACCACAGATTCAAGCTGGATTTCAACAACAGAAAGAAGAGACAAGCTCATAGAAATTAAGTAAATTCTCTACTGAGTGAAAAATGGATCAATACAGAAATAAAGAAAGAGATTACAGACTCTCTAGAATTCAGTGAAAATGAATACACAGAAAAACAAAACTTATCTGATACAATGAAAGCAGTGATAAGAAGAAAGTTCATTACACTAAGTGCCTATATTTAAAAAAAAATTGGACAAATCTCATACTAGCAACTTAACAGCACAACTGAAAGCTCTAGAACAAAAAGAAATAAGAAGACCACATGAGAAAAGGAAGAAACAAAGAGCTAAAGAGGCCCACAGAAATCCACAAAGATACCCCCACAAAAGACTGCTGGCAATGGTCGAGAGACAGCCGGGACTGACCTACTCTGGTGATGGGATGGCCAAACACCCTAATAGTTGGGCCAGAAACAACATCCAAGGACTGAGGAATCTGGATGCAGACATCCATGGCTAGGCCCCGGGTGGAGCGCTGAGAGTCTAATTAGTGAGAAAGAGGAGGGTTTATACGAGCGAGAATTGTTGAAACCAAGGTTGGATAAAGCACAGGGACAAATAGCCAAATAAATGGAAACACATGAACTATGAACCAAAGGCTGAGGGGCCCCCAACTGGATCAGGCCCTCTGAATAGGTGAGACAGTCGATTGGCTTGATCTGTTTGAGAGGCATCTAGGCAGTAGTACCAGGTCCTGGGCTCGTTGCATGAGTTAGCTATTTGAAACCTGGGACTTATGCAGGGACGCTTGGCTCAATCTGGGAGGAGGGGACTGGACCTGCCTGGACGGAGTCTATCAGGTCGATCCCAGTCCTTGGGGGAGACCTTGATCTGGAGGAGGTAGGAATGAGGGGTGGGCTGGGGGGAAGGGGAGGGGGGCAGGAAGGGAGAGAACAAGGGAATCTGTGGCTATTATGTAGAACTGAATAGTATTGTAAAATAAAAAAAATTTAAAAAAGAAGTAAGAACATTCAAGAGGAATATAGTGCAAGAAATAATCAAACTGAGGGCTGAAATCCATAAAATAGAAACAAAGAAAACACTACAAAGAACCAGTGAAATGAAGAGTTGGTTCTTTGAGAAAATCAACAAGAAACACAGACCTGTATCCAAGCTAACTAAAAAAATGGAGATAGAATATCCAAATTAACACAATCAGAAATGAAGACAGGGATATAACAACAGACACTGAGGAAATCCAGAGAATCATAAGGACATACTTTAAAAGCCTATACTCCACCAAATTTTAAAATCTAAAAGAAATGGACAATTTTCTCAATAGGTACCACTTACCAAAGTTAAACCAAAGACAGATAAACACAGTTTTAATACAGAATTATACCAGAATTTCAAAGAAGTGCTAATATCAATACTCTTCAAATTATTCCACAAAAATAGAAACAGAAGGAACATTACCAAATTCTTTTTATGAGGCCACAGTCACCCTGTTACCTAAACCACACAAAGACTCAACAAAGAAAGAGAATTATAGACCAGTTTCACTCATGAACAATGATGCAAAAATACTCAATAAAATACTGGCAAACCAAATCCAAGAACACATCAAAAAGATCACCCACCATGATAAAGTAGCTTTCATCTCAAAGATGCAGGGATGTTTCAATATACAAAAGTCAGTAAATGTAACCCATCATTTAAACAAACTGAAAGAAAAGACCACATGATCATCTCATTAAATGCAGAAAAGGTCTTTGACGAGATCCAACACTCCTTTATCATAAAAGTCCAGGAAAGACTAGGGGTACAAGGGACATACCTAAACATAATAAAGGCAATTTACAACAAGCCTATAGCCAACATCAAATTAAATGGAGAGAAACCCAAAGCAATTATATTAATATCAGGAGCAAGACAAGGTTGTCTGTTTTCTCTATATCTATTCAGTATAGTACTTGAGGAAGGAGGGGCATGGAAGTCCACAAATAAGCCAGGCCATTGCTAAGACAAAAGGCTGCTCTCCACAAACTGACAGAGAGGCCCCACTGCCAAGGACAATGCCTACACAACTCATTGAACATGAAGAAGTGTAGCTGGTGCCTACATGGAGTCCTTGCCCTACATTCTAGTCTCTTTGGTGCAGGAAGGTACTCTGCAGGCTACCTAAAGAAAACATGGACACCAACCAGCCACAAAGTCTTTGACATGCAATCTGTCCTGACTACAAAATATGCTAGGGTAATGGTGGCACAGAACTTGTAGGAGTAGCCAACCAGCATCTGATTTGACTTAAGGCCTAGTCCATAAGAAGGAAATTATACCCAACACTGCTTGAGTAACCAAGAACCAGAGACTATATATCCCAGATAGCTAGAGTAAAACCAACTACTGGTTAAAAAAAAAATCAATAAAATGATTCCTAATGATTGTCTGCTATACTCATAGATCGGTGCCTTATCCAGTCATCATCAGAGAAGCTTCCTCAGGCTGCAGATAAAAACAGATGCAGAGACCCACACCAGATGGTATGCAAAGAGACTCTAAATTTGAGATCGCCATCAAATCCCTTCCCTCAGAGCTCAGAGCATCTCACAGGAGGAAGAGTGTAAGAGTCAGAGGGGATGGAGGACACCAAGAGAACACATCCCTCTGAAATCAACTAAGCAAAGTGCATGTGAGCTCACAGAGACTTAAGCAGCAAGCACGGGGCCTACAGAGGTCTGCAACAAATACTCTGTGTGCGCGCGTGTGTGTGTGTGTGTGTGTGTGTGTGTGTGTGTGTGTGTGTGTGTATTAGTGAGTAGCTTAGTATTTTTACGAGATTCCTGGCTGAGAACAAGTGGTTCTCTAACTCTTAGACCTGCTCTTAGGACTCTTTTCCTCCTGTTGGGTTGCCATATCCAACTTCAATATGATAGTTTTGACTTCATCTTATTATATTTTATTTTTTAATGTTTGGTTGTTATCTCTTAGAAGCCTGCTATTTTCTAATGAGAGACAGAAAAGCAGTGGATCCAGAGATGAGGGGAGATGGAGAAAAACTAGAAGAAGTAGAGGGAAGGTTGAGCTATAATCAGGATATATTATAAGAGAAAAGAATCTATTTTCAATAAAAGAAATAAATGGAAATTAAATAAATAATAACAGATAAGGGACTGGAGAGGTGGCTCAGCTGTTAAGAGCATCTGCTGCTCTCACAGGTGACCAAGCATTCTGTTTGCAGCACCCACATGGTGGCTCACAATCTACTGTAAGTCCAGTTTCAGCAGATCCAGCACACTCTCTTGGCCTCTATGGATACTAGGCATACATGTGGTGCACAAGCATGCATGTGGGTAAAATATTCATACACATAAAATAAAAATAAATAAATCTTTAACCTAAAAATGTAGACAAATCATATGTATGAAAACATTTGTCATGAGGGGGAGCAGGAAAATTACATGATAGCTTGAAAATAATGAAGTAGAAATTGCAGAAACAGGAAAATATTACACTAAAATAAAAATACAATATTAAAAATAAATGTACTTATTTGGCAGCATACTAGACACAGGAAAAATAATGAAATGGAAGAAAGTCTGAGTTGTACAGAATACAGAAAAAAAAAACAAAGGATTTTAAATTTCATCAAACAAGGCAAAAACTATGGAATATGCTGTGAGAGTTCCTAGCGGCCATTGATCCAAAAGTGATGTGACCATGAGAAAGAGAATGGATATAAGTATATTCAAAGAAACCACAGCTGAGTCAGAGCTGATGAAAGGGCCCAGTGCCCAGGTAACAGGTCAAAACTCCCAAGCAAAGTGAATAAAAGAAAACTCACATCCAAACATTAAAGTAAAACTCTAAAAATGCCCAAGGCTGAAAGAATAATCTCCAAAGCAACCAAAAACAAAGTAGGCTGAAATCAAAAACCTATATCTCAAACCTCAGACATCTCAGCTAGCACATGCTGAAGCTCATCTGTTTGGAAATTCCAAAAGCTATTTGCAAACTGCACACCATGAACCAGTGTGCAGTGTGTCCCAGGGCTGGAAATGGAGATGCTGGAAAACAGCTTGGGCATTATGCCACCACCAGACTTTGGGAAGTGAGGAGCAGTAAGGTATACCCCTTACTGGCACCTCTCCAGACTCATCACTGAACAGTCTTAGAGACCAATGTGAAGCCTCTACAGCTCTACATGGATGCAAATACTAGCCATTTTACAATCCAAAAAGAGATTCTTCTTTCTTCTTCATAATTACCTAATACTATTTCTTCCTAGGTAATTACGACATTAAATGGTACCAACATGTGCCACAGGCTAGACAACGGGAATTAAGTTCCAAACTGCACTCCATGGCTTCAATAGCTGCTGAAGAGCTTCTGAAAAGCCCTGAAAATATCCCTGAAAGCTGTTGCAAAGTATAGAAGATCAGCCCCAACCCCAACTGGATTTTTTTCCACTAGTCCAGGCTCTTCTTAAGAATGAAAAAATGGCCAGGCAGTGGTGGTGCATGCCTTTAATCCCAGCACTCGGGAGGCAGAGCCAGGCAGATCTCTGTGAGTTTGAGGCCAGCCTGGGCTACCAAGTGAGTTCCAGGAAAGGCACAAAGCTACACAGAGAAACCCTGTCTCGAAAAACCAAAAAAAAAAAAAAAAAAAAAGAATGAAAAAATGTCTAACTTATAATTTCAGCAATTTGACCATGGATTGACATGCACATGGTCTTGTAGAAAAATATACAAAATTTCTCATCCACAATAAGTTAACCAAAAGAGAAAACTCTTCTTAGAGAGATATGTAATGAGTTCTCAACAATTGCTGTGTGGGCAAAAACCTGGGAGTTAGGGTAGACTTCACAAACTCCAGTGTAAATGGGGGATTTACTTGGTTTGGGGTTTTGGTTGGGGTTTTTTGGGTGGGGGACATTGGATAGTTAGCAAAGAGAGAAATGGACTTCACTGTGGTGCTTTCACACATATATATGATTATGCTTTGTAGCTTGAGTTTTCCTGCCTGGCCCACAGTCAGGACAAATCTCTGTCACCACAAATCTCTGTCACCCACCAGTCCCACAGCCACTCAGACCCAACCAAGTAAACAGAGACTTATATTGCTTACAAAATGTATGGCCATGGCTTACTTGTACATTAAGAAGTGCAGGCTTCTTGCTAACTGTTCTTATATCTTAAATTAATCCATTTCTATAAATCTACCTTGCCACGTGGCTCGTGGCTTACTGGCATCTTCACATGCTACTTGTCATGGTGGCGGCTGGCAGTGTCTCCCTCTGCCTTCCTGTTCTCTCAATTCTCCTCTGTTAGTCCCGCCTATACTTCCTGCTTGGCCACTGGCCAATCAGTGTTTTATTTATTGACCAATCAGAGCAACACGTTTGACTTACAGACCATCCCACAGCAATGCTTGGTGCTTATTTGCCCCCCACCACCACCACCATACCTCACAGATTTCCCCAACATCCCTTGCTCCTTCCCATGGTGGAATATCCCTTTACACTGTGTGAATATATGTCACTGTGATTGGTTTAATAAAGAGGCTGACTAGCCAATAGCTGAACAGGATAAGGTTAGGTGAGAGAACCTAACTGAGAATGCTGGGAAGAAGAAGAAGGGCAGAGTCAGAGGAGTGACAAACAGAGGCAGAGAGAAGCAAGATGGGCGTGCTGTGCTGAAACAAGCCATGTGGCAAAGAGTAGATAAGAAATATTGGTTAATTTAAGTTGTAAGAGCTAGTTAGTAATAAGCCTGAGCTATTGGCTGAGCATTTATAATTAATATTGAGTCTCCATGTCAATTATTTGGGGACTGATGAGCAGGAAAGAAAACTGCCAATAGCCCATGGACCCCACTGCCCTCTCCTGTTCCCATTCCCTCTCGTTTTAGACTTCTCATAGTTTACTTTTTACTTTCACATCCCACATATGTGTGTATACATATGAATATATGCTTAAACTTAATTAATTTACAGGAAAACACTCTTCCTCTAAGTCTCTTGTCTCTATGACCTTAAGAATATAAAGTACCACGCATCTGAAAACCTAGGTAGACTGTTCATCTTGATGCCTTCCTCTACAGCTACAATTCATGCTGAGAGTCTTCATGTGGTTGATAAAATACAGTCAGATTCATCTCTGGCTGTTCTCAACTCAGTGCATCTTCATTTTACACCTGTTTGTTTACAGCATGCTTATCACAGGCCCGCATCATGAGCTCAGTTTTTGATTTAAGTGGAGAATAAAAAAGTCTTCCGCTAATAAAAGGTAAATATGTTAGGGATGGGTTGTAAGCCTTAAATCTTGTCAGGTGAAGGAAGGAGAGGAAAATCACATTCACAACACATTCAATTCCTTCACGGAGGGGTTTAGCTCCAACATACAATGAATAGGCTTGGCTGTATTCAGAACTGAAAGTTCTGCGCACCTGTTACTAGACTAGGCAGCCATTACTTCTATAAAACTCAGCCCTCCCAGGTGGAAAATGTCATGGAAATCTTCAGCCTTGATAACGGTGTGGCTGATAAGAAGACAAGAAAAATAAAAATCTTCAACCAGTATCCAAGATAAATAAAATATATACAAACCCATATAAATTCAAGGATTATAGTCGTGGAAACCACTAGCAAAACTAGATCCTATGAATTACAGGGAAAACAGACAAAATTGAGAGTTCCCTCCCAGCAAACAGAGCTCTCACACACACCCCACCTCACAGCTCACACAGCAGGCTTTCTGTCCTGTAGAAGCAATGGCACAGACTGGTAGATTTGAGTCATTGCTGAACTTAGGAGGGTGTGATTATAGTTTGTCTCAAAGTTACATTTATTTCTTCCTGGTTTACCCAAAGTTACCACCATGTGTAATTTTTATTAAGCTTTTAAAGAGGCGAATACATTAAGGCAGGAAAAAAAACACAAATATAATTTATTTTCCATTATAATAAAGAGGATAATGTCCTATGTTTGCTTTCTGTTACTGAGATGAAACACTGACCAAAACCAGCTTAGGGAAGAAAGGAATTGATTCTATTTTACAGGCCATCCTGGAAGGAAGCCAATGCAGGATGTTGAAAGGGGAACTACAGTGGAGCGCTACTTACAGGCTTGCTTCTCTGGCTTGCTCAGTCTCCTTTCTTATAGAGCCAAGCCCACCTGCATATGGATGGTACAAACCACACAAGCTGGGCCCTCCTACATAAAGTAGCAATTTATAACCACCACTACAACCACCACCACCACCACCACCACCACCACCCAGCATGGCAGTAGGCCGGTCTGATGTAGGCAATTTCTCAAATGAGATTACCTTTTCCAAAGTATAACTAGGTTTGTGTCAAGTTAACAAAAAAAAATCTATGACAAGATCTTTAATTTTTGAAGATTTTGCTGCAAAAATGAAGTAGAGAACAGAAAATAAGTCCAAGGATGAAGATGGAAAAAACTCCAATGGCATGTTTTAGTGATGCTGATAATGATCAAGATAGCACAAACTGTGTATCAGGTAAGACAATGGGAAGATTGGTACAGTGGCAGATTTTCTGGGATCTTTGTTCCTCCATGCTGCCAAGATAACAACTCTGTAGTGAATTCCCTTGCAGGTATTATTTCTCTACCTTATTATATGTATGATGCGTCAGTTCAAAGGTATATAAAAGGTTTTAAGGATAGTTAATTAATGCACAAACTTGGAACAGAGTATATCTGAACAAGAGTTTGGTGACTAAAAAATATCAGCTACTGGATCATCATCAAACGTGACTCAACTCATTTAATATAAGATGCTCCAAACTGTGAGAGTCTTTGGCAACTAGATGACCATTGGAGAGTTCCATGCAACTCTGCTTCTGTGGAAGCTTGAAGGCTTTTGTTTAAGAGTGCTCGTTACCCTAAGTCCTGCCCTGTTCTTCTCCATTCTTACATTCTTCACACATGCTGGAAACTGAAAAGCACAGAATAGGTTCTATGCAGTTACCAAATATATCGAGAAGTCTGTCAAAAGATTGGGTAGAGAGTTTGGGGGGGGGGGTGTTCCCTGACATAGAAAAGGAGAAAACTTCCTGAATCAATAAGTCAACACATCCTTTGAAGAGTTACTACTTCAATCTTTTTGTTTCCAGATCAGAAATAGCCGCACTCCTGATTTATACCCTGAGACCTGGCATTTCTAACTGTAGTTGGGTTTTGCTGTTGTTTTTGCTCTTCAGGGGCCTTCCATCCAGCTCCCAAATAAACACACAGAGACTTATTCTTACTTGTGAATCTCCGGCCTTAGCTTGGCTTGTTTCTAGACAGCTTTTCTAACTTAAATTATCCCATTTCCCCTTTAACTATGTTTTGCCTCTGGGCTTTTTACCTCTCTTTCTTCTATAAATCTTGCTTTCCTTCTTACTCCAAAGATGGCTGTGTGGCTCAGTGGCTGGCCCCATGCGTCCTTTCTCCTTTTCCTTTTCTCACTCCCCTCTTCTTCCTCTTTTTCACTCAAGCCTAGATTACTCCTCCCATTTATTCTCTCTGCCTGTCAGCCCCACCTATCCTTTCTCCTGCCTAGCTATTGGCCATTCAGCTCTTTATTAGACCAATCAGGTGTTTTAAACAAGTAAAGTAACACAGCTGCATGGAGTTAAAAAAAATGCAATATAAAAGAATACATCACATCTTTGCATCATTAAACAAATATTCCACAGCATAAATGAATGTAGCACATCTTAACCTAATATTCCACAGCGCCTAGCAATGTTACTCTGCTGCCTCTCATATAAAGTATATTTTTCTGCACATCAGATTCTTTAATCATATGAAGTTTCCCTTCCACGTGTTAGATTTTTTTCTCATTGCATTTTGGTCTTTTAAGTCCACGGGGGAAATGGTGTTGTTCTCTGTAATCTCAGATAATGTTTTCTTTCTCATCTCATTTTGAAATGTTAAGCAGGATCTCCCCGGGCATATACTTCTCTCTGGTTAAGGACACTTAAGGAACACAGAGAAGACTTTGTTTCTCACATCAGAAGTTCATGTTTCATTTACTCTAATTTACCCCCATAAGTTTTCTGTCACATTGCTCTCATTTTCTGTGCCATTACTTTCGCAGCTTGATCCGTTTTCTTAAGAGCCCTTCTCGTTAGTCTTCTGCGGTGCCTATTTTCTGTCACGTTGACTTTTCATTCTGACATCATGTCTCGGCCTGGTGCGTCTGCTTTGTTCTTCCTAACAGATATTGTCTCTGGCCCATAAAAAATGAAAAAAGGAGGGGGGAGATTCTTTTATGCTTGTTTCTTTCTTTGGGAGGGGTTTGCTGGGGATCAAGCCCAGAGCCTCAAGCGTGCTGGGGACCTGTTTAATCACTGAACTGAACCCCCTAAATCCTCTGCTCCTTAAAATACTACGAATTTTCAGGACTTTTTCCCTTCTTGGGGGTCTTATTATTTTATGGATTCACTTTTATCTATTTGTCTATTAATTTTAAATGGTAATTCAAACCATAAATGTATTTAAACTTCTGGAAGCTGGAGAGATAGTCTAGTGGTTTAGAAAGCTTTTTTGCTCTTGCAGAGGACCTGAGTTCAGCTCCTAGTGCCCACATTGGGCACCCGCATTAGAAAATTCATAATTGCCTGTAATGCCAGTGCCAGGGGCATCCAATGCCTCTGGCTCTCACAGGCACTTGCACTCACAGATAGAAGCATGCACATGAACTCTCTCTCTCTCTCTCTCTCTCTCTCTCTCTCACACACACACACACACACACACACACACACACACACACACACACAGACATGCATACATGTGCCCCCATATGCACACACACACACACATGCATATGTAATTAAAAATAATAAGTAATTTTTAAAATATGACTTCTGTTCACAATTCTACCACCTATGAGTATATACTAGAGTATGATATGGTCTTTAATTGTGTATATTTTTAATTTGTAAAAATATTCAGTAATTGCTCCATGAGAAATGAAAGCTACTCAAAAGAGAGGAGAGTGTGATCCTATCCTTTGCTTTGGGTATAAAAATTGTCTCTCAAAAGGCTATAAATGAGACATCCCTTCTGATATTGAAATGAATGTATTTTACTAAAGAATAGCTATAGGAGCACATTAATAATTTAAAATCATCAAAGACAGAGATGAAGCCTGGAATGGTAGGTAGTTCATGCCTGTGTTCCTTGCACCCTGCTTCCTGTGCGCCGATGGAAATGGGATCAGCCAGCTTCTGTTCCTCCCAGCATTGCCATGCCGTCCTCATCACCAGGGACTCTAACCCTAGGACCCTAAGCCAAAATAAACCCTTTTTCCTCATGTTGCTTCTGGTCCCGATATCACAGCAGCAGTACATGAGGTTCAAGGATAGCATGGGATACAGAGTGAGGGTCTGCCTCAAAATAGGATAAAAAATTAATGGAGATGCTTCATCTGTAATCAATAGATGGGTGATGGAAGCCAGAGTACAGACTACAGCTCCAATAGGGCGTCCTGGCTTTGCCTTCACACTGAGAAGGACTATGCAGCTGAACTGGGCAGAATGGAAATGAAATGCCCTTTCTGTACCCAAGGAACTCCCTCCTGGGAAGAGCAGCCAGTGCGAAGCCAGAAGGAAGGGGCATAATGAGAGCGCTACTCCACTTACAACATATTGCTATGGCGATTCAGAGGAAAGTGAGTTAGAAAAATGCAGAAAGTGTTCCACGAGCCACTAGAAGCTTCTGCAGACCTTCAAGCCAAAGATTAGATCACCTTTTGGTGCAAATGGAGAGTTACATATACCGATAAGTTCTTGACCTGTGCTCAGGTGTCCTCCCAGGAAACTCAGTTGTCCACCTGTAGCAAAGCTTTGCAACACAGAGCCAGGGCTAGATATCTGAACCTATTGCTCCCTTCAGATCACCTGCTCATATGGTACCAGCTGGAGATTCCACAGCTATACTATCACAAATGTCTATGTGATTTTTTTTAACATTATAAAAACAAGCAGCAAGATCTTTCTGAGGCCAGAACACGATAGGCAGAGAAGAAAAAAAAGCCTGCAATATTTTGACTAGCATTTGACTAATTCATAGACATTAAATGACAATAAATAGTTAACCAGACATTCTCCAGGCAGAAGTGTTTTGTAGAAGCAGGACTCAGAATAGTAGAGCCTGGACTCACTTCCTGCAGTAATTGCTAGGCGAATAGCTGACCCAGGCTGCTTCCCATATGGAGCCCAGGAAACCTCTGTATCCTATTCCTTATAGACCTAGCTGATTCTCAGGTCCCCCTGTACCAGGACTCCCTGGGGTTGCTCTTTTATTCTGCATTTCTAAGACATGGGATTGGTCAGAACATTCTTCTTCCCAAAACAAAAAACTATTCAAATGGGAAGGTTCTGCCTGCTTATTTAGAGCTTGCCACTTCTGTACTGGCAGAGACTAATGTGGGCAGGGGTGGTAGACTAACAGGGGCAAATGGGGTTGGTATTGGGTATTCCCTGACAGAAGGTTGCTGGTGGGGAAAGCAGCAGGTGGGAAATTGTAAGGACAGTAGCTAGGATGCACATCTGGCTGTCCCTGGTCCCCCCAGCATTGGAAGTCAGGACAAAAATTAAGGAAGCTATCAGTTCTGGCAATTTGGTGCCAATTGTCCTGGGAGTGACTACGGGCTTCCTAAATTGTTGCTTGAGATGGGACACTGACTCCCTTCCAATCAGAATTAGAAAGTGAGCTGGCTTTCCAGGCTGGTCACTGCAGGCTGTTGGTCTTGATAGAAAAACAGAGACTTATGCAGGCACAGGGAGGAAAGGAGCCCTCACTCTGGAGTCTGATCGGAGCCTCTCCCCAGCTGAGAATCAAAACTTCCAGCCACTACCATTTCCTGTGAAGGCTGGTGACATAGAGATAATATCCCTCTTATTTTCAATTAATGTGTAAAAAAAAAAACCAGCAATGAGCCCTGCTTAGGGCCTCAGCTTATATAACTCTGAAATATGGCCTTACTCCTTTCCTAGATGTTTTCTGGGAATCTCACAAACAAGACTAAACCTTTGTTTTCAATCCAAACATCTTAACTGCCCTGCAGTCTGAGGCTTTGCCTCTATCATCTGTGTTCCCATCCACAGTGCATCAGGACCCAACCTATGATGCCATTTAAGGGAAAAGTTCCTATGATATGTAACTTCAGAAGCCACCTGAAATGTCACACGGCTACTCTAAGAACATCCAGAGAAGCCCACGCCATGCAATCAATTGCCTTTCTATTGCTGCTACACTTATAATCTATGTTAAACTTTCTCCCTAATAAATCCCAACTCTGCTTCACAGTGGCTCATACTGAAATTTGTTTCTGCAATGAGTCAAGAATTCTTTCCTTGCCCAAGCAGAGGTCTCTGAAGAGAATGCCTTGGGTTTTTACCTTCAGCATGGAACTATGATGTCTTGGACCCACACCCCTCTGACCAGTCACTGACTGAGTTATATTTTTATGTATGTTAAACCCACTAACCACTTGTATATTCTGTCTCTCTCTCCTGAGCTGAATTCTGCTCTACACCTAAAATCAGAGCTGCCTGTTATCTTTATTTTATATGAGGCTTAGAACACTGTAGTTCTGGGTGTGACCTGCTTCTTATAATAACTGCTTTCTCCTTTGGAATATGACCTAAAAGAAGGCTAAGCTGAGGAGAAATTTCAGCACCAAGAATTCATGGTTGTCCTATCCTGTGACCATTACCCCCAGAAAAGGTATAGAACCTATACTTTATCTCCTTCCAGGATAAATATCTTTCCTACCGGCAACTCTACTTTGAACATAAACAGGGGTGTACTGGAAGATCACCCTTCTAGGAAGGCTTGCCCTAATTTGTAAGAGTGCAGTCAGTGGACAGTCCTGACTGCTGACATGAATGCTCTTGGGTTCCCCAGATGCTAAAAGCCACCTCATCCTGCTCTACCACTCTTCATGGACAGCCAAACCCAGCTGCTGAGAAGGCAGGGAAAAAGAACCACTGTATTGTCCTGGAGAGAGTAACAGGTAAGAGTTTCCTCAGCCTACAGCCTAATTTCATCATTCATTTGACCCAGATCTCATCTTCCTTTCATGGATGCTGGTTCTTCACAAAATCTTCATTCAAAACTTCATGTGGTCAACTGTTCTGAGGAAGGAAACCTGCGTCCACCCGAGAGCCTCTCTGCCAATGGCTCCTGAGTTTTATACTTGCAAGTGAATCTGGTCAACAGAAATATGAATGCATTCAACTCATAGCTTTGATCCTTATTCCTTTAAGTCATACACACACACACACACACACACACACACACACACACACACACACACACATCCAAATATTGTGTAGCCTATTCTCTAACTCTAACTAGAGACAGGACTTTCAAACAGAGATGAACAAGGAGCAGCTTATTTGTGACCCTGGGTGTCTGATATGCAGGGATGTAATTCAAATCCAGGCTCTGGGGAATATAGTCTAAGTGGCAGTGTACCTGCCTGGTATACATGAAGCCCTGGGTTTGATACCTAACACTATATAAAATGGTGCACAGTTGTAATCCTGGTGCTTGGGAGGTGAAGACAAGAAGTTTGGGGGCATCCATGGTTACATGGTGAGTTCAGGGCCGGCCTTGAGATCCTGCATCAAAAACAAAACCAAACAAAGCAAATCCAGAGAGTAAACTGTCCTCCTCCCTATGGAAGTGATGGGAGAGCTGAACGATGTCAGGGCTTCTACTTCACCCGAGTAGAAGGTAGCATTGAACCCAAGCTTGTCTAGAAGTAATGGAAGAACAGTAAGTTGTAATAGAAAAGTCAACAGAAAGAAAATTAAGATGGGGTTTGGCAAAGTTGTTGAGTCTCCTCCCCCACTTTTCCCCCTTGATTTATAGTTTAACCCCCAGGCTTAGCATCTCATTGGTAGGAATCCTCTGAGCCCCTGGCTGGTTTGGGCATGTCTAACTGTCGGGGCATGTCTACAAAGTCACCAGCCATCTTAGGTTGTGGTTCCAGACAGCCATTGGATTAAAGAGAAAACTTTTTCTCATTGGTGCTAAATTAAATATGACCCAAAGCCTCTCATGACTAATAATTTTCTACTTTTTTCTCGTCCGATGATGATTTGTCAGGAAGAGGAAATAGACATTTGGAGCAAATAGCCAAGTGAGTGAGCCTGAGTGTGTGAAAGGAGGAGAGCGTGCGGCCCTGGCATGCTGACTGGTGAATCACTCCCTGGACAGTTGTCACCAGCCATGAGAAAACATCCATCAGGCTGGCACTGTGCTGCAGAGTCTACGAGCGTGAGCCAAAGAAGCAGCCATGCCATCTCTGCTCCCCGTGTTCCCAGTGGGAAAGCATTCCAAAACCAGAGAACAGAAGCCAGGGTCCCCAGTTCTTCATTGTGCCCTCAAACGAAACCTCATTACTGTGAATCATTATGTTCTGGTAGCTTTAGGTTTCTTGCCTTTAAGACTGTGAATTGTCATCTGATATGAACAGGATGCTTTGACCCTGACCACCCATAGCAGGAGAACTTTTGGCTTGAGACACTGTAGAACTACAAAGGACTACTTAAATCTTTTGAAGAACACCCAAACAACAACAACAAAAACTGTGATCAAGATAGCAGGTTGAGAGCATAGACTACCTCCTCTCCTATCCCAGTCTATAAAAATACCAGGGGAGGGTTTGAGGTGAGGCCTGTGAGCTCCTATGCACAGGCATCCATAGGAGGTGTGGTGCTTTGAATTCTTAGATAGGATTAGAAGGATTAGGAGGTGTGGCCTTGTTGGGGGAAGTACATCACTGGGAATGGGCACTGAAGTTTTCAAAAGCCCATGCCTAGGCCAGCGTTTCTCTGTTCCTTTCTACCTATAGATCAGGATGTAGCTCTCAGCTACTGCTCCCATGCCTACATGCATGTGGCCATGCTCTTTGACATGATGATGATGGACTAAACCTCTGAAACTGTAAGCCAGCCTCCGATTAAATGTTTTCTTTCATAAGAATTGCCTTGGTCATGGCATCTCTTCAGAGCAATAGAACAGTAACTAAGACAGGGGGTGTCTGCAAGTTCCTGTGCACAGATGTACATGGGTGTATGTAAAAAGATGGTTTTACTGGGTGCCTTAGTCCACTTTCTGCCTTTACAAAAGAATGCCTGAGGTTTAGTTAATAGTATTTAAAAAGAAGTTAATTTTGTCTCACAATTCTAGAAACTGTGAAGTCTAAGATGGGGTGTCCAAATCCGGTGAGGACCTCACACTAGGCAGAGAGCAGAAGGACAAGCGATGCACAGCACATCTAAGGGCAAAGCATGAGGGGAGGACTGCCTCACTTTACAAGATCCCATTCTCAAGACTGCTAATTCACTCCTGGGAGAGCTAACCCAGTCCTAAAGGAAGGCGTTAAATCTTAATAGCCAATTACCTGTTAAACAACTCGTGGTAGACATTGGATTTCAACAGGAGTTTCAAGGGGACAGTCAGCATTTAAAAATAAACAAATAACCATATCAGTGGGCTAGAAATCTAATTCCCAAAGGATGGAAGGCAAATGACATTGGTTTGACAGAGTAAAGAGCCTTCCAACCTCAGCTCAGGAGAGGGAACTAAGAGGAACAGAATCGGAGCTGAGTATTCCCTGATCCTGAACATTAACTTCCAGGAAGGTGATGAAGCCACCAGTGTTGTAGAAACACAGGTGGAACAATTTGAGCACTGAGTCAGGCTCATCCTGCCTTCACCATCCCCTCACTCCACACCTGACCGCAGTCAGAAGAAGGCATTTCCTCAGCTCTGCAGAAGCTAGTCTGAATTCTCAGATTGGAGGAGATGGTGAGTGGGATTGGAGGAGATGGTGAGTGGGATTGGAGGAGATGGCAGGTGCCCATAGTTACTCCTGGTAAATAAAATAAAAAGGAATGCTCAAAAGATAAAGGCTCCAGAGTTCTACCAGGAAGCACATCTTACCCTTTCTCTACAACACTGGAGGCAATCTATAGCAAACGAGACACCATCACACACAACATGGGCAAGAAACAAACTTTTAAGGGAAACTAGCTGGTATGTATCAATATGGCCAATGAGTAACCTGACAGAATTATGTTAATGTGTGTGTATGTGTATTATTATTTGGCTAAAATTTGACCAATATATAGCTGAGAATTACTTGGACTTTTTTTGGAAATAGAATGATATTTATATATGATTGCATCATTTTAGAACAATATTGTCCAACATTTTATATATTTGTCTATTTTTACTTACTCAGAACACTGGTCATCATTTCCAGGGTGTATGTACATGTGTGTATGTGTGTGTATATGCATGTAACAACAATCGTTGAAAAGAAGAGGCCATGAATTTGAAAGAGAACAAGAAAGGGTATATAGGAGGGTCTGAAGGAAAGAATGGAAAGGGAAAAATGAAATGGTGTAATTTATTATAATCTCAAAAAATAAAAAGAAATAATTTGGATTTTTAAGAGCAATTTACACCATTATTGGGGCCAAGAACCTGTGGCTAGAGAGGTCATAGAACCTAGGGAGAGCCTACTATTATTACTCTGCTAAATGGATATGGTATTAAACTGACTCATTATAGTAGTTGGAATGTAATTGGCCCCCCCATAAGCTCATACAGAGTGGCATTATTAGGAGGTGTGGCTTTGTTGGAGTAGGTACAGCCTTGTTGGAAGAAGTGTGTCACTGTGGAAATGGGCTTTGAGGTCTCATATATGCTCAAGCCATGCCCAGTGTCTCAGACTACTTCCTAATCCCTGTGGGACCAAGATATAGCTCCTTCTCCACTCTCAGCTCCTTCTCCAGCACCATGTCTACCTGCATGCCACAATGTCCTGCCATGATGATAATGGACTGAACCTCTGAAACTGTAAGCCACCCCAATTAAATGTTTTCCTTTATCAGGGTTGCCATGGTTATGGTGTCTCTTCACAGCAATAGAAATCCTAACTAAAGCATTCATAGATTAGTGCATCAGGCAAGCCTCCAAGAAGCTTCTTTTTGCAATTGATGGTGATCAGTCGTGGAGATCCATCAATTGTGGAGATCCATCAATTAATCGAGGTGCAGAGAGTAAGAGACTACACAATGCTCAGCCCCAAATGGAACATCTATATCACACCCCCTCCAACCAAGACTCAGGGTTCATGGTGGAAGAGAGGGTAAAATCACTGTAAACAGCAATGGGTGGTGAATGACTACAAGGAAATACAGTTTTTTCTGAACTCAGGAGGGCACCTACTGGCATAAATTCATAGATGTTAAGACTGAATGCACAAGACCTGTACAGGCTCAGACCAGACAATCCTCCAGCATGAAGATGGAAGGTGGACACAATGTCTCACTCCTAACTACAGAACTCCTGGCAGTTGGTAGCTACTGGGAGAGGGAAGAGTCAGTTTTCTTTAAGGGTGCGGCTCCTGGTGAATAGACCACCCTCCAGGAAAGACCACACATCTAAGAGTATATGGGCAGCATAAACTATACTTGATGAGTTAAAAAAAAATGTAGACACAAAGTTGGGTGGATAAAGAAGGGGGACGGATCTGGGAGGAGTTGTTGGAGGGGTGGATATGATCAAAATGCATTGCACTAAATTCTCAAAGAACTAATAAAACTGAGAGGAAGAAAAAAGGAGCCACTTGAAATTGTTCTCTTCATTGTCATGGCATCTTTTCAGAGCAATAGAAAAGTAACAAAGACAAATGGCTCCTCTTTCAATCCGTCTATGGCTTTGAAAGGAAAATTTATCTCACAAGCAACAAAATACAACCAGTCCTCACTGTAGCGAGAGATGTTTTAACTGAAACAAAGCAAAGGTTTCTCTTAAGTCTCATGCTCTCCTTGGATATGAATCTAATTCTCTTTCTTGAAGGAAGCCACTTAGAAGGCTTGCTAACATTTCTCCTCATATCCCAGAAGTTACTTGCTGTAGATAAGGCCTCACACACTCTAGTGCTTACAAAATGACTCCAACAGCAGCTACAACCCAACTCATCCACGAGCTGAGAGCTATTTTCTTTCCTTACTCTACAGTGGCCAGATGTGATCTGAAACCATTCACTGCAGAGACCAGGGCTGCCTCAAGACGTGTTCATTGTACACATGAGCATCAGCTCTAACCTCATTTCAGAAGGGGCCGGTGACATCACTGAAGTAGAGCACTGGCACAATTTGAAATGAGTGGATTGTATTGAGAATATTCGGGTCCCCGAAGTCCCAAAGCAAAGCCAACTGTGAGAACATCTGCCAAAGAGCCCCGCTGCTCCACTGAACTCCCTTTGACTGCCGGATAAGCACAGCTTCCATCGTCCTAGAAGTTCAGTCCTAACTTGGACTGAGTTGGACCTCTGGTTCATTATTCTTTTGCTCATGAAGGTGTTCAATATCTAGTACTCTAGAAATAAAATCTAAAATGCATACATTATGGATCTTCCAAGAAGATCATTCTTTAGCTCTTTACTATATTTATCTGTTCCTGGGGGGAAGGGGGGCCCCATGTACCACAGCCCTGATGTGAGACTCAGAGGACAATTGTGGGAGTTGGTTCTCTCCTTACACCCTGTGGATGGGTCCCAGGGTCTAACCCAGGCAGTCAGGCTTGGCAACAGGTGACTTTGCCTCCTGAGCTGTGTCTCTTGCCCACAAAAATCATTTGTTAGGGGAAAGCCACTAGTCTTATTTTATTAAATACATCTAAAGGTTTGTTTGGCAATGTCATGCTTTTCACAAAACGAAAACACTGGTGTTTCTTAACTGCAGATTATTTTTAAAAATCCTTACCAAATGGTGAGAAGTTGGCCTTGAAATTCATTTTCTTATTTTGCAAAAAGAGAAGTCTAAGTAGAGGCCTCAGGGGCTGGTCTGGCATCAGTCTAACTAACTCTCGGTTCCTCAAACTTTCTCTTAGATAAAGGTTCTCATCGCTGGCCTTATAAAGACAATCTTTCCATTGCTCCTAATGTTTTTGTGATGCTGTTCCAAAGCATCACGGGAGTTTTTTTGAACAGATTCATTTTCAAAATGAACAGTGTATACTTGAAACAAGAATCCAAAGGTTGTTCTTTGGCAGAGATAACAAAATTTCCACTCTTTAAATTTTTAAAGGGAATGTAAAGTGCTTGATATATTAATATTCAAATGACTATGTGCAGTTCCATAAGTTGGATAAACACATGACCTTTCAGATATGATTATATGAGAAAAAGTGAACTCTAGATGCAATGTTTTCATGAAGGTATTATAAAACTGATTCAAAGAAAATTGGTCTTTAATGGAAGAAAGTAGACTGAAACTATCCTGATTCAGAGTATATTAGAAGGTTCTGAAGTCTGTATGCATGTCTGCGTGTGTGTGTGTGTGTGTGTGTGTGTGTGTGTGTGTGTGTGTGTGTGTGCGCCCTTATCATGCATCAGGACATTGAAGTGATGAAATGGCCCACATGCACTCAGCTAGGAACTGAAAAGCAGATCACATCAAAACCTCGGTGTGTGTGATAGAGCCAGAGTGTATCTTCAGGGCAAGAATATTGTCTATGGGATACTTTCTGAAGCCAGGAAAACGGTAGGCAGATAACTCATTTCTAACCATTTTCATTACCTTCAACTCAAATGTACAGACACAATAATTCTACCCTGGAAAGCAATTCCTTCACGATCACATTGTCTTTAAACAAATGAGAGAGAAGTTGCTTTTGTGTTTTTATCACTAATGTGCCCTCCAAAGGCCTGAACTCAAACATGCTACAGGGTGGAAGTTGGAAGAGGAACTGCATGAAAAGCCTTGAAAATGGGGAAGTCATGGCTCACCATGTCACCCTAGTAAGAGGTCCCAACGTTGGCACAAATAGAAGTTGTGTTTCTCTTGTGCTCAGAGTTCTGAGTCCTGACTCAATGACAGATAGGAAAATACTCTCATAACAATATCCGCTGTGAGACTGAGTTAAGTAAGTTACAGAAGAATCTAAAGGAACAAACGCAGGATGCTATTTTATAATATATGAGACTGACATAGGAAATAGAAGTGACCTGACTTAGCAACACGCATACACAAAAGCCCTGATTTAAAAGGCTTTTGTGAAAAAGAAAGAAGAAATCAAGGTGGGTACAGAACGTGTTTCATATCCTTCCTTGCCTCCCAGGATGAAGCAGGCCCTAGTATTGAAGACAAGCAGCTGGTTTAACCCTGTTTGAAAATCCTTCTCAGTCTACAACATCAAGACCCCAGACAATGATTATTTATACTTCTTTTTTAAGAAAAGGATAACTGAGTCTTGAGTCTTCCCATCACCTCTGCAGCTTCTGGGGAGCCACCAGAACATGGAAAAGTTACTCATGATTGTTACAAAAACGACATAGTTTCCCCCCAAAAAAAGTATAAGTTCCCACAAAGCAACAGCTCCAGAAGCAACTCGCTGTGGGCAGAACCAGATGCCTCCTGAGCCTAGGCCTTGGTCCCAGGTAGTGAGTCTGGGAGTATACAGACATTTGTAGATGCAGATGGGAAGGGTCAAAATGACAGGAAGAAGACAAGCTTAGGAACAAGGCCAGCGTCATGGGCGCAGGATCAGTGCAATCACATCTTTCAGAAGGGTGTTGCCCTTGGTGTCGGGTGCCCTATGGTCCTGAAATTCTTTAAAACTGTCTTTCAATTTGCATTGTGAAGGATGGTGCAACAAGAGAGCCACTCACAGGAGTCTGGAGCCCACGTCCCCTGTAGCTCCTCCTCTACTCTCCCAGAACCAGATCTTCCATTCCCAGCCCACAGCTGGCCACTCCCGCACCCTCTGCATCCAGCATGGCCTGGACCCTGACACAGATGCAGGGAACGTGAAGCAGAATCCAGGAGCATGTGGCCTCTAGCATCTCAGAGCGAATATGGCTACAGCTATCCTCAATGAGGGTCAGCACTGTGATGCGTTAAGCAGCCCCTCAATACCAGCCCCATTGAGGTATCTTATACAGGTCTTAACTCTTACACCCGTTGTGGACTGTGGCCACTGGACACAGGAAAAGGAGTCTGGCTCACCTTTTTCCCTCCCCCTCATCGCCACAGGCACAGGATCTACTCCAGAGACTGACACGATTAGCCAGACAGAACTTTCCAAGTCACAAGGTGGGACTTCTGGGTCACATGGAAGTGTAGACTTGTTCAGCTAGTATTCTCATGCCCAAAGGACAACGACATTAAATAAAAATGTAAGATGGACCTGAAGGCACGGGCCCAGCTACTCAACAGGCTAAAGCAAGATTCCAAGTCCAAAGGCTGAGCTACAGGATGAGCTCAAGGCCAACCCAGAAACCTGATTAGACCCTGTATCAAAAATGAGAAGTGAAAGTGGGACTTGCAGTGTAGGTCGGTGGCAGAATGCTTGGCTGATGTGTAGCAGACCCTATATTACAATGTCCAGTACATGTCAGTCAAAATACAGACAGAGGGGCTGGAGAGACAGTGCAGCACTTAAGAGTCCTAACTCCTCTCTCAGAGTACCAGAGTGTAAGTCCCAGCATTCACAGCAAGTGGCTTAGAACTCCAGCGGATCTGACACCCTCACGTGGCCTAGCCTCTGTAGGCATCTGTTCACACACAAAATATAAATAAATAAATAAATAAATAAATAAATAAATAAATAAATAAATAAATAAATAAGTAGATTTTTTTTAATTGCTGCAGAGATGGCTCCGTGGTTCAGAGCACTTGCTATTCTTGCAGCGGCCCAGGTTCAGTCACCAGCCCTCACACGGCAGCTCACAACCATCTGTAACTCCCACTCCAGGGAGTGCAATATCCTCTTCTGGCTTCTGCAGACATCAGACATGTATATAGTATACACACACATGCAGGAAAAACACTCATGCACATAAAATAAAAATAAATAACTGGAAAAATTAAACACCAAGAAAGGTGAAGAGAAATACCCCAGAAGTCAAGAATAAAAGGCTTAGATTTTAATACCTTAAGTGTTATGTTTCCCTGCTTGCGGGGAGGTACGGGGAAAGGTCTACGCTACGTTTCCATTTTGTGCTGAGGTCAGTGAATTAGAATGCCATCATGGTCTTGGTTGTTCAAAAGCTAAAGTGCCCCCACCAACCCAAAAAAAAAATCATGCAAGTAATTTCTGGGAGATGGAATGTCCTGTACAAAGCTCAAAGAAACCTGAAATTAGATTCATTCCTTCCCTAGAGAGTGAATATTAAAACCTACCAAAGAAGGGATTGAGAGCTGGCTCGGGTTAGGAGCACTTGATGCTCCTGTAGAAGGCTGGAGTTTGGATCCCAGCATCCATATTAGGCAGCTCATAACTGTCTGTGTAATTCCAATTCCGAGGAGTCCAACACCCTCATCTGGATTCCTCTGGTACCTGCATGTACATGGTGCACACGCGCGCGCGCACACACACACACACACACACACACACACACACACACACACCTCTAAAGTAAAATAAATAAATAAATAAATAAATAAATGAATGAATGAATGAATGAATAAATAAATTTTATATATATATATATTTAAAAATAAACACATCCGGACTGCCTATCCCATACCAAAGCCATCAATTAAACTGCAAGTCCATACAGAATCCTGGAGTCCCCAAAGTGCTATCCACTCCGCACACTTCAGTTCCTCAAACCAATAAATTCCTTTTACTTCACCAGTTTGAACTGGAGTCCTATCACATTCAACTAGAAGGCATGAGGTGCATAGGGAGCCTAAAATCCATAGTTGGCAGTTTCCAGTCCTAAACCTTGCTTCTATAGCTCAGGAGTGGGATCTTGGAAGAGGAGAAACACATTTTGTCTCACAAAACACATTTCATCAGGTCTATTCTACTTCTTCAGACTCCACAGACTGATGATCGTTTCCAAAGAAAATTTCAAGTTAATTGAATGCTTATTCCAAATCCAGAAAAATAACAAATACTAGACAAGATATGAGAGCAACTTCGATGGAAAGACTCATAAACAATGGGTCCCCTGGAAATTAAAAAGCAAGGGAGGGTTTTTAATTTTTATTACATGTATTTATTTATTCATTTATTCAGAGAGAGAGAGAGTGTGTGTGTGTGTGTGTGTGTGTGTGTGTGTGTGTGTGTGTCTATACATGTGCTCATGCACCCTCACCATGACATACGTGTGGAAGTCAGAAGACAAATTCTAGGTTCTTTTGTGCAGATGGAGGAGAAAAAAGGAAAAGGGGAAGTGAAAGAGGGTTGGAGGAAGAGGCCTAGATTTGAAGAATGAGTTTTAATAAAAAGTCAACCAATATCTACCTGCACCCACACACACCCACACAGGCACACACACTTACAGATGAACATCTCACAGACGCCTGCAGATGCTCTCATCCGTCACTAGAGGTTAGCATGGCCCCAACTCCCTGACCCTCCTATTGTTCAGATGGCCTTTTTCCTGGTCCCCTCCAATTTGTAAACTATTTTGGTAAACAAAAGAAAACCATCAACAATGCTTTCAACTTTGAGAAAGTCGGAAAAAAATCCACTTATAAAACTACCACAAAGACCCAAAATAAAGTGAATTTGCCTTTGTATTGACCCTTCCCCACCTTTTATTTCAGAATGAAATAAAAAAAAACAGCTTTGAACACTAGGGGGCAACATCGATCCTCAAATATGCACTCAGGAGCCAAACAAGGGATGCATAAAATCCGTGTGTGTCTGTGTGTGTGTGTGTGTGTGTGTGTGTGTGTGTGTGTGTGTGTGTGTGTGTGTGTGTGTGTGTTCCTAAATATATAAATACAACCTTCGTGGTCTGTAGAATGTCTTCTGTATGTATTCAATATCGGGTCTGACCACTTTGTATTGGATAACCAATGGGATGGGAGTGTAGGTGGGAGTGGGAAATCAGGGCTCTTTCCAGAGGAAGACCATTTCTCCCACTCTCAGCAGTCCTCAGGTGCCATAGTCTTTGTCTAGGGTTCAGACCCCACAAGTTCCCCCCTTCCATGTTAGCACGTCCATTGGTGTCTTGGTTGTTCAAGTCTAGCTTAGGCAGCCATATCGAGACTTCAGGAGTGTAGCCTTTCCAACAACTCTAGGAGACAATTTCACAGCAAAATCCCTGCTCCTCTGGCTCTTGCAATTTTTCTGCCTCCTCTTTCACAACAATCCTGAGATTTAGGTGCAGGAATTGTTTTGTAAGTTAATCAATTTTTTTTTAAATATTTACAACTGAAACAGAGCCTTACTTCACACCATTTGCAAAAATCAACTCAGGACTTAAATAAAAAAGCTGAAAATATTTTAAAAAAATATTTGACATCTTTTCTTCCCTTTAAGAGACTTTTTTCTGGAAAAACACTTGATCCTGTGTGCTCTGTCTACAGGTCAACACACCCCAAGCCAGGCATATTGTCTGTCTGTCCCTTGGGCTTTCTGCCTGGGCAGATACTGCTAACAGATACCAAGACAGAGATCTATAAGACAGCTTTCCATTGCTGGCTTCTCTCACTTCATTTTAAATGTGTGTTTGCTTCTCTCCCTTCCTCCACAGATTTTACTTCAAAAAGATCAGGAGCTCCATTTATCTTGTCGACACTTCAGTTTTCCAAATCTGACAGTGCCACTGTCATGTTCTGGGAGATCAGCAAACCCCCGTAGATAATCCTCACTGAACACTCTCCCATTCTCCACTTCCCAACAGCTTTCAAACTTGGATTCCATTTCTAAATGTCTCTCTAACTCATTTCCTCCCTCCATGCGCAATGATCTTTGCTTGACCAAGCTTTGATCAGGCAGCTTCATGGTTTCAGGAAAAGGTCTACAAAGTACATTTAACAATAACCCAGGCCCCTCAATATCTGATCATGGTCCTTGTCCCTTACAGTCTTCCAGGTGAGGTCCGATCAGCCTGGCCTGTCTCCATCATGAATCCTATCGTGTCAGTTTTGCAAGGGTTCCCCTCTCAGTTCGTCGTTGCCTCTTGGTGACTTTCTTTCCTCCAACCCTGACCCTCTTTGTCCCTAACTTCTCTTGGCCCACACTGCATTCAGAGTTGAGTGGAATCTCTCTACCCCACTGCAACACCCCACTGCTGCGCTGCCTGAACCCCTCTCGATGGACCTGAATAACGTCTTCCTTGCTGCTCTTTACCAAGTTTCATTGCCATCTTTTAAAAATGCCATGTCTGCCCTTTGTCTAAGCCTTCCTCATCCGTTGCATTAATAACTGGAATAACCTATTAAGTAGAAACTACTTCCAGTGCATCTCTACCTTTCTATATATATTAATGTCCCTTTTCTGAGTATCACTTTTTTAATTTCGCAAGCATTTTCCTGGGCTATAGAGGGGGCTCAGCAGTTAAGAGCACTTACTGCTCTTGCAGAGGACCTCAGTTGAGTTTTTCAGCCATATTCTAGCTCCCAACTACCTGTAACTCAAGTTCCGGGCAATCCAGTGCCCCCTTCTGGCCTCCGTGGACATTGCATGAGCTTAGTACACATAAATTTATGAAGGCACACATACCATACGTATACATACAAATTTTAAAAAATATTTTAAAAGAATTCTCCTTGTCAACAAAGTCTGGCCTTCTTGGCCAACCTGAATCCCACCTCTCCTCCATGATTCCCTTGTTCCCCACTAAACCAAATATTCCTGGTTCCCTGGGCAGATTCTGCCTAACCTCTGCCTGTGTCTCAGCTTCCATCTAGGCCACTCCCACCATCTGAGGCTGCTTAACCCACTCGTGCTCATTTCTCAATCATGGGGAAACAACTCTAGGACAAGTCATATCCCACTACCCCAGAATTCTGCTCCGTTTCCTTCCCTGGGCCTTTGAGCACAGTTTCACTTGCTTCTTCGTGTCCTGAAAGCTCTGGTTGGTTTTGAAGGACCTTAAAACACATCTTCTGAACTGTGCCTCCTGAAGACATTTCATTTTTGGTCCTGTGTCTTTCCCTTCATTTGTCTATACTTCCTTTAGTTTCTCTGCTTCTCATGATGTTTTTGTTTGGTTGGGTGTTTGGTTTGGGTTGTTTTGTTTTGAGACAGGGTTCTGCCAAGTGGTCAAGGCAGGACTGGAATGTATAATCCTTCTTTCTCATCCTCCAAAGAGCTTCCATTATGTGTGCACAGCACCACACACAGATGGACTTTTATTTCTATGACTTCCTTAATGTAGATTTTACTGAATGTAGACATCAGAATTTTGTGGTGAGTGGGTTAAGAAGATCCAAGAAATGACTGGATTTCCAGACAGTTTATGAAGGCCTGAGGTTTTCCAGCTGTAAGACTAGCCATATGAACACAGGGAGGTCTTGGCCAGACCTGCTCTGAGTGACAGACCGGGCTGCCATCAACATGGGTCTAGGCTTCTCACTACGAATGTTTGCAAAGAGCTGACTTGTTCTCCTCAAATATTCCTCTGTTGCAGTTGTAAACCTCAGGACTTCAGAATGTAGTCAGAGAGAGAGAGAGACAGGGTCTTTCTAGAGGTTAAGTTCAAAGGAGATCCCTAATATATTCTGACTGGTATTCTTATACAAAGAGGAACTGGTGACACAGCCCCGTGTAGGTTAACAGAGCAAGAAGACAGTCATCTACAAGGCAAGGCTAGCAGCCTCAGAAGAAACCAACAGTGCCAACACCTTCATCTTAGACTTCCAACCCCCAGAACTCTTTATACACCAACCTTTGTATCATAGTGGTTCTGGTAAAGTCCTGCATTGATAGCCTGAGTGTCTGTCCTGGCTCTTCATCCCTTTCCCAGGAGTAGGGTCTTGCTAAGCAGTTTGACAATGGAATTTTACATACATAATAAATGAACTTCTTTCCAAGACATTATTATTATTTGTCGTTGTGGTCATTTTTATTATTACTTCTTTTATGGGTGGAATCATATGCCATGGTATATGTGTGGAGGCCAGGTAACAACTTTTAGTAGTTGGTAATCTCCTTCCAACATATGGGATCAAACTCGGGCTTGACAGCAAGCACCTTACCAGCTGAGCCAAATTGCTGACCCCTAAGCACATATTTTTAATGGCGCAATAGCCATTTTTGATGTCACAAGGCACCACAGGACTAGTTCTGATGGAGTACAACTGTAATCCCAGCATACAGGAGATGAAGGCAGGAGGATCAGGAGTTCAAGGTCAGTCTGGGCTCAATGAGACCCTGTCTCAAGAAAACAACAAAAACACTCCAGAGTATTTTCTTAAAGGACTTTATAGGACAGGATTTTTAACACATGATTTCTCTATGTGTCCCAGGATGGTCTCAAACTGAGTTTCCTGTCTCGGCCTCTTGAGTGCTAGGATTACAGGTATGTGCTAAATCCTCCAGGATTTGTGTTGTGTTGAAACACACAACAAAGTAATGGACTCTTTCTAACAGATGCTCACTGGCTACCTCATGACCATCAGCCCTACAACCTTGCTTTTACTTGGGGTGGGTGGTGCTGGGAAGAAAAGAAAAATAATAAAAGATACCCAGACATCCTCTCCTGCCCCCTCCCCCTGCTCACTTACTTTCCCTTTTTTTTTGTGTGTCAAGCATAAAGAATTAATGATTCTCCATCATCATAGAAAACACAAAAGTTTTTCAGATACCACGGGTCTTTTTGTATGTTTGGGTTGGTTGTTGCTGTTGTTGTTTGGTTTTGGGTTTTTTTTTGGGGGGGGGGAGTTGTTTTCTGTTTTTTTCCAGACAAGGTTTCTCTGTATAACAGCCCTGGCTGTCCTGGAACTGACTTTGTAGACCAGGTTAGCCTTGAGCTCTCAGAGATCCACCAGCCTCTGCTTCCTGAATGCTGAGATTAGAAGCATGCACCACCATGCCCAGTTTAAGACCATCATGGGTCTTAAAAGAGTCTATTAAGTATTCTGGGAAGGAAAGGCGCAGTCAAGAAATAGCTTGGAACTCACTGATGGTAGACTTGTAAAGCCTACTATGTGTGTGTAAGTATAAGGTATATATAAGGTGTGTATAAATCAGAACATACTGTGGCTCACTGTGTCATATATAAACTATGGTGTGACTTACTATATTATTAACTGTAGCATGGTGTGGTTTAGTATATTCATGTAAGCTATAATACAACGTGATTTGTTAGATATTAATGCTATTGTCATGTTTCTATTTCATATTTGGGTCCTCTAAAATAGAATGAAATATCTAATAGACATGATCAGCGCCTCATAGAGGGCTTTGTTCATGACAGACACTATACTGAAGTGGGTGTGAACTTGAGATCAGGTAGTTGCTAAGCCTCTGATCAGATCTCAACCATGCTACTACCAAGCTATGACACTTGGGGTGAGTCTTTGTCCTTTGGGGCTCTGGACATCTAAAACTTGACATAAAAACTGTTTTTAAAAGTTTTAGAAAGTAAATATAGACAGGGGTTGAAGATAAGTCTCATTCAGTGAGCCAAATGCTTGCTCTGCAAGCATGTGAACCTGGGTCTGATTCCCAGGACCCATGTAACAAAGCCAGGCACAGGGGTACATTCTTGAAATCTCAGGCAGTGAGAAGGTGGAGACAGGTAGATCCTTAAGGCAGATTGGCCAACTACACTGGATAATTTTGTGTACTCCCTGGCTGGAGAGAGACCCTGATGTAGCTAGAGTTTTCCTGCCTTGCCCACAGTAAGGACAAATCTCTCTCACCCGCCAGTCCCACAGCTGCTCAGACCCAACCAAGTAAACACAGAGACTTATATTGCTTACAAACTGTATGGCCGTGGCAGGCTTCTTGCTAACTGTTCTTATATCTTAAATTAATCCATTTCCACAAATCTATACCCTGCCATGTGGCTCATAGCTTACCGGCATTTCCACATGCTGCTTTTCCTGGCGGGCGGCTGGCAGTGCCCCCTTCTGCCTTCCTGTTCTTTCTTTTCTCCTCTCTGTTAGTCCCGCCTATACTTCCTGCCTAGCCACGGGCCAATCAGTGTTTTATTTATTGACCAATCAGAGCAACTTGACATACAGACCATCCCCCAGCACAGCCAAGTGCAGACCATCTCAGACACCTGCACTCAGGCCCGTGGTCCTAATCATCCTCTATGCGGACCTGCTGGGTAAAGCCACGAGGAACCCGAGAACGGGCTCCCACAGGACATACAGAACATCCCACAGCATCCTGACTTTTTTTAAAAAGTGGAAAACACCTAAGGAAGGGCACCCCAAGTCATCCACTGTTCTCTACACAGAGGTGCACCTGCACACCCCTGATCATTCACACACACACAGCAGGAGGGGGAGGAGAAGGAGGAGGAGGCAGAGGCGGAGGAGGAGGAGAGTTTAGACAGATGAGTGGAGAATGACGGAGTTTGATGTTCTTGGGTCTGAGGCTGTAGGAACAGAGGATGTAGTGAAAGCTGTGTAAACCTCAGGCAATGGGGCATTTTTTTTGTTTTGCTTGTTGAGTTAGGCTCTTGTTAGGTGAACACCACCATGCCCAGCTGCTACCAGTGGATATTAATGGGTTTGTGCTTTTGTAGAAAGAAGGCATTGCTCCCATAGTTACACAACTTCTTTGGCTTCTGTGTAATTTTGGAGAACAACAGTTTTAAATAAAGTCATTCTCGTCACATAAAAGTCGGTCTCAGTATTTTAAGAATTGGGATGACTTAAATGCACCATTGTAATGTAAATCAGCCATATTTTGCAGCTAATTTGAGCTTTCCCTGGGGGGAAAAATTATATCTTACACTTCCTTTGTTTGGGAATCTAGGTTGCTTTTGCTGCTTTTTAATTTTAACCATAATCTCCTTTCTCAAGTCAACAACATTGTTTTGAAGGATTCCACCCTTCTCTCTATCCCTCATCAAATCACTTATGATTATGAAGTGGAGAGTCTAGCTCTTTGCCAGAATCCCCAACCTACTTTGTGATAGGGCAGGCTAGCCTAAACACTTGCCTTGACTCGGAAACTTCTAAACTGTGTCTTCCACAGAAAATCAAAGATGCTCTGGGCTTGGCACCAAGACAGCTTTCCTCCTAGAGGCACATAGGACCAGAACAGTGTCTGAGCATCATCGCTAAAAGATATTTACATTTCTCTCTACTTAGTGATTAAGGACTGGTTTGCTAAAGTAGTATATTTCCTTTAAAGGCAAGGAAAAAGAACACCTTAAGGAAGACAGGTTTTTATTGCTAAAAAATTACTTTGCATTCTTCATCTCTCCTCCCTGCCTGCCCATACCACTGCAGGCAACTACAAGAATCCAGCAAAGCCAAAACACAGCGGCTGAGTGGAACCACAGTGCTTCCTGATGTGCCCCATGCTCAGCCTTTGGGTGATGGATGCACAAATAAGAGTGTCCTTTAACTAGCTTTATTTGCTTGGATTCCAAGGATCACCCCCTTCACTGTTCCAAGCCTAGAACGCTAATGACATTTCTCTTTCTTTTCTTCATGGATGCGGCAGCCATTCATTCATCAACACTGAGATAGTTACACTGGGAATAAAGTTGAGTAAAGGAGTATCCGTGGGGGTATAGAACTGCAAACCAGCTGAAAGAAGTGATACGGGAACTCAGGGATGGGTAGAAAGCATCGAAGATGAACTTCAAACCAAGGGACAGGGAAGAGGCTGCTGAAAAAGACATCCTTAAAAGAGCAAGGCCTGGACTGAATGGGATACTTGAAATATATGGATCTAGATGGAGGTCAAAATATTTTCAAAGCTGGGTGTGATGCCACATGCCTGTAATCTCAGCCCACAGGAGGCTGGGTCAAACGGATCACAAGTTCAAAGCTAGCTGGGGTACTTGGTAAGACACTGTGTCATATATATATATATATGGAGCTGAGGGAATAGTCGAGTCAGTAAAGTGCATGTTGTGTAATCCGTGAGGGCCTGAGACCCCCACGGTAGCGTATGTCATCGTACTAGCACTGCAGGGAGGGGAAAGCGGATCCCAAGGACTCATTGGCCATGCAGTTTAGCTAAAACATTGAGCCCCAGATTCAGTGAGAGACACTTCTCAAGAAATAAGGTGGAGATCTACACAAGTAGATGTTTATCAGCCTCTGGCACACACACACTTACTTCACATCCTCATCAAAGTCCCCGTGTGGTTAAGAGATTACCTCTCAAGCCAAGGCTCCACAAACACAGTCCAATTCCACTGGAAAGTGACTTCGGGAGCTGTGATTTCATTGGGGGATTAGTGTTTGCTAATTTGCCTTCACTTCTTCCCACAGGACTTCAACTGTCAACCCTGTCCACACAGTTATGTCTTTACTTACAAGACCTTGGTGAAGAAAACAGTCGTTTCCTGCTCAGTTAAATGAGGTCCTTGCAGATGCTTGTTATCAACCTTCTGCCAAAGCCAAAACAGACATGGACTGTGATGGCTGGGCAGACTTTAAATAGGAGCATTGAATCCCAACGGGTGTGTCTTAATGCGATGGCTGCTTTGGGGACAGGTATTGTATTCCTTTCCAGACTGAGTTGTTCAAGTTAAAATGTCTTTTGCATATCACTTAGGAGGGAAAATAAAAGCCTTTGTGAACTGCCTATAAAATTCCCAGCACAGGCTAAGTCATATCCTCAATTATTTCATTTTTTCCATTGGACCCAGCTTCCCTAGAGCTTTAAAAAATAATTGAGACTTTAATTAAAGGCAACATGTATTAGTCTTTTAAGGATGGAGAAGCTGAGACATTAGCTCAAAATGAATCATAGTTGCAGAAAGAATCAAACTCTGTTTGCAAGTGCTGGTTTTGATGTCGACTCGTTAGCTGCTCTTTACTCCTTACATTTCCTTTCTGGAAGATGCTTTCTGTGTTTGTAGTCCAGTATAACTGCAAAAGAAAATGAATGGTATTAAAGTGGACAGCAGGGATGTCAGGTTGCACTTCAATTATGTAGAGTACTATACTAAAAGAATCCTGTTGCTTGCGATATATTTTTTTTTCGATCTTTCTGAGTATTTGCCTATGCTATCTACTCAAGGTATATAGTCCTCAAGGTAGCCTACTAAGGGTCTGAGCTAAGGCTGTCTCTGTTCTCCTTAAAGCACATTCTCTAGTCATACTTATATAAGGCTGCTCTTGTACAGATGTGTTGGTTTAGACATATTTATTTGTTTATGGCAGCAAATATTTACCAAGAAATACACAGTTAGGGGCTAGGGATATGGTTCAGTAGTTGAGATTGCTTGTTGCTCTTGCAGAGTTCAGTGTCCAGAATCTACATCGAGTGGCTCACAACTGCCTGTAACTCCAGCTCCAGGAGCTCTAACACTTCTTATGGCCTTTACAGAACATGATCCGTACTTACACAAACACACACATGCACACATAAATAAAACTAAAGCCTCCTTTTTTTAAAAAAAAAAAAAAAAGGACAAAAAAAATACACAGTTAATTCTAGACAATCAGATTGGAATATGCCATTTTGTGACAGAACAGCTCTCTGGGGAAAATGTCCTTAGCAGATTTCTCCTTAATTTCTTCCATCTCCCTCCCACTCACTAGACAGTGAGTTCTAACGAGTCCACCCAAATGCCTATGTTAGGTGCTAAGACTTCCTTTAGATTCCCAGAACCCAGATCTGATGCCCTCTGTCCACAGCCTTTAGTTAATTAGCTGTGGGAGGTCCATAGACTCTGTTATGTTTGGAGAGAGACTAGAGACAGCATCCTAGATAACAAAGACCTCTGCCTTCCAGCCAGTGTCTCCATAGCCTCCCTCTCTCCCTTCCCATAAAAGCCCTTCGTACCCTGGAGGCCCCAGAGAAGAAGTCTGTGACAAGAATCCCCTTCTTACACTTTCCTACCTTTAAATTCACCGTGGAGACAAAAGTGGACCAGAGCAGCATAATGAACTGATGGCGCCAAAGACAACTTCTGCACCTGCCAGGTTCGGCCCTGCTATGAGCATAAAGACAGATAGGGTCAGGGATGGGCACATTCCACACATTGTCCATAGGGGAGGACTCCAGGTAGATAGAAGGCTATGCGTTCAGAGCTTAAGATCCTATCTGTCTAAACCCACAAGGGACTCTTCTCTAATTGATGTAGATCCAAAATCATTTTCCAAGAATTAAAAAGAAATCTTATCTATGGCCAACATGAGCCAGAATCCATGCACACACACACATTTCTACCCATTACTACCAGCTCCTCCTCCATCCAGTCTCCATTTTGCAGAATAAACAGGTTCCCAGAAGATACTGTGATTTTTTTTCCCTAAGGACACAAAACAAAACAAAACAAACAAACAAAAAAAAAACTGAGTGGGTTGTGACTTGAACCAAGGCTCCATTTGGCCTGTGGAACACCCATTATCCATCAATATCCACCATGTCTCGCCTTTCTGCTGGGACTCTCTCCATCAGCAGCAACCCCTGAGTTCCATCTACTCCAGCATAGCCTCAGGACACTAACCAGCACATTCAGGGTGAGGGACACAAGGAAGGCTAGTGTCTTCCTAGTAGCAAAAGGGTGATCCAGACAAGTTACATACACTCTCAGTCCCTCAGTTTCTTTCCCAATAAAACAGCAGTTTCTCCCTCCCAGAGTTCTGAGAGGATGAAATACAATGACTATGAACCACATACCACAAAACACATTACTGTGCATACACATCAACACGAACTGGTACAATTATCTTGGTTATTGTCGTCACAGTTGGTCACACGTTGGTCCATGTTTTTACTCCAGCTATGGATAGCCTTTAACTTTCAGAGCAGAATGTGGTGACAAGTGTAAAGGGGAAACTATAAATAAGACTATAGCAGGATGGTGGCGACAAGCAGCTTTGCCCATTGCCACTAGATGGTGCTAATTTATTACAACCCACCCACAACCCTTTCCGCATACATTGCACAATAAAAGAAATGTGCATGAGGGCTGGCAGGCGCTGGGATAGTATTTTTCTAAAGGTCACCCATTATTCTACTTCTGGCACAGGACAGGACAGTCCTCTGCATCAGACCATGCACCACCCCTAAAGAAAGGTGGGGATTGTATGCCACTTGCTTTATTTTAGATAGAAGTTAGCTTGAATCGTTGTCTTTTGAGATTAAAATAAAGGGGTCACACAGTCAACACAGGGAATTTCTTCTTGATGGCGAACACAGAGCTTCGTGAATTGCTGCAATACATGAAACTGACCAGACGCCAGGGGAGATTAGTGACAGTCTGAGAAAGTTTTATGGTAGGTTGTTTTCTCCATTAAGAAAAATCACACCCTTACCTGTCATTAAAGGACCACAACTGAACAGTTGTGCTGAATTTTCCTCTGCCTAATTTAGAAAGTAAATTCCTGCCTTTTCTTTACTTTCCAGTAACAATAGTCCCCTATTCCACCCACAGATGGAAACTGAGATGCAGGGCTTTTTTTTTTTCCCCTGAAAGGACCCTTCCAGGATTCCTGGTGATTGCCACATTATCTGGGCTTTATCTGAAATGCTTGTAGGCCTGCCTGGGAACCACAGGTGAGACAGCTCTTTGCATTCTCTCCCAGTGAGAACTCTGCTTCCCCAAATTGCATGCCTCTTTCTCCAAGTGGAAAATATTCTCTTCACATCCATCATCAGATTTCATGAGGGCAGTTCAGATACCTCTCAAGAAATGATGAGGAAAAGAGGAAGCTATTTGCCAAAAGGAAATATCTTGTTTTCTGTCTCCATAGCCAAGAATGATTTCAAAAGGAGCTTGTTTAGACTTTTTGTTTTAAGTTCTATTCAAGCATGGCAAATAGCCCTTGAGAGCTCTATTTCTGGAGATTAAATACGAAGGAGATTGGCTTGCCCAAGCAACCTTGGCATGGTGCAGACACTTCCCATATCTCACTTTCCAGCTTACAGCTCTTCTTACATGCATTTTATCCTGTCTGTCTCCACATCAAAGTTACTTGCAGACAGGCAGGCAATTGCTATGACCCCTCATGAACACTAAAGTCCAATATAATCAAGATTGAAAGTCAGGGGCCAGTAAGACGGCTCACTGGATGAAGACACCTGTCACCAAGTCCCAGGACCTGGGCTCAATCCCTGGTACCTACAAGATAGAAGGAGGAAACTGATTCATATAAGTCGGACACATGCTATGACATTCATATACCCTGACACCCCTCCCCAACACACACGCAAAATAAGTAAATGAATGAACAGATAATTATTTAAATAAAAGAAGCAAGTTGGGGTGAAGCTGAGACTCAAACCCAAGTCTTTGCAGTTTTGGTCAAGTTTTCAACTTTGTTTATCACTTGCTGTTTTTTGCCACACTTTGCTCACCTTGTATTCACCATCAACTACCTTCATGTTGTGTCCAATAAACCTATGATTCTTAAAATAATGTAAAATTGTGAGACTTTCATTCTGTAGAAAACAAGAAGACTGATGAACTTGTTCTATTTATATGTTTTAAATTGTAAATAATACTCAATTTTTAAACTCACCTTCTCTGTAGGGGATTTTTATAAAGACATTAGTACTGGAAAATCAACCACTTTTTCAAATTCATTTTAAATGGAAAAAGTATGTCAGTGTGGGACAGACTCATTTCCTATTCTACATCCATGCTGGGGTAAAGGATATAATTTTGGATGACAGTAAAGACACTGGGGTGTTTTGCTGTTTTCCTTTGCTAAATGACATGATTTAAGAACAAGTAAAATTGTGTTTCTGCGGGTTCCCCTCCATATTTACTCTCGACCTGACTCTTATTTTCCAATGTCTCATAGTCTGGAGAGGAAGTGTGGTCTAGTGGTCAGAAAAACAATTTAGGAGACTAGAGTTGTGGCTTCTATTCCTGTCTCGATCCTTCCCTGAGTCATTGTAAAACGCTGGAATCATGATGAGACTCAGTTTACCCATATTTCACTACCTAAAGATGGGGCTCAAAAATAAGCAGATCCACTGACAATGTAAAGTTAAATATGAGGTTGGCTCTAAAATGAAACAGCATGGAGCCGGGCGGTGGTGGCGCACGCCTTTCATCCCAGCACTCAGGAAGCAGAGGCAGGCGGATCTTTGTGAGTTCAAGGCCAGCCTGGTCTGCAGAGTAAGTTCCAGGAAAGGCAGAGAAATCCTGTCTCAAAGAAAAAAAGAAAGAAAGAAAGGAAGGAAGGAAGGAAGGAAGGAAGGAAGGAAGGAAGGAAGGAAGGAAGGGAGAAAGAAACAGCATGGTGCGAATACAAAGCTACACGGATGAGTCCCAAGGATGTCAGAGAAGATGTGGATCCTCTAAATCATGCATCAAATGAAAGATATCATCAGAGATGCTTCCTGTAAGTATTGGTTCTGCTGGTGATGGGTGATGGGTGGGGGCTGTGATCGCATCTGAAAAACTACTCATGATGATCAGGGCCTCTCAGAACCAGAAGTCTAGAGAAGAAGAATATCAATAATTTTGGGGGAAGGGGCACTTTCTTCTAGTCTCCAAGAAAAATGTAACTAAGCAGGAGCACTCCAGGTTCACTTGGGGTTCATATTCTGAGGTGTAACAGGACCTTTCCAGGGGTGGAGTGGTTGGGGTATAAATGTAAAATATACTTGCATCCTTTTCACTCCTCAATAAGAAAGAGCACATAAACCCTATTGGCTCAAAGAGGGTGTTCTGCGAAGCCACTCCAGTTACTGCTGCATACAGAGTCATTTTTATTCCACTGCACGGTCTCCTGGCTGGTTTGCTGGCTGGCATTCTACACCGAGTCACCCAGGAGAAGAGAACAAAGTTGTCCTCAGAACTCACTCTTTGGCTCTGGAGTCAGTGTCATTGTGTTAGGAGTTGTGACCTTCCCAAGACAGAGCTTGATGAAGTGGTAGCACACTCTATTTCTGACACTAAAATTAGTAATAGCAGCAATTACTACCATAGACCAACTTCTATTTACTAAGAATACTAAGAGATGTCGGGTACAATGCCATACATAACCTCATTTACCCCTCTCTCAAATGTGACAAGGTAAGGACTAATATCTTCATTTTATAAACAGGAACTCTTAGATTGAGAAGTAAGACCACAGAGTGAGAAATGAAACCTAAAGCTGAGTCCTGAGGTCATGATCTTGGCATTGGGACTGGAAAATCAACAACTTGTTCCGATTTATTTTAAATGAACCGAAGTATGTCAGTTCAGGCAGACTTGTCTCCTATTCCATACCTGTCGTGGATGTAGGTTATAATTTTGGATGACAACAAAGACAATTGGGCATGGTGCTGTTGTTCTGTGCTAAGTAACAGTAGGTCAAATGGGAGCTGCCTCCAGCAGCTGTTAGGACTGAACAGGACCTGACTCTCACAAGCCTTGTCTTCTGAGAAGCAGACAGTGCCCATGGCCTGCGGGGATTGTGTTAAGTCCTCAACTGGCCAAGCTGGTCTTAGGCTTTCAAAGCAGTGAAAAGCAGGGATGATGCCCATGGCTACACACAGCAAAGCACTCCGGGACAAAATAAAGAAAGAAATCATTTAGGACATTAAAAATTCTACTGATACAGATGAGTGTAAAAGAAGAGAAAGAGGAGCTATTCTAAGAGACTTTTCCTTCATAGCAAATGAAACCCAATGCCCACAGACAGCGCATAAAGGACCTGCTGAGGATCAAACGTGGTAATCCATCCCTCATGAGACCATCACAAGGCCAGGACAAACCAATGAGTCAAAGTACCCACAAAGAAAAAGACACATCCAAGCAGAAGGCATCCTCCAGCCATATGGGAACTTTCATAGCCAGGATCATATGAATGGAAAATCCCCAAGAGATAAAAGGAAATTAGAGAACCATAAAGCACAGATGTTGTTATCTTTATTGTGAACACTTTGTGATTTAGACTTTGAGACACGAGAGCATGAGGAATCAGGGGTATAGTTCAATGGTAGGCACTTACTTCACATGCACAAAGCCCTCCATTTGAATATGTTACTGAAGGGGGAAAAAGCATAGAATGTGGGAAGGAGGTTATAGATGAGGTCCCAACCAGCACATTTTGAAAAGAAAAGGAGGCATTAGTTACTAATTACTCCAAGAACAACAGATACGTCATTCCAGGGAAACTGTGACATGGGATCACTCGAAACTTCAGAGAAATGCATGATTCAAGGAGAGTAGAGAAATCTGGGTGGTGGTAACATGGCTACGTGCATAGAAAGACATGTGTGTATACATGTACACACAACCGAGAGAATAAAGGGGGTATTACAAGGGAGCATGCTAAGGACATTGGCTAATGCAATGATAACACTGATCATTAAATTGGCAGGGAATAGAGGAAACGGCTTTAACTGCTCAGAAATACTGGAGATTTCCATCTGCTAGTCATGTCATCAGACAGCTGCCTGGATCTGACTTCCTTCCTGACACTTTCACTTCTCAGAATGTGAAGGAAGTGGCAGAGAACTGACACACCAGACGCAATTCTCTCTAATAATGGAGAACTTCGAGGGCTGGCCATTGGCGTCTTTCTGAAGACCCCACGAGTTTCGAGTTTTGAGGAGAGAGAGAGAGAGAGAGAGAGAGAGAGAGAGAGAGAGAGAGAGAGAGAGAGAGAGAGAGTTGCTCAGACCAAGGTGGCTCCAGGGGTGAAGAGAACCCATGAAGAGGAAAATCAGATGGTAGCCATGACCTCTGCAGAGCCAAGGGCACAAGACTAAAAAGACATGGAGTCAGAAATGCTAAAAGCAAGACAAGACAAAGCTGGAGGGAGAACTGAAACAAAGAAGGATTGAAGGAGGCTACATCCAGACTAAGGTGGACACCCTTGGGCATGGCCCCTTCTTAGAGACCTTTCACCCTCAGCACAGAGACAGGAGGGACCAAGTGGTGGCCAGGAGACCTGGTTTCTATTTTCCTTCTCTTCTTTACTTCCTGTCTGTTTTTCTCCTTTCTATCTTTCTTTACTTCTTCCTCTCCTCTTTCTTTTCTGCTGAACCAGGATCTCATGTCACCCTCCATAGCTGAGACAGGCTTTGAACTCCTCATTCTTCTGCCTCTACCTTATATTGCAGACAGGTACAACCATACCTAGCTTCCATGTTTTTTTTCTTAATAAAAGTATCATTGCCAACTGGGAAGACTCACAATTTCTATAGCCTTCCAGCTATCTAGTAGATACAAAGCCACAATTCTGGGGGAGGGGGGGACAAATTGAATATCTTCAAGAGAACAGTGGAGACAATGAAGGATGCTTCAAATGAAGCTGTTTAATTTAGAGAAGAGACCTTGATGGAGAAGGCATTTCCTGCTTTCCAACTTTTGAAGGACCTCTCTGAGGAAATAGAGTATTATTGTAGGCATCAAAGAACAAAATCAGAAAGTCATTCTGACTTTCTAGCTACTCATAGATCCTAAAGGTGAGTATCATCTCCATCAAAGTCATATCAGGACATAGTGTAGTTCCTTCCTGGAGTTATGCAAACATAGATGAAAGCATCACTTGGGAGAGAGGATCATATCAAATCATCTTCCGGAAGAAGATAGGCCATGAGTCTGAAGTACACATGAGTAATAAGAACAGAATGGCTAAGCTTGATGGCTTGCAAGATACTTTCCATCCCTCAGCTTCCAGCCTCTTCCTTTAAGTGGCCACTCAGACCCCATGGGTCTCTCTGCCTGGCCAGAGGCACCTTTCTTACATTCCAGGGAGTAGGACATGGTGTTCAAGAACCTGACACTAGAGTCCATATTTGTGCTATGAATCTCAGCTTTACCTCTTACTAGTTTTGTGACTTTTAGAAAGCATTGTTTCTGAAACAAGGGAGATGTCAGTAACACCCACCTCCCAGTATTTTGAGAATTAGATAAGGTCATTATGAGGGTCCATTGTCTATCACATCATAAGATTCAGTGCACTTTAACTCATGGTGTTGGGTAAACCCACAGCTGAGGTTAGAAAGGTGTCTATGACTGGCCCATCTCACTTTGTGTGCTTTGTCATTATGCTAAAAGTCATTGTGAGACACTATTTACATTATAATGCACGCATTTATGCCATTATCAGCTTTTATTGAGTTGGAAATGTAGTTCAAGGGTGGAGCATTTGCTTAATGTGGGAAAGATCTTGAGTTCAATCCCCAGTAGAAAAAAAAAAAAAAAAAAAAGAAAGAAAGAAAGAAAGAAAGAAAGAAAGAAAGAAAGAAAGAAAGAAAGAAAGAAAGAAAGAAAGAAAAAGAAACTACTGGGTTTTATTGTAAACTTGCCAGAGAACTGAGGCCTCACATGACTTTCTGGCTTGGTACTTGGCTTGGCAACAAGTGTAGGATGACAGGAAACCTTTCTGCTCTCAGGGTCAATGACCAAGCTCTTAGAATGCCAATCACATTAGCACCCTGTGAAGAGGATGTTAAAGAAGAGAACAGCTATGAGGATTTTCTCAGCTTTTTAAAATCACACAGAATTAATGAATTACTTCAGATCTGTCCTATTAAACAGACTATATGAAGAAAAAAATCAATGAATTTATTAGCCTAGATCTTAGGCACTTTGCCTGAACCTTGGGTTTCTTTTCTAAATCAATTCAAAAGCTGAATGTTGTGATACACTCTTGCACTCCCAGCACTTGAAAGATGAAGGAAAAAGAATCAGGTGTTCAAGGTAATCCTTGGCTATGGAGTTAGTTCAAGGCCACCTTGGGCTACATGAGACCCTGTCTCAAAAGGAGAAAAGTCTCTGAATCATTGAATGAAGACTATAAATAGAATTATATAATCTTCTGTTTTTTGAAAATAACCACTTTAAAGCACCTTACCTTGAGGAATGATGTTTTCTTGATTAAATATTCATACATAAACTACTTAGAACTTTCTGCTTGTGTGTATCCACTGGATATAGCTAAAGTAATTCACTAAATCTATGGGTTGTTGAGTGGGTAAAATGATGGCACCTGTTCTGTTCCTTAGCATCCCCTTGACACAGACAGCTAGTGTCTGATTAGTCATCTATGAAAAGACAAAATGAAGCAAACCATCAGATGTCCTGGTACTCTGACTAATTTTCTATAATATAGAAAGAGTCTAAGGAAATAAAAGACACTGAAAGAAAATATGACAGTCATAGAGACCATTCATGTTCAACCCCATCTCAAGTACAGTGATGCATCATCTAAGCAGAGTCATCCACTGGGAAACACATTGTGTAAACATCATACAGTGTAGGGTGTATATTTGCACAAATGTAAACTATATGGTATGTATACATGCACACACACAGCATATCCTATTTCTTCTCAATCTATGATCAATAAAACATGAGATTAGATCTAGTTCAAGAGAAAACAATACATGGGAAAGACAATAAATGCAGATGTAAGAGGCTCCTTGCTGCTGGCATAACACAGTGCACCCTTTTAGAGTTAAGTTTTTTATAAATCTAAAGAATACATTCTAACAGTTAAAAAGCATAGTAAATACACAAGCCATTAACAGTCACTTGTAAGAGCATGCCCTGGACTCTCATGCAACTGTCGGTACAATGGGTTTGCATACACCAGTGTCTCCAGAAACATGAGCGATATGCTATGAATTAGAACTATGACATGTCTAAGTGGCAGGAATTTTCCAGCTGCTCTTGAATTTTCTGTAGCCATCATTTTTTTGTATGCCTGTGATGGCTTGGAATTGTCAATGTGACATTATTAGATACACCTGGGAAGGGAATCTGAATGAGGGTGTGGTGGTTTGAAAGAAAATGACCCCCAAGGGAGGTGGCACTACTAGGAGGTGTGGCTTTATTGGAGTGGGTGTGGCCTTGTTGACGAAAGTGTGTCACTGTGGAGGTGGGCTTTGAGGTCTTATATATGGTCAAGTCACATCCAGTGTCTCAGACCACTTCCTGTCGCATTCGAGATTAGATGTAGGACTCTCAGGTCCTTCTCCAGCACCATGTCTGCCTGCATGCCGCCATGCTCCCAGCCATGATGATAATGGACCAAACCTCTGAAACTGTAAGCCACTACCTCAATTAAATGTTTTCCCTTTATAAGAGTTGCCATGGTCATGGTGTCTCTTTACAGCAATAGGAACCCTAACTAAGTCAGAGGGATTGTCTAGATTAGGTTGACCTGTGGTTATGTTTATGAAAGATTCTTGATTCGTTTGGTTGAAGTAGGAAGACCCGGTACCCAATGTGAGTGGCTCCATTCCCGAGGCAGGAAATCCTGAACTGTGTAAGAGTGGGTAGATCAAGCTGAGCACTGGCATTCATGCATTAATCCATTGCTCTCTGCTCTCAACTGTGAATCTAATATGAGTAGCTACTCCAAATTCTGCCATCCTGACTTCCCTGAAACAATGGGCTCTAACCTAGAACTGTGGCCAAATAAACCTTTTTCTCCATTAAATTGCTTTTGTTGGTACATTTCATCACAGTCACTAAAAATAAAACTAAGACAATGTCATTGCCCAAGGAGTCCTTATTCAGAATATGACCATACACACAGAAACATTGTAGGGTAGAAAAGTTTTCAGCTTCAAGCATTGTCTACAGAAGAAATAATAAGTAACTGTATAAAAGTGTATGTAGCAAAAACATTTGAAATTTGTTGTAAAAGTGTTTGGTCTTCCATCTTCTCTCAATCTTTTCATGGACCACCGTCTTCTCTGATTAATTGCCATACTAGACTTAATATTTGTGTTCATTACCAAACAGCTTGATATATTCATATTCAATCATCCTCTGTTGACAGATGATGTTGTTCTTTGTCAATTTCATTTATATTTAAGGATTATTCAATAGTATTCTAAGCAGCTAGCATCACCCATGGAGAGCAGAGTGTGTGCAGTATCTGTACCAACATGTTGAATGACAATATGTCCCTAGTTTGATATCAACCATGAAAGAAATATTGGTGTATGTGTTTGTGTGTGTATGTGTGTGCATGTTTTTCATATGCCTATATATGAGTGGTTATGAGTGTGAAAGCAAATGATTTATACTCACTAGGCAAGGGCTCTATCACTGAGCTATATTGCCTATACTCATAAAGAAATATATTTACACTAAGAAATCAGCAAAGACTATAAATCAGTTCTTTGTCAAATATTTGCAAGGACACTGAATTGTTCTCAGCCATAGTCATATGAATTGTTGTAGCCAATGACATGAGAACACGTGGCCTGCATCACTCACATGCAACTATAAAAGCCAGTATGTGTTTGACATGGTTCCTCTGACACTACTACTGGCAGTGATCTACTGAGCACCCCTCCCATCCGCATGAATCCTACCCTGAAGCAGGACAGTGATACAGATCAGAAGGTGATTGCCCCATGTCAATCAACAGGAAGGTGTGAGGTGAGCAGGAACAGCTCTTTGTATAAAGCCACTCTTATTGGTGAAATTATTAAGGTCACTCCACGTAGTTAAAAGGAGATTTATTTAATGGCGTAACTTACAAATGAAGGAATAGGTAGGTTGAGGGTTCTGGGAAAGATGCAGCAGTAGTCCGGGGATGTTCTCTGGAGAAGTCTCTTCTGTCCATCTCTAGCATCTGGCCTCCCAGCAGCAAGAGAGTTCAGCACATCCTGATCTCGGGTCTTCAGGCCCTCCCTTGGCCCCACCTTGTGGGCGTGATAGTTACCAAAACCTCAATGGGGGTTGGAACTTCCAGCAAAAGCTGGAATGGCTACCCATTACACACTCCAGTTTGGAGATTGTCTGTTAGGTAGCCTAAGCTTGTTTCCACTGCCTCAGATAAGTATCTTCAAGTCCATAGACCTCATTTTTCTCATCTCCAAAATGAAGATGCTGAGTGCTAGCATCCTGCCAACTGTGAAATCTATAAAGACTTCGCCAGAATTAGTACGAAGAATGTGAAGACACCCCATTCCAACGGAAACAATCCCAGTTGCGTTTATAAGCCACATATCTAAAGCTAGCACTCTGTGACAATGAATCTCTTTGAACTCTTTTATTCCTCTATAAAAGGAAGTAAAAAGATGGGGCCAGTTAATTTTTAAGTCTTTAAACTATTAAAAATAATCTTATTTGAAAGACTCTTGCTGGGGAAAATACAGAACATACATGTTTTAAACCAGAGCTTCCCAAAGCTGAACATGAAATATGATGACTCATTGGAAAACCTTCTTGTAGCATGGATTCACATTTGGTAGTTCTGGGATGAGCAAGAGTTTGGCATTTGTGAGTTCTCAGGCGATGTGAATGCCACTGGCTGGTGGGATACACCAAGGCTTCTCTGGAGTGAATGGGCTTCTTTTATTCAAGAAGGAACACTGACTGCTGGTGTGATGAGGTCAAATTTTGAAGCAATCACACAGGACAAATAGGACAAACGTGACCTGTATTGGGAGCATACACATCAGTTTTTCTTCCTCATTCATTGAAACACCAATTTACCTACAATGATAATATATTTGTTCTTGAACTTGAGAAAATATCACAAAGGAGATCAGTGCTTTGCTCTGCTTTATCCCCTGACTATTATTACCAGGATCATTATGGGGCATATCAGCTTCATCAGAGGAGGATATTACCAAGCCCAGCAGAGCACTCAGGACCCTCTGTTCTGTGACAATGTCTCCAGGTTCTGCCTCCAATCCGTGGAAGTCTGGCATACAGATGGGTCAGAATGTCACAGAAAAGGTAAGCACTAAATGGAGGGAAAACATGTCAGAGAACACATCCACTCAACTTGAACTCACAACAACCAATGCAAAGTTTGTAGATATTCATTATGAACAAGTCCTTGTCTCCACAGTGGTCTGAGCCTACACTGGAACTGAACATCTGCTTCGGTTGCTTTCTGAACTAGTCACCACTCTCCAGAGAGGCAAGAACAGCAGGACCACGGTAGTGTGCGCAGAGAGAGTGCGAGTTGAGGACCTGGGCTACCCCTCCCCCAAGCTGCTGAGCTGAAGGCCCTCAGGGACCCATGCAGTTTGAGTCAAGCAGCAGCAGGAAGGGCCATCTGTCCAGCCCAAGCCCAAAGACGGGGAAAAAAAAACAAACAATATTCTAGTTCAAGGACATGGGACCAGTAGGCATTATTCTCCTCCTCAGGGAGAATAATTCTTTTAAATTCTTTACCCAACCAGGTAAGGCCCATTGCAACAGCAGGGTAATAAAGAGGGTAAGGAGGGGATGAATGTGATCAAAATACATTATATGAAATACATTATATGAAAATACATGTATGAAATAAATAAATATTTATAAGTTTTAATTGAAATAGAATTATATCATTTCCCTCTTTTTCTTTCCTTCCAGCTCCTTCCAGCTACCTTCCCTCATGCTCCTCCCCTGTTCCCATCCACTATTCAGTTGATAGTCCCCTTTTCTTTATTATTATTACACACACACACACACACACACACACACACACACACACACACACATCTCCTGAATCCATTTTAGTTGCTTTATGTATATGATTTCAGGGCTGACCACTCTGGATTGGACTACCATTAAGGGTCTTATCCCTGGGAGAGGCTAATCCTTCCTCTCCGAGCAGTCATTAGTTAGCTAGAGTTCTTTTTCTAGAACTAGAACACAGAGTTTTTTCCCCTTCCACATTAACATGTCTATTGACATTGCCACTGTTCTAGTCGTTTCTAGGACAGACTGTTTCACAACAGACTTACTGATGTTTTCGCTCTTACAGTCATTGTGCCTCTGCTTCCACAACGTCCCCTGAGCCACAGATGCAGGAGCTGTGATACAGATGCATCTATTGGGGCTGAGCTTCCCCATAATCCGTTGATCTCTGCATTGGGCCCAGTTGTTTTCTGTGGAAACACTAGCTGTTTGCAATAATGCTAGAGAAAGAAATTAAAGGAATACAAATAGGAGAAGTAAAATTATCCCAATCTCCAGATGATAAGATACTCTATATAAGAGATGCCAAAATTCCACCAGAAAACTTCTAGAGAAAAATCAACAATTTCAGCAAAGTGGCAGAATAAAATATGATCTTAGAAAACTCAGCAGCCTTTCTGAACACCAACAATAAACACACTGAGAAAAAGATCATGGGCATGCTTCATCTAAGTAGCATCAAAGACAATAAAATGTCTTGTAATAAACCTAATCAAGGAGGTAAAAGACTTCTACAATGAAAACTTCGAATCTCTGAAGAGAGAGACTGAGACAATAAAAAGCAGAAAGACATCCCATGTTCCTGGATCAGTAGAATTAATGTTGTCAAAATGACCAATGTGCTAGAAGCAATGTAAAGATTCAGTGCAATCCCTAACAAAATACCCACGCCATTCTTCATATAAACAGGAAAAAAAAATCCTCAAATTCATATGGAACCAGAAAGGGTTCCAGATAACCAAAGCAATCCTGAGCAAAGATTAATCCTAAAGGGATGGCTATTTCAAATTTCAATATATATTACAGAACTATAGTCATAAAACAATATGGTACTAGCATAAAACAGACATGTAGACCAATATAATAAAACAGAAGACCTAAACATAAGTACTTGTAACTATAATCACCTGATATTTGACAAAGAAGAAAAAAAAACCCTCATCAGAGAAAAGACAGCATCATCAACAAATGGTACTGAGAAAATTAGCTGTCCACAAGCAGAAAAATGAAATTAGATCCATATCTATCACTCTGTACAAAAATTAGATCCAAATGAATAAAAGATCTCAATTTGAAACCTGAAATGCTAAAATTGCTCTAAGTAAATACAGGCAGTATCCTATAAGATAAGTATAGGAAGGACTTTCTGAACAGGACTCCATTTTCCAGTGAATCAAGGCCAACAATTGACAACTGGGACCTCAAAAAATAATAAAGTTTCTATACAACTAAGGCAACAATCAATCAAGTGAAGAAGAATAGGAAATAATCTTTGCCAGTGTGATAGTTGGAATGAAAATGGCCCCCATAGGCCAATAGGGAGTATTACTATTAGGAGATATGGACTTGTTGGAGTAGGTGTGGCCTTGTTAGAGGTGGAGGTCACTGGTGGTGAGCTCTGAGTTTTCAAATGCTCAAGCCAAGCCCAGTGTCTCCCTTTCTTCTTGCTGCCTACTGATGCAGATGTAGAATTCTGCTCCTTCTCCAGCACCACACCTGCCTGCATGCCCCCATGGTTCTTGCCAAGATGATGATCAACTAAACCTCTAAACTATAAGCCAGTCCCAGTTAAATGTTTTCCTTTATAAGAATTGCTATGGTGTCTCCTCACAGCAATAGAAACCCTAACAAAGAGAGTCAGGTATATATCTCACAGGATTAATGTCTAGAATATATAAAGAATTAAAAAAAAAAACAGAGTAAAAGAAACAAGTGACCTAATTGAAAAAAAAAGGGCTAGGGATTTAAATAGAGAGTTCTCAATAGAAGAAATAAAAAAAAATAGCTTAAAATGCCCTGAAAATGCTTATCATCCTTAAAATCAGGGAAATACAAACTAAAACAACTTTGAAATTTCATCTCACCACAACCAGAAAGGCAAAGATAAAACAACCGCCAACAAACATGGTTGAGGATGAGATTGTGGAAAGGGGGAGCATTATTTACTGTTGGTGGGAATGCAGGTTGGTGCAGCTGCTCTGGACATGAGTATAGAGAATCCTCAAAGGAAGAAAAGCAAAATCTATCACATGACCCACTTATATTACCCTTTGACATCTGCTCAAAAGGCTTGGTATCCTACTCCACAGTACTTGCTCATCAATTTTCATTACTGTTCTGTTCATAATAGCCAGGGAATGGAAACAACCTAAATGCCTTTCAGTAGAGAAGTGGATATGATTTATTTACACTATGCATACTACTCAGCTGTAAAGAAAAATGAAATCAGAACTTACAGGTATATGGATGGACCTAGAAAAGACCTATAGATACTGAGTGAGGCAGCACAGACCCAGAAAGACAAATGTGACTTGCTCTCTCTCATCTATGGTTCTTAGCTCTAGATTCTGAGATGTGAGTATACAACATGGAGTAACCACAGAAACCAGGAAAGTATTAAGAGACCAAGAGGGATGGAGCATGAAAGGGAAATAGCAATATACAGGTGACATGAAGTGGAAAACAGAACAATGGGAGGGGACCCCAACTGAGGAAGATAAAGGGAAGTCAATACAAAAGAAGGGACAAGGGACAAACGACACCAAGATTGATTGATAAGCCCTCAAGGAATCATATTATTTTATATGTACCTAAAATTATACACAATACACACAGGCATATGTAGATGTTAACCCACTCAGGCTGACAATGATGCTCACAAGAACTATAGACTAACAAAAACCTCTATACCAGGCCTGCAAAATCTGTTTTCAGGTAGTTGAGACCTTACATCTGATCCATAAGCACTAGGCAGAGGAAGCTAATTGGGAATGGCACAGGCTTTTGAAATGTCAAAGCCCACACCCAGTGATACACCTCCTCCAACGAAGCCACACCTCCTAGTCCCCCCCCCCAAACAGTTCAACCAACTGCATACTAAACATTCAAATATGTAAGCCCATGGGGGCCATTCTCTTTTAACCACCATAACCAAGCTTTAGAAATGCTCGTTCTATTTTTTGTTTGTTTGGCTGTTTCTTTGGTTGGTTGGTCTTTCAAGACAGGGTTTCTCTGTGTAGACTGGCTGCCCTGGAACTCACTCTGAAGACCAGGCTGTCCTCAAACTTACTGATCTGCCTGCTCTGCCACCCAAGTGTTGAAATTAATGGCATGTACCACCATTGCCTGGCTGAAAATAGTCCATTTTAAAACACTTGCCTAACATATGGGATTCTGGGTCTGATCCCAGCATTGAAAAAGAAGCCACTCATATGATAACATTAAGAATAGCCTTTAGGAGATCATGAGTGGGAGAACCTTCACATTTGGAATTAGAGATCATCTGAAGGTGGCATACGTTATTTTACCTTTTTCTCCCATATAGAGGATAAAGAGAAGTCCCCATGTGTGAAGCAAGAAATGGACCTTAAGGATCTCAAATATTCCTCTTCAACATTTAACCTGCAGTACTGTGAGAAATAAATTTCTCTTGTTGATAAGCCTCCAGGTTCATATATTTTGTTATAGCATTTGCAATGGACTGAGACAGTGTGGTCTCTAGAAACAAGCAAACTCACAAAGACAGAAATGATAAAGATTTTCAGATATTGGAGTTATCAAAATCAAAGGTTTATAATAATTGGAACAGTAAAAATGGATTCTAGTTAGAAATAGTATAATAGAAAGGAAAGAAACTTCAGCACAAAACAGAAGCTCAAGTTCACAGGCACCAAAGAGGAAGCTCACAGCCACAGAGTGGGTAGCAAGGCAGTGACTAGGAAATTACCAAGAGGAGACATGAAGAGTAGGGGGGGATTCTCAACTGACCCAGCATGATTCTGGCTAAGGTCGGGCCACAGCAAGCAGACATCACCTGGAGGATGGTGGAGTGGAGATATGGAATTTTATCAAATACTCAGGAGCTCAGACATTGAGGGTGAAGAGTTCCCTCAAAACTGACTTATTAGGATTCTAGCAAATGATGCAATTTTGACAAGGACAGGGGCCAAGGCCAAGGTCAAGATCTAGTATTGAAGTTGACAAAGAACCCAACTAAAGTGAATCCAGGAGAATCCCAGTCACAGAAGTGAGGTGAGGACCTAGCATGCAGTTGATGTAAAGTTCTAGTTGAGGAAAATGGTTACTGATAGCTACATGGCATTGTGGGTAATTCAGACTCAGTCACCTATGCACAGAAAGATTGTAGAAAAGGTATGTGTGTGTTATGCTTATGTCTCCATAGTAAGAAGAGACTATGAAGAATGTTGTAGACTGAATATTGCAACAGCTCTCTCGGCCTAAGGTCTTTTATCTGACTGTGTAGCATGTGGAAGAATAGGAAGTGCAAAACCACTAAGTCCCTGGGACTGTTCCCACTCAGCACCATCAGGGGAAATATGGTAGATGATGTCCAGCTTCCTGGAGCCCTAAATGTCCTACACCCCTTCCCAGCATTTCCTCCAGAGAGTTGGCCTCTAGGTGTCTAGAGTGGTAACTGGTTTATAACACTCCCTTCTGGTGGCTCCTTGCCTTCCTGTGTTCTTTCCCTACCCACCTTCCTAGGACCACCACCCTTCTACTTCTACCCGGATCCCTATCTCGAGGTCAGCCACATGGAAACCCAAACCAGGTCACATATTGATCTCAAGGCTGCATATGTCAGTGTATCTCATCTGGGGTAATAAGAACAGCACCTGTCTGATACTCCACATTTAATAAAATAATAGGTGGCTTAGAGATATATTCAATGTTTTGGCACAAGAGAGTCCCACATACAGGCTCTATAGTTGGTTCCCCATTACCCGTGTTCTTGCTGGAAAACCCATAATAAGAGACCCCCACAATAGGTGCCCCAACAATAGCTATGTGAAACCACTGAGGTTTCTCAGGAGTAAGATAGAAATACAAATTGTGTTTCAGGAAATTGGTCTAATGTTAGCACAGGAAGGATGGTAATCCCCTATTTCCCAGTCACCTGGAAAAAAAGAAGCATTAATTGAGATGTTCTAATCCAAATAGATTGGGAAGCACAAGACCAAGTGACAGAAGAGAGAGTTCCATCACAGCTCTCCACCCCCACCAATAACTGGCCACCCTCTGACTGAATGAAGGTCCAGAAAGAGCAGGGCTGAGGAGCAGGGCATTCAGCCCTCAGCAGGCTGCAGATGGCACACAGTAGCAGACAGAGCCCAAACCACAGGCAGGAAGCCGCCTCTGTCTTCAGCCCTTTCTAAGATATTTATACTCCCCACTGTGGCCAGCAAACATAACCGGTGTGACTTGGATGAAATTTTAATTACACAGGATTTTAATGATTTAAGTTGCTGTGGGTGGAGAGGGGAAGCCAGTAAATTGACAGCAAAGGTTCACCCAAGTCCAGCCATCTATTTCCCTACAGGCTCACAGGAAAACCAGCCCTGCCCCCAGAGGAAGGTCTTGAGGTTCATGGTCCAAGGTAGCAGAGAGCCATATAATTCTAAACTGTTGGCCACGGCACTGGCTTTGTCAATATTCAGCCTCACCACAGCAGGGCAACCAGTTCGCAGGTCTGGAATTGATCATCTTGCTATAAAAAGGATTATGGAGAACACTATCATTTCTCTACCCCTCCCCTCTCCCTCCACTGTTTTTCCCAGCCTTCCTTCTCTCCATTTCTGCTCTTTCCTTCAGAATTAGGCTTCCCTCGCTTCTCTCTATTGTCGGGAACTACGACAGAGGAGACCACACTGTTCTGCACTGCCTAAGCTCACTGTCACACCAAGGGAAGATGGGCTGGAGTGGCCTCACATGAAGCCCTCTAAGGACACTGATGAGACTTTCACCCACCACCGATTGCTGATGTATTCCTGGCCTGTTCAAGAGTAGCAATACCAACAAATTCAACAGGCCATAGCTTTAATTAGTATGGGACCTTATTTGGCAGACAAATATTAACCAACTACCTTGGTGGATGTTACCAGATGGTTAAATGGGCAGTACCTCAACAAAATGTTTATTTTCCTTCAAAGCATTTACTAAAAAAAATAGCTGCTGTGTCTGATACCTTTAGGGCTACAATGACTGATGAGTCTGACAGTGGTTCCATCCTGACATAATTGGTAATTTGACAAAGGGTAAGATGTAGACAAAAGCCAGAATAAGACAAATGCCTCTGAGAAGGAGAGGAAGGGGTAAGGAGGTTCTCCTCTGGGAACTCAGGAAAGTTTCAAACAACGTTTGATTTTAGATTGAAGAGAATGGACAGGACTTCCACATAGAAAGCAAAGGAAGAGATGTACAAGGTAGTAGCATCCAGAGTCAAGAAGAGTTTCTTTTCTGCTAGTGTGTGTATGCTGAAAGAGGGACCTCTGTGTTTTAAGCAATGGTGGAGGAAATGAACATCTGAGTACCTGATCTAATGCCTGTCCTCAAAGATCAGCGCCCCCGCCCCCAAACCTAGAGAAGTTAAAGGTCTTTCCCAAGATCAGATGGCAAGTCAGAGCCCGCTCTAGTTCCCAGTCCAGGGCCCTGCACTGTGTGTGGCTCTTTCACAATCAGAACTGAGCCTCTGGGCTAACAATCTGGCAGCAGGCGAAGGAACAGGTCCTACAGGGAAAGGCTGTGGGCACGGGAGCAGCGAGGTGGCCTTTGCAGGTTCCAGGAAATGAATGCTGAGCACCTGGGCCAAGCTCTTGGCAGTGGAAGCATGAAGGAGGAAGGTAAGAAGCCAAAAGCAACTGTGGAGGGACATGTGCAGGACAAGATGACTGTTTGGATGTGTGGCAAGGGGGGAGGAGCAGTAGATTCCAAGGTAAGGAGCCCAAGTGACCAGGAATGCCTTTAATGGGCAAAGGAAGTTGCCCACTCTTCCCTTAGCTCCTGGCTGTGCTCTTTCCCTCCATCCCTGGGAGGTCATCCTGACTCCCCCGTCCTTGATCCACACAGCACCATTGTTCTCCAGCATATGACAGCATTCACCCCGTAAGCCATCCCTCTTCTCTCTCTCTCTCTCTCTCTCTCTCTCTCTCTCTCTCTCTCTCTCTCTCTCCCTCCTTTCTTCAACTCCTTGCCTCTATAAACCTCTTATAACTTACTGTTTGATTATTCACCAGTCCCTGATAATGTAACTCTTTTCTACATTTGCATTTCTTTTTCTTTTCATATTGGTGACATATGATAAAAAAAAAAACAGTTCAAACATGCTCAAGTGAAGAAGGGACATTACTAGTTCATAAAATTAAAATGTTTTAAGCCATATATGGCTATAATATACCAAGATTTAAGAACTTCAGGATTCTAAGTTATCTCCCTCTCCCTCTCCCTCTCCCTCTCCTTCTCCCTCTCTCTCCCCCCTCTCTCTTTCTCTGTCTCTCTAACACACACACACACACACACACACACACACACACACACACACACACACAGTTTTTGTGGCTCACTTCTATGTAGACTCCAACAGTAAGATGGCCTCCTGACTCCATTTTTACAGCAGAATTGGGCCAGTGAGGTGATGATCTCAGCAGGTACAGTGCCTATGGTCAAGACTGATGACCTGAGTTCATTTCTCATGACATACATAGCAGAAGGAGATAACTGACTCCTGAAAGTTGTCTTCTGGCCTCCACATGCATACCATGGCATGCTTGTGTGAATCCTTGTGGTCTAGGGCACACACACACACACACACACACACACACACACACACACACACACTAAATGTAATAGTTTTTTAAAGTACTGAGACTTTGTTGCATTGGACCCAGTAGAATGGCATTCTATAACCAATCAGAGGGAAGGATTGCACTCATTGGCAAGCCTGGCTGGCAATAGGCAAAAGTTAGAATGATCTATATAAAACTGGGAAAGTCCAAGTATCCCAGAAGGAACTCAAAATAAGGCCACATAATTGTGGGTGACACAGAAGAAGCATGCATGCCATCAAGGGGAAACAGCATGTTCTTCCTCATCATTTGCACACATTCCTATCTATCCACATACTTAATATTTTAATCTATTGGGTTGGTTTCCCTATGCATACTTGGACTTCTTACTAGAAACTGTCTTCTAAACATACTGCTTCTGTTACAAAGGCTATACGTTAAAAGATATAACCAGTTTCATCAATTATATATCATCATTCTCCAGCCCAAAAATACAATTTATTTTTTAAATAACCTTACTTAACCACCTATCACTTAAACATTGCATAAGGATTCGCACAAATCAAACAGACTGGCTAGTGCTTCTCTAAGAACTTAAGTGTTCTTTATTGATTTAAAAACCCACTCACATGAAATATTACAGTACTAAGAGAGAAATGATTTACTGTATATCCTTTCAATATTTGTCAAAGCTATTGTGTTTAATAGGTAATTTAAATCAAGACAAGTATCTATTAAGTATTTAAAGATGGCAATAGTAAAGAGTAAGAATTTCCCTGACCACCCATGAATTAATCCACCACTGTCCCCCCAAACAATCTAAAGTGATTTCTGAAATGATTTCATGAAGGGATGGATGTCTCTACCTTAGAGGATCCCCAAGGTTGGGATCATGATGCAGAAAGGAACTGCTTTGGAAAAGGAGAACACTTTAGAAGTTAAGTTGAGCATTCTCTTTGTTATTGGAGTCTTACACAGTTTCGAACTGGATTCCAAAGCCCTCCTTTAAGTCAGTGCCATGGTGCCAGCAGCCAGTTTGTTCTCTGCCTTTACTGCATTTTCTCCAAGTGTATGAGAGGAAGAACAACTGGCCGCTTCTGCCAACAGGTAAGGTTAAATGGAAATATTTTTACAGTCAATCATACAAATAAACACGGTTAAGAATTTTGTTTTTGTTGAAAATACACCACCAGATAGGCAGAGGTCAACCTTAGCATAATCATAAAACAGGGAGAAGTGACTGGTCTTGGTTCCCCGAACAAAGGAGCTCCTTGTGCTGGGGCACTGTCATAACACTAGGTAGGCACTCTGGAAAAAACGATGCAACTCTAAACCTCGGACTATTTTCATCATTGCCACGGCTAAAACACACAGAGATATTTGATAAAGACAGCAAGAGGAAAAATAAGAAAATAGAGCAAAAGGACCTGATTTGGAAGGCACAAAGTAGAACCTGAAATAGTGTCAAGAGACCATGAAATACACACCATAAAGTCCACCGGACTCCTGTGACAAGGTTGTTTTCAGAACGCTTGCAAGCAAATTGACATTTCATGCCCTATTATAGATAATTGCAAAACTCAAGAGCTTAAAAAAAAATTCATGGGGGCTGGAGAGATGGCTCAGAGGTTAAGAGCACTGACTGCTCTACCAGAGGTCCTGAGTTCAATTCCCGGCAACCACATGGTGGCTCACAACCATCTGTAATGAGATCTGGTGCCCTCTTCTGGCCTGCAGTCATACATACTGTATACATAATAAATAAATCTTAAAAAAAAAAAAATTCACAACCTATCCTGCCCGTGAGATGTGCTTGGACAGTGGTGGCTTGGAACTTGTGGGAGTGGCAAACCAATGACTGGTCTCACTAACTTAGGCCCATGCCTTGAGAGGAAGCCCATGAGCAACACTGCTTCAGCGTCCAGGAAACAGAGGCTGGATAGCCCAGAAACCTAGGGTAAAACTGAACATGACTGGGGTAGGGGGAGCCAATGGAATCATTCCTAATGGTATTCTGCTAGACTTATAGATACATACCTAGCCCAATTATCATCAGAGAGGCTTCCTGCAGCAGCTAATGGGAAGAGATGCAGAGACCCATAGCCAAACATTAGGCTGAGCTCAAGGAACCCCTCAGAAGAGGAAGAAGAAGGATTGTAGGACACCAGGAAAACACCATCCACAGAATAAACTAAGCAGGGCTCATAGGAGCTCACAGGTATTGAAGCCTCAATCACAGGGCCTGCATGGGTCTGTGCTAGGCCCTCTACAAGTATGTTAGGGTTGTTTAACTTGGGCTAGGTTGTGTGGGACTCCTAACAGTGGGAATAGGGGTGTCTCTAACTTTTTTGCCTGCTGCTGGGACCTATTTCCTCCTACTGAACTGCCTCATCCAGCCTTGATATGTATGAGGGTTTGTGCCTGGTCTTATTGCATCTTCTTATGTCATGTTTGGTTGATATCCCTGGGAGACCTGCTCTTCTCTAAAGGGAAATGGAGGTGCAGTAGTTATGGGGGAGAGGGAGGAAGGAGAGGAGTGGAAGGCTTAGAGGGAGGGGAAACTGTGATTGTGATATATTGTATGAGAGAAGAATAAATAAAAAATTTTTAAAAATAACATTCACCAAAGGTAAAGTTTTAAGAAATGATGATGGGGGACTAGAGAGATGGCTAAGTGATTAAGAACACTTGCTAAGCAATCACTGGGATCAGAGTTGGGATCAAAGCACACCTACCTAGCAAGACACGCATCCCACACATGACTATAGCCCTAGATCCCAAAGGGGCAGTGACAGGAGGATTGCCAGTGTTTAGCCAAGAAAATTCTAGCCAAGAGAGAGATCCTGCCTCAAAGGAACAGTCAGAGAGTCAGAGAATAAAGGACACCTTCCTGTGGCTTCTGCATTTATACACAGGCACACACTCAAATACACTCCTACACACAGACATACACTAAACCAGAAAAAAAAGTTAACATTGTAAAGAGACAAGTTTTATTCAATTTTACTATAGAATACCTTCAAAGAACAAACTAGAAACCAGTACTTAGACTTAGTGTGTGTTATCTGTATTGTATAGCTGGTTATTCTTAGTGTCTCTCAGTGGAATCATAGGCTAACCTTTTAGTTTTTTCCAGGTCTCTCTCTTAAAGACAACCTAAAATGGATTTAGCTTTAAAGGGATCACAGACATTCCATTCTTCTACAGCACCATTAATGTGTGCAGCTGGAGAACAGATAGAGTAGATTAAAGTCTAACCCCCAATGGCTCTGCTGTGTTTTCCTCTTCACGGCAGGCAGTGCCACTTTATAACAAGTCAGAGGGGCTAAAATGCACCACTGCAACCCACAAAATATAACAGGGCAAAAATAGGCACGTCCCACGCAGCTGTTTGAGAAAAGCTGGAATCTCGAAGTCCTGATGTGTCCTATATATTACTAGGTCCCGTCTCCCCAGCATGGGCTGAAAAGTCCATAAGCATGTTGAGTTTACATTTGTAAACCTATAAAAATACTGCTACCATAGAACACACACACACAACAACAACAACAACAACAGCTGGGTCAAGCTCTGTGTGCACCAATATTCATTTCACAAAAGTAGAACTGAGAATTTAAAAAGGATTATCCCAAGATGGCACACCCAGCCTGTTTCAGAGCAAAGAGGAGAAACTGAGTCTCTAGCCATGCCACATAATGTTCTTTCATTGAGGAGAAATAACTAACCATGGAACTGTTGAAATAAACATTTCCTTGTAACACAGCTGCTAATGATAGAGTATCGAAAACAGACATGTGGATTGAGAACCTTGCTCTCTAAGAACATCAGAACATCTTGCAATAGAGTTTTTTTTTTAATCTAGCTGACAAGATCATTGAAAGCCATTGCAAACTTATAAAAAAATTATGAACTCTGTTCACAAAACATATCTGCTAAGAGTAATCAGGACTCCATAATGTTCAGTTTCCCTCAAAGGCGATGGTCATGTCATAAAGTTACTGGTGAGTACTGTTTAGTGACTTCTTGATAGTCTCTTGTACCCTTCTGTTGGCTACTCATTACAACCTATGGCCATCACCATCTTGAACTTCACATGACATTCTTTTGCTCCAGAAGCCATGTTAACACCAAAAGTCAATGCAGAGTGAGGATCTATGTGTATGACACAATAGCAGGGACAATCTTAAGCCAAATAACTCTGCTACCATTTTCTCAGCACTTGGTCAATGCCTGCATTATACCAGAGGCTATGTCACAATAAAGAGTCAGTTTCAGTACTAGAGAGATGGGAAACCTCACCCGGCCCGGACACGGACAGCTTGCTGTTGAAGAGGACACATGTAAGATTCCTAGCACCCACATAGGGCAGCTTACAACTTCCTGTAACACCCACCAGGTCCAGGGACTAAACACACTCTTTGGGTACTCAGTGGGTACCTGAATTCATATGCACATACTAATACATAGACACATACTCATACACAGAGTTAAGAAATAAAAATAAGTGGGCTGATTTAATGGCTCGGTGGCTAAGAACCTGCATGTACTTACAGAGGACCTAAGTTTGATTCCCAGCACCCACATTAGGCAGCTCACAATTTTCTGTAACTGGAGCTCCAAGGGATCCAACACCCCTCTAGCCACCTTAGGGGTGTGCATGTGCACACACATATACATAAGTAAATTATGATGAAAGTGCCTCTTAAAAATACAAATAAATCTTTAATAAAAGAATCAGCTATGACCTCTGCACTCAGGGGTTTCATAAACTTCAAGTGCTAGTGAATAATTACAGAGCTGGAGGAGTGTAGAGAAAGGCTTCTCCCTATACAGAAGAAACCAAGGCAAGAAGAGTTAAGGCAACTTTGAGGAAATGTGCCAGCAGTTACTGATTTTAACAGACTACCCACACTCAGTTTCGTAACACAATGTTGACGTTTGTTTTGCTCCGGAGCCTGTAATTCACTGAGAGCTGGTGGGGGTGATTTGTCTCTGCCCCTTGCATTGGCTTCATTGCCTGCTGAAAGGATGGTACCAGAGTCACTCACTCAGCTGGACAGGGTGCCCAGTGCCTGCAAGAGAGTGGGAAATGGACCCCCACCACAGTTACGTGGTGATCAAAGCCACCGTTTCACAGAATTGTGACTTGTGAATCTCCATTCATTGAAAGAAATAAGTGTTAAACAGATTTTTATTTATTTCCCTTTATGTCAAGATATGAGACTCTAAAGACTGTTAGTGTATAATCTATACATAGACTCATCAGTAGTTTCTTGCTTGTAAAACAGGTGATGAAAATTAAGGAATAAATACCCCAGTCTAGGGAAGACTAATAGGTAGCCATAGCCAAAAACATCAGTGCATAAAGATCACCATGGATTTTCTGATAGGTGAGAGAACCCATCATTAAGTATTAGTAAGGTGCGTAAAGACATCCCCTGTATAAATGATATTAAATGAACCTCACATTTTGAGTATGATGGTAGCAACTTTAACCATTTACATCAGGCTTCTTGTGTCTTTCCCAATACATCCCTTCCCCTCTACAACCCAGCCACACTGCTTCCTACTATACTTTGAATATCAGCCATGATCCTGTCTTAGCTCATTATCCTGGTAGAAAGTAAAGCTTTCGAGGCAGAGGTAACCACTAGAATTTCTTAGTAGAATTCACAGCACAGGAAAATTAATCTACTCATGATATAGTATCTACAGTTAGAAGGAGCCTGTTCAGAGTACGGAGCTTATTTTCTACTTGGTTTACAAAATGAAGGACCCAAAACACTGCCCAAGACAAAAGAGCAGGCTTCGTGGGAGAGTGGTGGACCATTAAAGGGCTCTGAATCTGAAATCTTATCAGATGAAATGAACATGAGCTTAGTTTCCTAACAAAAACAGAATGAGGAACAGCAAGGTAGCTCAGTGGGTAAAGATGCCTGCATCCAAGACTAATGATCTGAGTTTGATCCTCAAAACCCACATGGTGGAAGAAGAGAACCTACTCCCACAAGTTATCCTCTCACCTCGACACGTGTGCATGGTGCCTAGGTGTACACACTCGTCCACAGGATAGATGGCAGATGATAGATAGATAGATAGATAGATAGATAGATAGATAGATAGATAGATAGATAGATAGATAGATAGATAGATAGACAGACAGATAATTTTTTGAGATTTATTTTAACTTTATGTGTATGGGTGTCTTGCCTGTATGTCTACCTCTGCACCACATGTGTGCAGTGCACAAAAGCCAAAACATGGAGCTGGGCCCCCTGGGACTGGAATTATAGACCATTTTGAGCTGCCATGTTGGTGATGAAACTTGAACCCAAGTCCTGTGGAAGAGCAGTCTATGTTCTTAACTGCCCAGCCAAATATCCAGGCCAAATAAGTAGATGTTTTTTAAAGAAAATATAATGTCCTTTTTCATTCTTTTAGTTTTTGAGACAGGGTCTTTCCATGTAGCCCTGCCTGACCTTGAACTCATAGACATCCACTTGCTGCTACCTTCTGAACGCTGAGATTTTAAGTTGTGTACCACCACACCAGGCCACAAGGATGTCTTCATAATCTATGCATACACCAACTTCCAAGATGAGATTCATCCATCTTTATGCATATCTATCCTACCCTAACAAGGATATAGACCAAAACCACAAATTTTTAAAATCATAGGTTTGGGTTGATCTCTAACTTTGGGGTGAGGAGACTATTCACCAGTAAACATAGGAAGTACTGAGAAGACCTCAGCTCTGCTTAATAAAAATGCTCAGGGCAGAGATGGAACTTGCTGGGTGTGGTGGTTTGAATAGGAACGGCCCCCATAGACTCATGTGTTTGAATGCTTGCCTCACAGGGAGTGGCACTATTAGGAGGTGTGGCCTTGTTAGAGGAAGTGTGTCACTGTGATGATGGGGTTGAGGTCTCATATATGCCCAAGCTATGCCCGTAACACATAGCTCTCTTCTGTTGCTTGCAAACCAAGATGTCGATCTCTCAGCTCCTTCTCCAGCACCATATCTGCCTGCATTGCCACCTGCAATGATAATAATGAACTTAACATCTGAAACTGTAAGCCAGCCCCAATTAAATGTTTCCTTTATAAGAGTTGTGGTCATGGTGTCTCCTCACAGCAATAGAAACCCTAACTAGGATACTGGTTGAGTCCTTAAGAACTTATGGAGTAGCCCCACACTGAATAGAATGTGGAAAATGTGTTTCCACTGGAGATGCTTTTCTTTCTGAAAACTTCTAAACCTCCCCCTCCTGAAGGAGGCTGCCGTGGACTAAAGGTCTATATCCCTCTAAACCCATAGGCTAATGCCCTAATGCCCAATGCAATGATATCTGAAAGCAAAATTTTTAGGAGACGGTTAAATCTGGAGTGTGGGGCCCTGGTGAGTGAGATTAGAACCCTTACAAAATGAAACATGAAAGGATCCCTCTCTGTCATGGAAAGGCAGGTCAAGAAGTCATCTGTGGGCTGGACATGTGTCTCATGTAGAGTGCTCACTCAGCACAAATGAGGCCATGGGTTTGATCTCTAGGACCACAGACAGGAAGGAGGAGAAGGGGGAAGAGGAAGGGAAAGTGGAGGTGAGGTGATCTGAAAACCAAGAGACAGCCTTCGCTGGAAACAACCAGCCAGGGCTATAACCTTGGGCTGCCCAGCTTCTGTACCTATGGGAAATAAACATCATGTAAGCATTGGCAGTAGCGACACAAAATGACTAAGGGGCTAAAACCAGGGTCAGCCGAAAGCTCAGAGTAGAGCCTCAGCTCCTAAGAACTGTCCCTTGGCTCTGAGGCCTGTGAGCCTCTCACTTTATCTGTGTTTAGAAACCCAGTTGTTTAGAGTGCAGACCAAAACACAGCAGAAGCAGCGGCAAGGTGTTCAAAGCCCCACAGCCACCCGAGGGCAGAAGAGCCCAAGTTCAGGAACAGACTCAGTGTCCTCCCTTCCCCGTGACTTACGTACGAATTCATCCCTTCAGTGCGTCTTCTGATACCTTTCCCTCCAATGGCTCAACATTAAGGAAACATTTAATTAACTGCAAAGCCCCAGTGAGCTATGCACGTGGAAAAGATCACAAAGAATCCCAAGATTTTTCAAAAACCATTTCAAATACAAATGGAGAATTAAGTTGATTTTTGTTTTTCTTCTTCTTCTTCTTCTTCTTCTTCTTCTTCTTCTTCTTCTTCTTCTTCTTCTTCTTCTTCTTCTTCTTCTTCTTCTTCTTTTTGCCAACTTCAGACACAAAAGCATAGAAGTAATTTCAACTCTAATCATCTACTGATTTTTTTTTACACTTTCTTCCAGGATTTTATACATAACAGTAAAAGGGGGAAAGTGGAAGCTATAAAAATATTCAAAAATGGAATTTAGCCCAGTAAATTATAGTGAATGCCACCATCATGATAACTAAGGACTGTCAAGAATGTATTCTGCACCTAGAACTATCCTGTGCGATTTGCATGCATTGTCTCAGCTGGTCTTCATAATAACCCTCATTCCACATGTGGCTGATGCATGACATAAAGATGTGAAGCGACCTCCCTGTGGACTCCAAGCAGCCATATTTTAAAGATTACACCAGGTGACACATGAGCAGAATAGTCCCATCCAGAAAGGTGTTCATAGTTCCTAGTAGTGGCAGATAAGCAAGCCAAAATTACTCCAATATCCTATGTTTAGTATCATGGCAGAAGCCCAGTATCCTAAAAATATAGAATTCCACAAGCATGAAGACCCAAATGGAATAAAAGAGAGGAAAGGAGAAAGCCAGAGGTTGCCATCATCCCCTACTCTTTTCTTGTCTCCTGGCTCACTGTGAGCCTCTCTGCTCCACCACACCCTCCCTTCCATGATAGACTGCACCTCTGAAAAACCATGAGCCAAAATAAGTCCTTCCTTGGAGTTGACTCAGTCAAATACTTTTGGTCACAGCAACAAGAAACATCAAATACAAAACCCAATAGCATCTCATCTAAAGAAATGATACTGAAGAGAACTCTTTCTAGGCATAAGACAAACACAGGCTGAATGGTAAGGAGAAGGGGGACCCATGGCCAAGGACCACACTCCTAGTGGACAGCACTGCACTGAGTCTCCTGTTTGTCTCTCACAGAGCTCAGCTGGGGTGCTGAGAAGGAAGCAATTCACAAAGGACAACAGTGAAGACCAAAACTGCCACCAAGCAAAGTCTGTTCATTCTAGCTGAACAATCTAGAAGGGGGTGACAGAACACAACACAAAATATCTAGACAGTAACTGTCCTCCCCACTGGAAACCATGGGGGGGAAATGCAAACCCCTACTTTCCCAAGTACCAAGGGACAAGTACAGAACTCAGACCCATACTTGCTCCCTTGTCTCAGCTGTGTATTAGTCTTTTCTGCTACTATAACAAAGTACTGAGTTTGGGACTTCGTGGGGTGTGTGTGTGTGTGTGTGTGTGTGTGTGTGTGTGTGTACTAAACATATACAAAAGAGCTCTATTAAGCTCATGGTTTTAAAGGCTGAAACCCAGAAATCAGAGGCCCATATCTCAGGCCTCTAGAAAGGCCTTGTGGCAGATGCCATCACAATGTCAGGAGTGTGTGCAAGAGGCAGAGGTCAGAGAGTGGGACAGGAAAGCAAATTGAGAACCCAGACTTCATTGTTTTATAAAAATATACTTGGTGGGAGGTAACCAGGATCCATCATAGCTATATCAGTCTCTTCTAAGGGTCATTGCCCTACATAGCTAAATATTCCCTATATGAACCTATGTAGGAGGTTATGTAGAAATTTCCTTCAAGTTGATATATTCCAGGCTCCTCAAGGCTCAAGAAGTTCTAAGTTGAAACATTCCCCAGAAAAGAAGAGAAGCTCATGAGATTCAGGAAATAATCTGCAAGGCTCATGAAGTTCTAGAAACCAACAAGATTCACAAGGCTTCTCCTCAAGGTTATGGAAGCACTGAAAATGCTGGAAGAGAAGAGGGGGAAGAGGAGGCTCTTGGACCACCCAAGCATCCTGGAAGAGCTTCTCTGGCCAGTGGAGCTGCCGGCACAATATGTGCAGAGATCCAGGCCTGCGGCTTCCATAAGCCATCACACAGACACAATGGGCTTTGGTGGTGAAGCTGTCTTTGAATTGTCTGTGCTTCAGCGCTTGGTCCCTCACCCGCACTGCCATAGGTAACTCCAGTAAACTCACCAGTTTGCTAAACTGGACCTTGGTAGAATCATTTGACACCTGTGTCACATCTCCCCCCAGGAAAAGCTTCATATAGTAGGGGACACACTTCAATCACATCCAAACCATGCACACCTTCCAAGTCAGAAAATTATTAAGGAAGATGATCTCAGGATTCTCAGTGGCAAGACTGAATCCCCTCACTACCACAGTGTTGACAGAGACCATATTGTGTCCTGGATTTCCATTCCTACTCAGTATACGTGAGATCTCCTCTTTCTCCTCAGCTGTATCTGAAGGGTTTAGGGGATCAGATCTGTCACATTTCCCCCATAGTACCAGAGGGTGCCACATGGGAGCAAGAATGAAACACCCCCTTTTTTCCCCAGTCAGGATGGCATCAACCAGGAACTGGAGTTACAGGCATATGGGTGCCATGTGGGTGCTGGGAACCAAGCTCAGTTCCTCTGCAAGAGCAGCAGGTGCTTTTAACCACTGACCCATTTCTATGTTGCACTCCTTATGTTTTAAAAGTACCTACCAGACACCAGAAAGCCAATTGCTGTTCGCTGCCACTCCACCTACAAGCATTTAAAGGTCAGGAAAGCACTTTGGTACTATCAGTTAACAGTTGGGAGAGAAGGCACCAACAATGGGAAACGAAAGGAATGCTAACAGATCTGTCTTGGTGGTGAATTAGACATGAGAAAGGAGAGAAAAATAAGAACAGCACAAAGATCATGAGTTCAGGGGAAACTGGACACCATTCACTAAGTAAGAAACAAGAGGGCATAGCTTAGGGACAAACTTAATAGATCCATTTAGAACAGCAGTTCTCAATCTGTGGATTGTGACTCCTTTGAGGATGAAGGATCTTTCACAGGGTTGCATATCAGACATCCTGCACATCAGATACTTACATTAAGATTCATAACAGTACCAAAATGATAGTTATGAAGTAGCAACACAAATAATTTTGTGGTTGAAGGTCACTACAATATGAGGAAGTGTTTTGAAGGGTCACAGCATTAGGAAGGTTGAGAATCTGTGGTCTAGAGACATGTCCAACTGCCTGAGTTTGAATATGGAGGCATGAAGCAGAGGAGAGACTGTTCAGCATGTGTGTGTGTGTGTGTGTGTGTGTGTGTGTGTGTGTGTGTGTGTGTGTGTGTATGTGTGTGTGTGTGTGTATGCACGCATTGAGCTATCAGCATGGGTGGGGCAATCCAGGGAGAACACAGTAAGGAGCGGAAGCAGGGCCAGTTCCCAGAGAAGAAAGACATTCATGGCGGATAGAAGAGGTTCCTGAAGAGGAACTCAAAAGAACCGACTAGCCAGGAAATACACAACTGGGGCGACAGTGCTGTCACAGAAGCCAAAGAGAACACAGGGGATGTGGTCAGTGTGGTGATACTGTGTTCCCCAATATATTGTGAACACTAATAAACTTATCTGGGGTCAGAGAACAGAACAGCCACTAGATACAGAGGCCAGAAAATGGTGGCACACACCTTTAATCTTAGCATTCCAAAGGCAGAGATTTGTCTGGATCTCTGTGAGTTCAAAGCCACACCGGAAACAGCCAGGCATGGTGACCCACGCCCTTAATCCCAGGAAGCAGAAAGGTATATAAGGTGTGAGGACCAGGAACTAGAGCCGGTTAAGCTTTTAGGCTTTTGAGCAGCAGTTCAGCTGAGATCCATATGGATGAGGACTCAGAGGCTTCCAGTCTGAGGAAACAGGATCAGCTGAGGAATTGGTGAGATGAGGTGGCTGTGGCTTGTTCTGCTTCTCTGATTTTCCAGCTTTAACCCCCAATGCCTGGCTCTGGGTTTGTTTTTATTAATAATTTATTAATAAAATAAGATCCATGCTACAGATCAGTCACCCAATGGCTCAAGTAACAAAGGGGACAAAGCTCCCCTGGGAATTGACATGTGGAAGCCAAAAGTAGGGGGACAATGTGAAGTAGGGACAGGTCAGGCAGTGAATGAAAGAGAGAAGCAGGGGATGCTTTCTTCAGAGTGATGGTTCTCACACTGGATCCCTGACCATCAGCAGCACCCAGGTATGTGCTAGAAATGCAAATTAAAGTCTGGGGACAAGGCCCAGCAATTTGTATTTTAACAAGTTCTGTAGGTGCACTAGGGATGCCCTTCAGGCTGAATCACAGGTCTAGAGGCTGTCTGTCAAACCTGGAAAGAAAAGCTGGAGATGGTCATGTCTTCCAAACTGGGGGAAACTTTCTACATGCTGGCATGGCATGAGGACAGAAAGCGTTGTAAGAGTCTACATGTAGAGAAAACAGAAGATCTGTAAGGCTGACTCTAGGGAGGATGAGAAAGTAGAGGATGGCCATTTGGAGACACAAAGCCAGAGAAGCAGTCCAAGTGCACATCCATGTGTCAGCGGCGGCAGGACACTCATGCCAGTGAGTGGGCATCTAAAACCAGTTACTGGTTCCTTCATGAATCTCTTAATTTCCTTTCGCTGCATGACTAACCTCTGCAGGCTTTAGGAGCATTTCATAGGATCTGATGTCTGAAATCTAGACAGCCACACTGCAGCTTCCCACGTATCAGGTCTCTTGGGAGGCCATGGAGTAACACCTCTGCACCATTCCTGGGTACAGCCCCTGGGACCTGAGCCCACACTGGCTCCAACATGCCCTAGAGAGGCTGAGAACAGGATTCCTGGGCTGAGGAAATGAGAAGACGGTCAGGGCTTCCCCAGACAACACAGGTAGAAGACATGTGGCTTAAGCAAAAACAAGGTTCCACCTTCTACGGTGATTCAAAATGTCAAATACAGACTCAATTTTAATGAGGAAACAAGACTTTGTCTGGTAGGAAAAAAGGAGGCTGCAGGCTGTGACAGCCACTGCTCATGTTTATTTTATTTTTCCTCTGGTTGAGCTGGTCTGCAAAGACCTGGCACACCCAGGCAAGAGACAGTTGCAAAACAAGTGTCTGTACAGGAGACCTACAGGGAGACTCAAAGACTTTTAACTTTCATTAACCCTGGTTTTGACTTTCTCTTAAAAACATGATGCTAAATCTTTGTGGTCAAAGCCCTCAGTTGACAGCCTTTAATAAAGAAGTCCAGACTCTGGAAACCCCAAAATAAACAGAACTACAGACCGAATCACCCCCTCCTTTGAAAGTTGCTTTTGAACACCCAATGGAGCACCACTAAGATGGCAGGAAAAGCCAGCAATGAATTCCTTCTCTGAGGTTGTTTAGTGTGTCTGCCAGAGCCAACCATGAGTACAAAATGAATACCATCTCCTGACATTACTCCAGATGATTAAGGTCTTCTCTGCTAGGCACTGCTGTTTGCTACTGACTTCCCTGGGGTATGAGCTCTGCATGAATTCTGAAGAAAGTCCCCATGCCCAGAACTTTCCAATTGTACTTGGTAATGGCTTCCCTCTTAACCTACCTCACACATGAGAATGAAAAATCAACTTTGGGAACGATACAGATAAATAATAAATGGATAAATAAATCCAGGCATCCCTGCATCTACTTGTCCCATCTGAGAGAGTACACAGGAGGGCTACACAAACTGGCAGACTCAGCACACCTGCACAGCACCTGAACAGCACCTGCACCACACCTGCACCACACCTGCACAGCACCTGCACAGCACCTGCACCACACCTGCACAGCACCTGCACCACACCTGCATAGCACCTGCACCACACCTGCACAGCACCTGCACCACACCTACACCACACCTGCACCACACCTGCACAGCACCTGCACCGCACCTGCACCACACCTGCACCACACCTGCAGGCAGTAGTGTTCAGTGCATGAGAGTTTCTTTCATCGTAAACATTCATGATGCTGCTATACCGCTGACTGTGTTTTCTAGAAGTAATTAGTTATTTTACCTAAATATTAAAGTATGGGGCTAGACAGACAGCTCAGCAGTTAAGAACACTTGTTGCTATCACAGAGGATCCAGGTTCTGTTCTCAGCACCCACAAGTTGGCTCACAACCATCTGTAACTTCAGTTCCAGGGGATCTGACATCCTCTTCTGAACTCTGTAGGCACCAGGCATGCACAAAGTATACACACATATATGTGGGCATATTAGTCAAGGTTCTCTAGATGACAGACCTGATAGAATGAACACACACACATATATAAAGAGGTTTGTGAGAGTAGCTTACAGGTTGTGGTCCAGCTAATCCAACAATGGCTGTCTACCAACAGAAAGTCCAAGAATCCAATAGTTGTTCGGTCCATGAGACTAGATGTCCCAGCTGGCCTTCAGTATATGCCAGAATCTCAAAGAAGTAGGCTCTAATTACAGTGAAACAATGGATTTACCAGTGAGATCTAGGGCCAGCAGGCAAAGAGCAAAAGCATCCTTCTTCCATGTCCCTTATAGAGACAACCCCTGAAGGTGTGGCCCAGATTAAAGGTGAATCTTCCCACTTTAAATGATTTAATTAAGAAAACTCCCTCATAGGTGTATCTAGGCACTTGGATTTTAGTTAATTCCAGATGTAGTCAAGTTGACTACCATGAATAGACATCACAGCAGGCAAAACAATAACACACATAAAATAAAAGTGTTAAATGTCATGAAGGCATGATTAGGATTTTAGATAAAGAAAAAAAATATGATTAGGTAGGGCCAGGCATAGTGATAAATGCCTTTAATCCCAGCATTTGGGAGACAATATCAGGCATATTTTTGTGAGTCATCCTGCTCTTCATAGTGAGTTCCAGGTGTGTGTGTGTGTGTGTGTGTGTGTGTGTGTGTGTGTGTGTATGGAATAGTATGAGATTTGATAAAGTAAAGTAGGATGGATAGGAGAAGAGTAGATGACCTAGGAGAGGACAGATTGTTTGGGATACAACTGGAAATTATAGAGGACATAGTAGATATCAGGCTACTTTGTATTTCTTTGCATTGGAGAAGATAGGCTGAAGTCGAGAAGAGAGCAATGGGCTGTGGTGGCACAGGGTGGAGTGTGTTGGGGTAGGTTTGCATAGATTGGATTGCACTAGGTTGAACTAGGTTGGAGATTGGATTGGATTGGATTGATCAGAAGAGATTGGGTAGGACAGAATAAAAAGAATTAAAAGACTTCGAGTTGGTTGGTAAAGTTTTTAAGTTCATTGTATATGTACATCCACAGCTACAGCTGTGTTCTAAGTCACGGTGTAAAATGGAACTTTCCTAGACTGGAAGCGTGATAATAGAGGTGAGACATCACCACCAATAACTAGTGCTTTCCAGTTTCTAAGTAGAGAACTGTTCGGGCTGGCTCAGCTTGCTGGCAGCATTCACTGAGCAGTGTTTGGAGGGCAGGGAGCCTACCCTCGCAGAGCAGGGCCTTCTCCTGCACTCTGGATCTCTGCGTGGTGCCTCACTGGAATACTGGAGCCAAATGTTCTGAAGTCGAACACTGGAAGCAGACAAGTGATGGGACTTATTTCCTAGATTTTGCAGAAAGAGTATATCCAAGCCAGAGCACATCCAACTCAACCCCCATGGGCAAACATCACAGCACCCAGCCATCGCCCACCCAGGCATGAACTAAAGAGCACAGATTGCATTTTCCTACTTCAAATGTTTTAAGACATGAAATATTACCCCCTAAGAAGACAGTTATAAGAAATTCAAATTCAAACACTGCCGCTCATATTATTCATCCTCAGTCAAGACACAAAGGCCTGTCTTAAAATTCTTCCTTGCCATGCTGCAGACTTTCCCACCACAAGCTAAAAGGCTGCTGTGGTTGACCAACACGACACATTCATCACTCTGGAGTGGCTTTCCTTGTAGTCCTGGCTTGGTCAGCTCACTAGATGTAACATGTGACTACCTGCTCATGGACTCCAAGTATGAACGGTATGGTTGTTCTTTTTTGCAGGCCAGAGAACCTCAAAGTCTCCTTGTTTTATTCTTGTAGCAGTCTCTCAACATCATTTCATCATGAGAATAAAGACCAAAATGTTTAAACTTCTCCTATCCTGTACAGTGATCAGGTTTGGAGGCCTTAAAAAGGGGGGGGGGGGGGTGTTGCAAGGACCAGCCGTCATACACCTTAGTCATACACCTTACTGGGAGGTAAATGTGCTCAGCACTGTTTTCTTTTTGCCGTCACTTGTTTTTGAAACAGTGTTTCACTGTGTAGCCCTAGCTGGCCTTGAACTCTCCAGCCTCATTGCTTTAGCCTCCCTTAGGTATGTATCACCATGTCAGGCCAAGAACTTGCATTTTCAGGATACAGCTGAAATACATAGCTGGTACTATGCAGCCACACAAAAGAAGAGAGACTCAAAATAGATTTGGAAGATGAGAATTTCTACAACCTCACTTGACAAACTACATTCAACAAATCTATTGGATTATTTTTCTCTTCCATATTGTATTTTTGATAGGTCAGTACTTAGTAGCCTAAAAATAGAATCTAAGCTCCAGTTCAAGTTTATTTCTTTTCCTATCCAATGTATATTACATTCACTCATCATACTTATTTTGTACATTCTAACACAATATATAGTTAATAATATAAAATTACTAAACAAGACAAGAAGGAGGAGGGGTGGAGGAGAGAGAGACTCAGAGACTGGAAGAGGGAGGAGGAAATTACTGAAAAAACTGAAGAAGGTATATAGAGTCACATTTAATATGATCCCACCTACAAAAATTATAAGGCAGCACTGAAAGCCTCTATAAAACAAATATTGGTTGACCAAGTGAACACTATCTACTTTTATGGCCCTATTTGTCTTACATTCTCTAAGTAAATGATGCATGCTTGCAGAACCTTCATTCACTTCAGTATCTATCAAATTATTCTTCAGAACTAAACCCAGTCTACACATTCCCAAAGCCACCCCCCTGAACCTGCTCCCCAGAAATAAAGAAAAAGAGGCAGTGTTTGACTGCTTATTTATTCTGTGTACCTTTTATTAGAAAATAAATAAGGACATTCTACACTTGAGTCTAGTGTCCCGAGATCAGATTGCTACTGAGATATTAAGGACTGGAGAGGGAGTCAGGGTAGCAGGGGTGGAGGGAGAGAGAACAGGAATACATCCTGGGCTTTCTTTTGCATCTCAAGGACTCTGGGATGGAGTGAGAGCAGCAGCTGGCCAGGCAGGCTAGGCCTTCCAGCCTGAATCCACTGAAGGGTACTGCTGGATGATTATCTTCAAACCAAGTGAAGGGTTTCCATGACGGGTGAAGACAGTTTGTCTTTAGTGTCAACTTGGCAAGGCTCTGATCCCCTGTCATCATCACCACCTCAAAGGTGTTTTGTGGAGGTGGTTAAGCATCAGCAGTTAGCGGCCTTTAGAGAGAGGAGATTACCCACTGTCACCTGGGATTGCTTCCTCCAATCCACTGAAGGCCTTAGGAGCAAAGCTGAAGCCTTCCCAGGAGATGGAGAAATCAAACCGGGGTCTCCACTCTGGCCTGACACATTTCTGAGGACTCTCTTCTTGACACCCATTTCAGGAAGGACATATGGAGCACCCCACAGTTGCTGTGTCTGTGTTTGATGAGACATAATCTGCTGATCCCGAATATTAGTCTAAAGTCGCCTGCACACAGAAAGTACCTTTCCATAGTCTCAATTTTAGTCAGTTTCCAAGTCTCCAAATGGCAGTTTTTAATCCTTAGGACATGGAGAAGCAGAGCTTTGACTTGACTTGTTCCCATATCCTTAGAAGCCACATAGCTGAGATCTAGTAAGAATGTACTCTCTCTATTGCACAGCCATTTGGCCCCAATTTCTGTCAAGTTTAGAATATGCTTGAAATGGGCATTTGTAACCATGGGCTTTCCTTGTTAAATAAATAGCTAGTCTGTCAAGGCAAAAATGAGTATATATGGATTATGGTCCATGAAATGTGACCAAAACCGAAGCTGTCTAAAATAAGTCCACCTTTACAAAAGTTTAAATGAACACAAAACTGGTTCACTCCATTCCCAAATTGCAGCTCTTCTAATAACTCTACCTTCCTTACTCCTGTCAACCATCTCCTGGAGGGCTTCTCCTGCCTCCGTCTAAGAAGGAAGTTCTACTCTTCGATTTCACACACAAACTATCGCTGATGAGTCTAAACTATCCTCTCCTTACCACGAAAGATGGAACTTTTCTTCCGGTTACATTCCTTTTTGGCCAAAATAGGCCCTTATTGCTGGATGGTTTTACTTTATTCCATCATATTTTGTCCCATTTAATATAAGCTTGTCATGAAAAGAGACAGCAGTGACAGTTAAGTGAAAAGTGGTACCAATTAATGTATTTATAGAATGCCATACACAAATAGACAACAGATGGAGGAGAGTATTTATACACCAAAGACTACACTAAGCTCCAGCAGTAAGGGATGCTTCAAAAGAGCTGCACTCTTGACAAAAAGCTAGGAAGAGATGACCCCGCAGCTCAAAGGGGTACAAATTGTGGTCATTATTCCCTTCCTACCACTGGACGTCCTGCAGTCCGATCTTGGTGCCCAGGAGGTGGTGGCAGAGGGAGAGGTCAATGGAAAAGTTCATTGGCTAACACCATACTTATTTGTCTACACATTTGTACAGACTCCTGGTCCATGTAGGAAAAGAGGAGTCTCAGAGAACCTGGTCCCTGCTGCAAAGAAAGCATCGACAGCCCTGGACTGCAGACACAGCTGAGGCAAGGTCCTAATGTGGGGGGGCTCTTTTTCCTTTTTCTGCTCCTGTCTTCCTACCATAGCATGCCTTTCCCAGCAACCCATTCCTGCTCCTATGGATAAATCTAATGTCACTCACCAAAGCCAGTGTCACTCAGACCTCAGAGTCTTGAAACTTGTAAACTTCCCCAGGCTATGGAGAGTATTCCTCGTGGAAAGAATTTCTGGCTCCAGAGCAGGCCTGGGGGAAAAGACACAGGTATGTCATGGCTGGAGGCCCTTCCTAGAGTCCTCAACTCTCAGTGGTCTCCACTGCATTATTTGCATCACTCTAGGGCTACAAGGGGTCAGCTGGAAGCATGCTGCACCCTCTTGCACTGTATGCCTACTAGAGGAGAATCTGGAGTTGACAGCAGCTCCATCATTCTGTTACTTCTTCTCACCTACAGACTCTTAACACATGGAAAGTTTGCTGCTTAGATGACCGAAGGCTCCCCATACACCAGAGAACAGACGATGAAAGAAATAACTACAGGGCTTTTTCTTCTGACAATGATAGAATAGTCAGAAAACATGAAAAAGAAATAGATGGGAATAGATGTGTAGTCACCCTAAATCAGACAGCAAAAGAAATGATTCCGCTCAAGACTAGCCTAGGAAAGCAATGAGTTTATTGAGATTAGGGGACCACACATGACCCAAAGGTAGTAGTAGCATCATGGGAAAGCCCAGTGCAGCATGGAGTTGACTCCTAAAGGCTACATGCATGAAGCCTTCTCCTCAACCATTGGAGATGTTCCCCTTCTCCAGCAATTGATTACCGCTTGTATAACTTGTGGTGGTTTGGATGAGAATGGCCCCCATAGGCTCATAGATTTTAATGCTTGATTCCCAATGGGTGTGACTATTAAGAAAGATTCGGAGGCATGGTGGGTGGATTTGGAGGTTTCAAAAGCCCATACCAGGCCCAACCTCCACCACCCCAACACTCTCTCTCTCTCTCTCTCTCTCTCTCTCTCTGCCTACCTCTTTAGGATAAGATGTAAGACCTTAGTTACTGCTTGAACACCATGACTACCCACCTGTGCCATGATCCCCACCATGATGGTCATGGACTAACCTTCTGAAACTCTGAGCAAGCCCTCTGTTCAGTTTCTTTTATAAGCTCCTTCAGCATGATGTCTCTTCACAGCTATGGGACAGTGACTAAGACATACCTGGAGGAGGGACATTACATCTTACACCTCTCTGAGCACCCAGAGTCTTGTAAGTTTCATTAGCCTCCTGGGCCAAAAAATTTCCTCAGCTTCATCCAGGAGGGAATGTTTCAATTTGGAACACATACATACCCAGCCAAAAGCAGGGGAGAAGGGCCGAAGCCTCGCAGGTGAAATTTAAGCACTAGATCCAAGAAGGAAGAGAAATGTTCAAAGTGAAGTAAACTTCAATTTCACCTTCAGGACAGATGTGAGTTTCTTAGGACTGAGATAGAGACTAAGAAACTGGGTAGAAAATTTGAAGAGGCAGTGGACCCTGCAAAGCTTCATGCAATTTTATAGGGCCAGGAAGAGAGCATCTTTGTTAAAGTGGCCTTGAGAAACCCAAGGGAAGAGGAAGAATTAATCTGACACTCAGCAGTGTTTTCCCCAGTGTGTGTCACAAAAGGATATAACACAAAGTGGATTTAAAATTAATGAACAGTGGAAATCTAAATAAATATTAATTATATAAGACAGAAATAGTACCTGTGGATTCCTAAATATGCTGGTAATTCAGCTGCACGACCAAAGTACCAGCAGGAATAAGGGATTATATGGGACTAATTATGCTAAGACTCAACATCATCTTACAATATAAAGGACTTGTTGTAGGTTGGGGTTTTGTTTTAATCTTCAGAAAAAAACTTAAAGATAGCATAAGACTTTATAAGAAAATCTCTTTTAAAATAGTAGAAAAAGAGTGTGTGTGTGTGTGTGTGTGTGTGTGTATACATATATATATGTGTATATATATATATATATATATATGGAGAATGAGGGGTAAGTACCTGGAAATCACTATGAGAAGATGACATAAGTGGGGGAGGGGCCTTACACAGGGGCCTAAGAAGGCTCTGGTTGGAAGGATGACTGGATGCAAACATAGAAGATGAGCAATCTGATTAGATATCAAGGAGAAGGAGAGGAGCAGAGATACCAAACGTGGTTCTCGCTAAAGCAGTTTAGTGAGATTTTGCTACAACAGTCTACCTGGCCCTGCAAGGACAAGGGCCAGGGTCATTGCTCAATCACAAAGAAGAATCACAACAGCCTGACTAAAGTTTTACCCAGGAGGGTGCCTTTGTCAGTAACTAGATGGCTTCACCGGGGGAATTCTCTCCAAACATTCAAGAATAAATGATATCAGGGCAAGAGATATGGCTCAGCAGTCAAGAGCACTGGCTGCTCTTTCAGATGACTCGGGTTCAATTCCCTGAACCCACATAGCGGCTAACAACCATCTACAACTTCAGTTCCAGCAGGCTGATGCCTTCTTCTAGCCTCTTCAGACACCAGGCACAAGCATGGGGTAGAGATATACATGCAGACAAAACACCCACACACATAAAGTTAATTTTTCATTTAAAAAAAAATGAATGAACTATACAAATGCTGAAGAAACTTCTACAGAATAGAGAAAGAGGCTGCACTTCCTAATGCATTTTATCAGACCAAAGTCAGTTTGATACCAGAATCTGGAAAGAACACAAGAGAAGATTTACATGACCATTTTCTTCATCAATACAGGTGATAAGCCATAAAATGAGAGCAGCCCTTGACCCCTAGGAGATGCCTGGCCCTGACATCCATTCCTAAGATCAGACAGTACCCCCAGAAAAGCCTCCATGTACTCCTGTGGAAATTAAGCCATTTCAGAGAAAACTAGTAGCCTGAAGGATCAGCGTGTAACTACAATGAATCAAGACAAGTTTATAACCGTGTCCAAAGACAGACCAAAACAAGACCAGTGCTCAGACCATAAAAACAACTGAATGTCTTCTCATTGCGGCTACTGAAGTTCTCACCAGTTACAGCTCTGGCTTCAGTGCACTCTCTCCATCTCTGAGATAAGATTAAGATGTTCAATTATAGAACATCCTCATTTCCTGGCAATGTGATTGAAGCAAAGTGCTACTTCCTAAAATTCTCCCTGAAAATAGCAACTCTTTTATAATTCCTTTCTAACCCCCAGCTCTCACTCCAATGTTCTTTTTCCCCTACAAGAGAGTTGTTTGGGGGATAGAGAGATGGCTCAGTGGTTAAAAGCACTGACTGATCTTCCTGGGGACCCAGGTTCAAGTCCCAGCACTCACAGAAAAGCTAGCAACCAGCTGAAACTCCAGTTCCAGAGTACCCAATGCCCTCTCTGTCTTTCAAGAGGACTGTATATATGTGATGCACAGACACACAGACTGTATGTGTTTACATACATGTAAACAAAACACCCGCACATATAAAATAAATTAATTTTTTAAAAGACAGTTGCTCAGGCTGGCTTTAGACACATGCTCCCTGTGACTCTGCCTCCCAAGTAGCTGGGGTTATAGATGTGTGGCACCATGCCTGGTCCTCACTTCTCAGCCCCTTTTTCTGCAAATGAGTCTTTTCTCCTAGAAGAGAGTTGTTCAGGGGGATGGAGAGATTGCTCAGTGGTTAGAAGCATTGACCCCTCTTCCTGAGGACCAGGTATACTAACACAGATTTGAACATGGAGTGAAGTTAAACCTGGCCTTTAGCTTCTTTTACCTTCATATCTTCAGTTCTGACATCACAGCTATGGACAACCAAACCAGCTCCTGACTACCTCATAGATGCCCAATGGTTCCTCCTGTGGCCAATGTTTCCTTTGCTTGTAATGAGCTGTAAATCAAATTCCCTGAATTTCAAATATGTCACTGGTTGTCTATGACTATAGGGGATTCACATATGCTGATGTATTCACTAAACACAACTGATCCAGCCATACATAAATACAACAATACGAAAGGCTAAGTCAAAAGGACAGCAGAGAATCCGAGAGCAGTGTGGGCAATTTAGCAAGACCCTGTCTCAAAACAGCAGTGGTAACCACAAAACTACAATATATCACAATCAAGTCAGGTAGACTCGGGAAAGAGATCTCAAGATTGGCTTCATATTCAGAAGACTAAAAACAAGCCTTATAAAGGACCCCAGAGAGCTTCTGGGTCTCTTCTACCATATGAAAATACAACAGGAAAGGTACCATGAATGAAACAGAAAGTGATCCTTACTAGACACTGACTCTTCAGGAGTCTTGATCTTGAACCTCCCAACTCTACAACTATGAAAAACAAATGTCTCTTTATAAGCGCTCTATAAGCAAAAAATTATAAACCTTAAAAATTAGAAAATCAAGACAACTAATTATAAAGCAATAAAAATTTAATGTAACAGGATCATATTAATAAACAAATTGCACATGATACAACAGCACATTCTTGTAGGGAACAGACTAAAACTTCCTTTTCATTGGTATAAAATGTGTTGTATTTACAGAAAATGAGCACCCAAGTCAATGATGAAATATGAAGGAAGTCTTACTTTGAAATAGTGAATCAAGTAAGTGGTCCACGGTAGTCACTTCAACTCAAGCCACAGGCATTAGCTAGTGTAATAATGCAAGAAAATAGTGGAACTAAGCTAATAATAATTTTCAAGACCCTTACACTGAAAATTAAAAATATCAAAAGAAATTTTTAATATCTAATATAGTGAGAAACATAATATTGTAAAGGTATCAATTATTCTCAAATGAGTCTGTATCCCAGCAGGACATTTTGTCAAAAATTGAAATCTGATTTAAATTTTACATGGTATACTGGCTAGTCCTATGTCAATTTGATACGAGCTAAAGTTATCTGAAAGGAGGGAACCTCAATTGAGAAACTGCTTCCATAAGATCCAGCTATAAGACATTTTCTTAATTAGTGATTGATGTGGGAGGACCCAACCCATGGTGGGCGGTGCCTTCCCTGGGTTGGTGGTCCTGGGTTCTAGAAGAAAGCAGACTGAGCAAGCCATGAGGAGCAAGCCAGTAAGCAGCACCCTTCTACGGTCTCTGCATCAACTCCTGTCTCCAGGTTCCTGCCCTGTTTGAGTTCCTGTCCTGACTTCCTTCAATAATGAACAATGATGAATGACTTGGAAGTGTAAGTCAAATAAACCTTTTCCTCCCCAACTTGCTTTTGTCATGGTGTTTTTGTAGCAGCAATAGTAACCCTAACTAAGACATGTGGAAATGAAAAGGTCTAAGAAAGGTGGTGGTGGTGGTGGTGGTGGTGGTGGTGGTGGTGGTGGTGGTGGTGGTGGTGGTGGTTTTGTGCATGTTTATATGTGTGTGGGTTTTTTTTTCCAAGAAGGGTTTCTCTGTGTAATAGCCTTGGTTGTTCTGGAACTCAGTGGTGGACTAGGCTAGCCTCCAACTCACAGAGATTTGCCTGTCTCTGCCTCCTGAGTGCTGAGACTAAAGGTGTGCACTACCATGTCCAGCCCCAAGAAAGTTTAAGACCATCTAGATAAAATTGAACTTGGAGTTTTACACAAGCAAACCGTGAGACACACTGCAAAGACACAGCCATTAAGAATATGCTATTAGCTCAGGGATGGAGCAATAGAGTTATGGAACAGAAGATCATTAGCTTACTTTAGTTTCCTATTCTGTCACAAAATACCCAACAGCTTACGGGAGAAAGAGTTTGTGTGGTTCACAATTACAGGTTATAGTCCACCGCTATAGCAGGAACTTGAAGCAGCTAGTTCTAGGATACCCACAATGAAGAGTAGATAGCAATGAATCAATGCATATAATCAGTTTCATCCGCTACAAGAGAGCCAGTCACAAGAGTTGCCGCTGCTGATGAATCAGAAAGAATGGCACCAAGTAGGGGAAGACCTGCTAAAAAAAGTTAGAAGCCAGGTCAGACAAGGTCATTTCTTTTAAAGTTGATAGTGAAGAAAATAGTTTGAATTCACAGAGCAGTTTAACAAATGGAATGGATTCAGTGGAGCCTTCCAAGAAGTGGAAAGCTTACCTACGACAATCCCTACAAAAGTGACAGAAAAGAATTCCTTTGCAGCTAAGCATTGCGTATTTCAGCCACGGCACGTTCTGAAGACCTATCAAGTGGCATCCACGTGTCCTAGAAATGCCAACGATTCATTGACACCCAGTTATGACTGGAACCCTTTAAACCCAGAATTCACTGCAACTCAAGATGCAGCAAATGAAATCTTGATATAAAAGTCTATAACTTATTCTACCAACACAGTACAGGAAGAATCAAATAAATTGCAATGTGCTTTGGAGTCTCTTAACAGCTTGTAATGAAAAACATGGCTTAAATCAAAAAGAAGCTACTACTACAAATTCAAATTGCTTTTTCAGTGAAACAAGTCACATCACTTGTTTCAAGTCAAGAAATCTCAGCCACAGCATGATGTGTCATAGTTCAGAAAAATCCTCCAATCAGAAACTAACAAATTAACCTCACACCTCCCGGAGTGGGACAGGAAGATGGAACTGGGTGATGGTAGATGATGTCAACTAAAAATTCAGCAATCTGATTAAACTTGAGGAATCTGGCTGGAAAAAGAATAATAATACAATCAAAAAAAGACCTCAGAGGGGGAAAAAACTGTAACTGGTATAACAAACAAAGCAAAGCAGGATGATGGAGGAAGGAAGGACGGCCACTAGGATCACCTAGCTGCCATTTACAAATGTGATGAAAGAGAAACTGAGGCAGGAAGAACACCAAAGTGGCAACTGTGGAAACATCAAAGAAGCTGACAGCGTGGCACTTGATGCTGGTTTTTTTGTTTTTTTTTTTTTTCAAAATTGAGAGCCCCTTAAACTGTCTTCAGTACTTTCTTCTGAACCTCGTTCTCAAAGATTTAGACCACTTAGGTCTGCCAGCAAAGCTGTGCCTGAGAGCCAGCCAGAGCTACAAAGTGAGACTCTGTCTCAAAAAACAAAACCATTAAAAAACAAATAAATTTCTTATACGCTCATTTGAGAATTCTGAAAATACTGGTCACAACACTCACTGTGGCTCTCTTGCACTGAGATGAAGCCTTTTTGTATTGCCCAGGCTGGTCTCTAAAGCATGTGCCGAAGCTGTTCCCTCTGATTCAGCCTCATAAAGAACTGGGCATCGTGAGCACCTCAGGCACCATGGTCTAGTTGTTTGCTCAGCAGCAGAGAGCGTGCCTAGCATGCACAGATCCTGGCCTCTATGATTCCAATACTACCAGAGAATAAATAAATTACACAGCAAAAATCCGTGAATTTTACATTTATAGTTCTCCTAGGCAGAAAGCTTTTTCCCAGGGTTCACTCACTCACTTCCCCCACATTTAACCCCCTCAATAAGGTTTTCCTGGACTGCTCCGACTAAAGTGTCCCTCAATGCCTACTCTTATTGCTACCTCCCACCTGACATACTATATATGCTGATTTTATTTCCAGGCCTCCACCAAGCTCCATAAGACCTCAGAATTTTGTTCATTACTGTATGGATCTCAATGAACTCAGAAGCTAGAAATGTTACAGGGACATGGCAGTGACTCCAGTCTGTTACAAGCGTGAAACTTAGCTTTGTAACTTGACAAAACGTCACACCATTTCCCACCTAACATACTTCATTCTCTCCCCAACGTTTCACTTGTTGTATTTAGAGGACCCAAAAAGGTGTTGCACCCCTACTCTGTGGTTTTCTTCCACCCCTGTGTGGGGCAAACATGAGCTACAAAGATGGTACTGAGAGGAGGTTAGACTAAGTAGTTTACACAGAAAGTAGATACAAATGGTGCTGAGAGGAAGTTAGACCAAGTTGTTTACGCAGAGATTAGATACAAATGGTGCTGAGAGGAAGTTAGCTCAAGTATTTTATGCTGAAATAAGATACTAAGATCAGGAGATGATGTCAGTACAAAAACAACTCGTAAACAAGAAAATGCATGTAGGGTGACCTTTAAAATGATTGGTCAGTTCCTTCACCCCCTCCTAGGGTTCTGAGGTTTTTGCTATAAAAGAGGCTCACTGCCTATCAACTGCCTAACAATAAACAAGTTCTTGCTTGACTTGACTCCCCCGCTGTGTCTGGTTGTCTCCAGGTAAGAGGAAGGCTGGGAAACAGGTGAGCAGCACACTTACTTTTCCTCGGTTCCAGGCCACCTCTTCACAGGTGACCTAAGTTCCCGGTGGGGCAGGACCCCACGCCCCTGCTCTGTGGTTTTCTTCCTGATCTGTCCTAAGTCACCATTGATTTTCACACCTATCAATGAATCACTATGTTTACACCTGATTGTATGTTTAAAATGGAATTACAAACTTTGAGGGAAAAGAAAGTACAATATATTATTTTACTAATAATTATCTATACAAATGATACCTTGGTCTGTTCTGTATGATCTTTGGATGAAAAGCCTTTAAACAGTCAAAAAGAGATCAATTAAAAAAAATACTGGCGGGGCTGGAGAGATGGCTCAGAGGTTAAGAGCACTGCTTGCTCTTCCAAAGGTCCTGAGTTCAGTTCCCAGCAACCACATGGTGGCTCACAACCATCTGTAAAGAGATCTGGAGCCCTCTTCTGGCCTGCAGGGACACATGCAGACAGAACACTGTATACATAATAAATAAAAAAAAAAAAAAAATACTGGCATGTAGTTGGTTTTTTACTCTTGAGTGGCCTGCCACCCAGCTCCCAAACAAATACATGAACTCTCATTCTTATTCATGAATGTCTGGCCTTAGCTTGGCTTGTTTCTACCAGCTTTTCTAACTTAAATTATCCCATCACTGTCTAACTGCGTTTTGTCTCTGGGCTTTTTATCTTTCTTTATTCTATATATCTTTCCTTCTTATTCCATGACTGGCTGGGTAGCTAGGTGGCTGGCCCCTGGAGTCTTCTTTTCCTTCTCCTTTTCTCACTGTTCCCTCTTTGTTCTTCTATTTATTCTCTCTGCCTGGCAGCCCCGCCTATCCTTTCTCCTGCTTCATTATTGGCTGTTCAGCTCCTTATTATATGTTTTAGGCAGGCAAAGTAACACGGTATTACAGAGTTAAACAAATGCAACATGAAAGAATGCAACACATCTTTGTATCATTAAACAAATATTGCACAGCATAAATGAATGTACACATCTTAACCTAATATTCCACAACACTGGGGAAAGTTTATTCCATGTCTCAGTTTAAAATTAAAAATTATCTCTCTTATGGCATAGAGGTATTTGTTAAATTATCTATTTTCTAGCTCGAGAGTTAAAGGAGTTATTTATCTGTTTCAAGATAAAAATCACAGATGTACCTTTTCCATCTTGGCTTTCCTCTGGTCTTTTTCCTCTGGTCCTGTGAGGAGGGAGAAATGGCAGGTTGGTGGAGACCCACTTTGACATTCCTGGTTTGGCTTTCTTTCATTGTCCTTTAGATTTGGGAGGGTGCTCTCTTCTTTCTGTTTTTAGCATATTTATTGGTCACTTGGAACCATAGGGACCCTCAGGGGAGGAGGATGTCAAACAGCAGTCCATAAAATATTTTAGACAAAATATTACATCAAATTTCTAAAAGCACATTTTCGTCCAACTTCATCTGTTAAGAAATGCTTTTAACTGTGTACTGCTAATTTCCCAAGACTCTAGCATAAGTTATTTCAAGCTCTAATCATTTTGAAAATTGTATTCATTGTGTATGCCCTCATTTGCTCAATTAAAAAAAATATTGGTATATTGATTACTTCAAGCTGAGTCACTCAAAGAACTTTAGAAAGAGCCATTTGGTCTGTTTTTCCTACATTCCTACATTCAACAAGACTAAAAATTCTTTTGGCCTCTTTTTATGAGGGTACAGTTACCCTGGTACTGAAACCACACAAAGACACAACAAAGAAAGAGAATTACAGACCAACCTCCCTCATTAACATTGATGTAAAAATACTCAATAAAATACTGGCAAACCGAATCCAAGAGCACATCAAAAAATTATCCACCATGATCAAGTAAGCTTCACCCCAGAGATGCAAGGGTGGTTCAACATATGAAAATATGTCAATGTAATACACCATATAAATAAACCAAAAGAAAACAAACACATGATCATCTCATTAGATGCTGAAAAAGCCCTTGACAAAATCCAACACCCCTTCATGATAAAGGTCCTAGAGAGATCAGGAGTACAAAAAATATACCTAAACATAATCAAGGCAATATACAGCAAGCCAACAGCCAACATCAAACTAAATGGAGAGAAACTCAAAGCCATTCCACTAAAATCAGGAACAAGACAATGCTGTCCACTCTCCCCATATCTATTCACTATAGTACTCAATGTTCTACCTAGAGCAATAAGACAACAAAAGGAGATCAAGTAGATACAAATTGGAAAGGAAGTAGTCAAACTTTCACTATTTGCAGACAATATGATAGTATACATAAGTGATCCCAAAAATTCTACCTGGGAACTACTACAACTGATAAATACCTTCAGTAATGTGGCAGGATACACAATTAACTCAAAAAAAAATGGTAGCCCTCTTATATACAAATGATAAACAGGCCAAGAAAGAAATCAGAGAAACATCACCCTCTACAATGGCCACAAATAATATAAAATATCTTGGGGTAACTCTAAGCAAGTGAAAGACCTGTATGATAAGAACTTTAAGTCTCTGAAGAAAGAAATTTAAGGAGATATCAGAGAATGGAAGAATTTTCCATGCTCATGGATAGGTAAGATTAACACAGTAAAAATGGCAATCTTACCAAAAGCAATCTACAGATTCAATGCAGTCCCCATCAAAATCTCAGCACAATACTTCACAGACCCAGAAAGAACAATACTCAATTTCATATGGAAAAACAAATAACAGGATAGCTAAAACAATCTTGTACAATAAAACAACCTCTGGAGGCATCACCATCCCTGACCTCAAACTCTACTGTAGAACTATAGTAACAAAACAGCTTGGTATTAGCATAAAAACTGACATGTGGACCAATGGAATTTAATTGAAGAGCCTGACATTAATCCACAACCTATGAACACCTGATTTTTGACAAAGAAGCCAAAACTGTACAATGGAAAAAAGAAAGCATCTTCAACAAATGGTGTTGGCATAACTGGATGTCAACATGTGGAAGATTGCAAATAGATCCACATCTATCACCATGCACAAAACTCAAGTCCAAGTGGATCAAAGACTTCAACATAAATCCAGCTACACTGAACCTGACAGAAGAGAAAGTAGAAAGTAGTCTTGAACAAATTGGCACAGGAGACCACTTCTTAAATATAACACCATTAGCACAGACACTAAGAGCAACAATTAATAAATGAGGCCTTCTAAAAATGAGTAGCTTCTATAAAGCAAAGGACACAGTAAATAAGACAAAACAAAAGCCTACAGAATGGGATTAGATCTTCACCAACCCCACATCTGACAGAAGGCTTATCTCCAAAATACATAAAGAATTCAAGAAGCTAGACATCAAAATACTGAACAATCCAAATTAAAAATGGGCTATAGCGCTACAAGGAGAATTCTCAATAGAAGAATCTTAAATGGCCAAAAACATTTAAGGAATTGCTCAACATCCTTAGCCATCAGGAAAATGCAAATCAAAATGACTCTGAGATACCATCTTACACCTTTCAGAATGGCTATGATCAAAAACACTGAAGACAGCTTATATTGGAGAGGATGTGGAACAAGGGGAACACTCCTCCACTCTTGGGGAAGTGTAAACTGGTACCGCCACTCTGGAAATCAGTATGATGGTTTCTCAAAAAATTAGTAATCAATCTTCTTCAAGACTCAGCTATACCGCTCTTGGACATATACCCAAGAATGCTCAATCATACCACAAGGACACATGCTCAATTATGTTCATAGCAGCATTATTTGTCATAGCCAGAACCTGGAAACAACCTAGATGCCCCTGAACTGAAGAATGTATAAAGAAAATGTGGTACATATACACAATGGAGTACTACTCAGCAGAGAAAAACAATGACATCATGAAATTTGCAAGCAAATGGATGGAACTAGAAAAAAAAAATCATCCTGAATGAGGTAACCCAAACATGGTATGTGCTCACTCATAAGTGGATACCAGATGTAAAGCAAAGGATAACCAGACTACAAGCTTCAGAGAAGGTAGCTAACAAGGAGAACCCTAAGAGGGATCGATGGATTGCCCTGGGAAGAGGAACTAGATAAGATCTCCATGAGTAAACTGTGGGTTTGGGAGGGAAATAGAGGGTAGGGGATGGGGGATGAGAACATAGAGAATGGGATGGTCGAGCTGGAACAGGGATGGAGTGGGAGAGCAATGAAAAAAATGCCATGGCAGAGGGAAACATTATGGGGATAGGGAGAAACTGGGTGCTAGGGAAGTTCCCAGGAATCCACAAGGATAACCCCAGCTTAGACTACTAGCAATAGTGGAGAGAGTGCCTGAACTGGCCTACCCCAGTGATCAGATCAGTGAATACCCTGTCATCATAGAGCCCTCATCCAGTAACTGATGGAAGCAGATACAGAGATCCACAGCCAAGCACCAGGCTGAGCTCCAGGAGTCCAGTCAAAGAGAGAGAAGAGGGATTCTATGAGCAGGGGACATCAAGATCATGATGGGGAAACCTACAGAGACAACCAAACCAAACTAGTGGGAACTCACAGACTTTAGACCAACAACTGTGGAGCCTCCATGAGACTGGACTAGGCCCTCTGCATGAGCGAGACAGTTGTGCAGCTTTATCAGCTTAAGGGGTCCCCTGGCAGTAGGATCAGGATCCATCCCTAATGCATGAGCTGGCTTTTTGGAGCTCACTACCTATGGTGGAACACCTTGCACAGCCTTGGTGCAGGGGGAGGGGCTTGGATCGGCCTCTACTGAATAGACCAGGCTCTGCTGACTCCCCATGGGAGGGCTTACCTTGTTGGAGGAGGGTATTGGGGGTAGGAGGGTGAGTCTAAAGGGGTAGGAGGAGGGAAGAGGAGGAGGATGATCTGTGAATGGTATGTAAAATGAATAAAAAAAAATTCCTTAATAAAAAAATAAAGCCAGGCGTTGGTGGCGCATGCCTTTAATCCCAGCACTCGGGAGGCAGAGCCAGGCGGATCTCTGTGAGTTCGAGGCCAGCCTGGGCTACCAAGTGAGCTCCAGGAAAGGCGCAAAGCTACACAGAGAAACCCTGTCTCGAAAAACCAAAAATAAATAAATAAATAAATAAATAAAACAAAAAATAAATTTTAAAAAAAATTGTTCAAGAAGGCAACGAGGAGGTGCAAATGTCCAGACCGGCATTTGTAGGACTTGCAGAGTTGATTTCTCTGAGATGTGTATGACACAGGGATGCCAAACACTGCCCTCTGGGAGAGTTCTGAGTAGAGCAGCCTCCCAGGATCACACAAAAGTTCCTACTGCAAGCTCCTTTGTTCCAGGAGACACCATGGCAGGCTGACCATGGGCACTTTCCTCTGGCCTCTGTCACATGTACTCTGACCAAGGTGCAATTATAGACAGGCCCCCACGCTGTGGCTCAGAGGTAAAGGATGATGTACAGACACCACCAACCCATGCCTGAGTGAAAATCTGGAGACAATGACCAGAAGAAAATCAGAACAAGAGAGATTGGGGAAGGGGGTGGGGAGCTCGGTTAAAACCAGAGCTGGAGTTGGCAACCCATGTGCATGTTCAAGCTAGCTCACTACTGAGTTCATTTTAAATACTGAAAAACCAATTTGTTCCTAATGAAGAAAACATAGTGCTCTTCTTAAAAAGAAATATTATGCGTTGATCATTTCTTTGGATTTCATTGACTTTATGAAGACACTCCCTCCATGTTCCTTACTTTTCTGTGCGTTGGCTCATGCATCAATTAGGTTATTAGGCTCAGCCCAAGCCCAAATAAGAAGTGGGCCTTTGATGGGCTCTAGTTTTTGCTTCCTTGAGTTTATCACTTATTTCTAACTTCTATGTTCTTCTGTAGAGTAGAAATCACATCTAAGGGTTTTATTAGACTCAAGTTCAATCTTTGAGGCAAGACTATGTCTTAAAGGATACCTCTTTTGAGCACATTCCTATTTAGCTTTCCTTTTACGCCCCCGCCCCAATTTTTGAGCTAGGGTTTCACTATCTAGTTCCTGGAGGCCTTGAATAAGTCTCTGCCTCCTGAGTATTAACTGGGATTAATGAGCCACCATGCCAGGCCCCTCAGCTACATTTTTATCATCTTTCCTTACATGCCTAGAAGGCATCAACACATCCAGCAACAGGTTGTATTTATATATTTGTGCATACATACACACATACATATATACATACACACACACATATGTTTGTAACAATAGTAAAAGAAAAAGAGACTATTGCTGTGGGATGGTCTGTATGGCAAATGTGTTGCTCTGATTGGTCAATAAATAAAACACGGATTGGCCAGTGGCTAGGCAGGAAGTATAGGTGGGACTAACAGAGAGGAGAAAAGTAAGAACGGGAAGGCAGATGGAGTCACTGCCAGTCGCCACCATGACAAGCCACATGTGAAGATGCTGGTAAGCCACGAGCCACGTGGCAAGGTATAGATTTATGGAAATGGATTAATTTAAGCTATAAGAACAGTTAGCAAGAAGTCTGCCACGGCCATACAGTTTGTAAGCAATATAAGTCTCTGTGTTTACTTGGTTGGGTCTGAGCAGCTGTCAGACTGGCGGGTGACAAAGATTTGTCCTGACTGTGGGCAAGGCAGGAAAACTCTAACCACAGACTATCAGTTTGAGGGAGGTGGGAGGGATTAGAGAAATGGTACCTGAGAAGAGTTAGAGGGAGGGGAAAGTGATGTAATTATATTTCCATTTAAAATGTTTTTAAAAAGGAAAAGAAGGGCTGGAGAGATGGCTCAGAGGTTAAGAGCACTGACTGCTCTTCCAGAGGTCCTGAGTTCGATTCCCAGCAACCACATGGTGGCTCAATACCATCTGTAATGAGATCTGGCACCCTCTTCTGTATACATAATAAATAAACAAATAAAAAAAAAAGGAAAAGAAAAATAAAAATCTAACATCAAAACAAAAAAAGAAAAAAGGAAAGCAGCAGTGAAATGGTACCACATAGCTACCAAAATATCACTATCAAAGAGGCTATCTAGCATTAGATTTTCCAAAGACTAGTGGTAATATAAATTAGTACAATGAATTGAGAACAGTGTGGCCATATAATTAACACTAACCACAGGCTCTCCCTGTGGTCATCAACTTTACTCCAGAACATATCCACAAAAGTAAATGAGTGTTGTTGGTTGGTCTTTGGTCTTTTTGGGGGGGCCCACCACCCAGCTCCCAAATAAATACACGGAGATGTATTCTTACTTATGAATGCCCGGCCTTAGCTTAGCTTAGTTTCTAGCCAGCTTTCCTTAACTTAACTTATCCCGTCTACCTTTTGCCTCTGGGCTTTTCCCATTCCCTTATTTATGTAAATATTACTCTGTTGCTGGTTGTTTAGCTGGGTGGCTGGCCCCTAGAGTCCTCCTCCTTCTCTGGCTCCTCCTCAATCTCCCTTTCCTAATTTCTCCCTTTATATATTCTCTCTGCCTGCCAGCCCCACCCATCCTTTCTCCTGCCTTGCTATTGACCAGTTCTTTACTAGACCATCAGGTGTTTTAGACAGTCATGGTAACACAGCTTCACAGAATTAAACAAATGCAACGTGAACAAAAGTAACACATTTCAAAATATTCTACTACAAATGAGTACATACATGGACCAAAATACATGCCCCAGAGTGCTGAGAGAAACAAATTTCCCAATAATGAAAAACTGAGAGCAAAGGACTAGACTCAGAGGTCCATAAATAGTTCATGGACAAATCAGTGATTCATTCACGAAGTAGAATTGCCAAGTAAAAATGCAAGTGAACAAGCCAACCACCTGGAACTGCATACACGAGCATATTGACTAAGACACATTTTGTACTCACAAGGATGCGTGGCAGGCGTTCATTGGAATAACATTCAGTTTGTACAACTAACAGTGACTAAGTCAGTCAGGGTATTGCTTTACTTGGGATATGAGACTGGAGTCATTGAGCATGTGCTAAAAAGTGACTGACGTTGAGTTCACAGCAATGTTCTGTGTCTTGGCTTGGGTGACATAATTTAATTCATCTTGTGAAATTCCATCACCTGCTTTTCTCTGGTTTTGTTGTGCTTTAATACAAGTTTTATTAGCTAGTGATTTAGCTGTGCTGGGGATTAAATCCAGGGCCTCATGCATGATGATCGTAGTCTACCACTGAGCTACATCCCTGCCTCAAAAAGTCAGTCTTTGCTTTCTCTTTTTGTTGTCATTGTTATTGTTGTTCTGAGACAGGGTCTCACTGTGTTGCCTAAACAAGCCTTCAATTTACTGCCTCCTCCCTGAGTGCTTTGACTATAGGCCTGCACCATCATGCTAGCCATGCTTAATTTTTAGTGTACATTAACTATTGTCTAAAACAACAGTGAATAGGGAAGAAAAAAAATCTTATTTCTTCAGGGATACATAAATGAGCACCATGGAGGCGTTGACTTTGCCTGGGATTTGAGTTAGGAATCTTGGGAACTAGTGGGCTCCAAAATCGTTCCAGCTACCGGACAAAGACATCACCTGCTTCTGTGCATTATGAAGACCTTCAGATGCCTTATTTCTCATTCCATCCTTTCCCACTCATTTTTCTAAATGCCCTACAGAAATCTGCATAGCACACTACCAGCTTGCTCTTTGTTCCTGGCTCACTGGCACTACGTTAAGGCCCAAGCAAAAATAATTACACTGTGAAACCCAAGTCTCCCTCTCCCGCCGGTGCTGGGATGCCTACAGCACCACACTGACTCAGAATGGAAACGGGAGTCCTGATCATTTCTAAGGCTCACTTCAAAGGCTCACTGTGGAACTGAAAAGGCCAGCCTTTCAGGACAAAAAAAAGCCTCAACAAGAAGGATAAGTATGCCTTATCCTGGCTGTTCTAACATAGCCTATGTTGATTCCACTGTAGAAATGAGCGCTCGTTAGTTAAGGTCTGAATAAATATTCAGAGAAGAAGGTCATGAAGAAAATAGGTAATGGGGTGCTGGGGCAATGCACTGAATTTAAATTCTGGTTGGTTTCGTTGCCATTGTTTTTAGTTTCTTTGCTTGCTTGCTTGTTTGTTTCTGTCCTAGCTGGATCAGGGTCTCTGGTCCCTTAATGCCTTTACCCCCCACCCCCACCCCAAAGAGGCATTTGATTAGAAGGTCACTGTTGTCCTTTTTTTTAGACTGTTGCTGCCTTTTAAGCCGCGCTGTCCTAATCAGCAACTGCAACTCCTCACCTACAGCAGTGGTTCGGCTGCAAAGGCCACATGCAGCCTGACATTCTGTTCCCTCGGGCACCAACTCTTTCAAAGCTACTAAGGAAACTTATCGAAATCTCTGTCCCTCTAAGGAACTCAAGATTCAAAGGGTAAGGTGGAATTCTGCTCCTCAGAGAGGCTGACTAGCAAGCTGCTCACCTCCTCTCCTTGCTCTCTTCTCCCAAAATGCCCTTCTCCACCTGGCTCCGCCCTGCCACTTCCTGTTAGCTGGTTGCTGACTCAGCCTCCTGACCTCCAGGTAAATTTTATTTAATCAAACAAATATAATACATCTTTGCATCATTAAACAAATGTTCCGGAGCATAAACAAAAGTAACATACCTTAAAATAGTTTCTACAACAGGTCACCAAGCTGGAGATTTTTGTTTGGTTCATTGACTTTAAACTCTGCTTTAGTACCTGATGACCACAGGCTCTGAAGCAGAACTGAGGACCGACCGATACCTCCTTTGGTAGCACATGGCCATGCCTTGTCACAGTCCTGAAATCCCAACTAGCTGTGTTGATAAGTTACCATTCTTCGCATGCTTCCTGCCAGAGAACTTGTGTTTGGAGACCCTTCTATTCCCTTGGTGCTATGCTTGCTCAACTGGGCAATTGTGTTGCTTAAGCCTAGAACTTCTGGTTTTATTTTTCATGCAGCATCGGATATAACAGTGCATACTAACAAATAGTATTCTTTTACGGTGCCAAAAACACCAGAACAATTCTTTTCATCCAACTGGTCAGATGGTTGTTAAACAGGAAAGAAAATTATATCTATTTTCTCAAATGTTTGGACAGGATGTGGTTTCCAATCAGAAGCATTTTAAAATGTTCTGGGCAAAAGGATGAAATCCATGTCTAATTAACATGTTATAAAAATGGAAATCTCCCAGCTTACTTCCCCCTGTATGGACACATTAGACATCTCCCAACTTCAGTTGCCCTGAGCATGGTATGTCCAATAGCAGTGTACATTTCCAGTGACTCAGATGCAGGAATAGCTGTGGACTCTGCCCTGCCTGGCCTTGCTCCACACCACATACTTCAAAAACCAATGTTATCAACGTCTTTGAACTTCTTGAAACAGCCTAAGAGCAAATGGTCAAGTCGTTTGTGTGCCAAATGTTAATCGAAGCACAGGATATACAATAGAAAGCTAAGGAAGACACAACTGTTGACCTCATGGAAATTACCCTACAAAAGAGGTTTTAAGAGTGCAACCAGAAGTTCAGGTTGACTAAGTGAAGGCCCTTCATACAGTTTTTAAAAGATCTCATTAATTTTGTACATTGAGTTTTGTTTTGTTTTGTTTTGTTTTGTTTTGTTTGAGACAGAGTTTCTCTGTGTGATAGCTCTGGCTGTCCTAGAACTTGCTTTGTAGGTTCAGGTTGGCCTTGAACTCACAGAGATCCACCTACCTCTGTCTCCAGAATGCTGGGATGTACGTGGAGTTTGAAGACAGAAAGGCAGTTCTCAAGGTTTTATTTATTAGTATCAACATTTACTTCTGCTTCTATATTAAATGTCTGCTATCCAATACTTAAAGGATATGGATGGAAAAATAAGCACAATATGTAAAGGAAGCTCCTTCAGGCAAGAAAAATGCATAACCTCCATTTGGCTGTGGGCTACGAAATGATAAAAATTCAGAATCATAAACTGTAATGCTTTCCTGGAGAGGGCAAGAAGAGATGCAGATAGAAGAAAACTCCATGTCACCTTCTTGGGGGAGTAAAACATGAGGAGTTGGGGGTTGGGAAGAAACCTGTGGCAGTTAACAAACCTAAGGCTTTTAGAACAACAGAATTCAGGTTCATGGAGGAGATGGGTTCACTTGATTCTCTAATTTGGGGGTCATTCATAGACAAAGGTCAACTTCATTCCCAGAAAGCATCTTGCTATGTTTTGTTTTGCTTGTACATTCCAGAGGTGTCCAAAGATGGTATCGGTTTCTTCCTGGGCTCATGAATAGTCAACCCAAGTGGCCAAGAATTCAGGGCAAAGCTGAATGAGGCTCATCTGAGTAACAGAAGGAATGAGGGACTGGATGAGGCAAACAGAACAGTTGTTCATTCTCTTGTGTGGCAGGAAAACCCTCTGAAGAGAATTCCAAAAATTCTCTAATATTTGGGAAAGTATGTGGTGGTATTGTGTTCCCCAAAATATTGTGCACCTTAATAAACTTATCTGGGGTCAGAGACAGAACAGCCACAATGTTAAACATAGAGGATAAGCAGTGGTAGCACATGCCTTTAATCCCAGCACTTGGGAGGCAGAGCTAGGCAGAAATCCATGTGTTAAGGATATAGCCAAGCATGGTGACTCATGCCTTTAATCCCAGAAAGCGAGCCTTTAATCCCAGGGAGTGGTAGTAGAAAGCAGAAAGGTATATAAGGCATGAGGACCAGAAACTAGAAGCATTTTGGCTGGTTAAACTTTCAGGCTTTCGAGCAACAGTTCAGCTGAGATTCATTCTGGATGAGGACTCGGAGGCATCCAGTCTGAGGAAACAGGATCAGCTGACAAGGTGAGGTGGCTGTGGCCTGTTCTGTCTCTCTGATCTTCCAGCATACACCCCAATACCTGGCTCAGGTTTGATTTTATTAATAAGAACTTTTAAGATTCCTGCTACAGAAGTACATAGCCTACCTTGAGGATGAGGCCTATGTGGTAATGACTTGCTTAAAACAAATCCTATAATGTAATCAATGGATTCCTCTAATGATAAACTAAAATTGGGGGTGGGGCGGCACAACCAAACACAGCCAGGAACAAACATGAGCTTTGAGTGGGACATAAAGCCTTTCGTTGGAGACGTGGGATCATCTGCAATGCTACACACAAACTCAATGTCCAGTGGAAATTTTTTCTGTAGTTTGTCTCATTATTGAGACAAGATTTTACTATGTAGCCCAGGCAGACCAGAAATTCTTAATCCTACTGCTTCAGCCTGCCTAGTGCTGAGATTACAGGGGCCAGTGTCATTTGCTTTGGGTAAAACAACTACCTAACAACAGATCAAAAGATAAAGAGTCCATGTAAATAACAGAAAAGTTTTGTATATGAGATGGCTAATCTTGGTTGTCAACTAGACATACCGGGGAAGAGGGAAACTCAATAAGCAATTGTTCCCATCAGCATGGCCTGTGGGCACATCTGTAGGGCATTTTCTTAATTGCTAATGGATGTAGAAGTGCCCAGTCCACTGTGGGTGGCACAATTCCTAGGCACATGGGCCTGGGGTGTATAAGAAAGGTAGCTGGACATGGGCCTGGGGGAAAGCTAGCAAGTAGTGAGTGTTTCTCTGTGTTTTCTGCATGAAGCACCTGCCTTGGCGTTCCTCAGTGATGGACAATGAGATGAAATAATCCCTCTCTTCAAGTTGCTTTTGGTCATGGTGTTTGCCACAGCAACAGAAAGCCAACTGGGACAGTATGCCATCAAGTCAGAGACCCCAGTAGAAGCTGCCGAGAACCCAACAGCTAAAAAATTGTCCTCAGTAAAGTTCTTTTTACCTGGGCATGGTGGCACTAATCTGTAGCAGGAATCTTAAAAGTTCTTATTAATAAAACAAACCTGAGGCCAGTTATTGGGGTCAATGCTGGTAGGTCAGAGAGACAGAACAAGCCACAGCTACCTCACCTCGCCTGTTCCTCAGCTGGTTTTGTTTCCTCAGACTGGAAGCCTCTGAGTCCTCATCCAGAATGAATCCCAGCTGAACTGTGTTGCTCCAAAGCCTGAAAGCTTAGCCAGACAAATGCTTAACCAGCCAAATGCTTCTAGTTTCTGGTCCTCACGCCTTATATACTTTTCTGCTTTCTACCACCACTCCCTGGGATTAAAGGCTCGCTTTCTGGGATTAAAGGCATGAGTCACCATGCTTGGCTATATCCTTGAACACATGGATTTCTGCCTCTGGAATGCTAGGATTAAAGGTGTGTGCTATCACTGCCTATCTTAAGTATCTAGTGGCTTTTCTGTTCTCTGACCCCAGATAAGTTTATTAAGGTACACAATATTTGGGGGAACACAGTACCACCACACTAATTTGTCATCCCAATACTCAGAAGGCTAAGGCAGGAAGGTTACAAGTTCAAGCCCAGTCTGGGCAGCACAGCATGGCCTTGCCACTTGCTTGAAAGACAAGGGGCAGAGAGAGAAGGAACAGGGGAAGATGTAGGACATGAGTCCTCCATTCTGTTCTCCTGGCATAGCTGTTCATTTGATGCATTGCTACAGGCAGAGATGATGAGGTAAGAATTCTGAGCAATGCTTGACTCTGACTCTAAACACAGTTTTATATGACTGGCCATAGAGCTATAGGATTTAATCAATGCCTATGTCTAAGGTGGTAATGCCTCTGTTGGGGTAAGCCATTCACAGCTGATTAAAGAAGGTATCATCATTCTTATGGACATATGAGATTTTATTTATGAGTTCTCTCTCACACCAATATTTCAAAGCACAAGCCACTTAAAGCAAAACCTTTTTTTCTTAAATGTGCATTCTCCAGGTATATTGTGTGTGTGTGTGTGTGTGTGTGTGTGTGTGTGTGTGTGTGTGTGTGTGTGTGTGCTGGTAAACACTCATCCAAGTGCTAAGTAACAACAAATCTCAAGTTAGATTTCATCATTCTTGTCAACTTTAGGATAGCATTACTAACGTGATCTTGTCATCTCTCCTACAGCCTGTATGAGACTTGATAAATGTCGTGTTGGTGAGCAAGGTGAAGAAAGCAGACTATATTTAACTTGATAGATGTAAGCAGCCGTCAGGCTGGGCACTGGAAGGCGGTAATCCTTTAGCCACTGCCTCTCTGAGTACTTATGGATCATACAGTTCCCTGGAGATCACAACATTAGAAATACAAACCTCTGAGTCAGGGCACTTTGATTGATACTGTCAAATAGACTCAGACTATCAGTTTGACTTAACTGTTATTAATTTTTATTATTGCCTAATGGAACTAAGCCAGAGTAAATGTGTGCTAACTGACCCAGTTCCCAAGCTCCGCTCACTAAATAAGAGCATGCTAACAATTCCAGAAGGTCATTGTTAAATCAAGCTGATGTCACCATTTCCAACCAACCGAGGACTCGTCGATACTGAGACATGAAAGATAAGGCAGGAAAATGTCAAAGATAAAAGGTGCATTGGATTTTATGAGATAGGCTTGTTTTTACACAGAAAATGAAGGAAATGCCCTTTGTAACTCTAGGTCCCCTGGTCTCTGAGCACAGGAGGCGACATTCCCAGTTAAATGTGGTCTCTGCATTCATGCAGAAGGCCTGGAGAGACAGATGGCATGGAGGTGCCTGTTCCCGGATATTACAGCAGGTACTGCACTTCCTTGGACCTTTAGGCCAGAATGCACTCTGGGAGAAATTAATTTTCATTGGGAGCTCAATGAAAGAAATGCCTACCGCTGTTATCTTTTTAAATTCTGAATCATAATGAAAGACTGGTGGCTATCAGAGATCTCCACCTTATCTATATTAAACCTAGAAAAAAAGAAGGTTGGGTGTATGGTGGCACACCTGTCTACAATCTGAGCACTCAGAAGGCTGAGGTGGAAGATGAGCTACTACGTAAGACCCAATCTCAAAACTGAGTAAATAACTGAAAGAAGGAAAAGAGAGAAATGGAGGGAGAGGATAAAGAGAGAAAGAATAGAAATGAAAAAGAATTTAAAAAAATAGTAACTAGGCTGAATATGTAACTTGGACATAGAGCATTGCCTAGCACCTGTGAGCCCCTGAATTTGGTGAGGCCCTGAATTTGGTGAGGCCCAGCACTACGAGAACAAGATGAAGAAGGAGAGGAAGGTCCTCATCTGTCACTGCTAGGAAAGGCTGCGAGCTTTCTCCTGTGGCCCTCGGGAGTCGTTGCCCCACGTTCCACTCAGCTAACTCTTAGTCATGGTTCTCAGTTAAATGCCTGGCAGATATTCCTCTAGACAGTTTTTGTACTTTGTCATAAGCACAATGAGTTGCTTTTGCTGCCACATTAAATGTTCACTCGACTGTAAAAATTAGTGAAGCTCAAATACTTCGTTCTAAGCTGAGCTGAAAAAGCAAGCTCCAACTATCCTCAGAGGCAAGTTAGAGGACCATTTAGGCAGGCTGTCCCACACCAGGAACTTTCTAGAAGATTGGCTCAGTAGAAAGGAAAGGCTTGGGTGTCTCAAATATTTCCTCCAGGAGACGGAACACACTGGAAGTGTTTCTTCATACTGGCTTGGTTGTAGTTCCATAGCCTGTAAACAGCTGCCCTGTAACTGAATTTGTAGGTGAAGACACAAAATCAACCAACATCTGTCTTAATTCATTCATCAGGAAATCATTTTCAATTGCATGCAAACAGACAGCATCTCATCTTTTTCATCAGATGAACACTTCCTTTTTTAGGGAACAGATAGGAAAGCTGGCTGTATAGTCAGGTGTCCCGGGACACTGACCAGTCTGAAGCTACAGACTGAGCGGACGCTAAAACAGTCAACAAATCACTCAGGGAAAGGCAGTAACGTCACTTCCAAGACAGGGTTTCTTTCTTGTCAAGTTCCCCAGGCTCACTGCTTTCTGCAAATCCTCTGTGAGGTGTAACCAGACTCCTCTTGAACACTTCAGCTGTGACAACCTCCTGCAGGCCCCCCGGGGGCTGTCTACATTCATCTCAATGTCTTTAACTAAAATCGTTGTCTCAGTTTAGTTGAAAAGCAGAGAATAGGTACAGAGCAAAAGTCCTGGACTATGGATGGCACTTTATCCACACATCAAAACCTGGTTCCACCTTGTTTTCAGTTCCTATTTCCCAGAAAGCAATGGTGAGTTCCATGAAAGACCATTAATGGATGTATCCTTCCCCTCTCTGCCCTGCTACTTCACAGTGTAAAGACACTGGTACCACACATGCAACCTTCTGGCTTGGTGCTGTGTTCCCGTGGATGCCAGAGATGGTGAGCACAGTCTTCAACATTAACTGGCTGCTTTCTCTATGCCAGTCACTGGCTAAACACATTGTGTATGTTATCTAATTGAATCCTCACTGTAACCTAGGGGGTGGTATTGCTATTACACTGATGCACAGAAACTCAGGAACGTAAGCTCACTTAGCTGACTAGTAAGCACCAGGATTTTAACCCAGAGTCTATAGAGCAGTGGTTCTCAACCTTCCTAATGCTATGACCCTTTAATATAGTTCCTCATGTTCTGCTGACCCCCCAACCATAAGATTATTTTCATTGCTACTTCAAGAATCATGATGCAAATATCTGTGTTTTCTACTGGTCTTAGGCAAGCCCTGGGAAAGGGTTGGTCTACCCCCAAAGGGGTCACAACCCACAGGTTGAGAACCACTGCTATAGAGCATTCCCTTTTGACAGTTTTGACAAACTACTTGGAGAAATAAACAGATAAAATGGCAACTGTAAAATGTTGTTTTCAAGATGTTCCAGAACGTGATCAAAGCTCTCTGAGTTTCTAGAATGCCAACCTGAATAAGCCCATGCTAACACCTAGGAACATGTTAGAGTTTCTCATACATTTCCAGACACTAAGAAGGACTGTCCCAAAAGACCTAGCTGGAAACTTAGGTAGCAGTGGACAGAAATTAACGAGTTTGTATTCAGCTTGGAACTCCAGCTGAAGAAAATGGAGATGATAACCCATCCTTCCTGTCTCACCGCAGGAAATTCTACATTGAAATCTCAAAATGAGCTAAAAACTGTAGCAACAGAACAGGAAATGGAATGTAAGTTTCTCCATGTCTATGACGAACCCTTCTGAGTGACAGGAAGTCTGAAATGGCTGGTGTGCCAAGGGACGTAGAAGCAGCCGTACAAAGGGACAACTCTGCAGAGTTTGAATAAAGTTTTATGTTGCTGTGAGGCTCTGCCTGCCCTTCCAGTCTGCCTTATTGGATGGGGCCTTGGTTATTGATTCCTCAGAACACATTCTACCCTGAGTGGTTAACCATGTTTTCTTCTCAGCTTTATGTTCCTACAAAATGTCACAGGAAATCAACTTGTGAAAAGAAGGTTTACTCAGCTAGAGTCCTGTTGGTTCAAGTTTAAGATGAGGCAGCCCACTGTTTTGAGCTTCAGCTAAGGACAAGAGATGTCAATGACAGGACACATGTGTCTACGTAAACCACTCCTCACATCTTCAGGGAGAAAGAGAAGTGGAGGGGTGAATGAGAGAGAGTGGGGAGAGGGAGAACACAAGGAATCCCACATTGTCATCTAAGGGCAAAAGGAAACTCAGGGATGAGTGAGGGTAAAGAGTGTCCCCATCATTTACACTTCTAAAAGCAAGAAGAAACTTCTAAAAGGCGGAGAGAATCTTTCCTAAAAGACGCAGTGTATTCAAAGTCTGTTTGATACCTCTTCTTTATACTGTAAAAAGTACACTCCAAGTGATTTCCTGTGTGTCTAATTTCCACCAGTGTCCTGGGATTCAGCTAGGACCTGTGCTACATTCTATAACAAGCAAATAAACTGTGAGTCAGAGAGATCACATGACCTGACCAAGACACAAATCCTATGATGTGTGTCTCAATGCTTGTCTGTTATCTATCTCATCTATGTATTGAGGTCAGTAGCACAGTGGGAAAGCCATGAACTTGAATTCCAGCCCTGCATCCAAATGCTGCAGACTAAGCAAGCACACTACTTTAGGCAACTTAGACCTAGTATGAAGCAACTGCTCATGGGTGACCTTTGTTGCAATAATTTCCCCCTGTGCAAGGAGAATGTCCTTAGATCCACGGTGATGCCTGAAATGGCAGGTAGTACCGAAATCCATGTACACTGTATTTTTTTCTTATAACACATACCCATGACAAAGGTTAATTTATATATATAATGGCACTAAAAATAATCCTGTCATATGATCCAGCTCTACCACTCAAGGATATGCCCCAAAGACTCTAAGTCAGCACACCACAGAAATACTTGCACATCCATGCTCCTTGCAGCACTGGTCACAATAGCCAGCACATAGGACTAGCCATGTGTTGATCATGTTCATCAACTGGTGTGTGAATTAAAAAAAATGAAATCGTAACACTTTCAGGAAAACGCACACAACTGCAAACCATCATGTTGAGTGAAATAAGCCACTCAGAAAGACAAATGTCACATTTCCCCTTACATAGAGAACCTATATTTAAAATTATAAGTACATATGTGTGTGCAAAAGATGGTTTATATATCAGGCAGGCACAGTAAGAGGGAAATAAAGACTAATACAGTAGAATGTTCATAACAATACACAGAACAGACATAGGAATATGCGTGCATGCCCACCCCCCCCCCACATCTTTGCTTTCCTCATAAAGGAACACTGTGCCAGGTTTTTTCTTTTCGGCCACCAACCAGCTCTCAAATCATGACATGGAGACTTACTGTTAGTTTTGAATGCTCAGTCTGACTTAGGCTCATTTTTGGCTATTTCTTTTAACTTAAAGTAACCTGTTTCTCTTCATCTGCATCTTGCCCTGGGGCTTGTTACCTTTCTTACTTCTCTATATCTTACTTTCATTGTTCTTCTGTGTCTATCTGTCTGGTGGCTGCCTGGCTTCCAGTCCCAGGCATGTCCCACGTTCTCTCCTTTCTTCTTCCTCCTCCTCCTCCTCCTCTTCTTCTTCTTCTCCTCCTCCTCCTCCTCCTTCTCCTTCTTCTTCTTCTCCTTCTTCTTCCCCAAAGCCTAGATTTCTCCTCCTATTTCTTTTCTCTGCCTGCCAGCCCCACCTATCCTTCATCTGCCTAGCTATTGGCTGTTCAGCTCTTTATTAGACCAATCTGGTGCCTCGGGAAGGCAAGGTGGAACAAATGCAACACATCTTTACATAATTAAACAAATGCAGCATAAACAAAAGTAATACCCCTCTCCACAGTTAAATATTCTGCAGCATAAGCAAATGCAACACATCTTTGCCCAGTTAAAATAATATTCCACAACAGAACACTTTATGGCAGTGGTTCTCAACCTGCGTAATGCTGTGACCTTTTAATACAGTTCCTCATGTTGTGGTGACCCCCAACCATAAAGTTATTTCATTGCTATTTCAAAACTGTAATTGTGCTACTATTATGAATCATAATGTAAATATCTGATATGCAAAACCCCAAAGGGGCCACGACTCACAAGTTGAGAACCACTGCTTTATGGCTTGTCTTCAATGTAGCTAAATTGTCAACATTGTTCTTGTGCTGTGGGGTCATCAAGTAAACTCAGGGCTTCTTGAGCATAAGCCCTGCCATCCCTGGACAGCTGGTCTGCTAAGGGACTGGCAGATGACATGTACAGTGTGGCTATGGACACCAGATATCAGGGGATTCACCACATTGCCCAGAATGACCCAAGTTTAAACTTATGAGTTGTTTGTCTCGTTAGTTTTACACTCAGTATTTTCAGATCACTGTTGGCATCAGCAAATGAAGCCACAGAACTAAAAACTATAGGTAAAGAGGACTTTGTACTTTTGTCATTGTCCCAACAGTCATCTTATCCACAAGGGCTTCATTATAGTGATCATCCTTCTCCTGGTCTTAGATTGGAAAGTGGTAATTCATGAGAGACCAGACAAGGAACCTTTGGAACACCCAACTAAACCAAATAATATCTAACTTTGAATCATCATTACCTTTTACTTTCTATTGATTGCTTAGCTGTGAGGAGCTAAGCTGTCCCTCATGAGAAATATCCATCCCTACTCCTCCAAGGACTGGAAAGGAGTCTGGTTAGAGCCAGATCCAGGACTGTCCCATACTTCATGAGCCCTGGTGAAACAAGTGGACCCAAGGACCATATTGACATCCTCAAGAGACACAAGAAAGGCCAACAGACCTAGGCCAACAGACCTAGGCCAGCACCTGTTCTTCTTGGTCCTGGTCTTTGTGTTCACCTAATCCACCAGCAGCCTGTGTGCGCCACATTCAGGATTACTAGATAACCAGGGCTAAATATAGTCTGCCCTGTTAACACTACAACAGGCCACCTATACAGGAAAATCACATAGGACTGGAAAGGGAGCCTCTGTAATACCAGGCTTAGCCCCTTGCAAGTCTGCAATACAATGCAGAAGAGTGAACATTTCTCTTGTTACTATTTTCTCCTCTGTGGCAAAGCAGAAGGAACAATAAGAATAAAATGCAAGCAATCCTAATGATTTAGCTAGAATGACAAGTTTGTCCAACAGTATTGGCTTGTGCCGACTACTCTTGTACAGTTAATTATGTGTTTCCCCTTCCTCAAAAGGTTCTTGGTTTAAAAAATGAGTCAGGTGGTTTCTTTAAGCTGAATTGCTTAGGAAATGACCCTCTGTTCATTGGTCTACACATTTACTAGTTGACCAATCTTCAAATCACTCTCACAGAGGCTCCTGGAGAAAATCGTCAATCAACTTTTACAAGAATGTTATTGTGATGTTTCGTGTCTGTTCCCTAACCCCTTCATCAGAAATGTGTCTGAAGAACTCTGTGGATCACTTGATCACTCCATATGATGGGTGATTTCCCTGGCATTGCTGAAGAATGAGAAAATGTGCAAAAACGTAAATTCTGTGAAATTGAAATGTTCCCTGCTGAAGACTTTGTATGTTTATGTTCAGGTTACCACATACATTAGACAAACATTCTACCCTGAGCTACATACTCAACTGTGTACTATTATTGTAGGCTTTGTAGTAAGTTTTGAATCCAGGAAGTGTATGTGACTGTTAAATGTTCTGAATATTTTATACTAAACATAATTTTGTCTTCCATCTAAACAAAGATCATTACAAAAGATTATTTTCTATTGTGGTCTCCCAAGCCCTTATGACTGTCTGTGTTACCATTTTCCCATCTGCTATGGCTAGAAGACTTTGGGGAAGATGTCCCAGGAAGGCTAGGAGGGGCTGCAAGACAGACACCATTTTAAAAATGTACTGATTTTGGACATGATTCATCCAGTGAAGGTGCCTGCCACCAACCTGCCACTGAGCCTGACAACCTGAGTTCAATCCCTGAGACCCACAAGGTGGACCTAGAAAACCAGTCCCTCCGGTGGCCCTCTGACCTCCACACACATGCTGCAGCAAGGGCACACACACCCACAAGTAAACAAATGATGTAACATTAAAAGTTTCTGACTGCGCGATTGCACCGTTGACGATGTTAGGATGGTGCAGTTGGCATGATGATCAGGAAAGTCTTTCTGGCTGGCCCCTCACTGAATCCCTTTTAATTCTGCTTTTCTTCCACATTCTCTCTAGTTGCCAACTCTCGTTTATCAAACTGTCCACCACTGGCAGTTCCCTTTTCTTCCCCACCCTTTAAAATTCCATTATACATAACTGCAAATGATTAGACATTTCAAAGGAAGACAGCAATCTCACTAACCAGTAGTCCTCATTTTCCGCAAACAATTCCGAGTCAATGGGCTCCTATCAGAGAGCGGGCTCTAGGTGAGCAAGGTGCATCTGTAATTCTAGCACTGGACTGACTGAGGCAGGAGGAGCATGAGTTTAAGGCTACCCTGAGTTACAAATAGAGACTTCACCTCCAGAAAGAGAAGAAAATGTAAACCCTGCCTTCTTTGAAAGAGTAAGACTCAAGAGTCCTGAGGCAGCCATCACCTTCCTCCCAGGAGGACTATCCTATTTCCACATCCCCAGCTATGAATATTCTATACAGAAAATTGGGCCCCAAAGTCAAATCTTTAAGAAGCAAAGTGTTTTTGAACCACCGGCTTTAGCTTGTGAATTAGAATAGATGGCACTTTTCTGTAGAATCCGTGACTTTCAGGAGAACGTTGCCTAGCACAGGTGGACACAACCATCCTCATTTGTTCCCACATTTGCCATTCTTATTAAGTATTTTGCTGGGAATCTTAAGTAGAGCCATTCGGTAAGGAAGAAAAACCCAGAAGACATCCAAATTGGGAAAAAGAAAGTAAAAAGTTATTTGCTCACAAGTGATGTGATTCTAGATGTAAGAAAATCTAGAAGAATCCATCCAAAACTGTGAGAACTAACAAGCTTTCGGGGTACAAGATCAACACACAAAAAGCTATGTTTCTGTGCAGCAGCAATGAACAATCCAAAAGGAAAGCAAACAACTCCACTTGCAAGAGCATTCAAAAAAGTAAAACTCAGAAATAAACTTAACCAATTATGTCAACGGAGATTTTCCACTGAAAACAATAAACATTATTAAAAGAAACAAAAGATGGGCCGGGCGTTGGTGGCGCACGCCTTTAATCCCAGCACTTGGGAGGCAGAGGCAGGCGGATCTTTGTGAGTTCGAGGCCAGCCTGGGCTACCAAGTGAGTTCCAGGAAAGGCGCAAAGCTACACAGAGAAACCCTGTCTCAGAAAAAAAAAAAAAAAAAAAAAAAGAAAAGAAAAGAAATAAAGAAAGAAACAAAAGAACCAACTAACATTGCAAAAATGACAATCCCTCCCAAAGAAACCCATGCTGTACATGTGGCTAATACAAACCCCACTAAACTCCCAATGATGTGTTTTACAGAAATGGAAAAGCAGATACAGAAGATCCATGCAGAAAAATAAATGGCCCTGAATATCCAAAACAACACTGAGAGAAGAAAATAAATTTAGAAGATACATTTCCTAGATTCAAAGCCTACAAGAGCACACACCACTGAGGGTGTAGCTCAGTGTGGGAACATTTGCCTAATGTATGTGGGAACCTGAATTCAATCGTCAGCACCACACATATATTTATTTAAAAGAATACGCTACCAACATGCAGGTATCCAAATAAACCAGTGACACAGAATTAAGAGCACAGACATCAACTAAACCACCTAGAGCCAATTTCTTTTACAAGGTGTGGTGATTTGAAAGACAATGGCCCCCAAAGAGAGTGGTACTATTAGGAAGTGTGGCCTTGTTGGAGTAGGTTTGGCCCTGTTAAAGGAAGTGTGTCACTGTGGGGGTGGGCTTTGAGGTCTCCTATGCTCAGGCTACAACCAGTAAGACAGACCATTTCCTGTTGCCCACACAAGATGAAGAAGTCTCAGCTACCTCTCCAGCACCATATCTGACTGCATGCCACCATGTCCCATCATGATGATAATGGACTAAACCTCTAAAACTGTAAACCACCCCAATTGCCGTAGTCATGGTGTCTCTGCATAGGAATAAAAACCCTAACACAAGAGTATCAAAACCATTCAAGAGGGAATAGTCTCTTTCACTAATAGTTCTTTTAAAACCCTGTGTAATCTAATGCAAAAGAATAGAGTTGGGCACACACCTCATTTGTAAAAATAAATAAATAAATAAATAAATAAATAAATAAATAAATAAATAAATAAATAAATAACTTAGAGAAAATTAGTGACCTAAACACCAGAACTTTAAATATGAAATTGACAGAGGAAAACAAGGGGATGAATTTTTATGACTTGAAATTTCTCTCCAGATTCTTAGATTTCATACCAAATGCATAAGCAGTGAAAAAAAAACACAGAGGTACATTGGACTTCATCTGACACACTTCATTTTGTGTGTCAAATGGGATCTTATCAAGAAAGAGAAAAAGACGGCTGAGATGGCCCAGCAGTTGTCTTAGTTAGGGCTTCTATCACTTCAATGAAACACCATGACCAAAAAGCAACTTGGGGAGGAAAGGGTTTATTTGGCTTACACTTCTACATTGTAGTCCATCACTGAAGGAAGCCAGGACGAGAACTCAAACAGGGAAGGAACCTGGAGGCAGAAGCTGATGCAGAGGCAATGGAGGGGTGCTGCTTACTGGATTGCTCCCCATGACTTGCTCAGAATGCTTTCTTATAGAATCCAAGACCACCAGCCCAGGGATGGCACCCCTCCCCCCCCCCCATTGATCACTAATTGAGAAAATGCCTTACAGCTGGATCTTATGGAGACATTTTTATAATAGAGGTTCCCTCCTTTCAGATGGCTCTGGCTTGAGTCAAGTTGACCTAAAACTAGCCAGCACTGCAGGAAAAGGCATTTGCTGCCAAGTCTGATGACCTGAGTTGAAGCCCTGGGGCCCACACCATGGAAGGAGAGAACGGACTCTCCCCATATGCGCTCACCCATATGCATTCACACCATAACACATGTGCATGTACACACACATAAAAATAAATAAACAAATCAATAAATGTAATTTTTAAAAAGAAAGAAAAAAGGCAACCTGTAAAATTAGAGAAAATATCAGCAAATAATAATGTGATAAGGGAATAGCATTCAAAATATATGAACAAGAACAGGAACAAAGAGAGAAAATAAAAAAAATCCAAAAAAATGGGCAAAAGCACTGATGATGTGGCCCAGTGGCACAGAACTTGCCTAGCATGTGTAAGACCCTGGGTACCATCATGAGTACACTTTATCAGACAATCAAGGACAAAGAATTTGAATTGGCCTGTAACCCCAGCCCTTGAGAGCTGAATTCAGGAAGATTATGAGATCAAGACCAGCCTATCTACATATTAAAAATCTGGGAGAGAGGTCAAGAACAAATGAATTAATAAATGTAAGTAACAGTTTCTCAAAGATGTACAGATGACTTACAAGCTCATAAAAAGCTCATATTACTGTTGTAGCTAATGGTGCCCTTGAACTTCTGATCTTTCTGCCTCCAGCTCCCATGTGCCAGGATTACAGGTGTGTGCCATCTGTGGGTTTTAGGCTGTGATGGAAATTGAACCCAGCATGTTATGCATGCTAGGCAAGCTTATTTTCTTTCTTTCATATGAAAATGTTATTAGTAATAATTAAGTTAACCCAAACATGAGAAGTCCTTTTTAAATTTTTTTCTGCTGTTTGTTTATTGATGTATGTTTTCATTTTTGTTTTGAGACAGGGTCTGGCCTTGAACTCATGATTTTCCTGCCTCACCCTCCCAAGAACTGGGGATTATACACATGTGCCATCATGCCCAGACTTCAAACGGAAAATTCCTTATGGGAACGTAATTTATCTAGTGACTATTTTTCAGAACTAGGTTATCCCAATATAAGAAAGAAGTTCCATCCACTCCAAGTCTCTCTGCCATTGATGGGAGATTCTTATATCTCCTACATATGTCAACAGGTGGAACACTCCTGAAATCCCAGCACCCAGGAGTCTGAGGCAAGAGGATCTGGAGTTCAGACCCAGCTTAGGCTCCATGAAAAACCATTTCTAAAAAACTAAAATAACAATAATAGTATAGAACACTTGAATAGGTGCTTAGGTAAAATACTAACAGGAGTTACTTCAAGAAATAACCCCACAGGACGGGGAAAGGCTTACCACTTGGAAGCATTTAGTGTTCTTGCAGACCTGGGTTCAATTTCCAGCACCCACAGGAGGATCAGGAGTTGAGGGCTATCCTCGGCTACACAGCAAGCTTGAGGTCAGACTGGGCTGAAGAAAAAGCTCACCAGCACTGAATTTATCATGTAGCAGACACTGCACTGAACAGCTTTCCACTTTGCCCTCAAAATAATCCTTTGAGGTCTCCACTCCTGACGGTTTTTCACTGCATACATAAGAAATCAAAAGCCCAGAAAGGCTGCATAACTTGTTCAAAGTGAGAGCAAACAGTTGGAGTTTGACTTTGAACTAATTTTTCGCACAGAAGCCCGGGGTCTCAACAACCACACCAACTCAAGTTCTCATTTTTTGTCTTCACTGCCATGCCTCAGCATGAAAGCTCTGGGTTACAACCATGCGGATTCATAAATCAGGCTGCTTAGAAACACGGGAATCAGTCCGAATAATTTCTATAAAAGTAGGACTGTGGTTAGTAAAAGAATATTAGCATTCTTTTGAAAGTATTCCTATTTGGGATTATTTGTATTAGACACAGTTTGATTGACACAGTGTCTCCCTTTCTGTCTAGCTTTCCTCTGTCAGTATAGATCTTGAAAAGCAGGCTTGTGTATCCTAAGTGGGTGAAACATCATGACTAACAATCGTTGAAGCAAAGGGCCACAGCATAGATCAGTGTTCTTCAAAGAGAGAACTCATGTCAACTTGACAGCAAGATGATAAAAGCTATCTTGGTGTTAATGATGAATAGAATATCATGTGTGTTAAATCGACTTCTTACATATAATTTTAAAAAGAGTTTAGTGTGAAAAAAAAATCCATGGATAGAATTTCTTCTTACAAAATAACCAAGATAACCTTATAGAACCCAACCCTGATCAACTTAAGTCATGAGTAAAAGCTCATTGGAACACTGTTCACTAGGCCCTCCAGCACCAGCAGGCACTGTTGAATAACCCTACTGAGAAGGGGATGTAGGCACTGTCCACTGTGAAGGTTTGCTTCCATCATCCTTCCATTTCCTGCACTGTTGGGGTTCAAATCTTGGGCCTAACATGCTTAGCAAGCACTGCACCACTAAACTGTATCCCCAGACCTTTTTTATTGTTGTTGTTTTTACATCCAGATTACAGGTTTTTTCCCTCCCTCTTCTCCTCCCAGTCTCTCCCACCACCACCCTCCCCAATCCACTCCTCCTCTGTTTCTCTTCAGAAAGGGCAGGCCTCCCATGGATATCAACCAGCCATGGCATATCAAGTTGCAGTGAAATTAGGCACCTCCTCTCCTATTAAGTTTGGATGAGGCAACCCAGTAGGAGGAAGGGGTCCCAAAAGCAGGCAACAGAGTCAGAGACAGCCCCTGCTCCCACTGTTAGGAGTTCCACAAGAAAATCAAGCTACACAACTCTAACACATATGCAGAGGGCTTAGGTCAGTCCCACGCAGGCTCCCTCATTGCCAGTTCAGTCTCTGTGAGCCCCTAGGGGCCCAGGTTAGTTGATTCTGTGAGTTTTCTTGTGGTGTCCTTGACCCCTCCAGCTCCCTACAATTCTTTCCCCTCCTCTTCCACAGGATTTTCCAAGCTCCACCTAATGTTTGGCTGTGGGTCTCTGAATCTGTTTCCATCAGTTGCTGGATGAAGCCTCTGATGACAATTGGGCTAGGCACCAATCTATGAGTGTAGCAGAATATCATTAGGAATCATTTCATTGACTTTTTTCTGACAGTTGGTTCTATCCTAGGTCTCTGGGTTATCCCACCTCAGGGTCCTGGCTGTCCAGGCAGTGTCAAGTTTAGCTCCCTCTCACAGTATGGGTCTCAGGCTGGACCAGTCATTGGTTGGCCACTCCCTCGATTTCTGCACCACCTTTACTCCAACACATCTTGTAAGCAGGACAAATTGTAGATTGAAAGTTTTGTGGCTGAGCTGGTGTCCCAGTACCTCCACTGCAAGTCTTGCCTGGTTCCAGGAGATGGCCAGTTCCAGCTCCATATCCTCCATTGCCAGGAGTCTCAGATGAGGTCGCCTTCATAGGTTCCTGGGACTTTCCATTGCACTGGGTTTCTAGCTCATCCCAGAGATGCTCCCCCAATTCCAGTTGTCTCTCCTAGTACTCTCTCCTTCCACCCTCTCCCAACCTGGTCCCTCCTGTTCCCACTCGTAACTTCCCACCCAGACACCCACTTATGCCTACCGGTGATGTCTATTCTATTTCCCCTTCACGGTGAGATTCATGCATCTTCCCCCCTCCCCTTGAGCCCTCTGGGTCTCTTAGCTTCTCTGGGTCTGTGGATTGTAGCATAGTTATCCTTTACACTTTACTGCTAATATCCACTTATAAGAGTACATAGCATGTTTGTCTTTCTGGATCTGAGTTCCTCACTAAGGATGATCTTTTCTAGTTCCATCCATTTGCCGGCAAATTTCATGATATCATTGTTTTTAATAGCTGAGTAATATTCCATTGTGTAAATGCACCACATTTTCTTTATCCACTTTTCAGTGGAGGGCATCTAGGTTGCTTCCAGTGTCTAGCTATTATGAATAAAGCTGCTATGAACAAGGTTTAGCAAATGTCCTTGTGGTATGGTGGCGCATCCTTTAGGTATATGCCCAGGAGTGGTATAGCTGGGTCTTGAGGTAGATTGATTCCCAATTTTCTGAAAAACTGCCATATTGATTTCCAAAGTGGTTGTACAAGTTTGCACCCCCATAAACCTCCACATCACTTGATTTATGTTTTCTAACACAAGGTCCTACTTAAGTTGCTTAGACTGGTCTTAAACCTAATCTGTAGTCCGGGTAGGCATTGAACTTGGAATCTCCTTGCCATGGCTTTCTAAGTAGCTAGGATTCCAGGCCAGCCAACCCTACCCTACCAGGCCTGGCTATGACTAACTTTAAGTTGTTGGGGGTTTTTTTGGTTTTGTTTTTTTAAATTTGTTTTATTACATCTCTATGTGTGTACACATACATGTATGCACAAGTGCATGTACCGTGGCACGTATGGAGGTCAGATGACAGCTTGTAGGAACCAGCTCTCTCCTTCTACCATGCGGGTTCCAGGGGTTGAACTCCAGCTCTCAGGCTTCGTGGCAAGCCTCTTCACACACAGTCATCTCATCAGCCCACAACTTCCATTTAAAACAGAGTAACAAAGATCACATTTCTAAAAGATCCTACAAACTCCATGAGGTTCAATGGTAGAGACCCGTCCTAGTATTGTAGAATATTATTTTAAGGGGTGTTACTTTTGTTTATGTTGCATTTGTTTAACTCTGTGAAGCTGTGTGACTTCGCCTGTCTAAAACATCTGATGATCTAATAAAGAACTGAACAGTCAATAATGTGGCAGGAGAGGGAAATAGAAGGGGCTGGCAGGCAGAGAGGATAAATAGAAGGAGAAATCTGAAAAATAAAAAGTAGCCAGAGAAGGAGGAGGACTCCAGGGGCCAAACACCCAGCTACACAGCAAGCCATGGAGTAAGAGTAAGATTTACAGAAGTAAGAGAATGGGAAAAGTCCAAAGAAAAAGGTAGATGGGGTAAGTTAAGGAAAGCTGGCAAGAAACAAGCCAAGCTAAAGCTGGGCATTCATAATTAAGAATAAGCCTCTGCATGTGATTTATTTGGGAGCAGGGTGGCAGCCCCCAAAAGAACAAAGAGTAAAAAGCAACTAACAATATCCAAGTGCATGCATGGCCTTGACATGTCTACAAATGTAGTTTACTTTCTGATTTTTGTTTTGGCTTTTTTGGTTTGCTTTGAAAGAGAGTCTCATGTGTCCCAGGCTGGTCTCAAACTCACTAAATAGTCAATACTAACCTTGAACTCCTGATCCTCCTGCCACACCTCCTGAGTACTGGAAAACAGATGTGCACTGCCACACCTGACTCTTCATTTAAACTAAAGAAAGAAAAAAAAAAACATAGGGAAGCCATATTGTCAATTCAGAATTTATTTATAGAGAAATAAATCCTAAAGTTGTCACATTTTGAGTGACATCAAAATGTCATCATCTAGAGTTAGAAATTAGGGGTAATGAAAATATTGTGTGACAAAGGAGGCTAGCAGGAGCAGAGCTGCAAACACAGCTGGAAGTCTCCAGGGTCCAAAGGTACCAATAATGATATTTTGATTCCATAGGACAACTCTCAACCAAGAAACCCAAAGCTGACTATAGTTGGAGACACAACCATCTCTTAAGTGCTCTTGACATGCACAAAGCAGGACTTCAAGCAGTGGGAGCTAAGGGTGGGAACCATTTCTGGGGAAATTTGGAGAGGAGAGCCACAGGCATGGATAAATGAGACCTTCCATTCTTCTGTCATTCCTTTCCAGGCTCCCAAACAGTGATCCACCACAGTGTAGCAAGCCAGGGCCTCATGCCTAGAGGAAATGTTGTCATCTCAGACAATAAAAGTCCTATCTTAACTGATAGTCATAGTTCCCATTAAGGAAGGTATATTAATCCATTGTTTACTACCATAATAAAATACCGGAGGGAGAGGCTACTTTATAAAGAAACAGGTTTATTTAGCTCATAATTTGGGAATCCTGAAGTGCAAACAGCATGGCACAGGCTCTGGCAAGGGTCCCCCTGAGCTATATAACTTAATAACAAGAACGAGCAAGTCAGGGCCAGCAAGATGGCTTGTCAGATAAGCGTACTTGCTAAAGATCTCAAAAGCTGGGCTCAAGGGTAGTGGGAGAGAAGTGACTCAACAAAGCTGTTCTCTGACCTCTACACATATGTCATGGTGTACACACACACACATACACACACACACACACACACACACACACACACACACATACACACCCACACACATACACACACACATACACACACATACACACACACACATACACACACACACAAATAAATAATAATAATAATAATACATAAATACAATTATTACAAAAGAATGTGCATCTCTACGTGGTTTCTTTCTTATTCCTTCCGGTGCTACCAGGATTTGACCCCAGTTCTCCACGCTCATTACCTGATCATCTAATGATTCCCCACGGGTGTCATTTCTAAATACGGCAGTGAAATGGAGTTTCTGACCACGTTATACCATTAACGTGCGCCCTTGGAGGATGCACACCTGTATGAGTTCAGTGCGGACAATCACATTGAAGTGGAGCCATAAGTTCTCCCTGTCAATGGGGATCTGCTTGAATACAATTCTGAGATTCAAAAGGCATGGCCTCTAGACAAGGCAATCACAGACGATTGGTGGAATGAACCTAGTCAGGGTAGAGAGGACACATCTGAAAAACAGGAAATCTATGCCCACTTGGACTTGACCACAAGATATTTCTCCCTGGATCTTAAATGCTGTCATCAACCAAGCCCAGGAAGAAGTGGGGGTGGCCAGGAAGCTCTCTCCTTCCAGCACTGGGAGACCCCCAAAAAGCCTCTGGAGTTTTCCGATACTGGGGAGGCAGGGGGCTGGCTCTGCCTGTTAAACAAACATCACAGAGACTGGGGATATGACTAGGTAGCAAGCACAGGGTGAGTCAGCCGGAACTCGGCCCACACTGGCTCGGGATGAGTGGGTGGTGGAGAGTGTTCCCTCACACCAAACCTCTCACCACAGCTGTCTGGGCTTCACCTTCCTCGCCGTCCTTGGAGATGAGATTCCGTGAGTAGAAAAACATCCAGAGAGCAAAGGAGGTGAGTCAGCCCCGTAATTGCAAAGGGCTGTAAGCCTCTCTCTCCACACCGTTAGCTTTGCCAGGGCTTCTGAGGCTTGTTAAGTCTCTTGGCAATGGGTGAAGAACGGCACCGTTTCTGCCCAGAGTCGAGGGACGGCACAGGCAACCGTGGAGGCTCTCCGATTTTACTTCCGGCTTAAAAGCACGTCGGTTTTTCTTTTTAAACTATCAGCCTCAACCATCACACCCAACATCACATTTCCCCCACAGCTGAAGACTCACCTTCAACATTAGCAAACCTCTGGGCCGTCCTACCTGGTTTTAAACTTAGGCTCAAGAGAAAAGATTTTAATTATGTATTCGTTTCTAACTGTCAAGAGTTTATGACAGCGGAGGAGTGTGTTTCACAGTTTTGTTTGTGATGGAAGCCACAGCCAGACAATTAGAGCAAATAAACGAACGGACTCCTCTTCCTGTGGCTAAAATGGCATAGGAAGTGATTTGTAATCTGTCACCAGATGAGCTCAGCTAAGCAGTAAGAACTTTTCTCACATTTGGCTAGCATGGTGTAAAACACTTGGAAGACTAAAATATGTACACTTTAGGCTGGGGGATATGTCTCAGCGGCAGAGTGCTCACCTGGCTCACCCAAGGCCCTGAGTTCAATCGCCAGTACTGGAGTCGGGGAGTATTATCTTATCCATTCTCCGCCAACAATGGTAAAAATCCCAAAAGGCTGAAAAAAATTAAATGGGGATTTAAATATGTACACACACATATGTATACATATATATATATATATTATATATTACGTGTATCCTTTTTAAAATTTGGATTTACATATATAATCAAGAATCATCTCAGTTAGTGGTCAGTGGTCTAGAACTCCTGTCTTTGGGGTATAAGCTAATTGTCTGAGAGAATGTGGGAAATCTGATGATATGATACTAATGTGTTTTATTAACATCTAAAACATAGATATGGACAAGCAGTACTGTAAAACACCTAATGCAACCATTGTCATGAAAATTTTAATAATACCATAAAATGTTATTCCCTTCTGAAGATTAATTCCATCTTCTAACAGTTGATTGCTTCAAATAGATTTCTCCATCTCCCTGATTTGGGTCCGTTTTTAACATGTCCGTGGATAACAGCATAGGTTCTAGGAAAGTTTCATAATGAACCACTGATGTGAAGCTTATATTGTATTTAGCAGAGACTCTGAAGTGTTTGTTGAATAATTACCTATGATGCCGTCATATACCATTCGCATTAACCAAAAAGTATTAGCCCTAAAATAAAGGATGATATTTGAAGCTAACACCTGGAATTCCACCATTTGGGAGGCCAGATGTGATGATTAACTTGACACAACCTAGAATCACCTGGGAAAAGAGTCACCGAGGGCCACCTAGATCACATGGGTCTGTAGGCATGTCTCAGGGGGGTGAAGAGAGTGTCTTAAGATAATGTGAGTTCGAGGCCAGCCTGGTCTACAAAGTGAGTTCCAGGAAAGGTGCAAAACTACACAGAGAAACCCTATCTCAAAAAAAACAAACAAACAAACAAAAAGATAATATGTAGTACCTGGCGCCTTTAATTCCAGCACTTGGGAGGCAGAGGCCAACAGATCTGTGTGAGTTTGAAGCCAGCCTGGTCTACAGAGCAAGCTCCAGGACAGCCAAGGCTACGCAGAGAAACCCTGTCCTGGAAATAATAATAGTGTAGAAAGACATAGTCCGTGGTGGGGAGCACCACTCCCTAGACAGGGCCCTGGGCTATTGAAGAGTGGAGAACTCAAGCTTGATGATGGAGGCAATCCAGTGAGCACACCTGCACTTCCTCTCTGCTCCTTATGGCGGATGCGATGTGACTGGCTGGCTGCAGCTCTTCCCTGATCTCCCCACAATGATGGTCTACAGCTACAACTGTAAGCTGAAGTAAACCTTCTCACCCCTAAGTTACCTTTTTTGTCACAGCCTCAGAAAGGAAACTAAAACGCAGAGACACGAGGAGGGTTGCAAAAAGTTCAAGGATAGCCTGGGCTACATAGTGAGTCTCAGGCAAAACTGGCTGTGAGAGCAGTGACTGGTGGGCAAAGGAGAAAGACAACTTGGATGTCATCAGAAATGAGTGAATAAAAATCTAGGAATGGGGTAGGTTGGAAGGCCAGGAGGTGAGCGCGTGCTTGAATGCCCAAAACCCACGTAAAAAGTTGTGCATGGCTGTGCACGCTGACAGCCCCAGAGCTGGAGGAGGGCAGGAGAGCTAAGGCGTTCACTAGCCAGAAATCCCAGCGGAAACAGTGAGCTTCCAGGTCAGCGAGTGACGCTCTTTGAAGGGAATAAGGTAGAAAGTGGTAGAAAAGGCGCCTAGACCCCTGCTCTGGCTTTCAAATGTGTGCATGTGGGCACGCAGCCCCACACATTCATATGGATACAATACACACAATGGGGGTGGGGGGGTAAGTAAAAAAAAATCTAATGAGCAAGGTATCCCTCCATAGGAACTGGGTTCCAAAAAGCCAGTTCATACACTAGGGATAAATCCTGGTCCCACTGCCAGTGGGCCCCACAAACTGCCCAAGCCACACAACTGTCAGCCACATTCAGAAGGCCTCTTTCCTGTGGGTTTCCCCATCATGATCTTGACCCCTTTGCCCATATAATCCCTCTTCCCTCTCTTCGACTGGACTGCGGGAGCTCCACCCAGGGCTTGGCTGTGGATCTCTGCATCTGCTTCCATCAGTTACTGGATGAAGGTTCCATGATAACAATTAGGTTAGTCACCAATCTGATTGCAGGGGAAAGCCAGTTCAGGCATCTTCTCCACTATTGCTAGGAGTCTTAGCTGGGTTCATTCCTACGGGTTCCTGGGAATTTCCCTAGCATCAGTTTTTTTCCTAACCCCTCGATACTGGGGGCGGGGGGGGGGGGGGTGGGCGGTGTGCTTGGTCCTGCCTCAACATGATGTGCCAGACTTTTGACTCCCCATGGGAAGCCTTATCCTCTCTGAGGAATGGATGGGAGGGTGAGCTGAAGGAGGGGAGGGAGGGGGAACTGTGGTTGGTATATAAAATGGAAAAAAAAACTTTTAAATAAAAATAAAATAAAAGACAATAAGCTGTTAGCCAACTGTCCTAAATATTCTTTAATTGTGTCTAGCAGTAAAGTAAAAAGAAACTGATGAAAAAAATAATCTAATGAGCTAGCAAGTTGGCTAGAGGGTAAAATGTCTTACCACTAAGGCTGAAAAACGTGAGTTGAATCCCCAGAACTCACATAGTAGAGATCCAGTCCTGCAAGTCATCATCAGACCTCCAGACACACTTTGTGAACAGCTCACACCACCCTCACACACATAATAAATAAATGTTAAAATGATTAATCTAGGAACATTGATATCGTTAGGTTAATAAGACTTAATTGCTAGACTTGTTGCAATTTAGAACATATAATAACCTTTCAAATGTCAGTGGCCGTATCAAAAAGTTAAGGGAAAAGGAGCGCTCACGGCTGTGGCCAAGTGAGCTATAACACACCTACGCGGGAGGCCATTAAAGCCATCTGAGGTGACCAGGAGTTATGCCCTTGAACTGGAGGGTTTCCAAGAGGTAATTGTGACAACAGAAGATGGGGCCGGAGAGATGGCTCAGTGGTTATGAGCACTGGCTATTCTTCCAGAGGACCTAGACTCAGTTCTCAGTACCCACAGGGCAGCTCACAGCCATCTGTAACTCCGGTTCCAGGGGATCCACCATCTCAGATATTAGGCGCACACATGGTGCACAGATATACACACATAAATTTTTTTTAAAGATGCAGGATACAAGTACACTAAGCCTATCTTTATGATAGAAATAAAGTTTAATGTAGTTATGAGTATGAGTGAGTCCAAATGTTCATATAATGTGTATATATGGAGTTTACACATGCCCACGTACATAGTCATATGAACATATGATGGTAATATGGGGACACACCAGATAATTAACACTTTTCCTGGGGAGATAGAGGGTAGAGGCCACACGGCAGAAAGAGAAAAGGTAGAAGAACAAGAAAAATAGCAGACTGAACTAGAAAGTATAATTCTATTCTGCAAAATTATCCACACATGTTAAAGAAATGAGAACTCAGGAAATTTATGTTTATAAACATGTAGAGATGACTTGGGAACCCTGGAGAAGCAAATGTTCTGGAATAATTACGTCTAGTGTGTTTCTGCAGCTTGTCGTCGTTAGTTTTGCTTTTCCGTTTTATGAACTGAACACGTCCTGGCTGAGAAATGTTAGAGAAGCGGAAGACTAGGGTCTTATCTACCATTCCATCGACCTGTGTGTTCACCACCAAGTTCCTCGAGCACGTCCTCCAGCCCGTTACTAAGGAGAGCAGGTGCGGTGTATGCCTTCCCCTACATCCTCCTGCATCTGCTCAAAACTCCCTCCTCACTGGCCTGACCTCCCGGGGGGGGGGGGCTCTCACCCTCAGGGGAGCCCCTCTGAGTCACCATCTCCCCCCCTCTTTTACCCATTCATGCACTTGCCTGTCTCCCTCCTCAAATCAATACCAAGAGAAAGGGAAATTCTAGGTTCCCTTTGTCCAGCTGCAGAAGCAGGATTCACTCACACAAATGAAACCTTGGCCCTTCCTGGCGCCCCAGTCTCCTGCAGTGCTGCTGGTGCCCCAGCTTTGAGAGGGAGCAGCCTGTAAGACCACCCCAACCCCAAACTCAAAACATAAGGGTGGGGCAAATGCCCGTGCTCTCAGTCAGCACTGTCTGCTTCCCAGCATGCTCCTTTCTCCGGATCCCTTTCCCCTGAGGGATGAGACTGAGACCACCCATCCCCCTTCCCTTTATCGGATCTTTCTCTGAGAAGCGGGGATGGGTTTTGAGAAACCGTCTCTAGACAAAACTTTACCTTCATCCTACAGCTTGGCAGCGCATGCCGAATGTAAATGTCAAACACTCGTTTTGCTGCTGTAAAATGTCCCTTGGCGTTTCTGTCATGGGGACAAGCTGCCATTTACTTTTCTCAAGGCCGTACCTCAGGTGAAGACAGACACCTTGGGCTGAGCAGGGCAAGGCAGTAGACCACAGAGTGCAGACGCAAAGCCCAGGCAACTTCTTTTTAGTAGCTCCTCTGCTTTTGCAACATTTGCTGGCATTGACCTTCTTCAAACCTGTTCACGTTTCTATCGTAACCTCTCGCACTGATCACACTGTTCAGTGACTTAAGGTAAGTAACCCCTGCCCTACAAATTTAAAAAAGAAGAAGAAGAAAGGAGGGAGAGGAAAATAGAATTCATAGAAAGTGAGAAATGTCTTACCTACAGCTGGGGGGTCACAGCTAAGGCAAGTTAAACCTAGAAAATCATACGAATTTACTTAATATAACCTCTTGTATGCTTGGTAGATGAGGCGGGATTTAGCTATGTAGCTCAGCTGGTCTTGAACTTGCTATGTAGCACAGACTATCTTTAAATTCATGATTATCCTGCCTCTGCCTTCACAGAACTAGAGTTAAGGATATTTAAATATACTTTTTAAGGGACATGTGAGCCTTCAGAAATTAAGAGTCCAAAGTACAAATGAATTCATATACTATTTTATTCTATTTGTCCTAGTTAGCATTAACTCTCAACTTACACAGCCTAGCATCACCTGAAAAGAAGTTTCAGTTGGATGATTGTCTTTGTCAGGTTGGTCTTCAGCATGCCTACAAGGATTTATCTTGATTATTAACTGTTACAACAGGATCAGCCCACCGTGGGCAACACCATTCCCTAGGCAGAAATCCCCGGGGTCTATAGAGAATCTCACTGAGCGTGGGTGGGAGCAAGCTATACAGTGAGCCAGAAAGCAGTTCCTCCATAGTTTCTGCTTCAAGCTCTTGTTTGAGTGCTTGCCTTGACTTCCCTCGATGAACAGTTAATGACCTGGAAGTATCAGCCAAATAAATTCTTTCCTCCCCAAGTTGCTTTCAGTCAGAGCGATTTGTCACAGCAACAGAAAGGAAGCTAGAATGTTAGGTGTGATGAAAATGTGGACCAAGTATGGAGAAGGACAACTGGACCAATGGGGGTTCATCCAGCGGTGAAAAACTGAAGAGAACGGACGCACTTGCCCAAATTCTTCTCTGGGATCCCTTGTCCTTTCCTCCAGGTGTAAGGGGGCCACCCTCAGACCAAAGTCTGTGACCTGCTGCAGGGGACTGGGTAGGGATGGTAAGAGACATGTTCTTACTTCTGTTTCTGCCAATGTGCCAAATCTAGGGATGGCATGTCCTGAAGACCATCAAACCCAAAAAAGCAGAGACACACCTGAAATGCAAACCTGTGAGCACAGCCTAAAAGATGGCAGCAAGGTGTCTGTTTTCACTGAATAAAAATTATGTGTGTTGAGTTTTCAAGACATGATGAATTCAGAGAGAGGTAGGACTTGGAAACGTGACGTCCAGTTGTAGAATGGCTGAGAGGTGTCCGGAAGGGATGTCCTACACAATGATGCAAGCTTCTCTTTCAGCTCACACGGGCCTGTTTGTGGACTGCCAAGCACCATGGCCACCCCGAGACACAAAGCATCTCAGAGCAGGAGCAACCAGGGAAAGGCCATAGACACAATCAGCTCTCAGGTCCCCCTCACCCAGAGAGCACAGAGCAGTCTCCAAGTCCTTGTGGTTAGGTCAGAAGATGTCCCTCAGGGATCATCTAGGCAGAGAGAATACAGGTGAGCTGAGCTGAGCCCTGAAGCCAAGACAGATGCCCAGGTAAAACAGGAAGACAGATGAGAAATAAACTAAGCAGGGGACACTGTATGAACAGGAAGCAGGTCCTCAGGGACCGTGTGAAGTCACTCAGTGGAAGTTGACTGACCTTTGTCTCCCCTCTGACACATGTCAAGCATCTGTCTTGGTGTGAGCAGGCAATAATGGCAGATTCAACAACAAAAGCCAGAGCAGGCCCTGAGGCTGATACCCAAGGGAGCCATTCTCTAGATATGTTCTCCGGTTCCAGCAAATGAGAGAGACGGTGAGGGAAGAAGTGAGCGTTTGCTTTAGAGCTGTTCAGATCTCTAACACAGGACAACTGCTGTCAGAGCCAAGGCTGCTGACGCCTGCAATCCAATGGACAAAGTAGGTCATTAATATAGGTTACAAGAGCGTCCAGGCTACTGAAGTCTGCCCTCCCTGGCACTGTAATCAAAGTTATAGGGCAGTCAGCTCTCGTAATTCGTGGAGCCATTTATAGCTGAGAGAGAAAGAGAAAAAGAGAGAGAGAGGGGGATGTTAGAATTGCTCTAATGCCAGATTAATGGGAACATGTACAGTGACTTCCTAAAGGCAAGAACTCTGAATTAAACTCCATTTCAATAGGTCTCAATTAAGTATGGAAAGAAACCCACTGCAGAACCACACAGATGGCGCTGAGAAGTTAAAAACAATGAATATCGTGGCCACTCCATAAAAGCCAGTTCCTAGCACTCGCTGGTAGCTGTCCAACACTCTCAGCTGGAAACTATAAACTCACTTTATTTGGGGACAGCTAAGGCCTCGGGGCAGGATATGATGAGTCCAGTAAGTGTTGACATCCTCCCAACACCTCTTTCCAGGCTACTCTCAGCACCCGCACTTGCACCAGGGTCCCCTCAGCTCTCACCTGAATCACTGAAACAATCGTTCCACGTGCAGGGCCCAGCTCACTCCCCTACCCACACAGTGCCCTTCCCGGTAATGAACTAAGAGCCACTCTGGCCCACAGAGTAGCGCATGGATATACCAAGGGTTCTCTCTGCTTATGTGCCATGAAAGCCCTCCTGTGGGTCCTGGATGGATAGAGATGCTGTTCATACATTGTCCCTAGTCTAGCTTCAGGGCCCATAGCCAATCTCAGGATAAGGGACATTTGTGTCCCACTCCTCCGTAGTCAGTAAGTGTCTCTAGCTACACCAGCTCTGTATTAGATCATCTAAGTTGCTCTTTTCTGCCCAAGAGTCGGGGGGGCGGGGAGTGCTTTGAATTGGCCCAGGTTTCATTTGCATTCCCAGTCCTCCCACTGTTGTGTGTCCTTAGACAAGTAGCTCACTCTGAGCCCCTGACAATGGAAAATTATGGGATGTGTCATGAACACATATACAGAACATGCTGTTCTTCATGCCACGTGGGCATTACCTGATGCCAAGCAAAGGGCTTCCCCTCCAAGACAAGGAAATTAGGTCATACAATGGCACATTCCAGGGTCAGGCTAGGGACCCAGGCAGCCTCTCTGCAGAGCTCAGACTCCAACCACGTTCACCTGGCTAGCTTGTTGACAGCAGCCTGTGAGGTACAGTATAAGAAGACATCCCAGCTTGGTCTTCAGGTACCATCCTCCTCCATGTTCCCCAAAGGAGCTAAATGAATTCTTCATGACTGAGCCACCATTGAGGATTTAACACCCACTCAGAAGGATGTCTGAGAAGTGCTAAATGTTGAAAAATAAGCTTTAATTGTCCCTTCTTGTTCAAAATCTCGTCGTATCCATGCAATGTCAAAACACAAGCTGGCCTTTTGCCTGCTGAGAGTATCAGTTGGAGACAGGTCTTTGAGAGTGAGTCAAAGTTACTGCTTTCATGATAAGTCTTCCCTGTCTGCTCTAGTCTCCATAGCTCACCTCATAGCACAGTAGGGGATCTCTTGATGTGGTGGTTTCCACTCCTTTCCTCGGGTGGTCCTAGGACCTGGTGCATGATAAGTGCCAGCCGTTACCCTGAAGGACTGACTGTCCTGCTGCCTGGTTGGTGTGCTTTGTCACTGCAGCAAGATGACACTCAGCAATGGCTTAGCAAGTTCCACCTAGAAGGAAGAAGAAAGGAGAAAGCCCTGGCTGCTGCCACAAGCCAGAATGAACCTCTTGATGGTGGCTTGGGCCATGCCAGGTCAGAACAGCCAACACATTGTGAGTTCTTGGATTCTCTCCCAACAGCGCTTGAGACAGCAGCGGGGACCATGACACAGGAAGGACTTCCGGAAGCAGCCTCTAGCCACAGCTTTATTCCTTCCCAGACGTATTGGTCTTGCTGTCATCCCCTTGTTTATAAAACAGATAAAACAAAAACCCACTCTGTTGGGTTGTTCTGAGGCACAGGGAGGCAAGATTCAGGTCATGATAGAAGCCCATCCAAAGATGACAGACATAGTAAACAGACGAGGAGAGTGTCTGAACTGCAGAAGGTGATCCACAAACACCTCTGGTTTTATTTTAAAAGTACAAAACTTCCAGGGCCGTCATTTGTCCGGTGTCTTTGTTTTACTAATGACTTAGTAATAATTATCACAGTTCACAGGATTTCTATCCTGACACATAGAATATTCTGCTGCTTGCTGGTATCCTGTTCATCAGACTATCCACACAGCTTCACACAATTATAATTGTGAGTCATGACCATGACCCGGAGACATGGCCGTCTACCAGAGCTACCTTCTGAATCATTGGAAAACAGAGCGGATGATGTTTTAAATGGCCTGCTTTCAAGTGTAGGCTACCATGCCATTTGGGGGATGTCCGTTGACTGAGGAAGCGACTCCTTTCTTCTGTTTGAAGACACAGTGAAATACCCTCCCGTTCTTGTTAGTTTCTAATTACAGTAGGTAGGAATGACTCTAACAAGCGTTTATGAAACGACTTGGCTCACTCACTTGCTGAAGGTTAAAGACTGTGTACACCTTCCAAAAGAAGTTCTTTACTCGTCAGAGTCCCAGCAAGAACTGGGTGGCACATAAGCCAGGAGTTTAACTAAAGCATTATTAGAATCATCACCCACCATCCAGGCTCCTTTTCATGCCAGATGTTGGCTGGGCCCAACAATAGACCCTACACCAAGAGAGTCTCCATTGATGTAGCCAGACTTGCAGGTCACAGAACATACTGGAAAAGGAGGATGGGCCCAGGAGGCCCAAAGTTACACAACATAGTCACTTTATAAAATGAGGTCTCTCTTACCATGGAGAAAGACTGGACGTGGGGGGCGTGGTTCTCGGTGTCCCAGTCTGCTCTCTATTGCTGTTATGAAACAAACACCATGGCCCAAAGCAACCTGGAAAGGAAGGGGTGTATCTGGTTCATCCATTGCAGTGTATCATCAGGGGACGACGATGACGACGACGACGACGACGACGATGACGACAACGAGGCAAGAACCCGGAGCCAGGAACCCAAGCAGAGACCATGGAAGAACACTCTTCACTGGTTTGTTCTCCATGGCTTGTTCAGCTTGCTTTCTTCTGCAACCCAGGACCACTTATCCAGGAGTGGCACTGCCCAAGGTGAGCTAGCCCCTCCCACAGCAATCATTAACCAAAAAAATGCCCCACAGGCCAGCCTTATGGGGCATTTTCTCAGTTGAAGTGTCCTCTTCCAACGTGACCCTGACTTATGTCAACATGAGGAAAAACTAACCAGCACAGTTGGTTTGTTCATTTGGGATTTTGTAGAACAGTCTGGACTTCAACTTACAGTGTAGCCGAGGCTGACCTTAAACTCCTAGTCTTAAGGTTTATATTGCTATGATGAAATACTGTGACCAAAAAGCAAGTTGGGGAGGGAAGGGTTTATTTGACTTACACTTTCCACGTTGCTGCTCATCACTGAAGGAAGTCAGGACAGGAACTCAAACAAGGCAGGATCCTGGAGGCAGGAGCTGATGCAGAGGCCATGGAGGGGTGCTGCTTACTGGCTTGCTTCCCCTGGTTTGCCCAGCCTGCTTTCTTATAGGACCCAGGACCACCAGTCCAGGGATGGTACCACCCACCATGGGCTGGGCCCTCCCCCATTGATCACTAATTGAGAAAATGTCTTACAGCTGGATCTCATGGAGGCATCTCCTCAACTGAGGCTTCTTTTTCTCTGATGACTCTAGCTTGTGTCAAATTGACACACAAAACCAGCCAGTACACTCCTGATCCTTCCACATTCACATTCCAAAGACTGGGATTACAGGCATCCCCATCACACTTGGCTTAGAAAGACTGAGTTCTTAAAACCTGACATAAACAAAAAAGTAAATCAATAATCATACAGCCATCTGGATGCCATTCTCTGCATCCCTAGAAACAATTTCTGCGGCATCTTTCCTCCCTACGGGGCTTTGTGCCACATCTCCTTAGGATGCTAACATGTCTGCTACATTACATCTGTATCCCGAACACACCTCACATTTTCAAAAATCATGCATGAAAATTACAGCATTTATGAGAAAAAATAGGATCCAAACCCATGCAACTTTGTAAGCGGAGTCTTCATAAAAACAGTAATTGGTTCCTGGGAGATAACTGGAGCGGACCAGCAGGCAGTCCAGCCTGGCTGGAGGCTACCACTGGCCGTTAACAATGCACAGAAATGACAGAGGAGAATAGAAAAAGCTTGAGCAGAGTTGGCAGGTGCTCAGACAGGCAGGAGGGGTGGGGGGCTCAGGGCTGTCCTGAGGCCTCCAAACCCATCTGGACATGGCTCTAACTTTAATTCTTTTAAAGTGGAATCAATGGTTCTTGCTGGTGGGTCAGGGCTGAGCTGAAGGCTCTACCTTTTTCTAATGAAGTATTAATGGCGTTCCCATTATGTCCTGCACAGAAGTCCCCCTGCGAGGCAGCCTGACTCCCGTGTTTTTACACTGGCATTGCTTCCCTGGAAAATAGAAGGTTCGGGCAAAACCTGCAGGTTATTGGAACAGTTGCAGGGGTGAGAGGGCTAGGTGGATGAGAAAGAGATGGGGTCAAAGGTTGTAGGTGGCCAAGGCAGCTATGGCTTCCTCCCCAATACTCCCAGACTCTAGATTGAGTGGGCCATCTCCAGAAAGGCCTCAGGAAGCCGCCACTCAGAAAAGGCAGGAGTGGAGAGAAATGGGCAATCTATCAGCCAGTTCCTTGTCTCCTGCCCTACCTGTCACGAATTCCACCTGTCGACTGTGTTAAAGAAGCGGCTGTGGAAACCAGAGGCCCTGAGGCTCCACCTGGGCAGACAGTATCTCATCCATCAGAGCACTTAAACAACAGACCATATCCATTGCACCCAGAGGAGACAGAAGCAGCCAGCTCTGTGCTAACGACAGCCCTCGCTGTTATGGAGGCCTCTGTGGACAGGAGGTGGAGAAGGGTCTTGAGTGGAAAGATGTATTCCCTGTGCACAGATTGCTTGTGGGATAAATTGATCCCCAAAAGCTTTCATCGTAGCAAAGCAAACCATGCTGTGAGGCTCATGTCTGTGGCATCCTGGAGCTGTGTTCTCTTGTTCAGTGTGTGAGAGGGGAGGCAAACCTGATCGTCCACACTGTTGCACACAAATCTATGCCTCAGTGGGCATCAGGATGTTTAATGCATACCCGTTCATCCCACTCTTGTCCTAAAAGGCTTCAGAACTTCTCCAGGTCTTTATTGTGGGAGAACATTGTGCTATATAATTTAGTACTATTTTAGTTTCATTTCTGATCTGTGTCAACTGCCCTGATATAGCCAGTTGCTTTTTAAGGAAGGGAAGATTTTATTTGTCTTCTAATTCTAGATTACATTTCATCACTTCAGGGAAATCAAGGCAGGCACTTGAGCAGCTAGTTAAAACGGAGAGGGGGATGCATATCTTCGTTTGCCTGGTTGCCTGTACTAACTCTCCCTTCTTTTAGTGTTTTGGGTGTCCTGCCTAGGGAATGTTGCCACCCACCATTGACTGGGTCTTCCTTCATCAATTATCAGTACAGCCACCAGAAACATGCCTATAGGCCAGCCTGATCTAGATAATAAAAATCCTCATTAAAATACTCTTTCCAGGTGATTCTAGTTTGTGTCAAATTGACAGGTAAAACGAACCAGCACATGCACACAGCTCACCTGTTGAGAGGTGTCCCTTTCAAGGGCATCTTTCTCAAATCAAAATAGTCAGCAGCTCTCAAGCCCTTGACGGCCCTCTCTCTGCTCCTCCTGCTCCCTGCCTACCTTGACTCTCTGCAATGCCCACCTCTGCCATCCAAGACCAGGGAAAATGACTGCAGGGCATGAGGGGGGTGGTATGATATAGATTGCATTCATGATGAGGTGGTTACTGCTTCAGCATGATCCTTATCTGTGGATTGACTGTACGGACTTAGCACTTGTTTGGAGACTGAGCTGTGCAACTTTCCATGATTCACCGAGCATTGCCACACACTTGACTGCATAGGCCTCTTCAAGTTTTCCAGAATGATCACAAGGTGTTTCACTGGGTTTTTGTTTTTTTGGAGGATTTTTTTGTTTTGTTTTGTTTGGTTGTTTTTTTTGCATTAAAATGTATGTATCTGAAGTCTGTGAGTGTACAAAAGGAAAAATAGTGGCCCTCTTGATCCACTTTCTTTACCTATAGTTAAGAATGTAAACAAATTATAAAGAGCTTTGTTTGGATTCACAGTTCTGGTCCTTGAGCTCAAGAGCCTGTATCTGGTGATGGCCTTGTTGTTAGCAGAGTCTCAGGTAGTACAGGGTGTCACATGATGAGAGACAGAGATTCTGTGTGTCTGTCTATCTGTGGGTCTCTGTGTCTGTGTGCTTCTGTGTCTGTGTTCTGTGTCTGTCTGTCTCTGTGCTTGTGTATCTGTCTGTCTGTGTGTCTCTGTGCTTGTATGTGTCTGTCTGCATGTCTCTGTTGTGTCTTTGTGTGTCTACATATCCATGTACCTGTGTGTCTCTGTGTGTTTGTATGTCTATGTGTCTCTGTGATCGTGTGTCTGTCTGCATGTTTCTGTGTTTATGTGTTTATATGACGTTTTCTGGAGAATCTGCTGTGGCTCCACACTTAAGACCCCACCAGCTGCCATCCCATTATGAACTCTCTGCAGAGACAGATATGGCTAGGCTTCCTAGAGTTTCCCTTGAAGTCCAGGTGGAAGTTACCGCCACACCAGCTGTGCTTACGCATTTGAACCACAGCTGCATCTGTAAAGTGCCTCACCCACTGGATCTGGAGAGGGAAGTCCCAAGCCCTTGGATCCTGTCCTGAGCTCAATCTCTGAAACTCACCTCCCTGCAAGTTCTGCAAGCCTGTGGGGGCCGGGGAGAGGAGGAATGAAGGATTTGGAAACACCCTGGAGGACTTTTTACCAGTTGTCTCTAAGGCCGACATGTCTATTTCTCTCTTGACAAGTAGCTATGTAACTAGATTCTCCAGCTCTTTGCTTTCGCTTCTAGGGCTCTCTATGAATCTACCCCCAAACAGTCAAGGATTCCAATGCCACAGTCTCAGTGTTTTGCAGTTTTGAGATCTCCAGCAGGTAAAGGAGCCGGTCATGTTCCGGGTTAACCTTCCAGAAAGCCTCAGGACTCACACACAATGAATCCAAGTTCTCTGTCCTCCAAGACAGCCCTTCCCACTTTCCAGTACCGCCCTCATTCCCATTCCCATCTGAGATCGGTCCCCTAGTCTCGTTTTCCGAGCCCTCGGTGGTATTGCTCGGAACTAGTTACATACAACCTTCTCCATTTGGTTCTCCCAAACTCTTCCAACCAATTCCGAAGCTGTTAGCACAATCTGGGGCATTTTTAAAATTAGCCACCACCCGACTTTCACTGCCAATGTTCTGTCTTTATTCATTTTACATTACTACTACGAAACACCTGAGGCTGGGTGTGTTATAAGGAAAAAGGAGGTTTATTTGGGCTTGTAGTTCAAGGTTGGTGGTGCAGCTCTGTGGAGGGCCTTCGCCAAGAGTTCCAAAGCGATACGGAGCAAGATGATGGAGCACACGTACATCTGTTCTGGCTCTCCTCCCTTTTGCTGCCGAGACCAGGATTCAGTCATGGAAACTCAACCCTGATGGTTTTACCAATTCTTAGTCACCTGTAACAGGCCTGACCTCCAAACACTAAGTTCCTCATAATGGGGACTAGCTGTAAACACATGAGCCCTTGGGGAACATGTACTCAAATTATCTTTTTAATTTACAATCTATTAATCTCTATCTCTCTGTCTCTGTCTGTCTCTCTGTCTCTCTCTCTCTCCCTTTCTCATCATGGTGATTCAGTCTGGGGCTTTGTGCATACTAGGCGGTCATGTACGCTGAGCTTCGCTCCAGCCTATTTTTGTGTCCTCATCATATGTCCCTTTCGTGTTGGAGCTGGAGACGCTGAAGAGCACCTGTGTCTCACATCATCCTTGTTGAGCATGGACCTCCACTCAGGGGATGATCTACAGACACTGAGAAGCTGGGGACCACCTTCTCTGACGGTGTCATCTGCTCAACAGGGTTTCTAATCAGGGGATGAAGCAAAACAGCAACAGGACCCCACCCAGCTGTCTGAGATACCTCCATGTGTATCTTCCTCCATCTCGATGAATATCGGTGCTGTCCATCCTTCGGCACCAGGCTTTAGCCGACATCAAACGGTAGGTGTCAAACACACCAAGCAGATGGATACCACCTGGGCTTCTAGCTTCTGTTAATCAAGCTGGTGTCGCTGGTTTCATCTCCAAATTAGCCAGTTGCTTAGATGTGCTTGATTTGTACTCCTCTCGGCACTGATACCAGCAGGGGAAAAACAGTCTTGTAATAAGTTTTACAGAGAAGAGTCTATGAGCAAATACCTTTGGGACAGACCAGGTTACATACATATAAAAAGATATCTTCATCACGGAACTTCTCAGGGTCTTTGGGTTTCTACATATTGAGATTCGCCGCCCACTGGGGAATATAACATACAGTGTTTCTCTCTCTCTCCCTCCTTCTTCCTAATGACTAACTGGTTAATTTTATGTGGCAATTTAGTGGGTATTTTTAGTTGAGATGAACATTTAAACTGTTGGATTTTGACGGAGGCAATTGCTCCGCAGGCTGTAAATGATCCCCACACCATGAGCGGCCACAGAATGGGACGACAGAGCCCTTAACAGAGGGAGTTCTCCAGGACCCTGGGCACCATTGTCACCAGTGACTCCTGTCTCAATCCCACTGGCACAAGCCACAGATTCTGAATGTGACAGGCTCCAGAATCATGTGAACTATGTCCCTATAATGAATTTCTTCATCTAAATGTAAAATACGTAAACATACTATTAATTTTTTTTTTTTTGGTTTTTTCGAGACAGGGTTTCTCTGTGTAGCTTTGCGCCTTTTCCTGGAACTCACTTGGTAGCCCAGGCTGGCCTCGAACTCACAGAGATCCGCCTGGCTCTGCCTCCCGAGTGCTGGGATTAAAGGCGTGCGCCACCACCGCCCGGCCATACTATTAATTTTGTTCCTTGGAAGAACACTGGCTAATAGAGCCAGATCACTGATAATGTCCTTTTCTCTCCATTTAAAAACAAAAACAAAAACAAAAACAAAAAACAAAAAAACACTACTAACATTTTTGATACAGCAGAATCCTAAGGAGAAGAACCAGTTAAGGACATACCATCCTAAGCCCCAGCAGGCTAGAAGATCTGTTGTCTTGCAAACACAGAATATTTTTAAGGAAGAGATCTGAAAATAAAAATGAAGATGCCTACAGCAATTATTTATCACCACTGTTCTAAAGATTTCATCTTACTGGTTTCCTTCACAGGAAAATTTTTATAGCACTGTGCAGTTACTATCCCTCACACACTAAAAAAAAAAAAATTACAGAGGCTGAGGAGACTGCTCAGTCAGTAAAGAACTGTCTGCACAATTCCCAGGACCCATGTAAAAAATCTGGCTGTGGTGACACATGCTTGTAACCCCAGCCTTGGAGAGGCAAAGACAAGAAGATACCTGGGGATGGCTGGCCAGCCAGCCTAGACAAATGGGCAAGGCCCTGCAGTGGGGTTACCTGCCTCAAAAAGAACAAGGCAGATAGAACCTGAGGAGTGACATTCACGGTTGTTCCTCTGGCCTTCACACACGTGTGCATGCAAGTGCACACACACACACACACACACACACACACACACACACACACACACATACCCCTCAAAAAGAAATGTAACATGACTGAAGAGATGACTCAGTGGTTAGAAGCTCTTTCTGCTCTTCTGGAGGACCTGGGTTCAATTCCCAGCAGCCACATGGTGACTCACAACTGTCTGTAACTCCAGTTCTGGAAGATCCATGTCCTCTTCTCGCCTCTGAGCACACCAGGCACATAAGTGGTACACAGACATATATATGCAGCACTCATATTCATAAAATTTTAAAGAAAGAGAAAGAGAGGGAGAAAGGAAGAAAGGTAACAAGTATTTAATATGACCTCAGGGATATTTAATGGATGCCTTTTCACCTCTGTAACTATATTCTATTATAAACACATGATAGTTTTTCTTGGAGAATTCATTGGCAGGAGTGGCGAGGGCCGCATCCATGATGCATCTGTGCTGACTGACTTTTCCTGTGGGTGCTGGGATCTGTTGTGACTCACCCAGCAAATGGAAACCTCACTCCCACCTCCCCATGTGCTGAAAGAAACTTGCTGAGGGATTGTTAGCTGTCCTCCTCCAGATCCACTACCGACTCATCAGCTCCTCCTTGGGCTGAAGCATACATTTCAGGCAGCAATACTGAATCCAAAATCCTTGGCTTGCAGAAGAAAATGCAGCACTGTGAAGTGGCCCTAGAACTTAGGAGGCAGAGATAGGAGGATGGGGGAAACGGGCCAGCCTCTACTAGGACTTCTGGCCTAGCCTAGGCTACATCATACCCTGTCTCCAAACCGTACATTCCTACGTTCAAAAACAGAACTTTAAAATAAACGTACTGATGAAATCACAAGCTCCCTGAGGGGTTTCAGCAACACAGTTGCTGTTCGATCTATTCTTGCCTTCAGCAAAGACCATGACCTTGCTGTAGCAGAGCAAAAGCATGCTTTCCTTATTACAATGTGTATTTTCAGGAGCTCACATCATAAGATTAAGATCACTATTCCTAAGAGCCATGCAATCCTTCCCAGGAATGGGGAGAACAAAATTAGACATTGATGTACCAACTACTTTTAAGTAAAAAGAAAAGCACATTCTACAGAAACAAACTATCCCAGTAATTCTTTTGTAACTAGATAGATGATGTTTGCCTACCTGTATAGATAATACTAAAGGATTACCTACTGTATGGCAATGTCAGATAGTTCAGCTTGTTCAGATTCTCTTGGATATTATTTTGAATGATGGTTTTTGCACTTTGGCCAGGCTGGAGTGGGATTCAAGCCTTTTAGTCACCACCCAGGGTTAGCAGCTCCAAGATACAGTAGAGATTCTTCAAAGTGGAGCTTTGTAGTTGAAGGGATGAGAGTTCAGATCCAATAATTCCCCAGTGATCACTTGAGAACCCCTCAATAGCCAGCATTATTTATGTTAATAAAATAAAAGGCAAAAATGGTAACTGTGGCTTTCCCCCACAAAGCCAGTCTGCTGGAGGACTGCCTTTGAAATTAGGAAGAAAGCTTGTTCATCCTTTCTCAGGGTCATTAGGCAGCAGGCGAAGCTCTTTGAATAAGGCCTCTGCGGCTGTGACTCCAGCCAGACTGACTACTCAGCATTTCTAAGACACTGGGCTGCTACTAAGACAAAGGAGTCTGTTGTCTTATTAGACCTGGATTTGATGAACACATCTGCAAGGTGTCAAAACAGTCTCCATCACTCTACATAAAAGTACAGTGGGGAAAAAACGGTCCTTGAATGAGAGTTTAAAGTATTTTTCAAGTGTGTTGGGCTCTAGCAATGAAACCAACAACATAATGGTACGTGTATCGCTTCCGTTGAGAGTCTTTTATAGAAAAGAAATGGGTTTGGAGAAAACTGAAAGGCAAATCACTTTATTCTGACAAGAATCAGTGGGCTTGGAAATACCTAAAGAATGAAATTTCTTGCTGCATACGTTCTAGGAAATCTGATGAGAGCTCACCACTCGATGGTTTGTTTCTATTCATCTGGTTAAAATAATGCAAGAACAGACTATTTCGACTTCTTGATGAAAGAACTGAAAATCATCTACTGTTCAGTGACAGTTTGAACCTTGCTGAGCACTCGGATCACAAGAGAAAGATCACAATGTAATTTGGTCATTGGAAAAGACATTTGGGGCTATGGATATAACTCAGTTGGTAGAGTACTGACTTAGTATCCATGAAACCCTGCATTCAATGTACTACTGAGGTACTACATTAGCCAGACGTGGTGGTGCATGGCTGTAATCTCAGTACTCAGGAGACGGGGGTAGGAGGATCCAAAGTTCAAGGTCATTCTCAGCTATATAACAAGAGTTTAGGCCAACCTGAGTTTCATGAGACTCAAAAAACACCCAAAATAGTGGACTGAAGAGATAGCTCCACGGTCAAAAGTACTGTTGCTCTTACAGAGGATGATGGGTTGGTTCCCAGCTCCACATGAGAGCTGACAACCCTCTGGAACTCCAGTCCCAGGGGGATCTGCTGCCCTCTTCTGGCCTCCAGGGGCACCAGACATAGATATGGTGCCCCCACACACATACAGGCAAGTTTACACATAAAATAAAAGTCAATCTTAGAGGTGGAAGAGACTTGTGGTGGCCAACTTGGTTAGATTAAGAAACACTTAGACATTGGCAAAGCACACTTTGGTGATCGTGTGAGGGTATTTCTAGAGAGGATTAACTAAGGCAGAAGAGCCTGGCCTGACTGTGGGTCCTGGGCTGAAAAAAAAAGGGAGACAGTCAGAAAGCAGCTGAGTGTGTACATTCTGCTCTCTCTGCTTCCTGATCCTCCAAGAAGTGAGTAGGCAGTCTCCTCCTGCCACAGACAGGAGCTGGCTTGCTACCCTATATTGCCTGCCATGATCAACTAAATCTCCTTCAACAACAAGCCAAAAAAATATTTTCTCCATTAAGTTGCTTTCTGTTAAGTATTTCATAACAGGAATGAGAAAAGTAACTATATGGAGGTTGAGTTTGTATATGCACATGACTTTTATAAAGAAGCAAAAAAAAAAAAAAAAAAAAAAAAGGTCAGGAAGGCCTAGTGATTCAGGTCTATAATCCCCAATCCCCGATACTCAGGAAGCTGAGGCAGGGGGACTGAAAATTCAAAGACTGACTGTACTACAGAATGAGTTCAAGCCCAGGATGGGCAGTTTAGTGAGACACGGTCTCAAAGTGAAAACCACAAAACAATCCAGGGATGTGTAACAGCACTTGCCCAGCATGCAGGAGGCTCTAGGTTCAGTCATCAGTGCCACAAAAGGAGGAGGAGGAAAAGGGGGGGAATCTTTAAAATGTCATTACCTCCAACTTTAGGGCTTCACAAAACACAACAAAAACTCTAGTACACTTCGCCATTCACCAAATGATTTTTTTTTTTAGCTTACTCCAAGATACCATTGAATTTCTGCCTTCAGATGTGATAAGCATTGGCTTAGAATGATTCCCGTGATAAAATGTTCTTGAAATCTGGGAAAGTCAGTCAAGCTCTTAGGGATGCTGGTGGTCAGGGCCTTCTCCAGCATCCAGCACAGCTGAGAGGACCTCAGACATGACCTTGCCCTCTAGGACCTAAATCCAGGTTACCACGCCAGAGTTGATTCTGCCTTCAGCTCCTCTACCTCACATGCAAACACAACCAAGCCTTATACAGACAAGTGTTGGTCTGAAACATGCACTGTCTGCACCTGAGCACTGGGTCCATGCATGAAGGGATGCATTTGACTGAACCCACATCACTAACAGCATCTGCTCCCACCTCTGGCCAGCAGGGAACAGGGTGGCTCCTTTGCACCCTTGAGGTGGTTCAGGAAGAACCCTCCAAAAGAGGGAAAGTATTATCACAAAAGTAAGGAGTCCCTTTGCATCCTTTTTCTGTTGAAGATTCTTGTGATAAATAATGGACACTTTGTCACCTGAGTGTGTGGACTATACATAAACACTATAATATAAAATAAGTGTATGTTACCTAATTTTATTTATCATATGCATTAAATTTACTTATTTTGCTTGTTTGTTTATTTATTTATTTATTTATTTATTTAGAGAGAGAGAGAGAGAGAGAGAGAGAGAGAGAGAGAGAGAGAGAGAGAACGAACTGGGGATGGAACTAGACTTTGAAACTTTAAGGCCCACCCCCAATAAGGTCGCCACGCCCCCTAGACCTCTCCAAACACAACCACCAGCTGGTAACCAAGTGGTCCAACGCCAGAATCTCCTGGGGACATTTCTCATTCAAACCACGACGGCACAGGGCACAGGGTCTGGCTGCGGAAACACTACGCACCGAACTAGGGGAGCTGACGGCGTCTTCTATGGGTCACAAGAACCCCACGTTACATAGTTCCCTATCTTGGCAAAGCACCTCTCCAGAAATCCAGGGAACTGAGACGAGCATTCCGGGACTGGAATGGATGGCGGCTGTGGGGTCGTGTCCCCTGTTCCTGTGTGTTACGTGGAATTAAATTGGCTCTAGGGAAGACTTTTAGGAGGGACTGAGTTGGGAGGCGATGGTAAGGCAAAAAGTAACGAAGGCCTGAGCCAGGTGGTAGCTCTCGAACTGGGAACACCCAGCAGTGGCCTCTTAGAATAAACGTGCCCGTGTTATTCCCCAAAAACGCAGAAAGGACAACAATAACGTCCTGACCACAACAGACAAGCAGCAAACGCAGGCCCACCAAACAGGCCTTCTGCACCCTTGGGGTTTAGCCCAAGAGCCCCGCCCTTGGCTCCTTCCACTAATGCCCTCCCGTGCAAGAGGTGACCCCCCAAACAGCTTTGCTCTGCAAAGCGTGACTGCTCAGGCTATGCCACCAGATTCTGTCATGTGTTCCGTGCTCATCAGATCTTTGGGGTGGGGGTGGAGAACAAGTTCATAAAGAGGACATCAGGCTGGGCACAGGCTAACCCTTGCAAAGCGAAGTAGTAGTGTTAACAGTCGCAAATGTTTGCAGTATGTTAGACGTTTAGTAACAATTCACTCATCACTTCTAGATTTTTCAATGCTAGGGATTAAACCCAGCGCCTCCCAACATGGACAAGTGCTCTTCTTCTGAACTACACAACCAGCCCTTTTCATTTTAAGACAGGGTCTGTGGAGCCCAGGATGACCTTGAACTGGTGATCCTCCTGCCTCAGCTCACGAAGTTCTAGAATTACAGGCATGTCCTGCTTCTCTCACTGAGCAACTGTCTTTCACAGTAGTTCTTATGGTTGGCATATGAATTGCCCCTCACCGGCTCTTGTGTCTGGTGCTCGGTTGCCAAGCGAATGGATTTTGTGGAAGTGACTGGATGCTGAGGGCTCTGATCTAAGCAGCGGACTAACACCTTGGTGGAGCCACCTTCTCAGAGGGTGGAGAGTGGGAGGTGGGGCCAAGGTGAAGGAGGGAGGTCACTGGGAGCATGTTCTGGAGGGCAGTGTCTTGCCTGGGCCCTTCCTACGCTCTACTTTTTAGCTATCTCAGTGTGAGCTGCATTGCCCCACCATTCTCTCCCTACTATGGCACACTTGACATGGTTAAAACCACAAGCCAGAATAAATTCTTCTCCTTAAGTCGTTTGTGCCAGGTATTTGGCCGCAAGGACAATAAAATTAAAAATGCAGGTGAAGGCTGTCACATTTTGCCTAAATTGGCAGGTGTTCTTCTTTTTTTTTTTTAATATAGACATGCCTAGGAACTGGGTGTTTTGTAACCAATGTGTGCATTTAATGTGGGTGCTGATGAGAGGATTGGGGGTAGGGAGAAAGGATTGTGTGTTTTGATTATTTGCCTATTAATGTATTGCCATGGCTTGTCTTTTTCTCATTGAAAAGTGATGTCATGCTAAAGTCTATCATGATTTGGGATGAAGGAAATGTAAAGAAAGCTATTGTCTCTGTTTTAAAATGGGACTCAAGGTGATACACATTCTCATCACTAGTGGGTAAATTCACACACACACACACACACACACACACACACACACACACACACACACCTGTCTTACAGCCTCCTCTCTTAATGGCATTGTTTTTCGGCACAAGAAATAGTCACCATGGGAAGGAACTGCACGCTAAGGTACTCAGCCTCAGTCCAGCCCAGCCCAGCCATCAGCAGCATGAGATCAGTTGTTAAGTATCTGTTCAGCAACACTCTGCTCAGCATTTAGCTGGCCATCGTGTTCAAGCTGGTGAGAAACAACAGCCCTTCCCTTCACGTAATTCACACACCAATGAGAGACCAACACCAAACATGAGCGACCCAGATAAACATAGCTTCACAAACTACAGAGCATCCCTAAAGAAACCACAAGACACTTTGATAACATAAATCAGAGGCCGGACACTGCCTGGGGCACCGGAGACAGCCTTTCCTGATGATGTGACATTTGAGTTCAGTTTAACAAATCCAGTAAAACTGGTGGAAGGAGAGAGTTGGGTGGGAGCTGCTGAGCCAGGAACCATTTTCAAGAGGAAAGGGTCTATTTTAGGGAAAGACGTTAGAATGTGCAAAGGCCCGGAGGCCAAGGAGAATACGTTCGGTTTTCAGTCTAGAAAGGGAGGATCAAGGAGACCTGAAGAAGAGAGATTTATGAAATGAAACCAGACAAGTCCATGGTGAAGAAGTGATTTATCCTGAGTACCAAGGGAGGCTGCTACATTGTTAGTTTTAAAAAGAAGAATGAACAGAAATCTAATGGCGGCTCTGGGGAGTGCAAGAAATCCCTGCTTTAGGTCAGTATGCCCATAAAAACAGCACAGCAGAAACATGAAATGCTCTTTCAGAACACCTGGGGCTCGGACGGGTTCAGTAGTGAAGAGCGTACACTGCTCTGCCAGAGAACTGGAGTTCAGTTCCCAGCGACCACAGCTAGCCATTCTCAACCGCCTGTAACTCCAGCTCCGGGGTATCTGATGCCTCCAGCCTCTTTGGGCACCTGCACTCACGTATACATATATACATACATGCATGCAGAGAGAGAGAGAGAGAGAGAGAGAGAGAGAGAATTGTTAGGGCTTATTTCTACTAATACCCTAGAAGTAAAGTCATAGGCTATAAAGGTTAATTTCAACTGTCACCTCATGGGTGTATCAGTGAGATGTCCGCAGAGAAGCTTAACTAGGAAGAGAAGGCCCTGTAGACAACACTGCCCCGTGAGCCAAAGTCCTTAAATGAACAAACAGGGAAGGGGAAGAGGGCACCGAACACCAGCACCCAACTCTCTCTGCTTCCTAACTGTAGACACAATGCGACCCGCTGCCTCCCATGCCTACCACCATAGCAGAAAGCTGCTCTCAGTACTGGGCCTTTCCGACCTTGATAGACAATACCCCCTCAAGCCCAAATCAGCTCTTCTTATGTAGTTCTACCTGCTATTTCGTCACGTCATTGAGAAAATTAACTAAGACATGGGCTATAAGCAACATCCAAGCTCTACCCAACCCCCCTCACATGTAAACTAATAGGACTATACTGAAAGTCCGTCTCTCAGCCACTGAAGACTCCCTGGTTGCCCCCTTATCTGAATCAGTTTCAGACATGGAAACACGCTCCATTTAGTAAGGGTTTCCGGCTGAGTATAGGGAACCTCAGGGTCACATTCTAGCATTTAAGGAGTAACAGCCACTGAGGGTGGATATGTGTTTTTTCTGAGAATATTGCTCCTGGCCTCCCGTTGATAGAAGACAGCCACAGCTACAAAATAACAGGCTGTCCTTCCTCTGTGAAGGAAGATTGTGTCTGTGTGTTAGCCACAGCGTAGGAGGTGCTGAGCAACTCAGGCCGTCCCCCTGGTGACTGGAAGTGACTGAATGCAGCTGAGGGAGGGGGCTGGCTCTGTGGTTCCCACAGGAGCAAATATTAGGGAAATCGCCCACCCAGCCTGTCCTCTAGCCAAAAGCCACTCCTTTCCTAAATTTTGAGCCTGCTAAAGGAAATCCAAAAGAAAACAGGCTCAGAGGAGCACGAGAAATAAACCATGGCAGAAGCAGTGTGAACTTAGGAGTCTTGATATTCAGTTTCAGGGACAGGGACAGTGATGTACACCTATAATCCTGTCTCTCAGGAGCCTAAGACAGGAGGGTTGCAGTGAATTCAGGGCCAACCGATAACATTCCCTACCCCACTGTAGGGAGTCTCACATGGTCTAGTCTTTCAGGAATCAATTCAGCAGTCTATAACAATGGGCTTACTGGTGTGTACACATTTTTCTATCTATAATTCTCTTCCTAGAAATTTACCATAGGAAATAGTCGGAAACAGACAACACCCACAAATCCTATTACACACAGTGACCAAAGCTGGAAACAGTTTGTGTAGCCAGCTAGACAAATGAGAGAATAAATGTTAGTGTTGGCAGAGGTGAATTAAAGTCATTGTTCGTGATCTGTTTTAGTGTTTAAACATATTTTATTTCAGACAATCCATTTGAGATTTTTTTCCTTAAGAAATAACGCTTCCATTCCAAACATATATCAAAATACACAGCTCAAAATAACATCACGCAATTAATCTTAAGTCCCAGTATCATATGGCTGACAGGCCACACCTGGTTATGACAATGGGCAATAGATCTGAATTAACAGCCAAATTTGTTCATGTGTTTCCATTTCTAACCTATCCTTAAGGGAAAGCAGAAAGGACAAGACTCGGAAGGCTGAGGCAGGAGGATTACTATGAGTTCAAGGCCAGCCTAGGGTACAGTGTGAGACCCTGTCTTAAAAAAAATTTAAAAAAAAAAAACAAGTAGGCAGTAGTGGCATAACATGCGTTTGATCCCAGCACTCAGGAGGCAGAGGTGGGTGGATCTCTGTGAGTTCGAGGCCAGCCTGGTCTACAAAATGAGTCCCAGAATAGGTTCCAAAGCTACACAGAGAAACCCTGTCTTGAAAAACCAAAAACCAAACCAAACCAAAACAAACAAACAAACAAAAAACAACAACAACAAAAAAAGTATTCTGCCAACTGAGCCACACCGTCTACCCTTCTGTTTTGTGTTTTATTGTGCTTGGGATTATTCATTGGTTTTGAAGGACTAATTATGTCGTTTGTTGCCCAGGCTGGCCTTAAACTCCTGGCTGTCCTATTTCAGCCTCCAGAAGAGCTGAGACTGTGGGCATGCACTGCAGCTCCAGGCAGGAATCCAGTTGCTTGCAAGTTCATGATGTGAGTCTCAATACCAGAGCTGATCACGCTTTGCCTTTGGCCTTCCACACAGGCATTTCCCCCAAAGAGTGAGCTGCAGCTCTCTGGATGGATGCCCTGCTGATCATCTTCCTCTCCTCCTCTAGGCACAGCCTAGGGCAAACATCCCATAGTAAAGTGGTGTGAATTAACCCTGGCAGCTGGACGGAGTCAGCACCGCTTAGCAGGAGTCCAGAGCAGAGCTGAGGTGGAGAGGCCGATAGTGGAGATGCCTTTAGAGAACATTTAATGACATGGGAAGTTATAAGCCTATCGGTTTAAAAAGCATCCTATAAAACTGTCACAATGACACTTCATCTTCACATCTGTGCATGTCAGGGTTAAGGCAAAGGACCGTGGCTGCTGTTTCTGAGTGGTCATTACTTTTTAAGTACTTCTTACTTGGTAAAATGTCTACAAGCGGGCATGAAGTTTTGTTTTGTAAACAGGGAAAGTCCAGGACAATAAGGACTCTCCCACCCAAAATTAGCTGTTGTTTTTGTTTGTTCATTTTAAGGTTTATTTTGTTTCTAATTACATGCAGGGGTGGTGTGTGCACATTGGAGCACGTACCCATGGAAACCTGTTGTTCGAATCTTCGGATAGTTTTTTAATAAAAAACCCAGAGCCAGATATTGGGTGAAAGCTGAAAGATCAGAGAAGCAGAACAGCCAGCCACTAGTTCTTACCTCTATGAAATCCTCAGCCTAAAGAGAGTGAGTTCCTCTTTCCTCATGCCTTATATCCCTTTCTCTGCCCAAACACCATTTCCTAGGATTAAAGGTGTGTCCCACCACTGCCTGACCTCTATATCTAATCTAGTGACTGGCTCTGTCCTTTGATCCTCAGGCAAGTTTATTAGGGTACACAATATATCACCACAGAAACCAGAAGAGGGCAGCAGATAGGCTAGAGCTGGAGTTACAGGCAATTGTTAGTACCCAACATGGGTGCTGGGAATTGAACTAAGGTCCTTTACAAGAAGAGTATGCACTCTAACTACTGAATCATCTTTTCAACCCCTGTTCTTTTAAGCTCTTGCTTTCAAGGACATCACTTTGTAACAGGCTTTCTTTTGGGGCTACCATTTGACTCTCAAATCATGACATGAAGACTTAATATTGGTTATGAATGCTCAGCCTTATCTTATGCTCATTTCTTGCTAGTTCTTATAACTTAACCTGTTTCTCTTCATCTATGTTTTGCCTGGGGATTTTTACCTTTCTTTCCTTCTGTTTATCTTACTTACACTGCTTCTTGTTGCTGGAGGGCTTCTCTTCAGGTTCCACCAAGCCCCGCAGTCCCATAATCCACATATAAAATAATCACTCAGATGTTTATATTATTTATAAACTGTATGGCCGTGGCAGGCTTCTTGCTAACTGTTCTTTTATCTTAAATTAACCCATTTCTATAAATCTATACCTTGTCACATGGCTGGTGGCTTACCGGCGTCTTTACATGTTGCTTGTCCTGGCAGTGGCTGCAGTGTCTCTCCCTCCTTCTTTCTGTTTCCCCAATTCTGGTCTCTCCTTGTCCCACCTATACTTCCTGTCTGGTCACTGGCCATCAGTATTTTATTATATAGAGTGATATCCACAGCACTTCTCATGTCTGGCTGGCATCTGCCTGGCTTCTGGCCTGGAGTGTGTTCCTCTCTTTCTCTCTCTCTCTCTCTCTCTCTCTCTCTCTCTCTCTCTCTCTCTCTCCTTCTTTCCTCCTTCTTCTCTTCTCTTGTTCTTATCTTCTGAGACTAGAGTCCTCCTCCTATTTATTCTCTCTGCCTGCCAGACCCTCCTATCCTTCTCTCTGCCTAGCTATTGACCATTTAGCTCTCTATTAGACCAATTAGGTGCCTAAGGCAGGCAAGGTGAAATAAATGTAACAAACCTTTACACAGTTAAAGTAATATTCTTCAGCATAAACAAAGGTAACACATCTTTACATCGTTGAAGTAATATTCCACAACATCACTTAATGCTACTTTTTGTGTTCTTCAAAATTTGCATGAGCTTTGCCACATGGCCAGACCATACTTTTGCTAAATGTTAGATGTCTGCCAGCCACCTGGGTGCTTGGGGCAAACCAATTCACCTATTTTAACTACCGTGGGATTCATCAAACTAAGGTGGCATACTATACTTTGACTTCTACTGTCATGGTGACAAATTCCAAGCAATAGAAATTTAAGTAAGGGGGGGAAGGATTTACATTAGCTCACAGTGTAAGCAGGAATTCAGTCCATCCTGGTGATAGCATGGCCTTGGGAGTGGGAGGTGATTGTGTTGTTATCTGCAGTCAGGAAGCAGGGAGTAGGACTAGGTTATAAAATCCCAAGGCCCACCCCCACCATCCCCGGTAGCTCACTTTCTCCAGTGAGACTCCATAACCTTCTAGAACAGCACCACTAGCTGAGGACCGAGTGTTCATACACAGGAGATGCTTAACATTCAAACCCCAGTGTATATGAAATCTACACTGTATATGAACTCAGTTCCCTATGGGTAGCCAGGCATTCAGGCTCTTCCCAACTTTTCACTATTACAAACAATGCTGCAGTTATTAGAGGCCTTCATAATTAGGGAAGAATGAAGTCCTTGGGATCAAGACACCAACAACCATGTGAGCAGGAGAAAAAGATGGTGAGAGATACAGCTATGCCGGGAGAAGGGAACATGTCCCCGGCTGGAGTTTCCTCCTCGTTTGGCAGAGAAGGGGGGAAGCCCACCTGTCTGGTACTCTCTGATGCTCTGTCTATGTTCTGAGAGTCCACGGATAGGCACCCTCAGAGCTGGGCCTATACCTTTGCACTGATGATTTTCACAACTGGGTATGCACATAGAGGACGTCCACCTTGTGTCTCTTCCACAAGGACTTGAATAGTGTTTGGAACACAACCATCTCATTTGATTTGTTGAATATCACAAATACCTCATGTCAATCACAGTTCCCATTTTTTTCATTTGGGGGGATGGAGCACAGAGAGGTTAAGGAAATTGTTCAGAGCCGCGCAGTTAGTAAGGGATGGAGCCAGATTCAAACCCAGGCAGGATGACTCCAAAGTCCACATTCTTAACATCTGTACTGCCTCCCATAATTTTCCACTGGCCCAATCCTTATCTCATTCCCCTTTTACAGCCTTGCCTCTCCCCTGCTTCAAGGGAAAGGAGCAAGGTTGCCCAAGCTCTGAACTCTTGCCTCATCAGCAGAGTTACCCACCACTCCCTACAATCCCCCAAACGAACATTTGTGTTTGCAGGTCAGATCTTACATCAACTGTGTATTCCTTAACACACTCTAACGCCCTCTGCCTGGCCTTTTTCCCTCTTCAGGTGCCAGTATCCCGTCATCAAAAGCAGAAATCGGGAGAGAGGGAGCTTGCAAGTTATGTCTACTATCTCTACCGAAATCCACATAATCACTACTAAAAAATAGTCTGAAAATAATATGTATCAAACCTGCCAGCCTTTGGGAAGACTTGGGGTGCCATGCACATCTGTGGACCAAAAGGGTGGCATGATTTCTTTTATAATTGTTGAGCTCATTGCTCTGTGTGTGTTGGTGACAATAAATTGGGGAATGACAGCATCCAATTACTTCTCTTTATTTTCTCTGCATACAGCGTTTGCTTTTTGCTGGCTTGCTCTGTCCGCTACCGAGAGAACTGCGTTGGGAACAGCCACAGCTCAGATACGGTTTGTTTATTTCTTCCTTGCAGTTATGCCAAGTTTCTCTTGGCGTGGTTTAAAGCCATCTTATCAGTTGTCTACAATTTAGGGCTGTTCTGGGATCCTTTTGAATAGCTTTTTTTACCTGTTGACCAGGCTCACTTCCAAGTCTACTTGACCTGGTACTAATGTAGCCACACAGCCCTGTTCATTATTAGTGTGGTTAAAATGTGTCTCTCCCAGACCACACTTGAGTTGCCTCTCCTCCAGCCTGAGAAATCTTGTCTCGTAGCTGCACTGTTCACTCCCCATCTTGGATTCCTAAACTGTTGTAGCAAATGATCCCAAACCCAGTGCCAGGGATGGCAGAATCTGTTCCTCGGAGGTCTGGGGGCTTGAAGTATAAAATCAAGGTGCTGTGACCACATAGCTTAAAACACAGACCTTCGCTGGAATTCTTCAGCATCTGTCTCCGCAAATGCTTCTTGAGCTCATCTTCTCACACTGGATTGCCTCTTTCCTAGTTTCATTTATAGTACCTAAAAAGAAGGCAGAAAAGGAGCATAGGTCTGGTGATCGGATGGCTGAATACCCTAACTGACATTATAGAACCCTCATCCAGTGACTGATGGAAGCAGATGCAGAGATCCATGGCCGGGTCCCAGGCAGAGCTCCAGGAGTCTGGTTGACTAGAGAGAGAGGAGAAATTCTATGAGTAGGAGATATCGAGACCATGATTGGAAAAAGTACAGAGACAACTAACCAAACTAGTCGAAATACATGAACTGTGGACCAATAGCTGAGGAGCCCCCATGGTACTGGACTAGGCCCTCTGAATAAGTGAGACAGTTGTTTAGCTTGAACTGTTTGGGGGTCCCCAGGGAGTGGGATTGGGACCTGTCCGTAGTGCATGAGCTGGCTTTTTGGAGCCTAGTGCCTATGGTGGGACACCTTGCATAGCCTTGGTGCAGGGAGGAGGGGCTTGGACCTGTCTAGGCTAAATGTGCTGGGCTCTGCTGACTCCCCATGGGAGACCTTGCCTTGGAGGAGGGGGGAGTTGGGGGTGGGTTGGGAAGAGGGGCTGGGGGTGGGAGGAGAAAGGACAGGGGAATCTGTGGTTGATGTGTGGAATGGGTGGGAAATCTCTTAATTAAAAAAAAGAAGAAAGAAGAAAAAGAGGAGCATAAGGTGCAGCTCTCCCCATCTCAACCACTGTGGTCATTTCACGAGGAGAACAGAAGAAAGGCAGCATTTGGTACAAATCTACTGTGACTTTTTATGTGTTTGTCACATGACCCTCTTTAAAAAAAAAAACACCTTAGGCAAGGAACTAATGAAGAGTCCTTGTTTTTGCATATTTTCTGAAGTTACAGCCTCAGCAACTGCACCTAGCATATGTTCCGCCCAAGAAAGCATGCTAATTGTACATGAAACAGAAAGCCTTGAAAATGTAATGAGAACTTGCCCATCGGACCGGCACCGTGCAGAGAGTCATTTCTCCTGAGTGACCCTCAGCCTTCTTGTTCATTGTCACTTCTCATCAGGGTAGGCTCCCAGATGGCTCTGTCCAGGTGTCCTGATACATTTCAAAAACCAGGCCTTTACCATCCAAACAAATGTTTTCCTGACTCTGGAAGGGTTCCTCCGAGAACTCGCGTGCTACATGCTCAGCACCAACGGTTAGTTGGACTCTGCAGAACTTTCCAGAAGACTGCTGCAGAATTAATATTCATCTAACTATATCCATTCCTGCTGTCATTTGAAGGAAGGAAGGAAGGAGGGAGGGAGGGAGGGAGGAAGGAAAGAAGGAAGGAAGGAAGGAAGGAAGGAAGGAAGGAAGGAAGGAAGGAAGGAAGGAAGGAAGGAAGGAAGGAAGGGAGAGGTTACTGAGTGGGTAAAGCATGCTCGCCTGCCATGCAAACTTGATGACCTGAGTCTGGACCCCAGGAACCCATGGGGCAAAGCTGGACACCGCAGCTCAAGTCTCTATGACCTCAGCACATCCCCATGGGGAGAGGAGAGGTCTAGACAAAAGTCTTAGAAGCTCATGAGTCAGCTAGCATGAGTTACACAGTGATGAAGAGACCTGGTCTTAAGAAAAAACTGTAAAGGTTACAAGTAACACTCAAAGGTGATCCTCTAACTTCTACACACATGCTATGGGATGCATGGACACACACACACACACACACACACACACACACACGCACGCACGCACGCACGCACGCACGCACACGCACACGCACACGCACACGCACACGCGCATGAATGCACGCACACACACATCAAATGGGCACATTATGTGCCTATTCAGAACGGAGTTTCTAAGGCTTTGTGTTTCTTGGACTGCAATGGATATTGTTACAGATAGGGGAAGCTGCATTTGTAGAGGCCTTGAACTGTGAAAAAGTAAACACAAAAGCTTGGGCTGTGGCCACTGGCAAGCAAGGGAGTCTTTAAAGAAGGTAATTCAAGCGCAAAAAGAAGAGCAGAAAGCTGTTAGTTAGGGAAGAAACAGGAGCCCCCGGGGCCCAGTCAGCCAACAACTCAACCCAGGCAATAATGGATGCTTTTCCCCATGGAAGAGCCACTCTGGAAGGGCATTGTCACCTAGAGGCCAGCACCCAGACCAAGCCACTGGGTGGTCTAGTCTCGCTGTTGCTCATTTGCAGCCCCACAGGGAGGTAGCAGGTCCCCCAATATCTTGCAAATTTAACTGAGGCTGTCATGTATGGAAAAGGGAAGAGAGACCAGTGATTCCCCTACCCTCTGTCCTTCCTTCTGGAGCCTCACCATGGAATGTCGACATTACCGGAAGTGCTTGTATCATGTCAGGTCTCTCATTTCAATAGCGTGTGTCAAGTTCTGAAAGAATAAATTTTAAAAAAAAGTGTAGGTTAAAACCTACTTAATGCAACTTAAGGAGCAAAAGACTCCTTTGGGCTCACACTTTGAGGGGATATGTTATGTCCACAATGGAAGGAAAGGCGTGGAGGCAGGAGAATGCCCACATGTGGATGGATCAGGAAGTAAAGAAAGGAGATGGTTGATCATATGGCTTTCTCTTTTCCCACCTTGTATTCAGTCTAGAACCCCAGACTGTGGGGATAGGTCCTGCCAACATTTAGGGTATGTCTTCTATCCTCTGTTAGTATTCTCTCACAGACACCACAAAGGTGAGCTTCACCAACGCCTTAAGTGTTTCTTAAATCCAGTCAAGTGGCCTAGACCTTACTACAATCCCCTCTGTTTCGGCCAGGCCTGCTGAGCATTGGGATTATAGGTGTATACCACCACACCTAGTCCTCTGGAATCTTAGCCATCTGGTCCCTGAAAGACAAGATAGGACAGTGTAGTCGAGAGGACTGTAATAAGCCAGGCATGGTAGTGTGTGCTTGTAACCTCAACACTGGAAGTGGGAGGATGGGCTGCAGTTCCAGGCCAGCCTGGACTATACGGTGAAACCCTGTCTCCAAAAATAAAAACACCAGAAACATCTCCCTGGGATTGCTGCAGGAAGTGGGATGATGCTATAAGTGAAAACATTTCAAATAAATGGCTCCTGGACCTCCTCAGAGCCCAGGGGCTGACTGCAGCAGCTGTGCAGGTATGCTTAATCCATAAAAGCCATCCACCCAGGGCTGGAAATGCAGCTGCTACCTGCTTAGCAGCCATGTCCAAGGCCTTTGTTTCAATCTACAGCATAAGAGAAAGAGACAGAGACAGAGAGAAAGTTGTAGGCTATCCATCAAAGAAGACTACTCGGACACAGTTTTAAACCAATAGAAGTCTTTATTAGCTAGCTGATAACTACACTGTGCGTTCGGGATCCCAGTGTTAGCCCTGAGCCTTTCTCAAGGTAAATTTTTAAGCACAAAAACTATATTCTGCGTTCACATACTCCATTTAACCAGAAGCAGAACTACAGAAGCCCAAGAGCAATGCTAGTACATTTAGAGACCTTCCCAGAACGGTGGATTTTGATAGATTCGGTCTTTGTTTTCACGTTGGCAGGTGGTGATGTTTAACATGCTGAGTTTTGTGGTCTAGATGGTACTTCCATCACGGTATCAGCTGTGCTCAGGTCTGAAGGCCTGTTACAAGAAAAAGAGGAAAGAGGGAGGAAAGGAGGGAGGGACGGAAGGAGGTAGGTAAGCAGGAAGGCAGCAGGCAGGAAGGCAGGCAGGCAGACAAACAAGGGCCGAGGAATTGGTTCAGTTAATAAAGTTCTTGCTTACCACACAAGCATGAGGACCTGAATTCAATCCCCAGAATCCACATTTAAAAAGCGAAGCAGCACAGTGGCACATGCTTGTAATTCCAGTGCTAGAGAGGCAAAGACAAGTGGATCTCTGGCACCTGCTGACCACCTAGAGACCCTCTCTCAAAACTCAAGGGGGATGGTACCTGGGGGTGACACCTCAGTGTGTAGACCCTGTCTTCCATACACATGCACCCCCACCCACATGTAAATATGCACAGGCATGCAGACACAAGAGAATATAGCCGAACTCTTCTCCTGTTTCCTCATTTCTAATGTTTCTACTGTGTAAGTGATCAAATGAAGTGTTGTGAATTATTTGAAAGTCCAAGAAGGAAGGTACTTTCCAAATGAAGTATTGTTTTTTGTTTTTTAACCAATAAGTCTGTTATATTAACAAAAGAAAAAGGTGTCAACAGGGTCATACCTTCCCGCTTGGCCCTGGGGAGGAACCTATCTTGGCTCTTCCTAGACTCAGATGATCTGGACATTCCTGGGCTTCTTGCATCATAACACCAGCCCATTGTCCTATGGCTATCTTCCCTCCGCCTATGATCTAAATTTTCCTTTCTTCTAAGGACAACAGATGTAGGGCCTACCCTGCTCCAGTATGACTTCTTCTGAATTTGAATATATCTGGAAAGACCTTCTTCCAAATTAGGTCATACCCAGAGGCCTTGAGGGGGAGAACCTGAACTTTTTAATCCATTGCAATCCATTTACATAGAGCATAATTCCAGATGCTGTTGGAGACAAGTTTCTAAGCCCACGGGTTGGGGTACCTGGTGCATCTTCATGTGGTCTTTACAGAGCACAGTTATAGAAATGAAAATCCAGCTTTCAATTCTCACTTCAGTAGTGGAGTTAAGCTGTCCATTAGAAAGCATCAAATCATTTGTTGTCATTTGTTTTCTTAATCTTAACCATTGTGTTTAGTCTAGATATTAATCCTCTGTCAGATACAGAGCTGGCAAATATTTCTCTCCTAGTTTGGGTGTGGTTGCTTTATAGAGACTTGTAGTTTGATGAGGTCTCATTTGTTCATTGTTGGTGTTGATTCCTAAGCAAGCAGAGTCTTGTTGAAAAGGTCATATGTGCCTATGTGGTAAAGTCTCGGGTTTCACATTGCAGTTGCTGGTCTATTTGGAAGTGATTCTCGTGCGGCAAGAGATGAGGGCCTAATTTCACTCTTCTACATGTGGGTATTCAGTTTTCTAGCACCATTTATTGAAGTTTTTTTCTCCAGTGTGTGTTTTTGGCATCTTTGTGGAAAATTGTGGCTGTAATCCCATGGATTTATATCCATTGATAAACATGTCTGCTTTTGTTTCATTATCATCATACTTTTATCACATTGTTCTGTGGTATAACTTGAGATCAGGTATAGGAATCCCTCCAGGAACATTCTATGTGTTCAGGGTTCCTTCAGCTCTCCAGGAACTTTTGTGCTGCCATATGAATTTGAAGATTTTTTTCAAGGTCTGTGAAGAATACATGGGGATTTTGATTGGATTGCTTTGAATCTGTAGATTTTTTTTTTTTGGTTGGATGGTCATTTTCACAGTATTAACTCTACCAATCCATGAGCATGGTAGCTCTTTCTATCATCTAGTGTCTTCCTTAATTTCTTTCTTCAGGGACTTAAAGCTTTTGTTGTAGGAATCTTGTACCTCCTTGGTTAGGTTTACTTCAATGTTATTTATTTATGATTCTATTGTGAATGGGATAATTTCTTCCACTCCTTTCTCATTATACTTGCTATTGGTAATTTTTTGTATGTGTGTTTTGTGTCCTGATACTTTGCTGGGGGTTTCAGGTGGAAATAATTTGGGATCTTTTATGGATAGTGTCCTATCATCTGCAAATAGGGATAATTTGACATCTTCCTTTCCTATTTGTGTCTTGCCTTGTTGCTCTAGCTAGGAACCCCAGACCTGTATTGGGCAGGAATGGAGGCATCAGATAGCCTTGTCTTGTTCCTGGTTTTTATGGTATTGCTAACATTCAAGATGATGTTAACAATGGGCTTGTCATATATAGTTTCTATTATGTTGAGGTATATTCTTTCCAGTCTTATTCTCTCTAGGACTTTTATCATGAAGGAATGTTGGGTTTTGTCAAAGACCTTTTCTGACTCTATCGAAATGACTATATCATTTTTGTCTTTAACCCTATTTAAATGATTTATCACATTTATCAATTTGTACATTTTGAACCTTATCTAAATCTCTGGATAAAGTCAACTTGATCATGGTGGATGGTCTTTTTGGTGCGTATCTATAATCAGTTTGTAAGTATTTTGTTGAGAATTTAAAAATCTATGTTATTTAGGGATATTGGGCTATAGGTCTTGTCTAAGTTAGGGTTTTCTGTTGCTGTGAAGAACACTATCATCATGGCAACTCTTATAAATAAACATTTAATTGAGGGGCTTGCCTACAATTTCAGAGGTTCAGTCCATTATCATCATGATGGGGAGGGAGCATGGCTGTGTGCAGGCAGACATGGTGCTGGAGCTGAGAGTGCTACATCTTGCAGGCAACAGGAAGTTGACTGACTGTCACACTGAGGGAAGCTTGCTCAAAAAGAGACCTCAAAGCCTGCCCCTATGGTGACACACTTCCTCCAACAAGGCCACACCTCCAACAAGTGCCATTCCCTTTGGGGGCCATTTTCTTTCAAACCACCACATTCCCTTTGGGGCCACCAAGGGCTTATTGCCATATCATAATGCAAAAATGCATTCAGTCCAACCTCAAAAGTCCCCATAGCCTATAACAGTCTCAAACTTATTTCAAAGTCCAAAGTCTCTTCTGAGATTCATGCAGTCTCTTAACTGTAATCACCTGTAAAAATTAGAATCAAAAAGCAGATCACATACTTTCAACACATAATGGCACAGGATATACATTACCATTCCAAAACGCAGGGAAGGGAGCATAATGAGGAAAGACTGGACCAAAGCAAGACCAAAGACCAATGCAAGATCCAAACTCTGCATCTCCATGTCTGATGTCAAAACACTCTCCAGGTCTCCAGTTCTGTTCGCTTTTGTTGACTGCCACACTCTTCTTTCTCTTGGGCTGGTTCTACTCCCTGTTAGCAGCTCTCCTCAGCAAATATCGCACGATTCTGGCGTTTCTAACATCTTGGCTTCTCCAAGGCAATCCAGGTTTCAACTTCACAGCTTCACACAAGGGCCTCTCTTCTAGGCCTCCAATTAGGGACACCCCTGACACATGCCCTTGCCTCAGCGACTTTCGTCCATAACTCCCTTCTGCTGTCCTTAACTCTAAAGCCAGCTGAAGCTGCTGAGTTCTGCTGCTTGCTGGGGCTGGAGCATGGTACCCTTGTTCAACTACATTTTCATCAGCTTTCTGTCTTTCACTGCCTAAACTTGGCTGTCCTGAAACTTGCTCTGTAGACTAGGCTGGCTTCAAATCAGAGATCTAGCAGCCTCTGCCTTCCCGGTGCTGGGATTAAAGGTGTGCCCCCACTACACCTGGCTTTTCTTCTGTTCCTTTTCCCAAGTTAGAAATTTAGCTGAGTGGGATCTTGCCCTGAGGTCACCACTCCCTTTATTCCATTTCTTAATCCGTTTATCTCCTTGAAGAGAGGACTTAGCTGCATTCCATTTTCTGGTGCCCTTTTTCTTCTCAAATATTTTTCCTTGTTCAATTTGATCCTTTTGATTATATATCTTCATTAGAGTTACCACTAATACCCACAGGACAGATTCTACATTAGGCTATTTTGAGATTTCTTCTGCCAACAGAATTAATCCAAAACTCTTCACTTTGGCCTCAGGCAGACTCTTCAGACAAAGGCAAAAGGCAGCCACTTCCTTCACCAAAATATCACAAGAATGATTTTTACACAATACACTAAAATTCTTCTCCTCTGAAACCTTGCTCCTACTAGTACGGCCCATTAAGCAGTGCTTAAAGCATTCCACTGCTTTCATAACTCAAAGTACCAAAGTCCAAATTCCTCCAAACACATGGTCAAGCCTATCACAACAATACCAGGACTGTTATCAACTTCTGTCTAAGTTAGAGTTTTCTATTGCTATGAAGAGACACCATAATCACAGCAACTCTTATAAATGAAGCATTCAGTCCCTCATCATCGTGATGGGGAGCATGGCAGCATGCAGGCAGATGTGGCTGAGAATCCTACATCTTGCAGGCAACAGGAAGTTGACTAACTGTCACACTGATGGAAACTTGAGCAAAAGAAATCTTAAAAGCCTGCCCCCACAGTGACACACTTCCTCCAACAAGGCCACACCTTCTAATAGTGCCATTCGCTTTAGAGGCCATTTTAATTCCAAACCACTATAGGTATATTTGTTATTGTTTTTAATCTCACTTTTGTATTAGAGTAACATTGTAAAGATTGCAAGCTGGTGCTTAACTGTGATTAACTAGATTGCAAGCTAGTGCTAGGAGAGAAGTCATCAATAGTTTTCCACAGCTCTGAACCACATGAGCTAGAGTAACAACAGACATAGCAAATATGTTCATTGGTGCTATAATAGTACAAATTTTGTGTGGCTTTCAAACTGGATTTAGGATCTACTTCATAAAAGATAACCCAGATTTGGTACAGCAGCGTTTACAGTAAGACCTTGGCTGGAGAGGTCATAGGCCCTAGGATAGAGCCTACTGGTATGATTTTACTAAAGGAACATAGTATCAAACTGCTTCTAAATGCTTGTTCTTATACTCAGAAATAAGGACATCTGCCACCCCATCAGAGATGCTTCCACATGCAGTGAACACAGAGACTCACAGCTAGTCATGTACAGACAGTAAGCGATAAGTGACTGTGGACTGCTCAGCCCTAACTGGGGCATCTATAACATAGGTCCTCTCCCAAGGCTTGTGGAACATCATGGAAGTGGGAGAGAGAGAAAGAGCAAAAGCAAAAAGGGCAGCTATGAAGTGCAGTCCTATGGGCCATCACAACCATGAAGTCCCAGCAGCTATAGTTGTCTGCACAAGACCTAAGCAAGATCAAGCCAGTCAACACGGCAGCCTGGACAGGGGAGGGTCTCATGAGACCCCACCCCTAAGTGAAGAACTTAGAGCAAGTGGTAACTGTTGAGTCAGTTTTCTCCAGCCATATGACCCACTGTCGGGTGTCTATGATCCAGAGGATGGTCCTGCACTTCTGTGCATGTGAGCAGCACGAGTTGGACTCAGAGGGTTAGGAGGAGGAAAACGAGGGGGAAGGGGAAGAGGAGGAGGAGGAGGAAAAGAGGAAGTAAACTTGGAAGAAAACTGCAAGGGAGTGTTCCAGGAGGGGTTGCGGGATGGAGTAGGAAGCGGATACAACCAAAATACATTGTATCCAGGTATGAAATTACCTAAGGGGACAAAGTCAACAGGGAGAGGTGTTTCATACTCGTAATCACAGAACTTCCAAGTTAGAGGCAAGAAGATCAGAATTTCAAGGTCATCCTTAGCTATACAGCAAGTAAAGAGTCAACCTAAGCTGCTAGAGATCCTGTCTCAGGGAGAGAAAGATAGAAAGACAGAGACAGAGGGACAGAGAGAACCAAGGAGGCTGAGGCATGAATTCCAGGAGTTCCAGACCAGCCTTTAAGATTACCTTGTAAATTGGAGGCCTTGGAGGCCAATGTCAGTTACAAAGTGAGACCTTGTTTCAAGGGGGAAAGAAATGAATGTCTGAATCTTGTACTCTCCTTCTCATCAAATAATAAAAGTATTGGTATAAACTTGGGCTCATTCCTCCAGTCCCATCTGTCAAAGTAAAGAAATAGCCCTGCAAATCCTTGCCTCCTTACTGTGACTGAGGAACTGGCAGATGTGAAATGTTACCAGATTTGAGACTTGACCATTGCTAATTTCAGCATCATCTGGCTTGGGGGAGGGGAGTGGCTATTAAGCAACAGACATAATAAATCCATTACCTCGCAAGGTAGTTCTAGTGGCTTTAATCCCACAATCTTTCTGATGTTACCCCGAGGCCTTTTAACTTTGGAGCTACTTAGCAATGAATATTGACATTACTATCATGATGGCAAATACGGAATGTCAAGAGTTCATTGGGTTGGATGACTCACCTAGGGACAATAAAGATGAGGTCAGCCCTACATAGAACCCTCCCTAGGGTGATGGTTCCTGCATCATTGGTGTTATCTCTAATGGTCTGCTGCTTTATACAAGGATACTTTCTGCAGTTCTGGGGATCTGATTGATTCTAGAGTGTAGGGACCAGGAGATGTTCCTTTCATAGGTATGGAGCCTGATCATGGCGTGGAATGTGGGAAAGGAAACGGTTGTGATTTCTGTATTTATTATGCCAGTCATTCTGATCATCTGGCAATCATATGAACATAATGAGAAAGACCACCCATGTGAGTCTGCTCTTCCCCAGTTTGAGAAAGTGAGAATTCCATCTGCTCACCTGCCACTCTCAGAAAGTGCTCTGTTGCCGGTGACCTCAGGGGATTGGGAATGTGTATGTGTCTGCGTGTATTTTGGTTGGTGTTTGTCTTGATGAACCACTGAGTAAAGGGTCCGTTCTTTTCTTCCTGCCTTCTCTTTGTTCAGCACCATTAAGACTCGCTCTTGCTGCCTCAGTCACATCCCCATTGGAAATTTTAACCATGTTGCTCTAAGCCTCTAGAAACCAATGCTCCTAAGCAAGAGAGTTTTGAACGGTTTCAAAACACTTTCAAAAAGAATCCAATAGTTGTCTGCTATGGCCTGGATGTTTATATTCCCCCAAATTTCTCTTGTAAAAGCCCTAACCTCTAAAGTGACAGCTTTAGGGAAATGATGAGCTCAGGAGGGCTCCACTCTTGTGAATGGAGTTGTGTTCTTATAAAAGAAACTCCTGAGAGCTACCTTCATTCCACCAGGTGAGATAACAGAAGAAGGCATCATCTCTGCAGAAGAGAAAGACCCTTCACCCAACCTTGAATCCATCAGAGCCCGATCTTGGATTTCTGGGTCTCCAGAACAGTGCTGCCCTGATATAAATTCCTTTATGACAGTCAGAGTGGATGAAAATGCTGTATGAGCAGAGAAAAGCAAACAACACTCAGAAGTCTGCTCCCACCCAGCCCTACAGGGTGCCTATTGGAATAGATTGTTTGTTTGTTTGTTTGTTTGTTTGTTTGTTTGTTTGTTTGTTTTTAAAAATCCACTGGTGGGTGGAGCATGAGCATTTACTATAGTTTCAGAAGCACCCACTAAAGTCACATGTCTATTTGCTGTCAAACAAAGGCTCCATTAATCCTTGCCTTCTGATGCCTCTAGAGCAGTCATTCATTACTAAGCACTGGTATTTCACAAGGTCTTTAAAAAAGAAAATGATCCCAATTTAGTATGCTCAGTCTGTTTTGTTAAGTAAGAATGTTTAAAAAAACATTCAATATAATTGCTATTATATCCACGAAGGGAAGGTCAGAACTGGCTGAGGCTGAGGAGCTGGGGCAGTCAGTAAAGTGTTTGTCATAAAAGCCCGAGTTCAGATCCCCATCAGCCAAGTGTGGGGAGCACACCTGTAATCCTCGCGCTGGGGAAGTGAGGTAGGAGGGTCCCTGGGGATCCCTGACAGCGAGTCTTGAGGAAATGGTGCACTCGAGGTTCAGTCAGCCCAGAAGGAAGGAACAAGGAGTCAGGGAAATGGCTCCATAGTTAAGAGCACTTACTCTTCTTGAAGAGGGCCCAGGTTCAACTCTGTGCACCCACATGACAGCTCACAACCATCTGTAAGTCTGGCTCCAAATGATCGGATACCCTCTTCTGGCTTCCATGAGCTTCTACACACATGTGCTGCACATACATACTCTCAGAAACACATCTGTGCACAGAAAATAAGCAGGTTTAAAAAATATAAGGGAAGAGTGAGAAAGGAAAACACTCAAATCCACTTCTGACCTCCACACGTATACACACACACACACATACACACACACACACACACACACACACACACACACACACACACACACACACACACACACAAAGCCAAGCATGGTGGCTCACTCCCAGAATCCCAGCATGCAGAAGGATAAGGCAGGAGGTTTGCCGTGAACTCAAGGCCAGCCTGGGTTATCCAATGAGTTCTAGCCTCGACAGTAAGATCCTATCTCAAAAACAGGAAAAAGAATAAACGTCCTATCAATGAACACTATTATTCTTTAATTAAAGACACGGGAACTCAGCTCCCCTGCATGACAACTCAGTGATTTGGGGCAAGTTCCTTAACCTCTCCATGCTCTTGGGGCCACATCTGCAGAATAAGGAGTCAACAAGACTTGAGTGGCTTTTAAGGATTAAATGGGGATTAGCAATGAGTCTTTGTTTCAACAAACCTGTAATTTATCCCAGCACTGTTGTTAGTTTAGTTACTCGAACTACAATTTGCAACTGTAACTATTCCTGGACAAGGTATATGTGCCACAGGTTTTTTGAGACCCCTCTAAGACTGAGTCAAAGTCTCCATAGCTTCCTTCAAAGAGTCATGGGGAGAAAGGGAGCCAGGAGACCCCTCACAGAGGAGGGGAGATCTTGGGGGGACATTAGGGAATATAAGATCTTTTAAAAGGAATGAACTAGGCTGTTAGATGAGAACTAGACCGAGTGACAGTGCCGTGTCTAGCACGTGCAGGTTAAAGTCTAGAAGCCTGAACTCTCTCCCATCACCTTCGGTTAGCCTGCTTATTGATTGAAGAACCGGCTTTCATCAAAACAGCAGTTTCTTTTTGCTAATCCACCTCCATTTGTAAGAGCAATCCTAGAGGAAAGTCTCTCCAGTTCTGACCCTGACCTGAAGGAGATGTGCTTCCAGTTCTGGGGGGAGGGGGGGAGGGTTGGGGGGTTGGGGGGAGGAGACGTAGCAGACAGCTTTCAGTAGATCCTGCACAGAGCTGTTGAGGACATCATGGTATCCAGGCGACAGGATCCTAGTTGAGGCCCCTTGCAGCTGTGTTAGGTCCAGCATGGCATCACCGGGAACTCAGATGCAGCCATAGGGCTGATGGCAAGTCTATATTTAGACAAGTTCCCCAGGGCAATGGTAAGAAAGTGCACTACGATATGAGAAGCACTACCGCAACCCAACTCTTTAAATAAAAGTACACCAGAGATGATGAGCTTCAAAACCCTCCATGATGGCATGATGGCCTAGCACCCATCTTCATGGGACCACATTTATTGCTCATCTGTGTATAGAGGATAACAGCTGCCCACAGACAGAAGGGCTGTTCCATAGAGCTTTACAACTGCCCTATTACATTACTTGCAAAAGAACCAACTGCCCCACCAAGACTTTGATATTTCCAATAACCTGTAACATCTGGCTTTTTTTTTTTTTATCATTTGTGCTTTTATAGGCGAGCTCAGAGACCATAGATGGATTGTCTGGATCACTCAAGTTCAAGCTCAGAGCTCCTTCTTGACGTCCCAAAGCCCATGACCTGCCACAGCTGAGAAGAGGATCCCATATGGACCATTCAAATTCCTGGTCACCCAGGACCAGTTGATTACAAGAGCTGTTTCCAACTCCAGGGCCTTAATTTCTACCTGCAGCTGCAACAATCCATTCAGTTCATACATTTCACAACAGGTCTACTGTGGTGGCCCACAGAGGCTTCCTAGTGAGACCTTACTCAGGGTCAGAGAATCTGAGCTTGCTTTAACCATCAGGGCTGCATAATAGGATGATTTGCCAAGGGGCATGTTTACCAGGTGTTTGGAAGGGTCTACACTTGGCTGTATGGTGTGCTTTGATCTAGCAAGGGGGAAGTCTTTTGCCTCTCCCCTTGGCATATTATAAAAAGCCCTTTTGAATAAAGCTCTGGGCAGCTGGGTATTGACCCAGAGCCCTCCCAAAGCCATTCTGTGTCCCTGTCTTTCTTATCATCTCTTTCTATCTTTCTATCTAATACTTCCTCATTCCTCTCTCCTCCCCCCAAGAACCTTGGAAAGGTGAAAGCAGGTTGGAGCTGGACTCTTGACAGACTCCCACAATCTACTCCTTACAACCTTCAGTTCTTTACACTTTAAATCTAGTTTACATACACTGACCAGAAGCCCGGCTCTGGGGCTGATTCATCACCTAGCTCAGAGGTCTTTAAGTCATTACCTGGGGTATTGTTGTTAGGGCAGCGACTAAGCCTGTTCCAGGTCTCATGGAGCTAAGTGGAGTTGCTGAAACTGTGAAGTCACGAGGGTTTCTAGCAAACAGGTGAGCAAGGGCACCACAGTGCAAGAGGTACAAGCAGGGAGAGACTGAGCTGAGTGAACTTGGAAGCATCCTTGGGGAGCAGGGGCTTCGGTAACCTGGCTCCCAGAGGTGAGAAATAGGGAGCTAGGCTAGCTCCTTCATAGCTGTGGAGCTCCAGGGGCTATAACTAAAAGCCAAATTGCATTAGAAAGGAAATGTAGGCATCTGGATCCACATGGGCAGAAGGGACATTGACATTTCTCAGATCACCTGGTCAGTGTGCTAGAGTCATTACTGTAGCTGAAGTTTTCTCTGGTCCTGCCCAACCCCACAGACCCTGCAGCCCTTATAAAAATAATCACTCAGAAACTTATATTAATTAAAACTGCTCAACCATTAGCTCAGGCCTACCACTTACTAGCTCTTACACTTAAACTCAACCCATTTCTGTTAATCTATATGTCACATGTGTTCTGTGGCTTTACCTGTGTGTCATTACATGCTGCTCCCTGGACAGTGGGCTGGTGTCTCCTGACTCCGCCTTCCTGTTCCCAGAATTCTCCTTGTCTGTTTATTCCACCTATATTTCCTGCCTGGCTACTGGCCAATCAGCATTTTATTTATCAACCAATCAGGGCAACACATTCACAGCATACAGAACATCCCACAGCACCTCCCCTTTTCTGTCTAATCAAAAAGGAAGGGTTTAAGTTTAACATAGTAAAATTACATATAACAAAACAGTAATCAAGCAAGAATTACAGTTATAATATCTAGTCTATTTGTATTTGGCAAAATTAATGAAAATATTCTATCTAGTCTATATTTGTGAGTCTAAAGTTTTATATCTAATTTATCTTTTATCATAACCAAGGAAAATCATAATTATAACTGTTTAGTCTTTAACTACATCAAAGACCTCAGAAGGATATAATATTACCTAAGAAAACAGGAAGAGCACTGTAAGCAACTTCCAAAACTCTGGAAATGACAGAGACAGCTACCTGCCCGGACAGTCAACAAAGTTCCTCTACAATGTTGGAGCATCCATCTTTAGCCCATAGGCCTAGTCTCTCAGCCACTTTTCTCTGTGTCCTGTAGAATATCTGGCAGTCTCTTCTGTGAAGCAGGAACCTAAAGGACCATTTTGCCTTGCAAAGTTCAGTGATCACCTTCCTATGGGTCCTTCATGTCTAACATTTTGTCAAGCAGTCCAGGCAAGAACAGTTTCTTCCCAAATGGCTACTTTTGCCAAGAGTAAGATAAACTCCTTATGGAGTGTCTTTGATGACCATCTTTCTCTTTGAAGTAAATTGGTGCTGCCAGGAGCAGATGTGTCTCATTGTCCAGAAAGTCTAAGTTTTTAAAACATTTTAAATGCCGTATTCTGTAGGTCTTTGAAGTGTTTGAAGATTACCTGCCTAATTGAAATATATCTATGTATACCTAGAAAACTTAACTAACATGACTGTAAGTTTGATTATCATAGGTGACTAATTATTAATCTGTATTTCTCAACTATACACTACAATTTCTGGGGAAAGCTGTCAAGGTCACACAGCCAGTTGTTGACAGCCACTTCTGAGGTAGATCATCGAATCTACTCTGAGGAAAAAGATAAAGAAATAATAGGATAAATGGGTAGATGATTGAATCTACACTAAAAAGAAAAAGGGGAAGATATAAAAATGACAAGAGGTAGATTATTGAAACTTTTATGAAAAGAAAAAAGAGAATATGAATATAATAAGATAAAAAGATCAATTTTTGAATCTACTTTTAAAAAGGAACTACTTGTTTTAAATAGGATAAGCAATGAAAAATTTTTTGTTTAAGTTTATCAAATGTTACTGGACTGGACATTGTTAATCTGTATAATGGAGTTTTTGTCTGAATCTGTCAAATGTTAATGGGCTAGACATTGTTAATGTAATTTTTGATTGTATATATTGTATATACTTATTGGATAGTTTTTCTTGTGTTAGTTATAAGCTTTTTAAAATTTTAGACAAAATAAGGGGAAATGTGGTGGTATTGTGTTCCCCCAAAATATTGTGCACCCTAATAAACTTATCTGGGGTCAGAGACAGAACAGTCACTAGATACAAAGGCTAGAAAATGGTGGCACTCACACCTTTAATCCCAGCACTTGGGAGGCAGAGCTAAGCGGATCTCTGTGTGTTCAAGGATACAGCTAGCATGGAGACACACGCCTTTAATCTCATTACCAACCATAGAAGACCTGGAGGTCTGTACAGACAGGCAGTGACGAGGAGGTCCTGTGGTTGGGTTTACAACCAATGAGAAGGCACAATAGAAAGTCGATAAAAAGGACAAACACACAGGAAGTAGCTCTCTTGCTGAGGAGGACAGCAGTGGCAGTGAAGGAAGTTTTTACCTCTTAGCTATTGCTCTGACCTCTTGGGCTTTCATCTCTGCATTGGCTCTGTGTTTCTTATTTAACAAGATGGTTATATCTACATTTCACTTCCCAGCCAGGAATGCCTGATCCTGGCAACCTTCTCTTCCCACTCTGCTGTGGGACTCAGAGAACCACGGGGGGGGGGGGGGGGGGGCGCGCGGGGGGGGGGGGGGCGGGGATATATGTGAGTTATATCAGCCACTATTCCTTAGATGTTTCTGTGAGCCTCTCTAAATGTTTATATTTGGACTGAGTGTCTGGAATCTGAGATTCAACAGTGTGTGCATGCATTTGTGTGTGTATACCATTGAATATTCATAAGTGTGTGCCTGTGGAGGATGCAAGTTGACATCAGTATCCTCTTCAAAGGATGTCCACTTTATACTTTGACACAGGGTCTCTCACAGAACCTGAAAATCACTGATTTGTCTAGATTGACTGGCCAGGCCAGCATGATGCAGAGATTTTTACCTCCACCTTCCTAGGGCTGGCATTTTTCATGACTGGCTTCTTCATGTGGGTTCTGGGGACCAAACTTGGGTCCTGGAGTTTGCCCAGCAAGCACTTATGAACTGTGCCATCTCTTCAGCCTTCCAGAACTTTCTGAATACTGAGATGATGACACAGTGCTCAACAAGTTTCTAATTCAGAACTGAGTGCGGTAACACACTTGTCATCTCAGCATTTTGGGGGGTGGAAGCAGAGGAACTGCACAAGTGAGTTGAAAGCCAACCTGAGCTATGTGAGGTCCTGTTGTTTTTATTTTTGTTTTTAAAGGTTTTTAAATGTTGGGGTCAAACATGGTGACACACACCTAGAATCTCCCAGTACTTAGGAGGATAAGGCAGGAGGATTAAAGTTTGAGGTCATCCTCAACTACACAGCAAGTCCTCACCTAAAAGAAAAAAACGTAAAAAAGGAAGAAAGTGGGGGAGGTGAGTGGGTTCTATAGGGCAAGAAGTGTAGCTTGGTGGTACCTTATGCTTCCTAGACTCAAAGCCCAGCACCAAAAAAAAAAAAAAAAAAAAAAAAAAAAAAAAAAAAAAACTTTGAGTTTAGAAGCATTTCAGTTTGGGTGGTGAGAAATGCTCAACCAGTAAAATCCATGCAGTACTCCCAAGCCCAAGAAATACCCAAATTAGGAACACTTCTGGTTCCAAACATTTTGCATTGGGGATGCTCAACCTATGTGCTTGGGAAGTGTGCACAAACATGAACTTGGACATCTGAGGAAGTCTAGCTTAAAGCTCCGATTCCTTTCCCACCTCTTTCCTCTAGAATGTAACACAGCCAGATGGACAGTGACTCCCCAAACAGGACAATCAAATCCTTTACATCCAGCAGTGAGTGTGACCATCATTTATTTTGTTTTATTTAACTGCAGGGTATCTCTGTGTAGTCCCAGATGTCCCAAAACTTGATAGACCACACTGGCTTCAAACTCACAGAGAGCAGAGAGCCTCTGCCTCCCAAGTCCTGGGATTAGAGGTGTGAGTCACCACACCCAGCTGTGACCATTATATCTAAAAGGGATGCTTGCAAACAACAAAGCTAGGGTCTGGAGATAGGTCTTCCTGGATTTAGGGTACCTCCACCGTGTCCTTCCCAGAGAACAGGAGGGAGGGATTTAACAGAGGCATGTGGAGACAAGCAGAGATTGGCCTCTACAGCCAATCCTGAGAAAACCTCTAGCCACATCAAGTTCAAAGAGGCAGACTACAGTTTTCACTGAAGCCTTCAGCGAGTATGTGGCCATTATTTCATACTTCCGATCTCCCAAACTGTGAGAAATCCAACTGGCTTAAGTCACTGAACTTTCAATTATTTGTTATGGGTCCCGATGAAATGAATTTAAACTGAAATCAACAGTCATTCACAGTTTAAGTATAACCTTAAAAAAAAATCTTTAACTGTACAAATAGCCTGTACAACTTATTCTAAACCCACTCAGATTTGGTTTGAAAACCCCAGATTTGAGCATCTATGTTCAGAATATTGAGTAATTTTAAGAACGCACAGCCTGAAAAAAATATCTACGAAGCAGGGAAGTTCCTTAGCTACGTTGTTCTCAAGGAGGAAAACCGCGTCGCATGCATGCGGAACAGTTTTCGAGGACTCAATAACATGCTGTGGGGATGAGGATTATTTGTGCTAACCCGATAGGATTCTAAATGGTGTTTTCTTTAAAAATGTGCACTAGGCATGAAAGAAAGAACGGGAGAAGAAACTGAACACGAGGAGCTTCGACTTCACCCACGTTCTGCATTGCAGCCCGCCCTCTGTGAGGGGTACTCAAATTCCATCCTGCAGTTTTTGAGTATAAACAGTTTTATTTTGAGCCATTTCCTTCTCTCATGCTAATGGGAAGTTCTTCAAGCCATCTTGAGCTGAAATGGAATCTACGTGGTAAAGAAGCCCCTGCTAAACACGGTGCCTGATCCTCTCCGCAGCCTCATTCTGAATCACTCTCAGAACATTCTGCAGTGATCAGCCACTTCCAAATGAGGAAGCCCTGCCTCGGTTTTCACAGATGTTGGGGTAAAGGACCCTGGACTTACTCAGTGGGAGTGGGGAGGACACTGTGAGCCCGGTGGTCTAGGTCGAACAGCAGGCAGCCTCGGGGCCCAGAGAACTTGAGTTTGAGTTCTGACCACATCATTCAACACTGTGACACCAGCAAGGTACATAGTCCCGTGGTAGAACACCTGCCTGGCATTTGCAAAGCCCTGTAGCCCATCCCCAGCATTGCAAAAAAATACTCTGAAATTATTTTTAAGGGTTCAGAGAGATGGCTCAGTGGCTAAGAACACTTGCTATTACTGTAGAGAATCCAGGTTTGATTCCCAGCTCGCACACTGAGAAGCTCACAACCACCTGTAACTCTAGTTTCAAGGGGTCTGATGTCCTCTTCGGGCCTCCATAGACACCTTCACGCATGTAGTATGCTCACATGTAAGTAGGCACACATATGTAGACATAAATACAAAATTTTAAGAATGTTTTAAATTCTATCTTTGGGACCACCCATAGTGCTACATATTATCTATAATCCTGGCACTTGGAAAGCTGAGGCAGGAGGATTGTCACTAAAGTAAGAGCCAGCTCATACAGTGAGTTCCAATAGAGATGCAAGACCCTATGCTCAAAAAAACGAAAGAAAAAATTGAGTGTTAGCTGGATGTGCATCAAATGCTAATAATCCCAGAGGAGGCAGAGGGTCAAAAGTCAAGGTCAACCTCTGCTATAAAAGACCATAGCATTAAAAAATTTAAACTTTAAAAATGAGTAAGATAATTGTGTATTTTTATTGTGTGCAACATGATGTTTTGATACATGGCTCTATTATGTAATGATAAATTGGATTATTTAACATGTGCATTGCCTCACATTTATCTTTTGTGGTGAGAACATTGCCTTACCAGTTTTGAAACATGAAACATACATGATTCATAATAAATTTGGGAGGTTGAGACGAGGTCTCTGTAGAGCCAGGGCTGGCCTTGAATTCCTTATTCTTCTGCCTCGGCTCCAAAGTGTTGGGATTATAAGTGTGTAGCACCGAGCTGGGCTCTAAAATACATTTTTGCAATTATTGTTTGTATGTGCTTATGAAGCATGTGTGTGTAAGGGTGTGCCTGCATCATGGAGAGAAGAGGACAACCTTTGGGAATCGGTCTGGCTCTTGCTGGCCCGCGGTGGGATTGTCAGACTCACACAGCAAGCTACGGGTATTTTTACTTGATTGATCAACCTACCTGCTCCATATCTTTGGAAGATCTTCCTCTTTCTGGCTGAATTTCTGTGTCCTTTGACAGAGCAACATTCCTATTTCCCGATTCTATAATTAAACATTTTTACACTCCACAGTCAAGTGGTGTCGGGAGCTGTTTTCCTGTGCCTGGCTCATTTAATTTATTAGAATGTACTCTGGGTTCACCCATGTTATTGTAAAGGGATGAACAGTATTCTGTTGTGGTATATACACGCTTCCTTTAGCCAGTCATCAGCTGGTAGACGGTGGGTTCCTCCCATGCCACCGTTACTGTGAACAGAGCTGCGGTGAACACGGAAACGCTGATGCCTCTCCGTCACACTGACTTCACACGCTCTGCACGCTAGCCAGTGCTGGCTCTGGAAGCTCATATGTTTTTAATTTTTTGAGAAACCCCACACTGATTCCCATCCAGGCAAGTTACTCAGCCTCTTTGAGTCTTAGCGTCCTCACTTCAAAGATGAGAACAATCTTGCCGGCTGCGTAAATCCACACTGCGGTCAGCTCTCAGTCATGGCTTCTTTGGCTTATCCATGTGCTTAGCCAATTTCTCCATTTGCTGTCAAAATCAGTGTCCCCTAAGCTGGGGGTAGTAGTATGCAAATGCAGGCCCAGTGTTGGGGAGGCTGATAAAGGGGGACTGAGACTTTGAGGCCAGCCAAGGCTACAGGTAAAACTGTCTCAAAAAAAAAAAAAAGCAATCATTCTCTTTTTTCTCTCTCCTCCTTGAACTCCTCCTCGGAGCAGCTGCCCCCTTCCAATGTGAGCCTTGGGGCCAAGTGTTTGGTGTTTGACCCTTAAATCTTATCACTCTCTTATGACCCTTCTTCATCACCTTCCTGCCGACAACCCCCAAAATCCAAGTCCAGCCCTCTTTCTCTCTCGGATGTTGAAATGTAGCTTTTCTGTTTGGGGGGGGGGGGTTACGGGGTGGGAGCTAGAGTGAGGAGAGAAAGTAGAGGTTCATCTACAGGAGGTGAACACTCCACAACGAAGCCACAGCCCCAACTCTTTATTTATTTAATTGATTTGTCTGTTTGATTTTTAAAAGACAGGGCTCTGCTATTTAGCCTTGGCTCACCTTGAATTCTCTTGGTAGTCCAGCCTGATTTCAAACATGAAGTCCCTGTCTAGTTGAGATTGTAGCCACGCATTACCATTGGTGACCTAAATGTTGTCCTTTTCTTTTTATTACTATTTATCTAGAAAACACATTCAACTTTACCTGTAAAGATTATCATGTTGATTTGGAGATTATATAAGCTTCGGTGTATAAAATTTTGTAGGAGAAAGTTAAGCAAACCCTGGGGAAGGCAGCAGGAACCGGACTAGAGCTCTGGTGACCGATCTACACTCTTGTTTGCCACAGGATCTGAGTGGGGATCCAGAGAGAGCCCACCCTCAACGCATCTGGCAAACACACACTCAAGTACCGAGGACAGACTTGTAAAGTACTTGCCAGATACAGGAGTGAGAGCAACATGCTTTTCTTTACCTGCTGGCTGGGCCTGTCCGCAGCCCAGCTCTCTGGGCAAGCAGGTGAGCAAACTGCTGTCAGTCAGCAAGTTCATGGGTACCTGCTGTGTGTGCACAAACAGCTCTGGCTACTGGGGCTGACCAGCTGAGGGTCAAGCTCAAACCCAATGCCCACCTGCGGCCCCAGTGCTGGGAAAGACCTGGAAAGTTACTACTCCAAAGGCCAAGGGGACTGGTTCCAATCCGGAACTAGTGGGAGTCCCATCATCTCCAAGGGCAAAACACTCTTGGAGACAAATTGGCAGAGTCCTTAGACAGAAGGAGACCAACTTACTGACTCAGGGAAACCAGACCCTCTCTGGAGGGGCTGAGTCTTTAGAGCGATGACTGGAACATTCTTGGGTGGGGCATTTCACTGAAAAGCAAACAGCTTGGCACTTCATCTCCATCCAAAACAAGTCTCCCTTCACGCAGCCCAGCCATGGCAGCCACCTTGGGGCTGACCACACCTGAAGGCTCTTCCTGAGGCACTAGCCTTTACAGTAGCCATGTGAGCTCACCCTTGTTTTTCCCAACTCCTAGTCCGCCCTAACCTCTGCCCCATCCTCACCCAGGCCTTCATGCCGCCCCCTACCTCAGTCTACTCAGGAGTTGCCTTCCCTAGGCAGCTCTACCTCAGGCCCTGTCTAGTGGTGGCCCCAGTCTCCACCCTGCAGAGATATATATGGCCAACCGCCAAGGAGCCAGGGGAACTAGCAGTGCAGAGAACCAGCTTTAGGATCAGAGACTAAAATCTTATTTCTAACATGTGCAGTTGCATGGACAAGCAGAGCTGCCACCTGAATGACTATGGGCACTCTCCTGTGTTTTCATATCCTGGCAGCAAGATAATAGGATCCAAGGACTGTACTCTGCCAGACCACTCCCTCCTCTCATGTGCAACCACCAGAAAAAGAGACTGGTCCTGAATTCAACTCCTGTGGGAAAGGCTACAGCCAAAGTCTCCTGGGACCAGACAGTTGGCCTTCCCAACCCTGCTTCTAGACAGCTGGCACCTAGGCTTAGAGAACCAGACAACTGTGCCCAGGGTGTTTACTCCTCTGGGCAAAGGTACTCATCTTCTACAGAATGAATAATCCTAGAGGATCCCTCTACCATGACTTAACCCCAAGGTGAGTGCAGTTTAAGACAAACCAACCAAAGATATGGAGAGAACCAAGCATACCTGTGTGCACACAAGATTTTGAACACTAATAGGAAAACAGAATGCAAAGCATCTCATTGATGTTTGCATATTTATTAGATGTTGTAAGAGGATCTTGAAATATTTGATTAAAGAAAATTTATGAAAATTAATTCCATTATCATTTCAGTGAGGTGATTTTTATAATAATCTAATTATATGTTCTAAATATATCTAGTTGCTAATTCCTAGAACCAGAGAATATCAATTTATGTGGTCAAAGGGTTAATATTCCTTTCTATGGAAAAAGTCATGATTGTCTATGCACCCTGGTGTTAGCATCTGAATGTTGCTGAGTGGCTGGATGTGATCTTCTGTCTGCCAAGTGTGGAGTACCCAGTTGTAACTAGAAAAATTGGGTCTTCTTAGGTAGAGTATCTCTGAAAACCCACATATGATACAATATGTATATATAATTCTTCAAAACCAAGAGGAGGGCGCCATGTATACCACGCCTGCTGAGTTATGCATGCAGCTATCCTTCTCATGAGTACCCAGCAGTCACAATGGACAGCATGACCCCACCTCCTGACTCATCCCTAAGCTGAGCTACTCAGAGGTCCCTTTGTTCAAATACACACATAGTAGCAAAAGAGGCCTAATGACATTATGAGATGGGCATTGTCACTACCTACCTACCTATGATCTGGACCAGAAATGTAGAAGGTAGCAGGATGGGGTAGGAAACAGGAGGAGGAGGAGGAGGAGGAGGAGGAGGAGGAGGAGGAGGAGGAGGAGGAGGAGGAGGAGGAGAAAATGATGATTGGAGATTCAGAGAGAGTCCTAGCAATGTTTTATTACCTGGCTCTAGTCCCTTCCCTTCTGAAGGTCACTGTGTTTTTCACTAGGGTTCCACAGAACACATCTATATCTTCATAATCAATCTCTCCTTTTGTTGGCCAGTTTTCTATAAGTCTGTTTTCTACTTCTATAACGAAATGCTTGAGGCTAGGTTGATTTTCATTCATAGTTCTGATCCAAGATTGAGTACCTATTAAGGTCTTATTGTGGCAAAATGCCAAGATGATCACAAGGCACATCATTGCAAGAGACAAAGAACATACAAGGATTCGGTGGAGGCGCAAACTGATGACCTTATCTAATCATAATCACTTCTCAGAAGTGTCATCTTAAATAACAAAGTTGCTCTAAACTTTTCATCTTTTTATTTTCACAGTGGGGATTTAATACTAACATGAGTATCAGGAGAGACAACTCATATTCACCATAGTCAACTATTTAAACTGATTTTTCTTATATATGGTACCAAAAGAACCAACAAAGATACCTTCATGTAGTTTAGGACAAATGAGCACATTGCTATAAAGAATACATTATAGGAGCCCAGCATGGTGGTGTACACCTTTAAACCCAGCACTTGTGTGGCAAGCTCCATGCTGGGTGCCAAATATAGCACGAATTTTAAAAGGTCTTATTAATTAAAAAAAAAAAAAAACAGAGCCAGATATTGGGGTAAAAACTGAAAGACAAAAGAAACAGAACAAGCCACAGCCAACTTCACCTTGCCAACTCTTCAGCTGATCTTATTTTCTCAGACTAAAAGCCTCTGAGTCCTCACCCAAATGGATCTCAGCTGAACTGCTGCTAAAAAGCTTCTAGTTCCTGGCCCTCACGCCTTATATACCTTTCTGCTTCCTGCCTTCACTTCCTGGGATTAAAGGTGTGTGTCCTTCCCAAGCAAAGACATGAGATCTCAAGTGCTGAGATTAAAGGCATGTGCCACCATGCCTGGTGCCTGGCTCTGTTTCCAGTGTGGCCTTGAACTCATAGAGATCCAAACAGATCTCTGTCTCTCGAGTGACAGGATTAAAGGTATGTGCCACCACTGTCTGGCCTCTATGTCTAATCTAGTGGCTGTTCTGTTCTCTGATCCCCAGATAAGTTTTTTGTTAGAACATAAATAAAATATCACCATACACTTGGGACACAGAGGCAGGCAGATCTCTGAGTTCAAGACCAGCTTGGTCTACATAGCAAGTTTCAGGACAGCTAGAGCTACAGAGTGAGACCCTCTCTCGAAATAAACAAACAAACCAGCAAACAAATGAAAAACAAAGACAAAAAAAAAAAAGACTACATTGCAGGCTGGGTATGTGGTAATTCCAACACATGAAAGGTGGAAGCAGGATCAGGTGTTCAAGCAAGGTCATCTCTGGCTACACAGTAAGTTCAAGGTCAGCCTGGGCTATAGGAGACCCTGTCTTTAAAGAAAAAAAAAAAAAAGACCCAAAATGTTATGGTGTCCTTTCTGCTGCTGTGATAAAACACTCTGACCAAAAGCAACTTAGAGAGAGGAAAAGATTTTTTTACTTACACTTCCAGGTCACAGTTCATCACGGAGGGAAGTCAGAGCTGGATTGGAAGCAGAAACTGAAAGCAGAGATTACAGAGGAGTTCTGCCGGGTGGCTTGCCCTCTAGTTCAGCTTAACTAGCTTTCTTATTCAGGCCAGGAAACCTGCCCTCGGGGTGTGGACTGGGCCCTCCTACATGAATGAGGACAACCAAGACCATCGCTTGGTCCACAGACTAACCTGAGGAAGATCATTGTTGAACTCAGACAGACGCCTTTTTCAGGTGATTCTAGGCTCTGTCAGGTTGACAGTTACTGATAATAATAAAATCAAATAATAAAAATCAAACCCCAAATCGAAGAATCTATCGCCAGTGACGTTGCACTGGGAGACGGCTGTGCAATCCCTGTCAAAGCTGTCCTCACGTTGTTCCAGCCGGTGGCCTTGATGGCTGCAGCTTTGGCACGGTCTGACATCTGCCTCTCCTCCCAAGACTGCTGAACAGAGCAGCCTGAAACAAACGTAGACAAGGCGAAACAGCCTTTGGAAAGTAATTCCAGTCCAGGGGTAATGTATGGGGGGTTGCCTCTAAGCTCTATGGACCTCCGTTTCCTTATCTGCCGAATGGGGATGATAAATGACCCCCACCAGGGGGGCTTGCAAAGATAGCATGCAATCATGCATGCAGTGTGCACAGCACTTTTCCCAAGGAAAAGAATCCATGAGTTATATCAATGATAACAATAAAATGGGCAGCGAATAGTTTTGCCCTCACGTCTCTTCCTAGTTTTAGTGACCCTTTGCTTGCTACCCGTGTGTGCTCTCTGGTGCCTTTGTTGAGCTCTGGACTCAAGCCCAGGCTCTGCTTGCTCTCTCACGCGTGCTATTTACACCCATCCTGTGAGGCTGCAGGACTATGGGGCTGCCGGGCATTCCCTGCAGGTCCTCTCCACAGAGCTGAATCTCCAGCTCGGCTGTGGGCTTCACAAGGGACTTGGCGCAGTGATTCTCAACCTCCCTAAGGCTGCTACCCTTTAATAGGGTTCCCCATGCTGTGGTGACCCACAACCATAAAGTTATTTCCTTGCTACTCCATAACTGTCATTTTGATACTGGTATGAGTCGTAATGTAAATACCTGTGTTTGCTGATGGTCTTAGATGACCCCTGTAAAAGGGTTGTCCAACGCCAGGGGTCGCACCCCACAGGTTGAGAACCATTGGTTAGCCTTTTATGATGCTGCCAGCCCCTCTAGCTTCTTCTGGCATCTCACTACATCTTCTGGTGATTTAGCTGTTTTGAAGTTGGGTGCAATGGCAGGTGCTTGTAATCCCAGCAGCACTGGGAGGCAGAAGCAGAAGAAGCTGGAGTTTTGGGCCAGCCGGGGTTAGTTAAAAAGATTGCCATCTCAAACCAAGAACAAAGAAAGCCAGGTATGGCCGCTGACTGACCTCGGGAGGTCTGTCTCAAATCCCAGCACAACCTGAACTACATAGTAAGTTTCAGGCTACCCTGAATTTTATCTCACAGAAGGAAAAAAAAATTAGAGAGAGACACCATATTCATTTTACTTTTATCACAGTATGTCTTTATAGTTATTTTACTTTGTTATTGTTAATTTCTTCCTGTACCTAATTAATAACTAAATGCTATCACAGGGATGTGTGTATGTGAAGTCTTCCTCAAGTTTTTCATGCTTAATCTCCAGTGTAACAAAGTGTTATCTTTTCCATCACATGGTTAGTGCTGATCGAGCTGCATCGTCTTGTGTTAGCACATAGGAAGACTTGCCTATTTTTGAGGCTTTCTTCTTAAGAAAGAGGAAGACGGGGGAGTGTGTATTGGTGCTATATGAGGTTGCAGGCATTCACCGAGAGCTGAAACACTCTGTGCATAGAGTAGCACTCCTGTTTGCACACAGAACACACAATGCATGTATTCGTAGTTTTTTCAATGCCCTGCCTCAAAATCTCCTGGGCTTTTTGTAAGAATGAAGTTCCAAAAAGAACCCTTTCTAGAGTCTGAGTCATAATCTGTGGGCAAGGACTGAAATTTTGCATTTCAAGCATGTGAAGTTCAAGAACCCTGGCAGAACAATGGGTATATTTTTAAGTACCAGGGTTGGGGTATCACTTCGCTGCACATCAGTTATGACACTTGAGATTATTTGTACTTGGCTCCTCTTTGTATTAATGCCTCAACCTACACATACAGAGTCTCATTCTCCCAGGATTGTTTTGAGGGTTGATATTATGATGCTGTATTCTATGACTTTGATAAGTGCACACATTAGTCTGACAGCTTCCTTTCAGAAGTTGTGGGACTTTCTGCATAAATTATCGCATCATCTGCAAATAAAGAATCAGGTGTTTGTTTACAGCAGACTCTCACTGTGCAGCCTCCTACCTCAACCTCCTGAGTATTGACATTATAGGTATTTACTCGGCTCAAAAGTTAGTGGTTTTTTGTTTGTTTGTTTTTCCTAAATGTGTACCTTTTATTTCTTTTGCATGCCAATTGCATTGACTAGTATTATCACTGAGTATTGAATAAGAGTAATCAGAGACATATTTTTCCCCATCTGAAAAGAACTGTGTTCTGTCCAGTATCATCATATACCCAGCATCTTATAATATGCCTAGCATAAGCAGACACTCAAAAGATGCTGCAAGATGAACTATAACAAAATTAACTGATCTACAAAGAGCCGGAAAAGTGATTTTATTAGCACCTTGTCCATCTATTGAGTCACAAGCAAAATCATGTAATTAGCAGGGAGCTAACACATCAACATAACATAATTTCAAGTGCAAAAAGTCCTCTGGTGGAGTTTAGGAATACCGAGGTGAGCTGCATGGAGTGCAAGTGACATGGCATCCTCGCTCATCTAATGAGTTGATGCCATTCCAAAGAGGAAAAGCAGATCAGTTCGAGATGCAGTGCCCAGCCAAAGAGTCCTTGTTTGTCCTCCTTTTTCTTAAGAAAGCCTCGAAAACAGGCAAGTCTTCCTATGTGTTAACACAAGACGATACAGCCCGATCAGCACTAACCATGTGATGGAAAAGATAACACTTTGTTACACCAGAGATTAAATGTAAAAAACTCAAGGAAGACTCAATTCAAACATAAATGTTTTTATATCTATTAGTATATTAGAGTGTGGGGAAGCAGTAAGAGACGGTTAAAGAACTATTGTAAATAAGTCCCACATCAGAGAATGTAATACTTTGTGGAGAATTATACACTAGAAACAGGGACTAATGCAGCTTTTTTTTTTTTTTTCAAACAGAAAACAAATGATCAAAGTGAGTTACACAAGAAATCTTTGTAAAAGTCATACTACTGCAAGAACTCAAAATGTAAACCTCACTAACTATTTTAAGTCTTGGGCATTTTATATTATGTGGCCAGTGAAATGCAGCAGGCAGAAGGTGAACAAGAGCTGGACTAGAAGGATGAAACACAACTGCATGTCAATCCCACTGCTACCTCTCTGTCCCATTCTGTTCGGAAAGAGTTGCCTGAGCTGAGGTCTACAGAGCCAGGAGGAGCTACACAAGCCCTTCCTTTCTATTTCTCCGTATGAGCAAAGCAGCAACTTATCAGCTAATGCATCTCCAAATTTCTCATCATCATTGTCATTAGTGGTGACATCTTGGAGCAACAACAGTAGCATCTACTCCAAACTGACTCTTGTCTTCAGACCACTTTTTAAGGGCAGGGGTGAATTAATAGTCACCAGCATACAAAGCCAACAGGTTGTATAATTAACCTAGCAAGAGTCTCTCCAAATGTTTTGCTGATTAGCAATTATAGAGAAAATACAAACCCAAAAAGCCATGCAAGGCATAAAACTGAGCTTTGATTAAAGTTGCCCTGAATCCTTCCTGTAGAAAAAAAAAATACAGAATAAACGAGAAAACTTGTATGACTTTGCCTTGTATCCATACTTTTTTTTTCTGATTTTTCAATGTATAAGGCTGAAAGTTTTCCAAAGTTTAAATAAGACAATATGGTGCACTTAGAGAAGCCTTTCTTCTATCCAATCCACCCTGATCTCTTTCTTCCCTCACACATTTAAATAATCTTGGGCTTATTTTGCCAGCATCAATTTGCAAATAAAAGCAGGCTCACATGCATATAAATACTTCCACAGTCATAGTTCTCTCTCTCTCTTCTAAGCACCCAAGTAGCCTGCCATTTTATGCCTTGGCACCTTGCTTTTTCACTTAACAAATTATTCTGCAGATCACTGCATATCTGTAGGTAGACATGGTCCCCATTCCTTTTAATAGCACAGCTGTTTGAGGCATCTATGTAGTCCCTTAAATATATTAAAGAAGTGGGAACTGTAACTCATCAGGCTTAATCTGACTACTTCTGGTTTATCTACTGCAAATTTCAATTGGGGATAATTTACCACTTACCTCCTGCCTCCAACTACCTGCCACATGCTGGGAGCACAAAAGCTAATTTTGATCATTCCCTCAGGTTAATTATCAGGCTTTGGGCTAGAACAACAGAAGGATACCACGCATAAAATTTCCAGTTGGGAAGAAGCAAACGTTCTCCCTTTTGTCCCTGGCCACTAAGACCTGGGCGGCAACCTTGCTCAGTAGGCTGATGTTTATGTGAACACAGTCTACAGAAATTGCCTTTCCTCCCACTTGAAATCAGCTATGGAGCAACCTGGCACCAGGCCCAGCTGCAGAGCTCTGAGACTTGAATGTATATCTGGCCTACCCTATTTTAGGGGGCATATGACTCATTTGAATATTAGGCATCAATCTTTGGACTAAGGCTTCCATCAGAGCAAATTGCTAATTTGGTTATGCTAAACACAGGATGCAGTATAATTACAATGACAGATGTAGGTAGCTCCAGAAAGTTGAGCATACACAAGTCTTCATGGCATCTGCTGCCAAACCAGCACCATCACTATCATCCCAGTCTGATGTCCCTGGATCCCTCAAGTCAAGGACATCTCAGTCACATAGTCCCCAAACTGGATAATCTTAAGCATGATATTTTAGTCTGTCATTTGCAGCAAATGTGTTGAGGGACAATTTGAACTTACACATTTAAGATTAATTCAGAAAAGAAAGGTAAGTCAGACATGTATGTGACATTTATTCTTTTGCATTAAATTTTTTTTATAAAAATTGCACACAATGGTAGTCACAGCACTTGGGAGACAACAGGATCATGGGTTTGGGGCCAGTCAAGACCACACAGTAAAACTATGGATTTTTTTTTTTTTTAAAAAAGGTGGGAGCTTAGCAACAACTTTATTCAATAAAATAATACTAGTAGTCATTTATGAAACTATTTTTTCAAACAATAACTTTTTCTTTACTTTGAAAGCAATACTGCCTTCAATGTTTTATAAATACCTTTGTATTTGTTACTTTTCTATTGTTATAAAATACCATGACCTAGGTAACTTATAGAAGGAAGAGTTTATTTGGGCTTCAGCCTTCAGAGGGTAAGAGTCCATCATGGTGGGCAGCCATAGCAGCAAGCAGTCGTAGTGTCTGAGCAAGAAGCTGAGAACCTTGTCAAAGACAAGTACGAGATAGAGAATTAACAGGAAGTGGAAGGAGACCATAAACACTCAAATCCCATCCCCAGTGATATGTTTCCTCCAGCAAGGCTCTGCCTCCCAGCATTTCACAACCTCTCCAAACAGAACTACCAACCTGGGACCAAGTATTCAAGTATCAGATCATATGGGGGACAGTCTCACCCAAACCTTGTCTTCTAAAACAGTCTCTCTTTACAGGTTTATACTTGCTCATTTTGTTAAACACAGAGAGATGAAAATAATTCTTGCTCATATTTATGCCATGCAAATACAGCTACTGTTAATAATTGAGCATATTCTCCTTCAGGATTTTTTTTTCTGTTACATGACCAGTGTAACAGTAACAAGGTTTGTAAACCTTGTAATGATGGCTAAAAGTGATCCAATACAAGGCTTTATAAATAAAAAATAAAGCTGTTCCTTTCCCAAGATATTGTCTTCTAAACCTAATTTACATACTGCTGGGATATTTCAGTTTCTGCATGATTTAGAAAACTTCCTATTACCATTGTTGTGGAATATTATTTTAACTAGGCAAAGATGTGTTACATTTGTTTAAGCTGCAAAATATTACTTTAACTGTGTAAAAGTGTGTTACATTTGTTTATGCTGGGAAATACTACTTTAACTGTGTAAAAGTGTGTTATACTTATTTATGCCACATTTGTTTAGCCATGTAAAGATGTGTTACACTTGTTTGTGCTGCATTTGTTTCATTATATAAACATGTATTGCATTTGTTTCACCTTGCCTGCCTAAGGCACCTGATTGGTCCAATAAAGAGCTGAATAGCCAATAGCTAGGCAGGAGAAAGGAAAGGTGGGGCTAGCAGGCAGAGAAAATAAATCTGGTATCTGATTATGATTCTAATTTCTAAAATATTTGTTTTCTTTTTAATTATGGGGAGGTGCACATGAGTGTAGGTACTTGCAGAGGCCAGAAGAGGGCGCTGGAACACAGGGAGCCAAAGTTGCAGGCACCAGACTTGGTGGCTGGGAACCAAACCAGAGTCCTCTTCCAGAGAGTAAACATTCTTAACTGCTGAGCCATTTCTCAAGCTCTGATTGTGATTCTGCAGTGTAAAAAAAAAAAAAAAAAACATAAAAAAAAAAGGTTAAATCTTACATTCCCTTTTCAAGTTGCCCTGGTGTTACTGGAATCCATATTCACCTAAAGTCTAAAGAAGTGTTCTTTGCCTTAATCAAAGATGACACTAACTCACTCATTACAAATACAGTTAAGAATACTCAAGGACAATGGCCCTTAACTGATTTTTCTCACTGCCCGCTTCAGACCATGAGTGTGCATTTGCTACTGCAGCTGAGATGTGGCAGCAGCCCTGGTCCAGGGACCAGTGACAGCAAACTGGCCTTCAGGAACATTGATCGAGGACCTCATCAATTCACACCCCAGACACAGGTCAACACAATTAGTCCACTTTAATTGAAATGAGCTTTCCAAAAGCTAGACTAACAGAATGGGTAAAGCGCCAGACCATATTTGCTTTAGAACAGAAGCCTTTCTCAGTGGATTTCTTTAAATAACCCGCTCCCTTTTTGTCCGGTTAACTTAATAGCTGACTACACAGAAACATGCCTTTCAGGAATTGCTCCTGAGCAGAGTCCTGTACACAAGATCTTCCTGTTTTGCTGGAAAATCTCCTTTAAAGGTAGCTGTTTGGCATATCAAATGCAATGAACAATTACCAAAGTTTTGTTTTAATTACACATGATGTAATTTGGGGTTACATGGAGCTGCAGGTAAATCGGTTTCCTACCTTTTGTGGGGGCCTCGTTCAGAGTGTGTAGAACCGAAGGGGCCATAAGGCATCAAATATGGAAATATTTAACACTTTCAATAGAGTTGGAAATATCTGCACCAGAAAGTTAATGTCTCAAGCTCTCTAATATGTATTTACCTATTTGTATATTTAATTAGTTTTCTGAGGCAAGGTCTCCCTATATAGTCCTAGCAGGCTTGGAACTATATGCAGCCCAGACTGGCCTGGTCCTTACAGCAATCCTCCTGCCTCTGCCTCAGCTTCAAATGCAGTATTAACACAAGCCTTACAGAGATAAGGGAATGGGTTCATTCCTAAGCACAAAATAGCTCACTATTTAAAATAATACGTCTCTTTAATTCACTATGCTTATTTTAAAAGATGCGTATGCAGGTACAAGTAGAACCAACTGCCTAGTTTAGCTGCTACAGAATGAAAACCCAAGACCCCTTGTTCAGAAATTAATAATATCAAGAGAGCAAGACCAGAGTGCGAAGAAAGAGGTGGCTCGGCAGTTGAGAGCACTGGCTGCTCTTCCAGAGGACCCTGGTTCCATTCCCACCACCCACAGGGCAGCTCACAAACTTCTGTAATCCGGGAGAGCCAATGCCCTCTTCTGGCCTCTGTGGGCACGGGACATGCATATGGTGCGCAGACATACATGCAGTTTGCAAAACACCTCCATACACATAAAATAGTAAAAATTAAAAAATATATATTAATGACAAAATTTAAAGAAGGCAAGAGCTTAGTGCCAAAGCGAGCCCAGGCCTTGCTGGGAGCTGAGCTTTTTGTGACTGTACATGTCTGTCACATGCCCGCATGGCCAGCCCCGCCCTGCTGTGCATCCCTTTGCCTTCACTGCCTTGGACCCTTTTTTTTTTTTCATACACTGTGCTGGGATGCCGGGTGATGTTGGCTTTGTCAAGCTGTTCAGTTTTAGGTAAGAGTCTCAGCACAGCAACTAATTTATCAGGGAATCACTTGGGGCATATTATAACACGGCCGAACAGATTTTTTTCTTTATTTTTTTCTTTCTAATTTAAAGGCAGATTTACCAGTTGGCTTTACATGAATAAATAGTTGCACATTGCTAGCAAAAACTGGAGGCCAGTATGGAGCATCCCAGAACCCTAGCTCGGGAGCCTACCGGGCAGCCAGTCAGTCCCTGCCACCCGGTGTATTTTCCCCAGGGGCCACAGATCTCCGTCGTCCCTGGAAACCCCTAGGGAGAAACTCATTGCGGAAAGCCTTCCTCCTGTCCTTCTGAGCCAGAGCATCCCCATCTAAGACAGCTCCCTGCACCTCCCTGCCAGTCTTGAGGCCGCCAGGACACCGGGGCCTTCCCAGCCCGGTTGTCCCCGGAGCTCTGCGCCGGGTTCCCAACTCTGCTTTCCCAGGCCCTCCAAGGACAGCGTGGGGCCGTCAGTGCCGGGTCACCCAGCCGGTGCAGCCGCGAGTCCCTGCTCGCCTCCACGCTCCGTGCGCCCGGCCGGCCGAGGTTAGCGCCGGGGTCCGATGCCGGCAGAGGACCCAGGCGGCTTGTGCGAGCGCAGCGCCCCCGGTGGCCGGGATCGCACGCAGCGGGGCGGGGAGGCGGCGCCGGGCCGGCCCCCTCCCGGGTCGCCAAGCGGTGTCGCGCCTCCGCCCGCCCCTGATTTCCTCCGCGCGGCGGCGGCGGCGGCGGCGGGCGGCGGAGGCGCCTCGTGCGCGCGGTTATTTATTTATTTCCGGGCCCAGAGCGCTTATAATGGAGCCGCTGTCAGCAGAAGCTTCTGCTGCCGCTGCCGCCGCCGCCGCCGCCGCCGCGGTCGTCCCTGTCCCTCCTCTCTTTCTCCCCGGCAGATCTTTGTTGTGTGGGAGGGCAGCGGGGATGGACTTGAGCTTGCGGCTCTCCTGCTAGAGCAGCCGCGCTTGGAGAGGGCGCCGTCGCCGCCAGCAGCCGCCGCCCCAGGCCCCGCCGGCCGCGGCCTCCGTCCCCGCGCCGCGCTCCCGCGCGCCTCCCAGCACAGTGCCCTCGCGGCGGCAGATGAGTGTGGGGTCAGCCCACGGCGGGGACTATGGTGAAATTCCCGGCGCTCACGCACTACTGGCCCCTGATCCGGTTCCTGGTGCCCCTCGGCATCACCAACATAGCCATCGACTTCGGGGAGCAGGTAAGCACGGCGGCGCCCGGTGCGTCCCGCTCGTCCGGCCTCGGCCTTGAACGCCCCGGCGGCCGGGAGGGATGCGGGAGGAGGGGAGTCACCTGCTCCGAGACCCCTTTCCCCCGGAACATTTGACATGGCTTTGCAGCTTGCCGAGGGTGACTTTTGCAGCACCCTGTTCTCCACCTCCGCACATATTAGAGACTTTTCCAGCCTTCTCTGGAAAATGGCAAGCGACGGGATGATGGGGAGCATCACCTATAGAAGGGGGTTTCGTGCCCGGGATGAGTATTATGTAATTTGTGATTATGTAAACCTCGGGCCCGAACTCCATGTAGTTTTTAGTAGCATTGAGTGCTGGGTTGTTTTTTTGTTTTGTTTTGTTTTGTTTCTTTTTTTTTTTTTTACTTGCACTCGGTTGGTGGTGATAGTGATGGTGGGAGAATTTGCCTTACCATGTCTCCAAGTTGATTTTCCACGTACTTCCAATTTCTGCATCCTCGCTTGTAGCCTAGAATAAGGTTTAGGGCTGTCCTGAAGGTGCCTTGCTTAGCGGACCACTGACTATCTCTACTTTAGGATTTCTGTTTCCTTTATTTTTTTCTTTTCCTTCCACCCTCTTGGACCAGTAAAGAACAGGAGCACATATCTGGTGCTGTCTTCTCGTCCTTGTTTCTTTTCATATTATCTCCATGTGGCGTCATTGCCAATCTGGTGCGGCAGGCTCTCCAGCGGCTGTGAGGCACGGGTACCCCACACTTTGCCTGTAGGAACTGGGTTTTTTTTTTTTTTTTTTTTTTTGCAGGGCTTCCAGGCGGAAGCAGTTACATCCTCAAGCCTGGGAGAGGATTTGAGGACCGGGGCTGCATCTTTTTCAAAAAGTAGTCTAAGATAGAGCTACTTTTGCAAATGGGCTCTTTTCCCTCCTCCACCATGCTTCAAAGCAGTGGGATAAAGGAATGTCTTTTCGTTCATTATGGGGATCCTGTGTTTGGGGATGGAGGCGGGAGTGAGGAGTTCTCCACCGTCACTGGGTAGGCAGGTGTAGTCCACCTCTCCGTGGGCAATGATGGTTCATATGCGAAGGTGAAGAGGCGGTACAGAAGCACAAGGAAACGAGGTATCAGCCTCACATGCCTTGAAGTAAGAAATGCGCGGTTATCAAAACATCTGATCAGCTTTTAAGTCTCTGACTTGCCGAGAACAAAAGACTAGGGAAAGCATTTCAAGTGTTTCTTGGGTAGGTTTTGTTTATAATTATAAACATCAGTTAGTGATTTCCTCAGAGACTGTGGTAGAACGTTCAGAGTGGAAATTTAGGTTCCACTGAAAAGTTTGGATACTGCACATCATTGATGGCATGGAGGAATCACATGAGGGTCTCAGAGCATGTGTGTTGTAGGGTGTCCAGCAGGAGACCTGTAAATCTGTTCCTAGCTTCCTGATTCTCTGCAGGAACAGTATGGACTTCTCTGTCATTTTACGGCTTGTTAGTGAGGCAATACAATGGAGTAGTCTAACAATCACAGAGGTGTTATCAGCTGGGCCTGGGGGCGCACGCCTTTACTCCCAGCACTAGGGAGGCAGAGGCAGGTGGATCTCTGAGTTCAAGGCCAACCTGGCCTACAGGAAGGGTTCCAGGTCAGCCAGGGCTACACACAGTGTGACTCTGTCTCAAAACAAACAAAACAAATAAACAAAACCCACGAACCAATCTATCATCACATTAAAAACACTTGACAGTCTTGAGAAGTTGGGGTGGGTTGAGCTCTCTCCACTGAACAAGAAAGTTATGTAGAACAAAATGACACATACATTCATATATTAAAGTATACAAATATATTAAAGTATCTATTTTCACAGAAACGACTTTTGATAGTTATAGGTAGAGCATTGTCCTTTTAGTCCCGTTGCTGCTGCTTGATCATCTAAAGCCTCCATCACTTCCATTCACTGATTATCAAGTACATGCTTAAAATATCGTGTTGTATTTATGCATGTTTCTGTTTGAGGGATGAACGGGAGGCCTAGGCATGGCCAATCTCATGCCCAAGAAATACACAAAGAGTAAATGGTAGACCTGAGGTCTACCCCCACCTCGGCCCTTGCTGGTTCTCATGGTCACCCTCCTCCGCTCCAGGCTACACGGTGATAATTTAGTTCCTAGGTTTCTAGGAAATTTAGAAGTAAGTTCTAGCTTTCCAGATCTCATCCTAGGCCTAAATTTAACCTTAGCTGCCATATTTTGAACCTTTAAATTTTTATTTGTTTGTTCATTGATTTATTGATTTAGTGAGAAATGTACATCGCGCGCGCGCACACACACACACACACACACACACACACACACACACACGGGGGGGGGGGGGCCCGGGGGGAGTGAAGGGAGGGGGGGGGACTTCACAAATGCCCTGTGAAAGTCAGAGAAGGACTTGTGGAGGGTTAGGTTCTCTCCTCCATCATGTGGGTCCCAGGGATTGAACTCAGTGTGTCAGGCCTGGCAGCGGCGGCGAGCACCTTTACCAGCTGAGCCGTCTGGCTAGCTCCCATAGTTTGAACTTGAAAGTCTCCATAGATAAAGGAAGATTATGAAAGCGCGCTCTCCCAGGAAAGGGAAATTGGAACCTGGAAATCTGTGTTAGAAGAGATGATCATCCAGATAATTCAGTGGAAACAATGTTTAATTCTAGTAAGGTTGGCTTAGTCTTTGGAGGAGAAGGAATAAGAAGCAGCCCATACCTCATCATAAAGCTGTTGAAACCAGCCTTTACTGCAGAGCCCTGTCCATTGCTAAGGAGAGAAGCCAAAGGCTAGGGTATGTTTTATTTTAGAATTTTATTAGTAGATGTGTGTGTGTGTGTGTGTGTGTGTGTGTGTGTGTGTGTGTGTGTAGATACATATGTGTGTGGATGTATACCACAGCACACATGTGACGGTCAAAGGACAGATTTGTGGAATACAGCATATTTCTTTTTTTATGCAACCTGAATGTCTATTTGATCACCAGTACAGAGTCCCTAATTTTCTTGAAGCCAGGTTCACCAAGTGTCTTAGGGTTTCTATTGCTATGATGAAACACAGTGACCAAAAGAAAGTTGGGGAAGAAAGGGTTTATTTGGTCTTCACATCCACATCATAGTCTATCCTTCCAGGAAGTCAGGGCAGGAGCTCAAAATGGTCAGGAACCTGGAGGCAGGAGCTGATGCCGAGGCCATGGAAGAGTACTGCTTACTGACTTGCTATTCCTGCTTGCTCAACCTGCTTTCTTATAGAACCTGGGACCACCAGTAGAGGGGTGGCTCCACCCACCATGGGCTGGCCCCTCCCACATCAATCACTAATTAAGAAAATGCCCAACAGTCTTGCCTACAAGGCCATTTCTCCACTGAGGCTCCCTCCTCTCAGCTGACTGTAGCTGGTGCCAAGTTGACATAAAACCCAGCTGGCACATCAAGTTATATAGAATAAATAACTATTTCAAAAGGTACTTAATAGCACTTAAAATGTTAAGGGCAACTTAAACAAAGAACGTTGCAGTTGTTCCCAAGATGAAATTTATTCTACCCAGTGCCAGATTGTCCTCATTCTGACACTAGGTAGATACCTACCCCCACCAAAGACAGGAGTTTGCTATGTAGCCCAGGCTAGACTTGCACTCTTGATTCTCATGCCTCAGCCTCCTAAGCTCTGAGACGAGAGGTATGTGCTGTTAGGCCAAGCAGGTTTTTCAAGTGGCTCTAAAGGAGTCACTGAGTTTGGTAGAGTTCAATGTGGTCATCTCACATAGTGAGTCACCTGACATGGATGTTAGGAACCGTCCTCTGGAAGAGCAGTGTGCATTCTGTACTGCTGAGGCGTGTCCTCAGCCCCAGCCTAGCCTTTCTTAAGAAGGTCCTTTGTAATCTAGAAAGCCTAGACTTCTAAGTTAGGGGTGTCTTGAATTATCAGTGTCATAAGTGGAGGAGGGGAGACTGGAAGGGCCGGGGGGAAATGTTAGTAAGGGTTCTTCCCTTCTAGAACACATCTTCCTGCCTCCGCAAAACAAAGTTTTCCATAGACGAAGAGGTGTAGGGACAGGAAGGGTAAGTATTAGTGTGGGGCAGAAGTCTCACTTGCAAAGGACTCTTCCTTCGTTCAGGGTCGCTGAGCCATTCAGGGACCTCCCAGGAGGATTTCCTGATGTCATGATCAGAGTATCTGTACCTGTGGGCACACCATCAAAGTGCTGGAAACACAAGTGTCGGTCCCAAGCTAAGTCTCTAAATGGTAGTAGGAGAGACACTCTACCCCTTCAGTCTGTTCCGTATTGGTAGGGTAAATGTCAATATAATTATGTTTCTGTTTATAAAAGTAACGTGTGGCCGAGTGCTATAGGGCATGACTAGAATTCGAGCACTCAAGAAGCCCAGGCCACGTAATGAGTACCTGTCCGAAAACGTAAACTATGCTAGTTGTTAACGTTTGGTAAGAACTGAAAAGCAGGGCTAGGGAGGAAGGTATTTTTTTTAATTCCACTATGAAGAGAAAATTTTAATGATTTGGACATCTCTTGCCAACTAGTTTTTTTAACCTAGTTGAGAGAGAGAGGAGAGTGTAAGTGTGTGTGTGTGTGTGTGTGTGTGTGTGTGTGTGTGTGTGTGTGTGTGTAATGTTTCATAGGACACAGAAGCATTTTCCCCAAATAATTTTAAAGTACTTATGGGTCTAGGGATGTATCTTAGGGGTAGACTCCTTATATAGAATGCTCAAAGGCCCTGGCTTCAATCCTCAACACTACCACCCCTACTCCACCAAAATAATAATCGTGATAATAATAATATGATAAAAAGAAAGAAAAGAAAAGCCCAACCAACTAAGCAAACAAAAGAACTAGAAGGGTTGAAGTGCGGCTTTAAATGGCAGCATAGTAATGTCATTTGACTTATGAACATGTTTTACGTCTCTTTGCTGTACATTACCCTATTGTCTGTTCTTTTGCAAAGTCAAGTTTCAGTGGACATCTCACTGTTAACAACTGCATACTGTGCTTTGTCTGACGCCCTGGGCTCTATGCCTGGCATGCTTCTGAGCCTATTTCAGTGTGTCATTCTTACATAGAAAATGAGGTCATGCTTTTCTTACAGTCCATATTTAGTCAAGGACAGTGTGACCTCCTTAGCACGCTCTGGGTGACTTCTTTCCTCCTGTGCTTCCAATTCTCCTCAGTAGTGCATCTGCCTTTAAGTACTTCTCTTTAGGTTACTCAGGAAAGCAGATTGTTTGGAGAGACGCAAAGGTCTAATCCTGTGGTTGGTTGGTCTGTGGTCCTTTGTTTATTGAGGTGGTTTGATGAGCAGCTGAAATGGTACTTTGTCGGTTCGCTTCTTTCCAAGCCTGTCCTTCACACATGCGGATCATATCTACACCTCTTGCCAGGAGTAGATCAAGTTCTTAAAAGTGATTTTGGTGGTGTAGAGTGTAATGTCATTTATAATATGGGAATACTTGTGAGATGGGGCACGCTCAGCTGTATATTAATGATAAATAATTTGGTTTTCATTTCTTTCTACTCTTCCTTGTTTGGTTTGGGGTGATGGAGGTGGCCATGGTGTAGTGGGAAGGGAAGAGATCCTGGGTGGATATGTAACTCCTTCACCGTCATATTAAGCTGGAGACAATAAACCCTGTAAAATTCCTAGTATACCATGCCAGAGAGACCTGGGGATATCTTCATGTTTTAAAGAAGATACATATTGGGTGATCTCGTGAGTCCTCTGGCTCTGTTAGTCACCCTGGAGAGTAAATAGAGGCCTTCTTTCTTCTGTGTTACCTGGATACAAGTGACTCACAGCAGTGAATTTTCTTAACAACTGAAGCTTGGCCTTTTAAGAACAAAATCTTTTCTTTTTCTTTAATATGAAAACTAATCTCATTAAACAACATCTGTCCATATTGTGTATTTCTCTACCTCATGAAATATAGTTTGCAAAACATAGTACAACATTTTTGGCAGCCTGTGCCTGTCTGTCTTGTGCTAGGTAATAAGGCTGGCCATGACAGTGATCTTCAAAATACTCCACAATGTCACACAAAGCAATAGGAATTGACTTTGCCCAGTCCTGAGCCAAGTGTGGGCACTAATCCTATGAGCTTTGGAGACCCTTGGATGTGTGATAGAGCTTAAATTTTAAAAGTTTTATTTTAGGTCATGTATCTGCTTTCATTGTTTTTCCCCAGAGAGTTGGTGACTGACGTTTATACAGTGTGCCTACCCAACCTCTTTAATAACAGTGACAAAATGCAATTAAAATAACCAGCTTGTTGAGGTTGCTTTTAAATTTTCTGCCTTGGGTCTGGTCTGTATCCAGGAAACCAAAATTCATTAGACTGCCAGGCAAAATAAAGAATAAATAACTTTGGTAGCCTCTAGTAGCCTCTAGTGACATGTTTTTCTTTTGTTCATTTTGTTTCTCTTCTAGAGAGATCTAGAGTCATTGTCAGTGACACATTGTTTTTTGTCCTTTACATTTATGGTTCTTTCAGAGTTTCAAACAAGGTATTTTAATTGTATTTATCCCTCCCTCCATGTCTCCTAAATACATCATTCCATCCCTACTTACCCAACTTTGTGTCTTACTTTTTTTAAAGTACTTAGACCCATTAAGTGCAGTTTATGCTCTTTGTATACTCTTGGGTGTGTGGCATCCCAATGAAGAGCCGCCAGACCACCCTGGGTCACATTCTTAAAGACACTGACTTTCTCTCTCTCAGCAGCAATCAACTGCCAGCACCTCCCCTCTCCATGCTGGAATTTTGTCTGGCCTGAGCCCTCACAGGTCTTGGGCACACTGTCTTTTAATGACATTGATTTCTTATGTGCAATTGCCCTGCTATATCCAGAAAACATTGTCTCCTTCTAGTCATCCATCACCTCAGACTCTTACACTCTTTCTGTCCCCTCTTCCTGAGCCCTGAGAGGAGGAGTGCGATGTAGATGTATTGTTTAGAGCCGAACACTCCATAGTCTCTTATCTTCTGCACCTTGATAAGTTTTGGGTCTTTGTATTAATCACCATCTACTGCAAAAGGAAGCTTTTCTGATTATGCTTGAAAGACGCACTAATCAACAGGTATAACTATAAGTCATTAAGAGTCAGTTTAATATACTATGTATATTTAACAGAGTAATAGTAATAGGTTCTCTCCTAGTGTCTATACTTATCTAGACATAGGTTCTTGGCCTGATAATGGTGCAAAGTATGGGTTTTATCCTGTGGAGCATGATGTAATTCCATTGGGAAAGTGGTTGGTTACTCCCATGACATTCATACCACTATTCCACCACTGGGCATATCTTGCCAGGTTGGTCATTGATGCAACTCATAGGGTTCACAACTGGGTAAGATTGGTAATTTGTTTTCTCTGCCCCAGTAGTGTGAATAGCACCTTCCAGTACCGTGAAGGCTAGCCAGTAGGAATAAAGTTTCCTGGTGAGCACCAGCTTGATTTCTCCATGTCCGATGACTCATGTGTATGGTATCTTAAGCGATAGGGTCTTAAAAGGGTAACAAAGGCACTGGCAATAGTCTATAATGTTTGGGCGTCTGTGAGACCTTGCTGACCCACAACTCCAAAGGAGGCTACCATTCCTAACACTAGTCTCTCTATTTATTATCCTGTGGTGCCTAGAAGGAGGATTGCTGCCCCATTATAGTGTAACTCCATTTAAACTCCACATATGTGTGTATATCAGGAAACTTCTATAGTGGTAGACTTTGCTGAAATGTCTTCAATGTTAGTTAACCCTCCCCTATTCCATTCTCTACTCTACCCTTCTATCTGCCTCTCTCATAAACCCTTCTTGTACCTCTATCCCTTTCAACCCTTTATACCATCTGTTCTATCTGCCCTTCTTGAGATCTCCCAGATGACTCCTTAGTTATTTCCTGAACTTTGTGGGTATTTTGAATGCAATACATATGCCCGAAGATTCTGAGAAGGGCCCCAAAACTACAAGTAGTAACCCCAACAGTTAATAAATGGAACCTCAGGAAATGCTTGCATACAGCAAAGGACATCGTGGTTCAAGTGATGAGGCAGTCTGTAGTATGGGAAAAATGTTTTGACCAGCTATACATCTGAACAGAGGGTCGGTATCTAGAATATACAAATAATTTAAAAGACTGAGCATCGAGGATGCAAACAACCCAATTTTAAAACAGGGTATGGAACTGAACACAGAGTTCTTGACACAAAATACAAATGACTGGTAAACTTAAAAAAAAAAAATACTCAGCATCCCTAGCTATCAGGGAAATGAGATTAAAACTACAGTGAGATTTCATCTGATCCCAATCAGAATGGCTAGGATCTGTAAAACAAATGATCACAAAGGCTGGCGTGGATGTGGGAAAAGAAGGACACTTACTGCTGGTGGGGGTACAAACTGGTTCAGCCACTATGGAAATCAATGGGAGGTTCCTCAGAAAGATGGAATTAGATCTATTACATGATCCAGCTCCATCCCTATGGTCATATACTCCAGAGACAACTGCTCATCCATATTCATTGCTCCTCTAATCACAGTACCCATTAAGCAGAAATAGCCTAGATGTCCATCAACTGATGAATGGATAGTGAAAGCGTCGTGCCCTTACAAAATGTAGTATTATTCAGCTGTTAAGGAAACCAAAATTATTAAATTCTCAGGTAAATGGATGATGGATCTGGAAATAGTCATTCTGGGGGAGATAACCCAGACCCAGAAAGACATACATTGTGTGTTTTCTCTCATTTACAGATATTAGCCTTGAATATTCATTGAAGTGATCTTATAAGATAAGAAAGCATTGTTGCAAGCCGGGCGGTGGTGGCGCACGCCTTTAATCCCAGCACTCGGGAGGCAGAGCCAGGCGGATCGCTGTGAGTTCGAGGCCAGTCTGGGCTACCAAGTGAGCTCCAGGAAAGGCGCAAAGCTACGCAGAGAAACCCTGTCTCGAAAAACCAAAAAAAAAAAAAAAAAAAAAAAAAAAAAAGAAAGCATTGTTGCATTTGATAGACTTCCTACCCTCAAATTGCTTAGGTGGTTTAAGAAAATACACGAGCCCTGGTATGTAGAGTGAGTAGAAAATTTCTTAATAAAGAAAAATGAAAAAAGAAAAGAAAAGAAAAAAAAAATCCACATGGAGTGGCGAGATGGCTTCATCAGGTAAAGGTGCCTGCCACCAAACCTGACAACCAGAGTTTGCTCTCCTGGATCTTATAGGTGGAAGGAGAGACCCAGCTCCTGCAAGTTGTCCTCTGGCTTCCACACGCACAATGTGGTTTGTGCACATACACACACACACACACACACACACACGCACGCACACACGCACGCACACACGCACGCACATGCACACGCACACTATAATAAAATAAATGAAAGAAAATCCATAGGAAACACCATTGCAGTCAGAGTAGGCTGGGCGGTCGGATTGGCTGGCACAGTTTACTCCAGCCCATGCCACACAAGCAGCCTGGGTAATTGCAGCAGAGCATTAATCTGGTGCCGGCAAAGCAACTGCAAGATGTTTGTATACCGCTCTCCTGAAGACGAGGCAGCCCCTTGCCTCTTCTCTCCAGAAGCTCTTGTCAAAGTGGACAGCCCTGGTCTCCAGAAGTCAGGACAGGTGACCAGATGGGGAGACGAGCAGGCTTCAGACCAACCAAGCCTTGCAAACTTAGGTTTGGTGTGATTTGTTTTTGCTACTCCCAACGCTCCGGGATCCTTCTGTTCCAAGGACAACCACCAGGTTCCCACAGTGATGCTGCGAGAACAGACGAAATTCAAAGGACACTGGTGACATTTAAGAGTTGTCACAACCCAGTAACGCCACGGTTTCTCCTTTACCACTGGATGTGGTGGCTTCTTCATTCCAAACGTGATTTTGAAATCCGACCTGAGGAGAAAAATAACCATTTGTTAGAGCAAAGGGGTTATTTATTCCGAGATGAGGATTTACCTTAACAGCCTGTGTACCTAGATCAGGAACTGGTGCAGGGCCCTTGGAGGGAAGTTGACGGTTCTGCCCCGAAGAAGAGCTGTGTATCCCGTGTAGCTTAGGTCTTAGCGGGCCTTTACTGGTTTTCAGATTTTTGTTCATGGGCTTTCCATTGCTTTTGTTTGTTTTGAGACAGGATTTCGGCCATGCTGTCCTAGAATTCACAGGCTCCCGCCTCAGCCTCCCTTGGTGCTGCTACCACAGGCACGCTCCATTCCACGCAGCTCTCAGTTTTAATAATATTTCCATGGGATTAGGTTGGTGAGATTTTCATTGGTTGTGACATCTGGGGTCCTGTTCAGTAGTCTACTCACCAGCATGGACTGATTTCACTGTCCCATGCGCTGACAAAGGGTGTGACTCCTTATCACAGAGCACAGGCGACGTGTGAGGCTCCATCTACACACCCATGCCTAGCCATTGGCCACCACCACACCCTGGCTGAGATACGGGTGGAGACCTAAGGAGGTGTTTGGGGGTGGAGGTGGATGTAAAAAAGTGGGAATCCTGGTTTGGAAGTCCCAAAGGTAGCTAGAAAAAGGAAGCTGGGACCCTTCAGGGACACTAAGTTGGAATGATAACCAGGAAGCAGGAGGTCTGATGATAGATGGTCCCTAGAAGCAAGAGGAGACTGGCATGGGAGGGTGGAATTCGGTGTTGTGATTATAGTGTTGACAGTGTGAGGAGTGACGCCGGCTATTTTGAGGGACCCAAAGAGGAGTATTTTTGTCCTGAGGTTTCAGGTTCTGGTATCCAAGGGAGCCATTCCCCGGGAGAGCTGGCATTAGTGCGTCTTCCACTCAAATGATAGCGCTCCTGTGGCGGCAAGCTCTCCCATGTCCCCTACCTTCTTTTCTAAACTGGAGCAACGAGCCAGGGAAACATGTAAGGAGGCCCAGACTGTCCTTTTCTGGTTTGTTTTTGGGCTTGGGTGCCCCTGTTTTGTGTTTCCAAGACTCTTTAAGATAGAAGTTTGCTGCTCTTTGGTGTACATAAGCTTCCACTGTCGCCCCCACCCCCACCCCCCACCCCCCACCCCGGGTCGGGCAGTGTGGAGGAGAATTTATACAGCAAATTGAAAAAAAAAAAAGTTGTGACTTAGGAGTGGTTTAGGTAGTTTAACAGGAAACTCGTCATGGCTGGGTGTGGTCTACACTTGTCATTTATGGAGACTCACTGCACAGAGTGGAGGCGTGTAGCCATGGTTACTAGGAAAGAGGAACACACACTACTTCATGGTTTTAGCCATGTTCGATGGCACAGTAATAGCTTGCAGGCAGCCTGGTAAGGGCCAAGACCTTGTTCCCCTCACTTCAGAGCTCACCTCATGGTGTCTTAGGTCCTTCCAGAGGCCTTCTCCTTGGGTTGGGTGATGGCCTCAGACTCAGCATTGCATCACCTGGAATACCTGTCCTTGAGCCTGACCTGCAACTAGGCACACCTCATTCCTGCTCCCAGGCGGAGGAGTGCTATGCGCCACACCACCCATCAGCCTGGAGAGGCGTGGTGGCAGTGTAGGTACTCAGCCCACAGTGTATTTAACAGACTTTCCTAGGCAAAGTGGCGCTTACACAGGAAGACAAAGGAGCCCGGGCTGAAACTTAGGGGTGCTAGTGACCCACTGATGGTCCCCAAAGTGAAGATGGCAGTGAGCATCAGTGGCTGAACTGCAGAATCCATTTGGTTCTTCAGAAATTCTTATTTCGTATCTTCTTTCAGAGGGGCAGGGGAGAATGTTTTCCTCTTTTAAAAAGTGACCTGTAATTTACACACACACACGAAATCTACAGCTCTTAAGCATATAACTCCATGCAATTTGACAAAGGGCAAATGCATGCTTGTGCATCGTCTACACCCATCAAGATACAGAACCATCTTATCAGCTCAGAGAGTGCCCTGGGGCCCCTGGGGGCCCCTCCAGTGGAGGCAGCTGGTGCTCTGATTTGTGTTTTGGCCTTTGTAACTGCTCAAATGACATAGGTATTCAGTCCCTAAATGACAACCTCTGGAGCCACTTCTTTATGAAAGTATTTATCATCACTTCAAAATGCAGCTTAAGTTTGAAATGTATATTTAAAATGAATATAAAGTAGACATATGTATATGTATATATATCGTAATAGACTATATATATTATATATATAATATATATATCGTAAGCCTGGACTATTATCCAGGCTTAACAATAAAGAAAATTATAATGTGTGTTACATTACATTAGGTGAAATATGCCAAACACAAAAATAGCTGTATGATCCCACTAATAAGAGATAACTACCTTAGCCACAGTCATAGACATAAGGTGTACACCGCTGGCCAGGGGAGATGGGATTGGAACTGCTTGGTGGGTATAGTGTAGAATTTCAATATGAGGTGTTAAAAAAACTTCTGGAAATTGATCGCAGTGGCGGTTGTTCAGCATCACTGGTGGGTATGCTTTAGAACCCTTACAAAGATAAATGCTTATGTATTTTTTCTCAATTAAAAAAAAATTGAAATAGGCATCGTAAGCTAGTGGGAAAGTGTGGTTTTTGAAGATCCCTGTTAAAAATTGCATGTGTTACTTACATTCCCCTTTCAGACAGCCTTCTTATAATAAAGAAAGGAAAGGCTGGACATGGTGGCATGGAGTCCTTAATCCCACCCCCACCCCACCCCACCCCCGCTGGTTCCCACTTCCCATCTACATAGGGAGTTCCGTGTAACCGGGACAACACAGTAGGAACTTGTCCCCAAAACTGACAGCCACAAAAGACAAACTTCAAATAGAGAACACAGCTTTTTGATGCTCACCATCTGGGTGTGCTTCTAACTGTGTACATGTTCTTTTGCATCTGTTTTCTGTGTGTGTGCTTTAGGGGAAAAAATGTAGCGTTTTCCCACCTTCTATGTATGCTAGGTGACTCGACTTGGTTTAAATATTCATTTGGAGTCTGAGGGCTGGTGTTTCTAGCATGAGGTCACATGACCATGCTATAATTTATTTAACCCCTTCTCGGTAGCTAGGTTGATTGTGTTTCATTCCTGTTACTGGTAATGCTATGAAAACTTGTGTGTGTGTGTGTGTGTGTGTGTGTGTGTGTGTGTGTGTGTGTGTGTGTGTGTATGGAAACCTTTGTATAACTTGATTATTTATTTGGTCCCATGTATGTGCCATATGTGTGCAAGGCCTCTTTAGATACTATACGTTTAGTTGTGGAAAGTTGCCTCAGTTTCTCTTAGGAACTGCTCTGCCCTGGCCTAGAGTGTTTCCTGCCTGGGAGCTACCTCATGGTCTGTGGCTTCTTCCCTGAAAGTCTGCGCTTTAGTTATCAAGCTGTATGGTCTTGAACTCCATGGCTTGTTTTATTAAAAGCACTCTAAAATGCTGGTTGATTAAGGGTATCATATCACTTTATAGCCAACTCTGGATTCTCTTTTCACATTTTGGACTTTAGGCTAGGTGTTAAGTGCAGGAAAATGGGGATTCTGTTGATTTTCCTGGCAAACTGAGAGAAGTTTGGCCTCCCTTTGAACACATTGGTGAGAGAGGGAAAAACGCAGACAGAGCCTTGGCCCTGAGTAAGGAGCATGAACCAAGCGCGTCACCTTCCTGCCCGGAGAGGTGAGGATGAACAGCTGTGGCCTGTGAGGCCTCTGGCTCACGTGCAGCTCCCTGGAAACGTGGCATTGGTGATTTTGTAGAGAAATTCAGCCTTGAGGTTTAGCGGGCATGGAAAGGGGCATGGGTTCTCGTCCCTATTTTGATGACCGTGGCTCCTTCCATTCTTCCTGGACTTCCCACTTCTGTAGGCTGGAAAGGAGGGGAAGAGAGGAGGGAGCAGAGAGGGTTTCCATTAATGCCAATGTGACCACTGTCCCTGTAACGTGTTCCTTCCTTCCCTGAGAGGTGGAACACTCGGGTCCAAACAAGCATGTTGCCGTACAGACTCCTGGGAGTCAGGACACCAGATTTGACTTCGGTTTCTGTACTCACTGAGTTTGTGACCTTGAACCACGAACTTGGTGTGTGGCTTCACCTTTCCCCCACTGTCAGGTGGTGGGGACAATGGGGTGACACAACTTCCTTTGGAGGAATGCAGAACAAACATGAGTACAGAAGTCCTTTGAAAAGCGTGAGGTGCTGTGTGTAGAGGATGCAGTCTTGCCGAGACTTGAGCTCATGGTCCTGCTTGTCTTTGCAAATGATATTTTCGCCTTATGTCCATCCAGTGATTCTAATTAAGGAGATTTCTTAAGCTGCAGCCAGCTGGCCCGGGGTACGTGGAGACATGCACATGGCAGGTGCTTAGAGAATTTGGATAGTGCAGCATGTCGGCCCCCTACCCCAGCCTTGTGGAAAGGACATTTAAGGGCGGAGTCTCTCATCTGTGTGTGTTTTAATTGTGTTACTAGAATTTAAGTTATGTGGGTTTTTTGGAGAGATCGGTTAAATTTAATTTTCTTTTCATTATAAGCTACTCTTTGACACAGGATTGGGGATGGTGGCTACTGTGATCTTCACATTACAAATGATATCACACATTTCTGGATTTTATCAACAATTATGAGAGGAACACACCAGAGTGCTTTGAGACAGTATATGGTGGCTGCTTAATGAGCTTGAAGTTGTGACTGGCTTCCTCAGGCACTTAATATGGTGTGTGTGTGTGTGTGTGTGTGTGTGTGTGTGTGTGTGTGTGTGTGTGTGTATTAAAGAATAGAGGCTCAGAAGCATGGAGACCACGAATGTCTCTTGGATACTTATGATGTCCCAGGCAAAGAGCTAGTCATGGGTAACAATGAGACAGCTGCTGTGAGGGTCCTGGCTAAAGCAGGAGGATCTCTAGAGCTAGGAGTTCAAAGCCAGCCTGGTCAGCACAGAGAGGTCTGGTTTCCACCAGGGAAAAAGAAGACTGAAGAAGTCTTTCCCTTCGAGTGAGTCTGCCTAGAAGAGCAACTGATCAAATAATAGAATCAGGGCTGAGACAGGGCCAGGGCAGGGGAGGCGAGCTCTGGAATGCTGCCGAAGGAGCCCTGGCTCCATCCTCAGAGGCAAGGTGGCCTTCTGTCCCTGCTGAGACCTGAAGGGAGTGGACATTCCTCTGGAAAGCCCCATTCTAACTGAGGCACGACACGGGTTTACTAAATGTGGAGCCGGGCCTGTAGGAACTGAGAATGGCTGTGTTTGGAAACGTAGCTGGACTGGTCGGGGCACAAGTTTGGACTGGACCCAAGAGTGTGGCCTTGCTCCTGAGCCGGATGGAACAAGAACTGGTTCTTAGTAGGGTGCAGTGTGCTTGGATATGCATATTTGACATGTAATTTTGGTTTCTGTGTGGCTGATGAATGGAGGGGACCAATTAGGGAGCCACTGTGGTTCCCCCCAATTAGGTGGCTGCAGCCTTTTAGGGGTTAGAGCGACCCAAGAGGCTGGAGGGGAAGCCACCCTAGTATCAGATAGACTTGACCATGGCTCAGGCTCGGATCCATCAGCCACCCCACTTAAAGAGATCTAAGTGAGGGTAAAGGATTCTGTTCAAGGACTGGCAACATAGCTCTGTCCACAGTCGCTAAGTGATGACTCAGGGTTTGTCCCTGGAACCCTACGGTGGAAGGAGAGGACCAACTGCAGAAAGTTATACCCTGACCTACACACACACACACACACACACACACACACACACACACACCTTTTTATAAAGAGGCTCTATTCTAGCCATTGTTAATTTATTAATAGATTTTGAATATATTTGAAATTACTTGACCGAAAGAATACAAATTATGAATGAATAGTGGAAGCTATAAAAACATACTTAATATCTGGATCTTGATAGTCCCCCCCTTCACATACACACACAAGCACTCTACTACATTCTTTGTAAATGGGCTCTTTTTAGAATTCCTTTTTGCCCAACTGCAAATGCTGTGAATATTCATTTATTCTTGTAAAATGTAAAAGCGCTTTATCACGATGGGGTCGGTTCTCAGCCGTTTGCCTTAATGAAATAATGATATGGAAGATTTGACACTACTTGTGACTATTTGCCATTGGGTTACATTAGGACTTTGGAGCCTAGTGACAGCAGAGAGATACCATCTGGAAATACAGTGCAGCTCCTTATCTGTCTTTCTGTAATCTAGATGCAGCCACAGGTGGACCAGCCTCGGAGGGCATCCTTTTGTATTTGTTTCTTTGTATTATTTGCACCTTTCCGATCTAGTTGTATCATAAAAGTCATTTAGAACACATTTTTCCCCCTGTAAAAATGAGATTATAAATTGTGGCTAGGTTTTGTTTCTTTCTTTTCTTTTTGAAACAGGGTCCTGTTGTGGTTGATATATTGTGCATTCCTAATAAACTTATCTGGGGGTCAGAGACAGAACAGCCACTATATTAAACATAGGTTTAGGCAGTGGTAGCACACACCTTTAATGCTAGCCTTCTGGAGGCAGAGATCTGTCTGGATCTCTGTGAGTTCAAAGCTACACTGGAAACAGCCAGGCATGGTGACACACGCCTTTAATCCCAGAAAGTGATGTCAGGAAGCAGAAAGGTATATAAGGCGTGAGGACCAGGAACTAGGCAGGTTAAGCTTTTAGCTTTTAGCAGCAGTTTCAGCTGAGATCCATTCAGATGAGGACACAGAGACTTCCAGTTTGAGGAAACAAGATCAGCTGAGAAACTGGCAAGGTGAGGTTGGATGTGGCTGGTTCTGTTTCTCTGATCTTTCATCGTTCACCCCAATACCTGGCTCCTGGTTTGTTTTATTAATAAGACCTTTTCAGATTTTAGCTCTGGCTGGCTTGGAACTCTGTAGCTCTGTAGCTCTGGCCGGCTTGGAACTCACAGAGCTCCTCCTGGGATTAAAGGTGCATGCCACCACGCCTGTCTGTGTGACTGAGTTTCTAAGCCACTCTGCCACAACTGTGTATTCTGACTGTTACAAGTCTCGGCTTGGTAAGGTAGCACGTGTCTGTGATTCCAGCACTGAGGAGCCTGACACACGAGACTCCAAAGTGCTAGTCTAGCCTATTGACCCTGTCTCAAAAGTAAATAAATAAGATACATTTGCCATGAGCAATAGTAGTAAAGCCATGCTGTCAAAATAATTGTCATCAAAGAAGAGCTGTGTTACTGGAAAAAAAAGGAAAAATGTTTGTCTTGTCCTTCTGAACCAGAACAACTAGTTTGATCATAATATGAGGGAGGTGAGGGCAGTCTGGGGAGCCAGTTGGTGCCAAGAGCCATAGAGATAATATTAACTTAAAATCAAAATGTCTTCTTGATGCATGGGACTCACAGTTGTGACTATAAGTGTTTCAAACCCTCAGGAGCGAGAAGTGAGTGAGAGTAGCCTCCTTGGGCACAGCTTGACAAAGACTTGGAAGCCAGGAGGATTCTGGGAAATGGACCTCCCCTGGGTGGAACTGATTGGGAACCTGGGTTGCACTTTACTGCGCATGCTGCAGAGGTGCTCCCCTGGGGCATCTGGCTTGGGTTGCTGGGGTGGGGAGTGAGTGGGGCAGAATGAAGGGACTGTGGCCTTTGCTGGGGGGGGGGCATTGTTTCAGAGAGTCACGACCCACTGCCTGTAAAGTGCTGTCAGTTTTTGGACCAGCGTATTTTCTGCTGTTGGGGTCGCAATGAAGGCCACTCAAGATTTTTTTTTAATTAGATTTATAGATTTTTATTCTATGTCAGAGAATTTGTATATATGCACACCATGTGTGTGCTTTGGGCTTGTGGGGTCAGAAGAGGGCATCAGATCCCCTAGAACTGGAGTTAATGGACAGCCATGAACCACCATGTGGTTGCTGAGATGGAAACCAGGTCCTCTGCAAGAGCAATAAGCGCTCTTACCACTGAGCCTTCTCTATAGCCCCCCCCCCCATTTAGAATGTTTGAGCATTGAAAATACATCTCATTTCTTAGAGACGTAGTGTCCTGATGATCTGTAGGTAGCTACCTAGACGTTACCATTCATGTTCCCTGCTCTGTAATTCACTGTGACCTCGCCCTATCCTGCAGGCCTGGCAGATTTCCAGAACCTTGTCCCTTTCATATCATATTTCCATTCCTTCAGTTCGTCCTCAGGGGGCACTCAGGTCTATTTATATTATAGTATTGCTGGGTTTTTACTGAGAGTAATTTAAAACCACCCATCTGCAACTTTTGATTTAGGGTTATCTATATGTCCTTTAAGTTGATATTTCCTTGCAAAATAGTGCAAAAAAAAACCACCCCATCATATTAATAGCAAGAGATTTATAAAGTACTAGGAAGCTGAGCAAAAGAAAATGTTTTCTGTAATTAGAGCATACCCATTTTATAAGAGGACGATCTCTAATCTATTTGTGTATATGTCTATATTTTGGAGACTCAACCATGTCATCTATAATATAAGACATGTTTCCACTTGCAGGCACAGAAGGCAAGTGTTTGTTGGGTATGTTGTTGCAGTCCTATAATCCCAGCATTCAAAAGCCTGAAGATGAGAATTGCAAGTTTGAGACCAACCTGGACTGCAGAGTGAGCTCCCGGCCAGCCACAGATAACTGAGACACAACAATCTGTCAAAAAGAAAAAGATTAAAAAGAAAAAACAAATGCTTACCCCCCTACTCCCTTAATTTCAGAAGAAATGGATAGTTTTAGTTTTGTTGTTTTGTTTTGTTTGACAAGGTTTCATGTCGTCTAGCTAGCCTCAGACTTGCTCTGTAGCCCAGGATGGTTTTGAACTCACAGTGATCCTCCTACTTACATAGTCCAAGTGCTGAGATTACAGGTGTGTGCCACCATGCCCGGTCAGAAGGTGGACAGCATGATCTCAGTACGTGACGGAATGTGCGTTGTGCCTCCTTGCTTGGTGTGCACTTCATCTTTGTAGACCACCTCTAGTTTGCAAAGTACATTGTCAGTGGCCTGCCTAGGACAAGAGTGACAGCCCTCGGTGATGTCTGGAGAGCATGCACCTGCCTAAATTCCCCTCCTCTAAGACAGGACCCCCCTGGACTGTGGAGGATTCTAGAGACCAGTGTCATGTACAGTGGCCTGACTTAGTGACCTAAGGGTTGCTGATAGCCTGCCATCACAGCTAGCCTCCCCTTGCTCTGGGTATCTAAGTCTCCTCCCATCCCCTTCCAGGATCTCGTACTGTCGTGATGAAGGAGGTGAGGGATGCTCCCTGTCGCCATTAAGGCATGAGTTACCCCTAGAGCCAAGTAGGCTGCGGCATCACTGCAGGTTCTACCCCGTTCCCCATCTGTCCCTAAACATCCCTAACATGTGGCTCTGACTTGTGCCCCCCCATCTCTCTCTGACCCTTCTCCACCCTCTCCTAAACTAACATGGGCACAGTTCCCTCTGATACACAGTGTACCCCTTTCTTAAAATGTAATCATAGCGTGAAAAAAAAATACATGATGTGGGCTCTCTGGACTTTAATTGGCAGCGCCTTCTGGCACACAGTGAAGTTCCCCAGCTTTTCAGCACCTTTTCATAAGTTGAGGTCTGTTTTAAAGATTTTTTTCCCCCTGCCAAGCATTCATTAGTTTCAGAGTGAGTTGCCCTGGTTGCCACTGTGATGGATTCCTTTCCTCTCCTCGGCAGCCAGCTCCAGAGGAGGCAGAGAAGGAGCCACATTGATTCCGCTCCACCCTTCTGAGAAGGGCGGCAGTGCCCGCTGCCTTACAGGGACCATTACATCCTCTGGCTTCCCATGATCCCCTATGACAGGGCTGCTCTGGGACACTGCCTCTGTCCCGGTGTCCACGGAGGTTTTCTTCTCCTGTAGAGCTCTGCACACAGTGGGAACTTCAGATGAGCTTTCGCAAGTTAAGAGTCAAGGAAATCGTGGACATATCAGGTGCCAATGTAATTTTGTTGAGGTGAGTGTCGACACAGACTAGTCCATCTCTGTCAGACAGAGCCCACTTTTCTCTGTAAATGGAGTGAGTGCACGAAGTTTGTTAGGTGTTTCCCTAAACACACACACACACACACACACACACACACACACACACACACACACGTCACGGTGGTGTGCACATTAAGCTCAGGGTATACGTCAGCAAAGCCGAGGATACTTTGAGGTGGAAGCAAACCAGTACAAGCAGATGGGCCGTGTTCGGGGACGGATGATGGACGGATGATGGCTGGGACTTGAACGCGGGTTTGGCAGCAGCTTACGTGCGCAGTGAAAAGAGCTGCCTTCTGCAGCGTGCGTACGCACCACGCAGCCCTCGCCCACGCGGTCTAACTGGGTAGCCCAGGTCGACCTTGAGTTTGCCTCAGCCTTTGGAGAGAGAGCTGATTACAAACGAGGACATCGTACTTGGTTTGAAAGCGGTTTTATTGTTGTATTTGGTGAGAAGGTTCATCTAGGGAGATAAAACCATGTGTTTTGTGAGGCGGTTTCCTCGGAGGGAGGGAAGTCAGCGCAAGCCGTCAGTCCGAGGGGGTCCACTGTAGGGAAAGGGTGTAGAGGAGGCTTGCAAGCAGTGAGCAGCTCTTTTTGAGCTCACCACCTCCCCACCCCCACCCCACGTCTAATATGTACCTTAATAAACGCTCGCAATTTTCTGTGCAGGTAAAGTGAATAGTGGTCATTTGGGGACAGGCTCAGTGTGGGTAATACTGGAGGGACAAAAACCTTGCGGTGGGAGGATTCTATTTTCTCACTGTTCCACAAAGGGAGAGAGAGTATTGAGAAACAGAACTGGAGTGCCTTCCCTCCCCCATCTATCTCCAAATGAGGCGGCGGAAGAGAAATGTGCCTGGGACTCACCTGTGTGCAGCTCCAGCGGAGGAAATCTGATATTCTAAACCGCGACTGGGGCGCAGGTGCACGTCTCAGGAGAAAGGGGCAGAAAGAAGTGTGGTGTGTCCAAATACACAGCCCTGTTTTGTAAACTGCAGTCTCCTCCCCGCCATAAGCACATCTCCTATGTGTTTGGGACTGTTTTAAAAGCCAATGTTTCCTTACATACGTTATTAAATCATTGGTTACACAACCTTGGCAGACTTCTGGCAGTTTCCTTTTGTTTGAGGTTGCCATTAGCCTGCACGAAAATATTTACAGGCTTCTTGAAATAGGCTAGATTATGTTAAACAGGGAACGAAATGTAAAACTAAAACCTTAGAAAGCCAAGCATGGATGTGCCCCAGAGGTGATAATGGGGCTTCTAAACTGATCTGTGACCCCTCTGGGAGAGAGGACTATGGGTCATCAGCCTTATGGGGGCTCGGAATTCCACACAGCTGCCCATCCTTGGGGTTTCCCCCAATGAGGAATAACCTCACGTATGTGCTGCTGTGTTTCCTGGGAGTCGACATGAAAACATTTATGCTTCTCTTTCTCATGTTTGAGGGCCTGGGGATTTGTGCTCTGGCCTTTCGTGGTGAAGTGGTAGAGAGGCAGGTAGGCGGGGAGAATACATGCAACCAGTCATCCTTCAGCAGCCTGAGAGTAATGTGTAACTCAGTCTTCTCCGTAATACAGGGTTCTCTTCTTGGTAACTATTACTGCTTATTGCAAAAAGGAACACTAGCGAGAAAGATTTGCTTCTTTATGGAACATGGTGGTAAGCCCAGGAATGGAAAACGAGTCCTTGTTGGCTGTCTACTGTCAATTTCCTAGAGGCTCATAATGAGTGGTGCTTGTCTGAAAGCATATGTTCCTCCCATATTGAGTAGGAGAAAACCCTCTTTATCCTCAGATTGTCAGAGAGACGGGCTCCGGAGTAAGCAGACGTCCTTTGCTAGCCCACGTGCTTTGGAAGCCTGGGCAGCGAGACAGCTTGTCACTCGGCCGCCATGCTCACAGCAGTCGCAGGGATCTGAAGGAACAATTCTGCTCTAAACAAGATCACGGGAGGACCCAGGCAGCCCCCGATGCTGGCCGTGGTCCTGCTCTTTGTTCACCTTGCTGTTCTGTGAGCATGCTCCTGCCTTTGCTGTAGGTGGCAGGTCCCCAAGGACCTAAGGGTACTACTTCCTTTCTTCCGCAGCCAGGTCTCAGCCGCACATCCCTGGCCTTCACTACAGAGAAGGCTCTGTCGGAACCCAGCCTCTGATTTCCTTGTTATCGCCATGCTCTTCTGACTAGTCACCTACTCATTCATGGGGGTGGGGGGGGTGGGGTGCTTACTTCTTTTTTTCCCTCAGTGTGGATTCAAGCTCTGCTTTGATCGGATAACTGGCTTTCTCCCTGTCCTTCCAAATAGCACAGTGCAGATGAAAAGGGGCCCTTCGTAAGACACCCTGTAAGACAACAGCCAGGGCTTCACTGCGTTCTTAGCAGTTCTTCTCATTAGGTGTCAGGGGTGTGTGTGCGCGCGTGTGTGTGCGTGTGTGTGTGTGCGTGTGTGAGTGTATGTGAGTGTGTGTGTATGTGTGTGTGTGTGTGTGTATGTGTGTGTGTGCGTGCACGTGTGTGTGTGTGTGTGTGCGTGTGCGTGTGCGTGTGCGTGTGTGTGTGTGTGTGTGTGTGTGTGTGTGTGTGTAGCCTGGATAACCCTGAGCTTGCTCTATAGCTGAGACTCTAAACTCTCGGTCCTCCTGCTTCAGCATCCTGCTTCTGCATGCTGGAATGATAGGAGAGCACCCATAGGCCCAGCTGGGAATAGCATTCTTAGACATTTGTATGACAGACTTGACACTTTTAAAAAAGCCAAGCCATCTTCCTTAGCGTTTGACATTCTGCCTTAAGCATGATTTACTGAAAGATACTCGGTTAGCATTCAGTTGTATTTAGAAAGCACGGATTTTCCTAGATGATCTCAGGGTGCTGCTAGGTAGAAAGGTTTCTAAGGACGTTGCGTAGAACTCTATCACCTCTTCCATGTCGTAGCTAGTTGCATCTGTCCTCGTCACCCTGTTCCTATGGTCCCTGACAGTCCTCGGGAGCCCATTATGGGAAGAACCTGGCGTCCAATTGACTCCTGACCTCAGAAGATCTGCAGTGTTGTAAGACCATGCAGTGAGGGCAAGTGGGTTAAAAATCTCGCTATCCACCCTCATGAAGGCTTTTCCTCGACACACAGCCCAAACAGGCCTGCTTCGTCTACTTTGTACTGTCTTCCCCTCGTGTCCTTTCTTAGTGTTTGCAGTGAACCAGACAGCTGGGCATGGTGACATTAATCCCAGCACCTGGAAGGCAGAGGCAGGTGGATCTCTGTGAGTTTGAGGCCAGCCTGGGCTACATAGTGAGTTCCAGAACAGAACAGGCAGGACTACGTAGAGAGACCCTGACTCAAAAAAATCAAACCAAACTGTAGCCAACAATGATGGCTTCGCCCCTCAGCACAGTGGAATTTTGGGTATGAGTGGATGGAAAAAGAAATCTCCAGACTCATTGTTGCATCTGAATTAAACTCTTCCACATCTGCTAATTAAGTAAAAACATAGAACACCACTCATTTCTGTTTGTGACCAAGGTTGCAATTGGAAAAAGTCACTGGGAGACATGTTTCTATCAATACCGCTAATCTGGATGCTAAGTGGTCGGATAGCTTGCTGAAGTCTTTGAAAGTTGAGTTGCAGACAAAGGGCTTTCTTTATTGGCTGCCTTCCATTCTCCTTTCCCCTCGTTGCCTGCGTAGGCAAACAGGAGTAGAGCTGCATGAGGAAATCGATAATATGATAGATTGGTAAGAATTTTCTCCTCCTGGGGGAATTATATTTAAGGAGAAAATTGGTTCCAAACACTGTGGCTCCTGTCTTCCCTGGAAGATGCTCCCAGAAACAGAGCTATCGGAGACAAAGCAAAGAGCGTGATCTAAACTAACAAGGAGATGGGGAGTGACCGGCACAGCTTTCAGACTCAAACATGAGGAACCCTTGATGTCTGAGGCTCGTGTCAACAAATGTCCCAAATAGCAAGGCCCTCTGCCCCTGTGAGACGAAGGCCAGAAAGGACAGTTCCCATTTGTGATTGGAAAGGGGGGAGCTCAGAGGTTGCCTTTGAGTTCTGTTGTTTGTTTCTCGGCATCTCTGAGCATCTCCAAGACAGACAGCTAGGGTGGAAGCGTCTCAGAGTGAGCCAGTCTGCACTGTGAGGGGCTGCTGCAATTGAGCAGGAAAGAGCAATAGTCTTCCTGGGTGTGAAAGACTTCTGAACTGAACTTTGTTTCTTTTAAGCTGGTGGCCGAGAAACTGGGGGGGTGCTCCCTGAAAGCCTGTGCATTGCTGGAAACTCACTCACCTTTGGTCAAAAGTAAACTCAGAGACACCTGGCAGGTGGAATGTAGCTGTACTTGCTGAAATTAAGCAAGCCTGTTTAGTGTAGAGAAGGAATAGGCTATTGGCGAGGTACATAAGATTTAGGGTTGGCCTATGGTTGCCAGACTGGGTGTATTGAAAATTCAAAAAGACGTTAGGCCACCCCTGACTTCAGGGGAACTAGGGCAAAGGCTGCTTTGTAGTGTGAGGCAGATCCCTGCCACACAGATAACGAAGCCAAGTCACTGCTGGGCTCCACTGTGAATGAGAACTTGACTCCAGGGGAGGTCTTGTGGGCGACTCAAGCACACGCTGCTCCTCCCTTCCATCCCTCCTTGGACTTAAAGGTCAAAGGTGAAAGGAAGCATAGTGTCCATTCCAAAAGCTCACATCTGTGTGTCTGAAAGAGTCCCCGCTTGGTGCTTGTGTTCCTTAAGTACAAGATGCGTGCCTTATGAGCTGGCTGTCAGGGTTTCATTATTGTAACCCTTAATCCACCCCGCCACACCTTTATTCTTCTTTGTGTGTATGTTGTTGTTTGCTTTTGTTTTTGGTGGGATTTTGCTGGCTTTGTTTTGTTTTTGAGACAGGGTCTCATTCTGTAGCTGAGGCTGAACTAGAACCCTATCTATATAGACCAGGTTAGCCTCAGACTCACAGAGATCCTCCTGTCTCTGCATCCCAAGTGCCTGAATGAAAGGCACTTTCATTTGTTTGTTACTTCTTGTTTATTTGGGGGAGCCGGATCTTACCTAGCCCAGGCAGACCTCAAAGTTCTGGCTTTCTTGCTCCCGCCTCCCTCGCGCTTGATCTTATTGCCTCTTATATAATTTTTTCGTTAATGGTAGCCCTCTCATTACTCACCTGAAGAGGAAGCCAAGAGCCAGCATCGCTTGAAGAGGTCAGCAGAAATCCATGCGTCAGGGCGGCGGCAGCGTCTTCTCTCCTTGTCCTGGCTACCTTCTTTCTGACTCTCCTCCAGTGTGTGCCCTTGCCAAGTCTGCTTCTGCACGTGCGCTCGTCTTTGTCCATGCCCTGAGTTGTTGGAGAGAAGCTCTCCGGTGGGTGCCTGGTGCACCTATAAAGTAAGAACCCCGAGGCCCTGCACAGGCTCCTTGTTCAGGGAGCCAAGCTGCCCCGGGAGACAGGCTGTTATCTGCTGCAGAGCTGCTGGCAGGTCTGTATCTAGCAAACAACCTCTTGTGAAGTGCCCATGGCCCCAGGGCACCCGGGCGTGTTTAGCTCAAGGCTCTCTGGATTACTCTGAAGTTCTCGAAACTGAAGCCGTTGGACATCAGCAGAGCTAGGGAACAGAGCATGCTGAACCTAGGCCGGGCCCAGGTGGAACGGGGTTTTCTCCTCATGGGTCTACCTGTTCAGGACATTCTGCTCCGGGCGTTGTGACTGAAAGAGGAAGGAAAGAGTAACCACCATCGCATGCGACATGATGTTCCTTCCAGGATCACAAGCACGTGGAACATGATAGAAGGGACCCTCGTGAGCTTATCATTCAAGTTGGGGCTAGAGAAGAAAAGTGGTACTCCCTGCTCCTGCAGGCCTTATCTATTCCAGGCCCAGCCCACAAAATTTATCTGAGTGCTTTCTCAGGCTCTTTAAAGACTTTGATGCTCTGCAGGCCTGGATGACCAGTTCCAGCTTGAGACACAGCCAGAATACTGTAGAAGATGGGTTATGCCTTAGAGACCTCAACATACTAGCTACCTAAGACTGAACACCCAGGATTACCCAGGGATCCATAGTAGGCATTGCACAGCTGACTCAGGCCTTCCAGGCAGTCTCTCTGGGGTGTCCCTTGGTCATTGCCCCTGTGCCTGGCTTTCTGATGTGCCAGTGATCTGAGTCTTTGATGTGTTTCATTCCAGCCTGAGACACATAGGCAGCCTCTAAACCTAGCAAGTGTGGACATGATTGACAGGGCTCTCAGCCGAGTCAGAAGCCACGCCCCCCACACACCCACACCCCATGACCAGGCAGGTCTAGGTGAGTGAAGCATTGTTCCTGGGACACTAATTATTTGCCATCTTCACCTCAAAGCAGGCTAGGATGGTGTTTCCAGTCTCCTCATAGCAAATAGCCTCTTCTGTGTCTATTTTCTAGGAATTCATCCAACCGTGTTGAGAATTCTGGCCTGTTTAGCCTTTTATTATCTTCGGGGCGGGGGGGGGGGGGGGGGGAGGGTAATAGAAATTGCTTAGAGTTTATTACCCCTTTATAAAACACTAGCCCCTTTTATTTTTCTTAATACCTTTTGACACATTGACAGTTCATCTCAAGAGCTGCACAGTCAACTTACAAAACATCAAAAATAAATACCTCATGATATTTTAAGGAAGTCTTCAACTTTGTGTTGTCCCCCATTCATAGCTGCCCGTCTTAGCTGCATGCAGCCCTTGGGTGGTGCGTTGGACTAGAGCTTTGGAATCCCCTGGATTCTAGAATGTGGGAGTTCCGTGACCCTCTAGTGCCAGATGTTACAACATAGATCACCCTCAAAGGTATTAATTACTACATGAAGTGAAAGCAGTCAGATCTGGAAAGACAAGTGACGCCTGCTAGCATTCACGTGTGGCCCTCACTGTAGCCACCTTCACAGAGACAGAGCAGACAGGATGGCGGGGGCTGAGGGGAGCAGGAAAGGGGCGTTCGTGTATAGCGGGCACTGGGTTTCAGCTTCACACCACGAAGCATGTTCCGGAGAGGGGTTACGGTGTCAGCCGCCTAATAGGAATACACTTAGTGCCACGGAACTTCATACCAAAAACATGGCGGCTGTTATGGACACTCACATGATGATGTAAAAATAAAATTCTAAAGGAAAAATACCACCACATACTTTTACTTATACAGCCGTTGCTTTTGCTAGGTTCCTTTTTATGCAAATTGAAAAGGCCTGGGGTTTGTCTTTCTTCCTTCCTTCCTTCCTTCCTTCCTTCCTTCCTTCCTTCCTTCCTTCCTTTCTTTATTTATTTAAACAAAGTAGTGTATAGCTATGTATTCCTCAAGCCATTTTATTTTCTGGATTCTATCCAATGATTGTAAAACCTTGTCTGCCCCTTAGTAACAGTAACTGTCCTCAGGCACACTAGTCGGATGTATCTCCCCTCAAAACACGTAGGACAGCTCTAGTCATGTATTTTTGGGTGAAAGAGACATAATCATGATTAGGGTGTCAGTGTACGGAGTTATACAAGGTCAGATGGCGTGAGGATGTTGAGAAGCTGAGCTCTTTCTCTGTGGCTTCATTCTGAAGCCTCCTTTCCTTAGTTCCTTTTCCTTTCTGGAGATATCCTTAGAGTCACCTTCCAGGATGTACCTCAACTGTCTGTAGGTGTTAGAACCTCCCTGTGGGACAGATAGTGTGTGCGGCTGTCTGGGCATTATTAGAAGCCAGTAGAAATTTAGAACAGAGAATTTGAAAATGTAGAAACTTGCACTTCTGCAAACAGTCTTATGTAGTGGATACGTAAGCACTGACCTTTCCTTCAAATGGGTCACGTCACTAAACAGTGGCTTCCACTGAGATCACCTGTTACTGATAACGCACAGTTCAGAAAATTGTGGCGGCGGCGGCGGCGGCAGCAGCGGCGGCGGCAGCAGCAGCAACAGCAGCAGCAGCAACTTTCTTAATGTGTTTCTGTCCCAAGCCAAAATGGAAAATGATGGGTACTTATACTCTGTAGTGCCGGCAGAACATTCCTTCTTTAAATCTTTATTCTGTATAGTAAGGCAAAGATAAACTATTATTTTTACAATGCTGTAGAGCTGGGGATCTTTCTCAGGGCTATAGCACTCACCTAGTATGCACAAGGCCCTGGGGTCAATCCCAAGAATCCCAAATGCCAGGAAAATTCCTGACTTCAGTTAGACAGCCCACTTGCTGAGCCTCAGAGGGTTAGGGTATCACCATGTGCAGGCCTGGTGTGTTGGTAACATGTGGTAAGGAGTCATGTGCCGTCTCCATTGGGAACAAAGCAAGAGCCCTCCATTTAAAACATGAAGAACTTCCTGCCCTTTTTCCGGCTTATTCTCGGACAAATTCTGTGTCATCATAGAGGGCAAGCCTGGGCAATTATGGAGTTCAGTGAATGAATGATCAGAGACTGGCCATTTTCTATGCTTTGAGTTGCCATCAGTTAGAGAGATGATACTTTTGCCAGTGTATGCCATGCCCCTGCCTCTGAATGCTCTTACATTTTTACATTCCTTCCCATATCAAATAAATGCTAGGTCCCACACACATCCATGACATACACAAGCCATCTTATGTATGATGCATAATTAACGTGTTGAGACGGCAGGGTGGAGAAGTGAGAGCCACAGATTCCATCGTATTTTCTGGTACCCTGTAGTTTCTTCTGGGGAAGAAAGTCAAGGCTTGATGATTGTCATCTCTCTCAGCAGGAAGGTAATCTGAGTTGGAGACTGATCACATCTAGCCACCCTGGCAAAGAAACCAAACAAAGCCCCCTTTTTATTCAGAAGGGGGAAAGAAGATGTGAGGTGAGATCTGGCCTCAGCAAAACCGTTAATAGACCTTTCTTTAAGAAGATCAATTAGGAGGGTCCAAGGAGATGCCCCTAAGGATAAAATGCTTGGCATGCAAACAGGGCTAGGTTTGGAGCACCAGAACCCACATAAAAACTAGGAAGGTGTGGTGGCTGCCCTTAATCCAACACTTGGAAAGCAGATACAGGGGATCCTGGGCAAGCTGGAGAGCGAGGCTCTGCAGAATTGGTGAGCTCCAGTTCAGCAAGGGACTTGGCCTCAGTACAGAGGACAGTAATCCAGGAAGGTAACTCATGTTAACTGCGGGCCTCCCCATGCATGCACATGCACACCTCACAATTCAAACACACATAACCCTTCAGACATGCACAAATAAAATTCCTGTGTCAGACACTAAGCCATTTTCATGTGCAGATGAGTTGTGTGTCAAGCTGTAAGTTTTAAGTTATTGGTATTAGAGTTCTTATTTGTCTTTTCTCAGTGTTAAGGACAAAATTAGGACAATCTTTCCTTGCTGGAAATGAGAACTCAGTCTGGATGTTTCTGAACCAGGCACTTGGGTTTCAATACAAAGATTAAAACCGGGACACGAAAAATACCAATGCTACTGTCAATGGGTTCCTGGGCTCCTGGGTTCCTGGGCTCCTGGGCTCCTGGGTTCCTGGGTTCCTGGCTCCTGGGTTCCTGGGCTCCTGGGTTCCTGGGTTCCTGGGTTCCTGGGTTCCTGAGTTCCTGGGCTCCTGGGCTCCTGGGCTCCTGGGCTCCTGGGTTCCTGGGCTCCTGGGCTCCTGGGCTCCTGGGTTCCTGGGTTCCTGGGCTCCTGGGTTCCTGGGTTCCTGGGCTCCTGGGTTCCTGGGCTACTGGGCTACTGGGTTCCTGGGTTCCTGGGTTCCAGACGTGCAGTTCCATCGTGCATACTCTGTTCCTGCATGCAGTTCATGCTTTGGTTTTCTGGTCTTTCATTAAACTGACACGACCATTTGCTAAAAGTGAGAGCTCACTTGGGATATCTGTTAGGATAACTGGGTCAAAACCTACTCAAGGGTCACTGCTAAGGTTTTACTGGCTCATTTTTTGGGGGGGGCGTTGTTTAGAGAGAGTATTTCCAAAAAGACAGTTCCTTGGTGCTTGGGTCTGGGGTACTCTTTGCCTCATGTGGATCATGATTTGTTCCGTGACCAGCACATCTCAGCTCAGGGCCCAGGGAGGGACTTAGCCTGCCTTTCGTCACACCTGCAGTTTGTGTATACTGGCAGAAAAATTCACTCCGTGGACTGGTCCATTATGCTCACTAAGTGATTTATTACAGAGTGAATTTTTTCCCTAAAATTCCCTTTATCAGAAAGTGTGCAAAGACTTAGCTGCCAGATGAAATAGCCCCTTTGGAATTGAGCAAAAACACCTCCAAGTCTGATTGTTTGTGTTCTTGCACTTGCCTTCCATGTCCCTCTGGGTTGCCTGTGTAGTGGCGTGGACCAGCTTGTCCCTAGGAAGAGCATGACTCGACATGGCATGATTTTCTCGAGCTGGAGAGGACTGTTGTTGAGTGTGATCCTGGCAGGAGACAGAGAGTGGCTGGTTAAGCAGAAAGGCAAACAGGAAAATAATTAATAGCCGGGAGAGACATCTGCCAGAACCCTAGCATCCAAACACATAGAATGCACAACCAGATACCAATTAAGGGAGAGTGTGGGATTTGTGCTCTTCTGACCACCTAACACACAAAGATGCCAATGAAGATTAATGACCCAGCTGTAAAAATGATCTTTGAGTCAATAGTGCTGGACCCGAGTAGCATTTTAGCATGCACCAGGCTGGCTGCGGGTGTGGACTGTCAGGATTTTCAAAAGATTCCCTTTACAATGGGAATTTGTGCCAAGACACAAATTATTCTAACAACTAACCAGAGGTACAGCGTTCATCTCTACTGGCAACATCCATCTCCTTTAGGCTCAACAGAGTTAAAAATATATGTAGGCACATTTTAAAATTTAACAAACTCTGTGGACATCCAGATTTTAAAAAAAAATTATAGCCACACAAATGAGTCATTGTAGGGGCCTCTGAAGCAGTGAATTCTGCTTGACTCATTAGTGTCGATGGCGTTATTCAACAACAACAGAGAGCACTACCTTTTCTTTCCCATCTTGTCTGTGTCTTTAAGAACACTGCTCTCTCTGCCTGGGTGGTGACAGCCCTGACCGTGATGGTGATGTAAGAGCAGAGGGGCTGTGATCACTTTTCTGATCCCTCAGAACCTCCTGTCATCGTCCAGGTTCCCCACGAGGAGCCCAGTGCACAGAAGGGCTCAGTTGACTTGCTCAAGACTACACAATGCATCTTTATGTGTTTTCAGAATCTCTAGAAATTCCCCAGTGAAGCCCCAGGACAGATGAGTTTCTCTCTCCCAGCACAACAGTGTCCTTTTCCCAGTCTCTGCCCATGTTCACCTGTATAGCCAGCCACAGTGATAAGCCATGGCTATTTGGGAAGGCTGTTTGTAGCCTGTGAGGGGTCCTGTGATTATCTCCATTTCACAGATGGGAAGGCTAAGGTCAAGGATGCCAGATAAGTTGTCCAGAGTTAGACAGCAGTTCTTATCTGTGCCCCACAGGCCCACAGTGCACACGTTGCAAACTCTTCTGCTAGTCCCTCTTCACGTTTTATACAGGATCCTCCCAGGCCGCCTTTGTTCTTAACCATTGCCTATGAGATTCACGGGATGTGAGCACGTTCTGAATACAGGCCAGGTTGATACAGAGTGAGGTGCCTGCCATTGTGACTGCAAGTAATCCGCCGTGAAGGTTTTGTTCGGTTTCCTAATTCCTTCCTGCTGCTGAAAAGAGTTTTCAGAAAAGGGAGAAGATAGAATAGAGCTCAGGCCAGCTCTGCCTTTGCTGACCAGTGTTTACTTCCTCTGAATGAAGGACCAGTCTAGAAGAGGATGCCCTTATGTGTGACACTCCGCACTGTGTCATAGGCTCAGCGGGACCTACAGGTCACTCTGACCCATCCTCAGGGTCAGCATAGGCCAGCCAGTCCATGCAGGGGAGCATTTTAGCTACCCAGGAAGGTCTCTGCACGTGTCATACATGCCCTTGAGGTTATGCAGCAGCAGCAAGTGTTCAATAGAATCCTTGCTTATCTCACTTCTAAATCCATCCTGGGGTTCATACCCACAGGAGGGAAAAAGCAAGCAGTTTTCCCTCCCTCCCTCCCTCCCTCCCTCCCTCCCTCCCTCCCTCCCTCCCTCCCTCCCTCCCTCCCTCCCTGTCTTCTTTGCTCCCTCCCTCCTTTCCTTCCTCCTCCTCCGTGTGTGTGTGTGTGTGTGTGTGTGTGTGTGTGTGTGTCTTCCTATTCTAATACTGCAGAAGGTTGGTTTTTCTAACAGCCCACCAAGCTCTGAGAAATGACAGTGCCTTTTTACTAGCCTGCCCGTGACCATAGCTAGCCAGCAGCCTCTGTGTGAATGAAGTCTTTTCAGATCTGAACATTCCAGGGCAAGGTGTTCAGCTGACAGGACATGTATCTCATTTTTAATGAGTGTGGCAAGCTGATTCTTCTTAGTGTTAAGTCTCTGTTAGAATTTCCAAAACATGTGGCTTTGCCACAACCTGAAAGGAACGGGAGTTTGCTTGCTCCGGGACATCTGCAAGTGGGATCCCTTCACAGCCATTAAAATAAGCAGGAGATGAGCCATTGTCCTTGTCCTGGTCCCTGTGTCACCAGGGATACAGCTGATACAGCAAGAAGAGCTGCATTGTCCCCGGAGCGGCCTCATGGGGTAGGCTTGTCAAGCTCAGGGCCACCAAAGCAGCACTGGGACCCCCAACTAAATCAGAAAACATGTTCGATCCCCAAAGCTGTCACTCAACTGTAGCTACTTACCTTTTCTTTGCCAATTGGAAGTTACTCTGGAAATGATCATTGTAAACTACATTTCTAAAAAAGAGAGTGTTGCTGTTTCCAGTCACCCAACAGCCTTATTCTTCCCCAAATGTTCATCCATTGCTTTCCCTGGAGCAGACGTCTTTATCCTCCTTTTGAACCTGGCTTCAGCCAGCATGCTCCAGATGTTCTGAAGAGTGGTCTTTCCAACAGCCTAGCGGGTCATGCAGGCAGCAGATGAGAGCTAGAGATTCAGGAAACTAAAGTTAGCAGTGATTAAAAGTTCACTGGTTGCTTTCCTGACCCAACCTGATCCTCGGCATTTTTAAATTATCTATTAGAAATTTTCTGTCATTTTTACAATTTTTTTCCCAGTCTGCTTGATGATTCTATGAACTGGACTCGTTGCTGAATATGCCCTGTTTACATTTCATTTCTGCCCTGTGCATAGCTACCTTTGTTCCCAGTAGCCAATAATTTGATAATCAACTTCAGTTAGTGAAGTTTAGAATTGCCTATAATCTAGGAATATTTTCCTTTCATTGAAACTATTTTGGGAGCTTATAACATATCACAATTGTGGAAATGATATTTATTAGCACCTGGAAAGATGTCAGAATTTCCATGGAAACAATAAGATTTATGCTTGCCACAGCACCTTTTAGTACTTTTAAAGTATTTTTGTTATGTTTTTAGCTTTTGAGTTATGCTCAATTTTGGAAGGAACTCTGCTGAATTCTTAGGCCAGAAAATATTTTTAAAGCCCTGTATTTGGAGATCACTGATCTAAAAGTTGCTTTTCTTGGAAGGGGGGCTGCCAGGAATTCTCACTGTAATTTCGAGTAGAGCTGGCACACCCAGAATTATGATCTGGGGAGAAATATAAAATTGAGTATGTCATTGGGCAAAGCTTCTCTTCCTTCTTTCCAAAATTGGAAAGTTTTCAAAGTAAAACATCTCTTGTAAATAATTAATCTTCACTCCTTTAAGTCCCTGGATCTTGTCTACTGAATATTTAGGTTTATATCCATAGACCTGGGTTGCTCTCAACCCTGTGTATGAAAAGCTTCTTTTGCAGTGGACGGAGTCAGTTATGAGATTTACAAGTGGTTAGAGAACCAGTGAGTGCTGAGGACGTGGCTCTGATTGGGACGTCTTCATCAACCTTCCTGTCAAAGCCCCAGAACATCACAGAAGAGGAGGCAGAGAGAGTGTAGGAGCCAGAGGACTGGGAGGAGTGTTGTGACATGCTGTCTCTGGACGTGACACTCTTGAACTCACAGTTGTGGTTACCTATAGAAGACCTGCACAAGATCAGGCTAGCCCGAATTCCAGCATGGATCTAGGAGTTGCTCATGAAGCGTCCCATCCTTAACTGAAGAGGTATTGGCAGTTGAAAGCTAGTGAAAGAGAGAGAATCCTTCTTGGGGTGAGAGTGGCCACCGGTAAGATGTCCATTCTCCAGTGGATGACCCCCACTCATGTACACATGGACAATACTCATTGAATTTTTTCTCTTTCTCTTTTTTTAAGAAGCCATGTAGTAAAGTAGATATGATCACCTTTCATTGGATACACATGTGGAATTCTCAAAGAATAAATTTTGAAAAATAATTTCATTGGATGATGAAAGAGAGCCATTCATCCATGGCAGTAGCAGCTTTTCCTCAGTTATTGGGATTCTTACGCACGCATGTGAGGAAAGATTATCTTTGGTCTATGGCTATCTCAGATTGGGCATGTTCCCCTACTTGAACTGTTAGGAGAGTAAGGCTTCAGGGAAAACTGGATCCCGTGACCACGTAAGTTAGGCTGGCTGCGAACAAATGACTTCCTGCTCTGCAGCCTTCCCCGGGGAAGCAGGGTGTTCGTGGCTGTACCAGACACTGTGGTAATCTCAGCTGTAAGTAGTCTTGGCTGTACCAGACACTGTGGTAATCTCAGCTGTAAGTAGTCCTTGCTGGGGAAGCATTTTAGTCGGATGTAAACTGCAGGTATGGCACTGGTTCCTTAAGATTACATTGTACAAGGACACTGTTGTCATTTGTTTTTGTTTATTTTATTTTGTTTCTTTGTGTGCGTGTTCATGTACATGTGGAGGCCAGTGGTTGACACAGAGCATCTTCCTCTATCACTGTTCATCTTATTTTTTCTTTTCTTTTCTTTTTTTTTTTTTTTTTTGGTTTTTCGAGACTGGGTTTCTCTGTGTAGCTTTGCGCCTTTCCTGGGACTCACTTGGTAGTCCAGGCTGGCCTCGAACTCACAGAGATCCGCCTGCCTCTGCCTCCTGAGTGCTGGGATTAAAGGCGTGCGCCGCCAATGCCCGGCCATCTTATTTTTTTCATACAAGGTTTTCACTAAACCTAGAACTCTCTCATTCAGCTAGGCTGGCTGGCCAGACGGCACTTGGGGTCCACCTGTCTCTTCCTCGTCAGGGCTGGCCTTACAGGCCTGTGCTACTGCACCCAGATTTTTACATGGGTGTTGGGGATTGAACTCATGACCTCCTAATTGCATGCCAAGCAAGTTACTGACTGAGCCATCTCCCCACACACCCCTCCCCTCACTTTTGAGACAAGGTCTTGCTACATAGCCCAGGTTGGCCTCTAATTTGCCGTGCTTCCTGCCTCTCCTCCTTCTGAGATTACAGACGTGCACCGCCACTCCTGGCTGTAGGCATTTGAATTGGGAAAGTACACCCTGCCATGATCACACAATGACCCAATTGCCCAATGGTGCAATTCTCAGAATATATCCCCATCGTTAAGGGATATAAAACTACGGATCTTGGTTTCTCACCGCAGTCCCATGAGCCAGTATTTTATAAATATATGTGTGTATGTATGTGTGTATGTGTATATGTAGATAGATAGATAGATAGATAGATAGATAGATAGATAGATAGATAGATAGATAGAGAGATAAAGAAAGTCACAGAATTTAAGGAAATCTAGAGGACACAGTCAAAGAAAGTTGAAGACCCATGTGCAAACAGCAGTCTTGCCCCAGAGTTTGTACTATCCACCAATAGTCTAGAGCAACTTAAATTCCAACAGCCATGCACAATCCAGACAGAGAGAAGAGACGGCCTGTGTCCGTCCGTCCGTCCGTAAAGGAGGCCTGCAAGGCACCCACTCACAGCCCACCCACTTCTTTGAGAACCAATCATTTCACCAGGAAACAGGTAGCAGCATTTCATTCAGCCTTTCCGCTGGCCTCCTGGGGCTCCCGACTTCCTTCCCCTCCCTCCCTCTACCTCCACCCGCCCCCAGTTTTCTTTCTTTTTGTCCCCCTTTTATTTCAATGCAGGATTTTGTTATAGAGCCCAGGCTGGGCTCAAACTCACTGTAGTCCACGCTGCTCTCAAATCTGTGACCCTCCTGGCTCAGGCTCACAAGCACTGGGGTTATGGGTACACTCTTAGGCCTACCTTTCTTGTATCTCTCTTCAGATGACACCTGCTTATGTTGGGCCCCTGCTCGGGGACGGCCGCCGATAACTTGACAATTGGATGCACTCACGGTTTTCCTTCCCTGCAATTACCTTGCATTTCAGCAGAGGCCTTCTCCAGGTTACAAGGCCATAGTCTGAATGGTAATTTGATTGCCAATAGTTCCCAAGGAAGGGGAGGGGCCATGACTGTTTGGATTCAGATTATACCAGGTGGTCCTCTGTGCCCACACCTTAGTGACAGACTAAGACATGCCGCCTTGTTTCCAGGTGATTGCTGCCACCTGCTACTTCATTATGTCTTTTTCTTTTGGGGTCCTGGAGCTGGAACCCAGGTCCTCATATACTGGACCAATGCTCTGCCTCTGAGTCACATGCTCAGCTCTTGTTTAAACTACCACCTCCTTTAAGCTATTCTTAATTAATAGCATAATTATAAGAATAAATGCAATCAATTGTTAATATTCAAAAGGGCTCCTGGCACATGCATTATGCAATGAGACAGAGCCCTATGGATGCCACCAGGGCCATCTCCTGAGAAACTCACTGTTAGAATGCAATTTTTCAGACACAGCCCTGAAATTAAACTCTCAAAAAAAAGAGCAAAGTACTCATGAGAATGTACCATGGCCCAAACCTTAGGCACACTATTGGAGAATACAGCTGTTCAAACAGCGCGGGGCTCCCTGAACTCAATCTAAATCAGAAGGAAAAGAATGAACTTAGAGAGAGCCTCTCCCAGGAACACTGTGTATTTGTTAAGGGCCTTCTTCAGGCAGCTCCTTACCTGGCTGCCACCCAGAAGATGCCCTTTTCATGCACAGACCTTCAGGGCAGTTTTAATTCACTCATGGTTCTTAAAAAAAAAAAAATAATGGCATTCATTTATTTATTATGGCAAGCGGCAGGATGGACAGTGCATGCCACAGAGTGAATGTGGAGGTCAGAGGTCAACTTGCATTCTCTTCTTCCATCATGTGAGTCCCAGGGACTGAACTCAGGCCTTCAAGCTCAGTGGCAAGCACGTTTCTCCACGGAGCCTGCTTGCCAGGCTTCCCTGATGATTCATATTGTCAGTTATAATGAGGAGGACAAGAGACTCCAGAAGGACTTACTCAATTCTAGCTAAGCACAGTGCTTGCATGTTTAACCCCAAACCACACAATGATGCTAGGAAAAGTGTCCCAGGGTCTTCGTTGATTGGCCATTCACTGACTGGCCATTCGCTGATTGGCCATTCGCTGACTGGCCATTCGCTGATTGGCCATTCGCTGACTGGCCATTCGCTGATTGGCCATTCGCTGATTGGCCATTCGCTGATTGGCCATTCGCTGATGCGGGGGAGGCTGGTAGTTAGACGTGAAGTGACCCACCCAAAGTCACATTATTCTCAGGCCTTGGATGTAAAATAATTAATTCACTTTTACCCTGCACTACACGGTAATAGCCAGGAATGCTTTCATGAAGAGATGCCCCAGACTCCCTTTGTTCTTCTCAGTCTTGGAGACTGGATTTCTAGAAATAATCCCATCAACCTACCAAAAAGCTGAATATGCTATGCAGTTAGAACTCAGCTTCTCCTGGAAAATGTCAAAATCCTACATATATAATACAGGCTCTGAGATGGGAACGGGGAAAGTGTCAAGTCCCCACTTTATAAATAAACCGCCAAATGCTTGGGAAGTGTGTGTTTGGGCATGTTGCCTGCTCTCGTGTAGCATATCAGCAGGAGTGCAATCCCGAATCCGCTTCCGCCAGGCTAGCGCCGCACAGCCGTCATGCATCACGTGTGTCTCAAAAACCAGCCTTCGAAAGAGAGCCTCTTTGAGAATCACGTTAAATTAAAAAAAAAAAAAAAAAAAAAAGCCTTTGCACACTCACCTGTAATCCTCAGTAAACCAAGGCAGGAGGATCGAAGGTGTGAGGTTGCCTTGGACTCCACAGTGAGACCCTGTGTATAAATGAGAGGGAGTAGGAAAAGGGGGAGGTATGAGGCAGAAGGGGAGCTGGGAAGGCCATTGCATGTTTCCATGTTCTCCTTAGACCTGAGAAATGTAAGCTGTTCTCCTGTACACAGGATAATAATACAGAATTCATAAGTAAGGTTAGTGGTTTTGTCAGTTTTTAATCATCATCACTGATAACTTCAGCCAGGAATGCATCTACCTACCCACTAAAATGATGCTCTTCAGAGTGTAAGGTGACCATCACGGTGTGATTTCCAGTCTTCACTTTGTACCATCTGGGCTTGAGAGGGGAGGCTGTTCATCTAACTCGGACCTGCAGCTCCTACCAAGATGTGTTACATAGAAATCTTCCTGGGCTTTGAAGATGTCCTTCAAAACATTCCTCTTCTGCTAGCCTGGGCTCATGGGGCAAGAGTGTTTTCCTAATGCCTGGCCCTATCAACATTGCCTGTGGCTGGCCTCCAGGGTCCTGCCACATCCCTCTATTTACATACACCATCAGGCCAGAATAACCTGAGGTGGGCACAACAGGACAGGACAGGAATAGAAAGGAAGGAGAGTGTGCCCACCACCCCCTAAAAGAGGCCAATCCAAACATCTCTAGGCTGTGAGGGCAGGAAGTGGCTGGGAAGATATTCCCTGATGGCTTGGGATATGTCAACATTGTGGGTTGGGATCGTGTATGTGCGCACGAGTTAGAGATAAAAAGCAACTCTCCTGACATGAAAACAGTTTGAGTGTAACTGAAATAGACTAATAGCAACAGACCCAAGCAAGACAGCAAGAGGCTGTCAGCAGCTCAGCGTTGGGGGCCTCTTGCCCCAAACTGCCTCCACCCTGGCCACTTTGACCAGCTCTGTCCAGGGAAGCAGCTAGGTGGGCCGGTTAAACACTGAGGTCATTCACCACTTTGGCTTGTTTAGCACTCAGAAGCCACCTGGTTTGAGGAGAGCCTGGGCTAAATAACAAAACTCTATCATAAAATCAAGGGGGACCCAAGAAGAAGAGGAAGAGGAGGAAAGAGAAGAAGAGGAGGAGGGGGGGAGGAGAAAAGAAAGTAAAGATTAAAAAAAGAAAGAAAAGGAAAAAAGAGAAGGAGAGAGACTCATTACGTAGCCCAGGCTGGACTCACCTCACTATGTAACCCACATGGCTGGTTATGAAAGTGTGGTGTTTCTACCCTAGCCTCCCTAAGGCTAGGATTACAGGTGTGTTCCCCTACCCAGGAAGCTCTCAGTCCTGGGCAAACTGAGTCACATCACAGATACCTGGTGTTGAGCCTTCTGCTTGTCCATGGAGAGGTGGCCCAGTTTTCCCTTTGTCCTTTTTGAGGCTACATTCTTAGATAAATAACCGTCTTCTCATGAGAAGAACATAGTTGAAAGGAAGCTCTGCCTCTTCGATTGTTTCCAGGGTCATACCGTGCATTAAGTAACAAACCCAAGGGCACTGAAAGCTGTTTGAGAAGTCACAGGTCACCAGCCGCTCATCTCCTTTTAGGTATTCTGATGGACTGTTTAGTGGTGTGTTAATAGTATCATTGTTATAAGCAATGTTCTTTCAGCTCACATTTGTGCAAAGTTGTGCAGTTGGTGCTTCAAAACAACTGTCTCCTTCCTTGGTATTTCCTTCCTAGTATTGCATGTGGAATTCTGCCCTTCAGGGAAGATGAGGTAGATGTCCCCAAACCCTCTGGTTAATTTTCGTTAACACTGGATATGAACTTTCTCCATGAGTTTGGACACTTTGTCCTCATATGGTGGCGCTGTTTGGGGAGTTTTGGAACCTTCAACAGAGGAGGAAGTGAGTGGCTGGGGGTGGGCCTCGAGGGTTCCAGCCCAGTTTGTGCTCCCGGACCTGTTGAGATTTAAGTGAGCAGCCTACCGGTCATGATGGACGGCATTCTCCCTCCCTTCGGTTGCTCTCATCGGGTGTTTGGTCACAGCGACACAAGATGCAGCTGACACATTCCCCAAGGCCCAGTGCTCTCCGCCGGCGCTCAAACCACCCTTCTCTATTCCATGAATGCCAGATTCCCAGGCTTAGTTGACTCGCCGGTGCATTCATGGTGAAGCACGTAGTAAACCAGAAAGTCCATCAGACCTGGGGCTCTCAGAAGGACACTGGCAGAGAGTCCATCAGACTTGCGGGCCCTCAGAAGGACACTGGTATTTCATCTGTTTGGTCAGAGGGGCAGCAAAGTGCCTGGGCCTCAGCCCCACACACTTTATTGTCCCTTGTGGTCTTCTGTGACACCGGGTTCCCTGGCTTTTGTTATTGATGATTTGCTGGCACAGACATATACCGGTGAGCGTGCATGTTCTGTATATGTGCATGAAGGCCAGAGGACAACCTTGGATGCCATTGTACCTTTTTTGGTTGTGTCTAACTTTTTTGTTTGTTTTTGAGACAGGCTCTCTGTCTGGCCTGGAACTCACCAAGTACGGTAGGCTGGCTGGCCAGTGATCTCCAGGTATTTCGCCTGTCTCCCCTCCCCAGTACCGGGGCTACACGCACAGGCCTCCATGACTGGTTTTATGTGTGGATCCTGGGGACCAAATTCAGGTCCTTGTGTTTGTGTGGCAAGAACTTTACCAACTGAACTACCTCTCCAGCCCAAATTAGCATTTTTCATTTTTGTAAAGATTTATTTGCTTTGTTTTATGTGTTTGAGCATTTTGCCGGTGTGTGTGTGTGTGTGTGTGTGTGTGTGTGTGTGTGTGTGCCACATGTCTACCTGGCAGTCAGGTGATGAAGGTATCAGATACAGATGGTTGTGAGCCACCATGAGGGTGCTGGGAGCCAAACCCAGGTCCTCTGAAAGAGCAACAAGTTACCCTTAACTGCTGAACGTCTCTCCAGCCCCACCCCCACCCCACCCCTATTAGTACTTAAATACGTGCTGATCGTTTCTAAAGGTCAAGAAACAATCTCTAAAAACGCCTCAGTTCCAGTGTGATCGTCCCATCTGAACGTCAGTGCCCAGGTTTCATGTGGCTATGATCAAAATGGCCAGGGCCCATTCTTGCCTGGAGGGCACCCGTTTGGCTACAGATAGACTTGTCAATGTCTTGTCCAACTCGGAGACCTTGTGCAGGTATAGGGAGCACGGAGAAGAAGGGTGATGGGTCTGGGGCGATGACTCAGCTCTGAGGAGCGAGCACCTTTTGCCCCTCCGGACGACCTGGGTTCAGTTCCCAGCCTCTATGTGAGGCAGTTCACAACCGTCTGTAACACCAGCTCTAGAGGAGCCAAAGACTCTAGACTCTGTAGGCATCGGATCTCATGTGCACATACCCACATGCAGGTGCATACACCTACCCATCGTTAACAATAATAATAAAAATAAATATAGAAAAAGCATGAAAATCGCATGGAACCAGAAGTCGACAGAGAGCCAACTGTTTGATTCCTGATTGGAGAGACGTTTGAAGTTTTGCTATATGGTCATGTGCTGTTTCACCATGGGGATGGATACCTTCTTCAGAACGCATCATTGAGTGAAGTGGTCATTGTGTGGACATCAGCTTGTACCTGGGCACACTTAAAAGGTACAGCCTACTGTACAACTCGATGTTGTACAGTCTAGCCTACTACATACACAGGCCTCTTTCTTAGCAAAATGTATTATGAGGTTCATGACCATATGGCATACACTTAGAATACTTGGCACACGGTAAAAGCATTAGGAGTTACTGTCACATTAAATATACTTGAATCATATTCCTTCCATATAAAGGAGGGAATGAGAATGGAGAGAAAACTATGGACCTAAGTACACTAACTGCCAGAGCACACAATGCTGACCTCTTGCCACACACCCGTGAACGGTTCCTTCCCATCGGAACCATAGCCCTGAGCCATGAGGTGATGAGGCTCTATACCTACTCCTAGGGCTCTTAATTCCCTGAATAGTTCTGGTGTGTTCTGGGCCTCTGGGCTTTTCCTCCGTCATCTAGCAGGTCAGAGAAAAGTAAACTTACTTGCCTTCTGCTTTCTATAGACTAAATCCAGACATACTGCAGAACAGACCGTACAGGGTGTTCATGTTGCCCAGAATAGCACCTTAGTTAATTTGTCATGAGCAGAGTGGTTTGCCAAGAAAACAGAATGCTCGTGTGTGTGGAAAAACACAGATCCGTGCGTACTTTATCAGTTGGGTTACTCTCATTTGCTTATCAGGTTAACCATGTATGCATCCAGTCAGTCTGCAAAACTGGCCTCAGCGTCTTACCTACTCTGCTGATAATAATTAAGGTCCTAACACGGATCTGCAGTTAGTATTCTAGTTGTATGTTAAGTAGCCGGATGCCATGGGTATTTGACATGTAATCTTTTTGAAAGGAGATAAAACACAAACCTGTAAGTCTCCAAGGATGAACCATGCAGAGACTCACTTTTGAATTAGCTATTCCTTAAAAAAAAAAAAAAAAAAAATCCAGCATGATCGGTTAGGATGAGTCAGCTCATTACTGATGTGATCGGTTCCACAGCGTCAAGTCCCTTAAATGGAACTAAGGACTATTTGGAAAGCACTGAGAAGTGGAGATTTACACAAAGGTCAGATGGAAGCGGGCCCCCTCTGTGTACTGGTACAAAGAGCAGCGGTTGCCTGGAATCGCTGAGTCAGAAGAATTTGTGTGCCCGCACATCTGCTCCAGCTCTTTGACAAGTCACAAGGCTATCGAGGGTTGCCTAGTTGTTTGAGCCTTATCAGCCCCTGTCAACCTGACGACTTGGCCCCCTCCATCATGGCAGCCAAACAAGGAAAGCACCTGCATATTTGCTCTGTGGTCATGGACTTTCCATTTGGGTTTTATACAAACACCAGAAACAGGCAAACTACCCAATCTGTCTGTGACTGACAGTCAGTAATGACATGCCCTGTCCGCCCCAGGTCCCAAAGCATTTTTCACGGTAGGCTCTTTGCATGTGTGTTTGTGAGACAGAGTCTCCTCGTGTAGCTCCAGCTGGTCTCCAGCTCACTGTGTAACCTTGAACGGGTGTCCCTCCTCCACCTCTCAGGTGCTGATCTTATTACAGGTGTGCACCACCGTGCTGGGCCTCGCACGTGTAGTCCTTATCACATTTGTCCTTCAGCATGGCTTTCCCTGAGTGGCGAAGGTGAGGGCGGGCACTCAGCTTTCACGGCTAGACACTAGAGGCCTGGAACACCGATCTAGTCTTGGTCAGGCTAAGTAAGCCGAGGTCAGGGACCAGGAAAAAACTCAGAAGCACCCAGGGTCAGCTCTCGGGCTGGGGCAGTAATTCAGTACAGACTTTGGACTCTGAGGAGCCGAGGAGCCTTTTATAACATATCAAGGGTTACGTGACCTCCAAGCTGCAGGGCTCTTCATTGTATTTATTAACTCACGGTGTTTCAAAATGACTGCCGATTTCCGTGTTACAGACAGCGCTCCTCACTCCATGCCCTGGAATTGAGGATCTGGTTTAGTTGCACGTCCAGGAGGCTGTGGACGTGCGTTATCACCTCTACTTAATTCAAATGTAGCTTAATCTTAACATTAGGAGTGGAATTACTTTTTCTATCTCTATCATGGTGGAAAAAGAACAGCGCAGGAACCACTTCCCTTCAGATGCTGATTTCCAGACAGGACCAAGTTGTATGCATAGAGCAGACAAATCGCTTCTAGGCTAAATCTACTTGATAATCCCCATCTTCCTTCATTGCCTTCTTTTCTTTTTTTTTTTTCTAATAAATCTAGAAAGGAGGCAGACTCAGTGTTTAAAGTGCTTGTCAGACAAACGTGAGGATCAGGGTTCAAATCCCCAGAACCCTGCTAAAAAGCCAGCTGCTATGGCAAAGAAAGGTTGGTGGGTCAGGTCAGCTAACCTGTCATTCATAGCAATGAACGAGAGACGGTGTCTCTAGCAAGGTAGGAGGTAAAGGCTCATACCCGTCCTTATCCTCTAACATTGACATGCAGCACACTGAACACTCGTGTGTGTGTGTGTGTGTGTGTGTGTGTGTGTGTGTGTGTGTGTATGTGCATACACACGCACATCGTGCATCGTATGCATACCTACATTAAAAAGTCTGGAAAAACTCCACTTATGTCACTTTTTAGTGTTTTCCTATTTGTATTTCATCTGAAATCCCTGGAGGAAGGTAGTTCTGCAAACAGATGATTTCAGCCTTGGTATTTCTGGAGCCTGTTTTGTCCCACGCTCCGCTCCACTGTCTGAGAGCCCTGCTGACTTCTGGTCGGTGTGAGATATTCTTACATACCACCTACTTGTCCAGCGGGTTCCTGTCCACCCGCTAGTTATCTGGGCAGCACCACAGGAAGAGGAGAATGTTTAAATATGGAAATGACTTCTGACATGTCAGAGGCCGCAAACTCAGGTCGTTTGTGAGTTGTGATCTCCAATTTGCTAGAGAATACCTACTTATTTTCTACCAGTCTCTCAATTACAGGATTATTTGTGGGATGGGCACCCACCGAAACCCCATGCTGTATTTTTCTCCTCTGTAACATTTGCACAGCAAATTATTCATTTTATAAACAGAGTCTCTCTCTTACATCGTGGTTGTTAGTCCTGATGTTCTAGGGATAAATGCATTGACATTTAAATGCATTCAAAGCACTTAGGCCCAATAAAGTAAATGAACGAAAGTTATCTCCTCATAATGTACTATAGATAGTATAGATTCAGCTGTCAGACCTTCCAGGTAGTTAAGATTCCAGTCTGTAGTTCATACTTTACTCTTTGCAACGAATACAGTCAATCCCAGGTGTGCAATTGAGTGTTAGGCTTTACTTACCATTGTAAAGTTATAAAATGTAGCAATTTGTATCACCCAGCCCAGATAACCTCAAATTAATCACCATATTAACTGGCAGGTACATAGGGCACCCGAAAAGGGCAAAAGTGGCTCTTTGCCTTTCATGCATTTAGAGATGTGTGGTCATGAGTTTTCTGAATCAGGGCAGGTTTTAGTGTGGAGGTTAGTATTGGTGCTGGATGCATACCTACTTGTCATGAGAAGTAAAGGCAGTTACCTTTTAGACATGAGAAAAAGATTGTATAATAACTGAATCCATGTCTGAGCAGATGGGCCCCGGGGAGGGTCATCATGTGTCTCTGCTGTGTGCTATTCCTGAAGTGTGAAATACTCACTCTGCTCAGATGGCTAGGGAAAACAGCCTCCCCCACGGAAGCGCCTCATGTCGGGCTAGCCAACAGAAAGCCAGATGAGCCACATATGACAGTTAACATTCTCTAGTTGACATCATTTCAGTATTACATTTTATTTAGCCTAACATATCTAAAAGACTGCATTTCAACATGAAGTCAAAATAAAATTATTGTTGGGGTTGTCTCTTTTATTTTTTTTAACTCTGTCTTTGACACCCTGTGTGTTTTTCTGTTTATAGCTTACGGAAGCTTAGATAAGTGAATTGCAGATGCTCAGCACCTGCATGTGGCCGCTGGTGGCTGCTGGTGGCTGCTCTGGGTAGTGCTGGTCTAAAATGATGATGAAGTTACATCACTAATTGACTGACACTTTAGACTGGAGGAAAAAAGGGATCATGTGAGATGCCTGTTCGTATGTAAAAAAATGAATAAATAAAAATCACATCTTGAATAGGGAAATGTTGACAGAACTTTCCAGAAAACAAAACAAAATAAAACTCTTTCAGGTGTTTATTTGCCCATGTTAAATGCTTTTACCCTGCAGAACTGACAGTTTTCATGGAGAAGGAAAAAAGGAAAAAAAGAACTGATCTAATGTTAGCCATTTCTTCAAGGAAATTAAAACTCTACATCAGAAAGCCATAATGTGAAGGAGTCCTCTTTTTTTTTTTCACTCTTCTATCTGGGTCTGGTGTTGCCATGGTTACATACATGGGATACAGCAGAATTAAACATTGTAGTTATCATCAGAGCACTTTAATTCTTGGGTTACTTTTCAGCTGAAGATGTTTCTGTTCTATTCCCCCTAAGAAGATCAAAGCTTCCCCTTTCACATTTGCAGAAAGTTAATGTTACGGGTTTAATTTTTTTTTCATTTATTTTTATTTAAGCATGTGTGCATGTGTCTATGTGAGTGAACGTCACGTACATGTATGTGTATTCCTGTATTCACGGAAGCCAGCGGGGAGTGTCGGATCCTCTGGAGCTGGAGTTACAGGGGTTTGTGGACCGCCAGACGGACATTAGGAACCAAACTTGGGTCCTCTGGAAGAGCAGCAAGTGTTCTTAACCACGAGGCCATCTCTCCAGCCCCAAAGGTTAATGTTTTGATTTAGTCTGGCCAGTTCCCAGATGTCACACTGATGCCATTTCTGAAGCTTCCCAGCCCTCACTTGTAAGTACAAGACCACACTCACACGTCAATAGTCAGCGTTCGTTCACACGCACTAGACACTGACCTGCCTTCCTTCCCTGGTGCGTCTCTGGAGTACAGGCTACTTTATGCCACTCCATCTGCAGAGGAGAGGAATGAGGACTGTAAATTCTAAGTGAGACGATGACACACTGTCTTCCTGGCTGTACAGAAACATTAACTCTCATTTTGACAGTCGTAGGTTATCGACCTCAAGGGACTCATAGCCGGGACTTGCTCTCAAAATTAACTTGAAATGTATCTATTATCTCTATGATGTTGGCCTTTCCTGCAGGCTTGGCACAGTCTTGAAACTATACATTTATTGAAGGGTAGTAACTGGTAAATTATTATATAATAATAGTAAATTCCACCCTTAACCAGGTTTTGGTAAGGCTCCTCCGAGTTGTGTTCACAGCCTTAGCCTTCGGTATCTGCCCTGACCTGGCCTGACTTTAGAGTCCTCCTACCAATCAGTTTAGTGAAGCCCCTCCCAGAATGCCTTTGGCTTCTGATCAGATGCCTCTGCTGTTTGGAAATCCTTTGCCTACCTCCAGCAAGAATCCCTCTACCCTTGATGTCACCCTTTAGCAATGCCCCATCCACCGATTTCCTCACTCGTCTCATTCCTGTATTCATCAAATCCATCTGCCTCTTGTTCCTGTGGCAGTAGAGTTTAACCTTTGAACACTGGTGAATACCAAAGGTCTTTGTCCTCTTCTTTAACAAAGCGATTCATAAGAGCCACAGAAAGCTCATGTATAGCATCAGTACATCTTACTGTAGTGTATACATGGTGAACTCATATTTCATCCCATTATAGCATCAGAACATTTTACTGTAGTGTATACATGGTAAGCTCTTATTTATCCCATTCCAGAAACCAAACAATGCTACTTTAGGTAGGCAAGTGTGAACCCTATGGTTAGGATTGAAGTTCATACATAGAAAATTCATTGTTTATCAATATCATTATACATCTTATTATATTTATATCTAAGCCATGAAGACTGAAAAATGCTATATGCTACTTATAAAATGCCAATTTTACTGGGCATGGTAGCACATATCTTTAATCCCTGTGAGAGGCAGGCAGACCTCAGTGAGATAGCCTGGTCTACGTAGTGAGTTGCAGACAAGCTAGGTCTACAACTGTCTCAAAATCAAATAAAATACTAATTTTCACTCAGTCTTGTGGAGTCCTTAAGTTTCGACTTAGGTTGGTCAGTGGGAGATGGTGCACTTCTCCAGGAACTAAGGTATTCTTCATTCATACCACGGTGTCCGGCCCAAATTATGCAGACACTCATCGGCCACTGGTGTTATACACCAAGTTGCGATGGTTGCTTAGAGGTGAGGTTTAATGTGCTGTTATCTACTTTTGGGAAGTCACTGTGAGTTTGCATAGAGTGGCTGTCTGGCAGATACATGCTTCCCACTGCCAAGGTGACAGAACTGCGTTAGGACCTCATCCAGTCACATTTTCCTGTGGAGAAACTCTCCTTGAGTAGTTGTTGGGCCCCCCTGGGAGAGCACAATTCATCACAAATGCCTTTTCCTGACCTGGGGGTAACACTGTGGTCCCAGGTGGGCATGGACACAGGTTATCAGCCCATTTCCTGCCGGTTGGTTGTCTTTCCTCAGTGGGCAGGTCTCACACAAGCTCTACAGACGAGGGTAAGAGAAGAGCATATTGTGTGCTTTCAGTTTTTCCTTTCTGTGAAGATGATTGAGGAGACTCCCCAGGGCCGCCTCCAAGACTGCAGCAGCTTCTGGACCTTGGGCAGGCTCCTGCTGACCCGCCTCCTTGGGAATCTCTGTTGGGACTTGAGGCTTTAGTGCCTCAGTCGGGGGGCCGGGGGGGGGGGGGACGCTTTCCATGTGTGTTTAAACCTCGATAAATTTCTGTGCAATCGTTTTTTAGAATGGAGCATTTCATGATTTTAGGAAATTAGCTCTTGCCGGAAGCAAAACAAATTTCATTCTCCGTTAAAACCTGTGTTCAAGCCGGGCGTTGGTGGCGCACGCCTTTAATCCCAGCACTCGGGAGGCAGAGCCAGGCGGATCTCTGTGAGTTCGAGGCCAGCCTGGGCTACCAAGTGAGCTCCAGGAAAGGCGCAAAGCTACGCAGAGAAACCCTGTCTCGAAAATCAAAAAAAAAAAAAAAACCTGTGTTCAAGGCATTTCTCGACCACATGTTGTTATGGATCACCACTTTTCAGGGCGGGATTTTATTTTCTACATTTCTGTTAGAAGGTGGTGATCTTGAAACCCAGTTGTGTGGGAGCCAGTTTGCATGGGTGTGTTTATATGAATGAGACACCCCCTCTCCCCTGCCCTGCCTCTGCTGGGAAAAGAAAGAGAGAGATGGAGCCGCACTAGGGGCAGAGGTGAGAGGTGAAGAGATGGGGGCACTCTGTCCCCTTCTCTGTCCCCACTGAAGAGTGATAAAGACTCAAATACAGAGCTGGTAAACAGTGGGCTTCCTTATAGAATAAAGCCGCATCCATATACTTAACGAACTACACAGGTCAGAGTAGATGCTGAGACAGGTCGCAGAGAGTCCTTGTTCCTGGCTCCTTGACCTAGCTCACGTCAGGGCTGAGGAAATGGCTCCGTCTGGAAAATGCTTGCTTTGCGGGCATGAGGACCAGGATTCAATTCCCAGAAGCTGCAATTTAAAAATCCAGGTTGTGGGCTAGGGCAGTGCAGGGGCGTGGCTGGAGATGCCTGCTGTCAAGCTTGATGACCTGAGTTTGATCCCAGGGACTAACCCGGTAGAAGGGAAAACCCAACTCCCATGGGTTGTTCTGATGACCTTTGTGTGTGCTGTGTCTCCACCCCTCAGCGTGCGCGTGCGCGCACACATACACACGTACTTATGTATATACACACACAAAAATTTTGCATGCTTTGCATCCGTTTTTTACATTTTTAAGCCTTGCTGCTCTTGTTACCATAAACTATTTTTTTGCCCTGGAAGTCTGAGCTCACTCTGTCTGGTTGGAGCCCTGTCTCAGCTGAATTCTGACACTGCAGGTCAATCGGCAATGTCTGTGACACTGATGCCCTCGTGAAGTGAGTCTCTGGATCAGTATTTCTCAATCTGTGGGTCATGACCCTTTGAGGGTTGAACAACCCTTTCACAGGGTGGCCTAAGACCATCAGAAAACAGATATTTACATATGATTCAAAACAGTAGCAAAAATCACAGCTATGAAGGAGTGGCAAAATAATTTTTTGGTTAGGGGTCACCACAACACGAGGAGCTGTATTAAAGGGTGGCAGCCTTAGGAAGGTGTGGCTCTAGATGAAGTCCTTAGGGGACCAAACAACACTCCAATCCTTCACGTATGAACCGAAACCTATGAAAGTGTAGCAGGTGTTATATGCTCTGAGGCAGAGACTGTCTTCCTGGCTGCTTCTGTGGGGGTGAAAGGCAGTGGGAAGATGAGCACCGAGGGAAGCCGGTTAGACGTCTTGGGGGAATGCAGAGTATGTAACGAGAACTGGTGGGAGATTAAGACCACAAACACAGTCTGGTAGCATAGAAAAATGCCTTTGTTTTCTCTCTCCTGTCCAGTCACTCTCTGTGTTTGTTATTGCCACACACACACACATGTCACTCCTTTCCACTCATCGTCCGTCATGTTAGCGTCACACACAGGAGCCTGCCGCCTTGGCAGTCATGTTTAGTTATGGTGTGTGCTGATCGAGGAGCATCGGGCATGGTCAGATGGTCTCTGATGTGTCATTGGCATAAGGCTACCACAGACAATCCCAGAAAGCCCAACAGGACCACTAGCTTTGACTCATCGTCTGTCCCGCAATGGCCACTTCTGCGCTCCTGCATGGTCCACCCTCTCCTTCTGCCTACTTGGCAAAAGCAACAGAAAATGAGAACCTGTGTCTACAGGCATCGGAGCGTTTTATCCAGGGAAATACTTGAATTTAGAAAACCTCATGCCACAGATTCATAAAGATTTTATTTTGCTTTTTAATTTAGAATCCATGCCCAAAAGAATCTTGCAGCAATACATGCAATAACGATCCAAGGAATCAAAAAAAGAGCATCAGCTCCTTGCCCCTCGGCCCATCTTTTCTCACATCCCAAAAGAAAGCTTCTTTTTTCCCACATTGGACCACTTGTTAGCATCATGTTAGGCAAAGCTCATGGGAAGGCTGAAGTGCCTCCTGCTCTGCTCTTGAGTTTCTGAGAAGTTTTTCTTAGGACCAGACCAACCTGTCACAGGCTCCGCTGCGGGAACAGTCCGGCAGACTTGGTGTGAACGGACGTGAACGTGAACTCTCAGAGAGGACTCAAAGACAAGGGCCTCCAGAAAGCAGTGAGGCTGCAATAAAACGCGTCTGTGAGGGCAGACCCGCACCCCTGTCTCAGGGCATTTCTGCCCTGTTCACATGGTGTGGCTCATTCTCACCCGCGTCGGACAGCGTCTGACCCAGTGGTTCTCGCCTTCTCACATCATCCGGTTCTGCTCTTCTCTCACACCTCAGTCACTCCCAGGTGCTAAGTCAGCTTTGGAGGGAAAGCGTTGTGAGAGAATCATCAACGTGTCTGTGCGAAGTTGAGAGGAGATTAAACAGAGACTGTTTAAAGCACCTCTTCACAGAATTTGGTAAAGTGTGTGTGTGTGTGTGTGTGTGTGTGTGTGTGTGATGAATGTGTGTGAGTGTGTGTGTGACTGAATGAATGTATGTGCATGAGTGGGTGTGGGTGTGATGAACCAATGTATGTGAGTGTGTGTGTGTGTGTGTGATAAATGAATGTGTGAGTGTGTGAGTGTGATTGAATGGATGTATGTGATGAATGAATATGTGTGTGACTGAATGAATGTGTATGAGTGTGTGTGTAATGAACTAATGTGTGTGTGGTGAATGAATGTGTGTGTGAGTGTGTGTGTGTGTGTGTGTGATGAATGAGTATGTGTATGAGCTAAATGAATGTGTGTGAGTGTGATGAATGAATGTGGGTGAGTGCATGTGTGTGATGTGATATGTGTGTGTGTGCCATGACCTGAATGTGAAGGTCAAAGGACAACTTTCACCCAACCCCACAGTCAAGCTTTAAAAAAAAGTTTGCATTTTATTTATGTATTTACAGAGAGAGAGAAAGAGAGAGACAGAGACAGAGACAGACAGAGAGTATGAATGCACGTGCATGTTCCACAGCAGAAATGCAGAGCTTTGGTGACAGCTCTCAGAATTCAGTTCTCGTTGTCCAGCGTGTGGGTTCCAGGGACTGCACTCGGGTCTTCGGGCACAAGTGCCTTCACCAGCCGAGCCGCTCCTCAGTCCTGTTATCATTATCACTTAGAAATTATTATTTTTACTATTACAGCTACCACAGCTTCCTCCCCTCCCCCTCCCCCTCCTTTTTAAGACTGATTTTACTCTGAGCACATGAGTGCGGGTGCCCTCACAGGCTAGAGGCATCAGATGCCCTAGAACTGGAATTACAGGCAGTTGTGAGCTTTCTGACCGGTACTGGGACTTGAACTGTGGTCCCCTGGGAAAGCAGTTTGCTCTCTTAACCGCTGAGACCTCTCTGCATCCTCTGGAATTTCCCCTGCTGTTCATGTAGGGAAACTCTGGCTATCGTTATACTGTCTTGTGACTCAGCTAAATGTGCCCCAGTGGCTTTTCAGTAGTCACCTCGACTCAGTGTTCCTGTAGGAAATTCAGGTGGCATTTTATATGACTAATCTGCATACTGCTTTTGCTGGAAATCTCTGTGGCCATACTTTTTTATCTGCAGGCCTGTTTTCAATAACCTTTTGTATCATCCTAAAATATTCACACGCAATGAGAAACGGGCTCCGCTAATAAGGACCTCTGTAATTATACAAAATGAATGACCAGGATGATTACACTGAGTAAAAACCAAATCAGGGCTGTTGTATGAGCTCGGCTGATTCCATGCTGGGTGGTAGCCCTGTTCTTGTTCCTAGTTCTAGACAGCACTCGCATTGGTTTGTTGCGAGTCTTTACTTAGGAGACTGTCGGTTACTTTGGAGTTGCACTTTATTCATTTGAGGATAAAGGCAGGTTCAAGAAACAACCACTCTAATCCTTAAGAGTGACCTAACTCGGGACTATTGCAGAGGTGCCAGGGTAATCCCAGTGGGATATTTAACTCGAAAGGCAAAAAAGGAGGAAGGCTTCATAGTCAAGGAACAGAGTGATGGGTCAATGGCCTGAACTTGCTAAGAGCAGACTCCGTGAGCAGAACCTGCTTGCTACCCCCGTTTGGATGGTCTGAAGGCAGTGTACTGGGTGGTTTGTGTGTCAACTTGACACAAGCTATAGAGTCATCAGAGAGGAAGGAGCCTCAGCTGAGGAAATGCCTCCTTGAGCTCCAGCTGTAAGCATTTTCTCATTTAGGGATCATGGGGGGGCGGAGCCCATGGTGGGTGGTGCCATCCCTGGGCTGCCGGTCCTGGGTTCTATAAGAAGGTAGACTGAACAAGCCATGGGAAGCAAGCCGGTGAGCAGCGCTCCTCCGTGGCCTCTGCCTCCGCTTCTGCCTCCAGGATCCTGCCCTGAGTTCCTGTCCTGACTTCCTTCAGTGATGAACAGCAATGCTGAAGTTGTCGGGTCTGAGGAAACGCTGAAGGAAGACCCCAGACTCAAACAGTATGGAAGAGTAAAGAGTGTGTATTAATAGTCCAGCCTATGTGGGGTCGCTCACCTGTGCAAAATGGCTGAGACCCTGAGAGCGGCGTGCAGGCTCCTTGGAAGCACAGCTAGGGGAGTTTCAGGGACAGTTAGGTCATCGAACATAATTGGTTAAGCAAGCAGCAGTTACATTAGTGTTCTTTGAACTGGTGGAGGTTTTATCTTTGGACATCCTTGGGTACGTTTCAAGGGGAGTGCAGGAACTGTCCTCGAGACACTGTGGGGCTGACTCAGGCCTTGTCCATGTTCTCTCCTCGTCCCTGAATGTAATTCGTTGACAAATGGCCCTTCGTTGACAAATGGCCCTTCGTTGGGAGAGACACCTGTTTACCCCTCCCAGAGACTGAAACCTAAATTCAGTTGTAAAAGTGGGAGAGTTTAACCCCTTCAACGTGTAGGCCAAATAAACCCTTCCCTCCTCCTCAGCCTGCTTTTTGGTCATGGTGTTTCATCGCAGCAACAGAGACCCTGACTAAGACACAGACCATCGCCAGAAGGGAAGGGTGAGGAAGTTGGCCATATGTCGCAGGTACTCAGGTGTCAGCAGGGGTCCATCAGGAGTCTACTCGTGTAGCCAGGCTGGAGGCTGCCTGGACCACGTGGGCAAGAGGGCCTGGAGGAACTTACTCAAGTTTGGCCAAAGGGTCTTTGTCACCACAAGCCTGAAGACTGCATGGTCGGCCTTTAAAACAGCATTTGGGCAGGTCTGTAAATGCCTGTGTGGCGTTTTCAGAGCGAGAAGCACCGCTGCCCTCCATAGCGACTGGTAAGGAATGCAAGAGAGGTGAGAGATACAGCCTGGACAGTGGATGAGGCTGGAGAGCATAGTGCACTGATGGACCTTGGAGGATCAAAGACAAACACTATTAGCCTGAGCGAAGGACGGGGGACTGGAGAATATGGCCCCATCAGAAAGATTTGCCTCAATTTTGACACTCAGGTTACTCATAGCTAGGGAAGGAAAAACAAGTAAGTCTGAATTTTCGTTAACCCTTAAAACAAAAATACGTCTTTCTTTGGTAATAGTCAAGCTTTGTGAGCCCCTTTGTTTATTTTTATAATAGGCAAATATACTCAACAAAAAAAACTGATATCTTCACGATCGCATGACTGAAATAGAGTAAACGAAGCAGGAAAGAACAAGGTACGAGCGATCATGAGTGGAATTAAGAAAACGCTCAACCTTGACACAAGCACTTGCTTCTAGTGGGCCACAATGGTACCATTCTTTCCCTGTTGTCTTTAGGCCTAAAGGATTAAGAGCAGAGGAAGAGACGGGGTTAGGATGGATTATATTTAACATGGCTCTAATAAAGTGGAGGTCTGTCCCAAGCCCTGGGGCCTGGCCACAGGAGCTGGCTTGGCGTTTCAGTTGGGAGAGATTTAAAACACCCAGGCATTTGTTTTGCAGAAGACACGAACTTCAGAGAAAATAGCATAGTTCCTCCTTGACTGGACCCCCGGGAATGTGAGGGAGAGATTTAAGGTTGGTTTCTTTTGAAATAAAAATGAATTCACTGGATTGGAAATCAGCCTTCTTGGTGTTACTTTATCACTCAAGGTTAATTGTTCCCTTGTCTCTGGGGACTGGGTCTAACACAATTAGGACATTGTTAAGCTGTTGTTCCAATGGTCTACTCCCACAAGGCAATTCAAAAGGGCCTACAGTACCCTGAGATTTCTGTGAACTGAAGCCAGCAAGGCTTCCTCCCACTACTGACAGCCATTGCACATGGAGGCTTCCTTCAGAGAGTGTGATGTCTCCGAATAGGCAGTGAAGTTGTCAGAAGGGAGCCCTGGTGCCGAGGTGGACCACTGGGCTTTCTCCTTTGCCTTCCTCTGTCGTGTGTGTGTGTGTGTGTGTGTGTGTGTGTGTGTGTGTGTGTGTGTGTGTGTGTGTATGTGTGTGCATATGCACATGAAATGCCCGAGTTACATGGGTACGGTTGTGGCTCTCCCAAGCCAAGTGTCCGTTCTGTTACCGGCCACAGTAGAGTGTTCAGAATGCAATTCGCAGCCCAGGGCCCAGGAGTTAACTCATTTAGAAGGCTGCGTGGGCTCCACCAGAGAGGTCATGGCCTGTACTTATACAAACATGATTTATCTTTCGCTTTTTATAGTTCATTTATTTCCCACCTACTTTCTTCACCTCAAGGTGCCCTGATGAAATCATAATTCTCTGTGAAGTGGCCTTCTGTCGCCATGGAAATGATAGTATTGAATCTGCAGTTTTATGAATGCCGCATCCTTCCCACTGGTGTGGATGCAGAAGAGGCAAAACACAGCCTGACAACAATTTGAATCTCTCCTACAGAAAATTAAATTTCGAGATAAACGTTCGTCCTGAAGTAGTGAATTAGGAAACTTCTGAGAGGAGAGGAGAGATGAAGCTTGAAGGTTTCTGTTTGTTTCATTTTTAGAGTTTGGGGGAAAAGGGCTTGAATTCTGGAAACAATGCGATAAATGGCCGAGCACTGTGTTCACATTAATGCAGTTAGTCCTGTGCCCTGTGTGCCCTGTGTTTGATTCCTTGAAAGTTAATTCTGAACTTAGTACCACCTTGTGTGTCCATGCTCATCACTGCTGCATTTCCTGTTTTCTTTAATAAGTTAATGATTTCATATTTTCATAGTGGAAATTCTCCTGTCCCATGAAATTCAGAATTGCATCTTGGTTGCTGGTTCCCTGAGAGCGAATTACTTAGAAGCCGTTGGTGGCCCATAGTTCCCAGGAAGTCGGAATAACAGGCTAAGTTAGAGAGTGAACAGAGTCCTGCTGTGGCCTGACTTCAGCTGGCATCCCTAACCAGCTTCCTGTGAAGGCTCCTTTGTGAGCAAACTCTTGGTTTCAGATCTTAATTCTGTTTTGGCTTCGGGAGTCCAGTGCCCACTCCAGAGTCACATTGAGACCAGACTGACTCAGAGGAAGGACCCCTCCCATTGACTCATCTCCCCACTTCCTGTGGGTCCGTAGCTTCCTTTGGAGGCCTCCCGTTCAAGTGGTCCCTCGTCATGTCATAGCCTGTAAGGGCCGGGAAGCTCCAAACGATGTGAACCAGATCCTTGAAGGCCAAACTTGCTCTTTGGCTTTTCATTCCATCAGAAAGGCATCTTCTTACACCACCATAGGTTGTATTATGGAGAAAGAAATGTGGAAGAAAAAAAGTCAGAGCTTTTTCATCATGTTATATACTTGTCTCATCAAAGCATTTCAACACATACTCTTAAATGCACCCCTGGACTAACTATTTTTTGTCTGTTTGTTTAGATAGGGTATCACTATGACAAAGATTTGTGTGTGTGTGTGTGTGTGTGTGTGTGTGTGTGTGTGTGTGTGTGCGCGCGTGCACGCGCGCACCAACCTCAAGAATTATTCATGTATAAGCCACCTTTTTTTTTTAATTTTTTAAGATATGGTCTCTCACTGGCCTGCAACTTGCCAGATAGGCTGGTTGGCCAGCAAGCGATAAGGATTTGCCTGTCTTCCAGTGCTAGGTTACAAGCATGTGACACCACAGCTGGGTTTTTTTTTTGGGGGGGGGGGTTCTAGGGATTGAAACTCAGGCCCCCATGCTTGAAAGGGCAAGCACTTCACCTACAAAGTTATCTTCCCTGGCCTCGTATACAGGCTTTCACAGATGGACATAATGCTTACCAGTAGAAATATATAACTCAGATGACCCCATGTGTGTAGCAATAACCATTAAAGAAAAGAAAGTGCCATGAATTTGAGGCAGGGTGGGGTGGAGAGGGATTGATGGGAGGAAAGAAAGGGTGACGGATATAATTATATCTTTAAAAATAACACTATGGTTGCCTTTTAATATAAACTATATTTTTCAAATTTGTGACACTTGGCATTGTTCAGAATGTGAAGAATTCACTTTCTGTCTAAAATAACATGGGCTCCTTCAAGAAAAGGCACATACCATATTTCGTCCTCTTTTGTTACTTTGTCAGGAATCTAGTTTAGGAATCTGAGTGTCTTCTCTAGCATTTCCTCTTTTCGTTTGCAAGAGTTCACAAGAGGACAGTTAAGTTGGTGGGGCCCTAGGACAGAGCACATCTAATGGAAAAGCCACTGTGGCCCGGTTCCAGCAGAAGAGTGTCCAAAATCAACACAACTCACCCTGCAGTGTCCCTCACTATCTGGAGTCATCCCTGCCCTCCTAAGAGGAGATAACACCCCACTGGCCGCAGCCATAGCCAGGGCTCCCCTGAGCTCCTCAGGAAAGGGCTCACAAATGATAAGAGCGCAGCGATCACCCACCAGAGAGCCAGGATTCCACCCCTCAACTGCCACGTAACCTCAAACGGTGATCACTAAAATCGGGGCGAACTTTCCATGTAAAAATTAAATATCTTGATCCTGAGCAAACAGTAGGCTTCTCTGAACTGTTTTCCCCCTACCTAAAGATATCCTATGATATGATATTTAGAGGGTCTAGGGGCTCAGAGAGGCGGTTGTGAGGAAGACAAGCCACATAGGGGATAATGCATATTAACTGATCATGTTACGTTTCCCCCAAAGCTATTGAATTAAACAATCAACAGTGTTGTGATGGTAAAAATAAGGGAGAGCTGAAAATCACGGTTGTAAGGTTTGGGCACAACATGTACGTTTGTAACAGCTCTAAGCTGGCATTAGCTGTGGGTCTGTTTTGCATTATCTGAGTTTGATACATTCCCATCTACAGTGTAAACAAGTCAGAAATTACTTAATGTTGTGGGTGCCTTCTCAGAACGCCTACCTATGTGCTAATGAGAGTGCTTAGGAATACAGGCCTCTCCAAAAGCCACAGAGAGAGACAGAGAGACAGACAGACAGAGACAGAGACAGAGAGACAAAGAGAGAGACAGAGACAGACGAGACAGAGACCATTGGATACGGAGGACATTGGATAATACTGGATATGGATATTGTGTTATTGAGTCGCCTTGGGTAGAGAAGGGGCTGCGATTTTGTGTTGCTCTGACATCCTGAGGCGAGGTGGGCAGAGTATAGAACCATCTACATGGTTCTTTTACCTCCAGCATGGAGGTCGTTGACTGGGCTAATCCTTGTGAGCTGCTATCTAATAAGGAAAGAAATGTACAAAGCAAGGTCACTGGAAATCAGGCAAATTCCATATAAACTCGCCACCTCAGAATGATAATCTAGACAAAGGAAGGCACTTAAATTCTGCTCATTTCCAGTTGCTCAGGCTGACTTAATCCAAGTCATATAAAGCAGCCCTGTGACTCCCCTAGACCCAGAGCCTCCGGCAGCAGAGGATGAGCTAGATGCTAGCCTTCTGATTTTCCACGTGGTTGACTCCATCATTTAGCACCTGCCATCAGCAGCCCCCCATAATGCGGCTTTCTTTCTTTGTTTCCCAGCTCATTCATTTTCTCTATTTGCACACTCTCAGTAAGAGTATCTCTTTTTTTCGAGAAGTTAGCCGCAAATTCACAAACTTCTGTTCCGGTCTTTGTTTTAGGTGAGGCTCTAGCCGCAGTTATCAGTCCTCTGCTGGGGATTACATCATTGTTGCTGAGTGGACAGTGCACGCGCACACACACACACACACACACACACACACACACACACACACACACACACACACACACACACACACTGGCCCTCTCTGGCCTCCTTCATACTTGCCACTGAAGCATTCACTTTAAATAAAAAAATCCATTCATTCCGCCTTCAAGAGTTTCTTTGGAGTCTTGGATTGCTCCAAGTGCCGGGAGTGCAAACAGTGGCCCAGGTGCCCGCGTGCCTGAAATTACAGGCGTCTGTGCTGGGGGACAGACGACCAGAAACCTGTTAGGAGGTGGCTTCCGAGCTCCCGTGACAGGGAGGGAAATGTACTGCACACCCAGCTTTGTCCCTCTGGTCGTGCAGTGTGGCCTAATGGGCGGGGCGGGGGGGGGGGGGGTCACTGCCTCTGTGTCTTCGGGTCTAGGGAATTCAAGAAACCATAGGATCCGCTTCATAAAGTTATTGGATGACCGAGTGTCTCATTCATTATGCGCTCATCAGAAATGGTGGCCGCTGGCGGTGATGGTAGTGGTGTTGATTTTTGCCAGAGCAGTGGGGTGGGGGAGGGGGAGGCTCGGGAAAGCACGCTGAGCTGGAAAGAGGTCAGATCTGATCTGACAGTGCAGTAAAGTGATTCCTCTGAGATACCGAGAGTATAGAAGAGATGGGACATTCAGTAAGAAAGTGAAGGAGAAAACACAATAAAAAAAAAAAAAGACATCAGAATGAAAGACTAGAAAGGATGGAGCCCGCGGCCTGCAGTCCTTTCCTGGATAGCGAATGTCCAGGTGGGGTTTCAAGTTCTCTACCGCCTGATGCAGTCCTAGACTTCAGGCCCTGACACTCAAACAACCAAAAAGCATAGTAGGGCTGCATGGGACCCACGACACTAATTCCATGGCAACCAGGGACTGCAGTTTACCCTAATCAAAGTGTGTATCTGCAGTGATTGACAGTGCCTTCCTGACATCCCTCGGCACATTGGTCTCAGAGCCACTGAGCATGTCAGTCCAACAGTACTACTACCAGGATGGGGGAGAATCCTACTTCCATTCAGCTGATGTGTATTGAATTCCTGTTGTGTGCCATGTAATTCAGTACGCCATGCGTGGTATCCCATGGCATCAGATATACATCATGGGAGAATGGGAATGGGATGAGGGCAACGGACCAGGCCTGGGGGCCAGAGGATGTGAGACAAAGGCGTTTAGTAGTGAGAGTGTCGCAACAGGAGGGAGAGAAAACCAGCCTGAGTGGTAAGGAAGTCTACAGTCGGAAATGAGACGCCATGTCTGGAGTCTAGAGCTGGGGAAGGATGGGGTGTGCTAAAGAGAGGGGTGGAGGGCCTCGGAAGCCCAGCAGAGAAGGCGAAGCTAGGATCTGGGATGCAGGGGAAGTGGGCAAGGAGACACACGAACAGTTGCGCATCTTCAGAAGGTTCTCCCAAGGCGAAACAGGAAGCAGAGTAGAAGCAAGAGCAGGAGCGGTGGGACACTGGGCACCGTTGTGAGGAACAGCACTGCTGGGCACGGGGCGCGGGAAGGAAAGGAACGGTGGACAGCGGGATTCCAGCATGGAGCGGGTTGGGAATGGAGGGGCGCGGGAGCGGGGTACGGCAGCGATTCTACCCAAGATGGGAAGAAGATGACCACGGAGAAAAGGAGAAAGGAAAAGCCTCGGCAGTGTCAGGCATGATGAGTCTATCCCGAACACGCTGAGATAAGGACTCTGCCAGGCGCTGCCCCATGAAGCTACGTGGTAGAGGGTGACCCTGCCTACCTGCGAGTCCCAGGAATGAGCGTATCGGGTGTGGGCTTCGTTGGCATGAAGACAAGAATGGAGATGGTGGGAGTAGATATGGTACACTCCTGAGGAAACGGCTACTGAGCTTTCCAACAGCCGACCCAAGAGGAAACAGTCACGCCTCTGTGCTGGGGCCCAGGTCGCAGTCCTCCGATACACACAGCTAGATGCCTGTCCATAGCACATGTACTCAGGGGCAGGAGCCATCCTGTTTATAAGGATGAAGCCACTGTGTGTGGTGTTTACGTCATCTTCATGACAGATTCATATCTTGGGGTGGGGGGCGTGGGGGGGTCCAGGCTGAGAAGATGGTGTCGTTGGAAGCCAGGCTTTGGGGTGCTGGTATAGACACTCAGTTTCCTTCTATTCCTGACAGACCCGCCTCTGCCAGCTCTGCTTCGTCGATAAGTCAGTGAGGGCAACAGAATGTCCCAGGAATGCTTATGTGACATGAATCTCAAAAACAGAGTTCTGCCAGCAAAAACTTGTGAGAAAGTCTAAGGCCTTGTCAATTGAGATTCACAGCATATAAAATCTCTGAGGTGTTCACTCCGTAGTTTAAAACAGTTAATCCAATGCTTCTTTTGTGTGAATGGTGTACACGCATGCATGTTTGCACATTGGTATGTGTGGGTGTGCTTGTATGTATGGGTAAGAAGTTGAAGCTACCAGTTGAAGTCATGTCTTCCTTGATTGCTCTCCCTTATCTTGCTATCCCTTCCTTGATTGCTCTCCCTTATCTCTTGAGGCAGGGTCTCTCGCTGAAACCCAAAGCTCACTGATTCACTAGCCACTAGCCAGCTTGCTCTGGGAAATGCCCTATCTGCTTCCAAGTTTGAGAACTATACAGTTCCCCGTGCCTACCCAGAATTCCATGGGTGCCAAGGGTCCAAACTCTGGTCCTCATATGACTACCCATTGAGCCATCTGCTCAGGCCCCAGGAGCTGTTCTACAGGGTACCTGTCCATCTCTGGAGAAAGCAGTGTCTCTTGGGACATTCTTTCAGAAACATTAGCTTGTTGATGTCTAAATCTAGGGTGTTCCGTTCTGTAATTCCAGCTGAGGCAAGAGAATTGCAAGATCAAGGCCAGTGTGGGAAACTTCGTGAAAGAGAGGCTGTCTCTAAAAATTTTTTTTAAAAAGTCCGAAGTATAGTACAGTATCAATTAGCGCATATGAGGCCCTGGGTTCACCCTCCAGTCATGCATAAGCAAACAGACAGACAGACATCAAACATCCAAAAAAACAAATGAATGTTGCTAAAGAACCTAGCATTTAGCCAGGCAGCAGTAGTGCACACCTTTAATCCTAGCACTCAGGGGGCAGAGCCAGGCAGATCTCTGTGAATTCAAGGCCAGCCTGGTCTACAGAGCGAGTTCCAGGACAGGCACCAAAACTACACAGAGAAACCCTGTCTCAAAAAACCAAAAAAATAAGTAAATAAATAAAACCAAAAATAAATAAATAAATAAATAAATAAAGAAAGAAAGAAAGAAAGAAAGAAAGAAAGAAAGAAAGAAAGAAAGAAAGAAAGAAAGAAAGAAAGAAAGAAAGAAAGAACCTAGCATTTTCTCTTTGGTGTTTTGTTTCCTATTAATCGGTTCATCTGATGTAGGCATTATAGATAGAGTTTAATTACCACAGAGTATTGCTGAGATCTCTATCGGTCACATAAAAGCTGCATATTTTGTTCCCAAATGCTTCCTATTGAAATAAGTGTATAGCCCATCAGGACTGGATCGCACTGCCGACCTTGAAGGAACATTTCCCCCTGCCCTCTTGTTAACTATGTTTTCATATTTGGTGGTGATGACTTTGAGTCAACAATCACGTTCCAGTGGTCATTTGCATGCCACCGGGGAAATGGAAACGTTTCCGTGTACAAATCCAAAGAATTCAGGATGAGAAAAGAGCAACTGTTGACTATGGTGACCGATGAGTGTGGTGCCAGGGTCAGGCTTGAGTTCAGGCATTCCTGCTCCCCTCAGACAAGCAGGATGAAGCAATACTTCACCCTCCTCCTGTGCTCCAAATTCTACCCCCAGTACCTGGGAAAACACACCCTGCAAAGGAGACACAGGAGTGGGCCCTGGGGAGCCAGAAGGAAACCTGTAGGTTGCTTCACCTTCTACTGAAGTGAATGTAGTTCACACTTCTTCGAAGCCCTGGGACAACAGGGTGCTAAATAAACCTCCTTCACATAATTCCAAGAAAATGAAACCTCTTCCTCCCGAGCCTTGCTTTACAAACCTGAAGGCCATCCATTAAAAAAAAAAAAAAAGCCTGTTACAGGATGACACGTGGCAAGCGCTCTCATTTGCTTATCGTGCCCGCCACCTCAATGGGAAAGATAATGAACTAACTTTACAAGAGATCTGCCTATGGGGGAGCCGGCTTTTCACCACAGCACATTTCCAGATGAGAACGGTTAATAAATCTGAGGACGTTGATCTTTAGATTGTGATCTAACAACAGCAAGCAGAAGGAGTCGTTATGGTAGGAGAGCTCTTAAGTAATTAGGATTGGAAGAAGGGGGGGGCAAGAGAAGGCATTTAATTAGTCATCCTGCAATGCTCCCGGAATATCCTTCCTGTGAGGTGCTGGCTGTCACTAGTCCATGGTCGAGGCTGCTCAGTGACCCTGTTTCCCTGTCTCTGTGTCTCCACTGTTCCTGCCCCTGTGATCATTGCCAGTGATGGGCACACAGGGAAACAGTAGCATGCAGTTTGAGCTTGGAAAAAAAAAAAAAATCAGCGTATACAAGGTGTCCACTGCGGCGAAAGTAAGTGTCCTGTGCAAACAGGTCCTGCTGCCCCAGAATGCACTGGTGTTTGCGGCACACTCCTCTTTAGCCTCCTGCCCAGACCACCCTGCCTTCCCTAGTATGCACACACCAGTTAGCTGCTGCTCAGAGCCCCGCGCCCAGATGCATTTACCCTGTCCACGTCCGTCCCTCCCTCCCCCCCTCCCTCCCTCCGAGCGGGTTCTCTCCAGTGTAAACAGATCCCAGAGATATTAATCCTGTTTACCCCAACGCGAGTCTGCCATCAGATAAGTGCTCGCTTAGCAAACACGTTTGCTGTGCAGGCCGGAACGGCTCATTGCTTAGCATTGCTTCTCCCACTTAGAGAAAAAACATTTTTCCCCCAGTGGGTGGCCGCTCTATTCATTGTTCAACCAGCAGCAGCAGCAGCAGCAGCAGCAGCAGCAGCAGCAGCACAGAAATGCAGGGACAGCAGATGCGCAGGGAGAGGACTCACCATGGCGGGTAGCATGTGGGCCGTACCTGCCGGGGCCTGGCTTGCGGTTCCCAAAGGCCACACAGCCCGCAAGGGCCACTAGGTGTCTCTTGCCAAGCGCCCCATTTAGGACCCAGATTTCCCTAGAGCCGAGGAACCAGGGGCAGGCGGTGACTGTGAGGCCAGCTGAACTCGGATCCAGCCCCCTGTACAGCTGCTGGATCTGGCTGCCGGACCGTTTGCATGTCTTGTCCGCCGCCTCATCCTCTGGGTGTCTCCCGGTTACTCAGCCTTCTCACTCCATACCCTGCTCTACCACAGGGAGCCAGCCATTCAGCTCATGGTCTTCCTGGTCTCTGATCCCCTCCAGTGCTCACCTGGGTGCCTGCTCTGCCTCTTGAGTTGGGAGAATTCCCTTAGGTCTTTGGCATAGTCACCAACACGCTGTAAGGGCCAGGTCATAAAGTAGTGTGAATGTTCAGGAGAAGTTGGTTTCCTGGGCGCTATCGCTGTACGTATGTGGGATCCATGTTAGCTTGCTGAGAGGCAGAAGCGCATGTCATGTTGAGTCTTCCAATTCTGACAGTGTCCTCTAGGCACACCTCTCAGCTCAGACTCCTTAGCTTGATGCCAGGGTAGCAAGATAGCTGGAGGAGGCAGCCAGACTCAGCCAACACATCCTGCCCTCTTTAGACAGCCACCTCTCCTTTCCTGGAGGCTTTACCATAAGTAAACATCACTCTGTTTTCTCTCATATAACTTCAAGGAGAGGTGGTCAGCCAGAGCAGGCAGAGCTCGCTTGCTCTCTATGACCCTCTCTCCGTGTTTGAGATCCTTCCCTGAGCACAGAGCATGCTCCCAGTCTCCCAGTGTCCTCTCTGTGCTCCGTGGCTGTGCTGCCTCTTGGAAGGCAGGGAGCACCTTTTTTAGACCTCTTCTCCGAGCTCCATGTCGCTCACCTCGGACAGAATCAGGCACAGGGTCTCAACACATTCTTCTTAATCAAGTATCTGCAGGCAGCTCCCTTCCCAGAAGGACCTGGGTGGCTGATATCGCCTGATACGGAGGGAACCAGGCGGGAGGCCCCAGCAGAGGCTGTGGAGACTTTGCAGGGGTCTCACTGGAAACGGGTCTGCTTCGGTTTAGTTTGGTTTGGGTTTTGAGATAGGATCTTGCTATCCAGCTTAGGCTGGACTGGAATTCACTGTGTCGTCCAGGCTGGCCTTGACACTGGGATAGTCCTCTGGTCTCAACCTCCTGAATGCTAGGACTGCAGGTGTGAACCTCCAGTGCCCCCAGCATGTACTTAATGCATTTCCTCTTACTGTGTCCAGTTGAAGAGGGTGACTATTGGGTGATGAGAAGCTTTATTGATGTTGCTTCTGACAGCTAGTAGCATTTATTCAAAACCAGTTTTTGTCCATACTGAACAACAAAACTATGTTTTAAAGAAGAGCATCTAGTAAGGAAATGTTTGCTCCCTCTGGAGGCCCCCAGGGAAGTGGCAGGATGGCTGCAAAAGGAAGTTGGAATGACATCATTATCTCTGTAGCTTTGCCTTTTTCATGCAGATTACAGAACAGTTATCGGTTCCTCTGCTGCTGGACTAGAATCATTAAGTCTCGGGTTTAGAGCAACATGGTCACTTCTAGAAACCCAGCTCATCTGGTTTACATCCTAAACCCCACCCACCCACCCAAGACCTCACTGAGAGGCAATGCAATCCAAATGGCCTGTGGGCTGACTATGGCTATCAGCTACGGCTAGTTTAAAAAAGGAAGTTAATTCCAGTAGATTTACACTAGAATTTTATGCCACAGGTCTTCATGACTAGTATTCAGTCTGCGCTGAAGCAAAATAACACACTGAGTTCTGCTTGGAGCCTTGAGATTCCTATGTGCCAGGGCTTAGATTTGGAACTCTTGTCTTAAGCTGTCACGTCTCTACTGTTCGTGTTTGGGAAGAACAAGAAGGTGAATGGCATATGTCTTAGTCATTTTTCGATTGCTGTGACAGCAGACCATGACCAAGGCAACTCATAAAGAAAGCACTTAATTTTGGGTTCATGGTTCCAGAGGGTACAGTTCATGACCATCTTGATAAGGAGCCTGGCAGCAGGCAGGCAGGCATGGTGCTGGAGCAGTAACTGAGAGCTTATATCTGATCCACAAACTTGAAGCAGAAAGAGAGCTAATGGAAATGACATGGGCTTTGGAAACTTCCAAGCCTGCACCTAGTGACACACTTCCTCCAACAAGGCCACACCTCCTAATCCTTCCCAAGTAGTTCCATCAACTGGGAACCAAGTATTCAAATACATGAGCTTGTGGGGGCCATCCTCATTCAAACCACCACAAAATATGATCTCAAATCCATCCATTGTATATGAGGCAGACTTTTAGGGGTATTCTTATTTGGCTGAGGACAGTTAATCTCAGAAAGGTTGAGTCACTTACAATCACCCTGTTTGCATGTGGGGAAAGAAAGATGTGAATCTGATGGGCAGAGGCTGCCTGCTCACTTGACCGAAGTTCCAGTCCTGCCTCTTAGGAGCTTTGTAGCCTTGGGAGCTTACTCTCCCCACTGGGTCCCTGTCTCTCCACCTTTCACAGGAGCTAAGTCTGACTACCTTGCTGGCATTTCAGAAGGATCAAATTAAATGTGGTGACTCATGAGCTATGCCCTGCCAGACCCCAGAGCATGCATAGGAAGGTACTTGAGGGCAGTAGCATCTTCCTACAGTTCTCTTCAGAGGTGGATATGAAAGTGTTTTTAGAGTTCTGCTTAGCAGTTCCTTTAAAATACAATTTACAAAGAGATAGAAAAGAGCCAGTGAGGAGGTGATTTGGTCTTGTTCCAGGTGTATTTTAAGGCTCTATCCTTTCTGCAAAGTTTACAGCCAATGTCAACAAGTAGTTGGTTTGTCTAATCTTCCTGTGGTTTGCATAGAAGGTAGATTGGATGTTTTTCAAAGTTGGGACTTCCTGTTTTTCCTCATCCTTGTTTTTCTCTTTGAATTTCTCTTCAATTTTTACACCAGCTAAGAAAACATTCAATACAGTCATATGGGACAAATCTCACATCCCATGTGAGGATTAAAAGTAGGTGATAAAATAGTTTGTTGTGTTCTATTGACTGCACTTCCATCTTCAAATGGAAGCAAATTTCTGTGGAGAGATCGTTTTGTTCTGTATTTTTTTTTTTTTAAAGAAAGACTATAGGAGAATCTGAGTGCATTTGAGCTTGTGACAGTCTGCTGTGTCCTATTCTATGGAATTGAAGGTTACCAGTGATGGTGCACATTGGTTATCCCCGTGCTAGGGAGGAAGCTGTCCCTGGGGTTCACTGGCCAGCCAATTTAGTGGAATTGGTGGAATCCAGGGATAGTAGGAGACCCTGTCCCCCAAAATACAGGAGAGTGATAGAGAAGACACCTGAAGTCAACCCCCAGCCTCTACATGCATATGCACGAGCAAACAGCACCTCCCACAGTGAATATCCACCCCCTACACACACACACACACACACACACACACACACACACACACACACACACACACCTTTAAAAGGTGGGTAGTGCTTATGTAATGATACCTACAGTTGGCCATTGGCCTCACATACATGTGTGCACACATCCACAGATATATGCATACCCATATGCCTGAACATATTACACACACACACACACACACACACACACACACACACTCAAAGTTGTGAAGGCTAAAAAGTGAGTACATGTCTTAGAAAGGGGGATTGGCTTCTCAGTTCCCAGGACTCCAGAAGTACAGCATGAATCTGAGTAATTGCTCTGAACCCCAATGTCGTCAGAGGTTATTAAGTTTCCTTTACAAACTACATTTAAGCCATGCTAAATGCAGAGCACTGCTAGTTAAACCATGTCAACACTGAGCTGGAATGCTTCTTGCATTTAGAATAAACGCTGTTTTATATATATAATGCTGGATGAACTGAGATGTGGTCATTCCCACACAGCCCCAGTGACCTCTTAACTCACGAAATACTTTTTACTTTTGGTACAGCTACACTGGGCACATTCCACAGCCCTTTGTTCTAAAGGCTTATCCTACCCATTTTGGTCAGCTAGAGTTACAGTCCTAACAGTGGGCCTCGTCTAGCCATCCTGCCCATATCTGACTATTTGCTCAGTCCTTGTCCCTCTTAGGAATCTCTTTCTGCCCTTCCCCTGGCTTCTGGTCTCCAGCTTACTGAGTCTGTCCACCTTAGGGTCTTATGCGTTAATCCTGGTTCTAAAGTTTGCTGGGTCTAAAATGAAATGTACAGGATGAGGTAAGTCGTGATGAATGTCTGCAATACCAGAACTCCTGAGGTAGCAGCAGGAGGATCAGGGATTCAAGGTCATCTTTGGCTGCAAAGGGAGTTTGAGGCCAGCCTGGGATACATATCTCAAAACATCAACCAACCAAGCAACCAACCAAAGAGCTACATGTATACATTGAATGCATATGGTACATCTTCTTAGCTCCCAGCCCGTGTGCATGGTGCACTGGCCATAAAAAGTTATAAGATGTCCACTGTCTGTGGCAAGCATGATGCTAGACAGCTAGGCCTAATCATTAAGCATAGCTGAGTGAGAGAAATATTTCTATGAGTAAATAAGAAATGCCAACAGTCGCTGTGCCAGGAGCAGCCACGGGGCACCAAGTGGTTAGCGGGCTACAGGGGGAACAACCCGACTGTTCTCAGAAACTGGGTAGAAGGTAAGAGGAGGCGTCCATCCGCTGCTCCTCAGCCGAGCTGGAAAACAACCAAGGAAGGTAGAAAGAGCTGCAAAGAGCACTTCTGTTTGTTTTTGTTGTGTTTTCCACTTGTTTGTGAGTGAGCCTGAGAGGCTCATGCCATAGCTCAGACTGGCCTATCACTTGCAGCAATCCTCCTGCCTCTCAAATGGTATTGCAGGCACAGGTCACCATACCTTGCTTTGCTTTGTTCTTTGTGAAGCAAGATTACTTTAGCCCAGGCCAGTTTGGAACTCACTAAGTAGCACAGGCTGACCTCAAACTCACGGCAATCCTCCTGCCTCTCAAGTGCTGGGATTACACACACGAGCCGCCACACCTGGCTTCTCGTAGTTTTCAGACAGGCAACCCTGATGGTCCTGTAAAGTTTCTAGGGCTCTGGGAAGCCGTCATTGACCTGCAGATTGGCCAAGATGCCTTCAAGCTCTAGAGACTCCATTATAATTGTCTTCCCTGTTTCAGACAAGTCACAGTTTAGGTACTGAAGTCAGAAAGAGAAGGATCAGGGCCCGAGGAACCGCAGGCTTTGGGGCAGCACACAGCTCCTAACATTTATCCTTGAATGACAGAAATCATGGTGCATTTCCAACATGTTGAACAGGGAGGACTGTGCTTAGAGATGATCTCCCACGTAAGCATTGAGAGTGTGTTGACAACAATACACCAACATTTGCTTGAGGGAGCGTGGTATTTACATTTGCACACGAGGAAAAGCAGCGCCTCGTTGATTTTTGTGTGCCTTCGTACAGCTCTTTACTTCCCCAGGTTAAGCCAGTGAAAGTACCCCCTGGTCTTTGAATAAGTAATGCAGTTATGTGTAACAATTTTTCCCTTCTCCTAAAGTAGCCAGTCTTCACAGCTCGCTCTATGTCACTCTCTAATTCTTTCCCTGCGCTCATATACATAACTTTGCTTACTTCTACTGTCCCTGGTTACTGGTTCAATATATTGAGCTTTTGTCCCATCCTGCTTTATGTCTGTTGTTTCCCTACGTGGAGATACCGTATCTTTAGTGTCTCCCTCTCAGTGGACAGCCATACCGTTGTCAGCTGCCTGCTCTTCCAGACTGCTGATAAACATGCTTGTGTCCTGCTGTTCCGCTGTGGTGTGCATCCGTTTCTGAAGGGGGATCACGGGATCGGGAGGTTCTTATACTTTTAATTTTATTCCTCTTTTCTGTGTTTTTGTTTTTATTTTTTGAGACAGTGTCTCACCCTTGTAGATCAAGCTGATTCAAAGTCCCAAGGCTCCTGCCTCAGCCTCCAAGTGCCTGGATTCCAGGAAGATTTAATCAGTTGTTTTCAGTTTGAATGTGATGGTGATGGCCTGGCTGTTTCATTTCCCCAAAACCCACTGAAGCGTGGCGTCTTTTTCCTTTCCTGCAATTCGCTGTCCACAGTGCCAGGCCTTTCTGAACTTCATTGTGTGTTCCTAGTCATATTTCTCCTGTATGAAGTTAAAAATCATTTGTCTTAGGTCCAAGTGAAAACCCAAATTGCTAGATTATAACTCAGACCCCATTACAGATAAATCTAGCAAGATCTTTCATGTATTTCTGTTGTTTTTCTCATCAAGAAACAGTTTGAGTCTCCATTTACTTGTATCTTATTGTTTGTCCTTGAGGAGCCAAATGCTAGGATTTGTTTTTCATTTGAGAATACTTGTTGGAAGGGCTGGCAAGCTAGCTCAGCAGATAAAGTACCTGCCGCCAGGCCTGATGACCTAAGTTTGATACTGGGACCCACATCATGAAAGGACAGAACCAACTTGTAGTAGAGTATTATTTTAAGGTTTTACTTTTGTTCATGTTGCATTTGTTTAACTCTGTGAAGCTGTGTTACTGTGCCTGTCTAAAACACCTGATGGTTTAATAAAGAGCTGAATGGCCAATAGTGAGGCAGGAGAAAGGATAGGCAGGGCTGGCAGGCAGAGAGGATATATAGAAGGAGAAATCTGGGAGAGAAGAGATCTAAGAGCCAGAGAAGGAAGAAGACTCCAGGGGTCAGCCACCCAGCTACACAGCAAGCCACACAGAGTAAGAGTAAGATTTACAGAAGTAAGAGAACGGGAAAAGCCCAGAGGCAAAAGGTAGACAGGATAAGTTAAGAAAAGCTGGCTAGAAACTAAGTCAAGTTAGGGCCAGGTATTTATAAGTAAGAATAAGCCTGAGTATGATTTATCTGGGAGCTGAGTGGTGGGCCCCCCAAAAGAGCAAAAACATGCAACACCAACTCCCTTAAGTTGTCCCCTGACTTCCACACATACTCTATGACATAAACATGCACATGCTCACACACAGTCAATCAATGGGAAAAAATTTAAAGAATCTTGTTTGACGCATTCCCAGAATTTTGTAATTTTGTCTCATGAGAGATATTTTATGAGTCCAGTGCAGTTTTAATAAGCATATTAGTCTAATAAAATGGGAATGTGTGTCCATCAGACACGGAGAAAGAATATCCACTTTCAGTTTTCTTGTTTTCCTTGACACTGGTTGCTTTTAAATAATAAATATACAGTAGGGAGTTTTACTAAAGAAGATTGAGAGCCTTAATCTCCTAGCACACAGTTATATTATTAATATCTAAAGTAATCTCCATTTTACCTGGGAAGATTTAATACTTCCACATGTAAGTTCTTTTTTCTTTGGGGTCCGCTCTGAGCAGCAATGTCACAGGACCTGTACAGACAGAAATAACCCCTTTGGGCAGTGGGAAGCCTTGAGGGGAACCGTTCTTCAGCTGCCAGAGGATGGAGCAGCAGTGAGGAAACCCTAAGCACATCACCTGTGGAAGATTTAGCAGGGTGTGAGCTGCTGCAAGGGCACTGGGCAAAACCCACAGGCCACCCTGTAGCCCGGCGATGCCAGGCCACTGTCCTACTGTCCATGGGAACCTCACAGTCTTCCTCTGTTTGGAGTCAGTGAGGCCTTGACTGGGGTTGTGCTGGCTTCCACGGGTGCCCTTTCCAGGGACCAACGTCCCCTGTCATTTACAGGAGCCAGCACTGATGTTCTGTTCTTTTCCCCCAAAGGACTCCCTGGAAGCCACAGTCCAGGAGAGTCATCGAGCTGCTGCTTTTGGGGGACTTCCATGCCCCGTCTTCAGGACAGGAACCAGACCTGGGCTTTGCCACTAGATACGGTGACCCCGCTCCTTCCTGACTCAAAGAATAATATGGAGAGAGATTGGAAAGTATACCCGATGTTGACATACGTATGAGCAGGAACACCTCCTCCATACACACACACACACACACACACACACACACACACACACACACACACACACTAAAAAGCCGTAACAATTCCACAAACAATCTTCTGAAATAGAAGATTAACCTTGGGATTTGAGTCACAGAACCATGAGAAAAAGAGATCTTAGCACAGGGTTTCCCACAGCAGGTGCGGGCTGCTCAGCTGCTTTCGTCATCACCGTTACCGTAGTGACAGGCGTCAGAGGGGCCAAGTGCAAATTGCTTGTCACTTAGTGTGTAAATACATTTGCAGACATCACAGAAGACGACAGACAGAACAGAACAATACGTATCTAAGTTAGGGACTAGAACAGCCGGGAGTAGAGATTCTGAGCAGCTCGGACACCCGGATATCCCCAGCCAAGGCTACGGTGGCAGAGTAATCAGGAAAAATCTGGCCAGCAGAGACAGAGCAAGCATGGAAAGTTCTAGAAGTGCTCTTTCCACCCCCAAGTTAGACTTCTGTTTATTTGCATCCCTATGCATGTGCATGCCTATGGAGGCCAGACGCTGGCCCAACCGCTCTGTCTCTCCACCTATCTTTAATTGATTATCTTTTTTGTTTTCAGAGACAGGGTTTCTCTGTGTAGCCCATGGCTGTCTTGAAATTCACTCTGTAGACCAGGCTGGCTGGGAACTCACAGAGATCTGCCTGCCTCTGCCTCCCAAGTGCTGGGACTAAAGGTGTGCTCCACCACTGCCTGTCTAATAGAATCTCTTTTATTTATTCTTCAACAATATCATACAGATAAGCAGTGTATCTTGATCATATCCACCCCCCATCTCTCCCCTCATACTCTCGTGGGTCACCACCCCCAAGACTCTTTTTCTTTTTTTAAATAGGTTTGTTTATTTTATTATATGTGTGTGAGTGTTTTGCCTGCATGTGTGTGTACCACGTGTGTTTCTGGTGCACTTGAAGATCAGAAGAAGCATCCTGTCCTCTGCAACTAGAGTTACAGGTGGTTGTGAACCACCACATGGGTGCTAGGAATTGAACCTGGGTCCTCTGGAAGAGCAACCAGTGCTATTAACCACTAAGCCGTCTTTCCAGACCCTTTCCAGACCCTATCTGCTGCCCTGTTCGTTTGTTTTTCTTTTGGTTTGTTTGTTTTGTTTTTTGTTTCTTGAGTTGTTTGTTCGGAACCCACTGAATGCACCCACTGATGCCTGCTAGAGTGTTTGGCCTGATGGTGTGGAATCTTGTGCAGGAAACCATAGCTGTAGTGAGTCTGTGAGTGCGAGGGCCATGTCGTATCAGGGGACAGCATTTCACAACACAGCTCTCCATCCTCCAGCCCTTCCATCATTTCTGTTCCCTTTTCCATAATGAACCTCGGGGCAGTGTGGTATAAATAATACCCTGTTTAGGGCTAAGTATTTAATAGTCACTTACTCTCAGCACTTTGAAGACCAGTTATGAATCTGTCATCAATGGCTGACAGATGCAGAGGGGAGCTTCTCTGGCAATGGCTGAAGGCAGCCCTAATGTGTATAAACAAATACTTGGAAAGCACCTTAACAACATGATAATAGCAGTCGGTTCTCCCTAGGACCTCTGACTTCCCGTGCCATGGACCTTTGAGCAAGGTTTCAATACCAACCATGAATTTCCTGCTTTGGAGCAGGCCTCCAAATCCAATCCGAAATCCCAGTGACTTTTATGATACTAGTCCACCAGTGGGCTCCACACAAGAGCTTTCTTTCCAGGAACCCAGAGCTCACCAATTAGGCTAGACTGGCTGACAGGCCATCCCCAAGCACCCTCCTGTCTCTTCCTTGCCAGCCTGAAATACAGGCACATTCCGACTAGCAGAGTTTTGCTTAAATGTTAGGGGTCTGAAGTAGGTCCTCATGGTGGCAGGGTACATGCTTTACCAACTCCACCATGCCCCCACTGCCTCCTGTTGTTTTTAAACTCAGGTCTGACACGAACAGGTATCATGTTGACGTATTCACCAGGAAATATTTGAGGACCATGTGTAAGTATAAAAAGCCACTAAGAAATAAGATGGTTCAGTAAAAATGTGACATCATGGTGAAAATGAGGTTTTGATTTTGTTTTAAGAGCACAGGAAGCCTTTAGTGTTTTTCTAAAGGACACTAGAATTTTCTTTTTTTTTTTTTCTGATTTTTTTTTAGATAATCATGTAGCCTGAGAACGACCTTGAACTCCTCCTGATCCTTCTGCCTCCCACCTCTCAAGTGCTGGGATTATAGGCATGCAAGCGACTAGCAGTAGAATTTCCTTAGTAATATTCCTTCTTTGTCAAACCTTCGCCAGTTAAATTTGGCTGAGTAGACGAGGTTTATGTCTAAATAATGGAGAGTGGAGAAGTTCTGTGACTCTAAAATACGTCCTTTCGTGATTAAATCGGTCTTCAAATTAAGACAGTAATTTAAAAAAAAATGCTTTTTAGTACCCCAGACCTATGAAGATACTAAGAGGAACACATTGAATTATGCCACACTTTTTCTGGTGATTGGCATTTATCTATCTATCTATCTATCTATCTATCTATCTATCTATCTATCATCTATCTATTTATTTATTCATCCATTTATTGAAACAGGGTCTCATTGTGCAGCCCTGGCTAGCCTGGAACTTGCCATGTAGACCAGATTGACCTCAAACTCACTTGCCTTTGCCTCCTGAATCTCTCTCTCTCTCTCTCTCTCTCTCTCTCTCTCTCTCTCTCTCTCTCTCTCTCTCTCTCTCTCATAAACTCTCATCTATGTATCACAAGTGGCAGCAAACACCATTATCATCTTTTGGCTGGACCTGGTCATCTCCGGGGTTTTCAGCAAACACTAAATAGAGATCTACAGCGCAGAGCCATATTTGATTTCTAAAGAGACCAGCCTCATTTGCCTGCTGTTCCCTTCAGACCACAGGCTCACACGTGGGTGTCAAGCTCTTGGCTGGAGCTCCAGCTAGATAGAGCTGTAGAGAAACCCTCAAAAAAAACAAAACGTAGCTGGAAAAGCACCTGGAAGACAAATGATCCAATTTAACTCAAACCACTTTTTAAAATACAGACAACAATAACAGTGGAAAATTACAGGAACCCAGAATCCTGGGGAGGACTGCCATCCAAAATGTCTGACCACCCCAGTCATTAGAAGCAGCTGACCCCACAGGTGTCTGGGTCTAGCCATGCTCTTCTAATTCCTACACCTCCACAAATGTCACCTTCCTGAAGATGTTGAATTCAGGAAAGATTTGTGAACTACCCTTTATCTGTTTCATGGTGTAATGTGTGAAACAGATACTCTGAAGCTTTAGAGGGAAAAATCAACTTTATCAAAAGGCTTAGAAAACATCCTGGACTGTCTCCACACACAACAAAGGGTTGTCTAGGCCTGTAAGTCTCAGGGTTTCTCTCATCCAAGATGAGACAAAGGAAACATCTTACTAAAATTTAAAAAAAAAAAAAAAGAAATAGGACTTTGAGCATTGAGTATCAAGTCCCAACTGGAAACCTTGTAGAAGAATTTGAAAAGCCATTTCTGAATGAACAACAAGATGCTTCTCCTGCTATGGCCCTGGTCTTCAGGTAGCTTCTGGGTCCCCAGCTCTAGGCACTTCCTGAATTGGATAGCCATCCCTCTTGTGTCCTCACAGTCCCCATCTTCGGAACCTGGAGATCCACAATGGCACACTCACCCTCTATCCTTGTTGGTTTATTTGCTGTTCTGGGGGTTGAACCAAGGTCTCCTGTATAGTAAGTAGTTAAGAATTCTACCTCCAAGCCAGACTACCAGCCCAGTCACTCAGCTCTCAGCTGGTTCTCTCATTTTCTCTAGGTCTTAACCTATAAGCTTAATTTTCTCCTTAAGCAACTAAATTCTTCAACATGGCCTGCCTCTGTCAGGGAATAGTTTGTCCTGTTTTCCAGAACCCTCCAAAGCAAGTGTAAGAGAAGAGTTGAAAAAAACTTGTGTTTAAGCTTAATACTTACGAGGCTAATCATGTGGCCCAATGCTGCATTCTATTTGTGTCCCTGTTACTGTGGTTAAGAGACAACTGGGTGCCCAGTTATGTGGGGCTAGAGTGTTCTGGGGCAGACATATCAGGAGACACCCTGCCTATCTACTCAGCAAATATCAGAACCATGAGGTTAGATACAGTGTACCTGTCATCACTTTCCATATTTTAAGTCCATAAAAATCTATGAAGAATTGTAATTTTTTTTGAAACCTATAAAACCAAGCCCAAAGCTAGGATTTTACCCAGTAATGATCATATATAAGTTACAGATCATTCGTCTTTGTTCCTATGTTGAATTCAGACATCCATGGTGTTAAGTAAATTTGAGAAAATTGGTAGCAAATGAACCTGTCATGTTCTGCCTCAAGGTGACCAGAACACACAGCGTATGTGCAGTCGTGGGGTCTGGGGGTACATAGAGCGATGCCGAACAAGAGAGAGAAAAGAGCGTGGTTAGGACGGAGTCAAGAGGTTTCTTCTTGAGATGGACAAGATGCGTGCTGTACATGTCCTGATAGGCAGAAGCCAGATCAAACAGGAGCAGATACGAGCAAGGCCCCCCAGAGGATTAGAGGCCATCCCTTGATCTCCCTGATCAGACTGACCTTTACACTGTAACAGGAGCAAGGCGATGAGGAAAGGCCTGGGCCACAGGTGTTTTGTTTAGTTACCTTATGTTAGGGGACAAGCAAACAGGAATTTAGGAGAGACTGGTGCCCTTGCTATAGAAGATGTAGGAGGCCGGGTCCTTCTAAGAGGGAATGAGGACTACCATAAGGAAGATTGGAAACAGCCAAGCTGCTGTCTGCACCATGGAGGCTGGAGACTGTCATGGAAGCGGGTTAGGTTCTGTACCAGATTCCAGCTCTTCTCCAAGTTGAAGCTTACAGAAGATGGGAAGAGTAGACTGGGTAACTAAGTACTGAGTCCCCGTCTAAAGACTTGACTTGTGTGTGTCTCTGAAGGTGGCTCACAGTGACTGCTTGAGCTGTCATGGGTGTGGGGTGACAGCAGGCTTGAAGGAACAGGTGACATGTTTAGCAGACTAGCCTGGTCTCCCAGTCCCAAGTTCAAAATGTTAGGTGTTGCTGGTGAGTGGTGATGCACACCTTTAATCCCAACACTGAGGAGGCAGAGGCAGGAGGATCTCTGTGGGTTCAAAGCCAGCCTGGTCTACAGAGTGAGTTCCAAGACAGCCAAGGTCACACACAGGGAAATCCTGTCTTGAAAAACAAAAACAAACAAACAAACAAATAAATGTTGGGTGTTTAGGATTTCCTGTCCTAGACAGTTTCTTCCAGGGGAGGCCAGATCAAACCTGTGAGTTCTATTTCCCTGAAGAGTGTAAATTTTACTTTTTAATAAATGTCCTGTGATTTGACAAACGTGTTGCATCAAAACAAAAGAGCAAATAGGCAACCACGAATCTGGACAATGCTAGGATAAGCAAGACGGAAGTGCCCGCGACCCATCGGTTTTTCTGGAAAGTTGCTGTGCCTGTAAGCCATGCTCCACACTGCTGCTGGTCTTCAGTGGGGATCTGAAGTGGGAGGAGAGACCCGTGCTGTCTCATGTGGGACTAGGACTGAATTGTGAACAAGGGGTAGCGTCGTCTTTAGCATCATCGTGTGTTGGGGTACTATTAGGTCCGGCCACAATCTAAGCTCAAGTGTCTTTGCTTTGGAAAACTGAAGGTGTAGGAACCGGCCTTGAACTAGCAATTCTGCCTTCATGGGGACCTCATTCATCTCAATGGCATCGCAGCTACTTTTTGAGCTGAATCTTAAAGCCATTGCTGGTCCCCTTCCCCAGCCACAGCAGCCTCTCCTTGGCTTGGCCTAAGATGCAGCTGGGTTTCAAGCAGCATTGCCAGAGACCTCTGACCAACCCACTTAACTTGGCAATGCAGCCTAGTCACATGCCAACAGGACTCGGCGTGTGTGCCCTTGACAGGCTTGGGTTTATCCCCAGAGACCTACATGGAGGATTCTTGGCTTTCTGGTCCTTTCTATTTATAGCCTTCCCAGAGGATCTCTCACAGGCCACCAGCTTTAAATGCTGTCCCCATGCTGATGACTACAAAGGAGGTCTACACCCAGAGGGCTCCCCTGCATGCCACACACCTGGGTAGAGCTTTACCCTCTCGGTCTCCACTACCCTATCTTAGGGAACTCTGAACTGCTCAACCCTGAACCTCAACAGTCATCCGTTTCCCCCTTTGCCTCACACCCACCATGAAGACCATCTTCTGCTCTCGTTACTTAGCCTCCAAAGTATCTGGTTCTATCTGCCTGTACTACCCTACGTTTCCATGCCACCACACCTGGTCTGGTTCCCCCAGAGCTCTTGATTTCCTGCTTATGCCCTTTTCTCTCCAGGCCACTCCTGTCACCGCAGCTGGTGACAGAATTACATTCTTTGCCCTGTCTGGTATGCTCTGCTTTTTCAAACTCTCCTTGTGTGCGCTTCACTCCTGAGGCTCAGCCTTCCTCCTGCTCTTCATCCTGCCGGCTCCTCACCTCTCACATGTCAGCTCCAGGGCTCCCTTGTGGGGGTTCCTCGGTCTCCCTAAATGAGTTTCTCCAGGACTGCCAATTCCTGGGCATATTGCTTTCCTTCAGGACACCTCACAGTGGATGTTTATACTTCTTACACATGTTTGATTTCATTCTCCAGTGTGTCCATCCTCCTGTCATACATGGGATACCCTGCCAAGCTGTGGTTCTGGGGACAGAGCCATGCCATGTCGGTCTCCACTCCCTGGAGCTTGTACTCGGAGGAGATAGATACCTGAGATAACAGTGAATATACAGTGTGCCAGGAAGTGTGTGTGTTGTGAACAAAAGAGGGGGGGGTAGATGGTACAAACAGCAGGTGGCTGAGGGACATGTCAGAGCCTAACAGATGGTAAGAAGTCATCGCAAAGAAGGGGAGGATGAGTGGTCTGTCCCCTATGTGGTTTTGAAGAAATGTAAACTGTTTGGAGGTAGTTCATTTTGATCCACCTCTCAAAAGTGCCTGGAAGATTAAGTAAAAAAGTGAAGTGTGTAAGCAAAGCCATAAAGTAGAACAAAATAATCTTATTATAGATGGGTAAATAGCAAAGGCTAAAAATGCATGCAACAAGTTCTGTGGAATGATCAATGGTGCTTCATAATAACAGTATTCTGATATCAAGAAAATCATAAAATTAATAATTTGGGCTGGAAGAAATTACTACAAACAAGAATAAAAAGAACCAAAGCATTAACCTAGCACATGTTCTTAATTCTGAAGCTTTTTATGAATTTCAATATTAAAGTCAGGATAAATTTTTTTTTGAAGTGAGGTATGCATCTAACAGCATCACCACAAACATTAGATCAGTGGGATGTCTTGTGGGCCACAGCATCTCCTGACTGAAAGTCCTTGCTCTCAGTGTCCTTTTTAGCCTAGGAACTAGTGCCCTGTGCATAGCCTGTCCGTGTCTCTTCCGAGGTGAGGGACCCACTCAGCAGTTGAGTGATGGAAGCTGATCCAGGCTGAAGTCTGCCCATGTGAACCCCATGCTCTTCCCTCAAACTGCCATAGTTGTTGGACTTAATGGCCCTTCTCAACCTTGCCAGCAGCTGCCGTTAGCTCTGCCCTTCTTCCCGCCTACCTCAGCTCTAGGTTTAGGACTCAAATCAGAAACTGTTGGTGGAAAGAGAAAGTACAGCCAGGACTGATGGGTGGTTGTGGTTATTTGTTTTTAACAAAAAAAAAAAATGGTCAAGAAAGCACGTAAACAAAAGGTATGTTACTAAGTATATTTGAAACTTGTGCTAAATAATGTCATTTAAATTTTAACATACTTTTTGCACTAAAAACAGTTCACTGGCCAGTGAGATGGCTCAGCAGGACAAGGTACATGCTACCAAGCCTGACAACTTGAGTTCAGTCCCTGGAACCTACATGATGGAAGAAGAGACCTCACTATTGCAAGTTGTCCTCTGACCTCCACATACATGCCCTGGCATGTGTATATACACACACACACACACACACACACACACACACACACACACACAGAGAGAGAGAGTAAATGTTTTTAAAAAAAGATATTTAAAATTCAAAATCATAGACTTTAGGAAAGATGGGGAGGGTTTAAACTAGTACCATTTCTAAGAGACTAAGAAGGGGTTTCATGGTATAACATTGGCACTGTGAATTCTGTGGGTTTGGGGAGGTCAAGAAGGGATTCCATGGTGTTATGTTGGCACTGTGGATTCTTTGGGTTCTGGGAGGTCAAGAAAGGATTCCATGGTGTAATGTTGGCACTGTGGATTCTGCAGGTTCTGGTAGGCTGAGAAGCTAGCAATTAAAAACTGTTCTACATTGACTTTTAGTGGAGCCAGACCTAAGGAGAATAGGTGCTTGTATATCGTACATTAACAAGCAAGCACATCCTGAAGAGAGTGGAGTGAGCAGGATAGGGTGCTAAGGAGAGGAAGCAAGAGTCGGGGTCTGCTGGAGTCTACCTCCAGGTCCCATGGGGAACTGTGTGTGAGTGACCCACATGGAAGCAGGGAACTCATCCTCATAACCTGTGACTATCAGCTCTTGGCTTCCTGCCACCTGGGGATCTGCAAGACATGATGGGTACCACGGGTTCACAGTGGACTAACTTGGTAAACTTTGAAGCGTAGCAGGAGCCTGTCTGTAGTCAGGCTTTTCTTTGGACCATCTGCTCACATAGAAACTGATATTAATGATATGGAGACAGATTAATTAGGAAAGCTCAGCCTTGGCTTAGGCTTGTTTCTAACTAGCTCTTATAACTTAAATTGACCCATTTCTATTCATCTATGTGCTGCCTCATGGCTTTATTACCTCATCTCTGTACTGCCCACCCGGCTTGCTCTGTGTCTCCTGGTGTCTCCGCCTTCCTTCCAGAGTCCTCTCTGCCCAGAAATCCTGCCTAGCTATTGGCTGTTCAGCTTTTTATTAAGCCAATCAGAGTAACACATCTTCACAGTGTATAAGAAGATTATTCCATAACAGGAGCCCTCTAGTTAAACACAGGATTTATTACCTGGGAGTTTCTTGGTTTTTAGTTTGCCCTGTGGTGTTAAGGTATTTGATCTGCTTTGATAGAAGGAAACGTTTGCTTCCTAAAGAAACAAACAAAAACTAAGAGTTATCACTGCTCTACAAACACTAAACTATAAACACTATCTCGTGGATAACTTCAAGTTACTACAGGGAAAAAGAAGATAAATTAGAAATAGAATTGAAAAGACTTGTCAAAAACTGGCATTTTAATTCCACCTTTGTCAGCAAAAGAATGTATTCCTCAGCTGTCAGACATTTTTGTTCTAGGCTTTTCTAAGGTTGTTTCACACAGTGGTATTTTTCTACAAATGCATCTGGGACTTCCCAGTGGTGCCTTGCGCAGAAGGTTCTGCTCTGTCGGTGTTCACTGTGTGACTCAGCAGCATCTCTCCTAAAGACAATGAAACAAAGTGTCCAGGAGGAATTGAAGCCCTTGAGTTTTGCAAAGCCTGAACTGACAGTGCGTGATATTAGAGACCTGGCCTTCGGAATAATTTTCAGTAAAATATGAAATACCCCACCACACATTCACGCACACGCACACACACACACACACACACACACACACACACACACACACCATAGCATGTCTGCAGTCTGAATACATTGTATAAGCAGGTGGTGTTCAATTATAATTGGAAGGGTTTCATCCCTACTTAGTGGTACATAAACCTAAGTGGTACATAAATAACATACTTTACAACCAACAGCCTTACAGCCAGTGGAACATAGAAGGTGTTTGCTTTTCTAAAATTTAGCGCAATGATTCTTAAATATTATGTGTTTGCAGAGCCATCGTGGGTCTGTTGGTTGAGTCCAGCTTTTCGTCTTTCTCTTTGGCACACTTAGTGCTCTGCACGGCATCTTTAAAGATGATTGCAAAGTGGCACTTAGGCTGTGCCACAACTGTTTACAGAGAAAATTATGGACTCCTATCTGCCCAGAAGAAATGGGGCAGACAGGGAAAACGCATTTCTGCTTTGAGTTAGCGTGCTGAACCCAGCTTTTATGAGTGTGACTGTGCTGTGGGAAGACTCTCCTGTTGGGAGAGTGAACACAGCAGGCGAAGGCTTTGGGGTGTCGTTATTTTAAATGATGACTCTGTGACGGTGGATACATGTCATTAGACTTTAGTAAATCCTACTGGAATGTGGGACACAAAGAACGAGCCCTCGTATTGACTACAGACGCGTCATGACAGGGTGTCAACACAGGCTCATCCTTTGTAGCCAACGCCCCACTCTGGGCCAGGATAGCTGGGGAGACACTGTGTTTGTGGAGGGAGGGGACGAAAGCGAGCTCTGTCATTTTCGTTCACTTTTTCCAAGAACTTAAAGCTACTCTAACAATAAGTCTACTGTAAACAGTGTACAACCCGTCTAAAGGGAAAAGGGCAGGCAGGAACAAGAGAGGGTGATGCGGAGGACAGCATGGTGCGGGCTTCTCTTAAGTAGGTCTAGATTTAGCTACACACACACACACACACACACACACACACACACACGCACGCACGCACGCGCACGCACACACACGCACACATGCACGCACGCACACATGTGACATGGGAGCAGAACAGAGACTATTTCAGGAGGAAAAAGGGGATCAGAGAAAAGGGGTCAGGTCAGGTGAAGGTGAGGAGGTGAATATGAGCAAAGTAGCCCAGGCTGGGCTAGAACCCAAGAACCTCCAATATGTTGGGGTCACAGGCATGAGTTACTACAACAGGCTAGGAGTTTTAAAACATCAACTTTTAAATAATACTCTTAGAACTGTCTTTTGATACTCAGAAATACTGTTGGGTGTGTTACTTTCCCTAATGGGTAGGTATCTCCCCCGAAAAAGGTACTCAGAATGAAGCTAATGTGAACAAAAAAAAACAAAAAAAAAAATGAAATGCCAGTATTTTCTACAAACTTAGGGGTAGCCTCACCCTACCCACTGCCCATCATTTCCCTGGACAGCGCATCTGCCAAGTGCCATGTTGGAGGTGGCATTCTCCAGAGATGTGACTCTGTCTCTCATGCCAGTGTTGGCTCTTCTCTCCCTTGCAGGCCTTGAACCGGGGCATCGCGGCAGTCAAGGAAGATGCTGTGGAGATGCTGGCCAGCTACGGGCTGGCATACTCTCTGATGAAGTTCTTCACGGGGCCCATGAGCGACTTTAAGAACGTGGGCCTGGTGTTTGTGAACAGCAAGAGAGACAGGACCAAAGCCGTCCTGTGCATGGTGGTGGCCGGTGCCGTCGCGGCTGTCTTCCATACCCTCATAGGTAAGGCTGCCGCCATCCCTAGGCATTTCATTTTAGTCGCTTCTTTGTCTTCTCAGTGGCTTTAAATATAGTTGCAGGCTAAGTGGCTTCTTTAGTAATTATTAAACCTCCTTATGAAAATTTCAGAGGATTGAAGGATTGAAGTTTGTGCTCTCCTGAATCAATAAAATTTTAAAACACTTTTTTCCCCCCTGAAAACTATAGTTTTGTGCCTCTGATTCCCAAAGTCAGAGAGTGAGTGGTTTCATCAGGAGGTGAAATCTAAAGTAGTATTAGTACCCAATGGTATTTAGCAATAGTACCTAAAAAAAATAGCATTCCAGGAGGTGGACAAAATAACAGATAGCTCTGTTCTCAAAGAACAGAAGTATGGCGGCTGTTATTTTGAATTCGTGCTTATTACTACTGGGAACCAAACAATGACAGGTTGTTTCATTGAGATTAATTTTCTCCAGGGCTCCTGGATGTTACTTTATTCAAAAGCATGCCTAAATACCCTTGGCAAGGCTGTCACTGAAACTAGAAAGCTAAATCCCAACTACAGTGACCTTGTACATACATGCTCCTGAAGACCCAGGAAAAGCATGTTGTATCGGGGCTGGGCTGCTCTGCTTCTGCCTTCTGGGTGGTCCTAGAACTCATGGGGGTGTGGTTTCAAACAGCTTTGTCTACCTGGCATAAAACTTGCAGGGCACATCTGTCGGAGCCGGTTGCCTAAAGCACTTTGAATGGTACTTCATGAGTCCGCTGTGTACCTTAAATGGTCACTGGTTGTATGAGAGGTATGAATGTCACAAAGTAAAGGAGCCACAGGATTAACCCAAACCACTTACGGTGTATTCATTCGTAGAATGCCAGTGTTTACTCACGTAATTGTGAATCAGGGAGTAAACAGGGAAAGGGCCTTCGTGGTTTTCCCTTCTACCGTGGCATAGAATTTTGTTCTAAGAGCAGGGCGGAGGTGAGGAGCCCTGCTGGCGGGTGAATTCAGCTGAGCGCCGATATCGATCATTTCATTTGTGCTTAAGAGCTCAGGGGGTGGGCAGGCCGAGCTGGGGGCCTTTCTTTCTATCAGCTTATACCCTAGCGAGTGTTTGGACCCAATTTCTGCGGCTACCTTTGATTTGAGTCATTTCCAAAGACGGCATATATATTGAGAAAACTGTCATACATTTTAAAATAAAGGTCTTGTCTACACAGGTAAATTAATTCCTTTTTGCTATTCGTCTTTCTATGAAGACCCTTAAATAAATCCAACTTCCCCTATTTTAGCCACAGTTGGATGAGACTTTGGGATGATTGCTTGTGACTGTCAACTTCCAGGAAAGAGAAAAACTGAGCAGAGCATGTTATTGACAGTCCATGAGGAAAACGTGACCTCTGAGCTTTGCCATCTTATTGTGTTGTAGTTTTGAGAGAAGGTCTTATGAATCCAAGACACCTCAGACACGTTCTGTAGATGAGATTGACCTTGAACTTCTGACTCCCCTGTCTTAGCCTTCTGAGCTCCAGTTACCAGCATACACCACCACACTCAGTTCCTGAAGCAAGGGAGGTGGACCACAGGGCTGCAAGCAGGGCAGGCAACGTTTTCCTGACCGAGATATAGCCCATTGCTTTTTCCTTTTAAACATGGAAATTTTAAGATGCTAAGATCTTAAATTTAAATCAAACGTACTCTTTATCCCACTTAGACTAAATAATTTTATTACATTTGACTATTTTTTTATAGCTAACACTTCTATTCCTTCCACCTAACAAATGCTTTGACTACTTTCTGAGGAAGTACACCGCACTTGACTTTGAACCCCTACATCTAGGCTCTCAGGATTCCCTCTGCAGCTTCTCTAGCAACCCCACTGGTGAATCTCTCCCATTTCTGCTCTTTTGCATCAGGCATCTTTGCACACGTTCTTCTCTCCTTCTTCTTTCAGGAGTTTGTAAGATCTTCCCATCTTGTCTTCCATATTGGGTACTGCGGCTCTCCCCCCCCACACACACACACCTCTTCCTGTTACTATCTTCTCACTCAGTGAACGTTTCCCTACAGTGCAGTTTTCTGCTCCAGGTACATTTCATCTGTAGGGGACGCCGAAGCCCATTTTCACCTCTTAGTGAGGGTGAAAGCAGTCAGCTCCTAACTGGGCTTGCAGCAAGGGCCAGTGACGCAGATGTGAAAACCTCACACAGTCACTTCTGCTTGAACTGAGAAGCCATGGTGTGAGCCCTGTGCCTTCCTAATCACCTGTGTCAGGGCTGAGACCGAGGGAGCAGCAATTCTTATCACGTACACCCCCCTGGGCGGGGCATGCCAGCAAGAAGCCACAAGCACAAATGCATAGAGCTTAACGCCAGATTAAAAAAACACACACACACACACACACAACTGAGAAATCTGAGCATAAACTGAACTTCTCTATATTCTTTTTTCAGACAAAACTAGTCTGATTGTTTCTTTAGGCATTATTTTGTCACTGCTTTGATGAATTTAACTATTTTCCTCAAGTCCGTGTGTGTGTGTGTGCGCACGCGTTCATTCATTTGGTGTCCATTTCTAGAACTGTAGCATAAGCTGATTTCTGTCAGTGAGAGCTTTGAGAGATGATAGCAGAGTAAACCCATGGCAAAGCAAGGGGGCCTTTCCCACCCCAGACTTGGAGGGATTGGGGCCAGGTAGTCATGACCAAAGGACAAGCCCTTAGAAGGAAATGAAGAGAAGGTGGGCACAGCCATGTGTTTATAACAGAAGAAAAAGGACAAAAACAAACTAGTCCAGACCGGAATTGGACAGGTGCAAGATGGCTGCCATGTGCTGGAGCCAGAGTCAGGTAACCAGCCAGAGCTTAGAGCCCAAACCTAGGAAGAGATCTGCTGGACACATGGAAACCAAAGAGCATTGGAGAGGGAGAGGGCAGAATCACAAGGAAGAGCAGCGTAGAGCCAGGAAGCCATTAACAGATGTGATGGGGTGCCTACTATATATGCCTTTACCAGTAGTGGGCACATCTGTGAGGCCTCAAGGATAATCCCATGGGATAAGCACTCTAGTGCTCATGTATGTTAAATAGAGCTTTAATCAATCGAGGTCACGTGTTCTCAATGTGCGTCTTTAAACCTCATGGGCTCTGAAAATCTCCTTTCACATTTAGACCAGTTGGCTATGTTTTGTAGCTATGCATCATGTTCATGCTGTAAACTGATGCTCCGTTTAGTTAGGTCTCTTAGATTTGTTTTTTTAAAACCATGTGTCATTCCCAGATGTTTCCAGAGACTGCAGAAACCCTAACAATGAGCATGCACTTTAACTAAGTGACCGGGGGACCGTGAACATGCCACTGTTCACAGTACTGGTGCTAATGATCTGCCGACCCCGGGGGGTCGTCTTCACTCAGAGGGGCTTCAAGTTGAACCATGCCCGTATCTGAAAAATTGACTGCAGACTTAGCACCTTAGGCTCATCAAGCTGATGTCATCTCTGTGCGCCAGTTAGTGGCTACAAGGCTGCTGATGTCATCTCTGTGCGCCAGATAGTGGCTACAAGGCTGCTGATGTCATCATTGTGTGCCAGTTAGTGGCTACAAGGCTGCTGATGTCATCTCTGTGTGCCAGATAGTGGCTTCAAGGCTGCTGATGTCATCATTGTGTGCCAGTTAGTGGCTACAAGGCTGCTGATGTCATCTCTGTGTGCCAGATAGTGGCTACAAGGCTGCTGATGTCATCTCTGTGCGCCAATTAGTGGCTACAAGGCTGCATTTACTGGATGTCCTTTGTTGCATCATCTGTTATTAATTGTTCTTGTCCCGATGAAGGAAAGAACCTACCTTGGGTCCTCATTGCCTGGGCAGTAGCTAATGTCGTCGTCTTCCTTCACGCTTGTTTCCCGATTTTCTTTTTCTCACTGGAGAGTGAACCACAGGTAGTCTCTTGTCCCTAAATTCTGCACATGGGTGTCAGTTTTCCAGACACAGCTGGAGCAGGCCCTACCAACCACATGGGCCCTTCCTCCGAGAAAGCTTGGTGGAGCCCGTGAGGGAAAGATGGCTCCAGCTCTTACTTCGCGACACCCAACCCACCCAGGCCTCATGCCATGGAGCAAATGAGTAGACAGCTGGAACTGTGTTGGATTTGGCAGCCTTTACCTCGAGAAGACTCTGTAGCTGTCAAGTCCCTGTCAGTCCCATGTACACCCACAGCCTGTCTCTAACTAGCTGAACTGCGGGAGCTTTGAACAGATTCTTTGGGCGGCTGCCACTTAGCCTCCCTTTGGAGTTTAATCATAGCTGTGACTTCTTCCTTGGACTCACTGTGAGACTCCATTTATTAAAAACTGCAGAGACAGGACTTGCCACCACCACACTTGAGTTAAGCCTGGCGGTCATGGTGCAGGTAATATTCCGTTGCTTGTGCTTAGCAAACCTGTAACGAGGACCGGTCGCTGACCTGATATTGTAGTTAGTTCAGGTTGAACCCCGATTATTTTCATCTACCAGGGCATTGTGAGTCCCTCTGACTTCCTTGTTCATACAGAGGAACTGTTGCTGTGCAGTTTGTTCCCCGTGGGAACCAGCTTTATGTTCTGAAGGAGCCTAGGAAGCCAGTAGGGGAACTGAACACACACAGGCTCGTAACATAGGTAACTCATAATCTCTAGACTGTTCTTTCTGTCTGCCTTATCTTTTCAGATTCCCTACTTACTCATGAATCACAGACCAACCCTAGGAAGGGTAGATGGATTCCATATGGAAAACCACACCAATCAGTTTCATTTATGGTCTGAAAACCCACTGTGAGGATGGGGAATGTAATGGGATATTTCCACGGAGTCTATTTGATGGTCAAAGGAATTTATTTGGGAAGTTAACTCACAACCAGAATAAAGGAGTTGGTCACAGAATCCTGGAGGGGTGGGGCATGGTCCAACGCAGTTCTCAGGAGAGCTGTGCCTTGATACGCACCAGCATCCAAGACCTCAAGGTAGCAAAGAGAAGAGAGCATCCATGCACATCCCAGGTCTTAAGGGTCCCTGGTGGTCACCCAAGGGGCATGTACCTAGCAGCTACCTGCTGCCTCACTAGGGGTGGTGCTTCAGGGCATGGCACCAACAACCTCCCACTACAGGGATGTTGCTCAGTAGATAGAATGTTTGCCCAGCATTCACAGAGCTCCATATCTGAGCCCCAGATGTGGTGACGCACACCTGTAATCCTAGCACCTGGGAGGTAGAAGCAGAGGAACCAGAAGATCCATTACATCCTCAGTACAGAGTGAGTTTGAGCCCAGCCTGGACTTCATGAGACTTTGACTCAAAATAATAGAGAGAGAGAGAGAGAGAGAGAGAGAGAGAGAGAGAGAGAGAGAGAGAGAGAGAGAGAGCAAAAGCCACCCCGGGACTTAGTGGGTTAAAAAGCAAATGTTCACTTTTGGCCTCCAGATCATGGCTGGCCAGGTGAGATTCCTTTGGACTTCACTGGGCTCCCACCCACATGAGCAGTTGAAGATCAGGATGTGGCTCCGCTGACAGTGAGGGTGCTCTCTGGGGATGGCCGTGTGGCCTCTACTGAGTCTTTCCTTACTCTGCCTCCTTCCTAGTCCAGTAGCGTTGTCTGTGCTTCTTTGGATGGCCGCGGCTAGACTCCCGCTGTCAGGGTGGAGGCATAGCACCCTGAAGTCAAGAATCAGAGGCACTGTAGCACCCCTTTGTTTGAACACTGTTGGCCAGAACACATTGCTGGCCAGCCTAGGGCCAAGGGGTGGGCACATAAACCATACAGCGTGTGGCAAAGGAGCTGAAAACTCATAAAGAGCATTGCTGTAAAGAGGTGGGAAGATCGGAGGACACTTTTCCAGTTGCTTCTTTGGGGCATGATGGATTTATCAATGTTTTCGATCTGTAGTTATCAAAACCCAGGTTACTTCCTGGTTTTTCACTCAGGAATACAACATACCCTCCAGTGAGATGCCGATAGCCATAGTAACTTATAATGACTCCTACTTTGCCAAGTATTGTACCAGTGAGGCTCTGGCTCTCGGGATACAATCTCATGTTTACTTTGCTTGTATTATGCGTGGTCCCAGGCTATTTCTACAAGACCTTGGCCATATGTCCACCTCCCATCCCCACGCTTTCCAGACAAACGCTGCTCAGTACAGAGTATAGTTGAGTCTATTATGCATCAGTGTCCCAGCTCTCGTGCAGAAAGCTGTCCCCTTCACAGCTGGGTGATTGGCACAGCGCCCCATATGAATAAGTCATTCAACACATATTTGCCGAAGCGCTTTAAATGTGGCTTATCAGCCATGTAAGCACACGCTCTTTGGAATCAATACATACAGTAGAAACCCAGGATGAACTTGCAGGCTCCTACAAAAAGCCTCCTAAGTAGGACTCAATGAGTCAATAAATGGTCCTGGAGAGACTTTGACCCATCGATACCTGGGCAATTTGAATTAGAACAGGTGTTCTACCTGTTTCTGCATTTTACATCTTGGAAATGACTACATTAGGATGTTACTGAAATTGATGGGGTCTCGGTTCCCAGAAGACATTCTGTCTTAGATAATCTCTCATTAATGTGACTATGTCGCAGTTTGCTATAACTGCTGGTAACTCCTAGCCCTGTAAGTTTGCGAAGCACTGATTGCAGAAAGGGCTGTTCTCGGTTGCCTGGAGTAATGAGATCAATGAACTGAAAGGGACTTCCTCGCTCTTTATTTGCTCTAGTTTTGAGCCTCTTAGGGTGCATCAACTCAGCGTCCTCCTCCTGTTTGCAGTCATAATGCCCGTTTCCTCTGCTCAGGCCTTGTTGAATTTGTTTTATAGCTCTCCTCTTTGGGAGGAAGACTAGTTTGCAGAGCAGTCTTGGGAAGATGGTTGTTGGGTGCTGACGCCTACTAAATAGTCATTAGTGACTACGCACAGCGTTTTAGACAAATCACCCCAGCCCCCAGCTTTGGCTCATCTGGAAACAGCTCAGGGGATGGCTGGCATGGGAGGGTGGAGTTGGGGGACAGAAAAGATGAGGTGGAAATGGTTCCTGGGATTTTATGCACACCATGTCCAGGGTGGAAACAGCCACTTAGTTACAATCAGATTCTTCTCCCACAGAAAGAATAAGTAAGAAAATAGGAGAGAAAAACCGTCTTTGGCTTCCAGGTTTCCCCTCCAGTAGCTGAAAGAGGAAGGGTCTAAAGTAGAAAAAAGCAAAAGTAGCCCTGGTGCCCATGAGTCCCAGATGCTCTGAAGCTGGGTACATGGAGCCGGGCAGGCGCTGGGAACCGGAAGAACAAGGGCGGTACTTACATCCAGAGACAGATCTGGGAGAAAGGCTAGAGAACCACACTGTGCTTAAGCCGCCATTAACCTTTTTGTTTGTCCTCTTACAAATAAAAGTTCTCATCTTGATGCCGTAGTTAAAATCCATCACTGCGAGAGTCAGGATGCTCCCTTCCATTGGTTTCCCCTCTCCCAGGTAACAGGTGCAGATCACGTGCCCTGCTGTCAGGTGCACACATTCCCGGCTCCATCTTTCCCCACTCCCACGCCCTCCTCGGAACCTACGGGGAGTCATTGGTAGGGCTGCTATATCAAAATCCTACAGACTGTGTAGCTTAAATGACAGGAATTTACAGTTCTGTGGGCAACAAGTCTGAGGTCAAAGTGTTAGACAGGCCTGATTCCTTCTGAGCACTTTGAGGGACAGCCACCATTTGCCTGTCCCTTGGTTTTGAGACTTTCCTGGCAGCCTTTAGCATGAAACTGAATCACCCAGTCTCTACCCTCACAAGGGCTTTTCTTCCTGTCTTTGCATCTAATCTCTCCCCCTTTTTACAACTTAACTAGTCATATTGGGTTGGACACCCACTCCAGTATGAACCCATCTTATTATATCTGCAATAGTCCTGTAGCTACATAAGGTCAGAGGTTCGGACTTTGATGTTTGAACTTTAGGGAGACATGGTTTGCCCATGTCACTACCATTCTGGCCCTCAGCCCTTCCCTATCCCATGGTCCCTGGGGTCAGGTCTTGTCAGCTGGCATGCTCCATGGACGGTAACCTTTACCAGGGGATTTTCACTCACCCGCTATTCATAGCAGCCCCATGCTCTTGCATGTGGCGCCACTGACCTTTCCGTCCCAGTGGTTTCTGCCAGAGTAGGTTTCTCGTGTGGGTGGGTCAAGACTGTCCCCTTGCAAGCCCCTGCACAAGTGAACGTTTGTCGATCTCATAAACACACACACACACACACACACACACACACACACACACACACACACACGTAAGTAAAAAGCGGCCAAAAGAAAGAAAATGTCCATGGCTCTATCCCCAGAGCAGACTGTGTGAGATGCAGGACTCTTACATTCGGGCTTTGTGTTTCCATCCGCTGAATGCTGGGCTGAGTGTACCTCACTGCAGACTCAGACAAAAGCGCTCACGCTGCCTTCCAGGGTCAGCTCGGGCCACCTGTCTGCTTCTCATCTCGGTCAGGGCTTCTGATCCAAATGGCAGATCCAAGCACAGCTGTCTCTTCCACCACCCCACCCCACCCCCGCCACCCCTCTACAGCAAGTCTCATCTTCCCAGAGCTGCTCTTTCCTTCAGGATGTCCTCTCCTGGGGCTTCTCTTCTTGCTCCTCAGTGGCCTTGACAGACCTGCCACTCTCCTCACCTAACACTGTGGCTCCCTCTGCAGTCGTCACCTCAACCCCACCTTGTTCTCTGGACCTCGGAACTATCTTAGCTCCTTCGGCTACCTGCCCACCATGACCTCTGCAATTCCCAATGATCCAATGACCCATTTTAGGTTCTAAGAGTCATGTTCAAGGTCGAATTACTACAAAATCCCTGTGACTCAAGACCAATGCTGACAAAGGAGCATTAGGATCTCCGTTGACTGGTTTGTGTGGTGATAAGTCCCTGCCCTCCGAACTCTGACATGGGGGTCCTGTTTTTCACCTTAGCTCCATTATGATGTCAGAGTCGTGTCTAGGTGTCATGTGTACACATCCATAGTTATGCCAGCGGGACATATGTGGTAGAGTACTTGCAAAGCCTTGAAGAGCGTCGATTCATTTTTGTCTTAATCTGAGTCCGTGAGGTCAAACTAGCAGACCGTCCTTTAGTCTTTGTTAATAGCATCCATCAGGATCCTCAAGGCCTACATCTTTCCTCTTACCTGTTGGGCTTGGTTATACCCTGAGTATGTGTTGGATTCCCTCTGTGCATCAGTCCCACACCATGACAAGTCTTGATGCAGGAGCACTCCCAAAACACCCTCTGGGTATCACTTTCTGCTTCATGGGACAATTTCCAGTAGTGACCACCCTCCTCCCAGCAAGTGTTAAAACTTGTGCTGAAAACTCATGCTAAACTCTGGAAATTTTCTCCTGGGAAATACCTAATAATATTTAAATATTTAGCTTCAACTGTTTCCACCAAGCATTCTGTGAGTATGTCAGATAATACCATGAATGTATACTAGGAAATTGGGCAAATCACTACTTAGCAAATACAGAGGAAAATCAACCCATTGGGAGTCATCCGGTGAGTGAGAAGAGATCATTCCGAGATAGTTGTGGCTTAGAAGGGAGGATATAGTCTGACCTCCTTAGGTAAGCATGTTGGAACTCACATGCATACCTGACACACCAATAAAAGTACTTGGTAACTAGAAGCCCCACCTACCCCACCAGTAAAAGAATGAGATTATGCATGAGTCTCTTCCAGTTTTTTTTAACTTTTCTACAATAAGCAGATATTACAATTAAAATTATTTTAAGTGTCTTAGACAAAAACCGTGTAAACACCATGTCTGTTTTGGTCCCTTGTAGCCTACAGTGACTTAGGGTACTACATCATCAACAAGCTCCATCATGTGGATGAGTCTGTGGGGAGCAAAACTCGAAGGGCCTTCCTCTATCTCGCTGCCTTCCCTTTTATGGATGCTATGGTAAGTAGAGGAAACCATGGGCTTTCCTTTTTCTTGAGGCAAAATCTGTTTATCATAGAATTCACTATTTTAAGCGTTGTTCTATGTCTGGTTCAATAGTAGGAGAGCATTCATGTTTCTAGAGTGCCTTTTATGTTGCAAATTAAAACTGTTCCCATTAAACAGTAATTCCACCTCACCATGCCCTACCCCAGAAACCACTCTCCACTTTCTGTGTCTATGAATGTGACCCTATGAAGATACCACACAAGGGCATTCAAACTGTGTGTATTCTCTTGTGACTGGCTGATTTTGTTATAGATAGCATCAATGTTCTCTCTGTGCTTTAGAATGTGTCAGAATTTCATTCCTTTATAAAGAGTATAATATTTCCTTATATAGATAAAATATATTTTTACCTATCTACTTATTTATATTACTTCTCCATTTTGGTTACTGTGAATAAAGTTGCGAACTTGAGTGTACGCATATCCTTTGAGTCCCTACTTTCAGTTCTTTGGGGTACACGTTCAGAAATGGGATTGCTAGATTGTCTGATGCTTATATATTTTTTTAATTTTTCAAGGAACCATCAAGCTCATTTCCACCGCAGCTTACCATTTCCACCTACAGCGTAGGGGGTCCCAGCTGACCCTTGAACTTGAGCCAGTGTCTCATCGATTTGTGATGGTTTTACATATATATCTGCCACACGTTCTAACAGACGGCAAGAAAGCGCAATTGGACACTTTGATTCGTTTGTTTTTCTGATAGGTTCAGTGACAGAAGATGAGGCTAGCTTTCTCATACACTGGCTGCTTGTGTGATGCAGACATGCAGGTCTCACAATATTGCTTCTCCTGAACAGTTGGAGGGGCTGTGGCATCACTTAGTTACCAGGCTTATGATGTAAAGAAAAGAGCTGTCGTGAATCCTATGTCAATAGTCATGAAGGGAAGGCTTTATTCTTTTCATTTAGGTATAGCTGTAAAGAGACAATACAAAATTAATATGTAATACCTGGTAATAAAATCTTCCACTGGCTTCTATGTAAATTACCATAGGCGGGAGAGCTGGGTCACCTGTGGCCACCTGCACCTGGATTTCCCTTTTATTACTTTGGCCAGCTGTGTTGCCTCTGGCAGCTGATGCAGGTGAACCCAAGGGCAGTTCAAGGTTGTGCAGTCCCCATACCCCCACACTTTTACACAAGGAACCTGGTGCATATAGGCAGCTTCATCAGAGATCAGAGTCAAGTCTTGGTGCTGAAATAGTTAAGGTTGAATTGGATAGACTGAAGCTATGATGTCACTCTGTCCACCCTATAAACTGGAAGCGGGGATCTAAACAGAGAGCTGTAATTATACAGTGAATTCTGGGAACTCATGACTTTTCATGGAAGGGAGCTGCAGACTCCTAGATGCTCTGCCTTCTGTCCCTGCCAGCTGTTTTCTTTGCCACAACAGCATTTTTAAAGCTCAGTACACACTGAGTATCCCTCATCCCAAATCCCAGACCCTAACTTCTCAAAGACCTAAAGCGTCCTGAATGGTAACCACATCTGGGAAACCATACAGTCGATTTCATGTGTGAGATTCTAATTCACACTCAGAAATCCCTTAAATACTGTGTAAACTTACCTTCAGACTCTTTGTATAAGAATACAAATTTTGTGTTTAGACCTTGGTCCCAACCTCTGGTTATCTATCTGTCTGTCTTTCTCTATCAATCTATAACTTAGATACATAGATAGATAGATAGATAGATAGATAGATAGATAGATAGATAGATAGATAGATAGATAGATAGACAGACAGACAGACAGACAGGAATTATTTTGCTTAATGTAGTTGTGGTGGTTTGAAAGAAAATGATGCCCAGATTTTGTTACAGATTTTGAAGTCTTCCAGGCTTTGTTATCTAACAATTCTAGTCCCAAGTATTTTTCGATAGTTACCCAGCACAACACTAGAGTGTATGTGTGTTGAGGGCCCTTTCCTTCATGTTTTATTCATAAATTCTTCTGAAGACCCCAATAGAACAGTAAGATGCTGCTAATAAAAGCCAAAATAATAAACATTTATAAAAAGCAACCATCTTCCCTGTGCACAAGCAGGCATGCACATCTACATACCTGCAGCACCGTCCTTATAACTTGGTTGAGGAGATAATTTTTAGAAGTCATGAAGCTTTTCACCCATGGCATTAAGACAACAAGGCCACCCACAAAGTGCTATTCACAAATGTTATCTACATTGTTTTTCAGACATTTGACACCTTGGGACCCCAGCCAGGGAAGGAAGTAGAGGCAGCCACTGTCACACAAACTCGTGACCCAGACCCAATGCTTTGCTCATTGTGTTCAGCTCCGATGTCATGTTAGTTCTCTGTGTTCTAGATTGCTTTCGAGTGCTGTGATAAAGACCATTGCAGCTTGGGGAGGAAAGGGCTCATTTCTTCTTACAGCTCCCATGTGCAGTCCACCTCTGAGGAAGCCAGGCAGGAACTGGAGGCAGAGACCAAGCAGAGACCATGCAGGAACACTGCTCACTGAGCCACTCACTTCCTATGGCTTGTTCAGCCCGCTTTCTTATACAACCTAGGCCTACTGGCTTAGGAGTGGCTCTGTCCATAGTGGGCTGAGCCTTTTCCATATCAACTGTCAATCAAAAAATTCCCCCCAGCTTTGCCTACAGACCATTCTGCTAAAGGCTTTTTCTCAGGTGAGGTTTCCTCTTCCGCGATGACCCTAGCTTGTGTCAAGTTGACAACAATCTAACCAGTACAGTCTTTTGGTCAAAATCAACCATCAAGGGAAGATGTGAAGTTTATACACATCCTGTTGTGAGCATATCAACCTCCACACCCGCTACCTGCTGAGCTTTGCCTTGCCCGCATCTGTTTTAGGATTTCCCTCCAGCCTCCCTCCAACACACAAAGCCAAGCTCAGACCCTGGAGACAACGTCATCACAGAGTCCTGATCCTCTCATGAGCTGATGACTTCAGTCCCAGCCACCTCAGAAGTCTCGCTCTAATGTCCTTTTGGGGATCAAGACTGCTCCAGGGGAGACCTGTGTCTCCACTCTTGGGGGTCATTCAGCTTTCAGCCATGGAGACCAACCCAATCAGCTGGCTTATCTCCTTATCGGTGCTACTGAATAAATGTGTGCACTCACTCATTCCACTGAAAATCCAGTGTGGCACTAGCCAGCCACCGGATGAAGTTACTTTTACCAGTGAAAGACTTCTCAAACCTGCTGCTCTGACTTTTGGAGGCACAGAGTGTATTTTAGGAATACCTACTAAGTCGTAATGTAAGGGACCCCATAATCCCAGCTACGTCTCTCACTAAAAATTCTGTTCTTTCCGGCAGGCATGGACCCATGCTGGCATTCTCTTAAAACACAAATACAGTTTCCTGGTGGGATGTGCCTCAATCTCAGATGTCATAGCTCAGGTAACTACGGTCTGTGTATCTGTCACAGCTCCTCAGAGTGGCTGTCTGATGAATGATTGACTGATGGAACCGAGACATTGAAACTGTATTTCCAGTTCTATGGGGGTGGTACTCCCCAGTTATTTGGCTCCCAGCAGATATGGATTCTGATGGTTGATTGATGAGTGAGGAAAGGTAATATCCTGTAATCAGAGTACAGTCTTGTGCAATCTTGCTAGGATGAGGTTGTACAGGTTTAAATGAAGTGCCTGAGATTTGAACCATTGTTTTTAAAGCGTGTGAATGTGAAGTGGTTAGGAAGGGTGCGGGCACCGTGACACAGTGGATAAAGTGCCTGCTTTGCAAGCTTGAGGACGAGAGGACAGAATCCCAGCACCGGGGGAAATGTGTAAGAGTGTCTGTCTGTAACCCCAGCGCCAGGGAGGTAGACAGGAGAATCCGGGGGCGTGCGGCCAGCCAGTCTATGAAGCAGCCAGCTCCAGGTTCAGTGAGAGACCTTGTCTCAAAACGGAAGATGGAGGGTGAGAGAAGAGATACACAGAAACCTCTGACCTCCACATGTGCAGACACAAGTGAGGGTGCTCATGCACATGTGCACACAGGCACACACACACACACACACACACACACACACACACACACACACACACACAATGATCACCAGGTACATGTGGGGCCAGTCATATGTAGTCCCTTCGCCCTTGCCCTTGTCCACATACTCCCTACAGGGCCTGATAGAACAGTCTGTCACTTGGTTCCTGAATGAGCTCTTGGGACTCATGGGGTTATTCTCTTTTCCTTCTTTTTTAAAGCTTTATGTCTTGTTATGGGTGGGGCACACATGCAGGGCATCACAGGACGGCTCTGTCCAATCGGTCCTCTCCTTCCTCCTTTGCCCGGATCTGGGAACTGAACTCAGGTCCCCAGGCTTGAGCAGCAAGCTCTTCATCTCCTGAGCCATCTGACCGACCTGGGTTTTCTGTTATTGTTGTTTCGGCTTTGGTTTGGGTTCCAGTTTGTTTATTTGTTACAAGATCTCTCTGTCTCTCTCTTTATAGCCTAGGCTGACTTTGGACACTCCGACCCTCCTGCCTCAAACTCCAAAACACTGAGATTATTTTTAAACATGGTTTCTGGCGTGGGTGCTGTGAGGTTCTGTCACTCACACATCATTCCCCACTGTCTTCGTTAGGGTGACTATTGCTGTGATGAAACACCATGACCAAAGCAAACTGGGAAGGGAAGGGTTTGTTTGACTTAAACGTTCACATCTTAGTCCATCATTAAAGGAAGTCAAGACAGGATCTCAAACAGGGCAGGAACCTGGAGGCAGGAGCTGATGCAGAGGTCATGGACGAGTACTGCTCACTGTCTTGCTCAGCCTGCTCTCTTATAGAACCCAGGGCCACCAACCCAGAGTGGTACCACCCACCATGGGCTGGGCCCTCACCCAGCAATCGCTGATTAAGAAAACGCCTTACAGGCTTGCGTATAGCCCTGATCTTAAGGAGATGTTTTCTTGATGGAGGTTCCCTCCTCTCAGATGACTTTAGCTTATGTCAAGTTGACATAAAACTAGCCAGCACTCCCACATTTTAAAATGAACAGGAAGTTGGTTCCACTGCCTGACCACATTGTCTGAGAAGAGGCCTTTCATTCCCCTTCAATCTCAGGGCTGGCACCAGCCCTGGCCCGCCTTTTTTTTTTTTTCTTCCCTCTAAGAATAAGACAGGAGACGTTTCTGGGAAAGAAGATGCATGCAGTCCTATCATTCTGAGCAGGACTTAGCCATGCAGGGGGATGGGGCTTGAGCATAACGTTTTTCTGAAGAGAGGTTGGACCATCATTTCAGCTCACACATCCCAATTCTCAGTTCCACCTACAGTCAGCTCCTACATTTGTCTTAACTGTACAACTTCATCTATAAACCACTGCATGGAAATAATCTACAGTTAAACTGTTAGGTTTAACCTCCCTAAAGACCAAGCATTAAATTTCCAAATTAATTGCATTTATTCCGTGGGAAAGTAATTGAAAATAATTCTTGCTAACATGTATGCGTGTGCCTGAATACCAGCTAGCATCATCCTTTGATCTATCTTGTTAATTTTCCTGTACCGCTATTAGAGTTTTGTCCCGGAGTTACATTCAGCATCCTCTGAGAGCTGGATTAAGCCGCCTTGTTCACTTGCCATTTAATTTGAAGTGAAAGAAATATCTCGCCTTCCAAACAGAAGCAGCAACTCAGTGGGAGTTTGCAGATGTGTGTTATTACAAAGGCAGAAAGACAAAAGGAAGAAGAAGGAGCTTTAGCTCTGCCTAAGATAAATGGAGTCAGCATCTAGGGACAGAAAAAAGAAAACATGCTTATGGAAAATACTTTGCCATACGCCCACAGACATTTTCCTCCTTCCTTTCCAACCCGATCCTGACCCCTGCTCTTTGGAACCAACAGATCTGGTTGGGGGAAGCAAGCGAGGCTGAGTACAGATGCCTTCTGGCTGTTCCTGGTAGAGCAGTTATTTTAAACCTTGTTGTCTGAGTTCCTGTCACAGTGTGGTTGGGGGAATAAATATCATTTTCCTTTGGAAGTCTTCTCTCCTGCTCCCCCTCCCAATCCCCCACCCCATTTCATTCTTCTCATTACCTGAAAGCTGTCCGGGGCACCTAACCTGATCGTTTGCAAATAGGTCTTATGCAAAGCACTTTAAACTATCTACCCTTGTCAATGCAAAAACATAACCATCAGCTCCAAAGGGATAAGAGATAATTTATTCTGAAGCTAAATATCGGCAACCATGGTCCTAAGAGTACAGATTTAGAGTACCCCAAATTCCATGTCCATAGTTTGAAGAAATTTTTATTCTAACAGTACAAAGAAAATGATTAGTCAAGACACTTGAAATACATCAGCAGCCACAGTATGTAGGCAGGTCACAGCCAAGCAAAGTGGAGAAGACTCAGCTACAAGTTGTAGACGCCTCAGCTGGTGGAAACTGGGGTTCTCGTGAATCCTGAAGGTTTTATCTGTTAGTCCCAAGATGTCAGTTCAGACCAAGGTGGACAAGGAATGGTTGTTTACAAGGCTCAAGATCAATTATAACTAGAATAAATTATAACCAGGCTGCGGACCTGCAACATTCCAACCTCTCCAGGGCTGCTACAGTTCTAGTCATCCAATCAGCCTCGCAGAAGGTTCCATGGAGGGTGCAGCTTTTTTCAGGAACTTTCGTGGCGTGAAGATAAATCAGTGAGAAAAGTGGTTAGTAATACTCAGAGTTCTAGCAGCAACTCCCACTTTAGGAAACTGCCCCAAAGTGTTGGTTTCACACAACAGTACAAGGTGAGGCACGTGACCTGTTCTCCACCTCCATGTTGAGTTGTAGTTCCAGGTGTCCCTGTCGGTGACATCGCCGTGGACTTTGTCTTGCTTTAGTCTGTGTTCATCCAGACTTCCCTTGCTTGTTCGGCATCAGAGTGAGAATTCTCCTGATGCTGTTTGTCCTTCCTGGTGCCTCCCAGACCCTGCCCTCCGCTGAGACACCCCCCCTCCACCCCTGCCTTCAGAGGTCAGCTGGGAGCCCTCTCTGCTCATGGTCTTTTCGCCTCAGCCTTTGGCAAGACCCTACCCTGGGCTGACCCTTGTTGTGCCTGCCTCACCTGTCTCCAGCAGCAAATGCTTCTGCAGGAACTGTAAGTCACCTCAGCCGACCCTGGGGAGCTGCTGCGGAAGGTCACTCCCCTGTCACACTTCCCAGGAGGTGACCTCGGTTCCCAGGTCTCCCAGGTCTCAGAGAAAACTGAAGCAAGCACATTCTCACCTTGTGCCCCCCCCCCCCCGTCCTGCCAACTTAACTCACAGCCTCCACACTCTCTCATTTGAAGAGGTTCTCTCTCTCTCTCTCTCTCTCTCTCTCTCTCTCTCTCTCCCTCCCTCTCTCTCTCTCAGGGCCACCTTCTCCTCTACCTGTCCCTCTGGTCCTGATCTGGCAGGCTTTCTCAGGAGCCTTATTAATTAGTTGTCAGTGACCCTCGTGTGTCCATGGATGAGTGTCTGGGCATGCACGCATGCTCACATACATAGAAAACCCAAGGGCAGCGGAACGGCTTTCTCTTGATCCCCGCCTATCTTGTTAGCTAGCTACAGTCCTGTCTTTCTCTGTATTACTTCACAGCCACAGTTCTTAGAAGGACGGTTTCCACTCACTGCCTCCTTTTTCCCCCCACTTCCTTTTCAGTGTGTTCCCTACAGAGGTCTGGTTTTACTTCTGTCAGTTCTTCCAGAAGGTTCTTACTAAGAACCTTGTGCCCTTCGACCCAGGAGGCGGTTTCCATTGTCTCATCAACAGCTCAATGGCTCTTCACTCTAGACTCCTCTTTCCCTAGGAAACACTCCCCGCCCCCCCACTGGCCTCATGCTGTCCATGAGGGCTCTTCACTCCTGCCCATGTTGGTGTGGATGCCGTTTGCCCACGCTCCCATCCCCCAGTTTCTCATCCATCCAGCAGGGTTGATCTCTTTAAGAGGTGGAGCCTTAGTTCATTGAGAGCTGCCCCTGGAAGGGTTGTAGGGTTCCAGCCCCTCTGGTTTCATGTGTTCAAGTGATCTTTTCCTGTCATACACACTCTCACTGTGGCCATCAGCCATGAAGCAACACAGCCAAGGTAGGTAGAGGGGTCCCACCAGGGCCTGCCCCATGCTGTCTAGGATGCCCAGCCTCTAAATCCGCATTAAATAGGCCCTCTTATAATAACAAGAAAACCAAATCAATCGTGTTGTCTCCTAGGATTATAGCAACTACAACATGACTGCGATTCCTCCGTTAAATATCCGTAGGCTCCCCCTCTTAGAGATCCAGACGGAGCTACTAACGGGCCCCTGAACTGAAGATCTTCTGTAACAAGAATCTGGCTGAGTAAATTGGCAAGTGCGACCATCGGGTTAGAAACTCCAGAGCCACCCTTGGAGCACTTCCCTTATCATGGAGGGTGATGTTCTCGTCCCCAGCATCACTTCCTTTTGCTGTGCCCCCCCCCCTCGCTACTGTTACTCATTCTAATCAAAAGTCATCCCTTCCCACCCACAGTGCTGAGCAGCCTCCTCACGCACCCCCACCCAGCGGCCCTGGCGTCTGCTGTTCCTAGTGCCGCCATAGTTGTCTTATCCATCGAAATCCTGACCACCTCGGGGATCCTTGAAACTCTCAATCCTCATGCTGACCGAGGAGGGGCTGAAGCCCACAAACCTTACTAAACTGCCTGTCCAGCCCCAGCCTGGTCCTCGTACCACCCTGTTCTCTGGTCCACCGTCCACCTACCACAGCTCCAACCTGGAAGAAATACTCTGCCTCAGTTTCCCTCTCCTCCTTTCTGCTCCTTCCACCTCTGCTCAGTCTAAGGGTCTCAGCTCAGGCAGAGCCCTGCAGAGATGCTCTTCTGACCCCCGACTCCACCCTCCACAGTGACTCTGTCATGACAGGCAGTGGGTACTCACTGGCCCATAGTTTGATTGGTGTGTCTGTCCCCTCTGCTGGATTGTCAGCCCCAAGAGGTCAGTCCGGGACTGTCTCTATCACTGAGTACCAGGGTCTGGCCTGGGGCCCGTACATGCTTTCACGGGGAACGTCCTCACCACTGACGCAGCAGGTTCCTTTCTTATATAACCTGACATGTTTTTGGTGGCCCTGACAGATTCAGAGCTGTGATTCCAGACTAGCAGGCAAAGTGCACAGGTGTAATGCTGAGTTGGGAAGTGATGTGGTAAGGGCGGTGGCCGGTGACAAGTGCTGGGCCACATGCTTCAAGTCAGTTAGAATTTCTGGGGGAGGCTGACGGCATCTCCACCTTGGCCTTGGGGGCTCCCCTGCCAAGCCCGTCCACCCATCACCCTTCTGCTGTGTGGGCTTACCTCTCTTTGGTATGTGTCCCTCTCCTTGATCAGGTCCTGCTCCTCGGACTTCTGTCTTGCAGAACTGTCTTGACTGCTTAGGATTTAGAGGATACACTGAGCTTTACGTTTTCCCTTTTCATGCAGCCAGGCTTCAGACTCTGCATATCACCACTGTGGTTTCCAGTGCACTTTATGCAGATGGTAAAAAATGTCAAGCTTGCTATGGATATGCCAGTCTAAGCTCTAAAAGGGAGCTCTGACTAGTTAGCTGAGTATGGGCATCGTGTCCACAGCCTCAAATGCCCAAGCTTCGGGCTCAATTTATGTGCCCTGGCAAGGCTTCTTCCTCTGGTCTCCACATCGTTGAGTTCACTGCCTTTGGTCCCAGTTAGAAGCAGCATGGGGGCAGTCGTGGGCATCCTTGCTTCTGTCACTGCCCAGCATGTCCTCCTGGCATGACCAGTATGTGTGAGACTGAGTGAGCGACTTAGTGAGAGTGGACACCTCCCCAGCTCGGGTCTGCTCAGGTCGCCCGTGTTCTCGGCTGCCCGCTCCCAGCCACACATCCGTGTAGCACCTCCATCCCCCCGTGCTCTGAGGACCCGGTGGTGAGGTTGGCCACACTCCAGGCAGCTGCAGGATGAGGAGGTTAATACATCATAAACTCGGCTTTCGAGAGCGAGACATCCAAGAGAGATTAACACTTCATCATGACTTGAGTCTCTCCCGACCGTGGTCACTTCCGCCATCCACACAACCTGTTTGCAGCCTCTAAAATATCACCGCTGTGGTTCGGAGCGTTAAGGTTTGTCGATGGTGAATATGAAACCCGCTCCTTCCAAGCACAAGACGTCCAGGTCTCCCACTCAGTAAACAAACGGGCATTGTAGTCACATAATAGTTAATATTTTAATGCCTTTCCAAGCTGAGAATTTTATATTTTTCTAAGTTGGGTTGTTCCATCATCATTGCCAGTGGTGTTTGGAACGGCCTTTCTGGTGAGTTCTGTCCTGTAAATGTTCCAGCCGTATGTCCCTGTACATCACCGACTGCCACAGCTTTTTCCTCTGCGGTGGAAAAAGCCTCCAGTAGCCATGAGTGAGGTGGCTAAGAAGCCCAAGTTTCTAGGTAGTTCTTAGTTGTTACCAGAGATAGAAATTGCCTTAAAAGAGTCCCAGTGGCAGGCTAACAGAATCATGGTTGAGCTTCCTCCAGTGAACCCCAGGCATCTGCACCTGGGTCACAGGAGGTCAGGATGGAGTCAGAGCCCCTGGTGAGCTCTCCCCTCAGCTGCTGGGTTCTGGCGGGTGGCCTAGCCTCTTGGGCCTGCTCCCCCACTCTGCTGACCTGCCCTGTCTTCCCTCCCACAGGTTGTTTTCGTAGCCATCTTGCTTCACAGTCACCTGGAATGCCGAGAGCCACTGCTCATCCCCATCCTGTCTCTGTACATGGGTGCGCTTGTGCGTTGTACCACACTGTGCCTGGGCTACTACAAGAACATCCACGACATCATCCCTGACAGGAGCGGCCCAGAGCTGGGGGTGCGTGCCCCTTGTGACGTTTTAAAGTATCGGCACATGCTAGTTGTACAAAAAGCAACAGGACGTACTGGGCATTTTTCATACTTGCATGGATCACGTGTTGGTCATACTCAGCCACCTTGATTCTCCTCTCTCTCCGGTCCCCTATCCCTCTCTCCCTAACCCCCAGGGCAGCCTTTATCTGCTCAACCCCAATTTGCCCAAGACCCAAAGAATGTGAAATAAGAACTCAATGTAATAAGGTTCAAGTGCTCAGGGTTTTTGGAGGGGAAGGCAGTCAGAGAACCATGAACTCTACAGATGAAAGTCATCTTAGAAGTGACCATCCAGCCTCCTGCTCACCAAATGAGGAGGAGACAGGGTGTCATGTCATGGGTAACAGCACTCATACCTCCTTGTACTCCTCGGTAACCTCCTTTATGGTCCAGAAAGTTTTAGGATCCATGGAACCTTTGTATTCATGTTATATTGTCTTTAACATCATAGCACAGGCCCAGGCTCTGTTTATATTCTCCATACCAGCCAGTGTGGCACCTCCTAGGGACTCGGCAGAGCTTTAGGTACCATAGTGTGATGGGAAATCTTGAGATATGGCCTCTCGTCTCAACAAGTTTTATAACTCACTAGGCAGGGAAGACCAACACAGAAGCAATAATTAGAAAACAAAACAAAAACTAGATGAGTCCAAAACAGCATCTGCACTGCAAAGAACCCCACAGGCCTCCAGTTTGGGTCATGTGGTCTTGGAAGCCTCTATGGAGAAGTCCGGGTGTGTCCCGGGCCTTTAAAGTGAGTTAAGAATCAAGTCAGCACAGGCACGCCTTTAAGCCCAACACTCAGGGGGCAGAGCCAGGCTGATCTCTGTAAGTTCGAGGCCAGCCTGGTCTACAGAGTGAGTTCCAGGACAGGCACCAAATCTACACAGAGAAATCGTGTCTTGAAAAACAAAAAAAATAAAAAAAATCAAGTCTAGAGTAGAACAGCCAACCTTTCACAAGAGGCCAAGCATTCTGCTCATCACAAGTTATGAACAGTATTGGGTTTATGCGCATGCTGGCTTCTGCTCATGTACATTAGGCATCACTTCTCTCCATCTAGCTATAAGGCAAGCAGGAATGATCATGTCTAACCCTGACCACACTCCACCACCAGTCCCCAACTTAACCATACAATGTTTTCATCATGTCACAACAGTAATTGTGTTGATCCTGTACCTCATCCTAGGTCAAGCTATCCTTGACATCCTACCTAGTCATATCCACCACTTGGCTGCCACAATTATCTTTGATAGGGACCAGTCTCTCTCTCCTCTCTCTCAATGTTCAGCCTCCAGCAGAGGGGAAGAAATCAAAATGCCTGAGATGGTTCCATGATGTAACACCTACCCTCTTAAGAGACAAAACCAAAATTGTGTAACAGAAGCCACACTTGAAAGATAGCACACACCTTGGCCATGGATGTCTTAAGATATGGCTGGTCCTTTAGTGTGCTTTGGTTTCCCTTATGGCTCTGCACAGTGTGTGTGACTCCTAGGAAGGCTTTGAAGGCGGGAGTCTCCGTAGCTGAGCTAAATAGTCCTACATTCATTAGACACATTTATATATATTGACTGATTCCAAAGTAGGTTATAATAGCTTTTTATTTCTCAGAGTTACCTCCTACTGGCGTGGCTTCTTGCCAGTCACGGTGATGACATAAACAGAGACTCATTTCAAACCTGCTTCTCAGGTCCTGGAGCTGGGCTCCACCTTGTATGGTTCCGCATATGGAAAACAGTGGTTGGGATCCATCGAGCTCCAGTGTGTGCTTTGATTTCTCAGTAGCTTGCCAGCTGTCTGAATTAATTTCTAATAAGACGGTACGGTTCATTTTAATTCAACTTGGCGTGTCTACAGGGGCTTTTCTGTATGTTATTGTTAAGCATAATGAAGTAGCTGTTGATTGGCGTAAGAAGGCCAAGCTTTGATTTGAAGCCATTTTCTGTTCTGCTTCTGGAACCGAGTGAGCTTTGACCTCCCTCCGTTTCTCCACACAGGGCGATGCCACCATAAGAAAGATGCTGAGCTTCTGGTGGCCTCTGGCTCTGATCCTGGCCACACAGCGGATCAGTCGGCCCATTGTCAATCTCTTCGTGTCCCGGGACCTGGGCGGCAGCTCTGCTGCCACAGAGGTAGGGCACGTGGTGGGCACGTGGTGGGCACGTGGTGGGCACACGTGGAGGGATAGCGGTGATTCCGATCTAGTTCCACTTCACCTCCAGAGCTCAAGCAATTCTAAAATACTAAATCATGTGACACCGTGACAAAGGAAGCCATGATTGGGGTGACCTGTGAAATTTTGCATTTCTATGACTGTGGAAGAAAACGTCTGCTTCATCCTTCTCACTGACCACATGAGAAACTGAGGCATCGGGAGAGAAAGACACGGACAGAACCTGCTGGAAGCTGGGATAGAGAGACCGTTCTAGCTTTCTGATCTCCTTCCCATGGCCCTTCCGTTTCTCTGTGGTGTCATCGTGCGGCTTCTTCACTGTTGTTGCAAAGGATGATGGGACATGCCTTGTAGAGAGGAGCTCTAGCAGTGCCCGGAGGCCTGTGGTGACCCGGCCTGGCCTCACCTACTCTGTCCCAGTGTGTCACACACACACACACACACACACACACACACACACACACACACACGACACTTTGGTAATCAGCCCTCCTCTGCTGAGGGTCCCCTGTGTGCGTTCACTCAAAGCTCCAGAAATGAATCTGGAAACTGGCTGCCGGGCCGCAGCAGGGGTTGACTCATCCGTTCCTTCTTTCGAGCTGGGGATGAACAAACAGTGACTTCATTTGTTTCCTCCTCCATTGCCTTCTGGAGAATTAATTCTGTTGCTGGCACCGCTGGTCCTTTAGGAAGGCTGGTGACTTCTCATTAAGGCCTCCTGTTTATACCTGGCCTTGACTGCGCCGTCAGCAGCTCCCCAGTCCAGAGCACCCTGCCAGTTTCCATGGCCTGGGAAGAGCTCCTGTTGGCCCGGAGAAGACGCCTATCAATCAAAAGCAGAGTGCTTTCTCTGGCCCCCATTTGTTGCTGGATTTTGGTATCTGAGGCACAGGCAGGTGTCATCTTGGGTGGCTGTTGTAGTACTGTAGTAGCTTTCTCAGTCAAATACTGATCTTCCAAGTGAAGTGTATGAAACCCGCATCGCTTACGTGCTAGAATTCCACCTTCCCATAAATAAAACAAAAGAGGACAGATTTTTGTATTAGGCATTTCCAAATTGCCAGCCACGGCACAGAAGCTCAGCCCAAGGGAAATGAGCCAATGGTTATTACATATTGTGTGCTTATGTCTCGAACATTCGTGTGCATTTCAGTCATTCCCCACCAGGCCTGCCTTGATTAATATTGCCAGTGCCATTCCTGTGGAGAAACAGAAATGGGAGTCCAACAGAGCGAGGGTTCCCACCTCACACAGGAGTGACAGGAAGGCTTGGATCCAGGTCTGCCTGATCACGATGTGCTTTTATGTCACGCCACGCCACACCACATCACACCAAGTTTCCTCCCATAGCTGTGGACTGCATCGTGTCCTTGTGTGCTGGGTACAGTTGCTCGGTCTGTTAAAACAAATGAAGCCTGACTTCCTCTTTCACCAGTGAGTTGAGACACTGACTACCAGAGTGGGGCCGTAGATGCCAAATTTTCATTTTTCTCCTTTTCATTCATGCAAGAAACGAAAAATCTTTTCATGGAAACCTGTCAGTAGTCTTTCCTGGATGGAATATTTATTGATTATGCTGAATAAAAATTCTGAGTTGGGCCCCAAGGACGGAGCAGCCTGACACGTGTTGAATTTGTGGCACAAAGTTGCTGACAAACAGGTTCACTGCTCTGAAGGACAGCATGGAGGAGGAGAAGGGGAGCCAACCCAAGACTCTGCTCCTGGTGTAGGGACTAGTGTGGACCAGAGTCCAGATCACCTGTGATCCAGAGCATGGGAAGCAGAGGTGTGGGATCCTCTGAGCAAGTTGGCAAGCTAGGCTAGCCAGATGAATGAGCTCCAGGTTCAAGTGAGAGACCCTCTCTCAACATGTAAGGTGGAGAGCAACTGAAGAAGACACCCAGTGTTAACCTGGACTATACGCGCGCACATACACACACACACACACACACACACACACACACACGCCACACACGCACCACACATATGTGAACACACACTTGCATACCATGCACACATGCAAAACACCACATGAGATTGTGATTGACTCGGGAGCTTGGTTAGGCCCCAGTGGAAAGAGCCAAGAATCTGGCGTCTGAGGAAACTGGATTGAAATGTTGGCGTTTTAAGCAGGGGATCTGGCCTGATCCTCATTCAGTTCGTGTGAAACACTTCCCTGGTATCATCTCTACTCTGTTTCAAACCTTCTTGTGGCTAGTGAATACCTGGGCAGATTGTCACCAGCCTCGACACCTGGCCTGGCAAATCCTGGAGGGCTTCCTGCTGATGCCCACACTAACACTGTCCATTCTTCTCTTGCAGGCAGTGGCAATTCTGACAGCTACCTACCCCGTGGGTCACATGCCATATGGCTGGTTGACAGAAATCCGTGCTGTCTATCCTGCTTTTGACAAGGTGAGACCTCGATGGCCTGGTGTCAGACACACACTTCATAACATTGCCACTTGATGGACAGGGGTCTCCGAGGACAGACACTGGACGTTTTCCTCTGAGAATAGCAGAGGAAAGTGAGGCTTTCCTTGCCGCAGATTCTGTAATGTTTTTCCAGTTGGTATTCCTGTGGTCACGTTATTCCTCTTGAGTATTTTCAAGGAGGAAGCAAATAATCCCCACCCCAGTCAAGTTCTTCGGGCTTTGTTCCTGTGGCTTATTGTTGATTAGTCCGTGTCATACCTTGTGGATCCTATACTAGAGGTCCAAGCTGTGGGCGTGTGAGGCTGGGGCTTGAGCTCCTAGGCTCATGGCTGTCTTGCTGAGGCAGGGGGATAGGCACAGACAGTGTCCATGTAGCAAGACTTGCTTCCTGTTTTGTTTGGGGTTTTCTCCTAAGGTATATTTATTTGTGTATATGTATGTGCTGCATGAGTTTATGTGCACCAGATGCAAGCAGGTGACCTCAGAGGCTAGAAGACATCAGATCCCCTGGAGTTGGGAGTTACAGGTGATTGTGAGCCACCCAGTGTGGGTGCTGGAAGCCATCTCTCCAGCTCCATACCCCACCTTTCCAACTCAACCAAAAACCTCAGTGGCCAGCAGCTCTACCCTCTGCGACTGCTGGTCCCTCCAAGGGAGGCATCTAACCCTTTTGACCTCATCTTTGACTTGGTGGGAACTGTCCTGCTTGTCATTTAGTAAACATTTTTCTCACTGTACCTCTCTTGTTTAAACTTACAGCCTTTTGCTCTGCAGCAAATAGCTAGCAAGGTGTACTATTAATATATAATGGTGTGTAATGTTCTAAGAGAAAAAATGGAAGAGGAACAAATAGCCTGCCACTTGTTATGTGTTTTTGCCTTGATGTTTCCTAGCAGTAGCTGAGAGTCATTGCTACCTCTATTTTCTGTTATCCAAGTAAGAGCCCAGTGAGTACAGGGAGAAAAGTCCAGGGCCAATGTCTTCAGCAGGTCAAAATGGTCCGCTGAGCTCTGGTTCTTAACTATACTACACCTGCTTCCTCCTCCTCCCCTAGCCCTCACTCCATCTTCCTGTGGGCACAAAAGGCCCGTGGAGTCGTGCAAACAAGGCCAGGCCAGAGGTTTCTAACTTTTCCATTTTACTCACAGCACCAGCTCTGAAAGATCTCCTTTGCTTGTCTATTAGGAAGGCCAGACTTGTAGAATATAGGTTCCAAGAAAGGTACACAACTCCTTCTACACTCTAAGCCCAGGGCATCCCCCAAGTCTAGACAAAGACCACCATCCGTCTATCACCCTACACACACACACACACACACACACACACACACACACACACACACACACACACACACACTGTTCTCACCTCCCATGACAGCATTCTTCCATTCTGCCCAGCCTCCTGCTGCTCCTCCATTTCCCTCCCCCTTCTTTCCTTGGGTACACACACTCATCATAAAGTCTGACGCACCTCTCAACTGCAGCGGCCCCTCCAGGGATCCTCGCATGAGACGGCCTAGTGGTCTTCTGCAGGACGGTGCTGCTGTAACCCTCCCTTAGTCGTCCGTTGGCTCCCGCCCACCACCAGTTACAGACATTTGGATGCAGCAGCAGCATGAAGAGTTTCTCCTAGGTAGTATTTTTAGTTGATTCCTATAGACACCCGAGACTGTGCAAGGCCTGGGTCGCTTTAAGAGAGGGACCTTCTGTTTAGTGAGTTAATGCAACCTGTAGATAGAATCACTGCTTTCATTTCAAGGAACGTGTGAGGTAAGTCCTAGTAAACAAACACAGGTGTCAGTCTTTGCTAAATTCCAGTTCTCCCTTTGGTTAATAAGATTATACAATGCAACTTAAAGACAAGGGCAGGCACTGAGATGGGTGAGCTCTGGGCTGGGACTGTCCCATCTGCAATTGGTTTCGGCTGCCTTATAATAATACAACGTCAACAATGCCACACTCTCTGTCTTCAGCAGGAGCACCCAAGAAAAACATTGTTTTACTCTTGATCACAGAGGTTAGGAGCTTTGAAAATTTTCCTTTAATGAGCCTACCTCTGGCCAGAAACTGGAGTTACTTGGGATCCTTTTCAAACCTCACCCATTGTTTCCACACATTCCAGTGAGTGATCCCAAGCCGATTTGGGAATGCCATCTGGCCACCGATATCTTAGACCCCTCTGTCTGAGTGGGCTCCCGGCGTTCCCTGTCTGACTGTTGTCGTCTTTGACTTCTCTGTGGGTTCTAGAAGAGCTTGAAAACTGTAGTGCTTCTAACTAATATGAACCACGGGTGCAAATTCTCTGGTTTTTTGGTTGGTGTCTATCAAAGAGTTCACCAAGGCAAGTAGAATGGCACTATTTCTCTAACGCTGGTGTGCCAGCTCATTTCAACCACATCTGCAGAGATATGTATGTGCTTTCGTACAGTGCTCTGCAGGAGTCCTCACACCGGCCATCAGCATGGGCTAAGTGTGTCTGGGCGAGGTTGCCTGGTTTCTACCGTGGACCTCCCTCCCCAGCCCCCTTAAGCCGATGTGGAGCCAGGTGTCATGCATAGCTTTTGTCCGTCAGCTCTGGAGCTAAGGTGATCTGGAGTGGAGCAGGGTTCTTCTCTGATCCCCTTGGGGGGAGGCCAGATCCTCACGGTCGTTGGGAGCAGGCTTGGCAGTGGACCGGGACAGCCTCCGCAGGCCTCCTCCCTCTGTACTTCCTGGTGACCTGTGAGAGGATTCATGGACTACCTGCTTACAGGATTTGCCTACAATTCAGGGTAGCCACTGCTCTTTGAGATCCCGTTCTGTTTAAGGAAGACGGCAAAGTGCTTCTGGGCCAGAGAGTGGGCAAGATTTGCAGTATTTAATCTCAGAGGTGCACAGGGGTCTGAAAATGTGCGGACACATTGTCTACCCAAACAGCTCCATTGTCATCAGGAGTGAGGCCAGGAAACTATCTCTAAGTCAAAGGTTACAGAGGCTTCCCCCAGCAGATGGTCCTGGAAGAGGGTGGGTCTTCAAGAGAGGGGTATTTTGAAAACCAAAAGATCCAGCAAAGGGAGGAAAGATGGATGTGTGGATGTAGGAGGAGAGTGAGGAGCCCTGTTTGGGATGCAGGGGGAGAAATAACGGTGGGAAGGTGCGTCTGGGCTCCCGGGCAGGCCTTTAAGTGCTCAGGGAAAGTTTTATCCCTTTGGTAGGGAGGAGAGGACCCCAGAGGTCAGGGAGCTATGGCATTTAAGGAGACACCAACCCAGGTGGCCAGGCACAAGATCTGCTGAAGCCAAAAGGGGACGCATGAGTCAGGAAGCAGGCTTCAGCGCCAAGGCCCTTCGGGGTGAGCTGGCAGCCTGGTGCCAAGGGCAGAGGACTGAATGAGCCCAGAGCTGCCTCTGGTTAATGTTTCTGGGCAGGAACCTGACAGCTGTTTCAGAGACCCGACGTGACAGCCGTCTTACAAGCTGTCACTTGAAATCCGTCCTTGAGGCCCGTCAAATAAAAGAAGGTGCTCTCTGCGCCCTGGGGGCCCAGCCAAGGGTAAGCCAGCCCTCGTCATCACTGCCGTTCTCTCTTCCCAGAATAACCCCAGCAATAAACTGGCGAACACGAGCAACACGGTCACCTCGGCCCACATCAAAAAGTTCACCTTCGTCTGCATGGCGCTGTCACTGACGGTAAGGGGAGAGGGGGGATGTGGGGGACCGCGCATGCTCTCCCTCTTCCTCAGTGTGAGCGGCTGTGTTCACAAAGAGGGAACCTGCCGTCTTCGAAGAAAGAATCGTGTAGCCCATGCTGTGATACCTGGCCATCTTAGTTAATGACGGATTGTTGTTCAAGACCATGGGCTCTAGGAATAAAAGTAGTTCCATTGCTTCCCAGGCCCGCAGACATGATCAAGAAAGGCAGCATAAAATTGAATAATACTCTTGTCTATCTTTTGTGTGTGTGTGTGTGTGTGTGTGTGTGTGTGTGTGTGTGTGTGTGTGTGTATGAATATCCCCTTCCTGGACCTCTTTCTATCTTACTTATTTCTCATTTAGCCTTGACATGATGATTCAACTAGTGTGGCTAACCAGCTTGCCCCAAGGGATCCTCTGCATCCATCTCCCAAGCGCCGGGCTTACAGACAGCTGTCATAGCCATCGATTTAGTTTGCAGGCATCGCCTGCTTCTAGGAATTGAATGTAGGGCACTGCATATGCTAGGTGAGCTCCCTGTCTTGGAGCTGTACACCCCTAGCCCAGGATTCTTCTCTTGCTACATCATTTCCGATTCATCCTTTAAACTTCCAGTCAACTTTGTAAGTACCACTGCCCTTTCCCAAGCTTAACTAGTAGTATTTTATTTTCTCTAGTAGAAATTCCTAAGTACATTGTACCCATATAGCTGACTTACTTGGCCATATTGTGGGGGCCTCTCCTGAGTTCCCAAACCTCTGCATGAATACAGAAGACGGGCCTGTGGATAAGAGAGAGCACCACTGAATCCCTGGAGTCTGGGGGCACTTTCTTTGCTTAAGTGGAGTCTCACTCTGTAACCGGGACTGGCCTGGAACTCACTCTGTAGACCAGGCTGGCCTAGAATTCACTGCGAGTTGCCTGCCTCTGCCTCCCAAGGAGCTGGGTGCGCGTTCTTGAGCAAAGGACACATCCCGGCTTTAGCAAGTTGCCATGTGGAAAATAATATTCAGAAAACAAGAGGGAAAGGGAAAGGGCAAGGGCCCGGGCTATAAAAGCCAGAAGACATACTATACACTTTAAGATTGATAGTTTAAACATTTACTAAAGGCAGGGAAAAGCAAACCAATTTAGATGGTAGCTGGGCCATGTGATTACTAAGGGATTAAAGAATATGGCTCCTTTGAACTTAGCTCGGTTTTCCTTTATTGCTGTGGCTTATGCTACTCCTAAAATCCTACAGAACTTCATTTTGATCTATACATGCTGTATAATGACTGCACAGTCACCATTAACCACCAGTACAGAGGGCCAAGGGCTGGGGTATCTTCCTGAGACGGGGAAGACACTAACTGCCACCTTCACCATCGTCCTAAGAGCCATTTAGCTTGATGAGCGGCGCTGGTCATCCTTGAAAAGCTAGCCCTGAATGTGTTTCAAGCCTCCAGCGGCCACTCAAAACCTACAGCGCTCTATCTGGTCCAGCACCTGGATAGTGTGTGACAGGGAGCACCCAAGGTATCTGCTCACAAAGCCTCTGGGAATCACTGAGTCATAGCATCATGTCCTCAGCACCCAGCACCACTAACCCTCCCCCTCCGGCCACCTGTCCCTGTGAGATGGGTGACACACACTGAACCCAGGGCTCCCAGCTAGGAGGGAATTTCTGATCACATCTGTGCTTGGAGTTGACCCCAGGCGACCTGTTCCCCTGTTGGCAATTTTTTTTTTTTCTTTCTTCCTATGGTGTGCCAGTTTTTCCATAGTTCCCTAAAATGTTAGCAAAACACTGAACAAACTTTGAAACTGCTCAAAGGGGTATTTTAGGAAAAAACCAGAGAAGTTTCTGTTCCAGGAACAGGCCTCAGCTTTTGGAGACTGTTAAATGACTTGGAGTCCAAAGCTGACTTGAAGCCAGGTCCTGGGACAGCCTCATCTGCTTGGAGAGTTGACAGTTCGGGGCTGTCGTTGTGTGTGGGGGGGGGGGGCTGTCATTGACTCAGCTGCCAGAGTCCCCAGCCTGTCTTTTCTCACATGGACATACCTGCTTGTAGCTGGAATTGAGTGAAGGGGAATTTGGCCACACTGGGTGTGAGGACAGCCTTTCCCACTGTGATTTGTAGCCAATAACTTGAACCTCTGCAAATTTGATCTTCAGCAGGTTTAAAATAATGGCAGGATTTGGAAAAATCCTTATTCTCCCAGGCACATCTTGGTTTCTTATTTTAATGCCAGATCAAGAAAACGTGCAGGGAGCACTGGCTTATGAGTCTACCTTAGAAACGGCCACGGAAGCCCTTGTGAGAAGATTGGGAGATGAACAGTTAAAACCTTTAAGTTTCAGAAAAAGAAACAACTTAGGATAGTGATCCGTCCACATGCCCAGGAATAGAACCTGCCAGAGCTCAGCCACCTGGAACTCGGCCCCATTAACCTCCCCAAGTCTCCAGGTGAAATTGTTTCTTCAGCCTGAAAAGCTACAGTATTTGAATTTGTAGCTCAGTTGTCCGTATAATAAATAGTTCAGCCTGTTGATCCAACATCTTGGCCAGAGGAATTGTCTCTAAAAAGCACATAGAAAATGTAAAACTGGGTTTTTCTATACTGAACCTTGAACTGTGTGTGTGTGTGTGTGTGTGTGTGTGTGTGTACCTTTTGATATCACATGACACATTAATTCTTGCATATCTACTGGTACCCTTAAGTCTCTGACATACACAAGGCAGGTCTGTGTGTATGTGGTTGGTCCCTAGGCCACATAACCCATCCATGATAACCCATGAGTCAACCAAGGCGTTGTCACACCTTGTCTCTGGCTCCTGCTCTCTACGAAGATGTTATTCAGGAGGACTGTGAATCAGAAAAGCAACACTTGCTATGGTGGCTCATTAGCATCTTGCTGCTCACCCTTCGGATCACAGTTTACAGAACTGTCCGGTCTGGGAACCGCCAGATCCCGTGAGATAAGGGAACGGTTCGGGATCGTTAGTGGAGCTAAAGGATCCAGTTCCAATGAGTAGAGTGTCGGATAAGTAAGCCCTTAAGAGGAAGAGGGGAGTAGACTCGAACAGCGTCAGAGGATGGCTTGCCCTCTGAGAATGCTGTATTGCAGCCACACAGGAGAGGCTGTGATCCAGACGAGAAGCCAGCCTCAAAGACCAGGTGGCCGTCCGTGCGGTGGCCACTCGGCCGCCAGAGCCTTTCCTCAGAGAGAGCCACGGTTGTTTTTACTTTTGTGTCAAAGATTAGGTCCTGTGACAGCCAGCATGTCCTAGAAGTCTGTTTGTCTGGATAGATGATGTTAGGAGCATGAGGAGAGGCAGGTGCAGAGTCGGCAATGAGGAAGACTTCCCTTGCTGAGGGAGGAAATGGCTACCTGAGCTGGAAACCCCTGCCACGTGCAAGACCACAGAGTGCATCGTGGTTCCCGCTGGACTCTAGACTTGGGGCTGAAGTAAAAACGGTGACCAGCGTGGCACATGTCTCCCCAGTAGTAGTGTTGGTAGGGAATAAGTATCCCCAAAAGGTGACAGACCACATGTGTCTAGGACCCAGGTCAGCTCCATGAAAGCCAAGAAATCAGGCCGCTCAATTTACTGCATTTACTTGTTAACCCAAAACTTGTTTGGGGGTCCCTTTTCCTTTGAACTCTTTCTGACACTTGTAACAATTTGTGGTACATCGGGGAGCCCTAACAGCTTCCGCTGCTCGCAGTTGACCGGCTTCCGGCTGACGTCACAAATGGCCTTTGAAGAGCACTGGTATTTCTCCTCTCGGATTCCCCAGTGCTTTAGCTTTGGGGAGCGGGTGCCAAGAATGGGGGCCCCTCCGTCCCAGGAGAAGTGGAAAGGAATCTACACAAAACACTGGCCTGGCTGCCTTGGAGGCCTTCCCAAGCCCCTTTGTACACAGTAGGAACAGGCACTGGTCCAGATGGACCTCGGCAAGCGGAGCCGGGGGGGGGGGGGGGGGGGGGGGGGGGGGGGGGGGGCACTTTTGTGCAGTGAACAGTCTACCCGGCCATCCCAACCCGCCCTGAATGCTGGATCCCACGAAAGTCGGTGAAGCAAAACAGCAAGGACCATAGCGAGGAAATAAACCATCCGACAGATGGGGAGGGTGTGGCCGGGAGGGGGGGGGGTCAGCCAGTCAGAAAAAAGACAGGAGGTTGCCACAGAAAGATGGGCAGAATGGAGCCGGGCGGTGGTGACGCACGCCTTTAATCCCAGCACTTGGGAAGCAGAGCCAGGCGGATGGATCTCTGTGAGTTCGAGGCCAGCCTGGGCTACAGAGTGAGTTGCAGGAAAGGAGCAAAGCTACACAGAGAAACCCTGTCTCAAAAAACCAAAATAATGTTGTTGATGATGATGATGATGATGATGATGATGATGATGATGATGATGGGCAGAATGGCAGAGGTATGGGGACACTCAAAACAGGAGAGTGAGGAGCCCCAAACCCTGGAGCTCTCACCCGCTCTCCAGGGTTTTGGAAGTCTTTCCTGTGATTGTGAACCTCACATTCTGTGGTCGAGGTCCTCAAATACTTATGCTTGGGTCTGGTCTTTCCCCAACCAGAGTCCACTCTAACGGCGATCACTTCCTTGAGGCCCCACCTGAAACACCGGACAGATTATATATCCACCCGCTTAACACCCCCCAGTGGGGATTACATTCCAATACATCACCCACTGAGACATGGCACTACCTACCAAGTCCCACTGCACAGGCTCCGTTCCATCCTCAATTTACCTTTAGAGACCAGAAAAGTCCTAGAGAGAAGTGGCTGGACCAGGATCCATTTGGCTTGTCACAGAGCAAGGAATCGGGAAGATAATTAGTGTACTATCAGGAAGCATGCCTGAAGATGCTCTGTGGACATGAGAAAAATGGGTGTTAGTAGATCCGCTTCAATACAGAAACCAAACCCATCCAGGGACCCTGATGGGAGTTAGTGTTTACGAAGCAGCTCTCAGCTCTAATGTGGCTGGGTCCAACCCCACTGACAACCCCCAAGAAATGTCAGAGAGACTCGAGGATGTGACGCCTGGCTTGTCTTGAAGGCTTTCACGTTAGAGGTTCTTCCTGTGAGAGCTTTTCTCCTCCCCTTGAGAGCCTGAAACAGATGGATTGCCTTGCATGGAGCCGGTGGGGACCCAGCAAATCTGAAAGTATCTCAATTCTTTGGAATATTATCTTGCTGGGCATGGTGGTGTAGAGACATACTGATCTCCAGGAGCTTAAAGCCAGCCTGTTCTACATAGACACTTACCTCAAAATACAGGGCTGGAGGTGTGGCTACTTGGTAAGATGCTTGCCTAGCCACACAAAGCTCTGGCTTTGATCTCCAGCACTGGGCACAGTGACATATGCCTATAATCCAGCACGCCACAAGTGGAAAGAGAGAGGGTCAGAAGTTCAGGTCATCATCCTTGGTTATATAATGAGTTCAAGGCCAGCCGGGATTACATGAGACTTCAAAAAGATTAAAATAAAAAAAAAAAATCTACCAACTAAGCTTAGGGTAAAACCAGCCCAATAAAGACCCAGAGTGCCTGGTCTAAATGCTAAGTTGCCACTGGAAACCTTTGCTGAGGTGAGAGATGATTTGGTTCAGGAACAATCTGGAAGAATCAGCCCCCTCTCGGGTCAGCAGAAGGGTGCTGGCTTGCTCTGCCAGGACCTCAGCATGACCGAGTGCAGCTACTCTTGGAATCCAGCAGGGAGAGGGACGCTCCCCCGGGCTTTGTTCCATGCATTCTGTTCTAAGGGCTCTGGATCAGATGGGTCACTAGTCCAGACCCAAGAAAGAGCTCTGAATAGTGCCATGAAATTGTTCTTGGGGATCTTGTCATCCCTTCTGAGGCCCCAAAGAACCACTGGACTAAAAGATAGCATATGTGATAAGTGACAAGAAAACCTGCTTGCCAGTCACTGAAAGCTGCCAGAGCCTCTCTCTGTGTAGAGGGGGATCTTAGCTGATAGCTCTGAAGAATGCATGGACCCTCAGCAAGACATTGAAGCATGTAGGATCCACCAGGATGATCTCATTTCAAAATCCTTCATTTAATCACACCTGTTACCAGAGAAAGTATATTTAGTAGTTGTGGGGATTAGGGACTATGTATTACCTCTGGGTGGTCCATATACCTCCAACTACAGGTACTAACGGGTACTTTAGAGAAAAATAAAATACAGTCATCTCTCCTTACCCATAGATTTTCCTTCTGCGGTTTCAGCTACCCGTGGTCAACCACAGCCCCAAAATATGATATGGAAAGTTCCAGAGAGTTTATAACTACGATTCTGAGTAGCATAACGAAATCCCATGCCGTCTTGTTCATTCCTGCCTAGAACGTGAATCTACCCTTTGTCCAGTGTTGCCACTCTGCATGTGGTCCAGGCATGTTAGTCACTGCCAGGGTTAACCTTGTCAGCTTCGGTGGCTTGAGAAACACCTGGGTGATTGTTACAACACACCTCCGGGTGTGTCTGAGAGCGTTTCTCCAGAGGGGAAGGGAGGCAGGAAGACCTGTCCTGAGTCTAGGCAGCACCGTGACATGGACTGGGCCCCCAGGTGGAATGAAAGGGAGAGGTCTCCAGTGCATATGGGTCTTCTCTCGGCTTCCTGGCCCTGTGATGGGAGCTGCTCTTCCGGCCACACCTGCCCAGCTGTGACAGACTGAAACCGCTGGAGTGGTGGCCAAAAAAGCCTTTCCTCCCTTTGAGTTCGATCTCTCTAGCATTTGATTGTAGCAACGTGTGGCCATGTCACGGGTGAGGTTGACTGCTGTTGGCAGATCACACCGCAGTGATTTCGTACATGCCGTATTCTTGAATTATTGTAGTTCTGGATCACAGGCCTGTGTTGTTCCCCTCCACTGATCTTATCACACACACTGGTACTATCCCACAGCGGAGGGGTGAGCACAGTACAGTGAGGTATTTTGAGAGAGGCCACCCTGACATAAGTATCGTCAGGACACCATGACATAACAGCTAGTGTTGTTGTTTATTAGTTGTTAATCGCCTGCTTTTTTATTTGTAAGTTGAACTCTATGTTAGGTATATAGGCACAGGAAAAATCAGTATATATAGGGTTTGGTATTATGTATGGTTTTTACACATCCCCCAAGATTCCTGGGGTGTGTCCCTGGAGGATAAAAAGGAGCTCTTATGAAAGGGCCGCAAAGAAAGAGATGACCACTCCAATTGCAGGGTCTGGACGAGGCAAACTCGGTCTTGATCAAGAGGGTGAGCTGGGGAAGAGCAAACACACACCAGGGCAGGCAGGAAGTGCGCCTGGTTTCTATTCTAACTCAGGTGCTGGCTGAACCTTTTCCTCCATTGGCTGGGGGGGGGGGGGGTCCAACCTCACAATCGTATTCACTTGGCTAGTTTGGAAAGAATTGGTGCACAGGAAATGAAGGAGGAATAGGAAATAGGTCACTGCTCCAAGCCATCAACTTCTTAGAGTAAAGCGGTGGGATTATTGGGTGAGGAGGATCAGACATTTGCATAAAGTCTTACAGGATAGGGTTTAAAAATAACTGAATTCCTTGACCTAAACACAAATTTTATAGTATTCGATACAATAAAATATCAGATTCATATTTGGTATTTCTTACAGCATGTTGTTCAGGATGTCACAGAGGACTGTCTTGAGGACCATGTAAATACCAGTAGAATGTGCAAAAGCCTATTTACCTATTAACCCATGACATTTTCTTTTATTTTTCCTTGTAGCTCTTCTGAGAAAATGAAACACAAACTATAAATCAGGTCTGACCTCGCCAAGTCACCTTTGACTTGAGTTTTCATTAACTTAAGACCACAAGTGTTTATGGATTAGCCATGGGGCACCAAAATAAGCCTGAGCCCAGTAAGATCCAGGCAGCCATATTATTTTGGCAGTCCAGAACTGGCCCCTCGTGGAATCCTCCTTTGGGATCCTAGTGGGCTCCAGCCATCTCCAGAAGTCGCTGTCACGTGGGAGTTTTTCAGCAAGTTGAGGGCATGATCTGAGCCTCTGGATGTTATCACGGAATGCTCCGAATCCCTCCCGCCTGGCTTTCAGATCCTCTCATGCTGTCTGTGCACCTTTTCCGGCTTTAAGTCTGTGCTGTGCCCTAGTCTGGTGCACACTGCCACAGCAGGATGCCACAGCCTGAACAGTTTAAAGAGAGCAGATAGTGTAGCCTCTGGGAAGAAGAGGGCAGCCATGCATCCCCTGAGGCCATTCTTGGGTCTTTTTGCCAATCCAGACCTGAACTCACTCCACAGCCAGCTGGTCTCCCAAGCCCCAACGCCAGAAGGCACATGAGTGCCATCGCAGCGGAGGTCACCCAGACCTGAGGAGGAGGGCGTTTGGTACTCTGAAGATCTTAGTCCAAAAGCCTTAGAATTTCAGGCTTCAGAGCAACAGAATCTGCTCTGTCAGATCTTCCTTTAATACATGCATCCTTCTCATGAGTCACAGATTACCTCCAGTGCTGATTGATAGGCTCAGTGTGATCTAATACCAGTGGGCTCAGTGAATTCAAAGATGTAGGAGCACCGGGCAGTGGTGGCACACGCCTTTAATCCCAGCACTTGGGAGGCAAAGCCAGGCGAATCTCTGTGAGTTCGAGGCCAGCCTGGGCTACCAAGTGAGTTCCAGGAAAGGAGCAAAGCTACATAGAGAAACCCTGTCTCGAAAAACCAAAAAAAAAAAAAAAAAAGATGTAGGAGCTCTGCCTCTGCACCCCCAATTGGCCTCCACCTTTGAAAGGTAACAAGGTCACCTCCATGTTGATATCCACAGTATCTGATTCCCTAGGAGAGCCAGGCAGCCACCTGCTCCTGAGGTCTGCCTGTGCGTCTGAGTCACACACCACGGGTAGATAGAGAGGCACGGTGACCAAAACGCCCAGGTCAGGAGTCAGAAGCCGGGATCAGGGTCTGCACAGCATCTCATGTCTTCAGGGTCCACGTCTGGGAGCTACTGACCATAATTCAAGGGCTGCCTGACTCCCCATTTTGTCGTCTGCTTTGGCTCAATAGGTAGAGTCGTCTATATGCCGGTCACTTCAGGACCACCTCCTGTCTGGTAGCATCCCATTGTTCCTGACTAGACCATGGCAACACCCAAGCTGTGAAAGATTGGAAACCACTCCCAGTGGTTCTGTTCTGGTGGCCTCTTGGTCCAGATTAGCCGCGGAGCTCCTAGGCATGACCCGGTCTTACCTCTTGGTTGCTCAACTGCCCCATTGTGCAGCTGTCGCTCAGCTGTCCAGGGCGATGCTGGGGCCGGTCCCAGCCTTGGTACCGTGCTGACCCTTTGTCTAGAACAAAGGCTGCCTGTGTCAGCCTTTGTTTCTGCTGTTTGCCCCTCCCCCGCACCATGAGGCGGAGACTGCTGCCTCATTGTTCCCATTATCCCGCGGAGGAAAATGACTCCCTTGTGCGTATAGGGGCAGGAATGGGGCGGAAGGTAAAGGAACAGAGGTTGCCGCTCTCTCATACCAAGGCACAGGACGGGGTTCTTTCCAGTGCCTTAGGGCATCCTGGAAAGGGCCGGGCCAGGGTGGGGGGGTGAGGGGGGGCCCGCTGAGTCTCGGTCACAGGGTGTGATAGCATCGCTGGTCCAGCATTGGATGGGGACTATGTGAAATCACAGGGAAAGCTCTCGGCCTGAGGTAACTGAGCCGAGTTTGTCCCCACCGAACTGTTTCCCTCCCCTCCACGCTTCTCTCTGGAAGCTGACAGGGTCTGGCTTTTTAATTCCGCACCCCTTGCAGATTTGGGAGATTGATTTGTGGGAGAGATTCAGAAAATTTGAAATAATTAAAATTGGTCCCCAAGCCCTCTTCATACTAGACTGTGCATATCCACATGTGCTATGAAAAAACAGACGTCAAGCATCTTATGCTGTTACGATGCAGTTTTTTGAACATTTTTTTTCCTTTTTCTCTAAATTTGATGGCATTTACGTATATGTACTCTGTGTGTTTGTATGTGTGGGTCCACAGGTGTATGCAGGTGTGTGTGTGTGTGTGTTCACGTGGAGTTGATGTCAGATGTCTTGCTCGGTTGCTCTCTACTTTATTTTTAGATAATTTTTACTTTAATATTATGTGTATTAGTATTTGCCTGGGCACCCCATGCATGCGGTGCCCTCAGAGGACAGAAGTGGGTGTTGCATCCCTTGGGACTGGACTTACAGGTGGTTTAGAGCACCCAGGTCGGTGCTGGGAATTGAACTTGGCTCCTCTGAAAGGGGAGCTGGTGCGTTAACCATTGAGCCAACTCTCCAACTCCAAAGGTTTTGTGTTTGTTTCTTTCTTTGTTGTTTTTGAGATTAGGTTTCATTATGTAGCCCTGGTTGTCCTAGAACTTACTTTGTAGTCCAGGCTGGCCTCAAACTCACAAAGATCCACCGCCCCTGCCTACTGAGTGCTGGGATTAGTCATGTGCCACCACCGGGGGCTACTTTATTTTTTGAGGCAGTATCTCCTGCTGGGCTGGAGCTGGCCAGTTCCAGCCAGTCTAGTCAGGCAGCTTTTACCAGAGAACCCCTGTCTTTGCCTCCCAAGTGTTGAGATTCCAGGTAGCCAACAGGCATCCCCAACTATGGGTGGGTGCCTGTGATCTAACTCTGGTCCCCAGGCTCACACAGCAGGAGCTCTACCCACTGATCCGTTTCCCCAGCCCCTAAGAAAACATCTTAAGTGTAGTAAACAACACTTAATCCAAAGTTACCATCTCGCCCACTGTGTTGCTACATAGAGTTACATTCCTATGGTTGCACCACACCCCCAACCACAGAACTCTCGTTTCGCTGAACTGAGTCTGTGTGCACCCTGCCCCTCCCCCTACACCTCAAATTCTGGGTTGATTGTTAAGTCAGCAAGGAAAAGCTACCCTGAAGCTAGGGTGTGGAACTTTCTCAACATCCTGCAGCTCTGGTAAGACCTGGAATCAAACGTGCTGTAGATCCAGCCTGTGGAGCAGGCAGGTGTGTGGCACCCAGCACCCTCTCCGTGCTTGGTGCATGGCGCCCCCTGCTGTTCGACATGTTAGACATGTCGTCTTTCCTCCATGTAGTACTGTGTGACTCCAAGACATGTGCTTTTGACCATGTCATCCAACCTCAGTCAGAGGAATGGTTTTCGTCTCTATAGAAAAACGGGGATTATAAAACTCCATCTGAAGATGCTTATTATTATTATTATTATTATTATTATTATTATTATTATTATTATTATTTTACCATAAATACACTTGAAAAGGAAATGGTAGCATCCACGTCTTCACCAGTTATTCATGACAGATGTGGAATAGCTGTGATGGCCAGCAGGCCAGACGGAGAGTATCAGGTGCAATGTCGGTGTCTTATCCTATGCGTTTTCCGGCTCTCCAGCACAGAAACCCAAGATGTTTCTGGGATGCATATGACCGGCCGCTGTATTCAGCAGGCCGACCCTTGGCCAGCCTGACCTTACAGAAGTCCCTACCTCTCCGCACTGTAGGCTGCTGTCAGTCATCCTTCCTCCCAGGGTTCCCCACTTGTGCCCTCCTCCTTGCCGGGGGAGCGCCTGTCCCAAAGCCGCCACCCCCCCCACCCCACCCCCGCTGTCCTTTTCAGGTGCCGGCTCTTGTGGTTTTTTCATGAAGTCGCCCTTCAGCAGATGGCTTAGCAGTTCCCTGGGAGGTGGTAGTCACTCCAGCCTTGCCCCCTGTCCTTCCACGGTGCTCTCCCCCATGAGGCAATCCTACCCGTGACCTTCGCATGCTACTGTTACTAGGCATTTCCACGCTGGCAAGACATCATGGCTTCCTCCTTCAGAACTGAGATGTGCACACGAGACATTGGCTGCTGAAACTGAGCCCGCGGCTTCCTTCGGACGCCTCCTCCCTCCCAAACATGACTTCTCATGTCCCTGACAAAATATACATGGAGACCCATTTTTCTGCAAAGATATAAACAGGGATCTGTTTTATTTAAAACTGTTTCTGTTTGGCGGTGAAGAGGGGGATACCAGGGTGTCTTTGAACTAGAGGGAGCATCTCTTAGCTTTTGTTGTATATAGTTTGAGGGGTGAGGATCCCGGAAGCTCAGTGGCCACCAAAGCCACCCCCTTCTTGTCTTGTGAATCTGAGCAGTGAAATTCACAGGCCACAGGGGGTGATTTCAGGAAGAATTACTTTACTTGAGGGGGCTTAAGAGAGGAAGAAGACAGCTGTATCGGAGGGTCCCAGGGAGGGACGGGCCCTCAGCCACACAGCTGTGGAGTCATAATGTTTCACTGATGGAGGGGAAGGGAAGGAACGGCTGTCAGTCCAGTTCTTGCAGCCGCGGCTGTGGCCTGAGTGTGTCTTCCTGGAAAGAGTGCTCCTTCAGGGAAAGAGCTAAGGAAACAGCCCACCCCTTGCTGGCTTCTCAAAGCCTCTGTCCACGACAGAACCAAGGACATTTTCGGCTTAGACCTTACTTTTCTGGCATCTCTGGGCTCCAGCTAGGAGGCTAGGAAAGAAAGTGGCCACTTTTCTTTGGGGGTCTTTTTACCCTTAACTGCCTAGGCAAATTCTACCACCCTTGCTCATCAATATTCTTTGTGGAAACTGTGGGCAAATACAAACAGGGAAATGAAGTCAGTCCTGACCCCAACATATCTAGGTGAGTCCACTAGTGATGTTTGTTGGAATCCCAGGAAGCCACTTGGATCAGAAGAAGCAGACAGTGATGAGCTAAGGGTATCCAGCCACACAGAAGCACTGCGTCCACAGCCCGACTTTCTCACTGAAGGAAGCTGGCGTAGACTGCCTTTCTGGGTTAAACCCAACTCAGCACACAGGTCCTCTGAGGAGGGTGGTGCTCACAGCAGTCCTGTAAGGGCGGGTACCATCCCATCTAGAAAATGAAGGTGCTGGGGCATTTTCGCCTGGAAGCAAAATACAAAGAAATGGTGGTTGGAATTCACCCCGGGGCGGCCGGGACTCGGTACTAGTTACTGCTAACACCTCATTACCGAGCCGAACTCCTGATCGTGCCATTAAGCACTGGCCTCCCAGTGGGGGAGTTCAACCCAGTTGCACATCTGTTCTTTCTAGTAAATGCTCTAAATAACAATGATGCCCTGGACCAGGCATTTTAATTCAGGACAGCTGTATGCATTTTACTTCTTTCTAACTTCAGGAGATCAGAATTTCTCCTTGACTGCTAATTCTAGTTATTAGGCCATGGGGAAAACTTTGTGAATTCCTCAAATGTAGAACCATCGGTTTAAGGAAATTCAGAAGCACAGATCACTGTGCAACACTGTAGAGCAGAGTGCTCGGGACACCCAACAATGGATGCACCTCTCTCTTACCCCACAGAAGCCTTGTGTGTTCCGAATTGAAATGCCAATGGGGAACAGCTGGCTTCTCAAATCCTGTTAAGGAAACTTCACCATTGTTGACCTTGACTTTGATCATGTGACCCAGTAATGCTGTGTGGCGGTTGTCTCCCTTTCTGTGTGCTTTGACAGGATTTGTCCTTGGTCAGCCGGAAGGTGTGCTCTCTCCCCTATTTGTTCGTTTCTGTCAGCATGGGCTTTGGGATGCTCGTTGTATGCTTGGGGTTGTATCAAGACTGTTTGATTGTGTTGCTCATATTCCATCTTGGCTGTTGGGAACTCCAGTGGCTCTAATGTCCACTTGGCATGTCCTACTATTGTTCTGCTTTCTGGGCACTTCCTTACTTCCTAGCACTATAGACCTTCCTGGATGGTGATAGTCTTGCCTATTCCCAGCGCCGGTCCTAGGCTGGGTCATTTCCCTAAGGAGCTCTGGGTCCTTTGGTTGAACAATAAATAGAAAACTCAAGATCTGGGCACCAGCTGGGCTGCTCTATTTTGAAGGCTCCTTCCTAATGAGATGACATGGACAGCAAACTCTGCAGCAGAAAATCCACCCCGCGGCCGCTCCAGGGCGCAAATCATGCCCGTCGTCATCAGTCGTTTGTTAGGTTTTCATTCTGGTTTGGAAAAGTCAATGTCACTGGCCTCTGCAAATATTTGAAGAACACAGCATGTCATGGTCAACCAGGAGGGCATGCTCTGAGCGAAGACTACACTAGGTGAACTCAGTAGAGCGCTTCCTAAAATGCCCCCTGCAGAGTGAGCTCCCAAGTCTTGTTTTCTCAAGCACTGGCTCCAGTTTTCATGCTAGGACATGGCCGCCATGTAGGTGTCGTAGCTTTTAGCAAATGTCCTTCTGCTCCTACGTGGTTTGCATGTCCTATTCCAGAGAGTGCAGCAAATGTTCTCTTGTGGAAGACTGTAAGGCAACATACCATTTGTCTTTACTAGAAGCATGAAGTTTCTGCCTTCAGAGACTTCACGGAAAGGGAGAAAGAGGCCTCCCAAATGCAAGGCTCCTGCCCTTTGATGGCCTTCTGCTGGGTGGAGCAGTAGCTTTTGATTTCAGTCTTCCTAAAGACAAAGAGCTAGACCCTGCATGTGTGTGTGTGTGTGTGTGTGTGTGTGTGTGTGTGTGTGTGTGTGTGTGTGTGTGTGTGTTTGACAACACGGGGGCCATGCTCCCTATCTGCCCCCTTATTAACTGCCCTTCCCCTAGAGAGCAGATCGCTTCCTACAAGACAGGAAAGGCTTCAAGGGAGCATCCATCGTCCATGTGGGAAGGCCAGAGGGAGGAATTACCCACTTGCTGCAGAAGCATGCCCCCACCACACTTCTGACATGCAATAACACCCTCCTTTGCTTTGCTGTGTTGTGACTTAAAAGCTACTTTACAATGATTTTGCAAAACCCACAGAGATTGCAACTTGTGTTTGAGGCACCGTCTCCTGTTCAGATCATCTCTCGCTGCAGAACAAAGCGCACTAATGATTCTCTGGGAAGCCTGAGTTTTGAGCAGAATATGGCCTCTGTGTCACATTCTACCCGCTAAGGAAACAGAATGGCTCATTTAGGAAAAATCCAATGCACAGATCCATGGCAGACTGGAGGGGTGGTTTATAGCTTTACTGCTGTGGAAAATATTTAGGGCCCACCATAAAACAGCCCTGAAAGAGGGATCTTTCATCTGTTTGTGGGATGTGATACAGATCGGGAGATAAATTGTCTCCAGCACCATACTCCATGCTGTTCGCACGTTGTTACTTGAAATTTGCTTCCGTGCTGGGCTGTAGGCATGAGTGATGTCACACTATTTGAGCCAGCACTGGGGAAAGGTGGCAGGCCACTTTCCATGGTACTCAGGTAATAAAGTCCCCAAGCTCCAAGTTGCTCTATCTGAGGGAGTGGGAATGGGCGTGAATCCTTACAGCAAGCCCTCTGACTAAGGGTAGCACACCTGCTGCTGCTGTAAACCAGATGAATATGCTCCCAGCTGCCGATGAGCCAGGGGGGAAAAGCCCATCACATGTAAGGAAAACACAGTTAATGTACACTTAATGTGTCACTGTGGCCAGCCTAATTCCATGAGACTTAAGTTACCCAAGTGTAAATGATGATGTCACGTTCTAAGATTTCCGTGTTCTGTTTTCACGTGACTGCAACTCATTTTCTAATGTACTCAGTTTTGTTTTAGACAAGACTTGCTTGTATTTTAGGAAAAGGAAATAAATATTTGATGGAAATGGCATGGTTTGAACATTATCCTCCAAAGTTATATCATTACATTTCTAAATTAAATCAGCACAAAATATAAAGTTGATTCTATTAGGATTGTTCCTGGTAACCATGGCTTAGCCCACTGCCCATCCATTCTCTTTCCATCCCTGTTCCCTCTCCTGCTCCTAAAGGCATGCCCCCCAATCAACCCCAAGTATCCTTTGGGTGGATTGCAATTGTGTTGACCTATACTACAGGAAATTCTTTTGATGAATTATAATAGCCAAATCCTAAATCTTAAACAGTTAATAATTGTCTTATCGTTTTTATTAGCTGTGCTCTTAACCTTTGTTTAGTTCCACATTCTCTCTCTGTATATCTCTTGTAATGCATTCTGACTCGGCAGGTTTCTTATGTCTCACTGGCAGTATAACTGGATGACCTCTGTTCACCTGGCAGTTTCCCCGATCTTCTCTGTTTTTCCTCTTTCTTTCCCTGACTCCCCTGATTTAACAGACAATTCCCTAAGAACATGTTGGGGATGTGTGTCTGAAAGGTGTGATGGTTAATATTGTCAACCTAGCAGAATCTAGAATCATCCCTGAAGACAAACCTCTGCACCTGCCTGTGAGGGATTTTCCACATCATTAGTTGAGGTGACAAGACCCACCCTAAATGTGTGTGGTGCCATTCCATAGGCTGGGGGGGGGGGGTGTCCCTGAATGAACTGCAAAGGAAAAAGCAAGCTGAGCATGAACATTCATCTCTCTCTGCCTCCTGCCATGCGATCAGCTGCCTCCCACTCCTACCCTCATGCCTCCCCCACAGTAATGGTCTAACCCTCCAACAGAGCTAAGATAAGGCTGCCCTGAAGGTGCTCTTAAGGCATTTTGCCGGAGCTAAGACAAGTAGCTAACACAGAAGGTCTTGAGTAGGGAAGCGGTCCTTCTTTCAAGGCTCGCTCAGTCAGTTTGGTTGGGAGTTCTAGGAGAGAAATTGCCTTCCCTTGAACCCCGTCCCTGTGGGTCTTCTGGCTCCCGGCGCTGTAAGCTTTGTCTGCTCTGTGCCCAGCACTGATGCTGATGTGCCCTGCTGGATGTGCCCTGCTGGCTCTCTGCCTCCCAAAGGTGGTTTTTCTCCATCCTGAAATTCCTCTTCCACCTCTGAAAGGTTCGCTCTGCCCTCTTTCTGGAGCTTCTGGTATCAGAATACTAGACTTGTTTTAATACACACACACACACACACACACACACACACACACACACACACACACACACACGTCTCACTCTCCCTTTATTCCTCAGCTCTGTCTTTGTGGCTGACTTCTGACTCCATGTTCAGCTAATACCCTCTTCATTTCTATGCTTATCCTCCTAATCCTTGGCTCTTCTTCCTTGTTGCATGATTGTCTTCTAGAACAATTCCATTCTGTTCTTGATCCATGGGTACCATCTCTTCCCCCAGCTCTCTGAGAATGCCAGTGAGATACAAAGGGTTGTTGTTATTTTATTTTTTCTTCTTCTTTCTACATTGTCTTTTCTTTTTGCTTTGACTTTGAGGCTATGACCAAAGTCTGGGGCCCCCTGGTTGTGGGTTCATGTGTCTAAGTAGGGTCCTGACAGCTGCCTGGAAGCTGTGACTGTGACACAGGGCTGAGATGTCACCTGTGCTTCTTAGGGAGTCTGAAACCTTCAGAACGCCAGGTCTTTCTTAGGCCAGTGAGAAGCTGCTCTGGTTTCCTGTCTGTGGGCCTCAACGGCTTTCTGTGAGCTGAGGAAAAGGCAGGTCCCCTGCCTGGAGTCCCCAGAACTGTGCCCTCAGCCATACGAGGCACCATTTCTCCTTACCCAGAGACTGATCTGCTCTGATAACTGAAGGGAAACAATCCCAAGCCATGCAGAAGGACAGTGTATGAACTGCTCCCAGCTGACTTCAGCCAGCCTCCCAGGGCCGTGCTTCCCCACTTCCTAATCTGAGGGGAAGGGAAGTGGAAAGTGAGTTCTGCATTTCTGTCAGATTGGGCTCCTTTTGCTGGAGCTAACTAAACTTTCATACCTGCCCATCTGCTTTCCCAGCATTCCAGAGTCTGTGGTTGTTGTTCCTTCCTTTACCCTTGTAACATTAAAACTTAGCAGGTTACAGATGACTCTGCATGTCAGTGTGGCAGACAACACCCGAACACTTTCAGATCACAGTCTAGTATTTTGCTAAGGCTGTAAATGGTGTATTAATGGGCATGTCCGCCCAGAACTGACTGAGTGAGCCATGGAAGAGCCTGGCTAAGCCTCAGTGAAAGCAAAGTGGTCTCCTTTCCTAGTCCAGTTATCCATGCAGATGTCACCTACAGTGGATGTGCCACACTGGCTATCCTCATGGGGTACATGCAGCAAGTGGACCGGTGCCCCCCACTGGCAGGTGAGAGCAAGGCAGGAATGTGTAGCTGCAAGCCTGGAATACCAGCTGGATGCCCAATGAGCATGTTCACCATCTTCTAGAACACTTAGAGACCGTGTCAGACCTGACCTTTTCATTTCACTTGTGTATGCCTTCTCCTCACAACCTTGTTCAATGTTGTCCTGCCCCACCCTCCAGCTCTGCTTTGTAATGTTCTGGACCCCCAACGTCTCTGAGAAGATTTTGATAGACATCATTGGAGTAGACTTCGCCTTCGCAGAACTCTGCGTCATTCCTCTGCGCATCTTCTCCTTCTTCCCAGTACCAGGTAAGGAGCAGGGGATGAACGTTTCCACTTTATCCTCCCGCCCAATGGAATCACATCACCAGCGAAAGTATAATTACTTCGCTCTGTGCTAGGAGGATGCAAAGACACCAGCCAGCAGGCTAACCACCCTACAAATGACTCAAACAGCACAGCTTATTTTTTGTAAGCTCCAAACACAATTAAAGGAAGTAGAACCACAGGGGCAGTGGGTGGAATTTGTGAGAAACAGTTGACCTGTCCTCTATCTTGATTATTGGGGTTCCTCAAATCTGTGCGTTCCTCATAGAGCATACACCAGAGAACCAGTTTTATAGTAGGCTAATCTTCAGAGTTAAAAGAAAAGTAAAATGAATGAGCTTACTGCTACAACCTGAAGATGAACTGAGAAAGAAAAAGACACTTAGAAAAGAAGACAAGGTCCAAATGGCTCTTGGCCAACAATGATGTCAAACCATACAGCAGAGGAAAGCTGACTCAGTGTTGTGAGGGTGCCTGAGCTGATGGGCAAGAAAGGCGGGCTGTGGGCTGAGTGATCAGGAAGCATCAGCTATTGCTATCGCAGTCGTTTATCTGTGCTCCGGAAGTATATTCCATCTCTAAAGGTCATCTGCTAACCCGGTAACCTGTGAGAAGCAAGAACAAAGCCTCAGGAATCAGTTACTGAGAGGGAGACCTTTGTACATTTGCTTCTGCTCTTTGAAACGCTATACTGAATGCATGGCAACTAGTCAAAAAATATACAAAGCTTCGAGTGTAGCCGTATGCTCGGTTTAGTCCACAGCAAGAGGCAGGCACACAGGACCGGAGGGAGGGAGGAAAGAAAGGACGCCTCGGAACTGTTAGGGTGGAAGTCAGAGTGAAAAGTCCACACTTAAGAAAAACTGTGATTTTTTTTCCCTTTTTTTTTTCTTTTTTTCTTTTTTGTATGTTTTAGTCTGTTTTGTCCTATTCTGGTTTGCTTGTTTTTCTTTTCTTATTTCATTTATTATTATTATTTTTTAGAGAAAGAAAGGATGTGGATTTGGGAGGGTGGAGAAGATCCAGGAGGAATTTGGAGAATAGAAACCACAATCAGAAATATGGGGAGGGGGGGAAATCCATTTAAAAACAAAAAGAGATATGAGCAGGGCCAAGGGCATGCCATCTAGCCACATGTCGGGCAACAAGCAGCCCCTCCCTACAGAGGCCCCCGAGCCTCTGGAGGCCAGTTCTTAAGGCTGCCATCTTCTGAACTGGGACAGGAGTGAAGGGATTGACAAAAGACTTGGGGCTGCGTTGGGTGGACTGGCTGAGCAAGCTTTAGGAAGCTGACGGCAGCTGGCGAAGGCAGCCATTGAGGACCCGACACGTGCAGTTCACCTTCCCTCGCAGTGATATGAAGGGGGCTGGAGACGCAAGCACAGGGGGGACCAGGTGGTCTCCTGGGTGGAGGTGAGCTCTTCTTGGTGGCCCGCGGTCTCAACTCTGCTGCCTTCTTGTACAATGAAAAGCTCAACAGCCGTCAGGCCCCAATGGTCCTTAGCAGTGTTAGATTTGGGCATCAGATCAGCACCCATCATGACTCTTGCCCTCTCCCTTGGCCAAACTGAAGCGGAGCTATCTTTCCCTTAAGAGAAGAAAATAAGCCTCATCCATTTTACGTTGTTACACCCCCCCCCCCCCCCGCGTGGAAGGCAGAATGCACTGTTAGACCAAGAAGACGGAAAAGTTGTGAATGGTGCTCAGTGGTAGAGTACTTTCCTAGCGTGTTGAGACCCTGGGTTCAACCCTCAGCACTACAAGGAGAAAAGAAAAAAAACGGCAGGTTCTTCATCACACAGACCAGTCCTGGAAGTAAGAGTTACCCGAGAGTAAGCGTATCTTCTCCAGGAGACTTTGCTGGCATTGCCTAAACGGGGTCAGGGCGCTTCTTCCCAGCCAGCGCCAAGGTCTGTGTTCTGCACAGCTGTGTCTTTCAGTTGTGCATGTGCTGTCCACCTGGTCCTTCCTTCACATTCAATCTGGATGCCCAGCGCGGGTGTGGGAAATAATGTGCGGTGCCATTGTGCAATGGCAACAGAATGAGTGAGCAGCGGCACTGTGACAGGAGGGAGAAAGGAAAACGGCCCAGGGTGGGGTAGTCCGGCCTAAGGCATAGTGGGAGATGGGGACAAGGTCATTCTCCTTTCTCCGCTGTTCCCGTCCCCTCTGTCCTCTCGGACAGAAGGGTGACAGCCTCTGCTCCCAGCTTCTCTGCTCACCCAGCATCAGCGTTGCCTCTTTTCTAGAAGCTTTCCCCCTAGAAGAGGGTGGGTGGTCAGAGCTAGACTCGGGGGAGAGGCGCAGGGCTGGGCCATCCTGGGAATAGCCAGGCCCACCAGAACAACAGCGATCCCAGTGGAACAAGGCAGCAGCTGCCTACCGCTGGCCGCCTAGACACAGGACTGGGGAGGCGGGAAGCTGGGTAGGAAAGGAGCCTGACCCCAGCGAGGCTCCAAAGCAGGAATCAGTAACCACAGGAAGACAGTGACCAGGCCTGAGTCACAGCAGCATGGCCAGGAGTTCCTGCCAGCCGTCATTTCTTAGAGTTGCTCTCCTGGGCCCACAGCGGAGGGTGGGATGAAGCAGGGTGGTAACAAGCCCCACAGCTGACAAGTCCTCTCCTCAACAGTGACTGTGAGGGCCCATCTCACTGGATGGTTGATGACACTTAAGAAAACCTTCGTCCTGGCTCCCAGCTCAGTGCTGCGGATCATCGTCCTCATCACCAGCCTCGTGGTCCTGCCTTACCTGGGGTATGTGTTTGCAGCGTTTGGCATAGCTATGTGGCTGCGAGTCCTCTGCCCTGAAGTCTTCTGTCTAGAGGATTAAAGCTGCATAACCAACTGAAATCCCCAAGTATATTAGAGCGGGAAGTTCAGGGTGCTTTGTCTGCCTGCACCAGTGTGCCTTGAGATCTACACTAGCCTGGACACAGGTGATGCTCAGGGCTCACTTCCTGCGGTGAGGAATGTGCAAAGCCATGGGAGGAGGAAGGCCCTGCCCTCAGAACTCCTTTTCTCTAGTGACGGGGACACAGACTGGTCTCTAGGGCTGAGATGATAGCAATGGACTAGGAGCTGACAGCTCTGCCCTAAGTCACAGGGGTCCACCACAAAGATGGATGACTGGTAGGTACTGTCCTGAACCCAGTGGATGGAGGACACCATTGCTCTGTCCCTCACTGCTCTGTGGCAGTCCTAGTTTTAAGCAGTATCAGTTGAGTTTGTCATCAACTTGATCATGTCATGACTTGGTTTTAACAGACAGAATGTCTTTGTGTTCTCATTTCCAGGGTGCATGGAGCCACATTAGGTGTGGGCTCCCTTCTAGCAGGGTTTGTGGGAGAATCTACCATGGTTGCCATTGCTGCGTGCTATGTCTATAGGAAACAGGTGAGAACCTCTGGTCACAACTTTGGGGACAAGGAGGACCTCTCTCTGCCTTCACAGATAATTTCCCTTATCAGCTCTCTCTCAGGAAATCCATTCTAATCCTGCTGGGCTACCTTACCCCTTCCACACCACACCCACTCTGTTATATAGACCCTTAACCTGAAAGCACAGAGCTAGTCTGTCCTGAAGGCAGAGTATTCAAACTGTTTGGGGCATATTTATCTGAGGAAAGAAATATATGTACCCCATGAAGTTTGGACACCCTGCCTTCAGCTTTCCTCAGATCTCTTCTGAAGTTCTCTGGGATCTAAGGGCCCATGTTATTCACCTAGATGAGATTAACCAGGGAGTGAATATAGACAGATGGAAGGAGCCCAAGGCAGATCTTGGCATATCAATGCTTTCAGGCTGGGGGTTACAAAGGAACAAACCTGCTAAGAAAAGCCCAGGGAAGCAATCAGGAGAGCCCAGGGATGGATGATGGAATTCATTGTGAAGGGTAGACTTCAGGGGAGAAGGGGTCACGTGCCTCATGGCCTAGGGGGTCGGAAGAAAAGGGTGAAAATGTTGAAGACTGTTGAGTATAGACAACTCTTTTGAGTTGTTTTGCTCTGAAGAGGAGAGGGCTATAAATGTGATTTCAGAAAGCCAGTTAAGATGAAATTGAGTGAAGTGTTTGCTTTGGGGACGCACCCAATGAATGGGATACTAGTGGGAGAAGGACAGCAGAGCCAGTTGGTCAAGTGCATACCGAGGGGGTTGGGCAGCTGATGGGAATCCCCATTCAATTTGGGGGACAGTCCTGGGAGCTCTTCTGGTTGCTTTTGCTTGGGTCAGTTAAGTAAAAAGCCAAGTTGCCCCTGACAACAGGCCATGATGAAGGCCAGAAGACAGAGAAGGGCGTGTGAAAGCCTGAGCTAGCCTGAGCTAGCCAGGAGAGTAAAGAGTGAAGGGCTGGGAGAGCAGGCTGGGAAGGCCTTGCCACAGAGGACAGCCCCCCTGAAGTGGGCACTGCAGCACAGGACTTCTTGGGGGCCCCCAGCCACATTGGCATTTCCTGCTGAGACTGGAGATTTGAGCCTGAGGTCAGAGTTCTCTCTGGCAAATAGGACTCAAGAAGAGCAAGAAAGAATGTCGTTGTAATTGCTGAGTGTTCCATTTACATCACAAGGGAGGGGTGAGAAGCCAGGACCAGCATGGGCAGAGCAGTGATGGGAGCCAGGTTCTGAGGAGGAAGTCCTGCGAGAGGCAGGCGGAAGTAGAAGTCCTCTCCCTTGGATCTGCTGCCTAGAGCTTTGATAACACAAGGTCCACATGGGCCCAGAAATGACTGAGTGGTGACTGACTGCCAAAAAGGCACCTTCTGCAAGGACAAAGCAGCATGGCAGAGAGGCCACCAGGAATTAGGATGTGCAGTGAGCAGGACAGAGTGAAGCCAGAGCTGTCACAGGGGACACCAACCAATGACAGATGGAAGGACTAGTCTAGAACATAAGAGTCAAAGCTCGGGGCTTCAGCAGGACACGGGAGAAGCAAAGCCTCCATTTGAAAGGGCTGTAGGGAGCTGGCATCCAAGGCTACATTCCAGAGTGACAGCAAGGATATGGAGGACAGGGTCCCCCAAAGTACCTAGCACTGTGTGCCAGATACACAACAGGTACGTGAATAACCACAGTGAAAGGAATACATTGAACTAGATCCATCCTGGGTCAGGATGCCTCAAACCCTAAATCCCCGCTCACAGTACTGCTATGGTGTGTCCTGTCCACACACCCACTCTGATGTGTCTTCTTTTATCTAGAAAAAGAAGATGGAGAATGAGTCAGCCACCGAGGGGGAAGACTCAGCAATGACCGACATGCCTCCCGCAGAGGAGGTGACGGACATCGTAGAGATGAGGGAGGAAAACGAGTAAGCACAGGCCGCCAGGGCCCGTGCAGGGACGCTCAAGACAACAGCACCATCTCTTTCTTCCTCCTCCCCGCAAGTTGTCTTCTGAGTTTTAATTTTTATTTTTGGTTATGAAAGAGGCCTTGATTTAAAGGTTTCGTATAAATTCTCTAGCATACTGGGTATGCTCACAGATGTGGGGACCTAAAGAAAGGTCTTGACTGTCACTTTGTAAACACAGAACCGCTGACTTCATGCCCCTGCTTCTTAAAAACCCAAAAGATAGAGCCACCTCTTGGTCGACGTTTCTACTCCCTTGGACAATCTCCACTTTGGAACCAAAGGACTTGGGCTGTGCCGTTGCCTCTCGGGTCAGACTCTTTCCTGTCCGTGTTCGCCTCGTAAGAATCAACGGGTTGAATGAAACCCAGCCTCTTCTGACTTGCTCCCCAAGACTGTGGCTGTAACAGTGATGTGACCTGGTGCCCATCACACCCCTCCCACTTTGGGGTCCTGAACTATCTACCACACACACCAGTGAGCCACAGGCTGCAGCCCAGAGTCTCCCTGCTCCCAGACGAAGAGCTGAGGGTCACATTGGGCCGGCAGAAAGGAAATTTAATCTCCTGTAGAAATTGGATCAGAGTCGCAGATGGACTTGATCATCAGCATCTCGCGTTGTTTTCCTGGTTTCCCTGAGTTGCCGCCCACCCCACCCCCCACTCCCCACAGTGTATATACATGAGCTGACTTTCCAGGGGTGTCACGGAAGTGCCCCTCCAAGTGTCAGCGTCCTTCCGCATGACTTTCCCCGAAGGCTTGCTTTTCACTCGCCTTCCCTGAAGATGGCACTAGATCAAGAGAAGTGGAGCATTCTAACTGTCCATTTCGTTCTTTACAGTGAGCAGAGCTTTAAGTCGTAATCTAGCAGTCTAATGCCAGGTTCCTGTCTCGTAACTTCTGATGTAGATGCGTTGCCTGTTCCTGCCGTTTGTAGTCACGGCCCAGCAGGACAGGCAACTGAGTGTGCTATGGTACTCCCCTCCACACCATAAAGCAAGACATTTTATAAACAAGTATCAAAGTCACTATGTGATACCCCTGAAATAGTGCATTGGAAATCCATTTAGTGCAGTATATTTTTCTAAGTTTTGGAAAGCGGGTTTTTTCCTTTAAAAAAAAAAATTATGGATACAGTTCACTAAATTCCTGATTTAGTCAAAATAACTAGACTGAAAGAACCTAAACAAAACAAATATTTTAAAGATATAAATATATGCTGTATATGTTATGTAATTTATTTTAGGCTATAATACATTTCCTATTTTCGCATTTTCAATAAAATGTCTCTAATACAATTCAGTGATTGCCTACGTGCTCCACATACCTGCAGCTCACTCATGTTGTATGTTGTACCAGTGACCGTTGTATGTCACAACCATCTTACAAAGCCCTTTGTCTATGAATGGATGGGCCTGTAGATGCCAAGGAAACACTTTTTCATGATGGGCAACCTACAGAGAAAATAAGCCCCTTGAGCAGACAAGTAAAGGTTGGAAGGGCAAAGGAAAATGGAAAGAGAAGGCAGATCTCTTGTGTTTATTTTTTCAGTGTTGTGTAATCCTCATGTTAAGACTGGAAGGGCAAGGGTTGGCTGTCAGCTACACCGGCTTGCATTCCCATTTCTGGATACCCAATGTCCTTCCTCCGTGCCCACCGTGGGAACAAGTCCTTTGTGCTCCCGTAGTGCTTGTTGGTGATTTCAGGGGCAGATCTGAAAAGGTAACTTCAAAGTCTTAATTGTATTGGCTTTTTAAAGTACATGACTAGACAATTAAACAGCAGTATTTTTTAACACGTGTGGCTATGTTCATGCTTCTGGGGTTGGAGCTTAAGTATCAGACTGCAAAAGCAAAATCCTTTCCCTCTAAATTTAAGAAAGAGCAGCTAGTGGCTCTCCATTGTGCAGTTCGAACATGTGGCTTTAAGTCCAAAGCCACCTCACTTGATCAAGGTGGAAAAGGTCCCTGAAAACCCAGGATGTAGTGCCAGCCCAGGCCTCTGCAATGGAGCTGCAATTCTGCCGGATTTGTTCAGACCTTCATCTTCTGGTGAGGGCAGGCTTCTTCACGCATTACCTTCTCCTGGCCTGTGTGTCTCCTGACATTCCAAGCTGCCATGCCGTTGTGGTCAAACCAAGAATTCCATAGTCTGGACCTGGGGTCTGGAATGGGGAAGGGGTCACTCTCTGCTTCCCAAAGGCATTAGAGCAGCCTACTTCACCAGCCTAGTGTTATTTCAAACACTTTGCTCAGCCGAGAAACAGAAAAGGACCATGCCTGTGAAATCCCCTTGTCGAGGACTGCGGGAAGACCAGGTCTGGCTTTCTCAAGGTTAAGCAACTGTAGACAATTACAACCTAAAGTTGCAAGGGCCTGAGGCAGGTTTCCATCTGAATACTGCGAAGTCAGCCTTTCTAGAGTGAGGGTTCTCTGGAAGGAAGCAGGGAGGACTGTTTTCCTGAGGGGTGACAGGGGGTCACTCTAAGTGCACACCTGCCATTTGCTCTGCCCTTGTTTACTGGGTCCTGGCACACAAGGCATCTCTAAGGCACCCGGGAACTGAGTAAACAGGATTGCTGTGACTCACGGCAGGACAAGCCTGCCACTGCAGGCCAGGGAGTGTTGAGGCTTGCAGCTGGCAGGAAACTTGCCACCGAGGACTCTTTCATTGGAAAGGCCACTTGTTTGCATGTGTGGGTAACAGCTGGTCAGTCACCCCCTACTGCCCTGGTGGGCTTCTCTCACACCACAGGTACTCCTCTCTCATTTGAGGCCTTCTGTTTTTTGGCATTCGCTGATGGCTTTCCTTGGCGATGTCCGTGGAGGGCCTCAGAAATGAAAACACTTACTATTGGTTTAAGCTGCGTTAGGAGGCGGAGTGAACTTGGCCTGCAGTAGTTTCAGCACATCAACTTTCAAGGACTCTGGGCATTGCATCCCTGCAATGCAGCCCCCTTCTGCCCCTGGCAAGATTGAGACAATTACACACCTCAATCATGGGAACGGTTACTCCATCTTTATCTTTAAAGAAGGAATTAAACCGCTCCCTTAGCGCAGGCCTGAGTGTGGGTGTGTGTATGCCTGCTCTGGAGATAAATCTCAGGGTTAGTCCGACACACCCTCCACTGAGCTACACTCCTAGCTCCCAGCTCTCCCACCCTCCTACCTGTTCTGTTTGGGGATATTTTCTTCTGAAATGGGCAGAGGGAAAAGAACTCTCTTCTAGCTTCACCACATTCTCCCCAGACTGAAACGAGAGTGAGTTATGTGTTACAAAATAGGAAAGACCAATATTCTTGTAATTATTTATGTTTAGGGTTGGGGGGGGTTGTTTTGTTTTTCTCTGTGTAGCCCTGGCTGTCCTGGAACTCACTACGTAGACCAAGATGACCTGGAACTCACAGAGATCCTCCTGTCTCTGCTTCCTGAATGCTGGGACCTTCACATCTGACCTCTTGTCATTAAATTGTTACCTGGAGAAATGTTTTTTGGTACTGATTTTTTTCCCCCTGCTTCAGTAAAACTCTCAATAGAGTGTGACAGAACATTACGTGCTGGTATGTGATGACCAGGCAGGTGGCAGACCTAGAGTACTGCAAGAGAGCTAACTGCCGAACTCAGAAGGGAACCTCTGGGCACCATCAGGAGGGGTCTTCTGTGTTCTCAACGCCGCCCCACACTTGCAGAGCCAGAAGTACAATGCGGGCTCTGGTCTGGTAGGACCTGGGAAGGTGAGGTGGGTGACGTCGGGGTTACCTGTGCAAACCGGGTGATTTCTGTCCGCACTGCCACACAGCCCCTACACAGGGCTCTTTTATAGAAAGCATCTGAAGCATCAGAAAGCATAGTTTTGAGCAGTGTATCTGGAAACCACCAGAGATGCTTCTCTGTGTGGTTACTCGGAGCCTCTATTTCTGTCATTCCAAGTAGCAAAACATCAGGTGACTCATCAGATGATCTAACCGCACATGAAACAGGATGTAGTAGAAATCTGAAGAAAAAAACGCAAGAAAGCCAGCCCGGGTGCCTGCTCATTCAAAGGCTGGCCACTAAAATTAACACCCCAAAGCTAAGCAGGAAAGAAAGGGGCCCGGAACCCAAACAACCCAAACTACACTTAGAAGTCAGGAAACACAACTAATTGCATAGTTTACTGACTGATCTCAAAAGGGAAAATAACGAGAAGACAGAGACTTGAAACTTCATTTTTTTTTCCCCCTCGCAAGATGGAAGGTCTGTTGTTAGCTCTGCTAACTGATGTGGCTCCCTGCTGGGAAAAGCACCTCCATCAAAGAAAACAAATTCTCGGCCAAGTACAAGTGGTTCCAGAATTGTAACTAGTGCCTTCAAAAATTTTAGTAATAAATTTTTAAGGTTTTTATTTAGTACCCGTCTTTGAGTATGTATACTTTAGTGAGTTGTGTACACAATACAGAGTCTGAAATCACTGTCTTGCTTCCTTGCAAACAAAGGGGGTCACTTTATGAACCTGGGGCTCAAATTCTGTTGCCCAAGTTGGAAGCCATCAAGACCCATCAATCTTGTCTTTGACCCCCATCGCTCGTTAAGTGGATGCTGGGGACCCGAACTCTTATCCTCATGATTTCAGGGTAAGCCCTCTGAACCGCTAAGCTCTCTCTCCAGTCCACTGATAATTTTTTCTCCTTCATTTGCAATCAATCAACCAGAATCTCTCAAAACCTGTGTGGAGGAGAGATGCACTTTGATAGCTGCCGGATACACATGGATGGATTTAGTGAATGTTGTCAGATAGTACCTCCTTTCAGTAAGGTCATGTAGCTCCAAGTGCCCTTTACCAGCAAGACTAGACATCCACTTCTGCCTAAACAAACGTCAACCAAATACACACACTGAAACAACATGCAAGAACTGGGAGTCTTTTTACACCCAAAGTAAGAGTTCCTTGATGTACAAGGAGGAGATGAGGACAGACCAGCTAAAACTGGTTCTAACACAGCAGCAGTCAAGTCCCACTGTTTCTTCTGGTCAAGAGGATAAAAATCTCTGGCCTGGGCAGAGGCCTAACATCTAAGTTACCCAACACGTCAGAGTGAACACAGTCCAGCGGGTCTACCACCTGGGAGCACACCAGGAAGGTGGAGCACCCACAAGAAGGCAGACTCACCTTAAGCCAAGCTTAAGAGATAAGGGAAATAAATACCTTTCATGAGATACTTTTACTTCCCAGAATCCCAGCCCCCTAGCACAGTCCCTCTAAGCTGCCTTGCGGCTTAGCTGCGTTCTTACATCAAAAGGTACAACTTCCCCATTTTTCTGTCTCCGTTAAAAGACTGGCAAGAAGCGAAGTACGTTTTCTCCAGTACTTCGGGATTCCATGCTTTTTCTCTAAAGCTCTCTCCCCACCATGTGGCTGTCTGCTGCAGTGTGGCAGGGCTTTCTTCCTTCTCTTTCTCCTGGAGGCAACCACTGAGATTTACAGCTTGCCTGCTCTGGGAGTTTTCTTTTTTAAACTTGTAAAACTGTCCTCAAGCTTCCATTTGATCCATTTTTAATAAAACTCTCATTAAGGAGACAAAGAACCCCAAGAGGGTACTCCAGGTCCTTTCACTTTGAGTCAACCTTGATTTTTGACTTTCAAACTCTCCTGCCTTCTAATTCTTTAATCAGCAGAAAAAATGAACCTTTCCTACACCCTAGACAGCATCAGCTGCTATACAGTATATAACTTCATGGAAATTCAGTGTCATGCACAGTGGTGGTTGCTATAAATGTCAGAAACACGTTTCCAACCATGAGTCCAGGAAAGGCAGCCTTTGGAGCTGCAGAACGTTGTTAGGTCAGGAGGACTCTGGATCCTGGGTGTAAGGCTGTGAAATTCCAAGACCCCTATTTGCATGAACCAACTCCTGAAGGTGAAGGTCATACCACCTTCATGTCGTAGAGCAGATTCAGGGTATACACCACAGGAGCTAGCACTCCACACAGTGTCTGTCATGTCACCACGAAGCAGGCTCATTACCCCCGGGGGTGCCACATCTATATGGTCTTGGAGGCAAGTACCTTGTTCCAGTTTGCTTTGCTCTGTGGTCTCCTACTGAAGTGACCATCTAAAGCTGGTATGGTAAGGTGTCAGAGCTCCAGAAACCTGAGAGTCACACTTGAGGTTCTGTCCCCCACCAGCACACCCTCCTTCGCTCCCTGAAGGGAAGCTTCCAGCCTAGAGGCCTGGAGCCCAGAGCAGAGCCTTCCACCCTTCTCTGGCCTCTGATCATCTGCCCACTCACGGTCTAGGCTCCTTCCTGCCCCAACATTTCATGTATGATCCAGTTTTAGAACACAGTATGCAATTTGACAGTGGGAAAGTGGCCTCATTCCTAAGGTCGGACCACGACCAGCAATGCACATTTCCTGCTCTAATGAGATCCAGACTGGGAACCACTCCTCACACACGCTACGCTGTCCGCTTAAGCCTTTCAGCTTCACAGCACCCTGCAGACTAAAGTGCCCGTGTAGAACTAGGTTCTTCGTAGTTTCTGGATTTTCCTATCCTAATCATTGGTCTGGTCACTCACCAGCCACTTGATTTTGTAATCTTAACTACGGTTTCCTCATTTTTCAAATTTACGTATTAAGTTTGGCCCTTTGCCTCAGTAGCTAAAATCTCCAAGCAAGAGATTTCCCCCCCCCCAACTTCCTGTCATAGTTAAATGATCTACTTTACTTCAGATATTTTTCTGCATTATGGTTTTTATTTCCCACCACTTTAGGCATACTGACAGTCCTTCTCTGAACTCTCTTCCAGTTTTTCTCTGCCCTACTCATGATATGCAAGTCCCAAAGTTGCTCAGGACTGAGAAGAAAACCTGCCAACTCCTGCCATCTGAAGTCTGGTCCACAGTCTTTGAGGGAAAAGCCCTTTGACATCATAACCCAAACGATGACTTTTTCATATTCCTCATGCTGTATTGTTTTGTTTTGAGATGGTCTCATTAACTTACCTAGGATGGCCTACAACTCCCAACCCTCCTGCTCCAGCTTTCCAAATGCTGACTGTAGACACGTCATCATGCCCATTGCATTTCTGAAGCACTAAGAGGTCATGTTCTTTGCTTCCACCAAGGACCTGGGACCTATGTGTCTTCCCATCTGGCTAGAGTCAAGGTGAGTTCAGCATCTGGCCATCCTGAAGACAATTTGGAGATGCACTGCCCAAGTGGCAGGAGTTTCCCTCCTCGAAGAATGGCACCACAGGGAAAGTCTACACGACTCTCCTATTTCCATGACATCCCTGTCTAGATGAGTCGCATGCCTCACCTACGCGCACGCACGCACACGCGCGCGCGCGCGCGCGCGCGCGCGCGCACACACACACACACACACACACACACACACACACATACACAATCAAGGTCCCATTAACCCTGTCCTACCTCCTAATGCCTCTCACGTCATCCCTTCCTGTGTCTTAGCTCAGGAGTCCTGGGGAGCCAGCCACCCTCTTCTGAGTTATCCTTTCTGACAGTACCAAGGGCAGCACTGGATGGAGGTAGGCAAGCCACTGTGTAGCTCATCCCGCTCCTGTTACTCCACGATTCTTACGTTTTATTTTAAAATGTATTCACTTTCAACTTGTTTTTTTTTTTGGTGGGGGTGTTACCAAAGGACAACTTGCAGGAGTCAGTTCTCTCCCTCCACCATGTGCGTCATCAGGCTAGGTGTGGGCTGGGTGTGGGCCTCTAGAACAGCCTTTTATCCAGGCGCAGGTGTCCTCAGGACCAGGATGTCACCAACTGGTATTTTGTGTCCTCCGCCCTGCACACCCATTACTGGCACACACACATACACTGCTTTACCTCATGTACTACAGAGAAAGTTCTGGAATCTACTAGGATGGCCAGTACATTGATTTTCTGGGCTGGTCCTTCTACTCTAGGTGCTGAGGGTCTATAAAGCTTGAACTGACACTTCATGTCCATAAGGGCACAAAAGCAAAAGAGAGTTCACGAGATCATCCTTTCAAGTCGGTGCACTGTCCAGCCTGGCAGACGCCAGGCAGGACGGGGCTAAGCGGCGAACGTCTTCATTTGGCTCAGAGCTGGCCGTGTCAGTAACAAGACTGGCTGGAGACAAAGGGTCATCTTCAGGCTGCTCCGTCATCGGACTGCTGGGTGTCACTGGATTCTGAGGAGCTTACAAGGAGGAAGCATTAGCACACCAAGGCAGCTGTCAATGAAAGGCCTGAACTGGGGAAAGGGTGAAGGACAGGAGGGTCCCTGACTGGACCCCAAGAGGAGAGAATGTGAGCTAAGCCTTGGCCAGGCCCAGGGGGTGGGCTGGCTTGGGGCAGTACTTGTTGTAAGTTAAGATCTTGGTTGGCTCTGTCTCTTGCCTCCTTCCTCAGATTCCAACTGTAGAGAGCCAAGGCTGTCGGCAATGAGTTGGAGCACTCTCTCATTCAAGATACAAAGGGTTTTTTTTTGTTGTTTGTTTGTTTTGTTTCCTGTCAGTAACATGGGAGAGGGAGGGAGGGAGGGAGGGAGGGAGGGAAAGAGGAGAGAGGGAGGGAGAGGGGGAGGGGGAGGGGGAGGGGGAGGGGGAGAGAGAGAGAGAGAGAGAGAGAGAGAGAGAGAGAGAGAGAGAGAGAGAGAGAGAGAGAGAGAGAGAGAAAGTTTCTGGGCTATAGGCTGCTGGATGGAGGCATGGACCCACTGCCTCCCAGAGTCAGCAGAGAGCATGGCTCCCAGCACTGGTGGTGAATTACCTCTGCCATGTTGGGAAGCTGAGATGGGCGGAGTCAGCAGCCAAAGCTGCTGTTTCAGTCCTCGCCATGCTACAGTTTACAGCAACAGATTCACAAAAAGACTGTTTATAGTATGTGTAAAAATGTACACAGGCTTAGAAGAGAGAAAAGGGAATATATACAGTTATATAAAGAAATCATTTTAAAAAATAAAGTTTTTAAAGAGACAGTAAAAATAATATAAAAACAAGCCATGTAAAGATGGATTTTACACAGGGAATCTGGATTGTGTTGTCATTGGGATTTTTAACCACAGAAAGACATTTGATTGAAAAGGCTGCTAAGTTAAACCAATACATATATATATATATGGTATCTTGACTTCAAAATTTATGTCTAAGGATATATTGCTTTGGAAAAGAGATTCTGCTTTTGTTTCCACAGAAGACAAGAACCTATGGATTGCTTCCAGGCTAATATGATTTGATCAAGGAAGGCCCACCGAGAGGTCTCCAGATGATTCAACATCCAAAACAGCTTCAAGGCAACTGGCTCAGAGAATGCAGCATCACAGACTACTCCAGTCAGGACTTGACCATAATTCTTAATTTTCTCAGGATCCCCATAAGATTGCTAGCACCCTCAAGTAGCAGGAAGTAGTATGAGAAGCTATGTCCAAATTCCCAAAATATTGTTTATAAATGTTTATTTTTATTTAAAGGGGGTTGATTATCACTGCAATCTCTTTCTAAAAGAAGAATTGGGGATATGATATAGAAATGTAGGATATAGATATGATAGGATAAAAAGGTAGATTATTGAATCTTCTTTTAAAGAGCAACAAATTGTTTAAAATACTTTACATTGCTATGGATTTTAGTTTATTGCAACAAATTTAGAGTTAATTTTGTTATACTGTATGTATATTCTACTCTTGCTTAAGGTATTATATTTGTGCAGCTCATTTGAAACTGCGATATATAATTAGGAAATGCAGATAATTAGCTATGACAATAAAATTTATAGTCATGTTAGTTAAGTTTTTAGGTAAAGATATATTTCAATTAGGTAGGTAATCTTCAAACACTTCAAAGACCTAGAGAATATGGCATTTAAAATGTTTTAAAAACTTAGACTTTCCTGGACAATGAGACAGATCTGCTCCTGGAAGCACCAATTTACTTCAAAGAGGAAGATGGGCATCGAAGACACTCCATATGGAGTTTATCTTCTTCTTGGCAGAACTGGCCATTTGGGCAAGAAACTGCTCTTGCCTGGACTGCTTGACAAAATGTTGTATAGGCTAGACATGCAGTACCCATTGAAAAATGACCACTACATTTTGCCAAAACAAGACAAGATGGTTCTTCAGATTCCCGCTTCACAGAGGAGACTGCCAAATATTCTACAGGGCACAGGGAGAAGTAGCTAAAAAAATTCTAGGTCTACAGGCTGAAGATGGATGCCCCAATGTTGCAGAGGAACTTTGGGTGACTGTCCAGGCAGCCAGCTGTCTCTCTCATTCTAGATTGTTGGAAGTTGCTTACAATGCTCTCCCTTGTTTACTTATATCCTTCTGGGGTCTTTGATGTAGTTGAAGGCTAGATAGTTATAATTTTCCTTGGTCATGATAAAAGATAAATTAGATATGAAACTTTAGACTCACAAATATAGGATAGATTATTTTCTTTAATTTTGCTAAATACAAATAGACTAGATATTGTAACTATAATTCTTGCTTGATAACTGTTTTGTTATATGTAATTTTACTATGTTAAAGTTAAAACCTTCCTTTTGATTAGACAGAAAGGGGAAGTGCTGTGGAATGTCTTTCTGTATGCTGTTACTATGTATTGTTATGATTGGTTAATAAAGAAGCTGCTCTGGCCTATGGCAAGTCAGGTTATAGCAGGAAATCCAAGACAGAGACAGGAAGGAGAATGGCAGAGGAGAGATGAGAGCCAGCCACCCAAGCAGCAACACATAATGGGATGCAGGTAAATCTACAAAACATGTGCGTTAATTTAAGATATAAGAGCTAGCTAGCAAGAGGCTTGCCATAGACCATGCAATTAGTAATTAATACAAGCCTCTGAGTAATTATTTTGTAAGTGGCTGCAGAAACACAGGACCTGGGCAGGACTGGAGAAACTTCTGACTACATGAGCCAAACTATGTATGGTCAAGACAAAGAAAGATTTAGGGAGGATCAGTTATTTACCTAAGCCAAACTCATCTTGCTTAGAGTAGGCAGTGAAACTGTTTTTCCAACCCAGATCCATGGCCAAAACTCTGGACCTCTAGGCACTATGCTGATCACATCATGTCTTCTAACTTCAGCACTGTCCAGTAACACTACATCAAATCTTAACCCCTCTGACCCAAAAGCAGTGACATGTCTGGGTTGACTTCAGCACGAGCTAGGCCTTCAACAGGATGCCAGGAAGTTCAAGCGCAGGTCCCAGACTGCCACGGTCCTTAAAAGCAGATGCTTAACCACAGCAACAAAGCAGGCTTTGGAGTTTTCTAAGTTTATTTTTAGTTGTTTTCACAATCCTTGGCATCTGTGTGTACTAAAGGGATCAAAAGCAAAGACCCAGAGTAGGCTCAGCCTCAAACAGTGAAGACAAGAGGCAAATGACAGGAAACTTTCACCCCCATGTGCTCGGCATCTAAAATAAGTTCACAAGTAGGAAATAAGAGATCAAGAGCCCAAACTGCCCACAGCTTAGGGGGCATGGTTTTCAGGGCAATGGACATCTGACCAACACTGCCATGCCAGTGTGCAAAGAGCAGACTTGGCTATCAAGCAGACAAGAGCACAGCCAAGTTCATAAGAGCAGTCTCCTGTCACAATGATCCCCATGAAAGAAAAACACCCTCCCCACAGGTAGAATCTAAGACTAGGCCACCAACCTCCTGGAGCTGCTAAAATGCAGGTAACCAGGCCACAGCCCATTCACAGACAACTGGAAACGAAAGGGAGTTCCTTACATAAGATCATCTTGGCTACTCTGAAGTCACAGCATTGCAGTGGCTGCTGTGTTCCCATAAGGACTACCATATTTTTAGCACCATTGATTTTTGTTGCAGATCAAGGCAATTCCCAGTAGATAAATGAAAGCTAATCACAAAATTTATTTTGAGGTTCCAAATTAAGGGTCAAGCACCCATGGTTACTAAGAAAATAATGACCAAGACTGGATAGTTTGAGTTCAATATCCTTTTCTTGTACTGACTTATGTGTTACTGACTTGTGAAAAAACAGCAGAGGGCATAGAACTAGATCCTAAACCACTGACTCTGAAGATTTCATGGCTCATGAATGTCTTCACTCACATCCATTCAACTGCTGCTTGGCTAAGTGCCAGATCCCCCTATCTCTCTGAAAGATAAAATAAAAGGTTTCCTAAAATAGTTAATTTGGGGGGCAGGAGTTGATAGAATATATTGTTATTATTCATTAACTCTTATATTCTCTTATAATTTAATCACGGGTCTGTTGGGCATCTGCTGCTTTTGTTTTTATATAGTGTGGCAGCTAGTGTTAATTGACAACAGAATCTAGACTCCCATGGGACATGAACCTCTTGGGCTTGCCTGCAGATGGCCTTGACTGCTTTCACTGAGGTAAGAGAATCCATTCACCATGATGGCACTTTGTCCTGGCTAGGGACATGGACTGTATAAATGGAGAAAGGAGTAGGCAGCAGCATGCTTTGTGTTTCTGCCTGCAGATGTCATGTGACTAGCTATTTCAAGGTCCTGCCACCTGACTTCTCTGCCATGATGGATCCTTGAACAGTGAGCTAAAATAAAATCTTTTCCTAAGTTGCTTGTCACAGCTTTTTATTACAGCAACAAGAAAAGAAACTAACACATATATCATTTTAAAGTGCATTCTAAAGCCAGTTCATCCTTCAGCTCACCTCTCACAGTTCCCTAGACTTTCTTAAAACTGTAAATTGACATTGTACCCCACCTCTGCCAAACTGGGGATCTGGTGTTTCTTTCAGATGAAAAGTACACAGTGGAGGCTTTCTATTTCTACTGCGGTTATTGCTTTTTTAAGAAACAACAGATCTTACAGCAAAGCTATCTATTTTATGTACACCTACAAGCAAGATTCCTCAGTGGTTTATGCTCCTAAAAATACGCTCCAGCCTTCAACAGGGAATACCTGCAAAGTAATGCTTAAGAAAAAAGATAGGGAACTGATAAAACTAAACGTTTTCAAAAGACGACACAGCAGGAAGTATATGTCAGTCCTGCACGTGGATTCACCATTAGAGGTTCATCATTGGCGCTACATCACCTCAAAAACACCTAGACAACCGTCACAAAAACAAGACTACTGGTTCTTAGGTAGAGAGCACATGTGGTGAGTGGGAGGGACAGGAAGGATAGCACAGAGCCACTTCAGAAATCAAAACGAAAAGCTTCAACACAAAAGCTCACAAATGCGCCTAGCATGGTGGCAATACCTAGAATCACAGCTCTCAAGAGGTGAAAGCTGGGGGATGACTGTGTCTCAAAAAGTCAAAATCAATCAACTAAATTAACAACAAAACAAAATGAAAAAACAAAGATATTCTTCTAACAGAAGTTTTATCAATCCATATGGTATGAGATTTTACTTAGTAAGTCCTAAAACTGGAAGGAAAAAATACACAAAACGACATGCAATGTCGTTTTCCTTCAAGAAAAAGCTCATCAGACATCCTGAATATCGTGTAGTATAATCTAAGTGTCAGCGGCTAGACAGGAAAACAGGATGGTTTCTTCTCTGTGCAGGTAGAGAATTTCCTTACACGTACAGGAGGAAATGCAACTATCTCAGATCCAACTCTAAGTTCGGGGCACTAATGCTGCCATCATGACACATGCATGTGTCAACCAACAGGTGTTGCACATCCGCAACCAGTGCAGGTGAGTGAGAAAATCTGAAAATATTCTGAAAAGGCAACATTAACTTTATGGGACATAATACAGGGAAACTGTACCTAACAATGTCACACACAAGAACAAGACAGTACTATTACATATAAAGATGTTCCTAGAAGTCCAGTTCAAGTTCACTAAGATTAGAATTGTCTTTAAAGTGTAGATAAGCATGAGTATTACCAAGAACGTCACTAACATTCTATAGCGATGTCAGCCCAATGGACAGCTTAAAGGTACCCACAGGGCACATATCACTCACGCTGGGAATTATCTAAACATTTCAAGTTCTGCTTTCAAAACTGTTCAAACATGGATGCCAGGCATTTCCTACTATTTAATTACAAACAATAAAATAAAGTGTCAAAGTCAACAGTAAGCCATCATTATTTTAACTTGGCTGCTAGGTGCCTCCTCACCCAAGGGTACCATAGCATTTCACAGTGAAAACACCGAGTCTTTCTAACATAGTCCCATACATTCAGAATGGCATTTGATGCTAGCATTCTAATGAATAAATAGTTAACAAAATGTGGTGATTTTACTTATGAGGCAATGGAAGAAATACTACATCAAGGGTCTGATTGGTTTGTATATCCTGAGTTATTTTTTTAAGACAATTTTTAATGAAATGACAATTTATATTTTAAAGGGTTGTTCTGCCTCCCAAAACAAGTTGCTTATTATCTATATGAAACTGGATCAAATTAAGGGTCTTAACTATCATAAAATAAGTTCAACACACCCCAATAACACCACCAACAAATGTTAAGCCAATTTGGGTGCTACAGATGGAATCCTAAAGAGGGATGTGTGTAGTCCCCATGAACAAAGGCCAAGGGCTATGGCCCTCGAGGGAAACAAAGGCCACGAGGAAACCCATGCTGAGCACCTCTCCCCATCACCCGTGTCCGAGTCAGGACCACTACGTGTGGCACACACACAGACCTATCGAAGCCAGCACAGCGGCCTCCTCCTAGCTGCCCAAGCAGCTCCAATGTACTTTGGCATTGCTTACCACATGCTTCTGCTTTGACTTGCCTATCTGACATCCCAGATAGTTGGCTCTCTCTCATCTTGTCACAGGATGAGTTACATGAGTTTGGCAGTTCGTGAGATCTTCCTGAAAGGGGCAAAGTAGGACCAGCAGCCAGCTCAGCCCCACATCAACTTACGTGACAGTTTTGATATCCACCTCTATAAACAGGTGGATATAAACGCAATTCTGACTGTAGAATCATAATCATTGGAACTTATAATAATCCACAACCCCTACACTACAGCCCATGTGCCAACAGGATCTCTCAATGCCAGGGAACCAAGCCTCAGAAACCAATGTCTAGACTTCTCTCCATTCTTTCCTGTATTTCTTCCGGGCTTCAAAAAATCTACTCTGGGACCCAATTCTTAATCTTCTAAGAGACTATCTACTTTAAAAAGTATTAACTGGCATATAAATTCACTGCCCATCCCTCCAAAAGCAGGCAAAGCTGTCCAAAGATACTGTAACTATCCATTCCAGGATATTATCACTTAAGCATATCTCATAGGAAGACCACTAATGAGACCCATCACCACCACCCCCTAAAAGAATAAAAATCAAAAACAAAACTACTGTCTTAAAAAGTACAACCAGTTTACCGTCAGAACTTTCATTGGACATACTCCTTTCCAAACAGTTTCCTCTGACACAAAAGCATCTGCCTTATGGAGACACAGTTTGTACTTCCAAAGGCACGTGCTGAAGCCCCCAGTGAATCACACTGAGTAACAGAGAGAACAGTGAGTGAAGACTTGGCTAGTTCTCATTACAACAGCTAGTCTTCAGAACATCACAGTCCAAGTAGGCTCCAGGGGCCCAAGAGTTCTCCCAGATTGTTCCTGGAGAGCTGCAGACCTGAGGCCCTCGGAGGAGGAGCTCCGTGTGCACCTGTGCTGCATCCCATGGCTGTCCACCTGTGTGTCTCTCATAGACTTGTCTCCTCACACACTCTGACAGGGATGTTATAGTGCCGATCATCCTCAGCTATGAGGGTCACCATTGGCCAGTCCTTGGGGGGGTCAGTAGGATAGACTGTGATGAACTCCTCGGTGTTATACTTGGACAGCCGGTACACCTGGATGGTGTGGCGCACAGCGTAGGCAAGAAGGAACATTTCAACCTGGGAAGGAAAAGCAAATGAGTGTTCTGAGCGGAGCCACAGGAAAGATGGGGCCCAACACCAAGCTGCATCCATTATCCCAGACAATGAGCAGCAGTGGCTTAGCTGCAACCTATCTCCTCCCCTTTGAACCTAGTCAAGGGCAGGGGTAATAAAGAATGGAGTGCATATCCGATAAGAAACTTATACTCAGAAATACAAAGAATGCTCCCAAATCAATGATTAATAAAACACCAGTTTAAAATTGAATGAAGGACTTGAAAGACATTTCTCCAAAGAAGATATATGAATGGTCAATGACCACATTAAATCATAAGCCCTTAGAGAAAAGCAAACCAAAGCCATAATGGGATAGTACTTCATACCCATGAGAATGTCTATGAGTATATACTCATACTCATGAGGACCCATGAATACAGTGTTTTCTTTGGGAGTGATAAAAACATGGGGACTGAAAATATGCTATCGATTCATCAGACATGAAATGGTTAATTTACACTCTATGAACTTCATCATTTTAAAGGGCAGTGAAAGCAGAAGGAAGACAAGGAAAGTTGGGGCACTGCTGATAAACTGCTGCTGGAATGTAAAGCACGGCAGGTGCTTCTCTTTTTCTTCATTTGGCAATGCTGGGGATCAAAGTCGGGGAGAGCCTCATGCATGCTATGCAAGTGTTCTGGCACTGAGCTACATTCCAGACCTGTACAGCATTTTGTTCCTCAAAATGTCACAACATTACCATATGCCCACAACAATTCTGCTCTTGACATATACCCAAGAGAAATACATGAATGAACGAACACACACACACACACACACACACACACACACACACACACAGAGTCAATAAATATTCACAGCAATTAGAAGAAACTACCCAACTACACATCAAACTGATGAGTAAAATACAATATTCCCATACAATGTCAAATTACCTGCTAATAAAAAAGAATGAAGTATCAATACATTCTAAATCACAATGGATCTTAAGACATGCTAAGTCAAAAAGCCAATCCCAAAATACACATTACTAAGAATGTTCAGAATAGGCAGATCTATAGCCAGGAAGTAGACTATGACTACTAAGGTTTGAGGAAAGGAAGCCTGATTGCTAATGGGCTTTGTTTCTTTATGAAGTTCCAACACGGTCTAGAACTAGACTGCACTGGTGGTCACAATGCTTCAATAGGAAGAGTTAATGTGCTTAAGTTATAGTTCAAAAAGAGCAGTTTTGAAAGAGGATTCACCATTGCAGCAGAGCTCCCTGGATCCCTGAGGGACTAACTTCAGCCTAGCATGTAGACCAAGTCCTACTAGACTCTGCTACATATAGTTCAGGAGACATAAGCAGCCTGCATTCTGAGTAGTTATTTTAAGTAATCATAAATATTTCTGGTCTGGCAGTAACCACCAGTCTTTTGCTCTTTCTTAGTCCTTAAGCAAAACAACTGAATAGGTTTCATAGATTTCTACCAGGCAGAAAGACTAAGAGAAACCCAATCTGGCTCTCTATTCCTTGAAGTATCTGTCCTGGCACATCGGCCTTTTCCCAAAAAGTTAGGCACAGGAGTCCAAGTAGAGAGGGAGCAGGTTAGATTCAGAGTCTTCATGTTACTTTAGTGGTTAGCTCATCACACGCACACATGCACAGAGTATTATTTTTTTTAAAGAAACGATACAAAAAGTGAACCCCAGTGGGGTGACTTGACCTTTGGCTTAGGGGTCACTACTGCACGAGGTGCCTGCACAGCACTCCAAACTTAGCTTCCATAAAGGCAGACCTGAGAGGCTGGGCTCTACTGGCTCCTGCAGCCAAGAGGAAGCAAGCACCTGAACGGGTCCACCCAGTCCAAACTTAGCTTCCATAAAGGCAGACCTGAGAGGCTGGGCTCTACTGGCTCCTGCAGCCAAGAGGAAGCGGGCACCTGAACGGGTCCACCCAGTGCTTTATAAAATAGCTTAGCCTCCCGAGAGTCAAGAGAACCAACGATATCCACCACTTTACACAAGCAATCCTGGGACTACGTGAGGGTCGGGACTAACAAATATGTCCGTAGGTCCTTGGCATGCCTCCCTAAAAAAGGTAGACCCTCATCTCCCTCCCCTGAGTAAGGAATATATTTAGTGACTAGCTTCTACCAAACAGAACATGGGGTAAGTGGGAGTGTGTATCTTCCTCCACACCAAGAGCAGCCCTACAGAGAAGGGCCTGGGCCGTGAGGAACTGAATACTCCTTCTGGTTACCAATGAAGAACTGAGATTTTCTGCCAAAAGTCACGCATGTAAGACATGCAAGGAAGCCCTCCAGCCCCAATCAAGACTGAAGCCTTAAATGACATAACCGAAGCTCACAAGATGCTGGACCGGAAGCACTTAGAAAAGCTGCTCCTGAACTGGCCTACCAAGTGTGAGATCCCATGTGATGGCTAACAGAGATACAACACTCTCAAAGGCACAACTCACCTGTTCAAGGCCACCAGTGTGGCCCACCTGGTTTAGGTGGTTCCTTAGCAGCTGTCCAGGGTCATTTGATGTGTCTCGAGCAAACAAGAGCACAGAAAAAAATGGGACTTCCTTTCCCTTCTCTTTATCATCATAGAGTTCAATAGCTCTGTTTAACATTAGAAATTTGACAGCTTCATAGAGGCTGTACTCCTCTTCTTCATTTGTGAACAGTTCATCACACGCTAGCTGCCTGGCTTCAGCAGTCTTCATTTCAGCCAGGCTCGCCCACTACAGTAAGAAAAGTTGTCACAATTAGAATTACTGTTCTGAAAATCCCTGGCATACTTCTATACCATAAGTACAAGGTGATTTCCAAAAGTAGGGGGATAAGACACATGCCGCCAATGTGAAAAGCTTCAAGTTCTCACCCCACACAGTGGTATTCTTCAGACTACAGGAAGCCCTTTTTGAGCGTCTCCCCTTGTTAATGTGAAAAAGAAGTACCACACAGTAAGTAAGGGGAAGCACGGGGATGTGAGGTGGAAATGCTGACGCCGAAACTTCCCAGGCAACAAGAACAACATTAACAATCAGAGCTACCCAACAGAAAACGTGTGTGAGAGGGAGCCATGAAGCACAGCTGTGATGGCTACACCTGGAAGAGGTTGTAGACAGTTACCCCAGAAATATGCAGGCAAGCCTCCAAAATGGAAGACTGCCAAGGGAGACTGTGGGATCTTCTGAATACTAGTTTATTAAACTTACCCCTATGATGTCTTAAAAAGATACATGAGTGTCTAATGAATAAATCCAATTGGAAAGCCTTGACTCCTAATTAAAAATAACGGTTTCCAAATAATAGGCAAACTCTTTAAATGAACAAGAAAACATTGTAAATATGTGTACTGCTAAGTTGCCATGAAAAAAAAAGATGTCACCATAAACACCAGTCCTTATGAATAAGCATTAATTAGCATTCTTTCAAACACCAGTCCAGATTTTAAGCCTAAGAGAAATTTTAATGATCATGACTATTCAAAACTCTTTCCAATCTTAACAGCTGGAATATGTTGTCCACATCTCATATTTTCTAGAAGCAGACCATAGTGCTGGGTAGAAGCATGGCTCTAAAGTTAGAAAGTCAAGATGCAATTAAAATCGGCTTTTGCAGGGCTTTAGCCAACCTCCAGGCTGTGGTCCCCTCATCTTTAGAACAGGATGACCACAGCCATCCCACTTTTTTGGTTGAAAAGGTAGAGCAGCCCAAGTACCTTTTAGTGCCAACCATGACAAAGAGAAGTCTGACAGCTGCTGGCACAGATTACTAATGAGCAATTTTAATGTTACTGTAAACTGGCATCACATACACATTCCCCCAAAGGAGGGTCTAGTTACAGTCAACATACATAATAAAACAAAACTAACAGTTTTTCCAGACCCTAAAAAACATGAGAAAGAAATTGCAATCTACAGCTAAGCTGATGAACTCACCACTCCTTCCCTCACAGAGCTGCAGCCTGCCCTCACCACTTCACTAGGCCAGCAACTGGGTAGATGCAGGCTTCTAGCCCTAAACACTACACACTACACTCCAACAGGCAAGGAGAATAACCGTGTTCTTATAGTGTGCTCTACCACAGAAAGGTAGTTAACTATACACACCAGACCACAGGCTCGGGATAGTTTTAAAAGACAAGTTATTAAATCTACTTACTGAAAAACTGTTTTTAACACATATGGACAGACTCTTAAAATCTGAGAGTAACTGCAAAGAACTTCACAAACACACAGTGGTCAGTGAGAATATGAATGCAGGCTAACGGGCTGGAGAGACAGCTCACAGTTAAGAGCACTTGCTGCTTTTGCAGAGGATATCATGTTGGCGCTCACAGCTCCTTCTGCCTGCAGTTCCAGGAATCCAACACCCTCCTCTGGTCTCCACTGGTACCCATATGCACGCAAGCGCGCGTGCGCACACACACAAAATAAATTAATAAAGGAATATGGGCTAAATGATAATCCTGAAACTTACAATTATGACTTAGAATAAAAAATATATTTATTAAGGTTTCTTCTGAAAAAAAATTAAATGTTATCTGAGATACTCTCATATAGCACCACCTCAAAGAATACAGAATGTTGGTGGTGTTTCTCCATTTTACCAAAGACTTTATGGGAAGAATTTATGTTCTTTTAAAGTTTGCTTTTTCAATGTGTGAGCATGTATATGTGTGTACATGTGTAAGGGTATATATGTATGTATATGCATGCATGTCGAGATGAGGGTCTCTCACTGATCAATTAGGGTAGAGTAGATGGTCAGTGAGCTTCAGGGATCCTCCTGTGCCCTGCTCACCATTGCTGGGACTACAATCATGTGCCACCCCATCTGGCATTTATACATGAGTTCTGGATATCAAACTCAGTTCCTGGTCATGCATGCATTCTACTGACTACACAACCCAGCCCAAAATTATTTTGTCTGAAACCAGCAAATTCTGGCTTCAAAAGAGAACCAAGAGCTATAGTGAACCTTCTTTATAAATTTAAAAAATAACTATGAATAAATAAACAAGCCTAGCGCACTGAACCTGCTGAGAGAACAAAAGAGAAAGCTTTGCACCAATCAGAGACAAAAGATTACATGGGTCAGACCTTCTTCCTCAGCAGGGCAAGAGACTCCTTGATTCTTTCAACCAGGTCCTCATGCTTCCCATCAAACTTCAGTCCGAGTTTCCACTGCTTGATCCAGCTGTGCCTGTTTATCAGCTTCTCTGGTAACTGGAACATCAAGGAGCAGAGACAGACAATGAGGTGTCAACACTACAAGATATCTATGACACATAGGGACACCACAAAGCCTTTAGACAAAACCCACCTGAATCTCCAGAATCAATTCCTGCAGTTAGCATATGGGTTCAGGATGGAAAATTGGAACCCGAAAGTCACAAATTCAGAAAGCAGCCACACAGAGGGCTGCTAGGGTGAATGTTTTTGGCTCAGATGCACAGGAGTCCAGCCTGCAGGACACCAACCACAGGTGGGGACCTAACAGGCAAATCTGAGGCTAAGCTAAGGAAGTACCACACTGGGTCTTCACAGTAACCACCTTGGCTTCTGGGTTTACTGGCAACCTTACCACTCATTAGTAGTCAGCAAGGTAATTGTAGGCACAGAAGGCCCATGATCAAGTCAAAGCCTGCTCCTTCCCTGATAAAAACAACCCACTAAAACACAAGACCTGTCTGTTATGCAATATTAACACACATTTAATCAACAGCATAAGGTGGAAAAGATGAGCAAGACTCAGCAGCACTGGGAGGGTCAGGGAGCTGTACCTTCCTTCCTTCCTGACAGAAAGACAGTAACTATTATGGTCTTCATTTTTTGTTCTGGTTCCTGGACTGCTTCATTTGTCCCTACATATCAAAGAATCTGGAAAGATGACAGCATGAGAAACTATGCCTTCCCAACCGTCTGTCAGGATAAAAACCAGACTTGGGCTAGCTATGGGCACGTCACTGCACTGCTAAGACTTCACCTCTGTGGTCCAGTGAGATGGCTCCACAGGAGAGGCAGGCACATACATACAAATGAATTAAAATTTTATAAATAAAAAGACTCACCCCTGAAGTCCAAAAAAACAAACAAACAAAAAAACACATTCCCAATGTCCTATGCTGGATTTGTTTAACAGTAATAAACAGCTTAGAATGAGATACGTTCAGTTGCACTGGGACCTAAGACTCAGAGGCCCGTTTATGAAAAATTTTCTGATTGTGCTTTCTTAGTCTGTGACAATCACATGCGGCTAAGATGGTTTTGTCACTATAAAAATCAAGAGCACAGTACTGGTGCCCTGCATCCTCACTCACGGAGGAAAGGCATGTGGTCACTATCATCTTCCTGTGACAAATGACCGTTCACCGAAAACTGCACCAGGCCCACCCTGTGCCCACACGTTCCTGCACTTCTGAGTCCTGGACAGGCAGTTTCGCAGTTTAGTCTATCACCAGAATCTAACATGCCCTCAAGTGGCAATGAAATGAAATTACAACCTACCTTCAAGAACTATACTCAAGACAAAAAGTACCTGTCCCAACGATGTGTAAGGTGGGAAAGGAGATAAACAGCAGCCCAGAACAGCAGAGGACTCTGTAACACTGGACAGTTATCTAACAAGCGGGTGCAACAGTCAATTCAGTTACTTTTGAGAGATACAAGTTAATTTCCTCATCTCATTTACTCACTAGTCAATCTGCTGACAAAGTGATTAACCAGGTCCAGGGTGTACATTTCCAGATGTGGGAATCTTGGAGAAAAGTCCAAAAACATAAAGCACAGAAAAGCACAGGTGAGAGGGCCAACAAGACGGCTCAGTGGGGAAAAAGCACCGCCATGTAAACCTGCTGTCCTGAGGTCAATCCCAGGAACCCACCTAAGCCACAAAACTGTCCTCTGACCTCCATACACTCACTGTGTGTATGGACGCACAGGCGTGCACGCATGTGTGCACGTACGCCACACACACACACACACACACACACACACACACACACACACACGCTTTTTAAGGAACTATTAGGAAAGAACAATGGAGTTGTATTTATTTATTGAGAAGAAGTAAATACAACTTTAAATGCTTTCATGAGTCACAATGGGGTCCACATAAATCATCATTCCTTTCTATTAAGCACACAGGCCTGCCTGCCTTCTGTTGGAGTAAGAGATGCAAGAAGCAGACTGGCCAGGTGGTGGCACATGCCTTTAATCCCATCAGAAGCAGGAGGATCTCTGTGAGTTCGAGGCTAGCCTGGTCTACAGAGCAAGTGCCAGGGCAGCCAGGGCTACAGAGAAACTCTGTCTCAAAGAACCAAAAGAAAGAAAGAAACAGACTGAAGCAAGAAATGATTATGGTAAGTGTTTAAGGACCACTGTGACTAACCTAGAGAATAGCCTGTTTTCTCTAACAATACCTAGCCTTGATAACACGACAATGGCAAGTATCTAAAGCATCATCCCAAAATGAAGTCACAGAGAGCTTTAGTGTCATTCTCTAGTAAATGTTGTCACAGTTTTCACCCATTCAGAGATCTTTAAAAACACAGTAAAGTTAAAAACTAAAAAGCTTTGGCCATCCATATCCAGGTTGGGGCTGGGGTCAGAGAACCTGCCTGCCGTCAAGCAGGTTGGGTTCTGGACAGAAATGGGAACAACCAACAGGGAGCCTAGGGCTAAGACAAAAGGGGACAGCTGTATGTAAAGAGGGGCAAAGGAGACAAAGCTCAGCGGCCAAGCAGGAAAGCAGCAAGGTCAGAGAAGCTGAGCAGCAGCAGAACGGAAGGTCCCTTCCAGGAGAGGACTGCTGAGCCTGGTGTCTTCTTCTCATGTCCTGGCATCAGGCGGAGGGTTACACGGTCTGCAAACGGAAGCAGACAACTGCACACTTGCTCACTCAGGGGGGCCCCAGGACAGGGCAACATCTGTCCATCTACCCCTCCTCGCCTAGCACCCTCAACAGAGCTCGAGGCCGGTGTTTCACTCAAGTCTTGGGAACAACAAAACGAACTGTCAAGAAAGATCCAAACACACTAAGTTTCTGAGGGCAGGAGAACAAAAACGTCACTTCATCACAGATTGAGCAGCACCAAATCAGTCAGCGTGAATACTGACTTCCCAGTGGCCATGCCCTCAGCAAGGCAAACTTGTGATGCTATGGAGAAGAGGAAACCACACAGAGCCGCTGGGAATTGAGCAGCTGTTTGTACATTACTCCAATTAAGCCAGGAAAACCACATGACAGCCACATCATTCCTACAAGGAACACATTTTAATATTGATCAATATCAAATGCAGCCTATCTACTCACTCTTTCGGGGGTGGGGGAGGCAGTTCTTGAGAAAAGGCCACACTATAGAGACCAGGCTGGACTAAAAGTCACAATCCTTTTGCCTCAGCATCAAAAGTGCTGGGATTACAGGCATGTACCACCCCACCTTGCTTACCTGGCCTGTTTCAAATGTGACATTTAGGACATTATGTACACCAAAAGCTCTTAGAAAGTATAAAAATTTAAGTTCAGTATCAAATAAGCCCAGAAATCTAAAAAGCCCCTCAAAGGTCAAGGCTCAAAAGGATCAGTATGATTTAATAATAATTTTCAAAGTACTCTCTTTTGAAGCCCACGTGTAATAAGAACAAGTTAGTCAGCACACACTCACTCATTCACTATACTTAGTACTGATTAGTGCAACTGGCATTTAACTGTTCCTCCTAGGAAACCCTTACTGATAAGTGTTAGACCACACAGAAGTAACATCTTGGCCATGTTTTTATCAGCCAGGCATGCTGGCTCACACCTGTGACACCAGCACACAGGAGACTGAAGCAGAAGGATGACCACGAGTTTGAAGCCAGCCTGGGTTGGGCTACAGAGTTAAAAGTCTGTCCAGCCCACACTCCAGAAAGCCCTTCATCTCACACGTAAACAAGAAATAGCAAAGCCGTGTTAACTAGTGCCAGGGTTTACAAAACGTCCTTATAACCCACTACACAAATATCAGCATGTGACCTCCTTTGTACTGGGGCACCTGGAGGCACAGATCCCGAGGACTCTACCACAGATTTAAAGCACCAAAGACAGCCAGGCCCAGGAAACGTCTCTCTACGTTAACACTAACATTTCACCATGGAAAGAACAGTCATTTTTGAACTGCACCTAAAACACTGGCTGGACACCAATAATAAATTCTACAACCTACTTCACAGAAATACTAAAATAAAGTCAAGTTGTTTCTATGTGTTTTTTATGAATTCTAAGCATCTGGTCTCTAATTCAGCTTAGCTGTGTGTATTAAGTTTTATCATTTTTCTCTTCTGGAAAACACTGGTTATTTCTAGTCATCTTCTTAATATATAAAGTCATCTTAGACATGCAAAATTGAACAAATCCATACACTGAAATCATGCTGCATATAACACCGTCAGGCAGCATGAGCAGAAAGGAGATATCTTCTTACAAGAACTTCCTGAAACATGGAGACTTGGATCCGTGCAGCAACATACCAGCGTGAGCTCCGGGTCCTGCAGCCAGAGGGGCAGCTCTGCCAGCTGGCTCATGGCCTGGAACAGTGTGGCCCTCAGCGCGCAGTAATTATCACCACGTACTCGCCTTATAGATGTGAATTTCTGAGAAACTTCCTCATAGCCCTTGGGAGAAAACATCAAAGAGTTCAGATGATAGTTACTGGCTTGAGAGAGCAAGACAAGTTCCATCCCTACAGAAAAAAAATGGCCCTAAATCACTGGGAAGTGGGAAACAAGAACAGCTCAGTCTTTCTCGACTATAATTCCATTTATTTTAAAATAATGATGCTGTATGAAATATCAGCATCTCTCAATCTTCCTAATGCTGCAACCCTTTAGTCCAGTTCCTCATGTTGTGGTGACCGGCACAACCATAAAATTATTTTGTTGCTACTTCCTAACTGCAAATTTTGCTACTTTTATGAATCATAATGTAAATATCTGATATGCGACCCCCAAAGGGGTTGCGACCCACAGATTGAGAACCACTGATCTATAACAATTGCAACAGATCTGACATATAAAATAATTATCCAGCACTAGCCACCCTCAAAGCCCTTTCCTAATGAACTGAGGGAGCACTCGCCGCCACTCACTGGTGACATTCACTAAGGTTTAATCTGTAGTTAATTAATCTCAAATGCTTTAATAAAGAGAACAGGAAAAGGAGGGGAAACATGCAGTATCTCTATCTCCAGATTTAAAAATATACAAAATCTCGAGTTTCCAGTGTGTGTGTGTATGTGTGTGTGTGTGTGTGTGTGTGTACATACAGGCATATGTCACTTAGCGATGATAATACATTCTGAGACTAAGTCACTAGGCAATGTCATCACTGTGGACACATCAGAGTGCACTTGCACAAACCTACCTGTGTGTCCTACTATACACTTGGGCTAGATAAGCTCTTACTGAGTATTAGCTGGGGAACTGTGCTAACAAGCCACCGTGAAAAAGAGATTCTATCAAGTGTGAGACAACAACACAGTCAAGAGACACAGTGACCATGAGATGTATAAAGTGGCTGCTGGCAGAATATGGCACACTGTTCTCCACAGAAGAGTGAAGGGGTCAGCTAACAAGGGCTGTGACAGCGTCACTGCAGTAATGACACAACCCGACACACCCCAGCTACACCATCGGGTGATCACAAAGTCTCAGCCCTTGGACTCTGACAGGTCCATAGCTAGATGTGGAGTCTATTATTTCATTATATATATGATATCTATATCATATCATTATAAAGAGGAATCCAACTCCTTAAAAAGTTAATTTAGATTTATAAACACTTCCAAGAGAATATCCGAAACTAAACACAGGTAACTAGGCAAGGAAAGACTAACATAAAATCAAGAAAGAAGTTAACAGGCAGTGACGACAGCCAGCTTCCACCACAGCTCTCAGACCTGCGCCTCTAAATGGTGCTTTGATCTCATTACTGACTGGTCCCATCTTTCCCTGAAACCAATCCCAGAGAGGAATGATTTTTCCCATAAGTTCTAAAACATGGCAGACATTGGTAACCTGATTATCTTCAGTATTGGACTTTAATGTGCCAATTGATAAAACAGAGCTTTGGAAGAGGCTGAGGCAACAGAATAAAATTACTAAGTCAGTGAGGCATTTCTGGGGCAGGTGAGAAAAATAAGACACATGGTTCCACTCAGCTTTCTGGGTGGGAAGCTGGAACCCCTGGGTAGCTGATAGCATGGTCAGCAGAAGGCCTCTGAAGGGTAAGTCTTTCACTCTTAGCAGGTATTTTGATCCAGGGTATTTTGTGACCGAGTTCACATATAAGGGCCTAGGATACAAATTTACAAGAATTAGGGCTGAGGCTGTCATTTTCTCTCAGATTTCCAAGGGGCAAAAGGCATTTGGGGACCTAAGGTGAACCCTATAAGACGAATAATATTTTCTTAAAGAAAAAAAAAATAAACAAAAAACAAACAAACAAAAAATGCACAAGCTCTGAGGGAAACTAATTAAATTTTGAAAAATTTAAAATCCTAAACAAAAAAATTATAGGCTATTTTTCTACCAAATATGATTCTATCAAATATGGGATGGAGAAATAGCTCAGTGGTTAAGAGCACTGGCTGCTCTTCCAGAGAACCTGGGTTCAATTCTAAGCACCCACATGGCAGCCCACAATCATCACTAACTCCAGTCCCAGGAGAGCCAATGTACTCTCTGGCCTCTGAAGACACTGTACACATGTAGTGTAGACATACATGGCAGCAAAACAGACCATATACATAAGAAATAAATAATAAAAACAAAAATATTGGTCAGTATTTCTAGAACACAAGAAATATATTCAAAATGTAAATAATCCAAGAAAAAAAGTACTTAGAACCTTAAGTGCTAGGTGGAAGTCTGACTCTGCCAGTTCTCTAGCTCAAGAGTGTCCAACAGTAGCACTTTCACATATTTACCCTCTGATTAGGAATACTGGATGGGAATCATTCTGTAAGGAGAGGCCACAGCATGCTGCAGCTCTACTATCATCCCACAGTCTTGGAGACTATTTAGTGTTGCCAGTATATGCAACGGAACTAAGTGAAGGGAGCTCCTGGCACACCTTAAATAAGGGAAGTGGTTCAAGATCTCTCTGCATAGAGTACTGCAACATGAATCTTCAAAGGTCTTATTAATAAAAACAAACCCGGAGCCAGGTGTTGCGGTGAAGGCTAAATGATCAGAGAAACAGAACAAGCCACAGCTAACCTCACCTTGCCAATTCCTCAGCTGATCCTGTTTCCTCAGACTGGAAGCCTCTCAGTCCTCATCCAAATGTATCTCAGATGAACTGCTGCTCAAAAGCCTGAAAGCTTAACCAGTTTCTAGTTCCTGGTCCTCATGCCTTATATACCTTTCTTCTTTCTGCCATCACTTCCTGGGATTAAAGGCATGTGTCACCATGCCTGGCTGTTTCCAGTGTGGCCTTGAACTCACAGAGATCCAGACAGATCTCTGCCTCTAGAATGTTAGGATTAAAGGTGTGTGTGCCACCATTTTCTGGCCTCTATGTCTGTCTAGTGGCTGTTCTGTTCTTTGACCCCAGATAAGTTTATTATGGTGCACAATATATTGGGGGACACAATATCACCACAGAGTACAGGAGAATTTATACCCTAGGATTTAGACATCATGTGTCCAAACACAGGAGGTGTAGAATCACCCTGACTATCCTTGAGGCTTTTACAACACCAGGTTAAGGAGGGCATTCCCAAATTTCAGAAAAGAGAGCCATCAATTGCTGACTCAATTCTCAACAACACAGCTATGTGTTCTTCAAAGAAGCTAAGTTACTGAAGAACTGATGTTGCTACTATATTAATACTGTGACTTCAAACAAAGTCCTTATCTTTGCAGTCTGTTTCCTCATCTCTAAAATTAGAACTCCAATATTTACAGCATTGTCTTATTATAGCAGTTGTCTTAACCAATGTCTAAAAACATAATATGATGATATGTAACTTATGACAGATGGTGTGAAGACTCAAATAGGTGCACGCTGGCTGTACCTTTTTCATACATGTGGCTTTCTGAGTATTTCCCCTCCATTCTTTTTTGCAGTAGTCCATAATATCCATTTCAGGAGCCACACTTAGCCTGGGTTCTGCTGAAGAATCAAAATGGCAACAATAAACAAAACAAGTCATGAACCAAAGAGTAATGGAAATAAAGGTACTGCTTTACCTGGGGTAGAGGGGAATCCACTCTTTACTCCTTACTTTCTCTATTTTAAAATTTCCTGAATCCTACTACCGCCCTTGCCTCTAGTTCAGGCCACCACTATGCCACCTCCAGAGTGGTCTCTCAATGGGTCTCCCTTGTCACCACTTTCCAGATCATTCTCCACACAGCAGTTAGTCAGGCTGCTCATTTAAATCCTGAGTCAGGTGGCAGCCCTTCTCCCTATGCTCAGACGGCTGCAGGAGCCTCCTAGATCACACTCATCTGACCCACGGTTATCAATGAACACTTTTATAATCAGAAGTAAGCAGATGAACCATGAGAAAAAACTTCCACCATCTGTGATTTCACATCTATTAGGCAGAGATAATACCGAACAAAAATTATATTTGTATTTACCTAAAAGACTACAGTTTGTTAGTAAGTCAAAAAGTAACAGAGCTCTCGCTGTTGGCTAATCCACAGACTTCCTTTGATGTCCCCCAAAATTAGTATACCTCAGGATCAAACAAATGTTACCAGGTTTTTTTTTTTTAATGCCTTTAGATGCTCTTCTCCCCACAACATCCTTCTCGTGTGTGTGTGTGTGTGTGTGTGTGTGTGTGTGTGTGTGTGTGTGTGTGTGTGTGTGTGTACACTGATGAATAAACCTAGGGCCTTAAGTAAGATTTCCTTGATTTAATGGATGAGGTTTGATTTCTTGATATATACCTATGACTATGTGCATGTATGTATATGACACTTGGTTATTTCAAAAGGGAAACAGGCACATTCTTGGGTTCATCTTGGCTTCTTTCTTAGACTATAAAGGATATAGATATTAACAACTGTTTTAGGAGATGAACCTAGAAATACTTCAGAACCCAGAGAGCCCACATATCTTGTACGTGAAATAACTGTTTCATTCAACTCAACACACATTCCCTGAAGCTCTGATGTGTCAAGCACTGTGCCATTACTGGCAACGTAAAGATAACGAAGACACAGCTCCTGACCTGAATGGACTTCTCCAGGAGGAGCAGAGACCACAAGCACTTACAAGCCAGTGGACAGCGGAAGCCAGAATGACAGAGGAGCAGCAATTTGTTTTCTAAGTATATTATAAAAACTGTCTATCAAAAAACAAAAACAAAAAACTCTGATTGTTCATCATTTCATAAAGAAAAATCAACCTTTTACAAAAGGGGGAAATAATCCATGCACAGACAACACAGACATATTTCTGCATGGGTACATCAGGGCTCACCTAGAAGGGAAAGAGTCACAGTATCACTGTTGCACAACCCACCCTTAAATAAAGACCTTTCTTCTTTGAAATTCAGAAATAATTGTAAGAGGCTGGTCAGAATAAGGAAGTACTCCCATATCTGCCTTTCTACTCTCCTCCCCACAAACAGGAAGAACTGCTAACAGGCGGTCGGGACCCTTTCTGGGCTCTGAGTTCTTCCCAAACAGGGGTGTGAGCCTGTGGAGAAAGCACTGTACTAGCAGAGGAAGGGCTTCCAGACAGGAAGACTCCCTTCCTGTCTTCCTCTCTGCTGTCCTCACTCCTGACCCCTGGGCAGGGTAGGGGAATCCTACCACCTCAGATTACAGGGTAGAGTTGTCCCAGCGGTCTTCTAAAGGCAAGAGGTCAAGCCAGAAGGCTAGTCCTGTCCTGAATGAGAGGTCTGTATGAGGTGGGAGGCTTGGGGAAATGAAGAACTTACACAGCTACAGCATAATGTTACCTGAATTCCACTGGGCTACTGTCTCTGGGAGGACACCAGCCATCCCCACATACTGACTAGACTAGGAGATGGAGGCACAGGATGACCTCATCAGCTCACTGAATTACAATACCCTCCTCCTAACTGTAAATTACACAGGCTCCCACTGCTGCTTCCAGGAAGAAGACCATTTTTATTACCAAAACCAAAAATTAAATAAGGGAAGTAAAAAACCCAAAGTGGTAAGGTTTGGACCTTATTCATCACACCCCAAAGGGTAAGAAACAAAACTGGGGCTCCTCCAGGAAGCTGGGACTCTGAGCAGACAGACTAGGACTGGAATCTCAAAATCCTTCTGCAATAGGTCTGGTAGAAAACAGCCTGGGTTTTAGGAGCATACAGCTTCTATCACAACTATTCAGCTCGCATGAAAGCTACCAAAGACCAACGTAAACTTACAAGGTCCAATAGATCTTTATTTACAAGGCCGGATAGGAGGTCAAGGCCTGGGAAGCCTTTACGGAGCTAAGTTAGACGGAATGTCTTTTCACCAACCAAGAGAACCAGAGCCTCTCAGTCTTGCTCTGGGCTCTGTGGTGGAGGAGGCGGTGCTGCTACAGGACACTTAGGAAGAGCAGGAACGCAGCAGGGCTGAGATATCGGGAGCATTGTCAGACTGAAGCTGCACGTCACAAGACTCACTAAAAAGCTTGGACGCCTGTGTGGGGACAGAGCTGGACAGAAGAGACTCACAACAAAGCCTAGAAAGTGGAAGAGAAGAGCAGGTTCTACAGCATCAGCAAGCAATGGGTGAACACAGAAGAGCATGGTGCTCGAACAGCATTCTGTGTCCTGAGTGATCTGGAACAACAGAGCCATGGAGAATGAGCATCCTATGAAGTTCTAGGGAGGACCACTACAAAACATCCCTGCTACATGTTGGAATGAGTTGACCAGCTCTGGAGGAAGACTCAGAAAACATCAAAACTTGATGTATCCTAATTACAATGCTTTTGTTAGCCATAAGTGAAATAGAAGCCAGTTCTCAAAAAAAGTAGAACATGTGAATTACACAAGCAGTGAGAAAGATAGTAACATTCAAACACACTCTATCAAGATCTCCACTCAGCCTCTGCATAGGCCTATCTGCAATGGAAGGACACATTTCACTTGTACCCCTGCTGGGAAGATCACCACAGGCCAGGGAGCCAGGAGGAGCACCAAGTCCACACCAGGAGCACTGGCGGGAGTGAGAGCAAGCCCAAGGGAGCAGCACAGACTACGTACAGTCACAAAATGACGGGTGCTCTCAAGCACATGGCCATTTTGCTGCAGTCAACCACAGCCACATGGCTTTCTTCAGACAAGGATATGTGGATAGCTAATTTCTCAAAACATCTTGCAATTGAAAATGAGAACTGTGTTCACATCCAAACTGTTCTAAGAATGTAAAGAAATAAACTGAGAGAAGGCAGTCAACAGAGGCAAGGAAAAGTCTGCCCTAAATCTACTTCAGCAAAGTGAGTAATTCATAGAGAAAAGACTGTATGCATTAGAGGACTTCCTAGGAAATACATGCCGCATTACATGAAAGCGGATATACTAATCCAACTGGATTTTCTATAAACAAAAAAGGTCTACAAACAAAACAATTCCAAACATACCTGATATCCCTCTTTCATGTATTAGCAATTCTTTCTCCTTTTCTATTTCATCTGCAGCACGGTACATGTCCTCCTCGCTGAAATCACACCAAAGTAGATATTTTCAAACTCTTGTTCACTGACATTTCCCAATGTGTGATAATATATAGCTGCTTATGAAATGCTTATGACACAGAAATTTAACTGTTTTCATATACAGGATGCCACAGTAATAAAATATGGGTCCTAGGATGCTCATGTGTCTATCTTAACACTTTTCCACTTCAGAACTGCTTCCTTTAAATGAGACCATTCATAGATCACATGACTCCAATGCCATTTAAATAAAATCGACTAGCATGCATCTTAATCAGTGACACTCCTGAAATGACTCCACCAAGTTCCAAGAACAGAGACAGTGCTAATAAAAGCATTTACACAGGAATGTCAACTTTTGTAATGTTACAAGCAATTCTGACAGCAGCTACTCTAAAAACATGCAAATAGAGAATCAATTATTCCAGGCTCCCTTAGCTAAAACTCCTCCAGGCTTCACCTGTTCCCTAAACAGCAACCAACCAACCCCCCAGATGCTGCTGTGCCCCCACAAGCTTCAATGGCTACCACTAATGACAACTTCTTTAAGAATATAATCACTACCAGTGAACTACTAAGTATTAGGAAGCAGGGGGGGGGGGGAATTCAGGACAAAGATAATGAATAGGGCTCCCACTTTGAAAATGCCTCCCTTTCCTTGAATATTTAGAGGCTTGGCTAGAGCTGCCCAGTGTGTTCCAGCTTCAGTAATAATCCCAGCACCTCGAAAATACTATTAACCCCCCAAATAACAATAAAGAGAACAGAACACAACTACCTTTGCTGAAAGCAAAAGACGTGTTGGGAAAGAACAGTAGGAAGCAGAGGGGCGAATGGTGCAGGCAGGGAAGCCCAAGGCTGCTGGAGGGCAGCTAGGCAAGGCAAGCTAGTAAGCCAGGAGGAAGTCCCAGGCTCGGGAACTAGAAGAAGCAAGTCCATCTGAAGAAATAGCAACGCACTGAGCTTAAAAATCAGGAGACTCCACATAAGGAGTGTGCAGACCTCCAACTCTCAGTATCTCCCATGACAGTGCCCCATGCTCACAGCAAACTGGGGAGAGAGGAGCTTCAAACACAATGGAGACCAGGAAGGAAGAGGTGCCAGGCTCAGACAGAAGGAACCAAGTGAACGAGTGCAGTGCTTCTGCTTCTAATCTCTATCCGTGGACATGGCCTGGCAGACAGAGCTGGGAGACAAACAGCGGATCAGGAGAGACAGATGAAGAAGGGTGCTAGAGATAGACTGCAGTGAGAATCTAACAAGCACCTTATGAAATCATCCAGTGTTTCCCAACTGTGAGAGAACCAATGTCTAAATCTGCACCATGCAGATGTGGTGGTACATGCTTATAATCCCAGTACTCAAGAAGCTATGGCAGGAGATCTTGATGTCAAGGTGTGCCTGGAGTATGGAAAGACCTTGTCATTCATATAAACGAATACTGATCTATATGAATTATATATGTGTGAAATATATACAAAGTACATATCTGCCACTTCCCTAAAGCATGGTTTTGATTATTCCCCTAGGTACTACCCAGAATTCAGTCCAAAAACAGCCACAACTGCTCTGTACTTTCACATCTGTGAGTTCCTACAGGTGTTCTCTCATCCCAACAGGTTCAGAATCCTGATCTGTCTCTTTCCTATGACATCCTGACACATTCTGTATGGGCCCACCCTCTACTGAGAGCAACAGATGCTATGGGAACCCAAGTCAGACTGGCAGAGTTTAGCTACCTTTTACCCCAGCTCTTATTACCTCTAAGTACAGCAGTTACTAGAGTATTTACTTCATAGGACTGTGGTTAAGAAAGACATACTTAAAATAATGAGTATTCAAAAAATACTTAGCTACTATTAATTTTCATATACCCACTGATACAGAGAGTCCTAATAAACAATTTGCCCAGTGATGGTTTCTCAGGCTTGTTTCCCTAGTGTGTATGTATGTATATGTGTTAGCAGTGTGATGGTAAGAGAGCAAGGATCATATGCTCCAGTGACATTTCAAGCAAAAGACATGAGATCACCCACAGAGCTTGTGCCAAAGTTAAAAGCAAACAGATGCGTGGGAACAACAGATCAAAGGCCAAAAATAAAATATGACCACATGCTTTCATTCTTCTCTCAAATTTAATAACATCTTTCTGTCAAACCCACTATTATACCTATTAGAGAAATTCTGATTCTCTAAAACAGTCATTGAAACAAATCACTTTCTTAATATATTTAAATTCTCAGAAGCTGTCTTTGGACAACACTTCCCCAATCTTGCCCTCAGCTTTCTCAGCTTCAATGAGAAGGCTGGTAAGATCTGTATGGTCTGCGGTTCCTCTTCCAGCTAAGTTCTAATCGCCTATCATATATTTGCATTTCAGGCAAATTCTGTGGCTAGCCTGCATGAACACTTGGCTCCCCTCTGGTCCTCTGTTCTTAACTTACAAAATAACCAAAACCATAATCACAACCCCAGTGCCCAGAGGAGGCAATACAAATACAAATTCCAAGCTGGGCAGTGGTGGCACACGCCTTTAATCCCAGCACTCAAGAGGCAGAGGCAGGCGATCTCTGTGAGTTTGAGGCCAGCCTGGGCTACAGAGCGAGTTACAGGACAGGCTCCAAAAGCTACACACAGAAACCCTGTCTCAAAACAAAACAGAACAGAACAGAACAAAACAAAACAAAACAAAACCCTCCTATGAGGGCCAACAGGAGAAGAACTAAAGGAAACAGAGCAGAGCAAACAGGAGCATTCCCGGGATGGGGGGCAGAAAAAGGCAGAGGTTCAGGACACAGTCCTCACAAGAGGAGCGGGGCAGAAGCTGCTGACCAGCCCACAGCATCTACAAACTACTTTCACCCAGTTCACCCAGATCCTTGCACCAGCATATGCTAACTTCCTTGGCCACCAAAATCGAGCTGTTATGTGAGCCTTTAGAAATGATCCCAAAGCTGTGTTTCCTTGGAAACCAGGTAAGTGTCAATTTTAAGGAATGAAGATCGACACAGTCAGAAAGGAAAGCATGTGACAACCAGGAGGAACCACCTAAGGGTGATCAGGAAGAAACAGCACTTGCCTAGAGTACCCCAGTCTCTGGAGCTCACTCCCTACAACAGTAAATAATAAAATAAAACGACTCCATTTTATTATCTGTCTTGGGGCTGGAGCTCAGGGGCTTTTTATCCCCAGAACTAGAACAAAACCAGACCATAGTCTTGATGTTTTAAGAGTCAAAATATGACACGGAAAACAACTACAAAAGGCAACTGTATTTAAAGCTGAGAATGTGAAGCAGGTAGAGGTCTGGTTTTGTTTTGTTTTGTTTTTCTTTTATGGGAAGGGAAGACAATGAAACAATGCAAGGAAAAGGGGTATCATTAAGATAAAGTCACCAATGCTGACAGCTCTAAAAGGATGGCAACTTTTACTGGTAAAGATGTGTCCACTCTGGCCAAGAACAAAGGCCACAAACCCCACAGGTTCAGACCATCACCACAGCCAAAGCTTCTCTCCTATAAACCATGACAGCTATAAAATAGTAAAGAGAAACATGACTCAATGTCTAGACATGCTAGTTAATGTTTAAACTGGACAGTTACATTTAAAACCAAAATGATAATAATTCCTAACCAGAAATTCCCTAGTTTAGCACCATGGCATTATTTGAAAGGATCCATTAAATCAAGTTCCATTAAATACTATTTACCCATTTTCTCATGAGCTAAACTATTTTATTCTGAAAGCAACATGTCAAATTGAGTAAGCTCCAGTGCATACTAAATTATAACTAGTACCTATTACCCTGCTTAGAGATTTCCATGTCAACAAATTTTAAAGGGGTGTGTGTGTGTGTGTGTGTGTGTGTGTGTGATGGGAGGGGGTTGAAACAGGGTCTCAGGCAGATGAACCGGCTTTGAACTCCTGAGCCCCCTATACCTCCACCTTCAGAGTACTGACTGGCATTACAGGAATGGACCATTAAATGCAGATAAGTCTTGCTTGTAAATGCTCACTAGTACAGACAATATTATATTATTTCCAAGAAAATAGCAAATTAAAGGCAGAGCTCAGTGAAGCAGATTTCTGTGAAACCATAGTTTCAATTTCTAATTCAAGACATGAAATGAAAAATCAATTCTAATTTATATACACAACTTACAAGACAATATTTTTTGTTTTAAAAAGATGTACTATAAAATAAATGTTTTCCTTTATCAGAAAAAAAATGTATTTATTTTGATTTTGCTATTTTATGTGTATGAATGTTTCCCTGAATGCGTGTCTGTATGCCATGTGTGTGCCTGGTGCCTGAGGCCAAAAGAGAGTACTGGATGCCCTGACACTGGAGTTTCAGATAGTTGTGAGCCACACTGTGTGGATGGTGGGAACCTAAACCAAGCCCTTTACAAAAGCAGCAAGTACTCTTAACCACTAGCCATTTTTCCAGCCTCCAAAATAGTATCTTCGTCAATATGTGAGTGTTTGACCGAGGCCCCTTAGTTATCTGAGAAAAGAGCAGAGTATGTCATTCTGTTTAGGTCTGAACTGGAGCCCTGCCGTTCACACTTAACTAATGGCTCAAGCAGTATTGGTGAGACACAGTCAGCCAGTGTGACACCACCATGTCTTCCCACACAGACACAGGAAAAGTAGAGACCACTCAGCCTAGCCTTTTCCCCTGTTCAGTGACTGCAGAAAGGGGTAAACAAGCAGCCAATGCAGGAAAGTCCCAGCACCTGGGCCAAAAGTCCACCCGCTCTGCAAGCGGACTTCCCACGTCCAGCTCAGGCTGCTCCATGTGACTTCCAGAAGTGCGTAAGGACAATATAGCCGCCTTCAACAATGAGGTTGGGAGACATCCTAGATGATTCCTGACGTAGGTTCTTCCTCAGGTGAGGGAAGGAGAGGGGTCTACTACTACCCCACCACTCCACCTATTCTCAGCCTGCTCCCTGTGAACTAGACTGGGCAAGGGCAGAAAACACATACCATAACAGTAGGCGTGGCAATCCCTGAAAACGGCTTAATACTTACAGGTCAGGGAATGCTCCCAGACCTTTTAAGAATCCATACTTTAGCATGGAAACACAAGTTTGCCCTCAATTTCATAGCGCTTCACAGACTACTTGGTACACCTCCACGCATAGCCCGCCCACCGTGAATCCCACATTCAACACCAGTTCCATCCTCAAGTAGAATGAGAGGGTGCATGGGGTGGTCTGTGAATTTCCCTAACCACTTCTGGTTTGGTCACATCCCTGAAAAAGACAGTGTGGTATAACTGTCTAAGGGGTAGTCAACAGATGGAGCAGAGATCAAGCATGAAGGGACGGGGGATGAGCAGAAGACAGAGCAAAGGAGAACTGTAACGCGAGCAGCCAGGGAGCTTACGGAAAGTCAGTTCATCTGGTCTTCAAAAGGGAGCCCAAGTTTTCCTGCCAGCCATCCTTGAGGCCTAGGCAGCAAGCGGCGTACACATGTGGTTTATGTGTCCCTCTTCCCCAGTCTCTCCCTTGTGAAGTGCCATGTGAGCTTACCAGACAGAATCAGAGCAGCCTCTGCCACTACAGCCATCCATCAGACCCTCAGAGTCACATCCCAAACATGGAATTCAGCTGCAGGAGATTGGCTATTATTTGCTGTCATAATTAATTTCCCCTCAAATGTAGTAAAAAATGACTCCATACAACATCTCAAATCGTGACTAGTCTTACTATGTTCCCTATTTTAAGGTGCAAATATTTTCAATGATTCCAAGTGGAAAGAAAGATCTGACCCGTATGGTCCAAAACAGATTTTTAAAGCACATTCTTAACAATATTAATTTAAATTTACACCCAAACTATTAAGCTGCATATATCACATATGCATCTATTATACTGTGAACCATGTAATGTTTCTATGATGCATGACCCTAAGCCTCACAAAGAAAAATAGCCCAATTAACTATTCATATAATGCTGATTCAGAAAGATAAAATATGCTAGTGGTGTGATGTTGAAATAGCAACATTAAGTTATACTAGCGCCATTTCCCCACCTGATAAAGAGTCAAAGAAGAATGGGATAATTAAGGCAACACAGACAGTGAGAGAGAAAGAAATTAAGCTACTAAAGCCACCAACTACAAACAGGGGGGTGGTAAAGTTTGCTGTCTTTATAAATCAGGCCTCTGTCCAGTGTTGCTAAGGAGGTCAGGAAGACCCGGGTTTGGGGCCCGGGCAGCGTGCTCAACCAAGCATCAAGAAACTTGGTCTTGAAATCCCCTACCTGTGTCTTCCTTAACAAGCTGTGTCTGCAGAACCTGCAACCTATTTCCTCAGAAAACCTACCAAACGACTATGCGTCCTTCTGGGAATGTGGTTCTGGCCTCAAAAGTTCAGCTATCTTTCAAGCCCTGTGGAACTGCTAGGGCAAGGCTGAGCTGCAGGACTTAACAGGCCGGGCACGCAGGGAAGGGCTCAGGACAGGAGGAAGGTGGGCAGGAGGAGCAGTTAGGAAGCATCTTGGGCCCAGAGGAAGAGCAGAGGCAAGAGACATCCTAGGTTTCTAACCTATGCAGTCTCAATTTGGCAGCCATAGATTAGACCAACTCACACACGGACCTGTCTATGGAATTCAACATAAAGAAAAATCAGGACATTTCAAGCAAAAGCCAGAATACCTAGATTCATCAACTACAGAAGACCCAGTGACTACGCCTGGAGCTCAGAGCATGCTGACCCAAATAAAGAGCTAAAAGCTCTCCAAGTCCCAAAGCTAACTGCCAATGTCACTGACTCTTAAATTGCCAGCCTAGCTCCGGGAGAAAGTTAAGGCCTCCTAGCCTAAATCTTTCCTCAGTAACCGTTAGCTCATTACACGAATAATTACCATCGCAAAAGGGTGCTCAATAAATAAAAGAGATCAAAGCCCACCACAGTGCACTAGGCAAATGAGCTATTATATCACATCTTCATTAACCAGGCTTCAAAAGACCCCTTTTCAGGAGATTACAAGAGCCCTAAAGGTCCATTTAGACACACCTTACGATTTAAATTTCAGGTCAATAAGAGAATTAGTTTGAGGCTGGAGAGATGGCTCAGTGGTTCGGTTCCCAGCACTTACATACACGGTGGCTGTCAACCATGTGTAACTCCAGTCCCTGGGGTTCAACACTCTCCTCTGACCTCCTCATGCACCAGGCACAGACACACATGCAGGCAAAACCCTCCTACATATAAATCAATCAAAAAGAAAACAATTTTTTAAAAGAAGAAGAAGATTAAGTCTGGCCGAGCTTTTTAAATATGTCCAAAGGCATATGTGACCGTGCCACGAACTCTGAAGTGTAGACACAACTCTAGACCAAGCAAAATGCAAACGCTTCTGACTTAGGCCAGTAAGGAACTGCTCTGAAACCGCACTGATTGTGTGTGTGTGTGTGTGTGTGTGTGTGTGTGTGTGTGTGTGTGTGTGTGTGTGTGTGTGTGTAAAAGCAGTGGGTGGGCGGAAGGGACACCCCGCCAGGCTCTGACAGGGTAAAACTGAGAGGGCTAGCCTGTGGCCAAGGTCTGTCCAACAGGTGCGACACTCTTCAAGTGGTGACTAGTCTTCCCGGGGCAGAGACGTGGCGAGGGCAGCCCTGCGGCCGTGCCAGGGGCGACCTCGCTTCCTCCGAGCCGGGTCGGGGGATGGGGGGGAAAGAGCTCCGGGGAGTGAGCGGGTCACGAAACCGGACTCATCTCTTCCCCAAACTCCCCGAGCTGTGGCTCACTTTAGGGACGGGCCAGCTGTCAAAGCGGGAGCGGGGCGGCCCGGGTGAGCCAGCTGGGGACAGGCTCGGGGCTCGGGACTCCGGACGCCTCCTCCTCCTCCTCCTCCTCCTCGGTCCAGCTCGCCTCCTCGGGCTCGCCCGCAGCCGAGGGCGCCCAAGCCCCCCACGGCGGCCCCGCGTCCACGCCCGCCCCGCTCACTCACTGCTCGGCCGGGCACCGCATCGCGGCCCGGGGCTGCGCGCCGGTCGTCACCTTCCCGCCCTCCCGCGCCGCGGCCCCCGCCTCGCGCGCCGGCGTCTCGGCGCAGCTGGCTCCGGGCCACGCCCCGGGCTGAGGCATGGTTCCCCGACTCATGGGCGGCCACGCCGGGCCCTGCGCTGCCGCCGTCCCGGGGCCGCCGCCGCCGCTGCCCCGCGCCTCGCGAGGTCCGCAGAGCGCTTCCGTGCGCGTCACTCGGCCCCGCCCCGCGACCTTTGACCCGCGCCGAGGGGGCGGGGCGGGAGGCGGGGCGTCCCCGGAGCGGGGTACGCCTGCGCAGAGCGGGAGCCGGAGACCGCGGGTGCCGGACGTGCACTGCGCATGCTCACATCCTGCAAGCGAGCTCGTCTCTGGACCCCCCGGGTACCCAGGCGGGAGGAGTGGGTGTGAGAGGCCGGGCAGGACCCCCGGCGGGGCGGTGTGGAGATGGAAGGCCCTGGTAGTGAAGGGTCCCAGTGAGTTCCGAACTTCACCCTCCGTCCTTGGAAAACTCTGGCTGGCACCGGTTCCTGAGTGACAGCGCAGCCCACGGAGCCGCCCGCGTGGCCTTAGGAGCGGCTGCGGGGTCACAGTTGAGCAAGCGCAGCACTCTGTGTAACCTTGAATGTATTGCTTCCTCTGGTAGTTTTTATTTAAGAATAAGAGCAAAGGTATTAACAGACACTTCCAAGAGCTGACATGAACTGTTTCCTCGCTGAGGCAGTGGAGGTGAGTGAGGAGGCTTAGCTTTCAGCCTTGAGCATGCAGAACCGAAGTCTGGAGGGATGGCCCGACAGGGACCAAGAGGTTCAGGAGCAGAACAGGCAGGTAGCGGTGGATCCTATGGAAGGATGCGGGAAGTCAGATCATAAAAGGCCAGGTTAGAGTGAGGAGCTTGAGTTTGGTCTTCGTTGAGATCATTTTGAAAGATCGCTTTTGCCTGCAGTTAAATATTAAACGATAGGGCTAAACTAATAATGTCCGGGGGACGGGGAACACACTAGTGTTAAACATCCTACATGGCTGATTAAAACTTGCTGAATTATGGAGTGCTAGAAAGTTACAGATTAGGAGCAATTGGTGGCTATTACTAGGTAAACCTTTATGGAATGTATGGACTCTTAACTTTTACCAACCCAAGAGCAGAGAATGTCACCAGCTAGTACCAGAGACCTATAACAAACATTTATACCATCTACTTGATTTTTCCTCCAAAGTATTTTGTTTGGGGTTTTTTTGTTTTTGTTTTGCTTTGCTTTGCTTTTTGGAGACAGGGTTTCTCTGTGTAGCTTTGGAGCCTGTTCTGGAACTCTCTCTGTAGACCAGGCTGACCTCAAACTCACAGAGATCCGCCTGCCTCTGCCTCCCAAGTGCTGCTGAGATTAAAGGCGTGCGCCACCATTGCCCGGCCCTCCAGAGTATTTTTAAACTACCTTTAACTTACTATTTTACTCATTCTGTTACTATTTAAAAAAAAAAAACTATGAAACGGTTACCATGCTGGAACATATTTGGGATAACCCAAGTCTGTATTCCTGAACCGTGGTGCCTCATGTTCATTTGGCTCCAGAATAAACGATCTCTTACACTCTTTCAGGTGAAAACTGTTCTTTGTATAGACCACTGAGAGAGAAACTTAGGGAGGTGGGGACATCAGAGGGTAAACTATAGAAAGAATGTCTTTTGAGACAACTCTGAGGCATTCTTTTTGTCTTTTTCTTTTTTTTTTTTTTCTTTTCCTTTGAAGGGTAAGAAACACATGTGCTAGAAATTCAAAGCATAAAAGAACGCCACTGGTTGTGGCATCGAAGGATGTGGGGTTGTAGTGGGCTAAGTCACCCCCCCCCCCAGTTCGTGTCCATCTGGCACTTCACACGGTGTCTACCAGGAAAGAGTCTTTGCAGATGAATTAGGCAAGGTGGCATCATGCTGGATTAGGAGGTTCCCTGACGCTAATGCTTGGAGTTCTGAGAGGAGAGGCTACACCGACCTATAAACGGCAGAAGGGAGAAGGCTGTGTGAGGAAGAAGGCAGAGATCAGAGGGATGCAGCTGGAAGCTAAGGAATGCCGCAAGTTCCCAGAGCTAAGAAAAAGCAGCCAAGGTTATCCAGAGACCTTTCAGAAAAAGCTCGGCCCTGCCAGCCATCTCATTTTACGCTTCTAGCTTCTGAAACTTTAAAGGTGGGCTTCTGTTTTATGCCATCTGGTTTGTTGTGCTTTGTTATTACCAGCCCCAGGAAATTTAATGCGAGGCTCAAGATGGAAATAGTTTAAATTTTACCATGCCAAATACGCCTGTAAGGAGCTTAACAGCTGTGGTGGTTTGAAAGAAAATGGCCCCCAAAGAGAGTGGCATTATTAGGAGGTGTGGTCTTATTGAAGGAAGTGTGTCACTGTAGAGGCGGGCTTTGAGGTCTCATATATGCTCAAGCCACGCCCAGTGAGACAGTCCACTTCCTGGGCCCTGTGAGTCCAGATATAAGAACTCAGCTCCTTCTCTAGCACCATGTCTGCCTGCATGCTGCCTTACTTCCCATCCTGATGATAATGGACTAAACCTCTAAAACTGTAAGCAAGCTACCACAATTAAAAGTTTTCCCTAAGATAATAGGTAAAGATCTTGGATTCAGTATTTTATATCAAAGGTTTAAAAAAAAATACCTTCATGGTATATGTTTAAATACAGAATTGATCTTTCTCTGTTATGTTAAACTTGGAAAATAGCTACAAGGTGGATTTAGGAATGCACTATGAGAAGGACATAAGTGAAACTCCATTGCTCACTTAACTTCCATCCACCCAGACATGCCCACACTAAAGGAAGTGGGAGTATGAGAACTACGTGGACATACCTACCATAGGAAGTACCCAAAGGCTTAGCAAAGAGTTGACAGTTCTGGTCAGACAATAAGTAAGTCAGAAGCAATCCCATTCTTGGAGGGATTGCAAAGATTAGTGTCCTGTCTGAGACTTGGAATTTGCATCGATGGTCATACCTACCATACTCATTTTCCTGCTCACATATTTAATATCTGCAGAACACCCATGGGGCCTGGGCAATGGCCTTGAAGTCTCAAACTCAATTACATGGTAATTCCATTTATGTTTCTATCAATAATTTGCTAACTATGGATCTAGCAGATGCTTTTATTCTTCTATGCCTGTTGAAAAGAAAAGAAAACCAGAAGGATTTCACTTTCAACTGGCAAGACTAGAAATAAGCTTTGCTGCCCCAAAGGAGCTACACTAACTCCTGGGCTCTGTGTTGTAATTGAGTTCAGCCTCCATGTTCGCTTTTCCCTCCCACAGAATCTCATAGTTATCCTTGACACTGATGATGATTCGCAGGAAGTAGTCGAATGGGAAGAAATTGAGGGAGATCTTTGAGGTCAACAGAAGCTGTTTCTTCTCAAGGGTTCATCACTCGGGGCTAAAATCCTGGAAAACCAAAAGCCACCAAGGCCACCCCAAGCCAGTAGTTTTCCAGAAAACTCAAAGAATGAATTTCACAGACAACTTAAGGGTGAGGATTAGAAAGGATTTTTTTTTAATAGAAGAGAGCTCAAGACAAAGGAAGCAAGCAGTGCTCCTTTATAGCAAGAGGGGAATCCCAAGAAAGGTGGCCACTAAGGTCTTTGTTAGTAAGGCTTTGCAGGGTTGAGGCATGGTGAGATCAGCTGATCAGGGCAATTGGCCTCCCCGTGAGTTGTTCATAAGTTTCTCCATTCTGGTGGGTGGACTGGAGCTTTGGGCACACCTTCAGGACCAATAGCTTCCAGGCAGCTCAGCTCCTTAGGTTGCTATTTGTCTTAGTTTTTATTCCCTATTGCTCTGATACAAACACCCTGCCAAAAGAAACTGATTGCGAAAAGTTTATTTTGGCCCAAGATTCTGAGTCACATACAGTCTACCATTGCAGGATGGTCAAAGCAACAGGAACCTGAAGCAGCTAGTTACATCCAGTTAAGAGGGGAGAAAGAATAAATGTGTACTTTCCTGTGCTCAGCTTGCTTTCTCCCATTTTATATCATTAATTCATGACCCCAAATTAGGGGATAGTGTTGCACACATTTAGGCTATGTCTTTCCCCATGATTTAGCCTAATAAAGACAACCCCTTCCATGCATCTTATGGCCGGCCACCTGACCTAGACAGGCCCTCACTGAGACTCTTCTCCTGGTGATTCTAGAGTGTGTCAACCTGACAAAATGGACAGTCACATTAGATAAAGGAGGAGAAAGGTAAGACACCAGAATGAACCAACGCTTTTGACATTGCCGGCCTGCAGCCAGGACAGAACTACTGACAGAACAGTCCCAGCTTCTGGCCAAGACTGAGCTGCTTGCCAAGAACAGGAAGCAGAGCTGCCCTTTTCCAAGTCCCTCTCTAAACTGCCTGAGCTATTTCTTTCTCCTCTTTTCATCAGTAGCAATCACGCTGGACCTGGGGGCAGTGCCTCAATGTCACAGGTGCGGGACGTCTCCCCAAATGCTACTTCAGTGAAGGTTTAGGATGTCAGGAAGTCACGTCTAAGATGAAAGGTGAATCGTTGTATCTCACCCTTCCTACAGAAAGTGGGGCATGGGGCTGGCAGGCGCTGTGCCCAGTGGGAGCAGAGAAAACGCTGCAGCAGGTCTCGACTTGTCGCCGTGCCACTTGGGCCATAGGAGCCTGCAGATCCAGTTGTGCTAGACGTGGTACCGGCAGATGGAGAGGCCACTTCATCTTTGGCAGGCACATAGAAGTGAATCACAGAACCAACTCAGCATTTGGAAGAAAGCCCTGCCCTCTCTGTGGAAACTACTCCGTGTTTAGTTGGATGTTGGATGTTGACCAGAACTGAACCCTTAGATATCACTTGACTATGTGGTCTGAATTCGGTGGCAAATCACGTTGGTAGTCAATAATGTTGATAGGATCTGACTGCACATCTGTGGTTTTCTTCATCACGCCCACAGTTCCAGAATAATGGGGGAAGGTATTCAGAGAACAGTTAGAAGAAGGGAATCCTATAAAATATCTGACCAGGCTGGAGTGATGGCTCAGCTGTTAAAAGCGCTTGGTGTTCTTCCAGAAGCCCTGGGATTGCCTCCCAGCACCCACCATGGTGGCTCACAACCACCTGTGACTCCAGTTCCAAAGGATCCAAAGCCCTCTTCTGACTTCCTCGGGCACTGCACCCACAGAATACACATACACACATGCAGACAAACACTCATACACATGAAAGAGAAATGAAGCTGGGCAGTGGTGGCACACACCTTTAATCCCAGCACTCGGGAGGCGGAGCCAGGCGCATCTCTGTGAGTTCAAAGCCAGCCTGGTCTACAGAGTGAGATCCAGGACAGGCACCAAAACTACACAAAGAGACCCTGTCTCGAAAGGAGAGAGAGAGAGAGAGAGAGAGAGAGAGAGAGAGAGAGAGAGAGAGAGAGAGAGAGAGAGAGAAATGAGTCTTAAGAGAAAAGCACTCTTTAGAACTGTCAAGATCTTTGAAAGGAAGCAATTGGAGAAACCATTATAGCCAGAGGCAGTCTAGGGGCACAGCAACTGAATATGCAATGGTATCCTTGTAACACAAAATGATTTTTCAGTTATACAAGGGAAGTCTGAATAAACAGTGAACTTTATGTGTAAATATTTGTTCATTGAGGATAGCAAACATACCATGCTAACATGAACATTAACCACTGAGTCATCTTGCTGGCCCAAGTCTGTTGTATTTTTAAAACTCAAACTCAAATCACCATGTCATAAAATGTTAAAACCAAAACTTTCTAAAATAGTGAAGCATATCCACTTGTATCATTCTTGTCTGTGTCATTTAAATTTCTTACTTATTTTTGGCTCTTTGAGATAGGACATTTTGGAGCCCAGTCTGGACTCAAACTCATGGTGTAGCTCAAGGGTGACCTGGAGCTAAATGTCCTGCCTCCACCTCCCAAGTGCTAGAATTACAGGTGTCCGCCAAGACACCCCGCTCAGAACTTAAATGCTAATTATTTCATCTGCATCTCACCTTTTAAATTTCTATGTGTGTGTGTTCTGTACTACTACTCATACATATGTGTAGAAGTGTGTATGTGAGGACAGGTTTATTTTTAACCAATGTTATAAAACTTAGTTGTATATGTATTTGACTGAAAAACTAAATTAATTTTTTAGAGTTCATCATGAGAAGGCCAAGGCCAGCAAGGCGGCTCAGCAGGTAAGGGTACTTGCCATCAAACTGATGACCTGAGTTCAACCCCTGGACCCACATGATGGAAAGAGAGAACCAGCTCCTCTGACCTCCACATATACTCCCACGTGCTTATTTTCACACACATGTTATAAATGCAATTTTAAAGTATTTTAAAATTCCATAAACTGTGATAACAACACGCCTATTCTTTTGCCAAAGTGAATAAATAAATAATAATACAAAAATACTGTGATCTTAAGTAAAAGCCCATATAGCAACACTGCTAGAGTTGACCCCAATTGCATGAACTGTTATGTGATATGATTATTTAATTTGAAAGTGCTCGGTAGCTGATCCTGAAATCACCTTCAGTTAATGCAGCTACTTGTAAAAGCTAATGTGCAAAAAGATAAATGCAGCTAATGTGTAAAAGAACTTCAGTTTTTTTTTCATTGAGGTTTTCAACCCTTAGTTATAATTACCGTTCCCACATTACACTGCTAGGCCATTATACTGTTCTCATTGTTGGCTTTTAATTCTCCTTAACTAACTTAGTAAAAGTTGGATACATACATACCCTCCTCACGCCTTCTCCACATCATAAACTCTTACAGCAAAGTTAAAGCTCTATTCTAGTCTACGGACTTCCCCAAAGCCACAGCAATGAAAAAATAGATCTGAAGTGTATTCTGTACATCAACGACTAAAGTTTTGAGCAGAAAGGTACTTTTTAGTTTATTCTTGTTTCACAGATTGGTGTACAATACTCAACCTCAACAGGAAGCAATGTTAGTTTCAGTTAGAAATTAACCACTATAGAAATACCCACTCATTAATTCAAAAGACCCCCCTCCATTTTCAGCATTATGGAATGTTCATGTAAAAGGTAATTTAAAAAAAAACATGATTAGATGATGAACAAACAAAAACTTGTGCCTTTGCAGTTCTGAGACTGAAATAAACCATACAGAAAAAGAAAAAAAGAAGAAGAAAATGTCCAGTTTAAAAAAAATACCTTGCAATAGTACTAGTTCACCTGGAAACCCCAAAACATCCCCAAGAGTCTTTACTGGGAGAAGTATGGGTTATAATAAAGTTTGTTTTATTGTGAAAATGAAACTTTCATCGATGAAGAGATGAGAGAAAATGATACCATTATAATCCATGGCCTTAGGGTTCTAGAAAGATTAAACCAGTCTACTTCAACAGAATTTTGTCCTAGAAATTATCCAGGCAGAAGACAGTCTTGATTTCTGTGCCGTGGACTGAATTGTGTCTCCCCAAATTCCTATGCTAAAGTCCTGACCCTTGGTGTGACTGCTGAGGGCCAGGGCTGTGTGAGGAGATGATGGAGTTTAGCGGAGGGTTGGAGGTATGGGAGTGCAGGGACTCTATAGGACAAGGCTGGTGCTCTTCCAGGAGACAAGGACACCAGAGCTTAGTCTGTCTGCCGAGGGAGGACACAGCAAAGTGGCAGCCATTTGAAAGCCAAGAAAAAAGCCCCTGCTGTCAGCTTGGTCTCAGTTCCAGGCCACAGAACTGGCTGTTCAAGTTGTACCATGATGTTGTTCCTCACACTTACCTTTTAAGACAAGACACATGTTTCCTGTGGCAAGGAAATTCGTGACTCATACCATGCACTAGAACTCTGAAGAAGCTAGAGGTGCAAATTTTAGACATTTCCCAAGTAAATATGGGTAAGATTTGTGATGCTTACAGGAACCTTAACCTTCTCAAGAAGTTCAGGATTAGGTCAGATGTCCTCATGTGACCCAATCCCACCACCTACTGTTCTAACATCTCCACTGATGATAAGGTAAGTTGTCAGTCTTAGCTCTTAAAAATCATACCAAGAGCCGGGCGGTGGTGGCGCACGCCTTTAATCCCAGCACTCGGGAGGCAGAGCCAGGCGGATCTCTGTGAGTTCGAGGCCAGCCTGGTCTCCAAAGTGAGTTCCAGGAAAGGCGCAAAGCTACACAGAGAAACCCTGTCTCGAAAAAAACCAAAAAAAAAAAAAAAAAATCATACCAAGATATTTCTAAGAATGTAACACAAGCAGTGTGGATGTTACACTAATTTGTCCATGTATTTACTCCTTCCTTGATCCAGAACCTTGGAATGATATCTGATTGAATTTTTTTTCAGAAGAAAAGAATATACAGTTGTATCATCAGTTGCATCTCATTATAATCTCATTGCATTATTTTCAAAGCCTCTGGCTGCTAGAATCCAACAGGTACCAAAGCCTAGCCTTGAGACTTTGTCTTAGATGTGGGTATTTTGGTGTTTACATGAAATACCTTGGCTAATAGGTCTATTAAATGTACTTTAGAATGGGACAGTAAACATAATGTGTAGCAGAAATAGAACTGTGTGACTTTGGGGAAGCATTTTAACCTCTCAGCTTCCAATTTTCAGCCTTTAATTTCACTCACACATGGCTTGCTTTTGAGATTGTCTGTGGAACAAACCACAGTGTGAAGTGAGACATGCTGGTGGCCTCACCTGGGTGACAGACTTATGACAAGGCTGTGTCTCTTTCTAGCACTGAAGATTGATATTGAACTTAAATAAATCTTATGACACTTCCCAGAAATGGGCATGATTGATTCTAAAACTGAACTTTGTAAGGATGGCTTCTAATTCATTGCTCTCAACTAATTTGAAAATCTAAAACTGTTAAAGTCGTATAATGATAAATTCCTATGACATTGTGCAGAAATATGTGTATATGTGTGTATACATATGAGCAGTGTGCATCCCTATGTGTATCTGTAGAAGCCAGAAGTTGAAATCAAAAGTCTTCCTTTAACATGGCTCACCTTATTTTTTGACACTAGGGCCTTTCACTGAACCCAGGGCTCACTAATTGGCTTGTGTGTTGGTTTGAATGGTAACGGCCCCATAGGCTCAGATATGTGAATGCTTGGTTCCCAGGTAGGTTGAACTGTTTGGGAAGGATTAGGAGGTGTGGCTTTATTGGAGTAACCGTGTCACTGCGGGTGGGCTCTGAGGTTTCAAAAGCCATTCAGTCCCTAGGTAGCTCTCTCTGCCTCATGCTCACAAATCAGCAGGTAAGTTTTCAGCTACTGCTCCAGCGCCATTCCCAACTGCTGGCATGCTGCCCTCTATGGTGGCCATGTGCTCTACCCCTTTGAACCATCAGCCTCAAATTAAACCCCCTCCTTTATAAGTTGCCTTGATGGTGGTGTTTTGTCATAGCAATAGAAAAGTAACTAACTACGACAGCTAGGCTGGCTGGCCAGTGAGCCCCTGGGATCCTCCTGTCTCTGCCTCCCAGAACTGGGATTACAGGCGCACAACACCATGCTAGGTCACACAATTTTTTTTAATGTTTTTTCATTTTTGCCTGCATGTAGATCTGTACCACATCTGTGTCTGGTGCCATCTGGAGGCCAGCAGAGAGTATTGGATTCCCCTGGAACTGGGGTTACAAATGGTCTTGACCCTCCGTGTTGGCTCTAGAAATCGGCTTGGGTTCTATCTGAGAGCAGCGGGTGCTCTGAACCACTGAGCTACCCCTCCAGCCCCTGCCTAGCTTTTTACCTGGGTGCTGAAGATGGGAACCCAGGCCTTCATGATTGTGCAGTCAGCACGTTACCCACTGAACCATCTTCCTGCCCCCAACTGCTGTATTTTTGGCATGGAATTCAGAAATTCAAAGAACTGATTTTGTTAAAACAAACTTCCATTTGCAACTATTTGTGAATTTCTTCATACTTATGTCTCTCAACCTCCCAAATAGGGATGGAATTGTCATTAAACCCCATTTGTTTCCAACAACAACTATCATTCATCAGCAAATTTTCAGAGAGATGTATTCAATAAAATTATTATGTGTGTACAACAATTTTCAAAATTTGCAATATGTTGTTTTGGTTAAGTTTCCACTATTAATTATTATAATAAGTAAAAATTTCAAGTAATTTTAAGTAATAATAAAAGATTTCCAAACAAAGATACCAACATTTACTTATAATACCATATAAATTATATGTCTTAAAATTAAGCATCTAGGGATATCCATAGAATTTTTAGCAGACAATCAATGATTATACTTATAATATCCTAAGGTTGGCAGTAGGTCTACGTTCTTACTCATTTGCAAATGACCAAACATTTACAAAGTTCATTTTGTGTGTCAGAAACTACTGGCAACTCAGTTTGTGTACACACAGAGTGAACAAGAGCCTCTCTCCTGCTGTTGTGTGTTGTAGAGGGGTTATTATTAATAAAGTATGGTTCCATTGCCCTATCAGTAATTGAATATATACTCCCTCAAAGAGAATAGGAGACAGCTTATTCTGAGTCAAATATGAGTGACCATGTCCTGAAAACCAAGCTCATGTGCCCCAAATTACATGTTAGAAGCATGTAAGTGGTTACATGAACTCTTATAATCAAAACAAAAAGGTAGGGCATGGGAAGATACCTCAGCTGGTAATATGTTTGACATGTAAGTGAGAGGATTTGAGTTCAGTCCCCAGAACCCATGTAAAAAGATAGGCATGGAGGTGCATGCTGATAATTCCTGTAATAGGGTTTCAGTGGCAGACTCAGATGAATCCCTGGGACTTGCTGCCTGTCCAGCCTAGCCTAATCAGAAAGTCCACATCCCAGTGGGGTTCTGTCTCAAAATAAATAAATAAACAAACAAATAAATAAGATGGGCAGCTCTTCGGGAAGTACATCTGAAGCTGACCTCACACACACACACACACACACACACACACACACACACACACACACACTTCATAAGTCAATCCATTTCCCAAATATCCTAGAGGCAGGTGGCAGCAAAGCAAGGCTCTCCGCAATAGGTCTCAGATGCTGCTGATAACACTCTTAGGTTTTGACCTGGTGGAAGCAGTGGCCTGCTGGGTTAGCATAGCTGAGGTTTTACCTGGTAGTTGAAAGAATATTAAGTTGGACACAGGTAGACAATGAATGGTTGGCTATTCGGGGAACTACAGCCTGTTACAATTTGGTCTGGATCTGGGATATTCCAACTCTGCACAGTCATGAAATTCTACTTAGTCAATTAGACTTGTAGAAACTTTAACAAAGGCATGGCTCCCTTTGTTGGGCAAGCATTACATCTTCGCTTGGGAAAGCCAGATGTTGCTCTGTGTCCCACAGCATCGGGAATGCTCAGTCCTAGGATGTGATAAAGGTGAATAGCCAAGAAAGCAGTCCTCAGGGGAAGGAAATCACTGTCAGCCATTAAGAAGTCCTTGAGCTGGCAGTGGTGGTGCACACCTTTAATCCCAGCATCCAGGAGGCAGAGGCAGGCAGATCTCGGTGAGTCCTAGGCCAGCCAGAGATACCCAGTGATCATAGTCACATTTTGACCATCATGACCTGGGGGCTTTTCCCTTCCTTCCTTCCTTCCTTCCTTCCTTCCTTCCTTCCTTCCTTCCTTCCTTCCTTCCTTCCTTCCTTTTTTTTTTTCCTGCTTGCTGCTCTGGCATTAGTTTTACATGGATTTGGAGACATCATACCTAAAGCTAAAATGTTGAAGATGTAGAATGGCCTACAAGGTGAAGGAAGACATGGGAAACAGATATGCTAATCACCATCCTCCAAAGGTCATAGTGTTTACCTGAGTGGCTACCACTTTCTCCCATGTCTATTGTGGTTTATATTCTGTGAAATATTTTATGGATGCTTAGAGTGTTTGAAATAATGTATTATAATTTTAGGTTTTCTCCTGGGCAGTTTGATTTTTATAGCCATGCAGAGTGTCTGCTTATAATTTTAGTGAAGCTTGTTCTTAATGTCCAAATTACTGAAACTGTTATTTGTGACTAATAGTTTCATTTTTTTTCCTATTATTTTGGCACTACACCAAATTTTTTAGGTAAATACATATTCACATTACAAAAAATGTCAGATAATAATACACTGTCATTTTAAATTCCTTCCTAATGAAAATTTCCTTTCCTACCTACCAATTATTAGTGATAGACTAGACTTGTGGGGTGCCAGGATTCTATCGGTTTTGTGAGCATAACAAAATCTTATTTCTTGTTTTAAAATCACAAAGGGAAATAAGAATCTAACGGATATTTTTGTTAAATCGCCCCCCTATCTATTGGCAAAATATGACCATTGCTTTGTATGAAGTTTGCATGAGAAATGACCCAGGCATTTGACCCCTTGGTCCCCAGGTGGTGGTGGTGTTTGGGGAGGTGCAGGTGGAGCAGGTGCAGCAGGTGGAGCAGGTGGAGCAGCCTTGCTGGAGGAGGTGGGAGAAGTCAGTGGAAGCAGGCTTGAGATGACAGGCCTCCTGCCTCTTCCAGTTCTTTCTGCCCGCTGTTGAAAAGATGAGCTTCCTGCCCCGGCCACGAGGCCTGCTTCCTGTCAGTCAGATCCATAAACCCAAACAAATGCATCTGTAAGTTGCCTTTACCACGGTGCTTTCCAATCTCAGCAACTCAGAAGGAACCAATATGCGCGTTATTTTCCAAGCCCAGCTACCTGTACCGTGGGCCACTGTCCCACCTGCCAGCTCCCAAATAATGACACGGGGACCTTTCATTAGTTATGAAAGCTCGGCCAATAGCTTAGGTTTGTTCCTAACTAGCTCTTACAACTTAAATTAGCCTATTTATATTAATCTACATTTTGTCATGTGGTATTACCTCTCTTCCATCTTGTACCTTCTGTTTCCTCTCTGTTGTCTCCTGGAATCCCCTATGTGCCTAGCTTATTCCTCCTCTTCCTCTCTCTCCCGAGAAATCCCACCTATACCTCCTGCCTAGCTATTGGCTGCTCAGCTCTTTATTACACCAATCACAGCAAATACATCTTCACACAGTGCACAAATATCCCACAATACACTTTGAAGGTTCATTTAATTGGCAAACATGGGATCTTGAGCTATATAGTTGTTTGGATTACAATTTTCTCCTTTTTTGAAATAGCATGTTCTCTAAACCTCCTATTTTTGAACAAGAGTCCCTTTCTAAGCCATGGTCTTCTTTATTATATTCAGCAGATGCAGTCTGCCCTGAAATCCCTAGCCCACTGCCTGTTTCTCCAGAGAGGTCTTTCTGGCTCTGACAAATGGCCAGTTGTGGTGGTTTGAGTGAGAACGTCCCTCAGGTGTTTGAACTCTTGACCCCCATCTGGTAATGCTGTCTGGGGACATTTAGGAGGTGTGTCCTTGATGGAGGAAGTGTGTCACTGGGGATGGGCTTTGAGAGGTTAAGGACTCACACAATGTGTAATCGACTTTCTCTGGGCTTGTGGTTCAAGATGTGAGCAGTTGACTTCCTGCTCTAGCCTCTGTGTCTCTACTCTGCCATCATGGACCCTTACTTACCCTTTGGAATGGTAAATCAAAATAAACCCATCCTTCTGTAAGTTGCTTGATCATGGTGTTCTATCGCAGAGACAGAAAAGTAATAAACCAATTTTGATTAAAAATGTATATTATCATTGGAGATTTTTTTTTAAATGATTTGAATAAATTTTTGGGTATCTCAAATAAGAAATAATAGAGTCGAAGTAGGGTAGGCAGAAATATGAGCACACCACAGGATTTCCCAGTACCTTTATTTTGTTGTATCTTAATGTTTTAATCACCAACTCTAACATAGTAATCCAATTGGTTGAACCTATTTAATATTCTTCCTTTTTTCATAGCAAGAAAGAGTGTTATTGTTTTGGGAACTGAGTTTAGATTTAAAGTCCAAGTGGAAATCTTTTTGGAAGATTTAAAGTAGTTCTCTGCCCATGTAAAAGCTGGCTTCCCGCCCCCCCCCCCCCAAATTGTACTTAATGAGAAATTTGTAATGGTAGTGAAAAGAATGATTCTTTTTATGATGTGAAGATGAGCTGGGTGTGGTACATCTTTAATCCCAGCACCAGGGAGGCAGGGGCAGGCAGTTGTGTGAGTTCAGGTCAGCCTGATCTATAGAGCAAATTCTAGGACAGGCAGGACTACACAGAGAAACCCTGCCCCTAAAAAATAAAAATAAAAAGAACTAGAACATGAAGGCATGTTCAGTTCATTCCAGACTAAATGAAGGTCAGGGACACACTAAAAGTTCTACACAATAGGACAGATGTTAACAAATAGATTTAAATATCTATCTACTAAAACAGTCCACTATTACTGTGGAATTTATCAGGAATGCCCCAAGGAGGCATAGTTCTTTCTAATAGAAATTGTTCTACTGCTAAGAATTGGCTTTGAGGGCTGGAGAGATGGCTCAGAGGATAAGAGCACTGAGTAGTGCTCTTCTAGAGGTCCTGAATTCAATTTCCAGCAATCACATGGTGGCTCACAGCCATCTGTAATGAGATCTGGTGCCCTCTTCTGGCCTGCAGTCATACATGCTGTATACATAATAAATAAATAAATCTTAAAAAAAAAGAATTGGCTTTGATAAGGGAAGACTTCAACCCAATGGGAAGATATTAAAAAAAAAAATGTAGCATTTGAATAAAATCTAGTCATCAAATCAAGCAGACCATTCAGTACAAGGATAAGACAGAATTCCTGTTCCCTAACTAAGCCAGTTTTTATTGTTATTGTTGTTGAAATGTAAGCATTTGGTGTTGTCAGTAGGAAGTGTGTTGGCTTCTTTTAGTCAACTTGACACCAGCTAGACTCATCAGAGAGGAGGGAGCCTCAATTGAGAAAAGACCTCCCCATAACGTCTGACAGCAGGCAAGCCTGTAGGGCATTGTCTTAATTAGTGATTGACGTGAGAGGGCCCAGCCCATTGTGGGTGGTGCCACCCCTGGGAAAAGTGCAGGCTGTATAAGAAAGACTGAGCAAGCCAGTATGCAGCTCTCTTCCGTGGCTTCTGCATCAGCTTCTGCCTCCAGGATCCTGCCCTCCTTGAGTTCCTGTTCTGACTTCCTCCAGTGATGGACTATGATCTGGAAGTGTAAGGCAAATAAACCCTTTCCTCCCCAACTTGCTTTTGGTCATGGTGTGTCATCACAGCCAGCAATAGTAACCCTAAGACAGGAAGTTAGGTTTTAAGTAATATGTAGCCCTGGCTGTCCTGGACCTGGCTATGTAAATCAGGTTAGCCTCAAACTCAGAGTTCTGCCTGCGACATCTTCCAAGGTGCCAGGATCAGAGGTGTGTGTAACATGAATCTTAAAAGGTCTTATTAATAGAATCAACCCGGAGCCAGTTATTAGGGTGAACACTGGAAGATCGGAGAAGCAGAACAAGCCACAGCTTCCTCAACTCGCCAATTCCTCAGCTGATTCTGTTTCCTCAGACTGGAAGCCTCTGAGTCCTCATCCAGAATGAATCTCAGCTGAACCGTTGATCAAAAGCCTAAAAGCTTAACCAGCTCTAACTAGTTCCTGGTCCTCACGCCTTATATACCTTTCTGCTTTCTGCCATCACTTCCTGGGATTAAAGGCGTGAGTCACCATGCCTGGCTATTTCCAATGTGGCCTTGAACTCACAGAGATCCATGCCTCCAGAAGGCTAGGATTCAACGTGTGAGTGCCACCATTTTCTAGCCTCTGTATCTAGTGGCTGTTCTGATCTCTGACCCCAGATAAGTTTATTAGGGTGCACAATATTTTGGGGAACACAGTATTACCACAGGTGTGCACCTCCACAAATAGCTAAGTACACACTCTGTTTAAGTTTTATCTTCCGCCCAGCGATGGGGCGCACACCTTTAATCCCAGCACTCCGGAGGCAGAGCCAGGCGGATCTCTGTGAGTTCGAGGCCAGCCTGGGCTACAGAGTGAGTTCCAGGACAGGCTCCAAAGCTACACAGAGGAACCCTGTCTGGAAAGAAAGAAAAAAAAAGTTTTATCTTCCACAAACCTTATGAGATACTTTTGTCTTCTGGTTTTGCCCTCACATTTCGTTTTGCATTTGTAAAACTCCTTTGTTTTAGAACAAAATCTCATTTTACCATACAAAATTCCTTCTCACACAGAAGCATTTTCCTTTCCCCAAAAACATATTCAGCACTGACGACTTTCGTCTCTGCTTTATGCTTCATGTGCCCTTTCTGCCTTCAATTTTTTTTTTTTTACAAAATTTATGACTTAACAAGGTGAAACAACTTTGTTTCAGTGACCCCCAGGAGCCTGTGTCTGAAAACACAGGTAGAATATGCTGACAGTCCTGAACATTTTCTCTTACCAGCACATTGAGATGAACTATTCGTTAAAGGTTCAAATCTCATTACCATGAACAGCTGGGAGCAAAGTAACCAAAACCTGGCAACTCTGCCTTCATCCAGTGCCGGGGCCCTTGTGCTGGGTCAGGTGACACTTGTATTGGAGTGTCGGTCGCTCAGTGTCTGTCCATCCGGCCCATTTAATCCCAGTTCAGAGATGAAGGCTCACATCTTTGGACCCAAACCTGAAGTCACCTTGGATTCTTGAGACAGCGAGTTTTTCAACCCAGACCACCACCCCCATATACAGCCAGTTATCCACCAGGGCAGGCTGCACCCATCATCAATGATCTCCTGAGAACCAGTTTTATCCCATCAAATAATAAAGAGTTTTTAAGATAGCCTTGTGACACCAGAGCTAAGAGTCCTCAAGGGGACTACACCTAGCTTAATTCTGTGTGTCTTGTTCCTCCTCTCAATCCCTTTTCTGTTCAAGTTCAAAGCTCCTGTCGGCACCTGAAGACAGACAGGTGATGGGACCCTCCCATCTGTCCCCTCACCCCATGGTCACATTGACCAAACTCTCCCTTGGCCACTCACCATGCCTCGTCTCTTGAATGTGCGTGTCGGGAAGGGTGGCTGGGCCCATTCTGTTGGAGCTGCCAGAGCCAGGACTCTGGCCCACCTTAGATATGCACAGAACAGAAAGGAGAAAAGAGCAGAAATGTCGGATGAGCGCCGTTAACCCCCTTTCTCTGCTGTCCGGTCCACCCGCATGTGAGGGGTCACAGCTGCACACTCCTGCTGATAACCAAGCAGTTCCGGTGGAGGTGAGCTTGGCGGACGGCAGTCTCGTCTCGTTTTTCTAAGATGGTCTGAGAATTCCTGGTCACTTCCCTGTCAGCACTTGGGAATTTGAGTCCGGTTCTCAGGAGATGACTGCTTCTGCTCCAGCGTGCAGCCTCACCCTCAGAAATCATTGCCTTCATCCACGTAAGGCTCTCTTCTGTGGGCTTTCACAGTTCTTGCGATCCAAGGCCACCAAGGAGGAAGGGGTAAGGACCTGTGGCTTCAGCCAAAGTGAAGCAGACAGACATAAAATAAAGCCAAAGCTGTGACTCCCATCCCACTTTCAGTGAGCTATAGGTCCAAGAGGGAAACGGATGCTTTTTAGTAGAAGAGGCTCCTGCATGCCAGTTCTGTCCCCTCCCCAAGACGAAAGAAATGACAAACCGTTGCCTTTTGTGAATTCCACATGGGAGGGTGGGACTTCCTTCCTCTTTTGTCAGTGACAGAGCACACTGCATCAGAGGTCGGGACCCGTATTTGTAAAATAACAACTGTACCTAACGTTTGCCTAGGATTTTCTAGTTCACAAAGTGTCTTTAATACACTGCCCCACTGTGTTCAGACCTGAACTTGACAGACTCTCTGGCGGTAGGCCTACTTATCTTTCCTGTTTATCTACAAGGCTGTGCGCAGTTTTACAGAATGTGTTGGGCTTAACATACCTTCTACTTCACTGGTCACTGCAATTTCCTTGAATAAGTTATTCTTCGGAGTACAGACGACCTCTTTGTGAGTGTGTCCAATCACAGACGCTAGGTGGCATCCTAAGTCCCTCTCCTGGGCTGGTTTCTAAAAACCCAGCTGTCCTCCATGTACAGCCTGGAGCTTTAGCAGAGTTCTCTGGAGAACTCTGCTCAGTCTACCTCTAGCGTCCAGGATCCAGGAACCAAGAGAAGGCAGCGCATCCAGCTCTCGGGTCTTCAGGGTCCTCTCTTGGCCTCGCCTTGTAGGCATGACAGTTACTGAAGCCTCAATGGGGGTTGGAACTTCCAGATAAAAGCTGGAATGGCTACCCACTACAAAAGCTATTGAACTTTTCCTTCTAATAGCAGTTCATTCGGGAGAGTATCTTATGACTGTTACCCTACCAGACATCCAGAAGCACCAGGGCTACCGCGCTCAGATATCATCATAATTGTGGTTAATCCCTTCCCAAAGCTTTGGAAACTCTGGGTGAACGAGTTTCTGTGCCTGAGCTGAACATTTTGCAAATGAAAGATGTTTTTAGTAGGAGAGAGAACATTCTCTGGTACATAGTGGGAACTGCAAGGAGGAAAATATATTTTCAGCACAGGACTGTGAGAATTGGAAGATACTTTCTCAACTTGATATAAGTGTTACATAAATACTCTTGGAACTTTCAAAGGAAGAATACTAATCTTGGTTCACTCATTAGATACTTTATTTATCCTGCCATGCTCAAAGGGGAACACAACTCTCTCTCTTATTCTTCTGTTATACAAGGCATTCTGACAGCTTCCCCTCCCTCCATTCCTCCCAGTTCCCCATCCACCTCTCCTCTCCCCCAGATTCACACCCCCCCCCCAGTATTACCCTTGCCCAGGAAAGAGCAGGCTTCCCAAGGACATCAACAGAACATGGCACAAGACACAATAAAACCAGGCACAAACCTTCACATCAAGGCTGGGTGAGGCAAACAGGTAGGAGGAAAGAGTCCTCAAGAGCAGGCAAGAGTCAGAGACACCCCTACTCCCACTGTCAGGAGTTCCACAAAAATACAAAGCCAGCGACCATAACATATATGCAGAGGATCTAGTGCAGACCATGGAGGCTCCATGACTGCTGCTTCAGTCTCTGAGAGCCCCATGAGCCCTGCTTAGCTGCTTCTTTGGACTATGATCTCCTGGTGTCCTTGAATCCTCTGGCTCCCACAATTCCTTCTCCCTCTCCTCTACAGGGTTCCCTGAGCTTTGAGGGGAGGGACATGATGGAGATCCCTCTCTTTCTGCCTAATGTTTGGCTGTGGGTCTCTGCATTTGCTGCCATCAGCTGCCTGAGGAAGCCTCTTTGATGACCAATGGACAAGGCACCCATCTATGAGTATGGTAGAACATTATTGGGAATCGTTTCATTGATTTATTTTTTATTTATATTTATTTATTTATTGTTGGCATGCCATGCTTGGTTCTACCCCAGGTCCCTGGGCTAGCCAGCCTCCGGTTCCTGGTCATCCAGGCAGTGTTGGGTGTGGGCTCCCTCTTGTGGCATGGACCTCAAATTAGACCAGTTATTGGTTGGCCACTCCTACCAGTTCTGTGCCACCCTTAAGGCAGCACATCTTGCAGGCAGGACAGGTTGTAGGTCCAAGGTTTTGTGTTAGGGTTGGTGTCCCAGGGCCACCACTGGAAGCCTTGTCTGGTGACAGAAGATGAGTCACTCAGGCTCTGTGTCCCCCATTACTCTGAGTCCTGACCAGGGTCACCCTTGTAGATTCCAGAGAGTTTCCACTGCACTAGGTTTCCATATCACCCCTCAAATGCTTTCCAAATCTACTCATCCCTCCCTGTACTCTCTCCCTCCATCCCTCCCTTACAGCCTGGTCCCTCCTATTCCTATCCCCACCTGCCCTCAGTCAACCCACAGAATTTATTCTACTTCTCCTTCCCAGGGAGTCCTTGCATCCCCCCATAGAGCCCTCCTTTTTACTTAGCTGTTATGGAATATTATTTTAAGATGTGTTACATTTCACTTGTTTATGCTGTGGGCTATTTGTTTAATGATGCAAAGATGTGTTGCATTCTTTTCTTGTTGCATTTGTTTAACTCCGTGAAGCTGTGTTATTTTGCCATCTAAAGCACCTGATTGGTCTAATAAAGAGCTGAACAGCCAATAGCTAGGCAGGGGTGGCAGGCAGAGAGAATAAATAGGAGGAGAAATCTGGGAAGAGAAGATCGAGGAGAGGCAAAAGAAGGAGGAGAGAAGGATTTCATGGACCAGCCACCCAGCTACACAGCAAATCACAGAGTAAGAAGTAAGGAAAGGTTTATAGAAGAGAGAAATATAAAAGCCCAAAGGCAAAAGGTAAATGGGATCATTTAAGTTATGAAAAGCTGGCTAGAAACAAGCCAAGCTAAGGCCAGACATTCATAAGTAAGAATACATCTCCGAGTATTTATTTGGGAGCTGGGTGGTGGGCTACCCAAAAAGTAATGAGTTAAAAAAAAAAAAACAGCAACACTTAGCCTCTCTGGATCTGTGGATTGTATAGCATAATTATCCTTTCCTTAACAGCTAATATCCACTTGCAAGTGAGTACATATCATGTTTGTCTTTCTGGGTCTGGGTTACCTCACTCAGTATGATTCCTTTTAGTTTTATCCATTTGCCTGCAAATTTCATGGTGTCTTTTTTTTTTATAGCTGAGTAATACTCCATTGTGTAAGTGTACCACATTTTCTTTATCCATTTCTTCAATCATTCTTTGGTTGAGAGCTATCTGTATCCAGTTTCTGGCTATTATAAATAAAGCTGCTATGAATGAACATAGTTGAGCAAGTGTCCTTGTGGTAGGCTGGAGTGTTCTTTGGGTATATGCATGCCCAAGAGTGGTATTGCTGGGTCTTGAGGTAGATTGATTCCCATGTTGATTTCCATAGTGGCTGTACAACTTTCCACTCCCACCAGCAATGGAGAGATGTGTTTCCTTTGCTCCATATCCTTGCCAGCATGAGCTGTCACTTGTGGTTTTGATCTTAGCCATTCTTAACAGATCTAAGATGGAATATCAATGTAGTTTTGATTTTAATTTCCCTGATGGTTAAGGATGTTGAACATTTCTTTAGGTGTTTCTCAGCCATTTAAGATTCTTCAGCTGTGAATTCTCTGTTCAGATATGTCCCCCATTTTTTAATTTGATTGCTTCATTTTTTGCTATCTAGTTTCTTGAGTTCTTTATATATTTTGGACATGAGACCTTTATTGGACATGGAGTTGGTAAAAATCTTTTTCCATTCTGTAGGCTGCTGCTTTGTCTAGATGATGATATCCTGTTGCTAGAGTTTTCCGCCTTGCCCACAGTCAGGACAAATCTTTGTCACCCGCCAGTCCCACAGCCGCTCAGACCCAACCAAGTAAACACAGAGACTTATATTGCTTACAAACTGTATGGCCGTGGCAGGCTTCTTGCTAACTGTGCTTATAGTTTAAATTAGTCCATTTCCATAAATCTATACCTTGCCACGTGGCTGGTGGCTTACCGGCATCTTCACATGCTGCTGGTCATGGCGGCGGCTGCAGTGTCTCTTGCCTTCCTGTTCTTTTATTTCTCCTCTCTGTTAGTCCCGCCTATCCTTCCTGCTTAGCCACAGCCGATCAGGTTTTATTTATTGATCAATGAGAACAACTTGACATACAGACCATCCCCCAGCACAACCAAGTGCAGACCATCTCAGACACCTGCACTCAGGCCCATGGTCCTAATCATCTTCTATGCGGACCTGCTGGGTAACGCCACAAAGAACCCAAGAAGGGCTCCCACAGGACATACAGAACATCCCCCAGCAATATCCTGTTGTGGATAATCTTTTTATACACTGTAAACATGTGGCTCTGCCTAAGGCACCTTCTGATTGGTTTGATAAAGAGCTGAATGGCCAATAGCTAGGCAGGAGAGAATAGGTAGGATTCCTGGGGAGAGAAACTGTGGACACAAGAGAGGAGGAGAGACGCAGCAAAACACAGAACAAGGCAGACATACAGAATGGGAGTGAAGTAAAAGCCATGTGGCAGAACATAGATTAATAAAAACAGGTTAATCTAAGTTACAAGAGCTAGTTCAGAACAAGCCTGAGCTAAAGCTTTCTTAATTAATAATAAGTCTCCATGTCATTATTTGTGAGCTGGCAGTCCCAAGGAGAAACTACTACTGCAGTATCCTTTGCTGTGTAGAAGCTTTTCAGTTTCATGAGGTTTCATTTAGTAATTGCTGATCTTCAGTGCCTGTGCTACCAGTGATCTGTCCAGGGAGTTGTCCCCTGTGCTAATGCGTTCACGGCTATTCTCCACTTTCTTTTCTATCAGGCTCAGTGTATTTTGGTTTTGTGTCGAGGTCTCTGATCCACTTGGACTTGAGTTTGTGCAGGATAATAAATATGGATCTATTTGAATTCTTCTCTATGCAGACATCCAGGTAGACCAGGGGCAATATCTTCCTCATTGACGTGTGTGTGTGTGTGTGTGTGTGTGTGTGTGTGTGTGTGTAAAATGAATACATATTGAAGAATAGATTGTGAGAATATGAACTTAAATTTTAGAATATTGTGGTAGTTTGAATGCCATTAGCCTCCATGAGTTCATAGGGAGTAGCACTATTAAGAGGTATAGCTTCATTGGAGTAGTTATGGCCTTCTTGGAGGAAATATGTCACTATGGGGGTGGGCTTTGAGGTCTCATCTATGTTCAAGCCATGCCCAGTGTCTCAATCTACTTCCTGTTGCCTTCTAATCAAAATGTAGCCAGCACCATGTCTGTCTGCATGCTGCCATGCTCCCCACCATGATGATAATGGACTGAACTCTGAACTGCCAACTGTAAGATGCCACCTCTTAAATTAAATGTTTTCCTTTATAGGAGTTGCCATGGTCATGGTGTCTCTTCACAGCAATGGAAACCCTAACTAAGACAAATATAAAACAGCCTCAAGCTTTCATTTTTGTTTGTTCCTCACTTTCATTTTTAAAAAGTTTTTTTTTTTTTTTGTGAAGATGCAAGCAGGCTCAGTATAATCAAAAGACAAAGAACAGAGGCATGCCTCTTCTGCAGGATACAAATGTATCTTAGCCTCAAATACACACATTTTACCATGTCTGCAAAGAACTTTCATTCATTTAGTATTCATCAATTATGTAATAAAATGAGTTCACTGCTTTGTAACAACCTATTCAAAGCAATGATATTGGAATTATTATGTGCATGCATATTTATGTGAATATTTCTACATTTTCATGTGTGTGCCGGTACATGTGGAGAGCAGAAGTCAATGTCAGGTATCTTTCTGAAGCACACAGAAAGGTCTTTCTAGAAAGGATCTTGAATTAAACCTGGAGTTCACCGATTCATTTAACCTGGATACCCAACAAGTTCCAGGGATTTCCCTGTCACTACACCCCAGTACTGAAATTACAGGTATGAGCAGCTGTGCATGGCTCTTTTCAATGTAGCTGCTGAGGGTTGAGTTCGGATCCTCATACTTTCAGAGCGAACGCCATACTGAGTGAACCACCTCCTCAGCCCTGAAATCATTCCTCCATTCTATCAATGAACTCTTGAACAGTTGTCGAGGGAATAGACATTTGGAAAAAGTCAAGAAGGATCCTAAAAAGTAGCTTTCATGCCACAAAAGAGTAGAAAGACAACCCATAAAATGGTAGAAAATCTGTATCTGATAAGAAGGTGTATCCAGACTACATTAATAATGTTTTCACTTCAACAATAAAAAACAAATGTTTTAGAAAAATGAGTAAAGGGGCAGAACAGACATTTCACCAGAAAAATAACAAATGGCCAATAAATACAAGAAAAAGTATTCAGAATCCTAGTCATTAGGGAAATGCAAGTAAAATCAGAACCAAGACGAGATACACCTTTACACTTGTTAGGCTGTCTAAAGGAGACAGTCACAAGTGTAGGTGTGTGCAGTTTCCTTTTTGCTGCGGTAATTAAATACACCCAAATCAAAAGGAACATGGTGGGGCATAGGGTTTATCTGGCTTATAATTACAGCCTATCACTGCAGGGAAATTCAGAGGTGGGAGCTTGAGACAGATGAGACAGCGTCTGTCCACATCTGTCACCATCACTTCCACAGTCAAGAGTAGAGAGAAATGGATGCACCCCTGCATTCTCCTCTATCTGCCTGCTGGCCTTATTCTCACTTATACATGTATTTCAGGGCCTGACCTGGGGGAAATGCAGCCCACGGTGGACTGGGACTTCATACATCAAATGGCAGTCAAGACAATCCCCCAAAGACATGCCTAGAACCAAACCAGCTGTTCAAGATGACTCACCAATTGTCTCTTTCTAGGTGATGACAGGTTGTGCCAGGCTGACGAAACCAACCAGCACAGTGAGGATGTGGAAAAATGGAAGCCCTCATACACTGATACTGTAAAGCTAAAACAACAGCTGTTTTGGAAAGAAAGGTATTTGGAAGTGCCTCTAGATGTTAAAAGCATCATACAACCCAACAATTCTGCTCCTAGGCACAGTCTTTAAAATACTGAAAACAATGTACACGAGAAGTTACACACAGATGTTCATGGAAACACTTGAAATAATAACCAAATAGTGGAAGCCGCTCAACTGCCCACCAACTGCTGAACAGATCAATAAAACGTGGTATGTTCACACAAGAGATCTGTCCATTAAAAGCAGTAAAGCACTGATTCATGTCAATGCAAACACAATCCCTGAAACTTGATTTGTAAAGGAAATCAGTTATGAAAGGCCATACTGAATGATCCTCCCTACATGAAATATCCAGAATAGACAGATCTATATAGATAGGAGGTAGATCTATGCTTGCCAGAGGATCAGGAATAGATCAGGGATAGATAATATTGAGTTATCACTCATGGATATAAGATTACTTTTTGTGGTAGTTAACATGTTCTAAAATTAGATAGCAATGGCAGTTCTAAAGCTTTATGAATTCACTAAAATCTACTGGATTATATACATCACAAAATTGAATTTATCAGCATGCAATCTAACACTACAGCTGTTATTCTTAAATCCCTTCAAATTTTAAGTAGGAAACAATATCTAGCAAATAATAATTTTTATCTGTATTGTTGACACCCCAAACAGAAGCCTAGAAGAAAACGTGTACCATAGTTTTAGAGCATCCTTGAACATCTGTGGCAGACCCTTTTCAGCACCACGGACAGATCCCCCCAACAGCTGCCATACTTTGTGTATGGGAATGGCTAACCAAAGTCTGCTACAGTTTTCTAAAAGTGATACTTCTTTAGCACTTCAATATGTTATGGTATTCATGATTGACTTATGTACATTTTGTGAGCACCTGCATAGGAAATACAGTATCTGCTATACTACCTCGTTCATGTATTTATTTAACAAACATATGTAACTGACTCATTACCTCTATTAGGGTCATTTTCTCATCTAAAACATGGTGAATACTTGCATACACATGATAAAAATAGACAACTTATGAAATAACGTATATTACTTATGATCAATGAAGTGTTTTTATTACTGAATTCTTGAACAAGTTATTAGGCAATTTATTTTCTTTAGGAAATCATCTATGACAGTAGAAGCCCAGACATGTATCCTGGATGTACTCAAGGATTAAGATTGATTCAACTGAAACCCTTTATGGCCAGAATGAGGTTCTTGAGCATGCTTCAGATTGATGCAATTTCCCAAGAAATGTACTAGTTTCTAGAGGACATGAAGAAAATTGCCAGCTGTGCATCTGATCTTTTATCCTCTGGAATTTGGACCCATGATGAACTTTAGCAGCCAATCTGCAGATTCCACTCCCTTACACATAATTCTATGTGATCATTCATGTCAACAAAGTTTAAGAGGTATGCAGATTCTACCCCCATAAAATGTTGTTTATAATTCTGTAAGATTTATCACTTCAAAATGAGAAACTGTATGTAAGGAACATAGGTACCTCAGCAGTTAAATGTGTTCTCTGAGCTTGCTACTCTTTCATAGGACCTAAGATACTTTCCCACCACCTAAAATGGGGCAGTTCACAATAGACTATTAACACTTGCTCCAGGATACCTAATGCCCTTTTCTGGTTGCCATGGGCACTTTGTATGTACACACACACACACATGCACACACAAATTGAATCTTAAGAAAGGAAGAAATTGCCGGGCGTTGGTGGCGCACGCCTTTAATCCCAGCACTCGGGAGGCAGAGGCAGGCGGATCTCTGTGAGTTCGAGGCCAGCCTGGGCTACCAAGTGAGCTCCAGGAAAGGCACAAAGCTACACAGAGAAACTCTGTCTCGAAAAACCAGAAAAAAATAAAAATAAAAAGAAAGGAAGAAATTGTATATTAAAGTTCTATAAATAAAGAGAAAAAACTGTGTAAAATTATGTAATGTCTCTGACCTTCACAATCCCATCCATGCAGTTAGGTAGAGAGATGGACAAGATGGTCTTCAGTGAGCTAACTAAATGTTTACGATCCCCCTACCCCAGTGGTGGTTTGACAGGTATGGCCCCCAGACTCATGTGTTTGAATGCTTGGCCCATAGGGAGTGGCACTCTTAGGAGGTGTGACCTTGATGGAATAGGTGTGGCCTTGCTGGGGGAAGTGTGTCACTGTGGGGGTGGGCTTTGAAATCTCAGCCACTCTCTTCCTGCTGCCTGTGTATCAAGATGTAGAACTCTCAGCTCTTTCTCCAGTACCATGTCTGTGTGAATGCCACCGTGTTTCCTGCCATGATGATAATGGACTAAACCTCTGAAACTATAAGCCAGCCCCAATTAAATGTTTCCTTTCTAAGAGTTGCTGTGGTTATGGTGTCTCTTCACAGCAATAAAACCTAAAGACAGAGACTGAGGTATTGCTGTGATAGGCCTGACCATGCTTTTGTTTGGAGGAATGTGGACTTGGAAGTTTGGACTCGAAAAGCAATTCAACCCTTTGAGTGGGGCTTAATGGGCCATCCTAGTAGGAACATGGGAGACGGTGGTGCTGAGCGTGATTTGAACTGCGGGCACCTGAATCAAGAGGTTTCAGAGGACAAGAATGTTAGTATGTGGCTTAGAGACTATTCTTGTGATATTTTGGTTAAGAATGTGGCTGTTTTATGCCCTTGTCTGAAAAAAATCTGCCTGAGCCTAAATTGAAGAGTTTTGTATTAATTCAGTTGGCAGAGGAAATCTCACAACAGCATATTGACTTTGTCATGTGGTTATTAGTGTGCATGCTTATACAGATTGATAAGGAAAAGGAGCAAGCTGAGCTAGGAGAACACCTCGAACTGTACATTTTGTATTTCTCCAACTAACTTGTTCCTTTTCCTTATCAATCTGCATAAGCAACAAAATGTATAGTTCAAGGAGAAAGGGGGCACTAGGAAGTGGAACGGAGATAAATCCTGTGTTCTCAGAGATAAAGAAATTAAAGAAAAGTCTGATGTTAAAAGGAATAAAGGAAGTGGTGACCTCAGGGCAAGATCCAACTTGTGAAAAGGAATTAAAGAAAAGCACAAAGCCAGGTGTGGCTGTAATTCCAGCACTTCAGAGGCAGAGGCAGGCCGATCTCTGAGTTCAAGGCTAACCTGGTCTACAGAGAGAGTTCCAAGACAGCCAAGCTTAGGCAGTGGGGGAAACCATCTAAAACAGAAAGCTAATGAAGATGTAATTGAATGAAGGGGCCATGTTCCAGCCCCAGCAATAAGCAGAACTTGGCAGCTTTGGCCACATGGTTCTGGCTTTAGAGTCAAGGATAGAAGAAAGGGATTATGAAATCTCCCTCTACAACTAAGGAAAGCTGCTGAGACCAGACATGTACTGGGGTGTTCCTACATGGAGGACTAGAAAGGCCATTGTGTGAAACTGTGAAGGTGAAGCCTAGAATGCCTTGGATAATCTAAAGTTGTGGAGATGCCAGAGCTGCTAGGAAGAGCTAAGGGAGTGGAACCAGCCTAAGAGAAAGAAGTGTGTTGCAGTCAACAAAGATGAATGGAGTTGACGATCTGAAGAGCATTTTGACATCAGACATGGAGATACAGTTTGGAGTTTGTCCAGCTGGTTTTTAGTCTTGCTTTGGTCCAGTATTTCCTCATTATGCTCCCTTTTGGAATTCTAATGTATGCCTTGTGCCACCGTAGGTTAGAAGTTTGTGATCTGAATTTTCATTTGGATTTTACAGGGGATTACAGTTAAGAGATTGCACGAATCTCAGAAGAGACTTTGGATTTTGGACTTTTAAGCAAATTTGAGACTGTGACAGACTATGGGGACTTGAAGTTGGACTGAATGCATTTCTGCATTATGTTATGGCTACAAACCTAGAGAGGCCTATAGTTGTTTGCTATTTACTCTTTGCTCTGTCTCTCCTCCCCACCCCCCACCCCAAACAAAACAAAAATAGGCTTAAATTCAAATCCATTACCCTACAGGGTTAGAGGTTAGAGGTCTGACTGAGACATCAGCAGGCCAGTAGCAAGGTGTTGGCACAGTCATTCTTTCTGGGGCTGGGGTGGGGAGTATGTTTCTGCTCTTTTCTAGTTCCTAGAGATCCCAGCACCCATTGCCTCTTCCTCTATCTTCAAAGCTAGTGATGCTTCCATAGCTCACAGTGTCCACTGACACAGTAACTCTTGTTCCCACTTCCACCTTTATGGGCCTTCCCATCACACCAGGGCCACCTGGAGAGGCCCGATGAATGGCCTTCCTTCAAGGTCAGAGTACTGGTCCATCAGTCCTACCTGTACTTGAATTCTCTTTTGCCATTTAACCAAAGTCTTCAGGGATTCTGGGATGACACAGACCCCTCTGTACCTGGAATGTTACTCAGCCAATCACAGGATTCCACTCATTCTACTATATTTACATGGAAATGTAAATACAGATTAAAGCATAGCTTCATGTTTTTAATGACAATTCAAAAATTATCGTACAGTTGTCCAAATCCATAGACTTTATCTTTTTTTATTTAAATAAACAGTCATAAGCTTGCTCAACAGTTTCCCACCCCCCAAAAAAAAGTAGAAATATAAAGAAACTGTACAATATTACAAACCAGTGGTTGTTTGTGTATATATAAATACATTTGTGTGTATATATAAACACACACATGATACTATTTTTGTTTTTATATCCTGACCAAAGTTTCCCCTCCCTCCTCTCCTCTCAGTCCCCCCTCCACACACTTCCTCTTTTTTCCTCCATCCACTCCTCCTCTGTTTCTCTTCAGACAGGGACAGGCCTCCCATGGATATCAGCCAGCCATGGTATATCAAGTTGCAGTGAGACCAGGCACCCCCTCTTCTGTTAAGACTGGATGAGACAATCCAGTAGGAGGAAAGGGTCCCAGAGGCAGGTAACAGAGTCAGAGACAGCCCCTGCTCCCACTGTTAGGGGTCTCACAAGAAGACAAAGTTGCACATCTGGAACATCTGTACACATCTGTAGCAGAGGGTCTAGGTCAGTCCCATGCAGGCTCCCTGGTTGTTGGTTCAATCTCTGTGATCCCCTATGAGGCCAGGTTAGTTGGTTCTGTGGGTTTTCTTGAGCACACAATATTGTAACATTAATCAGGTGGTTCTAGAAAATTAGTAAACAACAAAGAATCCCAGGAAGGTAATGCTTATAAAACATGGCCCTGTTTATTTATGATTGTCCCAAATCCCAGGAGAGAGTCTTACTAAAGAATACAAAGGTCAGAGATAAAAAGTTCCTGCTGCTGAGGTCAGCCATTTCCCTTCCAATGTTTCCATACTAAGTTTCTCTAGGTCTTAAAGGCACATCATGATGTGAATCCAGCAGATCCCTTAGGACAAAGTCAACCCAAACCTCAGGTGTGTGCTGCTGTGGAGAAATCTCTGAAGGAGAAAGGCGAACCACCCTGGCTCCCTCCACCCAGTGTTCCCGTAGGTCTTGGTGCCCTCCTTGGCTAAAACACTACCGTGGGTTTTTCAGAAATACTTTTTTGGCAAGTTTGACCACTGTCGCTGAGAAAAGCCGATGATGTTCAGTCCACCACAGACTTAAAAGACAGGGATGTAGTATTGGCGGTCATTCTCGGTCAGCAGGGAGATCTCTGGCCACTCCCTGAGAGGCTCCTCAGGATAGCAGACTGCAAAGTCTCTGGAGTTAAACTTGAACAGTCGGAACACTTTTATCTTTACTTGAAGGGAATACCCGAGTATAAACATGTCAATCTGGGGACGAGATGAAAGCGAGGTCACAGACTGAATTTATACACTCCCACCACGATGGGGCCTGCTATGGTTTATGAGATGACCCACTTTGTATCAGAGTAACCCATAGAGCAAGTGGGCATGACTTGGGGACAAATGCCCACGGTGAGGAAGGAGAGCAGGACCATGTCTAGGGAGACAGGAGAAACTGTTCAGAAACAGGAAGGAACACTCAAGCCTGGGCAGTGGCTCACAGCTTCAATCCCAGCACTGTGGAGGCGGAGGCAAGAGGACTTCCATGAGCTGGAGACCAGTCTAGACTGCATCGTGAGTTCCAGACCAGCCTGGGCTACAGAATGAGACCCTGCCTCACAGAGAAAGGAAAAGGAAGGGAAGGGAGGGGAAGGAGAAAGGAAGTGAATACAGAATGGAAAATGGAAAGGAAAGGAAAAAAGAGGGGGAGGGGAAGAGGAAGAGGGGAAGGGGAGAGGGGAGGGTGCTTGCTATTAAGAACCGCATTGCTTTCTAACCAATTTGATGTCTTAGTGAGATGTCATCTGATTGACCATTTCTTTTGGACAGGAAACAAGTAAACAGACGACCTTTGTCATGGGGAGGGGCTCTCTCTGACCTTAGAGCTGGTTGTTACTAACTTTTGTCAGCAACACTGATCTGGCTTTCAGAGTGACCTCTTCCCAGTTAGTATCTGCGTGGTCACAAGACTCTATGAACCAGTCCTCCCCGGTCCAAGGGTCCTCGGACTCACAGGACGCAACAGCCAGCGATCTCAGCCAGCCGCCTCTGTGCAGTTGGTTTCATCGACGGCTGAACATCAACCCTAAAGACCCACACGTTCCAAGACTGCCAGGTCATCCCTGGATCACACCCCGTGAGTCCCACTCACCTGCTCCAATCCACAGGTGTCACCTATGGAATTCAGGTGGTTCATCATGAAGCTCAAGGGATCTGAGGAGGACTCCCTGGAGAACAGGAGTCTGAAGAGGCTGGGGATAATCTTGTTCGTCTTCATTTGTTCGTACACTTCCGTGACCTGGTAGAGCATGATGAACTTCAAAGCTTCGTACAGTTTATACTCCAGGATGGCGTCGGAGAAGAGGATGTTACACATGCTCCCTCTCTTGTGATAGTCTCTCATCCCACTAAACTCGGTCCACTACAAATACAGAGCTAAGTGTGAGCTGAGAAGGGCAAACAGGAACATACAAACCATTGTACAACTTGTAAAGTACTAATAAAAGAAGCCGAAGAGGACAGAAGGAGGGCAGCGGAGGAGGGCAGAATTTTACATTTTCATGTCTACCTTTTGGGACTCTTGGAGTCTTTTTAATTATAAGCATACCGAAATGGGCTGAATGTTCACCTGCCTCCCCAAACTCATGTGTTGAATGTCTTAGTCTAGGGAGACAGCCTTAGGAGGTGAGGCCTTTAGGTGGTGACTGGCCTCTGTGGGTTAGAGTCCTCATGAATGGGACTGATGTGCCTCCAAGAGGAAGCCAAGCAATTTCTGGCTCTGCTTGGGAGGTGTGATAACAAAACAAACAAACAAACAAAAAAAAAAACCAAAACTGTCCACCTGTTGATAAACTAGAAAGAGGACTGTCACCAAATGTCACTTCCTGCTAGCCTCCTGGCCTCAGACTTCCAACCTTCATAATTGCAAGAAATAATCATTGGTTGTGTAAGCCCTCACTCAGTTTATGGCATAAGAAAAGCCTGAGCTCCCAGAATAACACACAAACACCCTAGTTTTAGAATAAGAAACAAAATAAAATCGCTTTTCTCAAAACATACCACTGCTAGGCACACTATCAACCACGCCAGTTCTCTACAAGTGTCTGGGGTCTTCCTGAGGCTATGCCGGAGAAGAACAGTGCACGAGTTGCTGGCTGGCTAAGCTCACTCTGCAAAGCCCTTAGGTGGATTAACTCACACCCTCCCGATATATAACCACGCAGGGTATATACTCCTCACAGTTCTTCAGAGGGAAGAGAGCTATGCCTCAGAAAGCCATGTCCTCCAGATAAGCCAGCAGTAAGAGGTAAGCGCCACACGCTTTCCATCGTACCAAGTCTGTGTTGTTATTAAGTCGGGCAGAGCTTTTGGTCTTACTTATTGCGCCTGCTCCATCCCGGTATGAGCAGGATGCTTGCAGAAGGGCATTTCTGAAGGCTGGACTTTGTACCACATTGGAAACAAAGTCCCCCCGTGTGTCTGGTCTCCAATGCAGCCCCTGAAGCTTCTACCCCACAACAGACCAAGTCACCATCACACAGAACACTAACTCTGCCTTACTACTTGGTAGGAGAAAGCAAGCCACGGCTGCCCGCAGGAGGCCTTCTGAGCTCAGTTTCGTTTCCCTACGACACAGGATCCAGCCCACATGACAGGGAGCTGGCCGCGTTTGAGATGGATGCTTTTTAATCATCGGTCTTTTTTTTTTTTTAATTTTCCCTAAACACTCACCTGCATTTTCAATAACTCCACACATTTCCGTAACTTTCCAAACACATTGGAACCTGTATACTTCTCAGGTCCAAAACTGTACTGCTGGATCCAGTTACAGCCTTGAGAAAAGAGTAGTTTTTCAGGAAGCTTGAAAAGGAAGTAGATGCCAACAATGATTAGTGTCTCAGCGCTTAGCACGCATGATCTGGAATGCAGCAGCGCACCAGCTTATCTCAGGCAACAACCCTCGGAAAGACTACCATGTCAGTTACGTAAAAAGCAACAGTCATCTTTGCTTTAGATTTGTGGATTAAGTGATTTTGAGATTATATTCTAAACGAAAATCTAAATCTAAGATGATGTCCAAAGAAACAGTGTTTTTGGATAAAACACCATATGCCCCTGATGTAACCCTTTAGAAACCATCCATAATGAAATGACACCAAGCAGCAGGTGGGCCACACCACGATACAGTATGCTTCCCAACCTGGCTGTCCCTCATCAGATCAGAGAACGGACTCAGCCAGCACTTCCTATTTTTTTTTTTTTTATCCTTTTGCCTCAACTCCCAATATAAAGGCATAACAATGTTACTCATTTCACAGAGCTCCCGATTAAATTCTGGGAGATGCATAGATTAGCCTATGGTGTCTATAAGAACCTATTCCACTGTGAGTTGTGAAACCATATCCCACAAACTTGGGGGATGAACACAGGACTTCTGTCACATTCTTTATACTAGTTAACTAGAAGCAGGGTTAGCATATAACACTTATTTGACAAGTATCTGTATGAAACAGAACTACTGAAAATAAATTTAAAAGAAAAGACACCAAGGAGACAGAGCACATGGGACCATATATGTATACTTCATACTTCTTGCTCCACCATCCTAAATTGAGCATACTGCACACAAAATAAGAAGTCACATTGCTCATCAAAAATATATGTCTGGAGCTGGAAAGATGTCTCAGCAGTTAAGGGTACCTGCTGCTCCTCCAGAGGACCTGGCTTCAGTTCCCAGCGCCCACCCAGTGGTTCACAACTGTCTGTTACTCCAGTTCCAGAGGACCCATTGCCTTCTCCTGGCCTGCCCCAGCCCTGCATGTACACAGTACATGGACACACATGCAGGCAAAATACCATCTACATAGGATAACCAAAAAGAGAATATCCTGCCGTAAACTATGAAGAAAATGATCAAATAAACAAGACTGGAAGAAAACCTCTACAAATCACATATCCAAGAAAGCCCTCATATTCAAAATACATAAAGGATTTTCAAAACAATAAGAAAACAAACAATCCGATAAAAATGAACCAAAGATTTAAGTAGACAATTTCCCAAGGAGATGCTATGGACTGCAAACAGGTACATGAAAAGATACCCGACAGGTATTCATTAAAAGCAAATGAGGGGCTGGCAGGATGGCTCGGTGGGGAACGGAGCTTGTTGTGCAAGTTTGATGACCAGAGTTCAGTCTCCGGACCCCATGTAGTAGAGGTGGAGAAGAGAACTGGCTCCACAGGACTGTCCTCTGACTTGCACATGGACTACAGTGTGCGCGCGCGCGCACATACACACACACACACACACACACACACACACACACGAATAAGAAGAAACAAAGTATACCTAGTAGAATGGCTAAACACAACCAAACCCAACAATACTAAGTGCTGGAGACCATGAGGGACAGCCACAACTCTCACACTATGCTGGTGGGAATGCAAAAAGGCCACGCAGGCTTGGGGAGCCACGTGGAAGTTCCTCGGAAAGTTAAGCACATACTTCACTCCCACACCACACATCTAACTCCTGGGCATTTGCCTAACAGAAACAGATATTATACCTACAAAATCCCTTATAAGACTATTCCTAATGGCCACATTCATTGTTGCTAAGCACTGGAAACCATCCAGATGCCCTTGAACTGTGAGTAAAGTGCGTTCTGTTCATATAAAGGACGACCACATCGGAGGAGCAGAACGATGACTTCTGAATTCGTGGAACAGCGTGGAGGAAATGCAGATGCACGTTGCTATGGGAAGGCAGCCAGAATCAAAGGGCTAAGATGATTCCATTCATATGACACCGGAAGCAGCAAACCATAGGGACAGAGAGCAGATTGGGAATTGTGCAGACTAGAGGTCTGGGGACCACTGACTACAGAGGTATAGGAGAGAGCCTTGGGGTGGTGACCACATTCTGTATGCCTTTGTTAAGAAACATTTACGTCATAGTAAAGCGGTTCATGTTATCAGACCTCCTTACTTAGGAGGATGCCTCTCGAGGACAGAGGCCTCTCGAGAAAAGCTGAGAGCCTTAAGATGAACAAGACTGGGAACACCAGCATGCTGAGATGGCTTATCTGCAAACTGACAGAGGGAACAAGCTACACAACCTGTCAATGCTCAAGGCTCCTTCAACATGAGAATCCTGAGCACAAAGCTACCCAGCCAGGACCAGTAGCCCCCCAACACGACCATGTTCCCGGTGGGGAGCCGTACCTTCACGATGTCTTTTTCTTTCATCCACGGTGGAAAAGAGAGACCTTGGCTGAAGATCTGGAACAACACGGACCGCAGAGCATCGTAGTTATCTCTCTTCACTGGCCGGACACATTTAATATGGTACCTCCAGAACAGTTCCTCATAAGCCTGTCAGTATGCAAGGATGGTCTCAATGAACTCCCCTGCATCAGAGGCCGGTGAAGGTGAGCTCAGTGGACACAGAGTTTCAGTGAACACACTGAGTGAGCGTGAGGGTTTCCAGAGGGATATGGTACCCACAGAAGCCCAAAGAAGGTGTTGGACAGCCAAGAGCTGGAGTTACAGGTAGGTAGGTAGTTGATGTAGATGCTGGGAATTGAACTCAGGTCCTATGCACAAATTGCAAGTACTCTTAAACAGCTGAGCTACGTCTGCAGTCTCTTATTTTTAAATTTCATTGCTATAATCATCATTACCACTACAGTATCATCATTACCATTGTGTGTGTGATGTGTGATGTGTGTGTGTGTGTGTGTGTGTGTGTGTGTGTGTGTGTGTGCAGGTCGCACAAGCCAGTGCATATCTGGACGTCAGAGAATGGTTCTCCTGGACCCAGATCAGCAGACTGATCTTTTCCTCAGAGCCACTTCAGTGACCCTCTGCACGGGATTTTAAAGTGACTCTCACATGTATGGAGTCTGCCTCGTGCTGTTTCAGATGATTAACCTTGGAAGACCAGGACAGGTTATTTGGGGCTGATAATGAGTCCAACTCAACCACAGAGAAGAAGTGTATAGTTTTAAGACCGCACCAGAGGACTCTGGGCCTCTCCCTCCTCTTTGCCCAAGACAGGAGTGGGCAGTGCTGTTGGGGATTTTTACCAACATCAGTCCAATGGAACATTCTAAAACTCCTCCAAGTACTTAGGCCCGGGTGTCTGATCCCTCCAGGGAGGAGTCTGCATAGCACATGCAGAAGTTAAAAGGCCAGAGATCCGAAGACCGTGCAGTACTCACATTCTCTCAAGTTACAGACATATTGATTTCTAGGCTCAGCACAACACACTCTAGGTTGAAGCCTGTCCTTGTCAGCTCACCTCTCAGCTGCACTCAAGAGCCAGGGCCATCTGGGGAGAGGGAACCTACTTGAGGGGACTGACAGTATTAGACGAACTTATGACGTCTGTGAGATAGTTGTGACTGACAACTGATCTGGAAGGGCCTAGCCTACTGTGGGCGGCACCATCCCCAAGCAGGTAAGCTTGGGTCAGCTGCGGAGAGCAAGCCAGTAAGTGGGTTCCTCCACTGTTTCTGCTTCAGCTCCTGCCCTGACTTCCCTCAATGATGGACTGTGACCTGGAAGTATAAGCCAAACAAATCCTCTCCTCCCCAAAGTTGCCTTTGGTCAGAATGTTTTGTCACAGCAACCGAAAAGCAAACCAGAACAAACCTAAAGCCAGCATCTAGCAGCTACTCGGCTTCTGATTTGGGCTGTAACTTTACATAACACCCCATTTGGTGCTGGTTGACCTTTGGGTTTGGCAAGGCAGAGCTGAGTGCACCCTGATTCCGACAGACACTGCCTGCCTCCCTTGACCCCCCCCAAGCAGACGTACCTTCCGCATCAGTTTGGCACGGGGTGTTTCCCCTTTCCACTCTCTTGCACAATAACTGAGTAGATCTACTTCTGCCTCCACGCTGAGGTTTCCTGGACAAGACAGAAAAAAAAAGGCAGCTACATTTCCCATTCTTCTCCTTTCTTTAGCCCTCTCTGCCCTTAAAAAAAAAAAAATAAGGAAACATAGGCATGAAAGCATTTACTTTTGAATTTTCTCTGCAGATATCCAATCCACCTGAAAGATAAAGGAAACAGTTTTATATATATAAACGTTTTGCGGGGCAAGGGTGTTTTTGAAAAGGAAAGACAAAAGGACGGCCCACCATTTCAGTCGATGCCCTAAATACAAATGCAGCCTTCTGAAGTAGCAGAGGGACGCGGACAGAAGGGACACCGCCAGCGTCACAGAGGCCCTTGCTATTCTCCAGGCAGTGCTGACGACTTGGCTTGTAACCAGTATCCAGGAGTGAACCTGGTCACTTCCTACAAAACAGACAGACATGCAAATCATAGTTATACATCTGCTTGAAGAGACATATGACACACTGGATAACTTTGTCCCCAAGTGTCTATCATTGATTTAGACACATTTTTGTGTGTGCACGTATATGTGCATGTTTGTGCACAGATGCATGTGTATATGAGGTACACGTGTATGCATGTGAGTGCGTGCGTGCGTGCGTGCGTGCGTGTGTGTGTGTGTGTGTGTGTGTGTGTGTGTGTGTGTGTACAATCACTAGCACCATTCCTGACATACCATCGACTTTCTTTGAGACATGGCCTCTAACTGGCTTTGTAACCTCCCAGGCCTACATACACGTTTTTAGAGTATTCAAACACTCAATCCACAATTAAAGAATCATGCCATTTCTCTCATGATCAGTGTCACATATAAAACAGCCTTTTCTACAAAATTAATAATCCACCACGTGCAGAAGGAGTATGGGCTTCCGAATCCTGAATTCAGATCCTGTTTCCACCATGGAGCCTGTGTGACTCTGACAGCCGACCACCCTGATCTGAGTTCTCCGGACTGTAAAACGCAGGTGACCCCGCAGCGAAGGGGCGAACTGAAGTTCTGAAGCGCCAGCACCGTGCAGGCACACCCTCATTTCTCGCCCAGTACCTCCTGGATCCATGCCAGGCAGGCTCTGGTGACCTGTCAGCATCCCTTGAGTCACATGGGAGTGAGCCAATGGGCAGAAGCATGGGTACCGCTTTGTCTGCTGCGTCAGACGCCCACCCTGATTCCTGGTCCAACAAGGGAAAAAAGTAAGGAGCAAGTAAGCAGAGGGTAGGCTTGCAGTATTTTTTAAATTATTTATTTTTATTTTATGGACAGTGGTGTTTTTTGCCTGCATGTACGTCTGTCTGTATGAGAGTGTTAGATCCCCTAGATCAGGAGTTAATGGACAGTTGTGAGCTGCCATGTGGGTGCTGGGAATTGAACCTGGGCCCTCTGGAAGAGCAGCCAGTGGTCCTATCCTCTGAGCCATCTCTCCAGCCCTGGCTTGCAGTATTTTGCCGTGTCTGGGCGATTCCCGACCACGCTCTGCTTGAGCATGTGACAAGCTGAAGAATAAATGCGGAAGAGGACTTCTGATCGGTGGCCTAACCTCCTGGGCTTTGTTCTGAAATAATTTCCTCCACAGCAGATCACTGAGTAAAATTCCAGTGACTAACTGCAATAAAACCCTCATCAGCATGGAACCTATGATTTCATCATTTTTTTTTTTTTTGGTCTTCTGGATATTTCATGTGTATTTATATTCCCAATAAAGAAAGAATTTACTAACAAATCAGGGAAAAAATACTACCAGCAAATTTTAAAATATACTTCCCATTACTTAAAAGAACATTTTAAAAATGACTATCCAAAGTAGTTATTTGACTTCTAAAATCATTATATTACCTATTCCCCAGATTTAGCAAACTGTATGTTTAAAAACCCAAAGCTGGGGCTAGAGGGATGGATGGATGGATGGATGGCTCAGTGGTTAAGAGTGTGCTACTCTCCCAGAGGACCCCAGTTCTGAGCATCCCTGAAATTCTAGGCCCAGGGGATCCAACAGTCTCTTTTGGCCTCTACTGGACCCAATGCCAGGAGGACTCTTCGATGTAGGATGTGCTTCTGAATTAATCCAGAGAAGGAGTTTCTTCAGTGTGCACCAGCCAGTCACATTTCTTTTCAATGGTGGAACTTGGTACAGCATCTGACATTATTCACAGACTGGTGCTCGTGTGTATGTGTTAGGGGCCAGGAGAGGGCTTTCAGTCACTGCAGTGGGGACTGGGGACTGCCCTCGACACTCCTCATCGGTCAGATGCCATCACGTGCAGCGGCATCTGAGGGACCACCCAGCCCCTTAGGGGATCTCTCCTCAGAATAAGGCCTTTCCTGACAACCCGTGGAAGACAACGGCTCTCCCCATGTTTGTCCACACCCTTTCTCTGTCTCAGTCTCTCTCTCCCACTTCCCCATCTCCTCCTCCCTGTGTCTCTTCCTCTCTCCTGTCTCTTTCTCTCCCTTGCCCTGTCCCAGCTTTCTGCCCTTATCCTCAAAACGAACCCATCCAGAAGGCAGCTTTATGAGCATCTTACCAGGCAACAACCTGGACACAGGCCGGCACTCCTCATCTCCCTCACTCAGTGCAGCCACTACTCACACTGGGGGCTTCCCATGACAGTTCCACACATGCACACATTGTGCTCTGGTAGTTATCTATTTTCTCCTGTCTTCCCTCTCTCCTCCCCATCCCTCACCCTCCCCTAGCAGTCCTCTCTTTCAGATCATTTTTTTAAAACTTTTTACATATGAGAGAAAACACAGGCTACTTTTCTGCTTCTGGCTAATTTCACTTAGCATGATGATCTCTGGTTTCATCTATTTCCCTGAAAATAACATGGATCCATTCTTAACATTCTAATACATACATACATACATACACACATACATACATACATACACATATATGATATATATCATATATTAACATTCTAACATATATATTAACATTCTAATATATATATTATCATTTATAGACTGAGAGACAATTAGCTGACCCCATATCTCACGTGCTTACATTTTTTAGTTAAGTAACTCAGGCCAAGAAGGGTGAAGGGAGTATAATCTTGGGGGTTCCGGTGTGGCTACAAGGGAGTCATGCAGGGGTGGGTAGAATGAGACTCTGCAGGGTGGCATGTATGAGGCAGGCATGGCTAGACCGTCACGTAAGGATCTGCACAAGCTGTTCTCGGACAGTGTTACTAGGAGCCTGGTTTCTAAGTCGGAGGAGCAGGAAGAGCTCTGTCTCACTGCCACACAGTAGCTGTGAGTCTTCTGCATGGCCACCTCCTGCTTGCCTGTGAGCCCCACGGTGCCACAGAGGAGTCCCGAGTGCTCCCAGGAACCTCCCGCTGCCTCCATCTCTGAATCGAGGAGAGAAGACAGCACAGAACGGGTCCTGGCACACAAGGGCTTCGTACACGCGTGTGCCTTTTACTGCCACAGGGCAGGAGGCACAGAGCTGCCGCAGGGCTGCGGGGACAGGTCGGAAGGGCTGGGCCCAGCATCTTTCTCACGGAGCACACAACAAACACTAGCTGCTGTTTTCACTGTGGTTGCCATCATCACCTTGGCTTTGTAGATCAGACAGCTGTTAGGGGCAAAAAGATTAAGCGGCCTCCGAATGGGAGTTGCCCAATAAATGGCGGAGCCATTACTCATTGACAGAGGCCATGCAGTTCTGGCAGCCGCCAGCCTGAGCGACCACTTGCCTGCCTGTCCTCCTATCCGAAGGCATTGTCAAATCAGCACTGCTAGTGAGCAGAATCACGACTAAAAGGGGGAACGCGAAATCCTTTTCTCGGAGCTGGAGGGATGGCTCGGTGGGTAGGAGCATTTGCTACGGAAGCATGAAAACCGGAGTTTGAATTCCCAGAACCCACATAAAGGCCGGGCGCCGCCACGTGTGCCTGTAACCCCAGCACTGGCCAAGCCAGGCAGACACCAGTAGCTTACTGGCTAGCCAGCCTGGCCAAAACAGTGAGCTTCCGACTCAGCGAGAGACCGTACCTCAAGAGAATAAAGCAGTGATCTACAGAAGAAGACGCCTGACATCCTGCTTAGACTTATAACACCTCACACCCACACCCACACACATACACACACACCTTTTTCTCATTCTTGGGCCATTAAATAGATTGAACTCAAAAACCACAGAAGGAAATACCACAAGAAGACTGCAAATCAGTATGAGGGTGAGTTTGATGAACTACTACTGAGTCAAATGCCACTTCTCCAAACACAGCTGAGAGAGGGTAGCATACTGGACACAGGAAGTTTCAGAGAGTCCCCTTTCCCACCAAAGACAATTCTGCAATCACCACCAGCTTCCATTCTCTCCCCCAGAAGGGGGTCTTGCTGGGTCATGAGTGGGACTCGGGAAAGCAAAGGAGAGAGAATTCTCTACCTCCACAGACACAATCATCCCACACACTGTAAAAACAAAGGGAGCGTGGGCACCTCACGTTTGTCAAAGACGACCCTGGGAAGTGTGGGATGTGAGAGGAGGCTGGGAAGAAAGACATTGCCAGGAATTAGGGATCTGATTCTCTTTCACGTCTGTCAAGAGACAAAAAGCAAAATTCCCATTGCCTACTTTTGTACTGAACCGCTGGGCTATACAATGCATTTCTTTTCTTGTCTCTTTAAAAAAAAACAAAAAACCAGATATATCTCGTGTATTCCCCAACCACCAGGATTGAAGTGTGTCCCCAACAATCAGAGAAACAGGCCTTAGGCTACTTGAGGAATTACAGCAGGTACCAACATCTGACCCTACAGCCTGATCTGGGATCATGTTCCATTACAAGCGAGACAACTGGTTGGAGCTACAAGAAGGCATTGGGTTTGGGTAGGGTTTTTCTTTTCCTTTTTTATTCTTTTTGGGGTGTGTGTGTGTGTGTGTGTGTGTGTGGTAAAATTCTTACTTTCTTTCTCCTTTCTCTACAACATATCAAAGCTGAAGTAACTCAAACATTCAAACAGGAAACCCCAAGGGGGGGCGGAAAACACCATGTCCTGAAAACAAACTAAAAGACACTGAAAAGCCCAAACCAAGTGAAGAGCCAGCCCAGGGGCCTTGGGCAGGTCTCCTGGGCACGATCAGCAGCAACACTGGCTCATCTCCAGACTTTCCAGAGCTGTTCTAGAGAATTCTTTGCTTCTGCCTCCCCATGGGCTACCACGGTCTTCGGTCTCAACTACTTTCCAGTGCCAGGGACTGAACCATGTTTCCGGCACACTAACTAACCAAATGCACTCCACCAATGAGCTACGCCTTCAGCCATCTCCCAGTCTTACACACACCAGCACCTCATCCACATCCAGCCCCACAACCTCCGAAGCAGCGGTGATATCTCAAGGGCTGCTATCTAGGCCAGGAAGAAGTTAGACAATCTGAGCTAGAAGCATGGAAAAGGCAATGGTGTTTTCATGTGTGAGGGAGCAGAAGGAGCATTGAAACAGATGAGGGTAAAACCTCCCTTTTAAAAAACTGTGGCATGTTATAACACTACACTTAACTTCACAAGCCACAGATCTTCTCAACAGCGTTGTGTTACAGTTGGGAGAAGGCTGTCACTCACAGACAGGGTGAGGTCAAGAGATTTTCTGCTTTGTATTGCAGGTGTTAATTCTGCTCAATTAAGAAAGCCTGGCCCTTCCCCTAAAGCCAACTACAGGGCCATGTCATTATCTCCAAGGAAGAGAACCACTAAGTGGAAGGTTTTTATCTTGAAAGTCACAAGCAGTGAAACATGCAACCTCCTCACGCTGGCAACACAATCTCCTCCGACCCAGCACTCTTACCCTGGACTCCCAGTAAACTGAAAGTACCCATAATACACCTGGAAATCGCTTCCTGCCTGAGACGGGGAGGACTGTGTGTTTGCTTAAGGACGCTGTAGGTTAGAGCTGTCTCGTTTGACCCTGCGTATCTTATAGGACTGTCAAAAGTGACTGGTCATCTTAAGGATAAGGTTAATTTTCCCCCTGTGGTAGGGTTTTGACAGCCTATCAGTGATGAAAACACCAAGGTTGTAGGTACAGACAGGCTAACATCAAAAAAGCAAGTAACCATTCCTTTTCTGTGAAACTGTGGAAGTGCCGCCCAGCCTGGGAGAGCCAACTGATTGTAGAAAGGGGGGGGGGAGGGAGTAGGGGTGGAATCTTGTCTTCATGCTGTCATTTCTTAGATCCAAGGCTTTGACCAAATCCCACTGCCTAGATGGCCCTAAACCGTGACCCAACCATTAGCCCATGGTGATGAATCAAGGCTGGGTCAAAATGAAATGAAACCAAACTATCCCACCAGGAACTGCTCAGCAAAGTCTTCGCTACAATCGTCCCAGCACCCGTCATGTGACCAGGGCTTGGCTACCTCTCAGCTGGGAACACATTCCCTTTTGTAGACATCGACTTCCCTTTTCTGATCGTTTCCCTATTCATAAGTCTATCTTCATTCCATCCACACAGATTAGGCTGTTCCTACAGATCAGTCACTGTCCCAACAGCTGGACTGCACTGGCAGAGACTCCCAGATGGACTTCAGACAGACTTCAGAGCCCACTAAGGCAACCTCCAGGGGGCAGGAACGGGGCTGAAGAGCAGCAACGCATAGGACCGAGGTCAGGCTGGGGAAGGCTTCCCTGGGCTGTGAGTGTGACCTAAGGTCAAAGGATGGAGGAGCTGGCGAGGCAAGAAAAGCAAAGAAGGTCACTGCAGTTGGCCAAGGTCCAACTGTTACTGTGGTTCTCAGTCAGTATGCTATGTTCAAAGGAAAGGCCCTGGCAGGTCTAAATCAAGAGGCTGGCACAGGATCAGCTCCGTGACCACAGCCTGGAATGCTCTCACTTGGAGTCATAAAGAGAAGGTGATTCCTTTCAAGGGACAGCTTCCCCCATCTTCCACAGAAGTACAGACCCAAGGGTGAGAGCTGTGCGGCACATCCAAGGCCTGAATCCAGCAAGTGCATTAGGAGAAGAGGTCTCCCGGGCCTCAGAGCACCCATGCTGCAGGCCTGCTCCATGCATACTGCAGGTCTAGCCTGTCCGTGATGAGGGTCTCTTCTGTCATACTGCTGGCCTTATCCATACTGCAGGCCTGTTCTGTGCACCTATGATGGCTTTATCTACTAGCCTGGAAACTCCTCTAAGGCTAGTGCTGAATCTTTTAATATTTCTTTTGTATTTTATAGCGAAAATAACTTTACCATGACTTCTAAGATTCAAGGATGGCTAGGGCTAGAGCGCTTGCCTACCACGCATGGGGGCGCCCAGGTTCAAACCCCAGCACTGAAAAATAAAAATAAAAATTTTAAAAAAGAAACAAAAAAAAAAAAAACAGAGACAAAGAGCACCCCACTGAGCCCATACCTCTGCCTGTCCAGTCAGGGCATCAATCAATCTTCCTGAAATGACTAATTGATGATTCAAGGGCAAGCCTCGGCACTAGCTCTCTGCGGAGACTCTCCCACTCAAGGAAAGAAGAGTGTATACAAGGGAAAGATCACATTGTGAACAAGAAGCAGAGAAAAAGCCCGGATCCTCATTCACAGTAGATCAGGTCATTGAAGGAGCTCTATCATACTTGCTTCGTTTCTGAGGTGGACACACTGAAGCCCTGAGAAGATGAATATTAGTCAGAACTCAAAGCCTATGTTCTGACTTGGGGGGGGGGGGACCTTAACCCTAATTACATCACTGTCTTCCCCTGAGCTCTCCTCTTGCCAAACCCTGCTCTTGATGACATCTAAATTACTGCATCCTGAGACTGGATCATATGTTGCACAGATGTACACCAATGAAAACCCAAGAAGCCATACATTCCCATTCCAAACTCTGCTGTCAACTTAAAGTCCTCTGGATCTGAGCTGGGGCTTCATCTTCTGAGGGGAGAGAAGGGCCAGACCCTGAAGCCAACAGTCCTCGAGATCCCAGGTGGAGAGACTTCCTAGAGGACAGGCCTGGCTCCTATCACCTTCTCTCTCTTCACTCTTTCCCGAGGGTAGGGAGTCTGGAAGATTCTCTTGGGTTGCTCAGCCCTGGTCCTCCTCTCTGGGCAGAACTGAACAATCTGTACAGAGGGGGTTTAGGCCCACTGTCTTTCTATGAATGCCTGGCATTTAGGGAGTGAGTCCCCCTAAGGGATGGTGAGAACGCCCATCTAACCACACAGACCCCTGGATCCTATCTGCCTCTGAACTGAATTAACACTTCCCTCACTCTCCGACATCAGTGCCCAGCTTTCCAGTCAGCACATGGGATGGGTTGGCTGCATCACGTGTGCAGGGTCTATGCTTGTAGAGCTGGGAAGGGCCCACTGTTTACACCTGTTAGGTCTGGTATCACTGGTCTGCGCAGGTCCACTCTCAGGCCTTAGTATCACACTGCTATCTTCTAATGTAATCACTTGTGAGCATGGCTACTGAAGTTACCCTCCGCTGGTGGCACTCTTCCCAGTGATCAGAATCATTGGGTACTGTTGCTAACAGCTACTAATCTTTCTAATTGGCTTTCCTTTCCCAAATCTGCTTTTTATTCTGGAGTCAGTGTAGGTTGACATTTTAAAAAAAATTGATAGATGTATCATCTATTTTGGAAATATGTTCATGACTTATCTTATTGGTAGGAAATACCTTCGTCCTAACAGCCACTGAGCGAGAAATAAAGACCCATGGACAAGGAGTTGGAAATAAAGGGAAGGGTGTGTCCACTATGGAACATTCCTAACCAGAAGCCTCAGGAACGGGTCCAGTAACCAAGAATACATGTGCCAGTCAGTGTGGCAGCTCTCTGGAACACCCAACCACACCCTTGGACTAACTGAGAAGTCAAGATCTGTCCCAAGTGGGGTTCAATGTGATCCTGTTGATGGGCTACAAGCTGAACACTCACAGGCCATCTCTTCCGTCTTGATCTCTTCTTCACTCACGGACTCATCTACCTTACATACATCCATGTTGCTGCTCTCCGTAAAGAAGCCTAAAGCTTCAAAGGCAAATTCACCAAACCCCAGTGGAGCATTACCATTCTGTCTACAGAGCAGCAACATCAGTACCACCTCAGGGCTCTTAGAAATGGACTCTCGGGTGCCCCTGAAGCTGAATCTGTGTCCTCTCAGGCCAACGGGGACAGGCATGCACACTGATGTCTCAGGGCACTGTTGTGGAACAGTCAGGCTGGCTTCCCCTGGGGCTGATTTACTGGGCTGTGCCCGTCCCTCCCTTGACATTCATTCCCAGGAGATTCCAATGGACTGCCAGTGTTGGAAAAGAACACAAGGCTTCCCTCCATCCCTGGACATTCCTGTCCCTTCAAACATACCAGACGCCAGTTAAATGCCAAAGGAGAAACAAACCCAGACAACAAAGACTGGCACTGCCCAGGCGCTCTAGCTGCAGCTGAGGGCGCTTCTGCCTTGTGCTCCTTCCCTTCTGCCTCGGGAAAGGCTCACTCCGCTCACAGGTCCACTGTTCTTTATGGGAGGAGCTATTTCTAACTGACAAGGAACTCTTCTGAAATAGTAAAGCGGGAAGATGTACCGCGGTTGGTGGGGCCCCGTGACAGGGGCCAGCTCACCCCAATTTTCCTGGGACTCTCCCAGTGTTAGCCCTGAAAGCCCCAGGTCTGAGACATACCTGAGTTCCAGGCATATCAGGATGGCTGGTCACCTAGGGGCCCCCTCAGTCCACTCTGGCTCCCTGTCCCCTGCACAGCCTTCGGTGCCTCCCGGCACGCCCCTACCCTACTTTGCCTGCATTCTTCCCTCAGTCTGGAACATTCTTCCATGGCCTAGGTCACACTTTCTTCCAGCTCTCAATTCAAATGTCACTTGTCTGGCCCACTGCCAACCCCGGGCTTAGCAAACCCACTCTCTTCTGCAAGGCACATGGTGTCCTTTCCAAGCACTTGCCAGTTTACAGACGTGTTTGCATTTGATGGACCAGTTCCCTCCACTGTGAACATCTTAAGGACTCAGACTGTCCGTTCTCTTCATGCTGTAGGCCCAGAGGAGATGGTTAATAAACGCTGACTGAATGAGCCAGTGCATCTGTGAGCTCAGGATCCAGCACTTAGGTCTCCATGGCACGGTGGAATCAGCCTGCCCTGAGTCTGTTCTCTCCCTTCACAGAGACACAACACTGAACCTCAGTGGGGTCCATGGTTTCTCAGGGGAAAGGCTCATTCCATCCTCTCTGGATGCTGGCACAGCTGTGCTGAGTGGACTCTGCATGGAATACAATGCTCAACTTTCAGAGAGTCATCAGCCAGGCAGAGTGGAGAGCACCTGTAACCTCAGCACTTAAGAGGCTGAGGCAGGAGGATCAGAAGTTCAAGGCTGTCCTCAGTCACATAAAGAGATCAACATTAGTCTCAATTACATGAAGCCTCATCCCAAAATGGAGAGAGAGAGAGAGAGAGAGGGAGAGGGAGGGAGGGAGAGAGGGAGGGAGAGAGGGAGAGGGAGAGGGAGAGGGAGAGGGAGAGGGAGAGGGAGAGGGAGAGGGAGAGGGAGAGGGAGAGGGAGGGAGAGAGAGAGAGAGAGAGAGAGAGAGAGAGAGAGAGAGAGAGAGACCGAGACCAGAAAGGACTCATCAAGAGCAGCTGAATCCTTATCCTTCTTCCTCTCTGATAACCGGAATGTAAGGGTGATGACGGATGTTCCACATTTCGGTTCAGAGCATGGAAACCATGTTCAGTGTGGAAACACAGTAGAAAGAACAGAAACAAATTGAAAAGAAAGAGCCCTGGACTCCAGACACCACGGAACCCATCCCAGCCCTGGGGAGCTAGCTACCTCTGAGCTCCAACATGGGAAAAGACATATCTTCCTTCATTTGGTGGTGTTCTGTTACCCCGCTATACCTAAACCTCGCTTGGTGGTCCCTTCCAGCTTTGAATGTGCCCGTCAGAAGCGCGAGCCACCGATGTGTTTCTCTTCCTTTAATTAACACACCCCATGTAAATCCAAAGCAGGAAGTGAGAATGTGAAGTGGTCACCCAGCAGGAAGGTTTTAACGGAGTGGAATGAGGAGGGAACAGAGTCGGGCCCGAGAAAGTCAAGTGCCCTGCACCTCAGCTTCCTCCCCTGTGAACAGGTCTCAGGAGGCCGGCCTATCGCCCCCCACCTCCCCTCTCCCAGAGACCTCTTCCTTTCGGCGTGTTGTGTATTGCGTTAGAGGGACAATCACACTGGCACGTGGGCATGGGGTTTTACATAGCTGTGAACTAAGCGACTTCCAACTAAGCTCGAAATATCTATCATTCAGAGCTAGTACCACAAGGATGCCCCGGGTGTGGACAGAAGACCCATCCGGTAAGCAGTTGTCCTGAATGCATTAGTTCTGATACAGAACCCTGCACACAAGGAGAGAAGAAGAACTAAGTTGGGCAGGGGTGGGGGTGGGGGGAGGAACTGCTGTCAGTGAGGTTTGCCTAGGAGAAGACGCTGGAATCTTAAAGAAAGCATGAAGAGCAGGACAAGGTAGAGACCAGCTAAGTGACCAAACTTGAGTTGACCAAATACTTAAAACACAAAATAGAAGAATACGCCACGGATAAATTATGACGTGGACTCTTTCAGTCGAAGTGATTTTTAACCTTCAACCTTCGAGGAAAGGACTCCCACGCTGGAGTCCTACACCGTCTCAGGTACAAGGCTAAGGGACTCGGCGTTTGTATCACTAAGTCCACTCCTTCTACTTCCGTTGCAAGGTGAGGAGCCCACCTCCTCTTCAACCACATCTGCAGACACCAGGCAAAGCAACACCAAGCCGACCCGGCTGCCGCCATCCGCGCGTCAACTCCCCACTGCATAGGGAGCTGGTGGCCGACTGCATCTGGCTCGCCATCTCGTCCACTTCCTCTTTCCTATCAGCCATTCTGCTCACTGCCGACCTGGACCTCTCCTCTCCAAGTGGCCAATTCAGGGCCACTGCTGTCCTATGATTTCACACAGCCCAACGGTCAGCCGTGTTTTCTTGTCAGAGATCATAAACACGTTCTCTCGGTGTACCGGGTGCTCTCCTAAGACCGAGGGACGGATTCTCTCGGCCCCAGGCAAGAAAGGATTTAGTTCACTTCCGTGAAACTTGGGAGACGGCACGACATGGAATGCACTCTAGTGCGAGCCTAGACAGCAAGCCTAGCGAGCTTCCACCACCAGCTCTGGGGCCACCCACAGTCCCGTGCCATTCAGAAACTGTATCCAAGAAGGTTGTCCCACCTCCACAGAGGACAGGGAGCTCATCTCCATAAGGATGGGATGTTAGCACACCCCCACTTCTCTCTCTCTGCTTCCCCACCTTGTGTGAGTGCATGTGCGTGCGTGTGTGCGTGCGTGCGTGCGTGCGTGCGTGCGCAGCCCATAAGCTGACATCAGGTGCCTTTCTTAATCAAGCTCAGGGACTCAGCTAGCCTGCATGCCTAGCAGGCCCCAGGGGTCTTCCTATGCCTGCCTCCTCAGCACCAGGATTACGGAAGCACACCACTGCTCCTGGCTTGGTAGTGTGGATCCTGGGAACATAAAGTCAGGGCCTCTTGCCTTCACGGCAATACCTATCAACTGAGTTTCCTCCTGGCTCCCTCAGCCCTTGGCTTTCAACGCTCCGCCTCTTCTGTGTCAGCTGGGGAGAGCTTTCTGGAGAAAACACTGCAGTCACATGGTTAGGGTAACAACAAAAGATTTACTAGGAAATTCATAATTTAGAAATGTATCAGTCATAATATTTTATGTTCTGTACTTCCTGGAATTTTTATTTCCTAGGAATCCTAGCAACAGTAACGACAGATGGTGTTCCTTCATCTCTTGAGATAAACATAAACTTTTTAGCATCTTTTTAATTTAAACACGATGCCACCTGTCTGTTCTGCCTCCAATTAAACAGGAAAGTTGTTTGTCGTTGTTTTTTTAAACAGACTATGTCTGGGACAAACGGATACTGGAAAAACAAGAACACAAACAAATATTTTCTTGCTAATTTGTTATGAAGAAGTATCAGTCTTCCATGAAATTAACCGCAACCAAATAAATGGACACTCAAACTCAATTCTTTCTGAGACAGGGTCTCCCTGTGTAACCCTGGCTAGCCTGGAACTTGCTATGTAGAGCAGGCTGGCCTCGATCCTGATGAAGATCCACCTGCCTCTGACTCCAAGTGCTGGGGTTAAAGATGTGTGGCCCCATGCTGGTCACAACCTCAATTTCCGAAGACAGACTATCTAAGTGCCTGTACATTCATCACATGAATCATGTGGACAGGAAGGAAAGGAGCGCCTCGGGGTGAACACACTGGTCTAATAACCCCTGAAAGTTGGTGGCTTTCAGTAGCCATACAGAAAGAACCATATAGCCATGGGAGACGTGGAAGAAAAAAGTGTTCAAGTCTCCCTTCTCCTGTACACCCTGCCTGTGAGTCACCTCAATCCACACAGTGGTATAAAAATGACAGCCCGGCCTTGTCCCTGAGAACAGGTTCAGTGCGCCTAAGAGGTCCTGGGAACTGCAAGGCCTGCTTAGGGAGACGCCAGGACTGTTTCAGAAAGGACCAGGCAGATGATGGTTAACGATCTGTCATAAGCAGAGACCTGGGCCAGTGTTTGCCTCCTGGAGCTCCTGGGAACTGGAAACCCTCTATACATCCTACAATGGCTCTAAGTGTCACAGAACGATGGCTGGGAGACCTACACGTGAGTCCTTTGCCTCTACGGCACTGTCTCTGTGTTTAACATCGAGAGAACACAGAACCCACCACCACTGTGAAGAGACGAGCACTATGCTGATGAACAAGCCCATCAGGTGCTCCCCCCCACCCCCACCCCCGAGAGCCAGAGAAATTGATCTTGTCATCCATGCGTAAAGGACATTTTCCCATTAACAACTACATCAGTCAAGGATCTCTACCAGATAAAACATAGGCTTAAAAAATGATACATATCATTGGCTAATCATCCCAATAAATAAGAGAAGTATGAAAGTGGGACAAAGAGCAAAAAAAATAACAACTATAGATCCTTAGTTTTTGAAACATTGCAGTGTGTGTTTGTGTGTGTGTGTGTGTGTGTGTGTGTGTGTGTGTGTGTGTGTGTGTGTGTAATGCAGCGGGGCTTCTTTTTCCCCTAAGTCCTTAAACTATTTTTTTCAAAGATGGAAACTACTTCCTTCTCCATTATAACCAGGGCTGGGGACACTCCCAGCTACTTATTCTTCTCAGGACAGTTACCAGCAGCCAAAGCGCCCCACTCACCAAGCAGCTCCTTGAGACCAGAGGCTTTGCAGGTACTAGTTCCAGAATACACACCCAGCCTCAGGAGTCCCCATGGGTGTGAGGAGCATGTACACCATGAGCATCCCTCCCTCCTCAGTCCGTTGATCACTCTTCCAGTCTGCCTCTCTCCATGAACACAGACAAGCTCACCATCTGAACTCACTCACCTGCCCCATGACTACCTGGGATCACCCATGGAAGCAGGCTGTCTAGGGTGGGCATGAAACACCCGCTGCACGAACAAGGTCAGTGACTGCTGAAATGCTTGGGCATAAGGGAACCCAGAATATTTGGACTGCACCTTTTCATTGTCAGAAGAGTCTAGGGATGAGGTGGGGGGTCTTGGCGGTTCCTTAAACCAGGGATAAACAATAAGCAACTAAGTAACAGAAGGCAAGGGTGGTAGTATTAACAGCAGTACTGAGCATTTTTACCATGAGCCTCAATCAGCCAGAAAAACTTTCCATGTACTAAGTGGCTCTAACACACAAGGAGTACTGAAACAATCCTAGTCGTTATTTTTTCCAAATTTTGATTTAGCTTTAGAACACTTTCCCTAAACAAAATCTTATCTACAACAGCAATATAATACAAACAAGAGAAAGCAAAGCTGTTCCCAATGTGGCTGGAATGTGAGACCTGGCTCTTGGGATTCCCCCATTACACACTGGGCGCTCTGTCTCTCAAGCCCAACCCCTAGGGTCCATCAAGGACCTGAGTGGCTCCTCAGAACACAACTGAGGATGTGTGTACACTGCCAGGAAACTCAGGGACAGTGGTGGACGATGCCACAGCAGCGCCTCAACCCCTCCAACAGTTACGGACCATGAAGCAAGAGAGCTGGAGGCGAACGTACGGAAAACACAGGTCGTCCTCAAACACAGAGGTTTGGAAAGGTGCCGAAAGGTGAGCTTATTTCACAGGGCTGTCGTAACCTCCCGATAGGTGATGGTGCCTTCTCAGGGCTCTGGAGCACTGGATGAGGTGACCTTCAAGAGGCCTCATCTTTGATATTCTAACAGTGTCTTTCAAGTAATACTGTACAAAGATGTGCGTCCTATGATTTTTCAATACTAAGATACATTTAACAATAGTTTATAAAGAAGACTACCTTAATCCCTAACAGTTCTGTGGGTTTTCTTCTGTTGTCTCTTTGGTTTCTATCAAGGGTGACTTATTGTCTTAAAAGTGAATCTATGTCTTTCCTTCAACAAGTAGTTAAGAGGTCGACTAAAAGGCTGTCTCCATCTCAGCTTGAGCAAGTGACTTGAAAACCACTGGGTCGTTATTTTTTTCTCCCCCCAAATAGAAACTGCAAAGGTGAGCATCTATGCTCCCAAGTCCTTAGCAGCTATATTTTGAAGGGAAACGTTTTTCACAACCTGATCCTTGAGTCTCACCTTCTCCTGCAAAGATACTGCAGACCCCACAGACTGGAGCACGAGAGGACTCTCTCCCCGGGCTCACAGCTCTGACACACCTTACACTCGGCGCAGAGGAAGGAAAAATTCTTGGTGGTTATGTGGAGCCAAAGCAGGCATTTTGCAGTCTCACCAGCTCTTTCCAGCTGCGCCCTCACCTCTGTTTCCAACTTCCCTTTCTCTGACAAACTAAGGCAGGGAGAAGGGAAGAAAGTAAAATGCTCAACTGGACACACCCACAGGAAATATGTGGCTAATTCTATAATAACCCAAGGTGCGTAAAGGTTAAAAAAAATGAGTTCATTCTTCAAACTTTTGAGGGAAGAGGTAAGTCAGTCGCAGACTGCTAAGCTGAGAGAGGCCGTAGGTATTAACTTGTCAAGCACACCCATTTCACAAACGACTGAGTGTCCTGAATAGTTGTTAACTCCCACCCAGATACTCTAGGGTGGACTGATGTCCCTCGCGTCTTGATTCCTAGAACAGTGTTGTCTCCACTAAGCTCAACACGTTGCTGTTAGAAACTCCTGCTGGGACCCAGAACAGCAATTAAGACGCATTCCTGGTGTCCAACTACCCCACAAAAGCACCCAAAGTGAGAACACATGCTGCCCAGCTTCACTGCTAGGCTCACACTCCTGGTGTGGTAAAGAGAAAGAAATACAGGATCCGGCATGTGGCTCATCAAAACCTCATTTCCCTTGACAATTAGAACTCAAATCACCAACACAGCTGATGGATGGGAAGGAAAACCAACTCTAAGGTCTTTGGAGCGGAGAGACCACAGTCACCCAGTGGCGTAGGAGCCTGAGCAGCTAAGAGCGACCTACTGCCATACTTGTCCCCTTGGTGCGTTTTTTTTTTTTTTTTTTTTTTTAAGTCAAGAGTGTTCTCTGTGGTTTATGAGTCTGGTTGCTGTAAAGGTGTGGGCCACATCCTCTGCAAGGCGCGAACCCCGGTAGCTTAGTTGACAACAAAGTCAGTCCCTAGCCGGCGGGTCCACGCGCCCGGGATGCTCGCCGACGGACCCCGCCTCTCTCGGGGTCCCGGGAGGCTCAGATACAACCACACCGCCACGCGCGGCGTGCAGCCGCCCCTCCGCTCCACCAGCAGGCACCCCGGGTACCCTCCGCCCTCCCCCGCCGCCGCGACACCCTCCGGGAGACCCTGCCCACCCCGGCGCCCACCTGCCGTGGTCCGAGCGCGCTCCCGCTCCCGCGGCGCGCTCCTCGGCGCCTCCATGCGGGCCGCGCGCCTTCACCCGCGCGCACCCTCCGGCCGGCTGCAGCCCGGCGGCCCCGCTCGCTTCTCCGGCAGCCGCGATCGCGAGCTTCAGCGGCCGGGACCGCCGTCCGTGCTCCCGCCCTGGAGCGCAGACTGACGCGCACCGCCGCCAGTCAGAAGCTGGGGCGGGTCCTGGGGGGGGGGGCGGGGCCTCCGTGCGAGGTCGGAGTGGAGGTCGCGGGGGCGTGGGGGCGTGGAGAGCTCCGAAGGCCGAGCCGAGCGCTGCCGAGGTCGCTCCGGGCACACCCGGGCACCTCCGGGCAGACCCGGGGCGTTGCACCTGCTCGGATCCCGCGCCCTCTCCGGAGCTCTGCGCCCAAGCCGGCGAACTTGGAGGCTGATGGGCAGAGGGACCGATAGCCCTCCCCCGCCCAGGACACAGTAGTGCCTCGATTCCCTCTTCGCCAAGGAACAAACCTGTTTGTGTCTGCGCCAGAGAGCGAGAGACTGGTATCCAGAGGCATCTGCCTGCCCCGGGACCTGCTCCCTTCCTTTCTCCCGTGGGTCAGCAATACCGGCTAGTGTGTACTTGGAACTGTTTAGGGACGGGACAAGTGCATTCTTGATGGAAAGTGGGTCTATAAAATAATTTCTTAGAAGTTAAAAAAAAATGCAAACAGCTAACAGGAGAGAAGTAAATGACCCTCCCCCCAAAAGACACGTGATTCTTTTGCCCCCTTATTTCCTAATTTGATGAACCCCTCGTTCTGTTGTTTTTGGTTTGTTTGTTTCTTTGTTTTCCCAGAAGAAAAAGGGAAGAAAATTAAAATCCTGATGAGCACTTCCTTTTTCTCGAGCGTAGATGGATTCCAGATACAAACTGATTTGCATGTGGAATATTCTGGCAGCCTCTGGGAAAATAAGCCCCATAACTAAAGAAAGATGTGGAAAGAGTCTGGAATTTTATTTGAGTTCAATAGCCTTTGGGCAATGTCAACAAGCTATTGAAACATCACAAGCCTTTCTGAGCCTCAGAACAAAGGATCAGAGGATCAGAGGTCCTTAGCTTTAGTGACACCTCCTGTGAAGTCCCTGTCAGACCCACAGCCAAGGACACAACGCCAGGCAATTAGGAGAGCTGGCCCGGGACATGGGCTCTGGGTGTGTGTGCATTTTGCCTCTTAATGTATTTCACTAATTCCCACTCTTGCTCATGAGATTGCTAGTGTTATCCCGGTTTACTGAGGTCCATCAAGTGCTGGTGCAGAATTCAAAATAAGGTCTGACCTCAGTCACTCAAACATTTTCAGCACAGGATTCACAGAAGGCAATAAAAATGTCCCCAAGTTTGCTGTGTGTTTAGAAAAGGAACTAAAAAAAAAGGAAGACTCTCTTCTCCAACTCAGATATTTAACGTTGAGGAGGGTGGTTTTCTGCAGCCCTAAACTATCCCTTGCGTGTATAGGGGCACACTACTCACACAAAATGAATGACTGTTTAACCTAAACAAGGTTTTGAGCAGTGACCAGAACAAATTGCCTGTTCTAGAAACTGAAAGAACCGAGTCTAATTTCTGGAGTCCCTCAACTACAAAACAAATTAGCCACCCAGTCTCCCTCCCCTCCTTCCACAAAATAATATTTATGGACACTCCTGTTTAGACCGGCCTAAAATCCCTTCAGTTAATCCACATTTAAGATTTCATGGTTGCCTCTAAAGTTCCTTTGTGTTCCCCAAGCTGAGTGGGAGGTCTCATAGGGCAATGCTTACAGACCTGAGCCCTGAGCCAGACCACCAGGCTTGCCAGAACACCAACTGTATGGTCTCTCCTAAATTAACTTGTCTTGTACATCAGTTTCCTTGCCTATAAAATGGGGCCCATAAGACTGTTTTACGGGGTTTTCTTTTTCATGGGAATTGAATGTGTGTAAGCCCCTTGGCATGATGCTTCACATATAAACACCATATTAACATTCATTAAAACTAATGCACATATAGATGTCTGATTGGCTTTCTGGTCTACCCTTGTGTGATTTACCATGCCTTAAAAACAACAAGATTGTTTTTTGGGTTGTTTGTTTTTTTGTTTGTTTTAAAAGAGATTGTGCGCTCTTGTCGGACAGAACTTTGGTCAAGAATTCCTAGCGCTGAGCTCAGAACTTGAGTATTTAGGAATGTGCATGCTGAGGCTAAAGATTTAGCTCAGCAAAAACGTCACATCAACAGCCTCTACTCAGATCCCCTTACACATCCAGTCATCAAAAATGTCCACCGGAGAATGCCCACAAGCAGAGATGGTGCCGAGAACTATGCTCAGGGGCCCTAACCATGACCCTGGAGGGGTCAGAAGGAATGACCAGAGAGAGGCTGTGCAGGTCAGCTGCATGATAGATTGGGCCCAAATAAGAAGTGGGAGGAGCCAGGTGGCTCTGTGGGCCACAGCACTCGGGAGGCAAAGCCAGGCAGATCCCTGTGAGTTCGAGACCAGCCTGGTCTACAGAGTGAGATCCAGGACAGGCACCAAAACTACACAGAGCAACCCTGTCTCAGAAAAAAAAAAAAGTGGGAGGAGAGGAGAGAGCAAGAATGAGAACCTCGACAGTAGAAGTTCCCAACAACTATCTTATTGAAATTTTTGTTCTTGTGACCATTTGAACTCTGAAAATGGAATGTGAATGTCCAGAACCATTGAAGACATTACCAAGTGTTCTTTCCATTGCTGTGTCAAACCATGCATTATCCTTAGGGTCACTTATTCATATATGGGCCAGCATCAGGCTAGACCAAGGTGACACTGATCATGCGAACAGTGAGACCTGGGGCACTTCGTTCCTGTAATCATTACAGATCATTTCTACCGAAAGTTTCCTTGATAGACTTATTAGCCGCTATGTGAGACAGGTACCTGTACCTTTAAGAACCAACTCCTACGTTAGCACACCTTCCAAGCGCCCTTTCTTTTATTTTTAGCTAAACTTTATAAGGTAAGTTGTCAATACACAGAGGCATTCCTGTCCATTTGGCCTTTCAATCATGTGGTGTTCCTGAATATGGCTATTATCATTTCTGAAGTAGTGAACTTTAAAGGAACATGTTCACATAGGTATTCCGAATGACTGAGCATGCTCAGGAATGTGCCCACTGCTGAATGTTTTCATATATAAATATATGATATATATATATATATATATCATATATATATATATATATATATATATATAGAGAGAGAGAGAGAGAGAGAGAGAGAGAGAGAGAGAGAGAGAAGGTGTATATTTCCTACATAAAGGCTCCTGAAATAAAAAGCCCCGCACCTGCTCTGTTGAAGGAGGGCGTTACTTTGGAAATCACTTCCATGCTCCCCTGACTTGTTCCAGTGGGAAGTCATTCTCTACTCTTCTTGGCTCTAGTTTCATCTCTGAACTCACCAACATGTGAACTCATTGTATTTGGTTACAGACTGGCTCCCACTTAAACATCTTCCTCTAATAGGAAATTTGCAAAGGGAGATGCTGGGTCCATTGTTCAAATTTGCATCCTGAGAATGGAACATGCAATGGACATCCTCAGTATTCAGGAAAAGAAATTCCTTGAGTGAATGTAGGAGAAATAGTGAAAATCCTCACTTCTCACTGTCCCAGCCCTCATCATTGTCTTTGTGGGCATGGCTAAACATGCAAACATAAAATGTTTGCATAAATAAATAAAATAAACATAATAAAATGTATTATTTTTAATGGGCTGGCAAGATGGCTCAGCAGCTAAACACATTTGCTGCCACGCCTGTGAGCTAAGCTCCATCCCTGGGACCCAAGTGGTAGGAGAGAATGACTCCTGCAACCTCTCCTCTGACTTCCACACAGTGTTCTCAGGTACACCTGTGCACAAATATGCATGTGCACGAATACACTCAACATAAGCAAACACATGTAATAAGAGACTTAAAAATTATCTGTTTGACTGCCTGTGGGTTCACTGGCATTCAGAACATTCACTTAGCCAAGGGTGGTGCAGACCTTCATCCCAGCCTTCAGGAGGGAGGGGCAGCCAGATTTCTGAGTTCAAAGCCAGCCTGGTGGACACAGCAAGTTCCAGGCCAGCCAAGGCTACAGAGTGAGACCCTGTCTCAGAAAATAAAACATAACATTCACACTGAGATGCAACCGTCACCAATCATCTCCTTCCAGAAACTTTTTCATCTTCTCACAGTGGAAAATTGACACCCACTGAACACTGACTTTCCCTTGTCCCCCTTTCCAGCTCCTAACAATCACCACTGTTTTCTGTCTTGATGAATTTGACTGTTGTAGATCCCTCATGGAAGTAGAATCACACAGAATCTGTCCTTTTGTGACTGGATTCTCCTTTTTAGCATATCTCCCAACTTCATCCACATGGTGGTATATCTGAGGACTTCCCTTTTAGAGATGGATGATATTCTATGCAAATGCCACATCTTATTCATTCCTAATCCATCATCGATAGACACTCTTTGGCCGTTGTACAGAACACTCCTCTGAACAGGGGTGAACACACACTTCTCTGAGTCTGTGTTTTCACAGCCCCAGAATGAGATTACTAGAAAATATGATATTTCTATGCAGAAATTCTTGAGAAATCACCATATAGTGTTCCATAGTGGAAAATCCTTGCACCAGCATTAGATATAGGCTCTAATTGCTGTTTATCCTTTCCTACACTTATCATCATCGTCATCATCATTTCAGTATGGAGCCACCCCAGGGGCCTTGAGCTTAATAGGCAAATGTGCTTCTGAGCTGTACCCTCCCCTTGCATTTACTATTATTTTCTTAATGATAGTCAACCTATCAAATGTGAAGTGATACTTCCTTGTGTTTGGAACTGCGGTTTCTCTAATCATGTATTGACCATGTGCTTATTGAGTGAGTGAGTGAGTGTGTGCGTGTGTGTGTGTGTGTGTGTGTGTGTGTGTGTGTGTATGTGTGTGTGTGTGTGTGTGTGTGTGATTTCTTTGGAGAATGTCAGTACAGGTCTTTGGCTTTGGACAATTCACTGACTTTACAAAGTGCCTTCACTGTTGATATTCCTGCTTTTGAGAATTTGAGAAACTCTTCTTTTTCTCCTCACATTCTGCGCTGTCTCATCAAGGTATTTCTTATTTACATGAAGTTCCTTAATAACTACAAAACCATCTATACCAAAGTCAGTTAGGGTCAGTGTGTTTACACTAAACACCAGTGTGTAAGTCGAGAGGTAATGATGCTCCCAGAAAGTAACCTGGCTCTTGTACGAGCCAGCCTCTAGGAGTGTTACCTCTTTAACTGTACAACCTCCGTTTAGATGGGCACTACCACTATTCCCACTAACAGAGAACAGACGGACAGAGGAGTCACCGTATTATGCCCTAGGGCATCCAGCTAGCAAGAACAGTCTAGGACTTGAACCCTGCTTCCAAGGCCACATGGAAAGCATTCCCAAAATGTGTAAATCCCTTTCAGGAACTTGACAATCTCCAAAAGCCACATGTGATTTTTCTTTCTTTCTTTCTTTCTTTCTTTCTTTCTTTCTTTCTTTCTTTCTTTCTTTCTTTCTTTCTTTCTTTCTTTCTTTCTTTCTTTTCCTTCCTTCCTTCCTTCCTTCCTTCCTTCCTTCCTTCCTTCCTTCCTTCCTTCCTTTCTTTTTTAGATGAGCATTAACTAGGACAAGCCTGGAGCATCCAGCAATGTTCCAGTCCACGTCCAGATGACACCTTAAATCCAGTGTCACAGCTTAAAGGGAAACAAATGCTGTGAAGCCAAGAGCCAGTAGGAAGACGCAGAAACAGGAAAGTCAAGGCATGAAGCCTATGGAGGCTGAAAAACAGGAGAGCCCTGGAGAGGGGATGAGAGGGCGGCAGCAGCAGCAAGGCAGAGCTGCCCAGCAGGTGATGGGTAGCTTCTGTGACAGGGGCCTTTCTCCTGTCCCAGTATGGCGCTCATGCCACAATTCAAAATGCGCTTTGGAATTTAAAACGGATAGTGATGGCTAACAGCACGATAATTGTAAAATGCGTTTTGAGTCAGGTAAGTTACCACACTGCCATTGTAGTCATTTACACCTCAGCACCTATAAGCCTTGGTTCTTAGTGCAGATGTTGCTAGCAGGGAGAGCTTAAGAGCTGGCTAGTGTGTGTGTGTAGCGGGGAGAGTCTGCTTGGATCTCCAAGAGGAATTGGAAAATGTGGGGGTGGTGGGTGGAGCACTTTGTGACTTTAAGGCAGTCCAGAACAGAACATTGGATTTCCTTTTTGTAATTGCTGTTTTTATGAAATTAGATTTCTCTGCTCTTCCTCAAATTCCTAACACCTGCTGACTTGCTGTCTCTGAACTTTGGTCCTGCTGTTGGCAGCCCCTGACTCTGTACCTTCCCAGAGGACTCCCTCAGTCTCTCCAGTCTCAGAAGTCCTTTCTGGACCAGCGATTCTCCACGCCGTCTCCACCTCCCTCAGCTCATCCTATGACCTAGTCACACTTCGTCTCTTCCCAGGTACGTGTCCAAATTCTGCTCCAGAGAGCGGGAACAGAGAAGCGTTAACTTGGGTCTCCTGCATGACGGCTGGTGCCCCCGCCCCCCGCCATGAGCACTTCTTCCCATGAAGCTCTGTGTTCACTGTCTTCCTTACTAAACACCCAGACTGCCCCTTCCCTCCCTCTGCCAGCAGGCTCAGTCCTCAGACATCCCTGTCAGCAATGTCACCTCCCAGTGGATGACACTTCCTCTTCCGTGCCTGAGAACTATTTGAAGATGGCAGGGATAACAGGCGTCTGATCTCTCGAAACATCCAAATGATAAGAGAGTCCATCTAAATGCTCTGACAGATAAAACCATTTGGAGAGCCGCAAGCTTCAACGTCCTGAAGACACTGTATTGGACTCAAGCACTGATGAAACCAAAACCATAGTTTTAGTATTGAGTCAAAGGGGAACAGGCGAGTACAGCTGTTGTGGTTGTCTGGCCACCCCACCCACTTCCAAAGCAGATCTAGAGCTGGAAAGAGACGACTAGACTTCTCCTCTGGCCCGCTTATTTGGGGAGACCACTTGGGTTGACACACTCGATTCATTGACTGCCTTGCCGGCAGGACAAAGAAGTTCTAGGGTTGATGTTTAAGAGACAGAAGGTGGACAGTGGTGGCAGGAGATCACAGCCTAGAATCTTGTTCTACCTCCTCACCGTCAGCTACTTGAATGACAATGGAAAAATCAATATCCTTCCTGAACCTTAGTTTCTTGATAGACAGATGATAGATGATAGATAGATAGATAGATGATAGATAGATAGATAGATAGATAGATAGATAGATAGATAGATAGATAGATAGATAGATAGATAGATAGAACATGATTTCTCAGGCCTTGTTTGATCCAACAACTATAACTCTGAGATGAAAATTTCTTCAGATACTTGGTTTAAATATATATAGATTTCAAAGAAAAAGTACCAGGCGGGAATGAAATTCTGCCTCAAAATGGATGGCACAGTGCTGTGGGCTAAATACCAGTGAGCCTCATTCCTAAATCAACACTTGATCTTCCGTGCAATTCAGTATTAACAGTCAGGGCCTCCAGGAGGGATCTGCAGGCATAAATGGGACCTAACCTTAGGAAATAGATAGCTAACCTCTCAGCGCACTCTGTCATGTGACACTCAGCAGCAGAAGAAGGGCACCGTCGATGAAGCCAAGAGTGAGATTTTGTCAGACATCAAAGCTGCCGGCACTCTGACTTTGGGCTTGCCTCCAGATGTGTGAGCAACACATTCTATTGCTTGTAAATGTCCTTGTCTACTTTGTCCTATCGTAATAGCCTCGACAGACTAAGATGCACTGGAGAGACTCGTTTTCTTTGTTTCCCTTGAGGGAGACACATCTCTTTCTCTCTAGGGTTCTTCTGTTTAGTTCAGTGTGCAATGGGCACTCTGCAATAGGAACTTACTGCAGTCTTTGGGCACTTAGAGGAAAGCGTCTTCCTGACAATGGAATGAGTGTGGAGAATCAAATCTAAGAGATGGAGAAAGACCCAGATATGCCAAGAGCTCCTGGATTCGGCCACAGCTGAAGCAGCAGTCCTATTGCATCTGCAGATATATAAAGTCCCCAAGTCCTTTTCCTCCCTGGTTTCTTCAGTATAAACTGTGCGTTGTAGCTAGAGTTTTTCTGCCTGGCCCACAATCAGGACAAATCTCTCTCACCCGCCAGTCCCACAGCCACTCAGACCCAACCAAGTAAACACACAGAGACTTATATTGCTTACAAACTGTATGGCTGTGGCAGTCTTCTTGCTAACTGTTCTTATACCTTAAATTAACCCATTTTTATTAATCTATAAGTTGCCACATGGCTTGTGGCTTAGCCGGTACCTTACATCTCATTTGTCATGGCGGCAGCTGGCAGTGTCTTTCTGCCTCAGCCTTCCACTTCCCAGAATTCTCCTCTCTCCTTGTCCCACCTATACTTCCTGCCTTGCTATTGGCCAATCAGTGTTTTATTTATTAACCAATCAGAGCAACACATTTACCATACAGAACATCCCACAGCAGTGTCTACAAAACATTTTCTATCAGTTGCAACTAACACAGCAGTGGCATTTGTAAAGAACACTGGTTTGTTTTCCATCGCCATAGCAAATACCTTGGGCCTCTTCACACTATAAAGAAATAGATGTATTTGGTTTGTGGGGTTTGGAGACACAGAGCTCATAGTGTACATACACTGCTGCAGGAGCTTTGTAGCAGATGGCATAATGGCAGGGACATATGTAAGAGAACACGAGACAACATGGAAAGTTGAAGGAAGGAAGTCAACATGCCATGTGGGATATGTATGAGTGTGTGCAGTTGTTGTTGTTGAAGATGGAACCCAGAATGTCCCGTATGCTAAGTGAGCTCACTCCCACTGTACTCCACTGCACAGCATTGCTCTTTTGTAATGACTAGCTTGAGGTAACCCTTATGGATGTGTTCAAGCCCTACTCCAATTGTAGCACATTTCATAGAAAAAAATATACAGAAAAATCTTGAAAGAATAAATCCCCACATCACTTAGTATATGGTGTGTGTGAGTAAAAGAATTAAAGGCCATTTTTATTTTCCTTTGCGCATCTTTGAGTATTTTTTTCCAAACGTTATAAAATTTCTGTGACTAGTCTAATTTTTAATTGTTGTTTTAGCACAGAGTCTTCTAAGGAACATGCTGTATCCTAGAAACTCCTTCAATAGTTTGACCTTTGAACCCAATAGTAGCTGGGATTTTATGCATTATGGATGTAGCTTGTGAAATGGGCTATCATTCAGTTCTAGAAGGTGGCGGTGCACTTTCTTTAAAGGGCCAGGGAGTCAGCATCTGAGGCTTTGCAGGCACACTCTCTCTGTGTCAGTCACTGATCTCTGGAGCTGTGGCACCAACATAAGTGGAGATGATTTATAAATAAGTGAGCACGGCTCTGTGCCAACAATAATTCATTTAGGGGTGCTGAAGTTCAAATTGTAAACCTGTCTTACCCCACACCAATGCAATGGGACATTTGTAGAAAGAGCCCTCCACTGTCTTAATCACAGTGGCACTTCGCCTCTTCTAACATTACCATCATTAATAAATAAGTACTTGCAGAATCAGTGAGTAGATGAATGAATGAGCCAATGGCAGATGCTCCTAGGAGCTCACTTTTGGAAGTTAGCGGATCATTGTACGATCTAGTTGTAACACATCAAAAGAGTCCTTCGGTTTATTCACCTTTGTTCTGCCTTCAACCATGGCTTAGTGTTGTACCATGTAATTGGAAGCCTTCTACACAGCCCTCTTGTTTGTTTTCACTTTTTTTTTGGGGGGGGGGGTGTCTGCTACCCAGCTCCCAAATAAATCATACACGGAGGCTTATAGCTTGGCTTGTTTCTTGCCAGATGTTCTTGACTTTAAATTATCCTGTCACCCTCATGCCTCTGGGTGTTTACTGTTCTCTTACTTCTGTAAATCTTACTCTTACTCTGTGGCTGGGTGGCTGGCCTCTAGCATCCTCTCCCTCTCCCTCTCCCTCTCCCTCTCCCTCTCCCTCTCCCTCCCTCTCTCTCTCTCTTCCCTTGATCTCTCCTCTCCCCAGATTTCTCCTCCTATTTATTGTCTCTGCCTGCCAACCCTGCCTCTCTATCCTTTCTCCTGCTTTGCTATTGGCCAGTTCTTTATTAGACCATCAGGTGTTTTAGACAGGCGCAGTAACACAGCTTCACAGAGTTAAAGAAATGCAACATGAACAGAAGTGACACACCTTGAAATAATATTCCCCAACCCAGCCCAGCTGGCTACCTCTGCCCAAAAACTGCCATAGTAGATTTCTACTTGTTGCCCCTTGTCTTTCTTTGCATTGAGAAGAGGTGCACTGTTTCTCACACCGTAACCAATTCAAATGAAGCCTCAGGGGACAGAAACCATGAGCTGCACTAAGTTAGAAAAAGAAGATGGAAGGAATACCACAAATGGCCATTCGGTCTTTCCTGTGTTCTAGTTTCCATGTCGAATGTTTTACATATGACTATTAATTCTTTACCGGCAATGAGGAGAAAGATCACACAGTTCATCATGAGCTGTCTAGAAATGACAGGAATCACACAAAATAATGAGGAAAGAAAAAAAAAATCATTACTAAAAGCTAAAACCTGGTAGATAATGGTTAACAGTGGAAGATTGCCTGAGTACATTTGTTATCTTTTTCTAACATAAAGAGCAACTTAAAAAGAAAGAATCCAAGTAGCCAAAAAAAAAAAAAAAATGACAATCCATTTTTTGATTGAGTGGTATGACTTGAATCTGAAGTGATGTTCGAACACTGTTGCCAGATGGTGACATTGTTCTGGAAGGTTGGAAAACCCCAGTCCCAAAAGGACTGTGACCTCACTGGTGGAGTTGGGTCACTGGGGTGGGCCTTTGAACGGTACAGCCCATTTTTCCTTCTGGTCTAGCCTCTATTTTCCAGTTGGCTGCCAGGGTATAACCAACTACTTCACACTCTTGGTGACACTAACTGAGCTTCTTGCTTCCAACCCCTCCTGTCACAATGGATTGAAATCTCTCAAAACCACAGGTCAACCCAAATCCTTCCTCCCCTAACACTGGCCTGTCAGGGCTTTTGTGTGTTGTTTGAGCAATGAAGAGAGTGACTCATACGGGGGATGGCGGGGGCAGAGGGGACACTGAGCAGAGAGAACGCTCTTCCTCTTAAAGCTCCTACTACTGTGGAGAAAACCAAGAAGGGCAACAAATAATGATCTCGATCAAGTTTGCTGGGTGTCAATTCTATTTCTTGCATACTTCCACACCTCCCAAGGACCACCTCATTTAATCTTCACGAAGCAGGGAGGATCACAAGCCCATGGTACGGATGAAACTGAGGTTCGTGGATGAAGCGGATCATCCAGAGAACACGAGAGAGTTCCCGGAAACTGAAGATGTAATAATCCAAATAAGCATTCCACAATGCCTGATGCATCCGTAGTAAAAGTTTAACTAATGGAACTATTGCTTTGGACTGCTGACTTTTGAGTTATAACACATTTATTTTCTTTTATTACTTGGTAAACTATGTCCAGGTCAGATCATCCTTTATAATCACAGCTTTTAAAAAAAATATTTATTTTTATTATTTTTAATTATGTGGAGGTATGTGCTCTGAGTGTGAGTATGCACACATGAGTACAGGAGCTCTTGGAGGCCAGAGGCACTGGCTCCTCTGGAGCTGAAGTTACAGATGCTTGTAAGCCACCTAACATAGGTTCTGGGAACCAAAGTCAGGTCCTCTGGAAGAGAAAGCAGCAGCAAGTACTCTTAACCACTGAGCCATTCCTAGGTCCTAACCCAAGATTTGGTCAGAATAGGGGAAACTGTGAAATCCAGTTCAGTTCTTAGCATTGAAAGGAATGGACACCAAAGTAAAGTCATACCAATCAATTTTCCTATGGTCAGGCAACTACTTCCTAGAAAGAACCCTGATCTTCTGGCTTCCAAGGTTCTGCTACTCCACCTGTCTTTTCTTGGTTCAGCTCTGCAGTAGAAATGTACAGTTAGCCTGTCTGGCCCCTCTTAGAGAACAGTGATGCCTCCCTGGATATATGTCTTCCCAAATAAAATGCCAAACACATGGGGCCATCTCTTTGGTCAATAAAAGACCAACGAGCCACACCAATTGGGATCCACCATGGGGATGGAACATGGGCATTTATTTACAGTGAGAACATGCCTTTTGCTAGAGTTGATAGTTAGCAAGGCTCTTTGGCTATCTCACGATATGAAGACTGATGCCAGGCAGACCTAGGTGATGGAAAGAAAGACACAAGGACTTATAATGCCACGGCCAGATTCCTGCTGTGCACATGCTGTGAAAGCCATCAACCCGGACTGAGGCAGAAAGCCTGATGCTTTTAGAAAGGGGGCGCCCAGAGAGAAACATGGAGTTGGTTACTTATTATTCATTATTTTCACTTGGAAAATAATATTCTGGGCACTTGCTAGAGCAACTGTCAAATTTGGGCGGGGGAGCAATATGTGGGTACAGAGAAAACCTAGCCAGGGAACAAAATGACGCACCCCCTCCCATGTCCCCAGCCTCAGGAAGAACAAATAGCTGTCTGAGGAGGGAAACATTCCATTACGCTCTTCGACTCGGTGGTGAGCGATACTGACATCAGTCAGAAGAAGGCTAAAAACATTGTGACATGTTATCTTGGCAGGATGAGCAAAGATAAAAACACAGGAGGGGGAGAGAAGCTGGGACACAGACTCATCTTCTGTAACAGGAAGTCAGGAGATAATGTCTAAAATGATAAAGAGTAGAAAGAGCGCATTGCTTAGATATAAGAAAGGAAGCTGGGTGGGCTGGTGGTGCATGCCTTGTAGTCCTAGCTACTTGGGGCGCTGAGGCAGGAGGATCAGTAGAGTCCAGGAGTTCTGGATTGCATGCCGATCAGGTGGCATAATAAGGTGATCTCCTGGAAGCAGGGGGGTCACCAGGTCACCTAAAAGGATGAGTAAACCTATCAGGTCAGAAACAGATTAGAAATATGAATAGAAATACCTTAAGAATTCAGTTAAGATGGTAGTAATTACAGAGATGAAAAGTTCGAGAGTTATGGTCTTATGAGTTTTTAAAACAAAATACTTTAAGAGTCATAGGTATTGTTATTTTATATTAAATGATTATACATCATGTATAAATATATAGCAGTCTTTAAATTTTTCAGGTACATTTAAGCGTGTGTATCGGGTAATTGTCTCAAAGAAGCCATTGATGATGACTTATATCCACAGCCTCAGCAGTAAAATCGAATAATTATCTTAAAATAAGCCAGTAAATAAATACAAGAGCAAAATACACATGCCTCCCTCAGAGATAAGTATCTTCAAATATAATGAAAGGTAATAATTCACAGGGAAGAAAGGGAAGGCAGAATTCTTGAAAGCAATCTACACGGCAAAATGGCCCAGAAATTCTGAGACATGTCTTCATCAGAATGGCAAGCCTGGAATACACAGCTGATGGATAGTCATCCTGCAAGCTGGGAGGAGCCAGGTTCCAACTCACACCCTGGACATCATGTTCAAGTGCAAGGGTGAGATCTCAGAACACCAAAGCTTAAACATACAAAAACCAGTAGCTATGAGTATGAGACCATGAATCCACTCGGGATAAAATTGAAGTTTCCATTTTTAGGGACCCTTGTATTCTCAGGTCTTTCCAGGCCATCTCTAACCTTGGCTCTATGGTTCCAGTACCCCAACGTCTTGCTAGTAATGGGAAGAATTTGTCATTGTCACTTCATCCCTGGAGGTCGAGTGTAAACTCCCGAGTTACATAAATCCTAGCAGCTTGCTATTGTCCTTTCTTCCCAGGCTAAACTCCAGAACATGGATGGAGCTCTCCAAGCCTGGACTACCATCTCTCTGAGCAGTTCTGTCCAGGAGACGAGACGAAAGCAGCATTGTGGAGTGTTGCTCACATAATAATAACATGTAGTCAGGACCTCAGAGTCACAAGTGACAAAAGCCTACTTGGAATCGTAGTTCAAAAGGAGAATTCATTGACTCAACGAACTGAGAAATTCAAGGGGTGGCCTGGCGCCAAACGTAACTGTTCCCAGTAAGTCACATGATGCTCTGTCATCTATCTCAGTCCCTGTTTCTTTCTGTCAGTATCTGTCTGTTTGACTACCAGTTCCCCCTCAATCATGTGATCCTTATCAACACAATCTTAGACTAAAAGGGACTTTCTTTCAGTGTATCAAACAACACACATACATCTGTGTGCATTTGCTATGATCATACTGCACACACACACACACACACACACACACCATTCAGGACCAATCGCTGCATACATTATTGTATAAAGCCAGTCTAGATCTCTACTCTAGAGCCAGAGTATCATCAGTCCTGTGTTTAACAGCCCCGGATAAGAGATCAAGAGTTCTAAAAGTAGACAGGCCTGTCTGTTACCAAAAGAAAGAGGGAGGAGGTGTGTGCAGGCGAAATGACAGAAATCCATGTCTTCCTAACAAACACGGCGTAAGCAGAGCACATGTTCAGCGGAATGTGATCCTTGTGATAACCACTCCGTGCCAGGAAGTCAAAGCCGTTCCCGGCAGCCTCTGTCCTGAGCCTGCTCAGATCATCCCACCCTGTCCTTCTCACCCTGTCACGTCTGCTACTTCTCTCTTCATTCTCATCCTCATAGAGTCACACGCCCAGCCCCCAAAGGGCTCTCCTGTACTGACGGCACAGCTGGAGATGTGAGCCTCTCTGTCTGCGTTTGACAGGCACACGCACTGTAGGTCAGCACCAAGAGAACCTCTGTGGCTCTTGCTCTGCCTCCTCCACGGAGCTTGCACGAAGAACCCTACGAAGGGGCTGGAGAGCCTGCTCAGTACTTTAGAGGACTTACTGCTCTGCGACTGCCCTCTGAAATCCCAGCTCTGTGGCATCTGGCATCCTCTCTGGTTTTGGCTGGCACCAAGCATGCATGTGGTGTACGTAAATACATGCAGCCAAACATGTGGTGTACATAGGTAGACAGATGCTTGTACATATCAAATACATTTTTTACAAAGGAACCCTGTGAAGGCTAGAATGCTGGACAGTTAGCTTTCCTTCAAAGATTTTAGTGAATTCTATTGCCCTCTCTCATCCTTCTCCCTCTTCTGGTGGAATCTTCTTAAGAAATCTCCCTCCAACTTTCATATCTTTTGGATATATGTGAAACCCGTTGATATTAAGGCTAATCGAGCATATGATTTCCAATCTACTCCCTTGGTTTCACTCACATGGCAGATTTTCAGGGACAGCCACAACACAGCTCTCACCCCAGTGCTGGCCTGTGGTACTGCTTTTCTGTCTTCCACGGCTTCAGTGTGCTTTGTCCCCAAGGGTTCATATACTGGGTGTGTGGACCTCCATGTGGCAGTATTGAGGTAGTTGAACCCTGACAAAAAGGGCTAGCTAGCAGGTATGATTAGGTCACTTGGCCATTGCCCTCAGAAAGATTGAGGTAGATCATGCAAATCCATGGTTGCCATGAAGGTATGTTACAAAAGGAGCTTTCTATCACACCTAGTGATTGCTCTCACATAGGCTTCTGATGCTGTGATGTCATCCATCAGGAGGCCTTCACTTGAGGCTCGAGAGAAGAGGCCACCCTACTTTGGACATTTGGAGTCCCAAACTACGAGATAAATAAGTCTCTTTTCTTTATAAATTGCTCAGCCACAGGCATGTTGTAACAGCCTTGGAAATGGACAAATATACCTTCTCATCAAAAAGTGCAGCTCATTTTTTTCCTCTTCAATCTGGACAGACTTGAGGTTATGGTGAAAATACACGTTATTGAGTAAGTGATGCAGTGTGACTTCCAGGATGGTTATAAAAGGCGATGCAGCTTTCACCACGTGGTCTGAGGTACTCTAAGAAGGCCAATCAGTTTCAGCTCTGCTTCCCTGGGAGGAGGATGCTAGGCTGCCTTGAGAGACACCTATGAAGGTCTGGAGACCTTAGTTATTGGGTCCACCCAGCCTGCACCATGGGCCAGGCAGGAGATTGTCCCTCCCAAGTTCCTATGTTGATGCCGAATTCCCACAGCTGTAATGTGAAGAAGTGAGGCCTTTGGGAGCTGACTAGTCATGGAGGACCAAGCTCTCACTAATGGGGTTAGTTTCCTTATCAAAGAGGCGGCCAGAGCTTTTGCTGTTTATTTCTGTTTTCCTTCCACCACTGACAACACAACAACAAATCACCATCTTTGGGACAGAATGAGTCCTTACTAGAGCCAGACATGCTGGCGCCTTGATCTTAGATTTCCTGAGTACCCAAGACTATGAGCAACAAGTTTCTTTTGCTTGTCATTGCCAGCCTGTGGACTGGAGAGATGAGATGGCAGAGTGGTTATGGGAGCTTATCTGAGTTCCATTCTCAGTGTCCATGTGGATGGCTCAAAATCACCTGTAATTCCAGTCCCAGGGGATGTGACCCCATCTTCTGGCCTCTCCAGGCACATGCATGCAATATGACACAAACACACACACACACACACACACACACACACACACACACATACACAAATCAATCAATCAATCAATAAATGAATAAAATAAAAATAAAAGCAACTCTTCAAAAACTTACCTAGCCTAAGGTGTTTTGTTAGGGTAGGACAGACAGGTAAGACATACTTTGAGGTAACATCAGCCTCCAGCTACCTCTCAGCATGGTATTCCCACAAGAAGCCTTGGACTTCTCGTGTGGGACAAAGAAGGACTCCGGCTCTGCTTTTTCCAAGTTCCTGGCCCACGACGTCCTTGTTATCCATATTGATTGACAGCAAGCAAGTAACTGTGAACACTGTGTGAACAAACCCTCTAAAAGGCAGAGCAAGAATCACAGCACCATACAACTTTGTCCAAGGCTCTACTGTAGCTAGAAGCATTGATGCAGAACTGGGCGCACACATTCATGGGGGCACAAGGGACTGAGTGAGGGGGCTTTAGAATTAGTCTCATTTACACACGGACTGGAGGCCACACCAGCTGAAAGTAAGTCAAACAAAACCAGACCTTGACTTTAGGGAGCAAGGTTATGGGCAAGTGAAGTAAATAAAACATCAATCCAGGATGGCTGGGATAGTGTAACTGCCTTCAGCAAGGACAACTAGGATATTTATGAACATAGACATGGCCCAAGTCCTTGAGTTAAGACTCTTCGAATTTTGCATGACACCTACCTGGGCCAAAGTGATGAACTTCACCCTCACATAGACCACTGGGATTTTTGGAGCCCAAGACAAGAAATTTAATCTATGAGCTCCAAGTTGACTGGAGATACACACCAATCCAAGCAAAGACACAACAGGAAGGCCTCCGTGTATCAGTGTGAGGTGAGTGATGGCATTAGAGACTGGGCCTCCGAGGTCAGACTCTGATGTCCACTCTGCGGTCAGCACTAACTTGCTCTGCAGCTTCGGACAAATCACTCCGTCTCACCCTGTAGCATCTCTCTGTCTGTGTGCTAACAGGATCAAATGAAGCCATACAAATACATGTGGAGTCAAGTGATGGCCTGAGACCCAGCAAACATCCAGTAAGATGGTCTCTGATGACAGAAGGGCAGGATACGATGGCGTTTTCATATTGCTTATTTTCTCTTCTGGAGGGCAAGGACACTGGTCAGCAGAGGCAGGCTTTACGCTGAGCAACTGGGCTCCCATTGAATATCCAGGGGACCTTGTCCAAGTCCCTTACATCGTCACCACTGCTTCAGTTTCTGAGTGGACGCTCATGGTATTGGGAGTTACCACATGTAAAACTGTGAGCCTGTGGCTGGTCCGTGGTGGTAATCGCAATGAGTGAGTCTTAATGACTTGTGTTATAAATGAGTCCTGTGCTTTACATTTTAAAGCCTTCTTTGCTTTCAGTTCCCCCCAAATTTACTGCTAGAACTACAGGAGTTGGCTTATTAAAGGCCAAAGATGAGCCTGTGCTGCTGTCTTCCCGCTTAAGGGTTAAAGCCCCGGCCCTTCAGAAGCATCTCCTCGCCTGGAGATGGCTCAGCTGGGAAAGTGCTTGCCATACACATGTGAGGACCTGAGTTCAGATCCCCAGAACCTGTGTGTGTCTGGGCATAGCAGTGTTGGCTCATCACTCCAGTGACCCTATACGGAGACAAGACGATCGATGGAAAGTGGCAGGCCAGCTAGCCTGGAGTACACAGTGGCAACAAAGAGATGATGCCATCTCAGACAGTGGAGGACTCACTCAGAGATTGTCCTCTGACAGCCACATGACAGTTGTGCTCCCTCCCTCCCCCCCCCCCTCTCTCTCTCTCTCTCTCTCTCTCTCTCTCTCTCTCACACACACACACACACACACACACACACACACGCACACACACACACACACACGCACTGTTGTTTGTTTTTGCTCTTTATCTCTTTGGGGGGCCCACCACCCAGCTCCAAAATCACATGGAGGCTTATTCTTAATTATGAATGCCCGGCCTTAGCTTGGCTTGTTTCTTGCCGCTTTCTTTAACAACTTATCCCATCTACCTTTTGTCTTTGGGCTTTTCCCGTTCTCTTACTTCTGTACATCTTACTCTAACTCCGTGGCTTGCTGTGCAGCTGGGTGGCTGGCCCCTGGAGTCCTCCTCCTTCTCTGGCTCCTTCTTTCCTCCCAGATTTCTCCTTCCATTTCTTCTCTCTGCCTGCCAGCCCAGCCTACTTCTCTCTCCTGCCTCACTATTGGCCATTCAGTTCTGTATTAGACCATCGGGTGTTTTAGACAAACAAAGTAGCACAGCTTCACAGAGTTAAACAAAGGCAACATAAACAAAACCAACACGCCTTAAAATAATACTCTACACAAACTCACACATACACACACACACACTCACACACTATTTTTAACAATTAAATATTATATTCCCTCATCTATGTCACAACAGTTGCACACCTATTATCTTCATATTTGGCTCCTTTGTGATCACTGGAGTTGATTAAAGTTGTAGTCTCCTGTACAATAATTTCAAAAATATTGTACATAAAATGACCTTGATATTTCAACTAAAGTCGCATGATGTGAATCAGGGCTTAAGGAAATCCAGGCTTTTGACTCTCCAGGGAGGTGAACTCACACAGTTTATGCACACACATTCCTGTCTCCCATCCAAGTCCACGCCATTGATGAACACCCTTACTCCTACCCACTTCCCCACATTTCTTATTCATCTCTGCAGAAGAATGGAAGACATGATAAGTCAAGACCCTCCTTTCCTGGGTCCTTTAAAGGGCCAGTGTCTCTAACCTACTCACACACCTGTGATCACAGTCTCTGCCAGGTGGAGACACAGAGGGTGAGGACTAGCCTCCCTCCACGACACAGGCATTCTCAAACCCGGAAGAGGAGGAGAGTGTTGTGACAAAGTGTCACATGATTTTTTTCCCTCTCAAGTGGGCAGCATGAACTTGCTGGGATATGTGTCCCCACCGGCTCAGATTCCACTCTGCAGATCAAACTCAGTGCATTCTGGGCAAGTGGGACCACTCCTGCTCTGGTCTAGATCATCTGTCCTTGTAAGGAGAGAAGCTTGGACTGACGGCCCTAGTCCCGCAGGGGAGGGGAGAGCCCGATTACCCCAACTAGCACACACACACACAGCAAGGATGAAGCAGCACAGGCTGGCTCCTCACGGGGTAAGAGGCTGGTGGGCCAGTGCAGAGGAGAATGTCATCCTGCAAGGCCAACAGGAAACCGGGGAGGAACTGCCCTAACCACACGGGCTCCAACTGGTTTGCTTTGAAGCAGTCTTAAACATTTCAACAGCAGCTAGAAGGATGAATCAAACTGTGGAATAAACACTCGGATGGCCTCTTCTCTATCATCCTTATAACCCGAAGGTGCAATGTTGTTTTTCTTTTTCTTGTCTTCTTCCTCCTAGAACGTCAGCTTCGGGCTTGGGGCTGCTTTGACGCTTTCTTTGGCAAATGGCAAGGCTTGCTCGTCCCTCCTCAACCCACCCACTGCAGTGACTCCTACAGCCACCAAGCCTTCGCAGAGAGGAACCCCCGGCCTCCACAGCAGAGGAAGCACATTCAGACGCAGCCTTCCTGTTTGAGATCCTTCCTCCCAAAGCCTGTTAGCCACAGGGTTCCCACAGAGACTCACGCCACTGGGCTCAGCTTGAAAACTGCAGTGGGTGGATCTGGGAGGGGGAGTCCACTTGCCTGCGGCTTAGCGGAGGTGAGCGGACAACTTCTGTAATTTACTGTTTGCAGTGTTAGGGGCGCTGGAGAAGCACAAATCTCTGTGTTTGGAACTTCTGGACGTGTCGCAGGGACCTTCCACTCGCCCAGGCAAACAGAGAGGGAAAGGGAAGAAGAGACTTGAGGTGCCCCCACCCCCACCTCAATTTCTCCTCCTCCTCTTTCCGGTCCTTGCCCCTCCCCTCCCCTCCCCGTCTCCTCATTGCTAAGGTCTTCCAGTAACAATGTCTGCTTGCATGGTTCTGCTTTAGTCCCTGCTGGCTGCTTTTATAGCAGACCACAGACTGGATGGCGGAGCAAACGCACTTCCCGCTGCTCTGGAAGGAAGCTCGCAAGTCTAAGGTGCCAGCAGACCGCGGTGGAGCGCTGCTTCCTGGTTCACGGACCAGTGTGCTTGCCGTCCTCTCTTGGTGAAATGGCCAGGGAATCCTTTGGGGGCCCCTTTTCTCTGCATGTGGCTCTACTTTTAGGTCCTAATTACCTCTCCAAAGTTCACCGACACCATCCCACTGTGGCTAGGGCTCAACATATGGATTTGGGGGACACAGCATTCAGTAAGCAGCTGGTCTCAACACCCTCTTTAGCGCCTTTCCCCTCTGAGCTCCAGGTCAGCGCTCCCAACAACCCCAAGACCCCCCACCCCCACCCCCTGAGATAATTATTGGTTAAAGGGGGCGGGGAGTGGCAGATGCTGGTAGTTGCCTCTGTGTGTGTGTGTGTGTGTGTGTGTGTGTGTGTGTGTGTGTGTGTGTGTGTTATACACATGTGTGTTTACTTCCAGGTACATGCATGAAGAGGCCAGAGGAGGACATCAGGTGTCTTCCTGTATTTCACTCCACCTCCTTTCCTTCTGTTAGAGTCTCTCATGGAAAGCTCACTGTTTCAGCGGGGCTGGCTGGACACACAAGCCCCCCGGGATCTGTCTGTCTGTCTCTAACTCCAGCGCTGGGTTACAGGCACACGCAGCCATACCCAGGTTTTTACGTGGGTGCTGGGGATCCATCCCCGGGTCTTTCTACTTGCATGGCAAACACTCTTATCCACTGAACCATTCCCGGAGCTAGTGGTTACCCATTTCCATCGCATGGGGGCAGCTTCCATGCCGGCTTAGGCCGCCTAGCGGCACACCTCAGCTTCTTCGGTGGCCTGACAGCAGTGACAGCCTCTACTTCTAAGTGTTCTTATGACAACACGGTGAGGTGACATGGGTGAATATGTTTCCCAGAAGTGCCTGATTTATGTTAGACTATGAACAGACTACCAGTTACTATTAGTAGCATGCTCAATACTGTAAATTTAGTGACCTGCTGGGATTCACAGTCATAGCCATCATTTAGCACTGCGTGTCAGTCTTCATATTATCATACAAATACTGTGGTGGTTAGTTTCAGTTGTAAACTTGACAGAATCTGGAATTGTTTGGGAGATGGGCATGCCTGTTGGGCTACCTTGATGACACTAATTGTATACAAATGATGTGGTGGTTCATTTCAGTTGTAAACTTGACAGAATCTGGAATTGTTTGGGAGATGGGCATACCCGTTGGGCTATCTTGATGACACTCTTTGATTGGCAGGCCCCGCCCCCGTAGGCGGCACATTGCCTGGCTGCCGTCCTGGATAGAGAGGGTGGGGGAAGATGGTTGTTGAGCAGCAGCATTAATTCACCACTCTCTGCTTCCTGACTGGGAACACAATGTGACCAGCCACTTCAAGATCCTGCGTGGGCTTTCTTGCAGTGATGGACGACCGTACTCTTGAATAACGAGTCCAGATAAAACCTTTCTCTCTTAAGGTGCTTTTGTCAGTGTGTTTCATCATAGGAACCAGGATATTAAAACATAAAGGGACATACGCACGGCAGGAACTACAAAGGTCTGAGACCTCCAAGCCAACAAGTTGCCATGGTTTCGTACATGCTGGTAGGAGACACGATAGGGCTTTGTTACTCACTCCAGCAGATTTAAGTGTCATGTTCACGTCAGTTCCTCCCCGTCTTATGGGATGGTGTTGTGCTGGACAGTGTACCCATCATCACAGCTATGGCACAGCCGAGAAGCCTAGCATTTAAGAACTTCCATTTTTAAATGTTTTTTTTTAGATTTATTTATTTTATCTTAGGTGTCTGAGTGCTTTGCCTACACTTGTGAACACTACCTATGAGCATGGTGCTCTCAAAGGAAGGCTGTGAGCCACCAGGTGGGTGCTCGGAACCAAACCCAGGTCACCTACAAGAGCAACAGGTGCTTGTGAACACTGAGCCATCTCTTCAGCCCCAGGAATAAGCCCCAGATTAATAAGGGGAAGAGGGGAAAGGAAGAGGGATGAGGGGAAAGGATGATGAGGAGGAACAGGAGGAGGGACAGGAGGAAGATGGGGAAGACGATGAGGAAGCAGAGGAAGGAAGAAGAGGAAGCAGAAGAGAAAGATGTAGGAAAGGAGGAGCATCCATTTCTGATGAACTGAAGGAAAATTCATGAGTAGGCATTTCAAAACCAGCTTCCTTATTCATTATGTCACAAGAACAGAAACTGTCCTAGTTGGAAGGAGAACTGGCCAGTGCAACTGAGACCCTGAACCATTGTGTCTCTGCTCCCTGTCTCGTGGTAACAGGACAGCTTTGTGTGACGTTCAGACTGGCGGATCAGATACAAGCAGCTGTTCTGACCCTTCCTTTGGCCAGAATCCAGGTAACTGCAAAGTACTCATTCTCTGCAAGGATCGACCACAAGTGCCATATGGCCCTCTGTCGCCAGACTTCTCCCGACAAAGAGTGGAATTCCAACACGTATCACACACGCTCAAGTGAGGAGAGGCAGTCAGTGGATCCAGCTCTTTCCCTTTCACCCAGCCGTCACCATACTGACTCAGCCTGCTCTGGACTTCTGCCCCACCAGAGGTTCAACCAAAGCAATATGTTCTACAGACTTTCCAGAATATTCCCCAACCCCTCAGCCTTCTGGAAAGTGGCAGGAAACTGAGCGACGATCACTTAAGGTTGTCTGCTGGGTTTCCTCTCTGAGAGGCTGAGTGGGAAGCTCCTCGGTGCTTTCCACACCTCCCTAAGTGTCCTGGCTTAACTTCCAGCACAGAGAGCAACTGCCATGGATTGTACAGGCTTGTCCTGTCAGATGGACACCGATACCATGATCTGAAGATGTCTGCAAATGGGGACATCCAGTTCCTGGCTAGGAAAGGGCAGCCAGCCATTCATGAACACTTTAGCAGTTTGCAAGTTACGGGAGAGACACACACGTGGTTTCCCATGCTACTGTAGCCCCTGCAGAATACGGTCATGAAGCAAAGACAACTGACATCCGAGGTCCTGCCCTTTGTCCCCGTTGTTGAGCAAGTGCTTACGGATGTGACTCAGAATATGATGCGAAACAGACCAGTGGTGGGGTCACTTTCTGCACAAACGTTAGGGAGGCAGTGGTCCAGCAACCCCACTTGATCTGGGGTACATAAAGGAGAGTCCTGATAGGGTGAGAATGTAGTTGGCCTTTCTCACATTGTCATCAAAACTCTAATCTATTACAGAACCCATTAAATCACCCCATAAGTTGTCATCTGTGGGTGGGTGGGGGGATGAGTGAGTGGGTGGGTGGATGGATGAACTCTTCATATTCGTGCACTGGTGAGTGACAGGGAGAGACAGATGTAACTCAGATTGCCATAAATGGAAAAAGGATTCATTGGTTCATGTAATTAACATCTCTGTCTGGTTCATGCCTTTGGATATGGCTTGATCTAGAGTTTAAACCACCACGGTCCATCTCTATTCCTCTCTCTCCTTCCCACCCTCCTCTCTGTCTGTCTGTCTCTGTCTCCCCTCCCCCTCACCCATCCCCTGCTGTGATGAAAGGAGGATTCCCAGGGACACACTGAGGCTGAAGATGCTTTGCCTGGTTCCATGTTCGTGGGGAAATTATTATTAAACAAAACAACAACGGGAAAAACAAAACAAAACAAAACAAAGCCAGCCCTTCTATCCCATTAGTCTGACAATGGGAATGTGGACAAGGCTGCACATTACAGGTTATGAAGATGGAAGTTTCAGCTGAATGAGAAGGGAGGGGGCCTTCCTTTACATCCCCCGCTGCTACCCCTCTTTTTAGTGCAGGCAACCTCAGGAGACGGAGGTTGGAGTGTCAGGAATGATCAGACATAAGAGGAAGGCACCATCATGTAGAGGAAAAGAAAGCACCACTTTGTGGGGTGGACAAAGAAGAGCTCCTGGAAGTACAGACATGGGGGGCGCCTCACAACCAAGGTCATCTCCAGGTCCTGACGCTGAGACTCTGAGGTTCCAAGTAGCTTTTAGTGTCGGTCTCTGCAGGTTGCCGAGGCTCTTTGCATGACGTCCCCATTGCCTTTCCCCTCATCTGAGAGCCAGTGACTCACCCACTCAGGGTGGCCTTTGCTGAGACTGGGAGGGACCACAGGCTGGTGGCTGAAGAAGCGGGCATGAGCTCACGCCATTCCTTAGTTAACGGCCCGTGACCTAAATTGATGAGTACCACCTGCAGGGTACATGTGAAGCATGATTGGGGTTTCCTCTCAGTGCTAATGATATAAGAGGAGAAAAGAACATAATGTCAGCTAATGATGGCATGCACGGATTCCACTGAATGCTTGCAGCAAGACCAGGAAATACTTCCAAGGATGTTTTCATGAAAACTTCTTCCAAAGAAGAACAGGCTTTCTTCTGAGCGACGATTGTTAATGCAGAGCTTCTGTCAGCACTAGGGGCCTGTGTTTTGGAGGTGACTGCTCACCCAGCACTGACTGCCCCTTTCTTCTCCCAGGGTGTCCTTCAGACAGTGCTGGCTAAGCACAGCTGACCTGCAGATGCAGGAACTGGGGGTGCAGCTCAGCGCTGTCCGGCATGCCTGCCACTCATTTCTCCAGCACAGATTAGGAGGACACGGGGTTGTCTAGGCTTACCCCGTAGGGAAGGCTTTCCCAGGACATTAAAAGCTGGGAAGGTTGGGGCTGGGGAGATGGCTCAGCCAGGAAAGTGTTTGCTGTGCAAGTGTCAGAACCTGAGTCAGAGCCCTGGTATCAAAACCCGAGTCCCAGATCCCAAGTATCAGAACCTGAGTCAGATCCCTGGTATCAAAACCCGAGTCGCAGATCCCAAGTATCAGAACCTGAGTCAGATCCCTGGTATCAAAACCCGAGTCCCAGATCCCAAGTATCAGAACCTCAATGAGATCCCTGGTATTGGAACCCGAGCCAGATCCCCAGTGTTAGAACCTGAGTCAGAGTCCTGGTATAAGAACCCAAGTCAGATCTCCAGTATCAGAACCTGAGTCAGGTCCCCAGGACCCATGTAAAAGCTGGGCCCAGTGGCATATGTCTGTGTTCCTAGTGCTAGGACTGCAGAAATAGGCAGATCCCTGGACCCACTGGCTTAGCTGAATTAGTGAGCTCCAGGTTCATCGAAGGACCCTGTCTCAAAAAACAAGGTGGGCAACAGTAGAGGAAGACAGCATTGACCTCGGGCGTCCACACTCAAACACACATATGCACATGCTCACATGAATATGAACACACTTACACACACACACACACACACACACACACACACACACACGTCACACAGTTACCAAACCAAACCTAGAAAGGTCTCAGACAAATAGGAATGAAATGGTTATCTTGATATGAATCCCAAACAGATGTCATTTGCTCTTCTCTGCCCCTTCCCTTGGAACCACCTGTTGACAGTATTAACAAGAACCCCGACGCTGCCCACCCCAACCCCAACCCCAACCCCTCAGTAGAGCTGTGAACATCATGTACGCTGGGCCTGTCCTCTGCCGCAGAGCTGCAGCCCTGATTCCCCTTCCACGTCCCGGTCCCTCGATTGCCTGTGCGTCTTAACTCTCAACTTCCTCCCAACATCCCTCCCCAAATTACACCCTCTACTGGTAGAGGTTCTCACTAAATAAGAATGTGAAGCTCAAATTCTAGTTCTATCCTACTTTAAAAGAGGGATTAACTCAGCAAATACAAATTATGAGTATCTTGATGGGAAGTATCAGTAGTTAAATATTAAAGTCTTGATTTGCACTGGGGCCTTCATGGCAGTTTTTTTGTTTTGTTTTGTTTTTATCATCAATTCAATCAAGAATGGATGCAGCTGTGTCTGGGGCATGGAAGCCTGCAGGCCGGCATCTTATTTATCCCCACCAAGGCCTTGGCTGGCTGTACATTTCCCAAGAGCCTTATCCCTAGCCAAAGGCCTCAGTTGGCTTCCAAGTTGCTGCTGTAATCTGTGGATTAAAAATGCTTTTCTCTTGGAGAACGTTGTTTGATGTGCTACGCACAAGAGTTCTGCTGTGTTTATCACTGAAAACTAACAAAGCATGGCATGTTTACCTCCTCTGAAGAGACAGGGCTTCTAGGGACATGACAAAGAGAAAGTGGCTGCAGGCCCTTGCGGTTCTGACTCACGGCTGCTCCCACGAAACTCCGACCTTACTCCTAACCCGTTTCGGAAATCCCCGGTAGCAATCTCAGGATGTGTATTCTGGGGTTTGCTTGCTGTCCACAGTTAACTGTCCCCTCTTGTCATTGTCACTGTAAAACTTGGCATTGTGAAGTTAAAAGATTTCATATTCGTGTCTGTGATTTTGATGACAATGACTTGACCCTTGGAGCTTGTGAATGGGACTAAGAATGACAGAGCAATATAAACATGAATGACTTTGCCTTCCGCCCACTCTGTCTTTCTCAGACTTTAATGAGCATACACACTGCCTGGGGATCTTGTTAAAGTTCAGATTCTGAGCCAGTGGGTCTGAGATGCACTCTGAATCTTGGTCCTTTTGTTTTCGGTTGGAATGTGCTTTATTGAGGCCAGGGAGATAGCTCGGGCAGTAGAGTGTTTGTCCCGTAAGCATGAAAACCCAAGTTCTGTACCCAAAACCCATGTAAAAAATCTTGGGTGTGGTGGCAAGTGCTTCTAATCCCAGCACTGACCCCCTTGGAGGCAGAGACGAGAAGACAAGAGATCGCTGGGGCTCCTTGGCTAATCAGCCCGGCCTAACCAGTGAGCCCCAGACCAATAAGAGGCCCTGTGTGAAAGGAGCTAGACCGAGTGAGTTCCTGAGGATGACACTTCAGGTTGTCTTCCAGCGTCCATGGTGCATGTGACCCTTCACAGACGTAACAAAGAAACATGTTTTATTTCTTTATCCATCGTGGCTGTGCATGAACAGGAATACTAGGCCACAAATGAAATAAGTCATTAGAAGACCTAATGATGATGGCTTCCCTTTGAGGACGGCTCCCTTGCTGTCTCCTGTCTCCACGGGTGTACATGCCTTTGTGCAGCCCATTGTAGGTCTTCTGCAGTTCTCTAAACTCTGTCTCACTGTTTTGGTTTTCCCACTGACTACTGAGCTTCTGCAAGCCTCCCCTGGGCTAAAGACGACACATTGGTCTTGACTCTGCCTGGCAAGAGTGGAATAGAAGACAACCAGGTCCCCAGGGAGGCAGACTGCCTGGGCTGGGGGTTGTGTTTTAAGCAGTGAAAGGGTGGACAAAGCAGGTGGCGAGGGTAATGGGGTGGGCGTGAAGGGGACAGGCAGCTTTGCCGTAAGACCCCACGGGATGAAATACATGTTATCATTCCTTGGGGAACAGAGGCCACAACTCCATGAGCTTGTTTGTGCCCCAGCTAGTCAGATGGATTGCTTTCCAATTTTAAAAGTAACATCCTGTATCCCAGGTCCATACATACTGTCTTGAGCTCTGTTTTCATAAATATATGTGTGTGTGTGTGTGTGTGTATACATACATGTATGTGTATTTCCTAAAGATTTATATATATGTAAGATATGTATGTATGTATGTATAATGTATATCCTAAAGATTTGTCTAAGTCTATGCAGAGGGCTTTACAGTCTGACCCATGGGGTCGTATTCTGAACCTGCAGCCATGTTCCTTCAGTTTTAGAGTTACCCTTGCTAGATATCAGAGTGTATTGAACATCAGGACTTCCACTGCCCTATCAGTGATGATGGGGTTCACTGGCCCTATGTGAGCCACAGAGCTGCAGAGACCTGGCCTAATTCCGACAGTCACACAAACCGTCACCAAAATTGCCAGCTGGAGCAGTCCATACAGTTCCTGGAAAAAAAAAAAACTTCGTAGTGACATCACTTTCTGAACGAGTGTTTGACTCCAGACTTCTACCTCCCTTCGGAGGCTGTTTTATTGTTTCTGGGCATTTATCCTCCTCCTCTTCCTCCTCTTCCTCCTCTTCCTCTTCCTCCTCCTCTTCCTCCTCCTCCTTTTCCTCTTCCCCCTCCTCCTCCTCCTCCCTCTCCTCCTCTCCTCCTCCTCCTCCTTCTCTTCTTTGGTGCTACAGATTAGCTGGTTTTCTTTTATCAAGTTCATTGGCGGCTACTGTGGAGGACCAGCTGCCACTTTTATGACCCAGGGTACTCGTGAGTAGGGAGAGGTGAGAAATATTAGCTAGAAAGAGAGACCTAGATGACGAGAGGAAAGACAGAAACACAGGATAGCCTCGGGAGGACCTGAATCCTCATCCATCAGCCCAGAACTTTATTCCAAAGGGCTTTTTTATGGCAATGCCAAGGGGAGGAGCAAAGGACCTCCCCCTTGCTAGATACAGCCAAGTGCAGCCCCTTCCAAACACCGGGTACTCGTGCCCGTGGTCCAATCATCCTCTTATGCAGTCCTGCTGGGTACAGCCACCAGGAAACCCAGATGGGCTCCAACAGACTACTTACCCAAGTGTTACCTCCATACCTGTTATTTCTATTGGCTTAAAAAAATTCTAGTTAATGTGAGCCATGTGTTCCTTCTCTTGAGCTTAGCGTCCTCTTTGAACTGTGAGTGTATTTTGGGAACATGGAACTATGGGCAGTGATGGCAGCATGCTACAGCAACTCCCCATACAAATGATTACGTATCCTGAGAAATCAAGGACCCCAGGAGGCAAAGGACACAGAACTTCAGAAAAGAATCTGTTTTTGGAAAGGAAAGCAAAAGCTGGGAAGTACTCATGAAGGGGCACAAGCCTTGACCCTCTCAGCTTCTGAAATCCTTCTTACAACTCACTCTAAGGTTCTGAAGTTGGTGTGGTATCCAAACCCAGGAGTACTTTAGGAAGGGCAGATACATACAGGAGAGGCCACTGATTCAGACTGAGCTCCCTTAGTAGGCAGTGGAGAAAAACAAAATGGAGCCCCCCCTCCCCAGACAAAGGTTGCATCACCAATGTGAAGGATATTGATCTGATCTGAGAAAAGAGAAAGCAGGGGAGAGAACAAAAACAAATGAATCACACACCCCAGGCCAATTTCTATGGCTCAAAAAGTCCCCCTTACTTTTAATTCTTACAAGAAAGTAACCTGGAGTGACCTGGTGCTATCCATCTGCTTTTTATTCTGTGCCTGCTTTCCTTAGCCTTTCCTGCCTATGGAGCCAGAATCCTCAGCTAATCAGAACATCAGTTCTAAATTTCAGAGCAGATCCTGCCTCCGATAGACGAATTCAAATAAAAGCCATTGAGCTCACTGAACTCCAGTTTCTGTGATCTTTGTCATTTGACAGATGTGAAGAGTGAATGGGTAACCGGTGCTATTGAGCTGGACAGTCTTGCTCAGAGGTAGGAGTTAAGACCGCATTGTTATACAGCAATTGAGGAATGTGCTCAGTCCAGCCTCAGGGCAAAGCTGACCCTATTCACTGCCAGGTGAAGTGAATCAGGGCTTCCCTGGTCGTGATGAACCACAGGCTAAGAGATGGGCAGGTGCCACCAGACTTCTGACAGGTGGAAGTGAGTTCTAGGTCTCTCATCTGAGACCACATATGTTGTTGGTGCTCCTTTTTTTCTGAGGGCCTTGCTTATTTTTGAGGCACTGTTTTCATCCGTGGCTTGGCCAGTGATGGCCATTCAGCTTAAATGACAGTCAGCTTCCCTGGTAAATGACCGGCTACCAGCTAGACTCAATCCCAGGGCAGCTTCATGTCCCTGAATGCCACTGGAAAACAAAGGGTAGTGGTAGGTGTATCAAAATACGTGCGGAACCTACCACAAGAGGATGGACTTTTCCATTTAAAATTATGAATCCTCTTTGTTGTGAATAAATCCATTCTTTGTTCCCTGGCACCTTCGAAGTCACCACTGGCTCTATAGAAAATCATTTTGCAGACGTATAATTTTTAAGCAAACGCTTAGAAATGTTAATCACAGTAGCAAGTATAAACACAATGCAAACACATGCTACAAAATTTGATATTAGCAGTATCCTTATTTAAAATACCTGCATGCAGATGGCTAATTTTCATAGTACCCAAAGGTGCTATGCAGGACGCCGGTGGGGAAAATGTCATCAATGGACATACTCAGCAGTGGACCCTGCATGCTACGATACTGACCTGCCGGGCGAGGCGGGTCCATGGGTGTAATAGTGGCATGACTGTTTTGGAGCTAACCAATGGCTTTCTAATTGGATTTGAGGCCCGCATCACAGGAAGAAATTCATGCCTGGCACTATACACTAGCTAAAAGCACATAGTTGGTGAGGTCATAGGCCTTACAAGGGAGCTCACTATTATTGTTTGGCTAAAGAATCATGTTGTCAAACTGCCCTGTAAATGTTTCTATCTGTAGATTAGTGCTACGATCAATCTTGGCCAGAGAAACTTCCTTTGGCAGTGGGCAGCAGTCAAGGCAGAGACTCACCACGGGCCACAGTGATAAGAATGAGTGATTGGTAAGTGCGCATCCCTACCTGGGATATCTATGTCTTACCACTCCCAAGGCTCGAGGTACATTCCAGAAGAGGGAAAGGAAATACCGCAAATGCTGGGAGACAGAGATGACGGCTGGGAGACAGAGAGGACGGCTGGGAGATAGAGAGGACTGGTGGGGGATAGAGAGGAATGCTGGGAGACAGAGAGGACGGCTGGGGGATAGAGAGGACTGGTGGGGGATAGAGAGGAATGCTGGGAGACCAAGAGGACGGCCGGGAGACGGAGAGGACGGCTGGGAGATGGAGAGGACGGCTGGGAGATAGGAATGCTGGGAAGCCCCGCGTGGCTGCTGTACTCACAAATTCAAAGCAGCCGTGGCTACCTGCACAAGAACGGATCAGATTCACGTCCGTCAACGTTACAGCGTGGATAGGGGCGGGTCTCATGAGGCTCCATCCTGACAGAGGACCTCTCGGCAATGGATGGCTTCTGGGAAAGAGGGAGTCATGTTTCGTCGGGGGATGTGGCCATTGGTAGGTTGCCCATGCTCATGAGGCACTGCTAATTGGACTCAGTGGGTTATTTTTTAAAAAAATAAAGAGAGAGGGGGGAGTCATAAAGGTGGGAGGCGGCTAGGTGTCAAAGCATATGCAGCTCTTTCCTGGCCACCATGGGGAAGGCAGTGAATATTCATATGCCTCTCCAGCGAGGTCCATTCTGCTTGGCTTTGCTGGACCCAGAGAATCTAGGAGGTGTGAAGTACAAGAAGACAAAGACCTGCAGCTGAAAGGGACCTGGTCCTGCTGCCGACCTTGTCGTGGACTTGCATAGCGAAGGAAGACATAAGACTGGGATGAGAGGGATTGCTGGGAGTTTTGCAAGAAGCCCCTAGGGAGGATTGCTCAGCTGCAGAATTTGGAGAGAAAGGCATTGTTTGGACTCTGGCCCTTGCAGCTGTTTGTCCATGGGTTGCTTGACAATCTGGGGATCCGGTGTTACTCTCAGAATCAGGGGGTGCATGGTTAAGAACTGACCCCAGGTGAGACCTGCCGGCCAGGAGGGTCTTTCTATTACAGATGTGTCTGTGAATCTCAGGATTCTTGCTGGAGTTCCAGGCTCTTGGGTCCCAATTCAAAGAGTTGGACCAGGGACACATGGCTAGAAACAGAAATAGGGACAGTTTACTAAGAAGAAAGCACTCCCGAGATTGGAGTGGGCTAGTGAGCTGAGAAGGAAGTGTGAGACCCTGAGACCCTGGGTCACTGGGCGCGTGACCCGTATAAGACGTTGACACAGCACCTATGTGCGTGGGCTTTTCTCACGTATGCTCCGTTCACTGTATGTGGCCCAGGTTTCCAGCTTCTTTCTACTGACGGCTTTCATACACTAATAATTAATACTTTAAAAATACCTTTGTACTTGGTTTTTTGTTTTGTTTTTTTGTGGGTTTTTTTTGTACTTGTTTTTTAGTTTAAAATATCATACAATACATGTTGGGCATGTTCTTCCCCCTCTCCCAGCTCCTCCCCACCTCCGTACTTTCTTCAGCTCAACTCCCTTGCCACTCCATTGAGTGTCCTGAGCTTGAGTGACACACAGGGCTTTGGCTTTGGATTACAGTCCATTTCTACTTTTGCCTGCCATTTCGGGGACCTGTTGCTTCGTGCTGCCATTCCTTATGGTAGACTTAAAAAAACTGTTTCAGGCTAATAGTAAAATTGAGCCAGACATGCTACTGAGCATTACCAATACTTACTGCTACATGCACAGCCTCCCCCACCGACAACCTCCTGTCCCAGAGCCTTCCATTTGTTAGAGTCTGTGAGCCTACACTGACATGCCATCATTAACATAGTCATAATTAACTTCAGCATTTACTGTTAGTGGTATGCATTCAATGTTTGTTGATAAATGTACAATATAAAATGTATCTGTTATTATAATATCATATATCATAAGGAATAACTTCCTAGCCCTCAAAATCCTACAATCTGCCTATGTGTCCCTCCTTCCCCTGATCCCTGAGACACTGATCCTTGTTACTGGGTCTATAACTTTTCCTTTTCCAGTATCATATAGTACATATCCATTTTAGACTGGCTCCTTTCTGTTAGGAATATGCATATAAATTTCTTCCATGTCATTTATGGAAGATAGCCTGAGAGCTTGCTTATTTAATATTTCTTTTTCATGCAGAGTGATATTCTATTTGGATATTTTTCAGTTTGTTCATTTGTCATCAATTAGTTGGTCGTCTTGCTCTACCCAGATAGAAATCATGGACAGGGAAGTTCTCCAAGAGCTTGTCTTTGGCGCCATGAAAGATGGGTCCCTTCTTCCGTCTCACATTCACTGTTGGAACTTGGGCAGTTATGAAAAAGGCTGTTACAGATGTTCATGTGGATTAGAGCTGCTGCTCACATCATACAGATCCTTTCCAGTTCTCTGGGCAGGGGTTGAAGAGAGGGCTTGCTGGGTTCTGGCGAGCGCTTGCTTGGTTTTGTAGGCAGCAGTCAGACTGTGTTCCACGGAAGCTGAATCACTTTGCATTCCCATCTGAAATGAGACTTCCTGCTGCTCCTCCACACCCATGCCAGCGCCTGCCGCTGTCGGTGTTCTGGATTCTGGCCATTCAAATAAGTAGCCTATTTGTACCTATTGGTTCTTACCTCTTTCTCGGGTGCCCCTTAGGTGGTCTCTCAGCCCTCTCTATGTCCTAGAGGTTCGAATCCAGGGACTTTTATCAAGGGGCTCTCTTGCCCTCTGGCTAAGTTTGCCGAATGCCCATACCAAGAAGGCCAAGAGAGGAAAGACTTTTTTGCAGTGGATTTCCTTAGCTCCCTCCCTCGCTCCCTCCAATGGACTTGCTTCAGTGTCTCTGCCTCCCTTCAATAAAAGTCTTGCACAAGGGGCTGGAACACTTTAGGGACAGCCCATTGTTAAACTCTCAACAGCTACAATTTGAGTGAGTCCGTCCTGTTTGTCCCCCAACCAGGTCTTGGCTGATACACCGCACACAGCCAACCACCTTCCGCTGAAAGGATCTGATCAGTCCTAGGCTTTGGTGCTTGACAGGCTCATATTAAAACCTCATTTCTAATTGTGGGGCCCAATCGTTCACCCCCTAAACAGAATAAAATGCATTTTCCCTAGGCGGAGCTGGGTCTATTCAGGTGTGTCTGTTAGGGACTGGTCACCCTGGGCAGGGCAGCAAGTATTGTTTATGGGGTGTCAAAGGATTTCTTCTGTCCCTGATGGGTTCAATACATGCCTTTGCTGTTGTGCCCCCCAAATGCTGTGCTGGCTGAGCAACCCTGATCACCCGGACTTTCTTTATGCCTATATCTTGCCCTTCTGTCTTCCCTGGGGAGATTTCCTGGAAGCTCCCTTGCCTTCTGGACTCTTGCAGCCCTGTTCTTGAGTCCCACCCAGGGAAGAACCCCTTTGTCTCCTGCACCTCAGCAGGTTTCTCTTTGCTTAGGGAAAGCTCCATTTGCATGGATCACACCCCAGGTGAAGACAGTCGGACCACAGGGCTCTCCCTTAGGTTCCAAGGCCACTGATGTCCCAACCACGCTTCCTGAAGAATGTGAGGCAGATTAAGGAAGATCAATATCCCTCTAGAGAAAATGTTAGTATTATACATTATCAACACTGAAGCAAATATACTACATTCCTGCAAGGGAATGACCAGGACTGAAGTAGTGCATAGAAATTACTTGGAGAGGATGCTAATTTTAGGGTCAGATCTTGGTTACAAATGCTTCTTAAATATTCTGAAGCTGTCAAAGCATGAGAGTGAGCTTTTTAGTTGCTTGATTGACTGTCACATCCAGTTACCATAGAAACCACCTCGAAGCTCCAACAGGTGACCAACCTCGGTGACAGAGACAATTAGGTAGTGACAGAGACCAGACTCCTTCTGGTTTATTCTCACAGAGCCTGGCTATGACAGGTACAGCCTTAGCTCTGGAAGTTCCATCAGACACAGAGGCAACTTCACCTTCAGCTGGCTGTCAGTCAGGCAGCCATTTTCCCACAGCCCTCACACTGTCAATCAACCAGCCACTTCTCCCATAGTCCAGCAGGCTGTCATCATGACAGTGTGGCTGCTTTCAAACTTCCAGTAGACCTTGCTTCAGCTGTGGCTGCCCCAGGAGACCCTGAGCTCTGCACAGCCCCGGAGACTCCCACAGGAACTGCAGTAGCTGTCACGACGGCCGCCGAACCAACCCCCTGCTTCCGTTCCAGAGGCCACTCAACTGGCAGCTTCCGAAGACCCTGTTGCACAGCCGTTCTGGATGTCTCCCTTTGCAAGTGTCCCCCACTCTAGTCAGGGAGGGGCACCTCCCTCCTCATGACAGCCAGGACAGGTAGGCCCAGGGTCCCTCCTCGGACTGTGAGAGTTCCAGAGGGCTGCTGTAAGCCACCAACGCTGGCTGCTGCTAAGGCGCCACCAAGCATGGCTGACAGGGCTGTTGACATCAGCTGCCAAGGTGAGGTCAACTGGTTCTCAGGGCCTAGGTAGCACTAAGGAACTGTGACATTAAAAGCCAAGGGCTGCGGATGCCCAGAGGTCAGAGATGTAACACTGAGGAAGCTGTGCCCAGCCTGTTTGCAAGTTTTACCTAAATAGAGTAAAAGAGTCTTCACTTACTTAGTAGCATGGGGAGGCACAGTGCTCCCTCAAGAGGCCTCTGGAGGTTTACCCGTGACAGGTAAGGAGGCTCCAGGTATGCCGTCTAACGTAGGAAGTATTTACATTTAAAATAAACCATGTGACATTAAAGTCACTTCCTTAGTTACTGGCTTATTTATTTTCCTGTTGCTGTGCTAAAACACCATGACCAAAATAACGTACAGAAGGAAGTGTTTAATTGGGCTTAGGATTTCAGAGGCTTAGAACCCAGGACTGCAGAGTGAAGAAACCGGTGAGAGTTCACATCTTGATCCACAACAGTGTGGGTGTGGGGAGGGCAGGAGGGAGAGAGGGAGGGATGGAGGGGGGGAGAGAGAGAGAGCATACCAAGACTCCCATGAGTCTTTTGAACCCCACAACTCACCCCCAATGACATATCTCTTCCAACAAGGCCACATCCCCTAATCCTTTCCAGCCTCACCACCTGGGGACCAGATGTTGAACTCTCTGAGCCTATGGGGGCCAGCCTCATTCAAACCACCACACAACGGTTGCATTTTGAGCCGTCACGTCATTTATTGCTGGCGGCTGCTGCAGTTGACAGCGCATGTCCAAGCCATGCCCATCATGACAGAAAGCTCTTTTGTGTAGCCCCGACTGAGACCAAACTTGTTTAAGGATGCATCAAACCTACCAGATTTGGGGAGTGGGGGGGGGGGGAGGGGGGGGAGGGCATACATGCCTATCCCTCTGCTCAGGCTCCCTGGGTTTATTCATGAGGCACCTCTGAATGCATAGGGCTGAAATCCACCAGGGCTGGCTGACTGTGGCTCTTGCCATTGGCTAACAGTGACCGTGTGTCAGAATCACAGGCATGGAATCCTTGGCTCCTGTTTAGCTGAAGGGAATAAAAAAGAAAAAAAAAAAAAACTTTTGTAGTGGTTGGTATTTGCTCCTCTCATGACCTTGGGCTATAGGGCCCAAAGGAGAAGGTGCTTCTTGCCATTGTATGTGACCTCTTATAAGGAAAGGGAGAAGGATCACATGCCCCTTCTCCCTGCCTGCGAGGAGGTAGATTAGCTCTGGGTCAGAGGACTTCAGCTGTCTACTCCGTTTTGTATTCATGAGTGTATTTCCCCAATTTATATCTTTTTTTTGGGGGGGGGGTTTCTCTATGTAACTTTGCACCTTTCCTGGAACTCACTTGGTAGCCCAGGCTGGCCTCGAACTCACAGAGATCCACCTGGCTCTGCCTCCCGAGTGCTGGGATTCAAGGCGTGCGCCACCACTGCCCGGCTCCCAATTTATATCTTAATAAATCCCTATTACCCACTAAATAGACTCACGTGGATGGATCTTAATAAACTTTGTTGTTATTGTTAGTGTTATTGTTATTCTGAACCACGCCTTGGGGCTGCCCTGAGTCCTGACATAGAAGCCATTTCTTAAAGAAAAACTCCACCCCTTTCTCTCTCTGTCCCTCCACTCCCACGAGATGTGCACTCCACGACCCCCCTTCTCTCTTTCCCTCTCTCTTTCTCTCTTCCTTCCTACCCTTTCTTTGTCTCTCTATTATGATAAACTCTTTCCGAGCTTAGCGTCTGGCTTGTGAATGTCCACCCACCGCCATGCCCGCATGGAGTGGGCCGCCTGCCAGCCCAATGCTGCATCTGCCAGGCCTGCCAGCATGGCTCCCTGCACACGAGGATATCCTCAGGGTCGCAGAGGAATATATCAGAACAGTTAGACTTATTTATGCTATTTTATGTGTATGAGTATTTTGCCTACATTTACGTGGGTGTGCCACACTCATGCCTGGTGCCGGAGGAGGTGGTGAGCCTCCGTGAGGATGCTGGGAAGTAATCCTGGTGCTTTGCAACAAGTGCTCTTGACCACTGAGCCCCCGAGGAAAGAAAGAACCTTAAGAAAACCCCCAAACAGTGAAGACTTCTGAATGATGTTCCTCAGTTTTTCATCTTACCTTGGTTTTCAAGTGCAACAGCCACTGTGGGAAGCGTAGGAGCCAGGAAGGATTGACACGCTTGAAATTGTGAGGGCATACGTATCGCACAGCAATGTCTAGGGTAGAGGGCTCCCTGCCCTGGTGGAACTTATAACCTTGAACGAGAGACAATCCTGAAACAAGGAACTGAGCCAGGAGAGGTGGCGTAGCTGTAAAGACCATTCATTGCTTTGGTAGAGGACCCACATTTGGTTCAAATACTCAAGTGGTGGCCCATGGTCTCTGTGACTCCAGTTTCAGGGGTTCCGATGTCCTCTTCTTGCCTCCAAAGGCATCAGCCCTGTACATGGTGCACACACATACAAGCAGGCAAAACACTCATACACATAAAATAAAATGTTAAGTCTAACAAACAAAACCCAGCCCCCAAACCAGTACATCACACATGCGCCAGTTAAGGTTTAGAAGGGATACACCTATGAACTTAAATGTGACGCATGAGAGATGGAAGGGTGAACAGTGTCATTTGCATAGCGTCCAGCACAGGCCACAGGCCTGAGGCTTGAGGTCACTGCTGTCCCAACCACATCCATGAAGCCGATAAGACAGATTAAAGGAGACACAACCTTTCTCAAGGGATGAAGTAAGGCACTTCTGGGAAGTCCAAAAGCCTTTGCTTCCAGGACATCTAGGTGGAGGATTGGGAGAAACTTGAGTCCAAGAGTGTCCGGACAGAGGGGACAGGTGTAAAGCTCCCGGGTGAGAGAGAGTCCTCTGTCTGAGGCCTAAGGAAAGCCAAGTGGTCAGAGAGGAGGGAGTAAGAATGTGGGGCAGACACGGGATGGATGTGTCCTACAGGATCCAGTTCAGGGGACTGGGCATTGTGCACACAGCTACGGGAACACGCCCACCTCTGTGGGGAGGTTTGACAGGAGGCCTGTGATCTGGTTTCTATGTTCAATGATGACTCTGCAGACAAGTGGGTAATAGATTAAAAATGCACACACGTGAGAGTAGATGGTCCAGTTAAGAGGCCTGGGTGGGAGCCTAAGCAGTGTGTCTGTCTGTCTTTGTGTATGATGGATTTCCATCTCTCTCTCTCTTTTGAAAAAGGGTCTCACGGTGTAGCTCTGACCACCCTGGAACTTCCTATCTACATGTAGACCAGATTGGCCTTGAACTCACAGCCTGCTTCTGCCTCCCAAATGCCGGGATTAAAGGCACATCTGGCTCCACCTTATTTTTTGAGACAGGGTCTCTCTTTGAACCTGAAGGGTACTGATTTTGCTGGCTGCCAGCCAGTGAGCTTCCAGCAGTCTGCCTGTCTCCCTCTCCTCAGAATTGGGATTACAGGTGTGCCCTGCCACACCTGGCTCATTCTGTTTGTTTGTTTGTTTTTGTTTTGTTTGATTCAAGGGTCTCACTATATATAACCTTGGTTGGCCTGAAACTCACTATGTAGAGCAGGCTGGCCTTGAACTCATGGAGATCCACCTGTCTCTGCCTCCCAAATGGTGCAATTTAAAATGTGTATTCAAGCAGTATCAGGTGGGTATGGGTTCCATCTCACGGCTTTACTGGTTGGTTACTCCCACAAGTGTTGTGCCACTATCGCCCTAGCCTGTCCTGAAGGTAGTACACCATTGTGGAAAAGGTTTCTGGGGCTGCCTTAGTGTTACATTTGATGGCGTACAGAGTACTTTGCTGTGCCAAAGATGCTGGGACATAGGGGTCATGATTCTATACAGGCACCAGCTCAACATCTCCACGTTCACTGAGTTGTGTAGATGTTTTTCTTTAGCAATGGGACCTTGTTGTCAGTTTTTGGAGAGCAACCTACAGTCTTGGCAAGAGCCTGGGTTGTTTGGGATTCCCATGGGGCCCCTTTGGCCAACAACTCAATTAGATGTAACCCCATCCTGGTAATGGAAGCTTCCTTTGGAGACAAGAGATGATCAGTTGGGACTCTTTCTCTCCCATTATTTGGAGATTTCATTTAGATCACCTTCATATATATATGGAAACATTAGGTTTCCATACTACCCTTCAAATGCCCCTTAATTTTAGGTGTCTCTCCCTGTACTCCTCACTGAAACCCCCTCTCCTCTCCCCCTCCCCATTTGAGTCTCCCATTTCAGCACCCCCTTCCATCCATATCTATCTATTCTATTTGCCTTTCCTAATGAGATTTATCTGTTCCCTCTAGTCCTTTGTACCTACCCTCTGTGGTTCTATGGATTGCAGCATAGTTACCATTAACTTAACAGCTAATATCCACATATAAGTGAATACATACCCCATCTGTCTTTCTGGGTCTGGGATACCTCACTCAGGATGATTCTTTTTTCTAATTCCATTCATTTGCCTGAAAATTCCATGGCATCTTTTTTTTTAACGACTGAGTAATACTCCATTATGTAAACGTACCATGTAATATGTCATGTAAATGTATATGGCACTACTTGGGTGGTCAAGAACCTGAGCCTAGATAGCCCAGAGACCTAGGGGGAAAAATCCAAATATACTAGTTTTAAAATGTAGTGATAAAATGACTCCTAATGATATTCTGCTATACTCATAGATCAATGTATTAATTCAGCCATAACCAAAGAAGCTTCCTCCTGCAATAAATGGGAACAAATATAGAGACTCACAACCACACATTATCAGAGCATGAGAGACCTTGGAACACTCAGTCTTAAATGGGATGTCTCTGTCCAATCCCTTCCCTCAGAGTTCAGGGAACCCATAGAAGAGGAGACAGAAAAAGTGTAAGAGCCAGAGGGGATGGAGGACACCAAGAAAACAAGGCCCTCTAAATAAACACGAGCAAAACTCATGAACTCACAGAGACTAAAGCCGCATGCACAGGGCCTGCACAGGTCTGCACAAGGTCCTCTATGCTTATGTTATGGTGTTTTATAATATTATTTTAAGGTGTGTTACTTTTGTTTATGTTGCATTCGTTTACCTCTGTGAAGCTGTGTTACTGTGCCTGTCTAAAACACCTGATGGTCTAATAAAAAACTGAACGGCCAATAGTGAGGCAGGGGATAGAAATAGATGGGGTTGGCAGGTAGAGAGAATATATAGAAGAAATCAGGGTGGAGAGAAGAAGGAGCCAGAGAAGGAGGAGGACTCCATGGGCCAGCCACTCAGCTATATAACCAGAATGGAATAAGAAAGGTATACAGAAACAGAAAACAGGAAAAACCCAGAGGCAAAAGGTAGATGGGATAATTTAAAGTTAAGGAAAGTTGGCAAGAAACAAGCCAAGCTAAGGCCAGACATTTATAATTAAGAATAAGCCTCTGCGGTTCGTGTTACTGGAGTTGTATCCATGCCATTAGATGCACAATTTGACATTGCTGCTGCCACTGTTGCTGTTATAACAATGGCGGCCACCACTGCTACTGTTTCTGGGATTACCATTTCATAATTGCTTACTACAGCTAGCACAGTGGAGACCCTGGCAACAGAAGCAGCTACCACAGTTAGTTAATCTTTCATTCTATTGGGCATGGTAAATTTAATTCAGTAGTTATATACATCTTGATTGGCTTTGAAAATTATAAATTTATAAACTCAAGTTCCAGTTGCTTTTGGGATACTATCTTACAAGGACTCCAATGTACAGTATGGCTTGTTAAGGAAGGGAATGGCTCAGTTGCCTTTAGCCTACTGGCTATGGGTGAGATAGGACCTCTGTTGGTCTTTTCTGTGTCGAACACACAGATTGCAAGCCCAGTGCCACTTTGAGATCTTTGGCAACAGTTAACTCTGCAGCTCACACATGATTGAGCCTGTAAAAAAATGAGTATTCAGAGACGGGTAATGCCTGGGGGGCACTCACCAACCTAAAACAGAGCACCTGTGTGGCCTGGGCAGGCATCTCTATGACGGGTAAGGTGACCTGCTGAAGTCCCACGCAACCCAAGTCAGAAGCTCATTTTTTAATAAAAGGGGGACCTGTAAGTCCCTGGCCCCCATTCTGGGTAACTGTTGTCTTGCTTGCGGCCCTTGACCTTGATATCCTCCCAAAGCTAATTCCCTGCCAGGTTCCATCCTCCTGAATGCTTAAGGGAAGTTCCTTGTCTGTGTATCCTGAATAATGGGTGTTAACAGCTTAGATGCAAGATTGTAAAACATCAGTAGTGAACTTCTGCCCTCCGGGGTTCTCCCATTGTGCTGTAAGCCTGTATTTAAGACCTCCTCCCTCCTTCAATAAATGACATTCGGCATTTAAAATTATATATATATATATATATATATATATATATATATATATATATATATATAAAATTGAATGAATACTGCAAATGTAATCTATGAATACCACAAATGTGATGAATATCATTAGTGTAATTAATGAATATCATGAGTATAATTAAAAAAAAAAAAAGAATAAGCCTCTGTGTGTGATTTAATTGGGAGCTGGGTGGCAAGGCCCCAAAAGAGCAAAAACAAACAACAACATTAAGGCTTCAAGTTTAGTGTTTTTATGGGACTCCTGCGTGTGTGAAGGAGTGAGTCCCTGATTCTTGTGCCTTCTCATGGGCTCTTTTACTTCTGTTGGTTTGTCTTGTCCACCTTTGATGTGATAGTTTTGTTTTATTTTATTATATTTTATTTTGTTATATTAAAAAATGAATGAATGAGTGAGTGAGTGAAAACCTAGCCACTAGGTTTAGGGTAAAGGTTAACAACTGAGCTATCATTTATACCTCCTGGGAGGGAAAATCAGTTTTCTCCAATAGAGTGACACTGGGTATATCAACCACCCCAGGTAGGCCTCATGCTAATAAAAGACTCCACAGGGTTTTTTGTCTGCTTTTAATTAGTTACAGTTTGGTGGTTTTTTTTTTTTGGGGGGGGGAAGGTGTTTTATTTTGTTTTCTTGGTTTGGGGGTTATTGAATTTTAGGTTTTTTTTTGAGAAAGAATTTAAAGTTGGATGGGTAGGGAGGGGGGAAGATCTGGGAGGACTTGGGGAGGGGAAGAATATGATCAAAATATATTTAAACTTACAAATTGTTTTAAATAATAAAAATAGAAAATGCTAATATAAAAGAAAAAATAAAAATAAAACATGCACCACCATGCCTGGCCACGCCTGGTTTTTTAGGTAGGCTCTGGGAATGCAAACTTAGGTTTTCATGCTTGCATGGCAAGAACGTTATCCACTGAGCCATCTTTTTCTCAAGAGGGTTGTTCTGAAGATGGACCTAGAGATGGGTGGAGTGGAGAGCAGTGGACAGACAGGACAAACAACGGTGCTAAGATTTCTGGCTGAGGGGTTAGATGAGAGCTGTGTTTTGGAAGTACATGTCGACTGTTACCCAGAACATGGGGGACCATGCTGGTGTCAAAGCTAGGAGTTGTCAGTGTGGAGATGTTGTGACCGGTTGAACATGGGCTCTTAGGAGTTATCAGTATTCTAATTTTTAGAACCAATGAACTCTACCATTTCTGCCCAAAAGGACTATTTGTAGAAGTGATTAAGGATCTTGAGATGGAGGGATTTTCTGGACTATCCTGATGTCCCCAGAGGCTATCACAGGTGTCCCTAAAAAAAGGGAGACCAGGGTAGATTTGACACAGATGCAAGCAATGAGCAGATGGGACAAATGGAGATGTGAAGGTGCTGGCCCCTAGACTGAATGTGACCACAAGCCAAAGCATGTCTGCATGAAGAATGCAGAAGAATCAGGAGTGGGTTCTCCTGTTGGATCTCAGGAGAGGGAGAGGGAGAGAGAGAGAGAGAGAGAGAGAGAGAGAGAGAGAGAGAGAGAGAGAGAGAGGTTCTCAGTCACCTCTCCTGCCTCCTATCTTGAATACTGGCCCCGATAACTGTGAGGTTTGAAGTGTCCCGTACACAGGAATAAATGAACTGAGGGGCTCCAGGGAAGCGTGTGGTAAGAAGAGGTACCACTGACTTCCTGTCGCCCACAGAAGAAGCCTCAAAGAACCGCAGCCAGGCCAGAGCTCAGGCAAGCGAAAGCAGGGCCTGTCCCACTGGCCCTGCTCTCAGTCACGCGTCCTACTCTGCCTGTTCAGCTGAAAAACTGAAACAGGAAATCCAGGCCCTGTGACTTCCTTTTACCTTCGGAAGGCGCTGATGACAATCCATTGTTTAGGAGGGGCTGGCACTACAAGGTGATTTTCACGTTTGAAAAAAAGTTAGACACTTTGCCTCTTTTCTTTTGGCGTAAGCAATTACAAATCAACATGGAAAGCAGACCATCACCCTGGCATCCAGGTGAGTCTCTCACCCTGCTTTACAGCACGCGCCCCGACAGTCTTCTCTATTTGAGCTCATTCACAGGAGTAAATGGAGTCGTAAAGAACCTGTGGGTAAAACCGAGGAAGAGGTTCTCGCCCTTACAGAGCAGAGCAGAGTGTGTTTTCTCTGTTGTTGGTGCTGACAGAAGTCTGCTACAGCCGATACTTTCCTTGAACTTTCACAAGAGCCTTTGAGTTACAAACGTTTACCTTTCACTACGGGGTGGACTGTGAGACAATCCTGGACAGAAGCCCTGACCGGGGCTGCCAGCAGAGGAGCGACTGAGGAGAAGAAAACTGCTGTGACATTCCTGCAATGTAAATGAGAAATGGCCGGTGGGAGAAAGAGATAGCCGAGGATGCTAACACTGTCCAGTCTCCCGAGAGTTCTGCCCTCTGCACCAAACCACCCAGAACAGCTTGATACCTGACTCCACCCTGAAGTCACTCTCTGGAGACGACTCATTCCCTTCCCAGGCCCTGCTCAACTGTTGTCTCAGACCTCTGGGAAACAATCCTTTGCGCTCGGCTCTAGCAATCCTTTAAAGTCCATTCTCTTCTTCTCCCTCCGGATCCTTCCCAAGAGCAGAGGCACAGAGTCTCCCTAGGCCCATGTCCTCACTGCACTGTGCACAGCGCACCAGGCCGTGGTGCTCAGTAGTCTGGCCAGCCTCTCCCTTCCTGTCTCTCATTGGTATGCTTTGGAGTACCTGCTCTGGGTAGTGTGAGACAGTCGTCGGTGCCACGTGCGAATGGTTAAGTAAGAGTTCTATAGGAAATAAGTCGCTGGAAGGTTCCAGATAGTAAATGTGCAAAGAGCTTAACTGACACTCACCAGTGTGGTTCCTGTTTTGGAAAAGAAAACCAAGCAGGGCTTCTGAACATGTCTTAGGAGGTTAATGTCACATTAAAGCTACCAGGCTTCAAGAGGAGGGCTGATCCCAGACTTCAGCTTCTGGAAGGACACAGTCTGCTTTCTCTCTCCCTCTCAGGCTGACTCCATCAGCCCTGGGCATTGTCTGCCAAAGAGCACAGGAAGTCTGCAAGGTGGAGAGAAGATAGCTGAGTGCCTGCCCAGAGACCTCAGGTCGTTGAGATTTCTTTTTTTTTTTTCCTCATCTGCTCATACTCAGAGCTGAAGCAGCCAGCAACCTGAAGGGTCCAACAGGTGGAGACGGAAAGACCCAACAAAGCCTGTGCCTGCACATGGCATGAGGAAGGTACAAGCTAGCAAGGCAGCGACCTTTCAGGCAGCAACCGAGTGGCTGCCCGTCTCGTCTCTAGCCCACCACACACCACAGCAGAAAGTGCGGTCCCAACACAACCCGTGAAGAAAATGCCGAGCCATACCTTTACCCCTGGCCAGCTGTAACGGGGCATGCAATCCCATGCCAAGATTGTGTTTGAGGAAATGAATTAGGGGCCAGTGTAACCAGCCTAAATTCTCAGCTTGACTCAGGAGGGAAATTAGGAACAGGCACAGCATACCTGTTATTGACATTACCAGCTCATTTTGGCTCACTAGCTCTTAGTGTTGTTGTGGCATTTGAATCCACTGGGAGAAAATCAAAGACTTTAGACTCAATTCAAATTACATAAAATGAATTTTTTTCTTACTGCTAGCAGAAGGACGGCAGCCATAGAGCTGATCCAGCATGCCATGTGGAAGAAGAATTAAGGTGAGGTTTTAGGGCGGACATCAGAAAGGCATTAGAACTATCCATGGAATCCACATGGGCAGGAAAATTGTTTTACTCCCTCAGTTGTTTCTTACTTTCCATCTCTCTACTAATGAAGAGACCATTTCATCCCCTCCCCATAGCAATAAGCAGGTTTTACAGAAGCAAAGGCAGCTGTTAATATCTCTGTCTTAGGGTTTTTATTGGTGTGAAGAGACACCATGACCATGGCAGCTCTTATAAAGGAAACAGTTAATTGGGGAGGCTTGTTTACTGTTTCAGAGGTTTAACCCATTATCATCACGACAAGGAGCATGGCGGCATGCAGGCAGATGTGGTGCTGGAGGAGGAGTAGCTGAGCATCCTAATCTTGCAGGCCACAGGAAGTCGACTGGAACACTGGATAGTATCCTGAGCACAGGAAACGTCAAAGCCTGCCCCTACAGTGACACACATCCTCCAACAAGGCCATACCCACTGCAACAAAGCCACACCTCCTAATAGTGCCACCCCCTGTGAGCTTCTGGGGGCCAGTGACACTCAAATCACCACACCCTGACAGCCCATGATCCTGCTCTTACCTCACCTGCAGGCCACTAGGCTCTCCCAGGCATTCCAGAGCCAGAGGTCAACAGCCCTTAAGGATGCCTGGCCCCATGTTTCTTTAGTCATCACAGGGGACCTGAGTAAATAATTACTCAGGTCTGAGCACTCTAATGACTGGGATAGGGCAGTACTTCATTTCAGGGCAGGCAAGAGCACAGTGCCATCAGGTTAGGGCTGGCTGTCATGGCCTCACAGTGTCAACAGGTTCAAGCACTTAGGCTAATGAGTTGTTTTGCTCAATTCCAGATGGAAATCATGAAGAGAGAAGCAGTAACATCCAAAGGAGGCTTTTGGGGGGTTTGTATTCAAGTGTTGTGCCTGCATCCCAAGACCCCCAAGCAAGACCACCACAGAGCCAATATCCAATGCAAGCACACAGAGGTTTTTTAATAACAAAGCAAGCCCTGGGGCTTGGTCGGTATTCCAAACACTCAACATAGCAGGTGGACGAGGATGCCCAGAGCACTCACTTTGAGGGGTTTATAACGGAAAGGTTTACATGCAGAGAGTTACATATCTTAGGACTGGACAAGGGGGCTAAGGGTGAGGTAGTTCTTTGAAGTTACTGGCTGAACTATAAGCACGAGGTTACTGACGGCTGACAGGATTCAGGGGATCTATAGAGACATAAATTTTTTTACTCCCTATGTCCTGCTTTTGCTGAACCCAGGATATATACATTCAGATTTACTGTTCCAGTCCTATTTCCCCATAAGTTCAATTTCTGGTCAGTTGAGCCCATTACTCCCCTTATCCTGTTTTACTAAGTCCAGGATATATAGATTTATTGTTTCAGCCTTATCTTCCCACGAGTTCAACTTCTGGTCAGTTCTAAAGCTGCTGGTGAGCAAATACCTTTAGAGGAGGGTGGGGAGTGTCTCTCAAGATGGCTACTGATTTTTCCCTTTCACAGGCACAAAGCAGACAGTGCCGGGAACAGGGCTCCCTGATGGGCTCCCGCAGGATGTGAAGGGCCAATCTTACACAGACAGGAAATGCATGCTGGCACAGGGGTGCGGTCAGCTGTTGCAGAAGACCCCGGGGTTTCTGCACAAGTCTCCTCAATTCTGTGCTTTTAGCGCTGAGTTTTGCAGTTGACAGGGTGATGTGCTTGCACCTGGGGGTTCTCTGTGGTTGGCTCATGAAAGATGGTGGAAGTGCCACTCCAGGAAGACCTTCACGGACCAAGTCCAGGCATACTGTACTCATGATTACAGAAAATCGGAAGACCTTCACGGACCAAGTCTAGGCATACTGTACTCATGACTGCAAGAAAGCTTGAGGGAAGAGTCGGCAACTCCTGAGCCTCGTAATTGGTAGAAACAATTCTTTGAAACCAGGTTGCTTTTGGTTGGCAACCCTGGACGAGAAGTAGGACTTTCTTACCATGTCTCACCACCGCACTTCCCGGCAGAGTATCTACTCTTATTGGCATCAGCAAAGATTATCAGGGAGCTAGTAATTCCAGTCTCACCTACCAACAACTGAATTTCCATCCTCTGTAATTATAGAGCACCACCAGAAGAGAGCTGGTACAGCTATCATTTGCACCATCACTTGGGGTCCTATAACATTTCCCCTCTATGGCACCAGGAGCCTAGTAAGAGTCACACTTCTGTCCTTTGCCCTTTCCTGGAGAAGTGGTGTCTGAAAAAAGCAATTAAATCAGAAGGATTATGTAGGAGTCTTACAGTCTAACCCCCCCCCCCCAACCTTCCCACTTAAAATTAAAACAATTCAACCAGGAGACTCTCAACTGGAATAAAAAAGTTGAATAATCAATATCGACACTGAAATTATAGGTATGCTAGATTTTTCTGACAAGAATTTTAAGGTAGCCATAATAAAAATCCTTTAATGAAAAATTATGCCGGGCAGCGGTGGCACACGCCTTTAATCCCAGCACTTGGGAGGCAGAGCCAGGTGGATCTCTGTGAGTTTGAGGCCAGCCTGGTCTACAAAGTGAGTTCCAGGAACGGTGCAAAGCTACACAGAGAAACCCTGTCTAGAAAAACAAAAACAAAAACAAAAAAACAAAAAAAAAAAAAAAAGAAAGAAAAATTATGAGTGTGGCTGGGAGAAATGAATAGAAAGCCTCAGCAAGCAAATGGAGGTAAAGGAAAATCAAATACAATTTTAGAACTTGGAATGTAACAAACTCAATGGATGTACTTAACAGAAAATTGTAAGAGACAGAAAAACCAAAACAAAGGAACCAAAAAAAAAAAAAAAGAAAAGAAAAGAAAAATAAAACAAAACAAACAAAAGATTGACAGCAGAGTTCCTACCATATACCATAGAGACCTGGAGGAAGTGGTGTGGTATTATTCAAGTGCTAAAAGGAAAAAATTGTCAACCTAGAGTTCTGTCCTGAGCTAAAATGCTGTAAGGCTGGAGGGATGGTAAGGGTATTCTTTCAGGAGGGAAAACTGAGAACTATTGTCATCAGAGGGACCCTAAGTGACAGATAACATGCATTCTCTAAGTAGAAAGGCTACAGGAAGAAACTTGGGTGTCAAATAGGAAGGAAGGACAAGGAAAGAATAAAAACACCTATAATTACATTTTCCTGTTCCTCTTTAGTTTTTAAACCACGTTTGGTGGTTGAAATGGACAAGTGAAAAAGACTTCAATTCAAAGCAACCACTCCTGTGAGAGGCATCACCGCGGAGAAGCAGAGTTGATGTCAGTCTACACCGTCAGCTGCACTGGGCTTGGAATCACCCAGGAGACACACCTCTGACCATGCTTGTGTTTCCAGAGAGGACTAACTGGGAGGGCAAGACCCACCCCCAACGTGGGTGGCACCATCCCACAGGCTGGGGGCCCACACTCAAGATGAAACAGAGCAGAAAGTGAGTTAGCATAGCACTCATCTCTGTGCCTCTGTGCCATTGAGGTGGCAATGTGACGGGCCGGCTCATGCTCCCGGCACCAATCCTTCCGCCATAATATACAGTAATCGTAATCCACAGTACAAACCTTTCCTCCCTCACGAGGCTTTCTGTCAGGTGCTTTCTTCACAGAAATGAGAAAAGAAACCATGGTATAAAGAGTTGGGTCATTGCTGTAAGAAACCGGAACATACGCTTCCTGGGCCTTCTGAACTGGTCTGTGGGAGGCTAATCCTCAGGAAGGTTGGCAAAAAAGAAAAATGGGGATCAGAAAGACAAGTAGGCCCAAACATAAAATGGTAAATTTAAGTGCTAGCCTGTCATCAAGAATTACATTAAATATAAATGACCTAAATAACATCAGTTTAAAAAGCTAAGTCAAAGGGGCTGGAGGAGTGGCCAAGTGGTTAGGAGCACCGGTGCTCTTCCAGGGCAGCTGGGTTCAATTCCCAGGCCCCACACAGTGGCTCACAACCATCTGCAACCCTGAGGATTCAACGTCCTCTTCTGGCTTCCAGGGGTACTGCATGCACATGGTACATAGACTGTATGCAAGCAAAACATCCATACACACAACATAAAAGAATAAAAAGATGAGTGGGGGGAGATTGCAAAACATGACCCAACTAAACGCTGTCCATAAGGAACTTCTCTATAGTAAGATAGGCATACTGACAGTGTGGATGAAGAGAAAGATGGAAAAAGACGTGGCACAAAAACAGAAAATAGACCAAAAAAATAAAGAAAGATGGATTACATTAATATCCAAAGGTACATACCAAAGTGAAGAAAATCGCTAGAGACAGAATGGAATATTGCCAAGTGATTAAAAAAAATTGATCAAGAAAACCTAAGTCCTGAGTATGTAGGTATTAACAAGAAGCTGGGAGAAATGAAAGAGAGACAGACAAATGGGTAATTATCGTGGGAAGTATTAGCATTCTTCTCTCAGTGAGCTGAATAACTAGACACAGCATGGTCAATTCTTCCTTAAACAATACAAGTTGATTGCAATTCAGTGAATAAAAAACAAGTAGTTTGAATAACACTACACTGATGAAAGAATTTGTTACTGTAATTGAAAACCACACACACAATTCTCTAGGCCCATGTGGACTTGCTGAAAATTCTGCTAAACAAACACTTAATGAAGCACTGATATACCTTTTTTTTTTTTTTTTTTTTGAGAGAGAGAGACAGGTTTTCTCTGTGTACCTCTGGCTTTCCTGGGGTTGCAGGGACTCTCAGAGAGGAATAGGTAAGCCTCTCGCCTTATTAATGAGAACCCCATGAACTCACCAGGAGGACAGATGTGGCCATCCAAGGTCAACAGGAGGGGACCGTCTGATGATGGACAGGCTGTGTCAATACTAAGATACTGAGGTGAAATTGTGTTAGCACTCCAGACATGGCCTCTGGAGTAAGGGTGCAAAACATCACTGCACACAAAGCCAGAATGACCTAGAACTAAAAACTTTATTTTTGAAAACCCTGAAATTCCAAGGCAAATTCATCTAGGGGAGATGGAACTCAGAACACAGATCTGCTGGAAGGGAGGGATTATTTTCCGGAGGATAGTGTTTTGTGTCAAGATTTCATATGTAAATATATAATTGATAAATAGCCTAGGGTAATTACATATTATGTAATACATACTTTATATTATATCTATTTATATAGATAAATCTGTGAAGGATTTCACTGGTTTCAAAACTTGCTTTCACCTCCCTTATAAGGTCTCAAATATATGTACACCTAAGTAGCATTCTTGCTTCTTGTGTTTGAAGATGGCACAATCCCTTTTAAATGAACACTTGCTACAAGATGGTATCATGAACTTATTCTGCCCACCACAAGAGAGTACCTGTGGGTTTAACAGAATTATAAACTGTAACATGAAGAATGGCAAGCCTTTTGATATTCAGAAAAGGGAAAAAAATATCTTGAGAGCATGACAAACCAATCATCCCAAGAACCTTTTGTAGCTAGAGAGTTTTCTCTCTGGGTCCCGCCAAGGCCCTGCAGTCCAACAGCCCACTTATAAAATAAACACACAGATGCTTAAATTATTTAAACTGTTTGGCCTAATGGCTCAGGCTTCTTGTTAACTGTTCTTATATCTTAAATTAACCCATTTCTATTAATCTATACTTTGCCACATGGCTCATGGCTTACCGGTACATCTTCCTTGTCATGGTGGTGGCTGGCAGTGTCTCCTGACTCAGCCTTCCTGTTCCCAGGATTCTCTTCTCTGCTTGTCCCGCCTATACTTCCTGCCTGGCTACTGGCCAATCAGCATTTTATTTATATAGAGTGATATCCACAGCAACCTTTCACTGTGCCCCTCACTCATGGCGTGGGCACAAACTGCTGTCTCAGAAGAAAACAAAAAGAACCAAGGGAGGTCATATCAGTGACAGGGAAAGGGACCTGCTGCCAGCAAGGGGGGAATAAGCCAGGATGAAGCAACTCCCTCCATTCGGAAAACAGGGTACCAGGAAAATGAGGGTGCATCAGGATGAGCTAAGGCTCTGTTACCAAAAGGCAGCCGATATGCTGGTTACACACCAGCAGTGTGTGTCTGACCATCTTGCATTGTAAGTCTGAACCTGCTCACTCTCAGTCCACGACAATCTGCCCCGCACCCCCAAAAGGATTCCTCCCATGTCTCTCTCAGGGACCTCTCTGATATAGCAGTAATTAATTTAAATAAAAGGCCTAACACCAAGATCAGGCAAATATGTTTAATTTTTTAAAATAACCGATGGCAAAATAAAATATTTACATCACATCATAATGTGTAAACATGTAAGGTCTCTGTACAAAGAAATATACATGCAAAAAAATAATGTAAAAATTTAACTGAAATAATAAAGGAAACAGTACACAAATAAAAGTTATGAGGTTACGGATACACATCCAGTTTTTGAATCCAATTTCTCTTAAAAAGTTTCTGTACAATTTTACAAGAAACAAACAAACGAAAACCCAACAAAAGAATAAATAAAATACATCAGAAACTGCAAAGATTAATTATGCCAGTTTATGGCTCAAGACCCAGATGTCTGGCTGGCTGGGGAAGCAAGCTGGTCTCCTGTTTAGTGTATTTCACACAATAAAGATAAAAAGACATCCAGAAAAAATTCAAGCGTGCCAGAAACGCAACTTGCTGTGTTGAAGGACTTCCCAGGCCAGCGCCAGCTCTACCACAGTGTGACTCGGGCACTGGGTACCAGCCTCAGGGCGGCCAGTACTTAATTGGCTTTCTTACCAAAAGCTGAAAATCCAGCCAATTTTTATACAGAAAGTTGAATGTCAAAAAGTCTAAAAAGTAGTAAATGTTCAGACTGATTTTGGGAAAAAAATAATACTTTGGCATTCTGAATAATAGCATAATAAAATTTAAAACATTACCCTATTATCCAGTTTTATATTCAGAGTATGAAATCACTTTTTTACAGTCCTCAAAACTGACAAATTTCACGAAGAGTTAAGTGTCCTCGAACTGATGGCACAGGGGCTACGACCCACCCCACCCCCCACGGAACCATAAAGCTCACTTGCGAAGAATGTGCTTTTTCTATATATTTATTACAGGTACAACAGAAGTCTTCATAAATAGTTGCAGAAAATGTTAAAGCCACAACATTGCACATGATATGAAATAAAACCAAAAGACCCCCAATGAGTGCATTTACAGTATTTTCATCTGACTGTATACCGTTCAACAATCTGATGGACGGTCTGGGACGGGGTTGGGGAGGGGTGGGGGCAGTGGGGCTGGACCCAGCCCAAAGTCTTCACTGGATGGGCAGACCCTCACAGACCCCTCACAGGAAGGCCCAGGCGGTGGGTGGGAGGGGCGCGGAGGGGGGGGAGGGGGGCGGGATGCCAGACGGAAGGCAGGGTAAGTCTTATATACAAGTAAGGCCTACATTTCATCAGAGCAAAACCATTCATTCTATTTTATGCAAAAGATTGAGGTTGAATGCACGCTTCAGAAGCCAAGTCTGGTGCTTGGCAAGACGTACGCAGAGGAGGCAACTGGCAAAGCTCCGTGCCAGGTGGACGCCACGCAATGGCGGAGGCCACGGGAGTGGCTGCCACCTGGCGAGTCTTTCCCAGAAATGCACAGTACCTTTGTTTTGTGTTAACACCAGTGGTTTGAACATAGGCATGTGTTTCCTTGAATAAATCTCGAAAATGTTAAATTTGCAAAATTCTATCCATGTTCATTTAAAAAAGCATCTTTTTTATTATTTATTTATTTATTTATTTTTTTGCAGAAACCTGAATAAAATACTGTGGAACAGCAATGCGATCTCTGCCCTTGCAGAGTGTAATTGAAGGTCCTCCACCCCAGCGCAGCTTGCAGCTCTGAGCCCAAGCGCTGCTGAGCACAGCTCACTTGGAATGCAATTTCACACGATGAACAGCAGGCAGCCGGTCACTTAGTTTGGTTTGGTTTTCCTCTTCAAAATCCAAATTAACAGCTGATTGGCAGGTGAAAGAGAATGAGAAAGAACTTCAAGACAGGTCAAACTCTAGGCAGAAGCCGGCTCTGTAAGAAGTTTTTAATGCTACGGATAGGTCGAACATCATTCTGGTGTTTGCGCCGCTCAATGAAGGAGGTCAGTCTGGACGTGTCGAGGACGCCCGCGCCTTTGCCGCTGCCGCCGCCGCCGTTACCTGCCTGCAGCCACTGCTCCTGCAGGGCCAGTGCAGCCGAGGGACGCTTGGCCGGGTCCTCCTGGAGGAGGAAGCACACGAACTCCTTGGCCTTCTGGCTCACTCCTTTAAAGTAGTCCTCCGGGAAGCTGAAGTCCAGCCGGCAAATGTTCAGGCAGGTCTCCTCCACGCTGTCATCCAGGAAGGGAGACACGCCGCTGAGCAGCACATAGGTGAGCACTCCAACACTCCACGTGTCCGAGGTCAGGGAGACAGGGTTCCCAAGAATGATTTCTGGGGCTGCAAACTCGGGGTTCCCCAGCAACTGGTGGATGTAGTAGGTGGTGTTGAGCTGGACAGCATCTCCAAAGTCTGTCAGTTTAATGGTTGGCTTGGCCGAGCTCTGATCCACCAAGATGTTCTCAGGCTGCAACACAGGAGGACACACGGTCACTGGCGGACATCCCTAGTCATGCTTCGTCTGACCACTGTCAGGCTCCTGTGGGGAGTCAGGCAGGCAGGGCTACCCGGGGGACAGGCTGGGGAGGAACAGCCCCTCTCCTCAGCAGGGGGCAGCTCTTGGCTCTCGGGTCCAAATGGCCTTACTGAGCACAGCACCGTCCTTTCTCCCCAAGGCACCCTTCCCTGGGTAGATCCCATGCCAACTCAGCAACACTGACAGGAACTTCCAAATGTCTCCTGACCCAACAGGCTTAAGTACTGGGGCCTCCCAGCTGTGAACAGCACTGAAGGGAACTCGGGAAAAGACGAGGCGTCTGCTCTAGTGTTCTCTCCCCATTTCCTCCAGACTCAGGCAGGGAGCGGGGTGTGCTCGCATCCCCGACCTGCCCTCGCCCAGCCCTGCCCTCGCCCAGCCCTGGGCCTGCCCACCTTTAGGTCCAGGTGCGCTATCCTGCAGTTGTGAAGGTATCGGACAGCTTCCAGAACTTCCCCCAGGTGCGCTCTGACCTTCCCTTCGGTGAGGTTTCCCCATCGCACCACACAGTCCAGGAGGCGACCCTGGTCAGCCCTACGGGGAGAAGGACATCTGTCACCTTTCGACCCACAGCCCGTTTCAGGGTGAAATCAATTCACACTCTCAGGACTGTACCTCCACTGCATGGCATGGTATAGGGAGGGGTTCTGGCCCCTCACGGAGAAGACCCAAGTGGGTAACGGCTGGGGGAGAGCTGCAGTCAGGGGCTGTGACCTTGCTGTGTGTTGCTAAGCAGGCTGCTGGGCAGTGCCTATGGGTGTAAATAACTGCTGCAGGAAGGAAGGGGTCACCACCTCCCTTAGCCAAACTTCCTGACATATAAAACATGCATGTGAAAATAGGATGAGATCATGTTGTAAAAAGCTACATGCTAGGGCAAATGTATGCATGCTTAGTCAAAAGCTACCCTAATCTGAACTAATGTTTAACAATACAAAGTTCTGAACTAAAAGCTTAGTAGTATCTATTCACTCAACCTTCAATACCCTGATAAGGGTACTTCATTGCCCCACTTTAGAGATGAGGAAACAGAGGCAGGGAAGGCATACAACTTTCCTGAGGTTCCATGGCTAGTGAACAGCCACTATTGGATGGAGGTTGCTCTGAACATTCTCTGTTTTCAAAACAGAAGTTTATAAGAAGACCAACCACCTGTCTAGCAAGGAGTGGTCATTAGTGGGAAATTACGGCACTCTAATCAATTCTGTTAATAGTCTGATGAGGCTGCACTGTGGTGGTTATAGGAGAATGGCCTCCATATGCTCATATATTTGAATGCCGGGTTTCCAGCAGGTGGAACTGTTTGGGAAGGATTAGGAGATGTGGCCTTGTTGGAGGTGTGTCACTGAGGGTGGGCTTTGAGGTTTCAAAAGCTCACACCATTCCCAGTTAGCCCGCTTCCTCTTCCTTGTGCTTGTGGATCAGATATAAGCTCCCAGCTACTGCTTTAGCAGCCTGCCTGCCTGCCTGCCTGCCGCCATGCTTCCGGCCATGCTGGTCACGGACTCTAACCTATGGAACGATGAATTCCCAACTCAATGTTTGCTTTATAAGTTCCCTTGGTCATGGTATTTTGTCATAGCAATAGAAAAGTAGCCAAGTAATACACCATGTAACTTTCCAGTGAAAAGATGCAAGAGCCAGAGAGGTGGGGGTGTAGGTCAGTGACCCAGTCCTTGCCAGGCGCATGTGATGCCCTGGGTCCAACTCTGCACTGCGAAACAAACACACTGCCGTCAACATCCCCACCCCATCCACAGGAAATCCATAGCCGAAGGAGCTGCAACTTCAGACCAAGGCTGCGGTGATTTCTGACAAAGACCTGAGTGATTTTTCTTGTTCGGAATCCCTGTCCAAGGTGGGCAGTCACTACTGGTCATCAGGTTTACCGGAGAGCCTCCCAGGCATGGGGGCTTCCAGGGTAGCACTGGCCTTGGAAGTGATTTTCCACACCCACTGCACCATTTCAGCTCATGACAGCTCTCCAGTAGCTGTGCTTTTAAAGACACCAAGGATGAGGTGGCTGGAGAGATGGTTCAGCAGTTGAGAGCACTGGTTATCCTTACAGAGGACCCAGGTTCAATTCCAGCACTCAAATGATTTTGCCATGAGCAGAGGCTCCAACATCGTAGTCTCTGATAATAAATCTATCTTTGTAGGAGTTCTATGAATTCTAGAACACACAGGATAGCAAAAGTGCTGGGAGCCGAGGTATGAGGGTGGGGGTGGGGGAGGTACGCACATTTCCAAAACCAGGACGTAACTGGTGGGGGTCTCGAAGGTGTCAATAAGACCCACAAGGAGGGGGTGCTGGAGGTTCTGCAGGATGCCAAGCTCATGGGTGACCTGGTCACGCTTCATCAACTTCTTGTTCACAAACTTGGTGGCCACTGCTCGCTTGGTTCCCTTCTGATCACATTTCTTGACCACAGCAAATCTGCCCCTGTAAAATTATCAAGGAGAAAGGACATAGGACCATCTGTGTGGGACGGTGACTCGATACCTACGCACAGACCTTACTTTGCCGGGCCGTGTGTGGACGGGATGTGGTGCCCAATCAGCTCTGGGACGGCCATTCCTCCCTCCATTTCTCACACTGGGACCGGGCAGGCCTGGGGCTTCCTGACCACTGACTGTGGTGACCGTGACAGCTCAGGGAGCCTTGGGCTCACCACGCGCTTTCTAATGTAAGTGTCCACAGTAGCCAGCCAGCGTCCCACCCACTCCTGAGGAAAGGATCTTGTTCTGTTGCTTTAGGCTTATCTGCAGTGTAGACAAGCTGTCCCTTCAAGTGAGGGTCAGGACTCTGGTGCTGTGGCCCACATGCACATCTAGAGCCCAGCTGCCCCCTGATGGTCTATGGATAAGACGACCTGGCTCTCAGGATGAGCACATTCTGCAGACCCAGGGACAATGAGGAAAGTGTGGCAGAGGCAGAGCAGGCTACGGGGTAAGTCACCCCTCTTTGACACTTCTCCCACGGGGAGGTGGAGGGTCAGTGGGCACCCTGCCCAGTGACTTGTAACTGTAGAATGTGGAGGAAGTACAGTTGCCGGTTCTGACCCTGGGAGAGCTCTGCTTCTGTTCTTCTGGAATGTCTCCTCCATCATGTGAGGAAGTCTAGGGTGAATGTCTATGTAGAAAGAGTCCTACATCCATTTAAAGACTCAGACATGAGGGAGGTGTGGATGTGCCAACAGGATGAGCCTGGGAAAGATGGCCAAAACTGCCTACCCAGTCAATCTGCAGTGTTGTGAGGACAGGCATACCATACATCATTAAGACCAAGTGGGAGTGAGACTTGGTATTCTGCAATGTGTAAATACACCACAGGAGCCACGTGACACAGCGTGGTCACTAGAATGTAGAAGGCTGCCGATAGACTTCATGGGAAAGCTCTCTCAACATGTCAAGTCAGCAGTCTACTTTGGCCCTCTCCTGCCTGGGGGGCTCAATGACTACTGGTGGGTGAGTGCCGTGTAGTTGGGAAGGCAGCCGGAAGTTAGTAGGGGCTGTCAGCCTGTGGTATTGCTGAGCCCACCCTGGCCTTGGCAGCCTCAGCTGGAAAGAAGAAGCCTTCTTATGCTGAAGCTTCTTTGTTCAGTCAAGAGGAGCCTGATACTCCATGAGGTCATGGTGTAGTCCCTTTAGATCTCCACAGACGACTGAGCCCAGAGTGCACAGTCAGCCATTCTCAACTGGTATTCTGAGAGAAGGAAGTCTACAAGGCAAGTGTGTGCCTCTTCTCTGAATTCTTCAAGGGCGGCACCTAGCTAGGGCTCTTCTAGACGCCCAGTGGGAAACTAGCCTCTTCCATCCATGGACAGCCCATGGTATTAGGCCTTCATTCTGGGAATCCTACCTAAAATCTGTTTTGATTCCTTCCTAGGACTTAACATCTAAAGCCCATTAACCTGCCACTGTTTCCCACAGGGTCCAGTTTGTTATTCAGCTGGAGGGAGCATTCTGGGGAGGCTGTGGAACCATGAGGAGGGGGGTCTAGCTGGAAGAGGTTACAGGGGTGGCCCTTAGACATTTACATATGACCCTGGGTGCTGTTTCTTTCTGCTTCTGTTCTGCCTTGATGTAAACAGCTTCTTCCACACATTCACCATGAACTCACAGATGGCATGACAGAGCATGCCATCTTTCCTGTCAGGACAGAAGCCACGAGCACCACACACAAGGCAGTCACTTCTATTGATGCCAACACCCTCTGCTTATCAGTTTTGGGATAACGAGCAATCTTACTTCTGTGGAAAGGGCTTTGGCTTCACATCATACCTGCCGAGCTCAGCCACTTCACTATAGAAGGAGTCAAAGTTGTCCTTCCAGGTCACCATGATCCCATCACTCCCTGGACCTGCAAGAAGAACGCCATTTCCCCTGAGTGCATTTGTTTTCTTTTAACAATAGTGTCGCTCTGTGTCAACAGCCTTAACCTGGTGGTCCTCTTGCCTCCGCTTCCCAAGTGCTGGCATTACAGGAATGAATCGCCATGCTCAGCTCCTTCCTGGGTGTACCTGAAGCAGAGCTTCTTGGTAAGAAATCACAAACCTGCACTGTCCAGTATGGCTGCCACACATGGCCACCGAGCATCTCTGAGAGGTAGCACTCTCATGCCACAGAAAGACAGATGCACAGGACACTGGATAAAAGATTGGAAATATCTCAGGAACAATTTATAGGTATTAGTTTCACATTAGAATCAAATACTGCTGATCTATTAGATTAAATTAAATGATAGTGAAATCAATTTGCCATTGTTTAAAAATGTGAAACTGAGCCGGGCGGTGGTGGCGCACGCCTTTAATCCCAGCACTCGGGAGGCAGAGCCAGGCGGATCTCTGTGAGTTCGAGGCCAGCCTGGGCTACCAAGTGAGTTCCAGGAAAAGGCGCAAAGCTACACAGAGAAACCCTGTCTCGAAAAAAACCAAAAAAAAAAAAAAAAAATGTGAAACTGTACTTGAGTCTTATTTCCAGTGGCTAGCACTGCTTGGAGGGGAGGACACTGGCTGTCCCTCTCCGTCACCATCTGCCTAGTCCCTACAGATGTTCTCTCACTGAGCCTGAAGCTGGCTGGCACACCCCAGACACCTGCTTGCCTTTGCCCATCACAGGCATCCTCATAACCATGCCTCTGGGCATCTGGAGTCAGACCACCATGACTGTATACAAAGTTGCTTTTATCCCTTGGGCCTCTCCCCAGGCCCACAGAGCTGGCTTATAGTAAGTCCCTCCTGTTCACCCAGACCCACAGCGTGCAGACTACACTTGTTCTCACAGCCTTCAGAAGTCGAGGGTTCGCTATGTTTTCTTAATGTTCACAGTCTTTTAGAGTATGTGCATTATAAATAGGTTGCAAACATGGACAGTTTTATCATACATGTAGTTGGAGGTCACTTGTTAACAGTGAATGTGGTATTATATAAGCCCAAAGGAAACAAGAGGTTTTCTCAGCTCTTCTGTCCTAATGGCATTGTTATACCCATAGGTCAGTGCGTCTTTCAGTGTCCATTGGAGAAGCTTCTTGCAGCAGATGGCAGTCAGTACAGACTCACAAATGGACAATATACAGAGAGTGGGAGACTCTGCAACACTCAGTCCTAAATGGGATGCCTTTATCACAGCCCTCCCCTCACGGCTCAGGGGTCTGTGGAAGACAGGCTGGAAAGGCTGTAAGAGCCAGAGATGGTGGACAACTGTGAGGAAAACAACGTTTTCCAGACACAACAGGGTGGAAACTCACCGAGACTGTGACAGCACACACAATACCTGAACAAGCTCCAGCCAGCCAGCGTCCCAGCATGGAGCGGGAGGGGCGGGTACAAAGCTCTACTCTCCAAGAAGCTACTAAAAATGGCAGCTGCTTGGAGAGAAACTCCAAAGCAAACAACAGCAAGAACAAGGAATTGTTAAGCACATGATTTCCTCCCCCCCCCCCCCCCCCGCCTCCTTGAGATAGGCTGCTCTATTGACGCCTGCAGGTCTTGAACTTGCTGCAATCCTCCTGCCTCTGCCTCCGGAGTGCTGGGATTAGAGGTGCAGTGAGAGCCTGACAAGCCTGTGGTTCCCATCTAGGCACACAGCTACCAGACAGCCCACCAAGCCTTCCACAGAGGCCAGCATCACGGACCCTACTAACCCGCTCTTCTTTCTCCACCGTCTGCTCTAGTCCAGTCCGGCCAGAACTGGCTCACCGCCCCTCTCCCTTTGCTCTCCAAGCCATCACTACCAAGCACACGTTCCTCAAATCACACCCAGTGATTGGTCTTTCAAGGCTTTATGGGCTGTGGTGTCTTCCTGTGCCTGCCCTGGGTCACTAATGAGTGGACAGCATGTCCCCCATGGCAGGCAAACCCCTCCCAGCACCAAGGCGGCCACTGCTGGAGCCCTTGTGTAGGTGTGGCTGTCTAGAACCTTCTTCCAAGCTCTGCATCTCACGGACACCAGAGTACTCCAAATAGAGACCCTTGCATCCTCACCAAAAGGGCACTCCGAGGAAGTGAGGACTCCATCTCAGGTACCGACACTGGAGTGCACACTATTCACTGGTCTTTTCTGATGCCTGTGCTTTCCTGTCATCCAAGTGCTTGCCGGCCTCTTTCTTCTTTGAGACAGAGTCTTACTCTGTGGCTTAATTTGGCCTAGAACTCATTCTATGAGCCATGCTGGCCCTGAACTCATAATGGTCCTCCAGCCTAAGTTTCTCAAGTGCTTTGATTATAAGCATGAGCCACCAAGACCTAGTTTTCAGTGCTTTTTGTGATGGTGAAACGAGACTTCTATCTATGCCACTAAAGCAATGGTTTTCAACCTGTGGGTTGTGGCCCCTTTAGGGGTCAAAGGACCTTTTCACAGGAGTCACCTAAGATCACCAGAAAACAGATACTTACGTTACAATTCATAACAGTAGCAAAACTACAGTTATGAAGTAACAATGAAAATAATTTCATGGTGTGTGTGTGTGTGGGGGGTCACCACAGCATGAGAAACTGTATTACAGGGTGCACAGCATTAGGAAGGTTGAGAACCACTGCAGGAAAGCATGTCACCTTTAGACTGACACTTAGTCACAGCTCCTACAATCTAGAAGACTTCCTGGTAGTCTTCTGAGGAAAGCGAGGTCAGTGCACCACCAATTCTGAAGCATCTACCTAACCCCACTAATAAACACTGAAGACTAGCTCTCATAGGATCTAAGTGTGCCATGCAATCTGCTAAGGGAAAAAAACCAATCAACAATCCCACCCAGCTGTAAAGTCTATGTACCACAACAATGGCCAGCACAGCAAAATGCCCATAAGGGCACAACAGTAGTACTTGTATCTTGGAGTAAGCAACAGCCATCTAATTTGATCTAAGGCCTGCTCAACAGCCATCTAATTTGATCTAAGGCCTGCTCAACAGGAAGGAATTCATGCCTGGTACTGCAAACTCAGCCAACCACCTGTGGCTGAGGACCCTGAAGGAGAAACTACTAGTCTTTCTGCTTTTCTGAACCAGCACATGCCTAACTGCATTCTAAGCACTTATCCTTAGACCCACAGATAGGTGCAGGTCTCATTCCCATCAGACAAGCTTCTTGTAGCTCTTGCAGAAACCTGCAACTGGTCAAAATATAAACAACTACTGACCACGGGGTGTCCAACACCAACTGAGACATCTCCAACACCTAGGGAACATCACGGAAGAGGGGGTAAAGACCCGAAGACCTGAGGACCAGGACAACTACTGCCACACAGTTTCTACACAGGACAGGGAAGCTGCCGACGGAATCTTAACATCAGGCTGCCTAACCAAGATCTGGACAGTGACAACACGGACAGCTGACGTGCTGATGGACATGCAGGGCATTTCACAAGGGCCTACCCTACAAGAAGAGCTGTCGGCCATTAATGACCCAGAGAGGGAGACCCAGTGTTCTCCAGGGATGAACCTGATAGGTTATCCAGTCCCAGCTGGTCATCTCTAGGCACATAAACATACGAGCAACACTAAATGGGTACAGCAGGCTGGTGTGTGTGCATATAACAATAATAACTGAAGAGCTCATGACTTTGAGAGGGAGTATGGGCATGGAAGAAGTTGGAGTGGAGAGAGGGAGGGTGGAAATGATGTAAATATAGTATTTATGCACAAAAATTAAAAGGCTTTTAATTAAAAAAAAATACTGGATTTTCCCACACAAAAGCAATTATTTCCCCTTTAATTTTCACTAAAAAAGCTTTAAAAAAATTCCTTAAATAAATGTCTTCAAAATATTACATATACACAGAGAGCACATGAAACATAAATGGCCAGTCATGGATCCCCAAGCAGTTCAAGAAATGCCCTCACATTGAGCCAAGGCCCCTTGGCTCCTCCTGGTCACAGCTCTTCTTTCCCACTGCAGGGGGCCCTTGCTTGACCTGCCCCATCAGTGGGAGCTTGCATGTATTTCTGAGGTGGCAGAACTGACTTTAGCTTCAAGATGCAAGCATCGCCAGCCACAGCGTTGACATGTCCGAAAGGGTTGGGGCTCAAGGTCAGCGGCCAGAGAGAACTGGGGCAATACTCCGAGGAGCACAGAGCAAAGGACGGCGTCCAACACGGGACAGCTGGGGGGACCACGACTGACCAGCAAACATTAAAACCACATACCACCCCGAGGCCTGCACACCAAGAGGCTTCCCACAGGGCGCCCTTTGGAAACTGTAAGAAAATCTAGTGGCCTGTCTGACGAGATGGCATTTTTCTCAAGACCTTGAAGATTTTGTGACAGAAACAGCTATTCATTTTCTTTCCTGTTATTTTCCCGCTCAGATCCCTAAGGGATGACAGCTCTGTAACCCTGAGCTGTCAGCAGTAGCTTATTAAGAACCAACCAAATCTGTAATTTGTATAACTTTTGTAAGTGAGAAAAAGCAATGATTATTTTAACTTCAAAATCTTGCTTTTTTAGGTCACAAGCCCATAACCATAACATGCCCTTTCTATGATTTAATAAAGTCAAAATATGAAATAAAAGTTTTAAGCAGATTTGGTTTACTGTCTACACATAGGGTATTCTAGAACCCAATTTACCATTTAGTTGGGATTTTTATTTTCCCTGTTGGAAGCAGTTTCCCAAACCCGAGGCAGCTGAGGACAGGTGGGCACTCGTAGCTGCCTGGTGTAGTACGGTCGGCCTCAGTGGGCCTTGCTGGAACCAGTCCATACATGTCCTGCTCGGAACACCTACCCATGTCAAATGCCAGCACAGGAACCCACTGGCTCAGGAAGGAGTCTGCCCACAGGGCTGAGGGGCTAACTGCACAGAATACAACATCCTCCTGGGCTGTGGGGTGCCGAGGGCCCCGACAAGCAGGTCCCTGGGAACACTGTCCTAGCTGGCTATTCGGGGACGTCACTGAGCTGTCACAGCCCACACCTCACTGAAGCGCTGGCTGTACAGAGGTCTAAGACAGATCTAGAGGATACCACTTCTTCCCCACTTGTCACTCACATGCTTGACGAACCAACTTCAGCTCAGCTGGAAGACTGGATCAAAGGACATGCTTTTAAGCACTGGGGGCACAAAAACCCCACATTCCAGCTCAGACCAGTCACCAGTGACCCAAGTGCACAATGGCAGTCACAGGCCTTTTACACACCCTCACTTGAGAGTCTTGCCCTGAACTCCTTCAAGGTGCCAAATGACACTTTTCTTGTGACACTGACGGCCTCTTCGGGACATTTAGACATGTTTGAGCCTCTTCGGGACATTTAGACACGTGACCTTCTGTTCTGAACTTCACGCCACACCAAGTGTGGCGGATACACTGGACTTCAGGAGACCGCGGGCAGAGGTGCCCTGCCCCAGGAGGCTTACCTAGAACCCTCAGACTGGCCGAAGACGAGGCTGAGCCCATGTCGTTCACAGCAATGCACGTGTAGATACCATCGTCCTCTGTGGTCACACCGACGATCTTCAGAGTGGCCTCCCCGACGTCACTGAAGCACAGGTGAGAAGACACTAGGTGTCAGGAACATTCAGCAACTCTAGGCACCAGCTTTACCCGCCTCCCCCAAGTATCAAATGTTCCCTCCAGACTACGTGCTCAAGGTGACAAAGGAAAAAGATGATTCCAACGGTGAACAGTGCATTTCCAGTTACCGAGTAACCAGACCAACCACACCCCGGGCCAGGGAACTGCTCCAGAGTGCTCCCTCACCTGTAGGAGATGCTGTAGTGATCGTCGTTGTTCAGAGTGTTGTGTTCAGGGCCCTTCCAGGTGATGGAGGCCTTGGGGCGGCCACAGACACGACATCTAAAAACAATGGTCTCCCCTGTCTCACACGTGACCTCACTCAATGGGATAACGAATTCTGGGGGAACTGCAAGGCAAGGGAGTTCGGTCAATGCCAGTCATCCTCAGCATCTCTCTACGCCTCTCTCACGGGGCTTTACACCAGTGGAAACCCAGACCGCCGCAGAATACCCCAGTGCAGAGCCGCGGTGCTCTGACAGAGACCCTGCAGGTCTGTGACCCCTCAGACTGCAGGAAGACAACAGAACTCACCGTCATAGATGTAGCTGGGGTTGAGAAGCTGAAATGGAAAAGGCAAACAGACATTAATAAAACCAGGATATTTCGGGGTAGGCTACGGATCCCAGGGCTACATTCACTGGAGGAGCTTGGCTTATCCAGACCCAAGCAGAACCAATCACCCACGGCTGCTACGTGCACTTGAACGTGCCATGTCCTGTGAATTAGCTGAGTTGATCGTCTTATTCACAAACATGCTACTTAAGCTACCCAGGGTGCAGGCAAAGGCCGACTCATTGAACCACATCCTCTGAAGCCACACATGGACCACACAGGTGCCGTGTGCAGGTTTAAGTTAGGGGCCTGCACAGTTCCCAACGAATGCACAGAGAGCCAGTGTACCGCTGCCCCTGTTAGAGGGAGCGCGTCCCCAAGCAAGCCCCACCTTGAGGGCCTGCGGCGGCTCACCCTCCCCAGGCGGCTCACCCTCCCCAGCCGTCTTGGAGGAGACACCAGGCCCGCCCGCCTCTCCACGCACCTTCACAGATACCTTGTGGCTGAGCCCTTCACGTGGCTTCCTGAACCCGTTCTCCAACTTGCCTTCCCTTTTGCCGTCTCTCTCTTTCTTCTCAGATTTCTTCCTTAAACGGAGTGCTGTGTGCCAAGACGTCGACTTCCTGGGGAAGAAAAGAACACACTGCTCGCATCTCTCCTCCCCGTGGTCCGCAGACGGCACCGGGAAGCATCAGAGAAAGGCTTCGCAGAGGAAGTGAGGGTCTCCAGGAACAGAGATCCCATGACAACTAACTTCACAGTGATACTCAAGAAGCAGGGGCAGAGCCAGCAATCCCTCCCTTACACAGATTCTGAAGATTAAAATACAAAAGTAAGAGTTAAATCATGTGTTAACTTGACTGGGCCACACTGCGCGGAGACAGTCCAACATTCCCAGTGTTTCTCTGAGGGGACTTTTGGTTGGCAGGAACATCTGGATGGATGAAGCTATTTGCCCTTCCTTATCCGGTCAGTTGAGGGTATACGTAGGGAACTGGAGGGCACCAGCAGTCTGGATTTGCCTGTCTCCACAACTATGTGAGGCAGGCTCTTGCAAGTCTACCTTCTGACCTGCTCACCCACCGTCTCCCCCAGGGGGTCTGTCTCCCCGAGCAATCTAATGAGAGGCTCACAGATGTAGAAGAAACAAAGTGTAACATGGGACGTCCATCTCTTAGACGTCTTTAAAGCCAAGGACGGCACAGAAAGCTGCAGAGCTGGAGTCCCGAACAATACACTCCCTTCTCTCTGCCCATCGGGGAGACAGGCCAGGGGAAGGAGGCCAGTCCTAGGGAAGGAGAGATGGCCTGATGCATTGGCCCCTGGTGCCAGCACCCTCCTGTACCTGTGCGGCCAGGCAGTACCGTCCCTTCCAGAGACAAGACTGCTCTATTCTGGGAAAGACGCGGCTAATCCCTCCCATTCCAGGGAGGTTCCAGGAAGAGAGTTTCAAAAACCAGTATGGACTCAGTTTCCTTTAATACAACGCTCAATGCAGCAAAGCTGGCTTCGGCTTGAAGTCACCGAGCCTCCGAGGATTAAAGGGCCGAGGGCAAAGCCATCACACAGGTCTTTCCCTGAAGCCTGTGAATGATGATCCTGTGTTCCTAGAGGTCCAACTAAGACCTTCGGGGGTGTATTTGGTGACTTGAATGAAGGAGGGATTAAAGAGAATCTGTGAGGATAAAGACAGCCCGCGTTCACTCGCGATCACACACTTTGTGAGGGGCAAACATGCATGAACCAACACAGCTTTTCCTTTCTGGCTTCTTCCCTCCCGGGCCTTCAAGCACTCCCTGTAATGGCTCCTAGCCCCTCAGCTGCCCATGCTCGGGCTGCCTCCCTGCTGGCACTCACTTGAGAGTCCCGTCGGGGTTCTCCATGATAACTGCACTGGTATGGCCCAGGACAAAGCCCGGAATCCAGCCCTCGGCTGCGGGGCACTGGTCAGTGGCGGCTCGGAACACCAGAAACATGTTCTGCTGGTTACTGGCCAGAATTTGAACGACCTCTCCTTGATAGACGTTTATCTCATCCTCCTTCACTGCCGTGTACTCGTGTGTCACCAGCATGGTGGAGATGTTGCTACTGCTGCTACTTTCACTCTGGAGGGAAAGATGAAGAAAACAAGGTGGACAGGGACTGAGACGAGATCTGATAGCAACAGCCAATGGCTACCGAGTGCCATGGCACTGGCCCACAGAGGGCCCAGCAGACAGACAGGGAGACGTTAAACTCTTCCTCCACACTCTCTTCAGCTTAATGCCCCCCTTGGCAACAACTTGGTCAGCCAGCGCGAAACAATTCCAACAGATCCACCTCAGTGCTGATGCCCCGGAAGCCTGACGGAGTTGGATCTTCATCGTGCCCTGCTCAAGCCGCTCGGTCCTCATGTCGACGTCACGTGGGGTCTTTCGGATTCGAACAAGTATTAACATTGAAGGCTGTAGAGTGGCCACTTGGCTCACTGACAGAATATAACTGAGATGTCCCCAAGTCTTCCTAATAAGACATTCACCGGAAATGTGCATTCCAGGTTACAGGTGTTGTCTGTTTAACCTATGCTTCCCCCTGCTCCCCACCGAGAGGATGTGGACCATCTGAAAGGCCAATCATCTAACACTCTGCTCTTATGGACGGCTGCTCCTCCTCCTTTCTGTCCCTCAGTGGATGCTCCTTTGACCAAGCTTGCCTCAGGGGTCTTCACGTTGCTCTCGTCAGGGGGACATATGGTGCAGCATCAGAGCTGCCTCCAAGCTTTGGGGAAGACCTTTAAGTGGCTATGGGGATCTCTTCCACTGCCCTCCTCCTGAGGCCTCAGTAGCATCCAGTTGTTTTGGTCAATGGCTGACACAGACTGTAGATGGCCTGCAACACCTGTTCATTAGCTCAGTCAATGGAACAAGACCGCAAAAGTAAAACCAAGTTGGTTTCTTAAGGCTGCCAGCCTGGGCATGCAAACTGAAAAGAACAAGACACGAATGGCAATCACCTGCTCTCGTCTGACTACGGATTTATCCAGGAATGGAGAGAGGTGACATCACTGCTGATTCCTGAGCGTCATCTTGCCCAAGTCCCCTCTATCCAGTTAGGATACAGGAAATGGCCTCAGGGCCCTGGTTTCTGTGAGCTTGCTCTCCAAGGTTTTTATGCTCCTGCTGCAGGGTATTTATGGAGGTCAGGATTTCAAAGTCTATGCTGTACCCTGGGACACTCTGGGGGAAGAGGAGGGGGACAGAAGCCCTGGCCCTGCTACCCTTCCCAGTCCTGGTCTTCTGAGCACGTCAGAGCGTGCCAGAGCAGAGTGCTGACGGCTGCTCAGAGACGGCTGAGAGGACCCCAGGCCCACCTGCTCTCCCCTGTGAGGCCACGCCGTGAGCAGCCAACAAGCCAGGTACTGGGAGCTGCATGGATGAGCTGTGCACTGGAGCTGCCGTGGACACAGAAGAGCTGCCTGCTTGTGTTCATGCTGAGCTGGGCTGCTCCTGTCCCCATAGTACCCACTTCCTGCCTGTGACCTTCAGCTCAAAGGGGGCCACGAGCACTCACTTTGTACTTTCGGTATGCACCTGAGTATTTTGCTTCACACGGCCGGCAGAGGTGAATGTGCTAGAAATGTGACCTAAACCTTTCTGTGCTCCAGCTGCCGCATCAGGGCATCACAGCAGCCTGCATCTCCTAACTGGAGGAGTCTGCGGCAATCGTGGCTCCGGTCACTTCCCGACACGCCTGCGGCCAGAATAGGCACCAGGCATTCCAAATCAGCCTTCCTCAATTCCCACAACCTCCTTGCCACAGAGCATGACCACCTCCCCTCTGAGTAGGGTGACAAGTGTGCACAGGCTAGCTAGTGGCAGCGAGGCAGGGCTGGGGCTGACTCTAACGTGTGCTCCTCTGCTGCTCACCCGGTGGGGGGAGGGCAAGTCGGCTGCGGGCACAGAGGACAGGCTAGCGCGGTCAGTTTGGGGTTATGTATTTGCACCCCACCCACCCGGATCTCGGCAGAATTTAGCAGAAGGTGCCATCTGGAGTGGGAGGAAGGGCTCTGCTAGAGGTCAGGTCTGTCTACAATCCTAGACAGCTCCTCAGAGGCGGCCACAGGAAAGGAGGCCTGGCTCACTGGCGGCCGCTAAGAGCTCCGATGGTCCTTTTTAGCCAGAGCCAGGAGAGGGCAAGAGGGCATTTCACATGCCCATTCTGATGCGCGGCCTTCTGATTTACGACTCAGCCTTCAGTCTCCCTCTCCAAGCTGCCTTCCACAAAAGCAGCGGTAAGAGTCAGACATCAAAGACCACTTCCCCAGGGAACAGCCACTGGCCATATGTGATGGACTGTGCCTTCCGTCAGGGTGCAGCTGTGTCTCCAGCCACGCCCTTGAAGGGGCGTCCAGAGATGAGGGCCTGCCTCCTGTCCTAGGGTGGTCACTCAGAGACACACACCTGAAAGCTCTTCTCTACTTTCTGGGAATGTGTACAGGTTAGGGGGTGCAGGCCCGTTCTGTATGGGTCACAGTGCTGAGACCTGGCCCGGTACCTGAGTAGACAACTAGGTCTGGGGTTGTGACGTGTCAGTGGGATGTCTGTCCTAGAATCTCCAGTCTAGCTGGAGCCCTGTCGCTCTACACAGAACGGAGAATCCACATCCGCTCAACCACTTAGGGGTTAACTCAAGAGTGAGTAACAGCATCAAGACCCACTTCTTAATTTCCTCCACAAATAAACACGAAGGCCAAGTTAATCACAATATCTAAGGAAAAAGAAGGTAAGATCCAGAGTACAAATGAGGGATTAATAGAAGTCCAGAGGAAAGAGACATGCAAAAGCCAGATTTTATATATAAATATATATACAATGAGAGACACAGACCCTTTTAGGGAAATGTATTTAAAAATTTATAAAGCGATCAAACATACACTCGTTAGAACAGTTCTGTGCACTCACGCATGCCTTCAGAAGAGTGTTATGGGCCAGGTCACCTGCCCTGTAGGAAACAGCTGGAGGACAGTGAGGAGGCCACAGAATGGGGAACCCAGCAGAGACACCCTTCAGCTTGAGAACACAATGCAAGTGACCACAAAGTGAGCTGAGTCCCCCTGCAGAGGCACTTAAACTGCCCCTGGCATCCTCGCTGGAGGCATGTGGCCCAGCCACCTCTGGAGAGGCCGGGAGTCCAGGTGTGCTGGCCCAGTGTCTCTCCAGGAGACTGAGGGTGGAGGAAACTTGACCACTGGGTAGATTCCTGCCCCCTTATGCCATTTTATTTTGCTTTGAGTTGTTGAACATTTTCTTGAGGAAAAAAAAATTTTTTTTTCATCAGATGACTCAAAAGAGCTGCAATGATAACTTACGGCATAAAAGAGCAAAACTAAGCGGTGAGCCAAAAGCTTAACGGTGTACATAATTCGTTGGAAGTAATAGAGAACAGAAAAAAAAGAGACTTCTCCAAAAAAAAGAAAAAGAAAAAAGTGTGAGGAAGGCGGGGCCAAAAAAGCAAGTCCCAAGATACTTTGCTGGTCAGAAACTGAAGAGACCGAAAGAAGCTGCGCGGAGGAGGAGGAGGTTAATGGTGCACTTTCTCTTAATAAGGAGACGACAGGAATAAAGCAAGAAGCGAGTTAGTAGAGAGGAGAGCAGACGCTGTCCGTGGTCCCACAGCGGGTTAGAGGTGGCTGCATTCACTGGGTGGCTGGGTGCCAGTGCCACGCCACGGGGCACACACACGAGTGCACACACAGAGGCCACAGACGTGTCTACTCAGACAGCGCACGGGAGAACTGGAGAAGGCCATTACTGCTGCACAGTGCTGGAGAGCTGGAGTTAGTACGGAGGTTTAGAAGAGCTGGCGGGACAGAGGCGGCGGCGGGGTGCACGGGCGCAGGCTCCCTGGCGCTCTTACCCCATTGCTCTGAGTGGACTGCACGGACTGCTCGCTGGCCGAGGAGCACGTGCTCATGCGGTCCGTGTCCTTGCTGGGGGCTGCAGGGCGGTGCGTCTGCCGCTGGAGGGAGTCACTGTCCCCCGGGAAGGTGAAGGAGCTTGGCCGGCTGGCAGGGGAAGCAGGAACGGAGCTCCAGAAGGAGCCCCCCTTCTGCAGCGGGCTGCTGGGAGGAAAGGCCTCCTTGCCAAAAGGAGAAGGGAACGTAGTGGAGAGAGGAGAGTTCAGCGGCGAGACGGCCCCTGGCCTAGTCTTGCCCAGAGGCAATGGGCCCAGGCTCCCCCGGGCATCCTTGGTGTTTCCGTCTTGGCTTGTACCAGAAGTATTCCCAGGGGCTTTTCTGGGGCTCTCCATCACCTTCATCTTGGGAATGGGCTCTGTTTCTCGTTCAAGACCTTCGGAGTCTCCACTCAGGGGGAGCCTGCTGGGTTGGCCAAGGCTGGCCTCAAGGGCCAGGCTGTTGCTGGGGGGAGGCAGTGAGGGGCTGGGAGCAGACATACCTGACATCTTGTCTGCCTCTGCCTGGCCTGAGGCTGCAGAGGAGACCAGCATGGGGGGGTGGTGTCTGACAGGCTGCGGGATCCTGGAGGGCCTGCTCCTGCTTGAGCTGGGGCCGCTGCTGCTGCAGCTGCTGGGGCCACTGCCGTGGCTGCCGCTGCCCCCACTGGAGGCCCCGCCGCTGCCGCCGCCGCCCCCGCCCCCGCCGCTGCTGCCCCCGCTGCCACTGCCGCCGCCCCCACTGTGGTTCCTCTGGTACTCGATGGGTGATGTCAAGGCTGTAACCAAGCAATTCAACAGAAGAAAGTCAGTCAGGGTGCGGAGAAAATTCTAACTGCAGAATGTAGGAGAGAAAAAAAGGTCACACACAATCAGAAGGAAGTACTGGGCTTGGGAGTCAGTGAGCTAATCCAGGCCAATTCTTATGGCCACAGGAGCCTATGCTGGCCACAGGGGTCAATACAATGGTCAGCAGCCTGGGGCAAATACCAGGCAGATTATGACCAGGTCAACAGTGCCACCCATTGAGTGTTTCTGTTCCTGACATTGGGATGACAGGAGCATTGCAACATCTCCCTGGACTGGGCTTAGGCACAGAACGTGGACATGCAGAAAAGGTCACAGTGAGGACTGATTCAATAAGCATTTAGCTCCCAACTGTATTCTCCAAGTCTTTGCTATCCACCAAGCTAAAATGAGAGTGGGAGCGGGCAGCCACAGGGACTACTGCAGACAGGAAGGGCAGGAAGTTGGCAGCTAACAGCTATTGGCTTCTGTAGAATCACAGGAGTTACAGACACTGGGGAGGTAAGTCCTGGTCTATCAAGCCCAGGTTGGCCTTGAATTTGCAGTGCATTTGCTTTGGCCTTCCTGAGTGCTAAGGTTCTAGGTATGCACTATCACCTGCACCCATGACTTGCTCTTTAATTGGGTGTGCAATGCACTTGCCAGTGTTTCCAGCATCTCTGATCAGTTTCACATTCTCATGACCACCCCAAGCTTCCTTTTCTTAGGATGCCATTGGAATACATAATCTATGCATAGTAGAATGTAAAAGTACTCTCTGAGGAGCAGACACTGAAAGCTGAGTGGCTGCTCCGAATCCTGACAGCCACCAAAACCATGCGGCATCCTCCACAAATTATCAGACCAAAAGTGGACAGTAAGCTCTGCTGCACTGATATGTAATGAGTGCTGAGAAACAGAAACTTGTATGTTAGAGAAAGAAGACGGCACAGTCGGTAAGAGGATACGTCACCATTTAAAAAGTTGCGCTGGTTTTCTAAAATTTGGTTGATTTCATGGATCCATGTTTGCCGGACACTTGGACTAGATGAATGTAAAATGAAGGTCTCCACCATGTCACCCGTCCTTGATGTCAGAGCAAATTTACAGGGATCATTTTCCACATTTTCCTCCAGGCAAAGGCAACTCACCTTCAAAACAGGGAATTATTATACAACAGTTAAGACACGGGAGCATCCTGAATATTCGCCAGCTAAAGGATGGCTAACAAAATGTATGCCTGCTGTGGAGTATGAGCCAGCCTTAACATGAGAGGATGCTCTGATACACGCTGCAACATGGTCAGACTTTCAAAAGACCATGTCAACTTTAGTAAGCCACACACGCAGGGATAAATATTCCAGACTCCACATACACAATCTCCTGGAAGTAGCCAAACTCTCAGAGACAGAGAGGCACAGAGGTTGCCAAGGGTTACTAGGAGGGGACAATGGGATGTCATCTTTAATGGGTGGAGAGTTTAACTTTTGCAAGACGAAAAGAGTCCCAGAGTTTGAGTAGTGCCACAGCATAAATGTACTTAAATACCATTGAGCTGTTCCCCCAAAACAGTCAAAACGGTAAATACTATGTTATACACTTTTTACCACAAAAATGGAAAGCATGAAGTGAATTTCACCCTGCGCAGACATGGCAACAACCACTTTTTAGTTGACCTGTTAGTTGAGCAGCTCCAGGGATCATTCAGGAATGAAACACTCCTAAACTGAACATCCAGAACCAATACCACACTGTAAGGCCCTTGAGTGACAGCCTGCAGGGACAACGTGGGCTCATGGGAACTGCACATACACAGTGACCACGACACAAAAATGCACTTTGTGTTTAGAAGTGGGTCCCCTCCTGGGGGCTGCCGAGATGGCTCCATGGGTAAAGGACCTGCTGACCAAGCCTGGCAACCTGACTTCATCCCTGGAGTCCATAAACGTAAAAGGAGAGAACCTGTAACTCCACAGAGCTTGCATCTGGCCTCCACATGTGCAGTGTGGCACATGTGCCCGCCACACATACCACATACACACATACACAGACCCCCAAAGAAAAAGAATTGGGGACCATTGCTAAGTTGCCATTATCTATATAATAAATAATCTAAAACAGAGGAAAAAAAGCCTGGAACCAGAAAGACTTTCTGTCTGCAGCACTTCAGATAAGGAGTATTTAATTTGCATCACGAAACTCTGCAATGCCTTTGAAAATCTTAGGGCAAGGCTATGATCACGAGCTTAATGGCTTAACTAATAACTCAAACAACTAACTAACTAGCTATGTGAGCTGGGATGATCAGTTTCCAAAATCCCTCTCCAGCCCTCATCCTTAACTTCTCTAAGAATAAAAACACATATTAAGGGGCTGGCGAGGCAGCCGAGCAGGGAAAGGTGCTTGCCACCACCAGGCATGGTGATGTGAATTGGATCCCAGGGACCCACATGGTGGAAGATAACTGATTCCCATACCTGCTTCTGACCTTCTTCCACATGCTATGGTGCACACGTACATGCACACACATAAAAATAAACAAATGCACTAAGGAAACATTACAATTTCAAACATCAAAAAGGTTGTGCAAGTGTATGTGGCACCTGGACTAGAACACAGAAAACGACTTCACAGAAGCCACAGATACACAATGTAAGGCACCAATGGACCATCCGAGGTGCTGTGGACTTTCTGTCTACAGACTTGTGAAAAGAACGCAGAGGAATTTTAAGGGGTGGGTTGGTGTATGGGCATGGCTTCAGAGGGAGGGCCTGCAGTAGCCGGCACTGGGGTGGCATGAGACAGAGGATTTGCATCTCAGCTTCAGGCCACAGCAGCTCTTCTTTTGCTGTCTGGCTCTGAAGCCTTTGTAGGTCCTTGTGAGTAAAGGCCCAAAGGCTGTGCCCATAGACCAGCCTGCCCTGGGTTCAGGTACTGGAAACCTGGCTCTAGAAACTGGAGTCTGTAACAGCCCAGACAGCTTCCTAGAAGGGAACGCCACGTCTCACCTGCACACCATGAAGCCTACAGACTCAAAGGCTAAGAGGTTCCCTGGCCCCTCTGATGAAGACCCTAGTGTTAGGAGGCTCCCACAGAGGGGAGCACGTCTCCCTTGTGAACTCAAGCCCGCACAGCTGCAGGCATGGCAGGAAGTTAGGGGCGGTGTGTGTGTGCATCTTCTAGGGACCATCTGCTAGGGCTTCAGGGCCCCTTCTTCTGTCATTGATTTGAGCCCTTTACACAGTAGGATCATTTACAATTGTTTTCTGTTACCTTCCTCTGCCACCAGAGGGCAAAGTCACCCCAGAGCACTGGAAGAACCTTCGGGATCTCTCTGTTGAGTAGCGAAGGAGACACAGAGCTCGCTGTGGTCTTTGGCCCCAAGCCAATACTCTAAAACTGCAGCTTGGAGTGTCAAAGTTTTACATGGTCTTGCAGAGGGCAGCGCTGTACACTGGCCAATGGCTACAGCCACACAAGTATTCCAGACAGCAACGCCAGAGCACACAGCAGAAAGAGGCAGTTTTTAAAGATTCACCAGTGTACTAGAAGGTTTTATAAATATTGAATAAAATAAGTGTTGGAAAGTGTCGCCCTAACCAGAAAGTTATTAGCATGACAGATACACGCGCTGGCCCGTGAAGCTCGCACACAGGTATTACCTTGATACTGTTCTTGAACAGAAATCCTGGCATGGAAAAGCCCTTTTTTTTATCAAGTGGTTCGCTGAATATGACGATCTGTTCAAAGAGGAAAACCCGCCTCTCTTTGCATCGAGGCAGAAGTCCTGCGTCTTGGTCTGTGACCAAGAATGTGTCCTGCAAGAGCAGTTTACCCTGGGCAACAATTTTACCCTAAAAAAAGAAGAGGGGAGGAAAGGAGGGGAGAAAACATTGCATTCTCAGTGACCAATGATCTGTTTTCTTTGGTCTCCTCCCTCAGAATGACGTGTCCTTCCAGGAGCTTATAAGCTTATTCTTTTACTGTAATGAATTCTTAGCTCCAAGCAGAATAATTCTTTGTAAGTTAAAACTCTTGCCAACCCTGTGTCACCAACGCCTTCAGGATCAGAGAGTAAGAAAGGGCTTCTTGGGGGGGGGGGGTTGACAAAAGGCAGCCACCCCTCTCCCTTGGGTGTGTCAGCAGCAGGGGCCCTCCAGGGACAGACTGTGAACTTCAGTCTGAGAAACACAAACCCAGGGCAATAAACCCTAATCCTCCAGTGAGCAGGTATCAAGAAACACCAAAGCATCTCCTGGCTCCTTGCTCAACTGGAAGATGGATTCCGGTCTGAACTCACTTTTTTATATACAGTAAGCAGTATGTAAGAGTTGGCGTGTGCAAGTTGGGTAGACTCAAGAACCCAGCGGTCCTGGAGTCAGTCTCCCAGGGATAAGAGAAGGGCAGGAACCTTCATCCCTAGCTCTCATGGCTTTAGATGCCTGGAGAGGATGCAGATGCTGTCAGAGACAAAGCATAGCCCTGCTTGCCTCTACTCTAACGGCTTCAGGCAGAGGAAGGTTCCTCAAAGTAAACCAAAGGCACCGCAGAGAGGTTGGAAGTCAGTCACACTGAAGGACAGTGAGAGAAGACAAAGAAAACCGAAACAGAGGGACCAGCTTTCCAGATGTGCGGAGAAACATCAGGACAAAGGAAAGGGACAGGAGGCAGAGGAGCCCTCAAAGAACAACTGCATTACGTCAAATCCTTGCAGCCTGCCAACGTTCATCATGTCGTTACAGCGCTTCGGAACTATGCACATGACTTCTACGGCTTTCTGCGGGTGGGGAGAAAGCAGAGTAAAAGGTCAGGCTCTTCTCAGTCCTCCATCCAATTTCAGTTTCTCTCTAGAGGGCACAGAGATCCCATGCCCCTGATGTGACCCCTCCCAAGACCCCATGATGGTAGGCGGTTTGCATGGGTAGAGCAGGACCACAAAATACCTCTAATTCTGACGTATCCAGGCTAGCTTTCTTTGAGTACTTGAGGAAGTCCTGTGAGGGAAGTGAAGAAAGAAAGGGCTGTGGTGAGTGGTGGACAGTGGCAGCTGGCCCTCTGACTGCCCTTCTTCTTTCAATAGGCTCTTGGTTCAGAACATTCTTTCCTCGTCCTCATTCCTTCCTCTCAGAGCCACAGCACAAAGGTATCCTGACGGTGAAGCCAGCCTTGGTTCCTACTCTATTCCAAGACCAGCTAGCTGTGGCCTCTCTTCACACCCACACCCTAAGTTTCTGATGATGTCATCTCTGGTGGAGCGTAGTAACGTAAAGCAATTCATAGCTATTGCTAGGCCAACAGAAACAGGTATATAGGGACTCAAAGCTTAGTTTTATCAGGAATCCAAGATGAGCTGGAGAAATGGCTGAGTAGTTAAGAGCACTAGTTGTTCTTGGAGAGGACCTAGGTTTGATTCCCAGCACCCATATGATGGCTGAAAACTGTTTGTATCTGGTTCCCAGGCCTTCCCATGCCATCTGGTCTCCACGGGTACCTGGCACACACATGATGCACAGTTATGCATTTAGTTAGAATACTCATACACATAAAAATATATATATTTTTAAAATAAGGTTGATAGAGCTAAAGAAAAACCACTACCATTCCAAGGCATAGGGTAGAGACACAAGTTTGTTTTAATTGACGCTTTGATTCAGAACTTGAGAGGAATGAAATATTAAAAAAGCTGTGCAAAGGTGTATTACTAATGTCAGGAATTACTCGGAAACATTTAAAAGCAGAAGTAACAAGGCAGCTCTTTAAGGAGGCAGGGAGACCTTCTTCCACACCTGTGGACTGTGACCCTGCGCTTGCTCCCCCCTCACCTTCAGGAGCAGCTGGTACTTCATGATTCTCTGCACAGGTTTGATCAACAGATCCGTGAGCTGCAGGCGGTGGCCAAGGCGCTGCTTTAAGTCCTGCAGATTTGAAGGGGAAAAACAAACCACTTCAAGTGTTGTTTTTTGAAGGGTAACATTTTATTCCTTATAATTAACTATAACACCCCAATTGGTAAGGTAATGAAAAAAAGAAAGAAAGGAAGGAAGAAGGGAGAGAGGAAGGGAGAGGGAGGGAGGGAGAGAAGGAGGGAAGGGAGGAAGGAAGGAAGGAGGGGAGGAAAAGAGAGAGGGAGGGAGGGAGGGAGGGAGGGAGGGAGGGAGGGAGGGAGGAAGGAAGGAAGGAAGGAAGGAAGGAAGGAAGGAAGGAAGGAAGGAAGGAAGGAAGGAAGGAAGGAAGGAAGGAAGGCAGGCAACAAGAGCTTCCGATCCGATCTCTGGGGATACAAACATTTGGCTTGAATCTTTCTGAGTGCATTTTCAGAGACAGCTATTCATTTCAAGGCTTCTTTCTGCCCTGCCCACCCCAGGGGAGAAGGTATGTGATAAAGACTGGCCTGGGGTAGCCTTTGGAGCCTTGGATTATTAAGGCATTCTTTTCAGGTGTTTTCTTTTTCATGACATATGTCATGCTAAGGGAAGAAGTCTAGATCTGAGTGACTGAGTTTGTAATGAACTTTAAATTTACAGTGATTAAAAACCCTTTCTCCCAGGCTGGAGGGAGGGCTCAGTGGTTGAGAGCGCTGGCTGTTCTTTAAGAGGACCCAGGTTCAATCCCCAGAGTCCAAGTGCCAAACTCCAGTTCCAGGAGATCCAGTGCTCTCTGGCTTCCACTGGATCAGGCATGAAGCAACAACAACACAAACAAAGCAAACCAAATTCCCCAGTCCTTTCCACCCATCCCAGGGGACTGGACTGGGCCCCAGGCATGGCAGGAGGTTTTCTACCTCTGAGCTCTGTTCCCAGTCATTAACTAGTCCTCTGATTCATTTATTCTGAGGTATGGTTTTGTTATGTTATCTGGTGAACTTTATCTTGCTATGTAGCCCAAGTGAGCCTTAAACTTGTGATCTTACCACCCTGTAGCTGGGATCTAGAGGATGAGCTACCACACACTGCTCAAAGCCTTTATTTTTAACCACACTGGCCTTCTGAATGGCAGGCTCTGACTACAGACTGAGTCCACACTCATTTCTCTGATTTATAGATGATAAAGCAAGCTTTACAACACAAATCTCTCAGGCCAGTTCTTGAGGATTCCTTTTTCCTGGGAAATCAGTGACACTTTAGCTTCTAGTAATCACAATGCAGTAAAAGATTCAGAATCCATCTGTTCCCATGTTGCGTCTTACCTCAAAAAAGGTGTCAATGTACTCGGAGACAATATGCTCAGACTTTGGCTTATTTTGACAGTAAACTATGTACATGTGCAGCCTTCTCTCCTAGGAGGAAAAAGGCAAACAGACGGTTAAACCTCTGAGAGTTCAGGGAGGCTATCAGCACATACAGAAAAGGATCTTAGAGCAAGGCCGCCACCCTTGGGAGCTCAGGCCACATTCAGGGCATTAGCCTACCCTGGCTCCAGGCTCTGAATCAGCCCTCTGTTCTCATTCCTGCTACAGACCCGATCCTCCACTTTACTGTACCAGCAATACCACTGGCAGCGTGAGAACACACTTCCATTACTCCAAGGCTGCCTGCAGTCCTGGTGACCAGTCTGATTTCAGTAAGTCTTTTTTTTTCGGTATTTCGAGACAGGGTTTCTCTGTGTAGCTTTACACCTTTCCTGGAACTCACTCTGTAGCCCAGGCTGGCCTTGAACTCACAGAGATCCACCTGTGCCTTCCGAGTACTGGGATTAGAGGCGTGCGGCCCCACCGCCCAGCTTTAGTAAATCTTTAATCTCAAATCCCATAGCAGGGAAAGAGGGACAGCAGACCTCCTGTTAATTCGATGGCTTTTGAAGCTCTGTATGCAGACCCCTCAGGCTCCATGGAGTCTATCTGTGCTGCCCTCAGGTCAAAAATCACTTTCAAAACACCAGTAGGCTATTGTTGGCCTTCTGTGGTGCCGATATCCGTGTTGAGGCACCACAGGTCCATAGTGTGGTAAATCACTGGCTTCACAGCAGGTTTTGACACCACTGCCAATCTGCCGTGGAAAATGCCAGCTCCACTTCAGAATGCCACCGATGAAGTCATAAACGTCCTTCATCTCATTAAAACTCCAACATGGCACACACATGCTTTCAGCGTTCCCATGTCAGGATGGAGGTCTGCTTAACTCCTCTGCCTGTTCAGGAACTGCCTTAAGGAAAAGTACTCCTGACTGATTAAGTTCAACAACTGCTTTTGTTATGAACCACCAGTTGAGCCTGACAGAATGATGGGCACGCACTGTAATTATTTTTACTCTGGAATCTGGTGGAAATTTTAGTGAGCACTGATGAAGTAAGCTTGTCATCTCACGGCAAGACACACAGCTGGCAGTGAGGAAGAACAGTGAAAATCCCACAGTTCAAGAGGGAAAAAAAAGAATTCTGGAAAACATGTGCCTTGGCTTGACAATACTTTGAGACTCTCCTGAAGGACCAGCGATGACGCTAACAGTCTTGATTTGGGGTAAGGTGTGATGACCCGTACCAACACCTGAAGAACTTGCCAAGTCAGCGGCTAGCTTCCAACTTGTGTTCATGATATGCAAGACTACCTGGGGCAAAAGGCTCTGAAGGCCAGTCAGCTAAACAGATAGTACACAGTGAGGGAGAAGACCACACACAGTCTTTTCAGAGCCTGTGGTGTGCCAGCCTTTAAGAAATTATCCTCTACCAAACTCTGGTATATGCCAGAAATAACGATCTACAATTACTTAGAAAGGATATTTAAGGTATTTATCTGTCTCTTAACTACTGTCTGTGGACTTTTTTTTTCATGTACTTCACAGTAGCAACAATAAAATCCTACAATATATGGAGCGCGGAAGCAGATATGAAAATCTACCTTCCATTAAGCTTGATATTAAGGATAATGCAAAAATGCAAAAGCCTTATTCTCAAAAATATAGTTTTTTTTTTTCCCTTAAAACAACTGGCATACGTATCATTTATTTTGGATACTCACATGTATTTGGCTAGTATATCAAGCCCACTGCAGGTCTGGGTAGGACATAATTACCAAACACTTGTCTGCTTTCAGTCACCTTCAAGGTTACTGTGTCAAGCCTGTCTGGCTCTGGAGCCCTCCGACCAACCTGCATTGTTGTAGTCCAAGTATCCAGACAGGGTCAGGAGTGGGAAAGCAGGTAACTGAGAGGCAGACAAGCCACAGCGGATTAAAACTACAAATGCTGGACAGCATTCACTCCTATAAATGTCAAGTGGCCTCATCTTCAAGTCACTAAAGATGCCAATAACAGAAGAGGACATAAACAGTGCCTCTGTACTCACGTGCTTTACAAAAAGAGATCCCAGTTTTTCTGGATCTTCAAGGCACTTCTCCAACTCTCCTAAAAAAAAGCTGGAGACAGAAAAATATCAGAATTCTTTCCAACTTATCTTCTTAGCTGCAGACTCAGTCTATGCAGAGGTGGACAACTTGGAAGAGTACAGTTCATACTTCACAAGTCTAAGTCAGGCAGAAAACCCTTGGTTAGAATAGAGTGTAAAAACAATGCAAAAAGCCAAGACAGAGGAGAAACTTCCCCCTCAACTCCTTGGGACTGCAGTGGGTAGCCATTCCAGCTTTGGTCTGGAAGTCCCAACCCCCCTTGAGGCTTTGGTAACTATCATGCCTACAAGGCGGGGCCAAGGGAGGACCCTGAAGCCCTGAGATCGGGACGCGTGGTGCTCTCTGTTCCTGGACCCTGGACGGTGGAGGTTGACGGAGCAGAGCTCCAGAGAACACCACTGGACTGCGATACACCTTCCCCAGACCCTGTGACCTACCTATCCCTTCATTTGTAAGTTGCGCCACTAATAAACTTTCCTTTTAACTACGTGGAGTGGCCTTAATGATTTCACAAATACTGAACAATTAATGTTTCTTGTCTCAGTTTCTTTCAAGGACACATGCACTAACATCTGGCCAGATACTGAGTGAGAACAAATATTCCAAAGCATTGGTCCTTTCCATTTCTGAAAATTTGGTCTTCTTACCCACGAACTTCAAGTCCATTCTATGATCATTTTTAGAGGCTCAAACTAGGTGACAGACAAAAAATGATTTCGCCTGTGCCAGCTTTCTGAAATTTCCTCAGACATCACTGAAATCAAGTTTAGTTAGACATTTTAGCTTCATAGAGGACCAGAGGATACTGGCGTCATAGCTGTGGCCAGCTCTTCAAGATACACGTTGCCTTACCACTTACATGTGCTAATATTTTGCAAGTTACGCTGAGCTTTGTAGCACTTGGGGTTTTAAAGTCTCCCTGGCTACAAACACTATGATGCATAGTATCTCTGAATCCAATGCCACTGGCCATCACAGGAATTCGCCACTTCTCCCTTCTCTGTCACAGCGTTAAGAATCAGCTTTGGGAACTGAAATTAAAGTACCGAATATCTTCCCCTTTTACTTTTTATTTATTTTGTATGTGTTTGTGTGCACACTCATGTGCAATGGTATACCTGTGGAGGGCAGATTACTGCAGTGGGTTCTGGGATCAAACTCAGGTCCTCAGGCTTGGTGGCAACTGCCTTTGCCTGCTGAGCTAGTTCCCTTCCCCACGTGTCCCCTTCTGACCTGGATGCACCACACTTGTGTTATGCCCATAGTCTGTAGAGTGTATGCTGAGGAGTGTTTAAAGTTGCCCATCATTTATCTATGTGTTCTAGTGAATTAGATGCTACTGAGCTTGTGCGAATGAAAAGCTTTTCATGAGTTCAAAGGTTTTAGGCTTTATGCTCCCTTTACAGAGATAAGAGCAAGACACAAAGCATGACTTGAAATGCCCTATTTTAACACCTTCCTACACCTCTATGGTATTTCATGGCTTAATGGGCACAAACATTATCTGCTAGCTGGGGAAACAGAATCCGACTGGAGCAGTCAGGCCTAATGACTAAGTAAGTGGGTCTGTGGCCTCAGATTTTTTTTTAAAATCATTTTGTTTGTGTGTGTATGCGTGTGTAAGGGTGCAAGTGCATGTTTGTGCACATGTGTGTGGAGCCCAAAGCTGACGGCAGGTTCTCTACTTTGATCCTGCCCCACCTTGACTAATGAGGCAAGGTCTCTCATGTTGAGCCAGAGCTCACTGATCTGGCTAGTCTTGCTGGCCAGCTCGCCCACCCCTGGGATCCTGTCTCCACCTCCTGTGTCCTGGTAGTTAGTATAGGGAGGTTTCTGTGCCCACCCGGCATTTACATGGTGCTGGGGATGGAAACTCCAGTCCTTAATGTATGCAGCACATACTTTCCCCTGGCCCCCAGCCTCAGCTTTAACGAGGGCTGGGCTGGGCAGAGGAGGAGAGCATGCTCCAGCAGGGGAGTAGCTGTGTTGACAAAGCAAGACAGCAGGAGCCTGTCCAGGTCCTGGAGATGGAGGGCTGCAGCTGGAACCCCACGACAGTATCAGTGGCCAGTGGGAAGCAGCCCTAGACAATGAAGGGTCTTCAAATTATAAACAAGAGGGCAGGTGTATGGTGGTAAGTTCCGTCAGGCCAAGGCAAGCTCCCACACACTGGCTGCCACACACCTCGCCTGCCTAGGATAGGTGTGAGCAAAACGAGGTGACCAAAGTTTATTTTCCTGGGACATCCTGTCGACTTCTCCACTGGCACTAAACTGGGCAAGTGAATTCTAAATGCTCTGACAGTAACGTGGACTCACAAGGCAGCTGCAGCTCGATTAGAAACAGAGTCTCACTGTACGCAGACGCTGCTGAGTGGGATGCAGCTATTAACCCAGTGACTGGGTGTGAAGACGCTGCTGTGTATGTGGTGTGGATGAAGAATGGAGGCACAGAGGGGTGACAGGCTCTGCTGTGAATGCTTGATGCTCAGCTGGGCTGTCTATGTGGGAGGCCACAGGAACCCAGGGGACCAGGCCATAGCTGGAGGACGCGCTGCACCTCCCGCTGCTCTCCACTTCCTGTCAAAAGGGGGTGAGGAATTTCCTAAACTACACGTTCCTCCTGCCACAGTGTCTTTCCCGAGGGTATGGCGACAAGTGAACATGGACCTGAAGCAGGGCGGAAAGACAGGGAAACCAAGGGACAGTTGGAGGAAAAAGTGCTTTTCATTTCCTGGGGGTCTGGTTTGTATTTCTTGCTGGCTCAGACACAAGAATTTTAGCATAACTAGCAAAACCGCAGTGAGGGTTCCTTACATAGAGGCAACCTTCTCCTTCCTGAGACAGATCTCAGACAAGGCTAGCTGAGCAGGAGTGGCTGCTGGGGGGAGGGAGAGCTAGCTTTCTTGGGGGTGTGGCCTCTCCTAGGTTTCCCAGGCTCCAGTCTTCCACCCACGCACATATGGGCAGCGTTAACTGGACTTGGTGAGCTATAAAGAGGGAGAGAAAAATGAGAGGCTATGAAGTCGGGAGGGGATGTACGGGGGCTGGCTAAGAGATGTTATGGGGAGAGTGGGTGGAGGTGATCAAGAGACTGCATACACGTATGAAATTCTCAAAGCACAGATGCATGAAAGGAGAGAAAAATTAATCCAATAAATCTAACTGGTGTGGGTGTGTGAGAAACAGCTAAGGACCTATGTAAAGGCGAGTCTAACTTCATCTGTAGGACTATCAGCACATCTTCTCATCCACACTTCCTCTTAGCACAAGGGCTGGGAAGCACCCTTCTTCCCATGTATAAACCTGCATGTTTCCGAGAAAAATCATACAGGTGGGATGAGCCATATTCACAATGAAGACATACATCTTAATCTCCTTGTGACCGATGGATAGCAAGAGTTCCTTTGGCCCTTAGCTTTGTTATCCCATCAGCGTATATTGAAATTGTTTATGGCAGTCTATGTCAAGATCCCTGCTATGCCCGAGATAAGTTCCTGGAAGCAAAAATGTAGGCAAGCATGACTGGCAGCACTGGGCTGCACCTTCCACCCTGCGGCCGGAGCAAGCCCTCCGAAACTGTGAGTGAAACAAGCCTTCCACCCTGTGTAGAGGGCACTAGCCCTCCATCCCTTAGGTATATAAGGTGTTAACCCTCCACCTGCTGTGGGATGTCTTTCTGTACACTGTGAATATGTTTGATTACCACTGGTTAATAAAGAAACTGCTTTGGCCTATAGAAAGGCAGGGTAGAGCCAGGTGGGTAATCCAAGCAGAGATACAGGGGGAAGAAGGGTGGAGTTAGGGGAAGAAGGGTGGAGTCGGGAGAAGACGCCCACCAGCTGCTGGAGGAGCAAGATGTATTAGAACACAGGTAAAGTCACGAGACACATGGCAAAACATAGGTTAATAGAAATGGGTTATTTTGGGGTTAATGGAGGATGGAAAAAACATGTTTGTTATTATGGAAAAGCATGCTTGTTTTTGATGTATAAATAAAGATGGCTGGAGCTAAAAAAAAAAAAAAGAAAGAAATGGGTTATTTTGTTATAAGAGCTAGTTAGTAATAAGCCTGAGCAATAGGCCAAACAGTCTGTAATTAATATTAAGCCTCTGAATGATTATTTTAAAAGTAGCTGCAGGACTGGGCAAGACAGAAAAGCCTCCATTTAGGTATTAGCCCTCCATGTATGTAAGGTATTTTGTGTATGTAAGGTATTTTGGTCACAGAAAGAAAAATCTGATTCAGAGAATCAGACCTAACAGACCTGAGCTACTGCTCTGAATAAGCCTCACCATGTAGTTCTTAGTTGTTTAGAACTGGTTTATAGGCAGAATTTGGAAATGTCTGGAGATGGTGGGCTATAGGAGCCCCAGAATGCTACACACAGAGCTTAATGTGTGCTTCTGGTGGGGGAGCAGAGGAGTAGATGTCAACAGACATGTGGACAGGAAAGAATGCACTCAGGAGGTTTCAGATGGTGTAAGGACTGGACGGGGGACTGGCTTGGAGGCCATGGATGTCACATTCTGACAGTGGTGGTGGCTACACACATTTGTCCAGGTCAGGACACCTGGATGGCAGGGAATTTGTTTTCCTTTTGTGGTTCTGGGGATTGAACTCTACCAGGAAGCTACATCACCGTCCAAGTCTGACTGTGAAAGTAATGAACATATAAATATGGTGGAGAAGATCTCAAGAGCGCACAGCACTCAGGCTGTGGCCCAGTTAACGCAGGCTGCTTTCAGCCAGGTTTTCTAGAATAGGGAGCAGGAAGAGCAGAGAGATGTAAAAACTTGCAGTTTGGCTAAAAAGATAGCATGTTTGAGGTACAGACATGGTCTTTAAGGAGAATGCCACTAGGAAGCCTTTCTGCACCCGGTGAATATTATGGAAAGAAGGTGAAGGTGTCTTAGCAGTTAGCCAGATTCCAGCTATGGCAGGCTTTTAAAAGAGAGCTTCTGGGTGCTTTGCTCTTACATGGCCACCTAGAAAAGAGTTTTCCTTGGGTCAGCTACCCAAGGATGTCTCGACTACCACAGCCATGCTCCAAGTGGGGCAAGAAATTGCTCAAGTTGGCAGCTGACCCTGGCAAGATTTACTGGCCAGAGAGGTTTTTACTGAGACTCCCAAATGGGAGGCCAGAGATGTGTCTTAGGGTCAGATTCCCAACAAGGAGCCTGCAGGGACCACGCAGGATGCTGTGAGAATAAAGACAAGTTACAAGGAAGAGCTCAGGTTTTTTGAGATGCCAGAAATCTGGACCCTTCACCGAGAAAGGCTGCAGCAGTGAGCGAGCCCAAGAGCGCAGCTTTGTGGGCTGCAAATGCGAGACCCACACTCTGGTGTGCTCCTGGGCTCCATATGCAATTACAGGACGTAAAGGGTTTCCACTCTGCTGTGGTCTAATTCTTCCCTGATATTTCCTTCTTCCTCTTTCTGGAAAGGGATGTTAAACCTGTATCCCCAAGTGTTACAAATATGAAACTTCCTGATTATTTTTCTGACAAACGGGTCAATTCGCTCTGAGTCCAGAAGAGAACATGAGAACCCTTTGAGTTGGACTTAATGAGATGACCATGGACCTTCAGGCCCCATGGTCTGTCTGAATATGAAACCATCTCCATAGGCTTGCCTTTCCAGGGCTAGGTCTCCAGCTGGTGGCACCATTTGGAGATGCTGTGGAACTTTAGGAGCTAGGGACCTTCTGTAGGAAGTCCATCACTGGGACTGGTTCTTTGGGGAATATTATCCCAGCTCCTTTCCCAGCTCATTCTCTGTTTCCTGTCTAAGATAAAAGAAGAATTTCCTCAGCCAGGCTTTCCTGCCCAGAGCTCATAGTGCCGAGCCATCTGAGAAAACCCTCTGAAAATCTGAGCCAAACTCAATCCTTTCTTCCACAAAGTCGCTTCTGTTGGGTATTTTGGTTACAATGACAAAGAGCTAATTAGTGCAGAGAGGAAGAAAATGCTTAGTGGTAGGTCATGACCGTAAGTGGACGGCCTCTGTCCAGGGACCGGGCATCTTGGCACAGGCTAGCATGGCAAACACGACTCTTTCCCTGCCGTGAAATGCCACAACAGCACAGCACTCTGTCCTTCACTCAGACTCTCCACAAAGCTACGCAGCTTACAGGACAAAATGAATTAAACATTTCCTCTAGCCCTGCCCAGGCCCGAGACAGCATCGTGCATGAGAGTGTCTGACGTACTCTCTGTGCCAGTCATAAATCTGATGGATGTTGCCGAACACGATCTTGTCTTTTCCCTTCATGTCGTCGGGAACACCGTCTTCTTTCATAAGCGCCATGTAGCCCTACAAAGCAATGTGTGGAAATGAGTGCATACATGAAACGTCTGCATCACATACTGGAGTAACAGTCACGCCACACGCCACAGACACACACCGCCTTGTTTAAGAACAAACCAAAAATGTCCATGGAAAGTGTCCTTACCTATTGCTCCAAACACTGCTACAGTCACTGCTGTGACTGCCCTCCTTAACCATGTAACATTTATAAATCATGAAAACTCTCCTAAGGCACTTAGATAGCTGGAAAGATGTAAGTGGTTTCACAAAGCGAGCAATCCTGTCCGCTACTAAACAGTAGAAAGCTGCTCAGTCAGAAGTCATCCCTGATTTTAGGGTTTACATCACAAACAAAGGAACTGATTTCTGAGATTGTTACACAGCACACTGAAGGGAATTTAACAATATTCCTTCTATAAATTGTGTGTTAACACAGGTGGATTAACCATACAGCTAAAGCATGCTTTACACTCCATCTGACTGGATATGGTGTGTATCTTGTGCAGCTTGGGTAGCCAAGGTGGGAAGAGTGAGTGTGAGACCATTCCAGACTACACAGCAAGACCCTGTTTTGAAGCACAAAATAAAACTTCCATTCGATTCTAATGAGATGTAGTTTACACTGGAAACCTTATTGCTACCAATGACTGCAGGAAAACCAGGCATCCTAAACGTTTATGTCAGGGAACTGCAGTGACTATTATCACTATTGCTCTTCTGCTGTGCTGAGGATGGAACCCAGGCTGTGTGCACACTAAGCAAAGGCTAGACCACTGAGCTAATACTACAGCACAACAGCTGCTACTTTTAATGAGATGTATACCCAAAAGGTATGGTTCTGCACATACCTGCAAAGCTGAAAGAAAAATAACATTTTATACAATAAAAATTCCTCTGCTTTAGAGCCTGGGGTGGTGGCAAAATCCGTAAAAACAGCACTTGGGAAGTATAGGCATGAGGGTTATGAGTTCATGACCAGCCTTAGCTAAACATCCAGGCTAGGTCCAAAAAAACAGATCCGGGTGTGGTTGGTCATATCCATTACAACACTCAGTAGGCCGAGGCAGGAGGGCTGCCACAAGGTTGAGAAAATCCTGGGCTACACTGTGAGTTTCAAGTTAGCTGAGGCTGCAGAACATAGTATGAAACCACCTACCCACCCACCCACCCACCCACCCACCCACCCACCCCAAAGAGGCCTTCGGATGAACTGAACTGATGCTGATGTTCCTGTCTGTAACTGACCAGTACAGATGGCAGTGGCTTTGCTGTAGCTACAAAGAGCCCAGCAAATGCCAGTGACTGGAAATGGTGGGCCAGCTATTCTACGCATAGCTATAAATCAATGCCCTAGTAGAGGCACAGGCAGCGGCAGGAGTATGTGGATTCAGACTGGACTGAATCTGTAGCTCAGCCATGCTGACTTTTCAACTAATATTACTATTGTTTCTGTGGGGACATCTAATCTTACAAAATAATGAAAGGTGAACTTTCAATATGATAATCACAAAACTGCTGGCCATAATAATCTAAAAAACCTAATGACATACTATATATATCAGGATATACTATGTAAAAAAATTCTTTACAATTGGATACAGATTACTAAGATAGCTAGCTATATTTCTAAAGGCTTTTGAGACAGTATCACCATTCTGCCATCTAAAACGGCACCTCTCTGATGATTCAGGTTATGAAGCTTCTGAAGATACATACCTCAACCACACAGCCAAGGTCCCGCACATAGTCACGCTCCGTCTCCACTAATTCTTGCAAAACATAGCTAGAAAAAGAGAAATACGGAATCTGTCTTCCTGAATGAATTATCATATACAAATTTGCTTTTGTGAGAATGGATTCTTTTAGGACTGTGCAATAATATATTAAATTTATACAAGTGAGTCCGACAGGGTAAGAGGATGACCATGAGCACTCTATTGGTCATGCACTCTGATGCACACACAGGTAGAAAGATGGCATAAAACCATGAGCACTCTATCGGTCATGCACTCTGATGTACACGCAGGTAGAAAGATGGCATAGAATGAAAATAACAAGAAGCACGGGCACAACTTTGTTATGAAGGTATGACGTTAGGGGGTGCAGTTTCTTTTTTTTTAAAATTAAGTCATTTTAGGCTTCAGTGGACATACAGAAAAAATGTTCTATTTCAGATATTTCAAGTATGTACATCACACTGAAGTGTATCTGTCTGAAATGACCAAAGGTGCTTAGATAAAAGAGAACAGTCCCCAGGCCAGCTGGCTGTCTCCAGATGTTAAAGACAAGTCTCTATTACTGAAGCCACCATTCACTTGGGACACAGGACTTGGAGGATTTGAGCTGGATCTGACCTGAAAGCCTCTGCCTGAGGACTAGATTTCACAGTACCAAATGGCGCTATGGAAGCTGTCAAGGGAGAGACACAAGCAATAACCTTCCCGATGCTTACTGACAATAACAATGATGTTCAACATGGCAAGGTATCTCTAGAGGTGCAAGAATGACACATCGTAACCAACAGCTGTATACTTGGACTTAAGGACCACACAGCAGAAGGAAGCCATGCCTGGCACTGGAAAACTAGCCAATGGTCTGGGGCTTGGGAGGGTATGGTCTCAGGGTCTTACTGCCCCTTCACTAAACCAGTATAAGCCCTAACTGCATTCTAAACACTTAGTCTTAGGCCCACAGACAAATCTAACTCACTCCTCATCAAAGAAGCTCCTTGTTGCAGCAGATGGAGACCCTTATAGAAAGCCACAGCTGGTCAAAACGCAGAGACCATGACAGCTGTTGACAGTGCCCAGCCACAACAGATACATCTACGATACAGCCCCCATTTCCAATGCTCGGGGAACACTCCAGAAGAGGGACAGGGAGGTGATAAGAGCCAGAGGACAAGGAAGTCTCCTACCCAGTATGTTTTCCTAGAAATGTGAGGGAAGCTCCTGATACTTCAGCAATAAGACCTCAACAATGATAACACCAATGAACATGTTAGTAGGGACGGGAAGACTCACGGGGCCCAATCCTAGTCAAAGGATTACAGGAAACTAAGGAGAGCTGAGAAAGGGAAACGTAGCCATCCCAAGGAACGCGGTCCCTTCAGCTGGTTAACCAATATCAAGTGGTCAACTCTGACATCATATACACAGAAGCAACACCAGCTGGACTCAGCAGGTTGTGTTTATATACTTATGTGCATATGCATGTAACAATAATAATTAAGGACAAGAGGCCATGAAATTTGGGGAGAGTATGGGAAGGTTGATGTAATTATACTTTAAGAATTATAAAACAATTATTTGGATGCGGGAAAGAAGCAACACTACAGGAGGAAAAACCATACAAATCCCAAATTTCTCATTCATTTTCTCAGCCAACATCACCCCGGCACTTCCCATGTGCCAGTACCATTCAAGTCACTGGGACTGCCTGACTCACACCAGGTTGGTCGCCCCCCCCCCCCCCCCCCCAAGCATCCAGTCTCCGCTCATCCATACTAAGTTTAAGCCTTTGGTGTGAACTCTCGGGACGTTCGTCACCATAACTGGTTTTACGAGACTTGAGAAACACTGCTACCATATTACATTTTGAAATATTCACATTTTGATTAATTTCATGTGAGTTTAATTTTATGTCACTTCCTTTTTTCTTCACAGCTACATAAACAATAGCAAGTATAAGAGTTTCTCACCAAAAACTACAGACAATATTCTTTTCATGAAGTGTTCTTATTTATAAACATACCAGATATGGAGAACAATAGAAACTGTAGCTATGGATTACCAAATCCTTACACACACACACACACACACACACACACACACACACAAATACACATGTATATATTAACACATACACATGCACACACATAAACATACACACACACATACACATGCACACACATAAACATACACACACACAAATGCAAACACACGTGTGTATATATATATACATATATACATACATACACACATGTGCAACCCCCCCCCCCCACATGTATGTACACACACACTTCCACATGCACACTCTCTCAGCAGGCTCTGATCTCCTCTGGCTAACTCAGAGGTGACTCCCACTCCTGGCTGGGAGGGAGGTGGAGATGGTGAGGATGCCGACGCTGCTTACTGCCTTCTCTTTAGAGAGCTGGATTTTCTTTCTTCCATTTCGTCGATGGGCGAGGAGGACGAGAGGAGGGAATTGTCTGAGGGATTGAAGGAGGGGCTGCTACTGTCTCCCTGGTCGACAAGCAGTGAGCTGGGACGATCCTCCAGCGCCTGGAAGAAATTCAGGGCTGGTGTTAGGGTAAGACAGTCTACGTCATAAGATATAAAGGATGTGACTGGAAAATGACAGAATTTCTAGCAACAGATCAAACTGCGCTACTAAAGAAAATGGAGGGGCTGGAGAGACACTCAACAGTTGACAGCATTCGCTGCTCTTGCAGAAGACTGTTTCTAGGCCCAGAATTCCCATGGCAGCTCTAGACAACCTCTTCTGGCCTCTGCAGGTACTGCATGCATGAGGTGCACACACATACATGCAGGTAAGAAAATGCTCATACACATAAAATAAAAACATAAATCTTCAAAACAGCAAAACCAACAATACCTCTATTGAGTCAGAGGAGGTGGGTAAAGAGGAAAATCAGAATAAAAATATTAATCTGTGTGTGTGTGTGTGTGTGTGTGTGTGTGTGTGTGTGTGTGTGTAACACTCCTCTCAGTGGCTGCAGGAGACTGGTCATGTGCTGTTACCACTGTACAATCTCAGGCAGGGTCTGAGGTATTTAAAGGATCTTTGAGTTGAACACTGATGATTAACGTGACATTGGTTACCTACTGGTGACCTTCTAACTGGTGTTTACCAACTCTCTTTCTCCACCTGATGCACTGAATGTACCTAGGGATTCCAGCCATTTTAAAGCCTCCCAAGCTCCCAGCTAGATCTGCAGAACGGTTTAGCTGGAAAATGGATGGATTTGGAGAAACAGGACCAAAGTGCAGGAGCACGCGGTATCACTGCCTTAGCTTGCTATTAGTAAAGTGATATTGCTAGTCTGTGTCCTGCTTTCTCCCTTAATGGGAACAGACTCTTCATCGTCACAGAGCTGTGAGGACACGGGTCTGTACGTGCAACCTTGTTAAAGGAAGCCCACAGAGCTGGAAAATCACATTAGCTGTGGCTCTTACTTATGAAAATCAGGACACCAAGTTAGTTAACAAATGGAACCTGATTCAAAAATTGCACTCTGATAAATAAATAGCAGTTGACCTTTATTGGAAGAACACACTCTTCCGTAAGTGTCAGGGCTGGCGTCATACTCGTGGATCAGGTGGGTGAGGACAGGAAGCCAAGACTGGGGGTGAGGGAGGACATTCTGCCCTATGCTGGCTGGACAGCTGGGGCTCATTAGACCGAACTCTGTTCATTTGAACAATGAGGAAAAAGAAAAGATAAATATAGGCGAGAGCAAAAAGGAGCAGTCACTGGGTTCGTGTGTGTCCACAGGGACACGCCCTTATAACTGTACCAGCTGCCCGGGCCTGAAACAACTGAGTCTCAGGCTACTTCTGGCAGCCTGTCCTCAGGTGTGATCTGCCTGAGATGGCACCAGGGAGGCTGCTGACATTCTGACGGAGACACAGGATCATGTGCTTCTGTGACTGTTTGGATGGTCACCCTGGCTGTGGTACCCACTGGTCCCTTACACAAATGTGTGTGTAACAAGGAAGCCCCCGGCACAAAGCCGCAGTGCTGAGACCTCAGGGATGCTGGATGCATCACTTGTGAAATCCTCTCTTACTGCTCATGTTTTATGGAAGGTCTTTGGCAAGCCCTTATTTTAAATACAATTGTATGGGGGGTGTGTGTGTGTGTGTGTGCTTCACAGGGCATCTCAGAGTAGATGCACGGTCAGCCATGCACGTAGCTGGCCAGCATACATAACTGAGCATCCCCCAGAGTCTGGATACAGAGGCTCAAATAAACACTGCAGCTGTCAATCAATGCTCTCTGTGCTGTCCTACATAAGTGCCAAGTGTGATTTGTTCATATGAAGATGCTCAAGTGCCGGGTCCTGGAATTTTCTGGACCCTTCCCTGTGCATTCTTTTTCTTGGCCGATTTTAACCTGGTCCTCTTATGCAATAGATTGCAACTGTTAGAGTCACAGCTGTTGTGAGGTCTGGGAGTCCTTCACAGCCACTGATGAACCTTAGGACGACAGAGCAGACCCCTAGATTCCATCCCGGTCACGTGAGAGGAGTCTGTAGCCTCAGTTACACCAAAGAGCGATCCACGGCAAAGGCAAACCTCTGCACAGGCAGCGGTGACTTCAGACCTGATGCCTGATGGCAGCCTTACTTACCATTTTGCTCTTCACAAGTTCCTCGATTGCACTAACAAGCTCAGCCGCACTGGGAGTCTCGGAGCTGCTGGGGCGGACGAGTAACCTCGAAGAGGCCTATGGGAGGAGTTAAGACAAAGAACGGGGAGGAGAGGTCTCCCGTTAGTGACAGGACAGAGAGGAAATTCCCTCCAAACTCCAGCTTTTTTTTTTTTTTTAAAGTAAGTCCAGACAAAAAGACCACAAGTTTGTCTTTGTTTGCATTTATTTAGAGTCATCCTCTTATATTTACAATATTCTGACATGAAACATTAAATAAAACCTGTCTAGGATACATGTGGGAAGCAGACAATGTCTGTTTTTAATCCACAGTCATGGAACATTGTAATGTTTTTCAGAATGGTGACTGGGCACAGGGGCATCCTAACTGTAACTCGGCAAGTGCTGGCTTAGGCTCTAGGCTACGAAGAGAGAAACAGAACCCGGTCAACGGAAGAGAAAGAGGCTTAAGGTTTAATGGGTGAATCCCCAAATAATCAAGAAATGGGATGGGGCTGCTAACAAAGGCTTGACTGTGTTACAGGATTATGAAAGGGAAGGGAGCCAGGGTGCAGTGACCAGATGGGGGAGGGGGACAAGCTCACCATTTCCTGTGCCATCCATTTCCCCAATGATTACTGCAGAGGACAGAAGAGCTGAAGCCTCACAAGCTACCAGATGCCACTTATGGCTAGATCGAGGGCGTCACGGGGTGACAGTGAGGGAATCTGAGGGAGGGGCTACTGAGCTGCGATTCAGTAATTAGCAAACACTGTTTGCAGATTACTTCTGCTGTGGAGTAGCTGAGGTCTGTGGGGCATAGGTAATATGAACCTTGCTTCATATTAAGGACAGCAGAGATGCATGCGACACGTGGCTGGCTGTCCAGAGATGCATTTCTCACAGCGGACAGATACAGATTTTTACAACAGGCTTTTACATGTGTGGACCAAAATATGCACTTTACAAAACAAACACTGGTTTGCTCTCATGAAATCTGGACTATGAGATGAACAAAACAAAGGAAAAATAAACTCAAATGGAAAGGTAAGGAAACTGAGCCAAAACAGACACAGAACACAAATCAACATAATGCTGCAGTGAAAGTTTACAGAAAGAGAAAACAGAACAAAACAAAAAATTAGTGCCAAGATAGTACACTGTCTGGGAGCATCACTAGACTTTTGTAAAAGAAGACTTGCTACTGATAATACCCAACCAGGTTGCATGGTAAGCAATAAATGATTCCAGTAAACAAGCTTCCATCAACTCCGTCTTTTAAGGGAGGAAAATATGCCAATGAAGCCTGCTTCCCAGTGCTTGGATTTAAGGAGTTTTATTTTTCTGCTTTGAAAGAACTATTAGTTTAGACTGTTACAAAGCCGCTTACGAGTTGTCATGACAACCACATAGCTGGTTCCCTGGCCAGTCACTACCCCAGGGGCTTGAGAGCCTCCCCTTCCTCTCTCAGACCGGCCGACCGGCCTGCACATGCGATGATACTAAACTCTAAGGAGACAGCTAGAAGCTTGGCTCTGCAGCTCACAGCCTGTGTCCTCAGGACCAGCGCACCCGGGCAGCGCTCCACTGTGTGGAGCACGGGGTGGATGGGCTGTGGAGACGTGTGCCGTGACTAAGCACCGAGTGTGGTGGCCTCACTGCTGCCCATCACTGACTGTCCTACCTCCCTGGTTGTCAAACAAAGGCTGACTGACAAATCGGTAAGGGAGTCAGGAAAGGAAAAGGGGAGAAGAGGAAGAAAAAAAATGCTGAACGCACATCTATTTTATTTGGAAAACTTAGTTATTGCCAAACAAAGCAAAACAAAAGATTAACAATAAAAAAACCAGCAATGACTTCCTAGCTCAATTGTTAGCACCTAAGACATGGTGAGGGCCACGATGGAGCCAGGGTGCAGAAAGGGTGTGTAAGTTTCATTTATTAGGTTTCCCCTTTTGATACTGTATTTTTGAGATTTTACAATCGGAGTGGATAAAATGTAATCTAAAGTGATGTAAGAACTGAAGGGAAACCTGGACTGGCATGGCTTGAGGTCCTCAAACAGCCAAGGAGGAGCCTCAGGTGACTCCTACATTTGCAACAACGCAGTTGCTGGGGTTCTGACCCTACCAGCACACGTGGAATGCTGGGAAAAGTAACCGGAGAGCAACACAGCCTTATTTTAACTAGAAAGCCATGTGCAAAAACACGTTATGGAGGAAACATGATTCCTACTCTGTGTGCTGAGAGGCAGGAGACTTTGCTCTCTTGAGGACTCTAAGTAGTATGTTAAAAATTACTTTAACGGCAGCAATTACTGAAGCATCATTAAATACACTGCACATATTTACATGACCACGTGACATGGGAGCAGCATATGCTGGCCTAGTGCTTGTTCTCAATGGGCTTGTTATTCATACTTGTGAGATATAAACAGGCTGACTGCTGGGAACACAGCAGGCTTCCAGCGCCTGCTCCCACATCCCTGCCCCTCCTGGCCTCTGCAATGCGCTGGCATGAAAGCCAGGCTCCGCCTCTGGCCCGTCTGAGTGTGGCCCTCCTTTACCTTGTCGTCCTGCGAGTCCGGCTGCAGGAGGCTGTGCTGTTGGATGGCCATGGGTGGGGGCAGCGGCACAGCATCAGCACCCTCCTCTCCTTCTTCTTCTCCGCAGCTCTGCATGCCCGAGGAGGAGGATTTGGACAGCGTGCCGCTGCTGAGGCCCTCGTTCCGTCCCCTCTGAAATCAAACCAACGATTGCTCCTTCACGTTGGGCCATGACAACCAAGCCCGGTATACAGGTTAGACTCTGGGCTCTCAAGAGTTAATCAGAAGAGCACAGCGAGGCCAGAATTAAGCACACATTCATTTCCTCTGTCCCTACTTACATAAAAATTTGAGTTTTAGCTTTAATGACAGAACACAGATTTATAGAAACATGAAGCAATGAAATGAAACAAAGTGACACTGTCTGTCACTGCCTCCCTCCCCCCTTTTCGAGCTGGTGCAGAACTTGAGCCCAAGTTAAAATCCCCACTGGCCTTGTTAGGGCCGAGGTCATCTTGGGGACATGAAGGATGATTTCTCAAAGGATAACTCAAGAGTGTCCTTGGACAAAAGGGGAAGTAAAAAAATATCCTCGATGTCCCCTGTCCACTTTGGTGGCACAGGAATAGTGTGGAGAGTCCCATATGGTGGGTAAAAGCAGTTCACTGGCATTTCTAACAATGTCTTTCAGCCCGTCCATGCACTAACAGTCCGAAAATCAGAAACCTAAATGGGGCAATCCCACACTGGTGCTTCCAACAAACCAAATCTATTCTTCCCAAGACAGCAACTACTCTTAACTCGAAAGAAAGGAACCATTGGAAGGAGCCTTTGGACCCCCACGACATAAATGACAATAGTCACAAGCCTGTCACCCACCTCCTCGATGGTCTCATCCTGCGGGGTGGCCGCGCTGTCGTCAGAATCCTTCTGTGAGCCAGCATCCGCACTCTTCCGGACCTCCCTACTCTTCTTGTGCTTGTGGGCCAGCTTCTTCGCGTGCCCGTCGGCCTTGCCGCTGCTGAGCCGGCGCACAGGGCTCGTGAGCCACTTCCGCAGGGTGTTGCCCGGCCGCTTGGGACCTGGTGAGCTCTGTGCTCCGATCATGTGGGGCTGAAGGGAAGCCACGGAGGCCGGTGGGCTGGCGTCATTACTGGAGACAGAGAGTGAGTCTGACGGGAGGAGAAGAAAAAAGAAGGCGTTCACTGAACATGACAAAGTTCCCCAGCACTGGGGTCAAGTCTGTGCCACGTAAGTCACCATGCTTATTCCCCAGCTCGACAGAATCTCAGGTGAGCTGCTGGGGACGTAGACGCGTCTTCACCTCCATGTAGAAACAGGAGAGGGCTGACACCGCTCTCTTCTAGGATGGTTATCAAGCTGGATTTCTGTATCATGTTACAGATTTCGATCTTTCCCAAGATGCACTGCCCTTTTCCAAAAGTAACTCATGTCACCAAGCCCAGTGTGGCCACTCTACAGACCCAATCATGTTAATCTGTTTTTGTCTCTGAGATGGAGTCTCACGTAGATCAGGCTGGCCTCGAGCCTGCTAGATAAGCTGAGGATGACCTTGCATTCCTGACTCTCCCCCTCTACCTCCCAAGTGCCAGGATCACAAAACTATGTGCTACCACAACTCAAATGCTTAGACTTAAAATGTCATAATGGAGGCTGGAGAGATGGCTCAGCAGTTGAGAGCACCAGATGCTCTTCTAAGGACTGGAGTTTGGTTCCCAGCACTCACATGGCAGCTCACAACCAACTCCATTCCCAAGGGATTTGACACCCTCCTCTGGCCTCCACAAGTACCAGGAATAACCATGGGGCACAGATATACAAGCAGGCAAAACACCCACACACATCCATTAAAATAAAGTCATTAACTACTTAAATTATAAGACACTGGAAGATATAATTTAAAATTATTTCTAAGCATTTGCTAGATTAATAAAATCAGGAAATAATTTAGAGAAAAAATTTTAAAGCATTAGTTATATAAATTATCACGAACTGGTCAAAGAAATATTTAGTTTGACAGTAATATATTTGGCAGACACATATTTAGTTTGACAGATATTACCAGAAAATACTGACCTATCTGTCTATTTTCCTTCCATCCATTTGTCCCACCCAGAGGTGAGACTCTCTGACACTAGTACCCATCTGTCAAGGCTGTCATCCAGGACCAACTGGACGCAGAAAAGAGCAAGGCTGGTGGGCAGCCTGGAAGGCCACAGCCACTTGCTCATAGAGAATGCAGACAAAGAAAGACAAATTTCTGTGGTGGCAACTTAACAATGTTATCTCATACGCTTGAGTACATACTAGCAATCACACCAAAGACAATACAGTTTTTAAATCTAAGGGCAACAGAAAGCCTTTTCAGTTAACCAAAATGCTCTACAGAAAGGGTGTCTATGGCAAGCTTCTCACTGGGTTTCAAGACGAAACAGTTAAGTCAGGGCTGACAGACTTTCAAGAGGACAATGACTAAAGAATCCAGAGTTAGGTGGAATGTCTCTGTAAACCTGAAAGCCAGCAACCAGAAACTGAGTGGCCACTTTCCAAGCACCTGATATGAGGGTTCCGTCAAAATGACACAGAATTGAATGATTTCTTTTAGGAGATGTAATCATAAAGATGACCACTGGCCATGCGTTTATTTTCTTAGACCCTTTGAAATCTTAAAAATGTATGACAATTAATCTTTGAAAGCACTCTTTCCCACACATACCTGTCTGTACAGGCTCTTTGCCTTACGGCACCAGAGACCACTGTGTGCAGGAGATACACAGCTGGAGTGTTAAGCCCAGAAGCCTGGGGCTACATGTAGCACCCACCAGCAACTCCCATGAGGGCTTGAGACACGACATGAGACAGCTGATGCTCATCTAATTGCTAACTCAGTGTTTCTCTGCCCAAGACACAGGCTGGAGGAGGATATGACCATGCATCATTCATGTTTAAAAATCTGCACTTTTCTTCCAGAGGCAAACTGGTTCAAAACTAATCAATGACTGCTAAGAAATAACTCTTTTGTCCGTGCATGTAACATACAGTATGTATATGCATACCTGTGCATGTATTCACTATTTTATTTATTTTTGTTTGTTTATTTATTTATTTATTTTATTATTATTTTTTTAAAGACAGGGTTTCTCTGTGTTAACAGTCCTGGCTGTCCTGGGACTCACTCAGTAAACCAGGCTGACCTCGAACTCACAGAGATCTGCCTGTCTCTGCCTCCCAATTTGCTGGGATGAAAGGCTTGCGTCACCACTACCCGACCATTTATTTTGTTTTTAGTGAGAGTTGTTGTGCTGTGTTCATACCAGGCCATTGTCAGACACAACCCAGAAGAGTCAGGAGAAGATGAAAGCTCCAGGTCAACCTCCTTCCCTGCATCCAGGAGCACAGACGCCAGCATCCTCAGCTCAGGCCTCTTGGTACAGTGACCATATCAAGGACAGAGAGGTGGAGGGTTTGGTAACCCATATTTTTTTCCCTGACAAGGTCTTGCTTACGGTTCAGACTGGCCTAAGTCTCTCATATGTACTGGTATTACAAGTACACGCCACTATGCCTAATTAAACGTCTTTAAAGTCTCTAACAGCGTGTGGTCAGCAGGTGGACACAAGGGTTTGACACGGTGACTGTAAAGGGACACCTTTCTCCTGAGCTCTGCTGCACCAGGTCACTAGGTGACTGTACTTTACTTCACTGGGGAAAACAACATCACCAGTGCGGGCAGCCATTACGGATTTAGAAGGAAACTGTGCTGAACTTTTCATTTTACTTTGAAAAGTGTTTTCGTTTCAGAAGTCTGAAGATGCAGAGGGAAAATATTCTGTCTTTGAGGTTAGCAGATGTCCTATGTTAATGTAAATCTGGCAAGTCAGTCAGAATTTGGGTTATTAGCAATGGGAAAAATAAACAGATAAATAATTCTTCCTTCCAGTTCATAAGCATAAGGTCAAATTCCTTGTGCTTTTGATGTTTTGCAACAACACACTGTGTGTATATTATGTATATGTATATACACACACACATATATGTATATGTTTTAAAGTACCAAAATTCTCTGCCTGAGTCTGTAGATCCTAACAGCCCACATACCTGCTCTGTGCTAGGCTGTGACACAATACATAAACTAGAAGTTTAAAAAGCTTCAGAAGTATCTAAACCCAGCAGCATCAGTAACAGAACGTGGTAAAGTATCTGCTGCTGTCCTGGTTACCTGAATAACTGGTTCTGTCCAGAAGCCCAGCCACACTGGTACATTTCCGATGTCATTGCAGGCCTGCTGCATCCCTCTAGTGGATGTGTGGCCTCCAGTGTCCCTGGGCACAGAGTGGACAACAGTTCCACACCCAGCACAGAGCTCACAGGGCAGCCCCTCTGGAAAGACCCACTTACTGGTCAGCACACACGTGTCTTTCTTGGAAGGCTCTGGTGGCCACTGCAGCCGGTGGACCTGCCAGGAGCCAACCAAACCCGGACCCTGAGTGCCTGCTGCCCGAGAGCAGCCCAGCAGTCCCTGTGTGGCCCACGTGTTCCTTTCCAGGGTACCCTGACCCGACTGTGCAGGATCTGTGTGGACTGCCAGGCTCAGAAAGACAGTCCTCAGGAGGAGAGTCCCTTGATGGACAACCAGTCCATCAAGGCAAACACTGTGGGCAGGAGCCTAACTGCCCACAGGCTGCTCGGTACATCCTGGGCTTAGTAAGCAGATATGGAGTAAAGGGTGAGCAAATGAACTGGATACAGGCCAGCCTTGTGTTTGTTTGCCCACCCCAAGGACACTGATGGATAACGTAAGCCTATCACTGCGGACAGTGATAGCCTGAGTGTGGCAGATCGTGGTCAGTTCTGTGATAAATACAGGTGCTCTCTCCCTTTGGTGAAGCACACACAGTTGTGAATTTCCACTTATACGGACACCAGATCAAGCAGACACCTCTCTCGTGTCCCCTGTCTCTCTCCCTCTGATGCCATACACGGCTTTTTCTTAGGGCAGAGTCCAGGCTTGGTGCCCGTGAACAGCACTGACCAAGGCAAACACCGCACAGGGCAGAGAGACGGCTCAGAACTGAGACAGCCCCGCAGCTCTGACAGACAGGTCTCCTTCGCAGTTTCACGTCCTCCCCCATGCACTCAGCTCTGCTCCTCACCCCAACGCCACCTTTCCTAGACTGTAGGAAAGCCGTTAGCTCCTGCGTGGTTTGGAGGCAGGCTTTCCTCTCTCAACTGAAAAGAATCCTGTTCCTCCGGGCACAGAAGGAGGACCTAAGATGGGTGTCACAGAATGCCTGTGTTTGGGCTAGGGCCTCTCAGAGGCGATCCAGGCAGACTCGTGTACCCAGGTTGCCACACCTTACAGGGTTGCAATGGGACTTGAAGAAACAATAGGAGTAGAATGAAGCAGCTTTATAAACCGTAGTAAGCACCTGGACTCCCTGGTGCTACAGAATGAATACATTGTGTTTATACAAACAGCAAGTGTCCCGACAATACCCAGAACTCATGGGCACTATGAGTTAATAGCGATATGAGCTTAGCACAGTGTCTAGGAAATACTAAAAACCCATGGCTGAAACGACCTAGATCGTGACTTCATTCTACTTCTATTTAGAAAGAAATCTGTCCTTCATTAAAAAGGATAAACTTCAGGATAAAGGGATTCTAGCAAGCTTAAAAATCCATGCAGGTGTGCACACAGGAAAGACACCATTATCTGCTGGGGCCCATTTGGGGAGGAATTCTCAGGTATGGGGTGTCTTTGCCAAGGTTGAGGTCACACAATGGTTATAGTGGATTCCTTTTAAAATGGAAACAGACAAAAAAAAGCCAAAGAGGAAAGATTTTCACATGCGCACAGCGGGGGGGGGGGGGAGGGGGGGAGGGGGGAGGGGGAATCTTTCTACTCTCAGTCTGTAAATCTGAACATCTGTGATTAATAAAAGCGCTTAAAAATGTAAGAAAAAAAAGAGGGATCATATCCTGCTAGCTGCAGACTAAGGAAGCTGGAGGGTTTTTCGTTTGTTTGCTTTTTCCAGCTTTCTCCCCACTTTCCCAAAGGGAGAAAGTCCCAGAGAGTCCGCTAGGTTCTGCAGCAAGGCTTGGAGTGCTGAGGAGTTTTAGCGAACTTTAGAATTAAATACTGCATACTCTGAGCTTGAAAATGACTCACCCAAACCTACATTTCTTTGGTTTCAAATGTCTCCACAGGGGAGGGATGTGCCCCTGAGTGCAGGCAGTGGACCTGGGGGCTGGGGCCTGACTGGCACACGCGGGGGTCCTGCAACCCTTTGCTGAGGGGACTGCTGGCAGACAAAGGGAGGCAGGCTGAGGGTGGAGCTGCAACCTTGCCTGTCACCTGCAGGGTGTAAGCATCTTTAAAGCCCATGGCCGCCTTCTGCGTTAGTCTCTTGAGGTGTAAAACGGTTATGATTATCCTTCTGCTGGGTGGGGACATTATAAAAAAGGCTATTTTAAATATAACCTAACAGACAGTAGGCGATATTCACATTTTTGCATAGAAAAAAAAAAAAGAAACTTCAAACATCAAGGATGCATGGATGCAGGGAAATGGAGCAAGATGATCCACTTCAAGGCTTGCAGTGGGAAGAGCAGCTGGGACTGCACGGGCCTTGTCCCCTCGATCCTCTGCCTCTGCTGTTCAGGCTTCCCTCACCCATATCACATCAACCAAGCACACACGGGACAATTGCTGACAGCCAAGACATGGATGAGAAGGCATGGCCACCATAAGATACGTGTATTCAACACTGGGAGACTTTCCAGTAAACATCTGTCTCACATTTCAAATTCTCTTGCAGTATCCCCAAATGAATGAGAGAGAGAGAGAGAGAGAGAGAGAGAGAGAGAGAGAGAGAGAGAGAGAGAGAGAGAGAGAGAGAGACAGAGCGCGCATGCGTGCTGGGGCAGATACCCAAGTCTCCCATTCCTAGACTGACACTGCATCACTGAATGAAAGCTGCAGATCCTGGTTAATGGTCATTATTCTACCTTGGTGTCCACTGTGGGTGTGTTGAAGAACATGCGTCAGATGAACTATGCCACGATGTCTTTAATCTTTAGTCAGGGTAAGCATAACTCAAAGAGAAATTTCTAAAACAAAGCACTCATTTCCAGTTCATGTAGGCGAGTTTATCTCATCACGACTATTTAAGAAAAACAACCCTGGGACTGCGCTTCTAAAGCTTGAGACCAGCTGGGCAGGCTTTAACGGTCTGTACCAAACTTATCAAGAGTTTAATGCAGATGAGCTTTTGTTGAGAAAGCCATACTAGGGAGCCAGCACTGGACACACTGAACCAGAGATGCACACTATTCAGTAAGCAAAGAACAAACAGGCTGCTAGCTCAACAGGGAATGAACTGTCTAGAACATTCCACAGCATCTACATTCTTCAAATGCGATTTAAAGTCTCTGTTTTTAGAATCAAGGTATCATTTTTTTTTCTTATTTGAAAAGAGAGAGAGATGCTATAGTGCCCTAGAGATTCTCAAGATGACATAAAAAGTAAGCCAATCTGTAAGCTACTCCTCCGGATGCATCATTCAGGGACCATGTCTTGTCTTACATGACGATTACAATGGTCTGAAGTCCACTAATACTGGAGACGATGGTGGGTAATTCATCTGGGGAGTCAGCTGAGGGACTCAGGAAGAGACACCGGCCTGCTTTGTGACATGGTACAGCACTGGCGGCTAAGGACAGATGTGTATTCACAGTCATTTTCCAAGTCAGAATCCAGCTTCTGATTGTGAGCGAGATCTGAAATCTTTCCTTGCCTGCCTTCTATTTCCTATTCCAGTCTCCTTGCTCTGACACAGGTTCAGTCTCTTCTGTCCAGCGACCCCACTGAGTCCTAATTTGTCCCCTGGCACTGAGGCTCCATCAGTGTGGTAGTGATGACCGGTCAGTCACTGGGTGCCAGAATTCTATGCCTTTCCTGCACACTGCCAGGCTGCGGCTGTCACACGGATGCCATGCTAGCAGGGGAAGTAATCCTTCTAGAGGCAGGAGCCATGGAGAAGCACTGAGTCTAGAGAAGGGTGATGAGTTAAAATGTGGAAAAAGAACACCAAGTTCATTTTACACACTTTATAGTATGGTGCCGAGAGGGTCCTTGGTGCAAAAAACGCAAACTTTGTGTCTGCATCAAATATGAAGTGAGTACAGAAGACACAAGGGAGAAAAGATAAATTTCCTTGCCTTTAAAAAAAATAAATAAAAGCCCAGATTGCACTAGAGGCCCCAGCACAGCACTGCCACGGATCATGTTGTAATGAGGAACACATGTCTCTGCAGCCTGAGAAAATGCATACCAACGACCAACAGATGCAGCTCCTCTCCAGCGGCACCCTCCCACACACTCACCGGGGAGCGTACGGCAGTGCCCCCTCCCCAACTCTCACGACCCCTGAGTCCCAAATCACAAAACAGTCATGGGCATCAATTAAAACCAACCCAAGAGGAACTGCTATGGCCTGTTCTTCATGATGGCCGAGAGCCAGAACCACGCATGGGGACTTGAGCATGTCTGCACACAGGCACGGGAACATATAAGCATTCGAATATATATGAACCTGGTTTGTGCTCTACTCTCAGTTTTACCAGGTCATGCAGTGTCTGCCCCCTTAATACCCAAGCCAAGCAGGGTGAGCTGGGGTCTGTGGACCTCTAGAAAACTCTCAATAGGACTGGTCTTAAGTTTTCTTCCTGACACACTTGAATAATATACTAACGTCAGGAAGCATGGCTCTCGGATTTATCCTGGAAGAGGGAGGCTAGATGTCAGAATTTCTAGTCTGGAGGCCATTTCATTTCAAAGGTCCTTTTAAATGTCGTCACTAAAGTCTCAGATAAAGAGACACAAAGAACAAACAGCACAATCGTGTAGTTGGCGAGTCAGACACACAGGGTCTCATTCATGTCTTAAACGTCGCCCAAACAGACGTTCAAAAATACACCAGAGGTGAGGCAATGCAGAGGCATCATGGAAGGATAGGTTGAGCTGGCCTGGGTGTCAGGAACTCTACCCAATCGAGGGATGGTGGAGCCGGACTCTCCAAGTATGAGGATCTGCAGCAGGTGAATGGCTGATGGCCAGGCTGTCTGCTTCCAGGCAAAGGGAGCCTTATAAATCAGGGCTCTGAGGAGGGTAACCATGGCGACAAGAGAACAAGATGAACACAGCAACAACCAGCTCCTCCCTGGCACTTTCTGGGCTCCTTGTATACACCCTGCTTAGGAGAGGCAGAGAGAGGAGGTGGCCCCTTCTTCCTAGGGGCCTCTCGAGAGGTCCTGCCCACCTTTCTTGTTTCCATCCAGCAGTGGCACGGGAGAGCCAGGCATCCCTGTAGCTGCCTACAGGTCAGCTGGTGGACACACAGCTGCTGCCCAACACTCACACCATTGTTAAGAAGAGCGCCGTGCTGTGAAAGATGGCTTTTCCCCACCCCCTTCCGCTACTGATCCCCCCCATCAAGTTAGAGCTCACTTCTAAAGGCAATCTTTCTCTGCTCTGGATGAACACTGACTTGGAGGAATTTTCTAGTCCTCGTTTCTGGCATCTAGAATGACCAGGCTGTTTCCAGTGCTTTTTATGTGCGTCAGGCTCATGTACTTTGGTGGGAGATGAGCAGCAGGATTTTCTGCAGACAAACATCTGAACTGCCAGAGAGGAGAAAAGGTCCCTGCTGAACTATTTTGCCAACGATGAATGGTAGGGTCTTAAGATTCAAGGTCAAAAGCAGAATGTTTCAGATAGCAGTGCTGCATGCACACACACACACACACACACACACACACACACACACACACACACAATTTCTTAAAAATAAAAACAAACAAACACTGAGGCCAGAAAGACATGTATGAACCCCACAAACTATCAGCTTTCTCTCACCCTCCAACCCAGCCCAGTCTTCCTTCATGATGTGAGTAGGGTTGGAAGGAGGCACAATGTCTCTGCAGGAGCCCTCACGGATGCTCTCTGGTCAGCACGCAGCCGGGGGATGTCCACACTGAGCTGTGTGCGACACTGCTCCTGGGAACCGTGAGTAGGAGAGGGACCTACAGTAGCCCTGGGAGGTCTGAGACTGAGCTTTCACTGAGGCTCCAGGCTGGAGGAGACCCCACCTTCACCCAGGCACCAGAGGCAGAGTGATACCCTACAGAACGAGGACATTATCTGGTCTACGCAGCTCCAAAGCAGGGGCCCTTCTGAATGCTCGGTGGTGCATCAAGCTTTTCTGTTAGGCCGAGATCCTCTGTGGCACCCCAAACTCAAACTGTGTCCCTTAAAGAAGAGTTACTAAAAACAAACAAAAACCCAGGGGCCAGAGGGATAAGGAGGCTTTCTATTTTGTGAAGTAACAATGCCTCAGTTCTTCATTTCTGTTTGTGGAGTCATTTCCAGAGCACTGCAGTGTTTACTGTTGCCTGAACAGACACACAGCTCATCATTTACAGGAACACACAGTTAATTTGGGGGATAACAGGCAGTCACATGACGCCCACACACCATTCTGCTTTCACAGCCTCTAATGCTGTTAGGAATCCTGGATACTTAACTCATGGTCACAATGGTCTCTGAAACTCAACACAAAGTGATAGGAACAGAAATATCTAATCTTATCTATAGAACATCTACATCTGGAACACTTTCCACAAAGAACATTTATACTTTCAGTTACTGTCTTCTTTTTACATGTTAAAAAATGAAGTCACTTGGCTTGCCTTGTTAAAGGGGAAATCTACAATTTGGATGGAAGGCAGATGCTTTTAAAAGCTAAAACCTGTCTTCCCATGAAGCAGGGGACACATAAAGACCTTGCAATACAACATGGTTTAAAAGAGCATTCTACAGTTAAACTATGTGGTTTAGTTGAAATGGTGATAAGACTATGCTTTGTTCATGTATAAATTTATTATTATTCTTTTAAAATTAAAACCAGATCCAGAATGTCAACACAGGGAAGTGTTTCACTGCCTCAAAAATGTCTGAATTGCATTAGCAAACACATAATTGAGCCAGCTCTGACCCGTGCAAACTTATAAAAGTTGTCACGGAGCCCACACCGATATGCTCATTTTTATACGGCATCACGAGGCAGCGGGGAGGCCCTGGAACGTTCTGCAGCGAGTCTGCCAAGTGTTATCGCGCTCCACATCCTCCACGGGGTGGGTTAGCTGTGGCTGCACTCTCAAGGGATGGACTATTAGTTTAGAAGAGTTATAGCTGTGTAGAGGGAGGAAGCAGATCATTCTCTCCCAAACCACAAAGCAAATATCCAGCACATATTCTGGAGTTCCTGGTTTAGTTCAAAAACAAAGAGACAAAAGAGTCCTAACCCATTAGGAATTCCTTCCAGATTGTATTTTAGTAACGTTAACAAAAGCAAAATGGTGCTGCAGCTGAAGCTTAGAGCATGTGACCAAACGCGAATACAACTGATGCCCACAGACGCCTGTGGACGTGCACATACCACCGTCCACCCCTTACTGTCCATCACCTTGCTTCCCACCTCCCTCATAGGCCCAAATGACATGCTTCTCTTTAGTCATCATTTAGTGGCTTTTAAAGTATTGTTCCCCTCTTTTTTGGGGTGATCACACATTAAAACAACACAAACCAAAGAGTGAAAAGAAGGCTGGGGTGCCTGTCTTTGGAGGGAGCTGACAGTTCTGTCCGTCCCCCACAGGAAAAGGCCGGCAGCTTTCTAAGGGTCAGAGTCCTGCTACAAGAACTCTTCCCTCTGTGTTATTCAAGCCACTGACTGGTAACTGTGAGGAGGATGGAGGGAGAGGGCCTGGAGTTATTCCAGGAAGAAACAAAGCAGGCTTGGAGACAAAGGGGATGAAAAGAGCTACCGCCTCTGCGAGGAACACCAATTAAAGCAGGATCCTGTCCTTGGCTTTAATCAGTGTCCCTGTGATAAAGTGGCGCTGCCACCTCCAGGGAGCAAGCAACCACAGGAAGCAATCAAACAGCTTCTGCGTGGGGCCGGGGCGGAACGCGGCTGGGGCAGGCGCTGTGTGCTGTTTTTCTTTTTAGTCGAAGAGAGACAAAGGGAAAACACTCAGTTCTCAGTTCCTGTGTTACCAGAGCACAGCACATTCCCTCTGCCATGACGGAGCCTGAGATTCACGTTCCGTGCCACTGGGCCCCATCAGCTTAGAGAGAGAAAAGAGAAAGAGAGGGGAGGCTGCCTTAGAACTCATATTCTTGCATCTCAAGCCTGACGCCTGGCCCTTCTTCTTCTTCCAGGTGACAGTCATGAGTTCATTTGCACCCCAGGACCGCGTATTAACCGTAAGAGCTAACACAGAAAGCATTTTCAGTTGTGCGTCTGTGGAAAAAGGATGGCCAACTAACTATTAAAAGTGTCAACAAGAGAGACATTGGTTTGCACACAGAGACGAGGGGAGACACGTCCAAACACTCTCCGTGGTGACCCATGGGGACTCTGCTCCCACGCTTGTGAGTTTTCTGATTGTTACAGTTAAGGATCCTGATCTGGTCCCTCAGATTTTCACGGTCTTAGGAGAGAACCGCAAAAAAAAAAAAAAATGAAGCGGAGCATCTGGTCTGTGGCTGCCCAGCCCCCACCCCCATTCCTGCAGGCGGGAAGAGGAAATCGAGGCTCCCTGGACAAATTCCAAGGCTCATTATTCCAACCTCCCTGTGTTTATGGACTTGCTCACTCACCCTAGAGGCCAACTCGGAGCACCTGGAGGAAATTCTTCCGAATGAAAAGCCATAAATCTGTGTTCTCCCTGAAGCCTAGCTGCTGTGGCATACTTAGAAAGATAGGCCAGCAAAGATAGAGACTGCAGCTCGCCAGCAAGATGCCGGCCCCATCTAGCAAAGTCAATTCCAGACCAGGAGAAGTCATTTTTGCCCAACAGCCGGACTTCGGCATGGCTAAGGCTACTTGCAAGGAAGGGAGCTCCATTGCTTTACTAGTATCTACGTGTATCTCAAAATTCCACATGCACTAGAAAATCAGCGGGAACACGAGCCAAAATTTCACATTTTCCCCTGGATTATTATCCATGCAGCATGTAAAACCTTTCCTATAAAAGTGAGAACAAAATTATTTTATGAATGAACTTTGCTTTAAAAAAAAAGACAATAAACAAATGTGAATGAGGATTCTGAAGCACACAATAGCCAACAGTGCGGGTGTGTGTGTGAGGGGTGTGTGTGTGAGGGGTGGGGGTGCGATGACGTCACTGCAGGCCCGTGCACTAACACACTTATCCGAAGTCACCTGGGTGGAGTGAGGGACGAAGTACTGGTTCCGGTTTCTGCAGTACTGTGCTATTCCCTGGGGTCCCCGAGCAATCCATACAGCATACTGTAAACTTGGAATGACTTAGGCTTTTCGAGACAGGAGTTCTCTGTGTAGTCCTGGCTGTTCTGGAACTCACACTGTAGACCAAGCTGGCCTTGAACTCACAGAGATCCACCTGCATCTACCTTCCCGAGTGCTGGGATGAAAGGCGTGTCCCGTGTGGTCCCCCCCCCCCCCACGCGCCACTGAGTTAGCGGTGTTCAAGTGGAGGTGCGGTGGAGATAGAATTTAGACTGTTCCATGGTTTATATGAGACAGCCAGTCTTCACAGCCAAAACAATCCTCTGAGGAGGCTACTATCTTTGTTTATTCACACTGAGGTGAACAGTCTATGTGCTCCCATACTCCAGGAAAGGTTAGGAAAGACTTGAATCGAAATCGGAATTCCAAACCACACAGTGCTTTGTATGGGAATCTATCTGTTCACTGTTATGGAGGATTCTTCCAGAGTCTAACGCAGGAGATATGCACAGTGCTGGACTGGATCCTGCATGGATGTGGCTACGTCAGAATGAACTACTCAACAGCTTCACCATCTCATTTTACAACTGGGTGCTCTCACTGGAGTTACCTAAAAGACAATTTACAGTTTTTTAAAAAAATTTATTTATTTATTATTTATTTATTTAAGACAGTGCCTAGCAAAGTCCCAGCACAGAGAGGAGAAGTGGGAACTAAGTCTCACTCCTAGCCAAGATGCTCGTCACAACTGATGGCTACAGGTACAGTTTTCTTCAATGGAGTGTTACTGGGCATATCAATCACACATATATGGGTTTTTATTCTGTTTTATTTGTGAGAGAAAGAACATGAAATTGGGTGGATAGGGAGGTCTGGGAGAAGCCAGGGGGAGGAGAGAAATATGACCAAAATATACTGTATGAAATTCTCAAAGAAAAAAAAAAGACAGTATAAAAGCTATGTAGCCCAGGCTGGCCTGGGACTCAAGACTCCCTGGTCTTAGCCTTTTTAATGCTGGGATTCCAGGTGCGTGCCAGCACCACACTGACAGTCCTGAACTTTACCTTCTCTTTTTTTTTTTATTTCCTAACAGTTGTTTAAATCTTCTGCCTAAGGCTATCTAAGGTACCACACTGCAACATCACAAGTGAACTGAGCTTCCAGGTAGAAACTCCAAGCAGAACAGACTCCCTTGCAGCAGGTACCACCCCACTCACTGTACAGGAAGCAGATGCAGGCCTTTCCCCAGAGGTCAATGCCCACATCATTTACAAGTGCACAAAACGGCCTGTGACCACTTTGGAAATCTTGACAAGCATAAAGAAATCTGCTTTGGAATTTATTTCCTGGCTATGAGTCAAAATCTTCTTTTCTGTTCAAGTCTGATGGACATATAACCTCCCATAATCGATGTAGAAATAGGATCAGTGAATATTTATTTATTTATTTATTTTTTTTTTAAATCACTCAGTATAATTTATTATGTCAACAAACTTTGAAATTAAAAACCATATAGCCATCTCAATAGGTGCAGAAAATACATTTGATAGAATAAAGATTAATTGGTGATATTTTCCAAAGACTCTCAGAAAATTCAGAATTGAAGAAATGTCCTCAGCCAGACAAAGAACATCTTTGAACAACCCACAATTAGTATCACACTTAATGGTAAAAGTCTTAAACCTATCTCCTCTAAGGCCAGAGAAAGGACAAGAGTGTCAGGTCTTGCCATCTCGATGTAACATTGTGGTAGTTCTAGCGGGGGGGGGGGGGGGGGGGGGGGGGGGGGGGGGGGGGGGGAGAGAGAGAGAGAGAGGAAACCAGAGGGAGGAAAGGAGAGGGAGGCAGAGAGTTAAGGAGGGAGGGAAGAGAGGAAGAGAGGAAGGAAGGAAGGAAGGGAGGAAGGAAGGAAGGAAGGAAGGGAGGGAGGGAGGGAGGGAGGGAGGGAGGGAGGGAGGGGGGGGGAGGGAGGAAGGAAGGAAGGAAGGAAGGAAGGGAGGGAGGGAGGGAGGGAGGGAGGGAGGGAGGGAGGGAGGGAGGGGGGGAGGGAGGGAGGAAGGAAGGAAGGAAGGAAGGAAGGAAGGAAGGCAAAGGTGACCCACAGGGAGAAAGAGACATGTACCCAGAACATGTAAAGAACTTCGAGAACTAACTAGGCCCGTCTGTTTTTTTGTTTTTTTGAGACAGGGTTTCTCTGTGTAACACCTCTGGCTGCCCTGGATCTTTCTCTGTAGACCAGGCTGGCCTTGAGCTCAGAGATCCACTATCCTCTGCCTTCGAAGTGCTGGGATTAAAGGCGTGCACCACTACCACCACCCCCAGGCCTAACAAGACCCTTTTGCCCTTCCACCTTATACCATGTGAGAATATGGCACAGAGCGTGAATTCATCACATACTGAACCTGCTGGCATCTTGATTGTAGATTTCCAATCTCTAGAACTCTGGTCCAGAAGGGAAGTTGTCGGGGGAGGATCAGTGAATATTTAAAATATAACTCTGACACAATGTTGGGGAAGGTGCCTTAAATTACTGTAAAATTTTGAAAATGATGAATAGCCAGCCATCTTCCCGAGAGTAGTGGAAGGGATACACTGCTGGACTTTCATTTCCTTCCATCCATCCTTTAGTGTGAAACAGCATTTTCTCTTCTTTTTAAATGTGGGTCAACATAAAAAAAAAAATCTGTGGTACCAACTTTAAGAATATCTCTTAAGACTTTCTTAATAATTTAATAATTATCAGAACAAAAATATGTATAGGAAATATCATAGCATAATCATCCTCCATTATGAAAAAGTCTAATAATATCCTATAGTAAGAAATCCTAAAATATTAAATACTTCTAGGACTCAAAGGCCCCTCTACAGAAAAGAAGATGCTATGTCTCAAGAGCCATTAAATGCCTGGGCACTCAATGACCCCCCAGGAGGGATGCTCTATCTGGAGTCTCGCTTTTCGGTGAGAGATGATAAAGTTCATGCAGATGAGGTAATCTGCACATATGCCAGAGCTCCCTAGTGGTCCAGACTCTGCATCAGACGTTGACATTACCAATTGTTTTTTCTGCATCAGTTATTTTTAATCAAGTGAGCTCATGCCTCATCTACTTTCATCTTCCCACCGCAGGAATGCCTACTGGCCAGCATCCCTAACTGGGTAGATCCAGGTCACGAACCTTCACATAGTGAGGGCATCACCTCTCAAGAAAAAAACCACTCTGGGACAGTGTAATCAACACAAATATGATAAAAACCATCGTCACCACCTGCCAGTGACTGACAATACTGATAGCTTTGTGAATGAAACCTATGAAGAAATACCATAGAAAACCATGTTTCCAGAAGCAAATTGAACACTCACAGGGTTGATATTTACTTCCTTGAGGGTCTATAAATCAAACACAAATCTGTTGTTTCCCTCTGACCTCCCAAGGACACCACCCAGAGGTAAGCAGTACCACTTCGTCACAAGTGCTGAATGCCTATTCAGTGCCCCCTTTACCCATGATATATATGCCTCCTTTACTGGGGACCCTCCACCCCAACTAATCCTTAGTCAGTCAAGTTAACAGTGAACGAGAAGTGCCCGGAGAGTCTCAGCAGCTCCCTCTGGCTCTACATCATGCTGCCCACTTTGAAGTGTGTATGTGGACAGTGGCTAGAAGCATGTAAGAGCAGATACTGAAAGAGAACCAGGCCAGGATGAGAGTTCTGGCAGAATCCACCCCTGGGAAGTAGGAAGTAGGTGGTAGCTCCTGAGAAATCATTTTGCTGGTTGCATGTGGTGCCAGATGCCAGAGGTGATGGACAGAAAGCCGGCCAGCCCTGGGATGGAGAAGGCGAGTGCCATAGGCACTGGGCAGATCTAAGTCTTCCCTCACTTGGGCTTACTGTATCCTTTATCCTCCTCAAACTGGAGTGTCTCTCAAGAGACATTTGTAGGGTCCCCTTTTCTTTATTTCTTTATCTGATGGACAAAGCCAGACCCTAGCACCCACACTCCCTTAATGCAGACTGTAGAGGCTGGAGAGTGCATCTCTCCCATCTGACTTTGTCTTACATGCCACAGTTCTTAAAAGAAACACAGAGTCTAAACACCAGTGCTACAACACTGTTATTCTTTCAACTACTCTGAAAACTCCCAGAACACATTAAAGCAGAGACAGCTAAGTCATGAGAAGGCACGCTGGAGCACAGGCTGTTCATATGCCATTTCAGAGAAAAGAGAGCATCCCCTGCAGTGCCCAGGCTTTAGAGATGCCCCACGGCACCAATGCCTGAGCACAGCCCTGGTCTTGGTTCCTGGCCACATTTCCAGGGTCCCCCACAAGCCATTCCCACCCAGCCCTTTACAAGGCAGCGAGCATCAGTACATGAAACATTTCTGTTTCCAAACAACACATCAAGAGCTGAAGCAGCTGGTGGGAAGGAAGCAGGGGAGAAAGAAGTGCAGAATGAGCATCCGGAGAAGCAGCGTACCTAGGTCGAGGATCCAGTACTTGCAGGTGCCTGGCTGTCTGCCGCTGCAGTAGGCTGAGCCGACAGAAGAAAGAGGGTCCAACGTGTTCGCTGGCTTAATGCCGTTAGGCATGGTGAGTGGGGATCTAACGGTCCAGAGCCCCCGACCCTGCCTCTCCTCACACGACAGCCAGAGCCCTCACTCAGCGGCGGAGATGGAGGCTCTGCAGCTCTGAGAGCGGCAGCCCATGGCCTGGGCTGATTGCAGCTCTCCTCTGCTCTCGGCTGGCTTCGGAGCACTGCCTAGCAGTTGGGGCTCACATGTGGGAATAGCCAGGCACAGACTGCATTCTACCACACTGACTCTAATTGGAGCTCAAGGAAATTCTTCAGGCACCCTGGGAACCAGATGTCTCTCTTCTGCACTGTCCAGCACTGGATTTCCTTTCTCGGTGAGATGTAAAGGGACAGATGTCCTCCCAGCCCTGGCTGTCTGGACAGCTTCACTGACTGGGGCTTTGTGCACATCTGGAGGGAGGTCCTCTCAGAGACCTCTAACAAACAGGGCCTCCTGATGAGACTTGATAAAAAGAGACGTAATGCGGTCTGAGAGCCAGCTGGTTACATCACTGGGCAGTGCCGCACTCCACGGTCCAGGAAGCAGCCAGACAAGAGAAAATAAATACCCTTATATGTGATGTGTAAGGGCGTGTTTATGAAAGCACATCTTAGGCTCTCATTTCTGTCTCCCGAGGAAACTAGGTATTTTCCCTAGCCTGTACAGCTGCCACTGACAGTCCCCATGTGTCCTCGCCCCTGTCTCTCACACACAACGGTTCAAAGGGGACTGTCCCCTTTGAATCATATTGGACCTTGCTTCTCATGGCAAATGTGGGCCCTCCAGACTATGAGGGCCTGCTCTGGCTTTGGAAACACCCGGAATATTCTCTATGTTCATGTCTGGTGTGCAGGACTTATTAGTGTTGTTTTGTCTTCCTAAGACTTTGCTGCATTTGTTGCAAAATAAACTTATAAAAATTCTCCAAGAAAGAAAACATGGGAACAGCACAGGCTTCTGTAAAAAATTACACGACACATTCATAGTTTGCAAAGAAAATGGTTTCAGAGGCCAATGTCTGAACACAAGCTGCCACAAAATGGGGCCTTTTGTATGTTTTTCACATTTTAGTTTTATGGCTAGGATTTGGCATTTACAGCCTTACAATGAGCCTCATATTCTCACAGAGCAAAAGCAAGGCATGAGGCTTGTTCTCCCCATAACGGTCCTGTGTGTGATGGATCCAGATGGAATGCTTATTGCAGAACCAAGGGAGAGGTGTAACCCACACAGAGCACTTTTTATACAAGAAAAGGAAACTTTATTACCAAATAAATAACCCTGTTTGTTGGCAAAATAAGCACTAAAAATTGCAATCTACAGAAATCAAGTTATTTGACATTCTAAAGTTTCACCTATCAACTTTATTACATGGTTTACCTTTTCCCTGTCTAAAAATACCGACTGCCAAAGACAGGCTATTAATTAAAAACTAGAGAAGGAGTTGTCAGGGCAATGAATGACCTCATGTGCAAAGCAAGTTCTCTGTGAAGGAAGAAGGGGCTGAGGCTTGAAAGCGAGTCTAGTAATTTGACTGCAGATGTATGGGAAATTTCCCCAGAGACCAATCTCTCCAAATCTCTAGCTCACATGCCAGGAAGTTACAGGACAGCAAGAAAAAGGGGTGCCAGGAACAGGGAGCTTCTCCTCCATTTTCCTGCTCTTCATGGAAGCGTGGGGCCGGACTGTTCCGTGTGTACATGGGCCCTTTACCCAGTTACGTGAGCATAAGGTGTACTGGGCAGAGGTTCCAATGACCTGGAATCCTTTGTAAGGGGAAGTGGGCCAGCAGAAATGTTGAGGTCAACAAACAAAAGGCATGGAGAACTAAGTGAGGGTTAAGTTCTAACCAATGGCCCAAACACCTAGAAACAATACCTGAACTCTTATTTCTTCCTATTTCAGGGTCACGAAGGGAGGACCACACCTCTGTTGTGATAACTGGAATATATAGGACTCAGGCTTGTAGCAGGGAGAGAGGGAGAGGGAGAGGGATAGAAAGGAGGAGAGGGACAGAGAGAATGTGTACGCAGATTGGGTGACTTGAGAGACGAGAATTAAGTTTCAGAGGTGGCAATGTGGGGTGAAGAGAAAGGAACCTGGAGGACATTAAGACCTGGGAATGGGCAGGAACTACAGTGTTGAGTCCATTCTCGCTGTGTGGTTGTGTGTATTCAAGAGCCTGTCTGCAGTGGGCCATTTTCCAGCCACAGAGTAAGGACAACGGGTTGGATTTTGGATGACCTGGGGCTACCGAAGGGTTGGGATGCAGAATCACTTTAGAACTGATGGAAAGGGGTCTGCAAAGAAATAAAGCTAACTGAGTTGTTTTAGTCTTATGTCTTTGCAGAAATAAGTGAGTTGGGTTAGGCAAAGATTTCAGGCACTGGGCAGAGAAACAGGTATGTTATGTAGAAATAAAAAGGGAAGTTTCACAGGAAGAAAAATGTTTTGGGGTTATTTTTCATGTTTTTGACATTTTAATTTTATGGCTAGGTATATAATTTAGTATGTCACAAAGAAAATAGAAGATTAGTCTAAGATAGTGTTATAAAGACATAATGTTTGTTCATGAGTTCCAAATGCAAGGCATGCTGGGAAGATACAAATGATGGATATAAATACAAAGGGTCCCTGACTTAGAACATTATGTAAGTTGGGATTTGGGGACTGAATTTACGATGGTCTGAAAACACACGTGGTAACACTTGTGCTTTTCCTTACAGCTCAGCATTCAGTGAATTACATAAGACATAAAACAGCCACATGATTAGGCTAACTGCAGACCAATGGAAGCGTTCTGAGCGTGTTTAAGGCAGGCTGTGGTAAATGAGATGTTCAGGAGGCTAGGTATATTAAATGCACTTTCAACTTCCAGTATTTTCAACTTGCAATGAGTTTACTGGGACATGCTATTCATATATTTACTAGTTATTGGGTCATAAATGTCATAATATGAGTAGCATATTTAAGAAAATCGAGTTTTAGCTCTTGGAATCATGGTTATATTTCACATATACTCCAAATAAATATTTATGAACTACAAGGACTAAGAAAGTTATAGGCTAACCTGTGTCCCTCTAAATTTACACAATGGAGTTTTGACCTCCAGTGCCCTTGAATAGGACTGTGTTTTTAGACAGAGTTCAAAAAGGCAATTGAGTTAAGATGGAGGATCTGCACATGACGGCTCATGCCTGTAATCCTGCACTTGGGAGGCTGAGATAGAAAGACTGCCATGAAGTCAAGGCCAGCCTGGACTGCATAGTGTGTTTCAGGATAGCCTGAGCTACTATAGGTAAGACCCTAGCTTAATAAACAGACAAACAAGAACAAACAGGAGTCATTAGGGTGAGCTTGCAGCCAATGGACTGGCTTTTCTATAGAAAGGAGATTAGGAACAGAGAGGAACAGGGTCAAGTCAGGTGCTCACTAACAGTCACCCCAGGCGATGGCCAGTGGCAGGCCTAGGTAGACACCAACCCTGTGAATACCTCTATCCCTAAGTTTTAGCCTCCAGAAATACATTTCTGTGACAAAATACACTTCTGTCATTTATGTACATCAGCTGGAGTGTGGTACTTCGTCACAGTCCTAGCAAACTAACAAGGTGGTGAGGTGTGTGGGCCTATGTGCTCAGAGTGGAGCCGAGACGTGACACATGAACCAGCACACGGAAGCAGAAGGGGACGGATGGAACAGGGATGGAACAGAAAACCAGCCCTGTAAACACATCCTATCTGCACACTGAGAACCCAGACCAAGGAGAGTGCGAGGGAGGCCTGCTTCTCACAGGAAGGTGGGTTAGTCTTTCTAAAACGGCTGGTGAGGTGCAGGGTGAGTACTCTAGCTAGGGAAATAGTCTACCCGGAGACAACACAGTTAACTATGGGTGAACAAATGTGGATGATGGTACCCAGGCATTTTACTGTCAAAGAGAGAAGTCACGCACAGGGAGAGGGAGCGGCCCGGCGGCGGTGGTGACTTTAATATGGGTCGAACACAAACGCAGAGCGGAAGGCGAGGGAAGGGAACAACCAAGGGAGGAAATCGGCCTCCCTCCACCTCGGCTGAGAGGGCCGCGCAGAAATGGCCCCATCTTGCCGGTCTTGGGGTCTAAGCCCTTTCTCCTTGTGGAAAGGGGTGATTTCAAGATGGTAGCCTCACAAACACAGACTTCTCACCAGCAGGTGAGGCCATGCCCATGACATGACAGGAACCTGGGAGCAGTTCCCAGGAGGGCTCCTAATGACCAATGCTAGAACTCGTGCTGACTGAGGCAGGATACCAGACAACTGCATAGTAGATGACTAAATAAATAAAGGAATGTCACAAACGGATAGCTTAGCCTTCCAGAAAAACCCCATTTCGTAAATTTACAAGGAACGAGAAAAACAGATACTACGACTGGCTGGCAGTTCATGAATGATGGCTGCGGCGGAACTACTGAGAGCTGAGGAAACAAAACAAAACAAAACACCAGCAGAAAAGCAGGAGACAAAGAATATTCGCATACTTTATAAAAAATACATCATCACGTGGCATTGACTAATCACCATCAGAAAACCAGGAAGCAGGGTGGGGAGGTGTCTCAGCTGTGATGAAGGCCAGCGCCCAGGGCACAGCAGGCCTCCCCCATGGTCCTGGCACGACTGTTTCAGTGCCATTCCTGCCAAAGTGACCCAGATACACCAACTCTGAAGAAGAAGAAAAACAAGACAAAACAAAACAAAACAAAAAACCAGCGAATGAATTCAAAGTGGGAGCATCCTAAACATAAAAAGCCAGTAAGCCTCGGCGGCCACTTCTGAGGGAGGATGCGGGTTATGTTTTGTGTTGCACCCTGTTACGAGTGGTGCTAATTTGAGGGGAGGGACACCCAGAAAACAGAATTCTATTTCTGCAGCTTTCCTGAAAGACCCACACTATTTCAAGGAAACGTTAAAAACAAGCACATTATGGTATTGCAAATAGCTAACAAGATAGAAACATGGAAAACTTATCAAAAGAGGCAGGCGAGGTCACAGTCTGGCTATCTCCAGGGGTCCCAGAGCCCTAACCAGGAGCACATGGTGCTGAGACTGCGCGTGCTGGGTCTCTGGAATGACACCCTTCATTTCCCTCTGCCGCTTGTCTCTCTATGGCCCTGTTCTCTCCCCGGGCTTCCGCTCTGCACAATCTGCCCCCAGTGCCGCCCTCAAGCACAGCTGTGCCGCGCCTCCATGCTGTCTCTCAGGTTCCACACACAAAGATACTCCTGTCCTGAGGAGCCTGCTCTGGTTTCTTTACCCCAAGATAATACCTCCTGCCCTGGGGGTTGGGGGGAAGGACAGAACCCCTGCTTCTTAGGGCCCCATTCACACGCGGGTTCCCACTGCTTCTGCGCAGTGTTAGCCCACAAAAGCACCTTTATGGGGCATTCAAACCCTGCAACAGAGAGCCAAAACCCGGACAGGCTCCTTTTCATTGCTTTATTTACTATCTTTTCAGAAGCGATTTAAGTTTTCCTTTCTTCAACAGAATGTTCAGATGCTTCTTTTTATGTTAAGCCATTTTCCGATGCCTCAGCATAGTGTGTTATTTGCAGAACTGCAAGATGACAGGTAGACTCTCAAAAAAAAAGGCACCCCCCCAAAAGAAAAATTCAGAGCAATGTAGCTAGCCCTGGACAGCCAACTGGTGCTGCTGATGCCTCCATTCTATGACATTTCAGAATTCAAGGTGTAAGTCACACATTCACAGGGACGGGACCGGAAACTGATTTCTCTAGCTCTTTCAAAAGGAAGGGAGATCATGTGGTAAGGTTTCAGAATAGGGCAGGCCCTCTAACTCCTGCTAGAAGGCTGCAGACACATAAGGAAAGCAATCTTCACCCACGCAAGAGTGGCCTGTGAGTAGATTCTGTGACTAACTAGGGTAGGACAGGAAAGACGAGGCACAAGAGACTCATTCCCTGCAAGGGGCTTCTTTAGGTAGTGTCTGGCTTTTAGAGTGGTCATGCCATAATTCAAGTAACTGATCATTCTGGGAGGCTGTGGGAGGGCCTAACCTTTTAAGAGTGCAAAGTCAATGGAGGGGGGAGGTGCTGTGGGATGTCTTTCTGTATGCTGTGAATATGTGTTGCTCTGATTGGTTGATAAATAAAGCAGCGGGAAATTTCAAAAGAGAGAGTGAGAGAAGGAAGGAGAGTGGGGGAAGACGTGAGCTCGCCATCCAAGACGCCAGCAGACCGGTAACACCACGGCCACGTGGCAACATAAAGATTAGTAGAAATGTGTTGAGTTAAGTTATAAGAGCTAGCTAACAAGAAGCCTGAGGTATTAGGTCATATAATTTGCAATATTATTAAGCCTCTGAGTGATTATTTTATAAGCGGCTGCAGCCTGGGCAGGACTGGAGAAACTCCAGGCTACAGTGTGGGAGCAGTCTTGGGTATAGCAGACCTTACAAGCCAGCTTTGAAATCAACTTTGGGCAACTGACTTTGCCTCTGAAAGCTTCGGCTGCCTCCTTAGATTAAAGCTTCATCACCTCCTTCATTAAAGCTCCGTCAAAGAGATGTCTCCTGCTCCTAAAAACCCATTTTCTATCAAGGACTAAGCTTGTTTACATTAGTTAATTTCTCTGTGCTTCCATTTCATACATCTCACACACATCTCAGTCTCTCTCATACACATATACCACACACACACACACACACACACACACACACACACACACCCTCTTAAATCAAGAACTAAGCTTGTTTACCTTAGTTAACTTCTCTATGCGCTCTCTCTCTCTCTCTCTCTCTCTCTCTCTCTCTCTCTCTCTCTCTCACACACACACACACACACACACACACATGCACGCACGCACGCACGCACGCGCGCACACACACACACACACACACATCCATACACACCCTCTCGAGCCACAGAGAGGTTATTCTTGAGGATGGAATGTATAAAAAGCTGTGCAATGCCTGGCACTTTAAATCCTCAGTTTGTCCTCTCTAGCTGCTTTTCCTGTTAATTTTCTAAGGCTCCAATAGCCCACCTCTCGCAGACTGAAAGGTGTCTCTCAAATTCTTCTGTTCAAGTTATAAACAGCATATCTCAGAATGAGACGCAGTCTCCAAGGTGATCAAAACAAGGCCTGTATGTAGGACGGCTCACATCTCGTCTGATAGCATTCTAACACAAACATTTAGATACAGATATGGCAGGTGAGTGAGGTCGCTTGAGGCGTCAGAGGGCATCAGCCTGCTGACGCCGTATCTTAGACTCTGGCCTCTAGAGCTGGCTTTCTAGGGAAGAGACTTCTGTCAGAGCCACTGGCCTGGGGCTCTGTAATAGCAGCTTAATGGATGAACACATTTTTTTTTCTCCTGACATGTGTGTGCTCCATAACAGACATGTTCTGCTCCTTCTGGAGCAGATCTGGCGTAGGCGCAGGCGTCTCCCTAGTCTCAGAAAAACCTTTCATACAGTTTCAGTGACCCCCCCCCCCAACACACACACACACACACACACACACACACACACATACACACACACACATTTTTCTAGAGAGAATAAAGAACATTGTAAGACTTAACTCTTTCCTATTAGATATTAAACATTTCAGAAATAAAACACAACAAAGTATAAATTCAGTCAATTTCTATAGTACTACTTGTCACATGTAGACAAACCGTTTTTTCTTTTAACTTACACTCCTAGTGCTTTTCAGCAAATACAGATGGATTTGTATCTATCCCCGGGCCGACTCCTCTGCAGCTTGAGTCTATGTTGCTGTCATACAGAAACTTGCTCCTGTCTTTCCTGCGTGTGTAATGCTCCAAGTGCACAAGAAGCCAAGTTTACCGAATACTATGGCACACAGGGACCCTGAGGCATGGGTAATTCAGCATGTGGACCACTGGACTCATGGGAACATATATTTATAGAATTATAGAAATATAATTGATGGACTAAAGGGAAAATAAAATTCTGGAGAAAGGCAAAATATGTGAGCGAGTCGTAAGTTAATCAGACAAGTAAAAATCTCAGTAAAACTTGCCATGCAGTGATGTTTGCTTAAGTATAATTTTTATTTCCATAAAATCCGTAAGATTTGATATGTACTAAGCCCTTTGAATTCTCTTAATTCCGTTTTACCCACCTGATGTGTGGGGGATAATTCCTTAAACTCATTCATATAGATTGATTCATGACTCTGTCCCTGTGTTTGCCTGTCAGGTGGGCTTTTGATAGATTACCCTATGGACCAGGCATCTGTACGGAAACATTTCTTAATCTCTCCAAAATGTTTGCATCTTCATTACAGATGTAATGGAAGAGCTGCAGATTAGGAGTCTCCCATGCAGAATAAGTGTCAGTGGTTCTCAAAGCACGCAGAAAGGCAGCTTCTTGGCTCTCCTCCGCTAAACTGTACAAAGTTATGAATCTTCCTAAGTGATGAAGCTTATGAATCAAACCACCTTTCACACACAAGGAACTTGTCAGACAGGTCTTTGATGGCCACGATAGTCTCGTCTCTCCTCCAGAGTCTCAGCTTTCTTAGGATTCTGTTCCTCACACCTAACATTGCACAATGAATTTTGAAGTTACAATGTAACCCCCTGCCCCATGTACACCTTTTGTTTCTACTGATGGATTCTGGAGGGAACATGAGAGGTATGGAAGGTTGGCTTCCAAGTGCAGATCTCTGCCCTCTGCTCCTCCTCTGTTCTGTATGGGCTCTGGCGGAACTGTGTGGGAGTCTACTGAGGTCTTTTCTGAGCATAGCATCACACTGGGGGCAGACCAGTCATGCCGTGTGCTGAGAGGCCAGTGTGGGCCGATCAACAGATTCGGGAACACTCCAGAAAGCATGATCATTCCACACTGCTACTCAAGGTCATGGTTTCCCCAAAACTCTGAAGCGAAGCATGGGACAAGGACAAGGGGTGGTTGTTATTTGAAGGGCTTTTCCGATGGGCTCCTTTCCCCCGCCTGCACTGTGAGCCAGCTCTGGCATTCTTTATTCCGAGCTGTCTGGAAAGCAGACCTGTGCTTGCTTGCTCCTGTGCTTTTTCCTATGAATGCAGAACTTTGAATTTACTAGGAACAGATATGGTTTTGTTCTCCGATGTGGGTTTGTTTTCTAACAGTTCAAAAACAATCGGATGGTTTCAGCTGCCTTGTCCCGTCTCTGTGTACTCGGCTTAGAAGTGTGCGTCTACAGCCAAAGCTGCTGGAATTCTGTCTGTAGGGGAGCTGCTCTAGGATTCAGACCAAAGTGTCCCCTCACACCTCTCTGAACACAGGGACACAGAGTCTAGTCTGCAGACCCGCCCCTAAAGCCTGAGTGTAGTCTATCAGGTACCTTCAGAGCCGCGGGCGTTAAGCTGCACCAGGAACCAAGGCCAAGCTCATGGACACGGGCGGTGGGCGCGCTCCATGCAGCTGCACACCTGCTGCAACCTGAAGACACAGCTGAGTGTGGAAGTTCTCATCAATTGCATCCTCTGAGTTTTGACAGCTTTAAGTGCTAGGATGCACACATTTAAGAGGAACCCCTCATTTGACTAGTTAATCGTACTCTGACGTCTATGCAATGTCAGAAACGAAGGTTTTTTTTTTTTTTTTTTAAAGTCTTTCTTCTAGAGATTGAGAGGTGGGGGTAGGTCCCAAAGGCCCAGTACCTGCCATATCCCTGATGGCCTGTTTCACATTCCCTGCCACGCTTGCCCACCACGGTTTCTATTTGTTTTCATAATTTCAGCACCACAGCTTTTTATTTTATTTTATTTTAAAGACACGGTATTGGTAGGTAGACCAGGCTGGCCTTGAACTCACAATCCTCTTATCTCTGCTTCCTGGGTGCTGGGATTACAGGTGTGCATCAATGTGCCCAGCAAGCCATGGCCATTTAAAGCAGGTGTGGGAAGATGGTTTCTCACTGTTTATGCCCTGGCAATATCTATAATTTTGTGGTGACCTAATATGGATACTGTCAATGCCTGCTCATGTATTGTTCCTGTTTTGAGAAGAACTTAAATGTAAAGTTGGAATGGGAAAATGCTCCCAGTATGAAGCACTCTGCAGAATAATAGCCGCTTGTGTGGCTCCGTAATTATACGCTCTGCAGAAAGCACTCCTTAATCACAGGTCTGGGATTGATTACTCAGTCTTGGATATGCAGTGCTCAGGGACAATGTTTTTAATTCTTAGTGCGACTCCATGTTCTTCAGTTTTTCTTCCCACAGGGATTTACATTAGCAGCTGTTCAAACAGAATAAAATGGCTCTTTCCAAGTGAATTAAAAAGCTGCACACAGATCTCCCATTATATGTATTTTTAAGAATATGTGGGCAGGTATGGGTTTGAAATGCCTATGTATTAGTGAACCTGGGGTGTTCTCTGATGGCAGTGATCACGTGGTATGATGCAAATACATAAACACACCAGAATCACTTGCTAATGTCACTAAAAACTTTGATACCCTACACTTTTTGGAACAATTTTAGGTCATTTAAAAGTCACGAGTTATTTCAGTCTCACCTGAGATAGAAAGCTTACAAGTCACCTTCTGGGCGAGTGAATGGAAGCAAATCATGGAGATGCCTGTGAGGAGCTGCTTGAGGATCAGGCTTGGGGGTGTTGATGGCCACATGGACCCATCCTCTCTTGAGGGGCTACTCCCAGGATGAAGAGGTTTGGACTTGGGGCTGTGTCATCCTTAGGCCAGAGGAGGCACCAGAAATGGATCTGAGTTTGGTGTCCATGGTGCAGCCTGGACTGACCATGCGTTAGAGGTCCTTGGGGCTGGACAAGCACATCTTAAAGCTACCGTCCAGAGGGTAGGAGAGAGCAAGGCCTGAGCTCTGGGGTGGGGGTGGGGGGGGCAGGCGTTCCCCTGCCATCTATGCTGTGACCAGAAGGTTTGAGGCTGTCCTGAGGACTGGGAATGTGGTTTGGATGGGTTCAGAAGTCTTTGCTGCTGCTTGTTCTCCAGGGGAAAAACATTGTGGCATGCCCTCTGTTTTAGGGTCAGCTGGGAATGCAGAATGCCTGGGTGTGGCTTCCTGAGTGTAGACACACCTGGTGCCTTATGAAGTTCCCATCCCCCACTGGTAGACCTCAGGGAAGGTCTTGTCTCTTGGTCTCATCTCTACAACACGGGTTGAGGGTAGGGCATGGGAATGAAGGGGAGACTTGGCCTCATCCTAATTCCACAAGTCCCCAGGCACAGCATGACCTCACCTGTCCAGACATCAGGGAGGCCGTGGACAGGGGTGACTTGAGGGAAGTAGCTATGGAGGGAGCAACGGCCCTCAGACACACTGTAATTTGCACCTCAAGGAAACACACCCTTATTTCATACTGACATAGTGGTTATACATGTGGTCATGATCAGAATCAGTTGTGGAACTCACAGGCCCAGCATCAAGCCTCAGCTATTCACCTCAAGGAATTATAAGTCGTTTCAGGAGTAGCCCATGGCCGAACAGCATCTATTTTTTTGAATTTCAAATGATGGCCTTAGTAAACAATACATTTTTAAAGCGTATAGTGTTAAAGTTAAAAAAAAAAAAAGAACAGAACTCAACAAGTGGAATTAAAAAGACGTTACTTGTCGTCTCCTTACCATCCTGTTGAGTGTGTATCTCAGTTGGGGAGTCCCTAGAGCAGAGGCCTCTGTGACTCGCCTTACAATGTGTCCATTTTCTTTGTTTATGGCTACCTTTCAGCGCTGGATGCACAGTGAGCTTTTCTGCTAATGATCACTCCACTGTTTATTTGTAGTTCTGTCTGCTATAATGTTTATAAGCTTAGCTTGATACCCACAGCCATCACTCACTAAAATCTGTTTGAAGATCTTCCAATGACTTCTAATAGTTTCTCTGTCTTTGGTCGTCATCAGAGCTTTGTAAACTAGAGTTGATCCTTGCAGGTTGCCCCAAGGTGGTGAAACTCTTGTGAATTAGATCAAGATTAATTCGTCGGGCCTCCCTCCCACACCATCACTGGACCAATGGCTTTCTCCTTTAGGCTTTCCCAGAGGATGTTTTGATTAGTGAAATGAGACAGGAAGTGACGCTTGAGGCTGAGAAAGCAGGAGAAGGCTCTCTTCGCTTATCTGATATACTGCCTCAGGGGACAGGGTCTGTGGGTGAACACAGTGATGTTGGAAATAAAAGGTTTTGGGGGATATGTTAGGGGACTGGAAAAACGGGATTTTATTCTAGGTCAACAGAAAGCTACTGATATTTCAACAAGATCTGTGCCATGGGATCTGCGTGCAAGGTGCAAGAGGAGTGGGCAAGGAGCAAAGCTGGGGGGGGGGGGCAGGTGGCAGGAGGTAATGGCAGAAATGGGGAAGAGACCAAATTTGAAATATATTGTTGACACAAAACCAGTAAGACAGAGATGACATTCTCAAAAAGTTAAATGTGGGATTAATGTATCTCTTTATTTATACCTGCAGCTGCAACCAAGTATCTTAAAATGAGGTTACTTCAAGACAGCACAAGTCCATGATCAAGGTGCTGGAAGACTCAGTATTTGGTGAGTCTGTTCCTCAGATGATGCCTCTGCTCTCATTTGATGGATGGGCAAAAGGGCTCCTTCAATAGGACACTGATTCTGCTCACAAGAGCCCTGCCCTGGTGCCCCACCTATTGAGACCAATACACTGGGAATTAGATTTCAACATGTGCTTTGTGGAAAGACCCTGTTCAGCAGCATGCGGTCCAGTAATTCCACCTCTTGCTGCACACCCACAATCCCCACAGCAGGGACTCAAGCAGGTATCTAGATGCCCTTGTGGACAGCAAGTGCCCATCAAAGTGATGCACGCAGGCAGAGTAGAGATCAGCTGTAAGGAAGGATATAGAAGCATGATGCAACAGGACCAACCTTGAAGGCATTATACTAAATAAAGTAAGCCAGTCCCTAAAGGATAGAAAGTAACAGGTGGTTGCCGGGATCTGGGAGAAGAAAAAATGGTTGGGGGTACTGGAAGGGTACAAAGAATCAGATTTGTAAGATGAAGGGCGTGGGGGTGGGGTGGGGTGGTGGTGGTGGTGGTGGTGGTGGTGGTGGTGGTGGTGGTGGTGGTGATGCATGGACGTTGGCAAAGGCACAGGGCTGTGAAGGCACTTATGAACAGAACTGTAAACTTGAAAATGACTGCAGGGTAACATCAACATTACATGCTGTTAAGACAGATCACGCAGGACATGATGAAGACAGCTGCAGCTATGTGGCCAGGTTACTAGCTGGCAAGAGTAGTTTAGATGTGAACAGACTGGTAGGGCAAACAATAAAGAAGTGAAATTATTGATGAAGACGGGGTGGACAAGAAAACCTCAGCTAGACTTGGAGAGAGGAGAGAATGTGGACCAGGTCGAGCTCAGAGGAAAAACTACATTTCAGGTAACTTCAAACAAAAGGAGACTTCCTGACTTTCAATCTGGATTAAAAAAAGGGCTGCCTGATACTGATGGCTGTCACATGTCACTGTTTTTAGATGAGGATCCTGTGCTTTCTCGCCAACGTGGACCTACGCTCGTCTCCACAGGTTCTGTGGTTAAGCCAAAAGCCACAGACAGTTGCTTTTGATACCTGATTTGCTGTGGTAAAGGGTAGATACTGAGTTACGGCTGCTAGTTTAGAGCCTCAGACACCAGACAAGGGCGTTGGTTTCTCATTTGTGTTCCTTATTTTTCTCAGCCAAAGGAGAAAATAAATGTTATAATTACAAACACCTTAAGAGATGTAGCTGATTTTTCTAAGTAGATGTTTCGTTTCTTTTTTTCTAAACACATCAAAGCGCTAGCAGAAAGCCCACGTTTCATCTCATTATGGGTTGGCATAAGGAGAAGTTGTAGGCTTTGAACTGGCTTTATTCAGAAAAGCTTTCTAAGAAACATAACCTTCTGATGGCAGAGGGGGCACGGATGGTAAGACCGAGCCTACGGATGCAGAATCGGCAGAGAGGTGTCAGAATCCAGGGCGCCGAAGGCAGGAGGCACCTGTGAGCACTCCCCACCAAAGCTAGATCCACAGGGCCACTCAGTGCCAAGGGGACTTCTACCAAAGCCCCACTTTTGGTGACACAGCTGTGTGGGGGCTGAGGGAACTTCCAAGTTCAGCTTATTCTAACACGCTGTGTGGCAGTGGGCTGTGGGGAAGGCAGGATATGAGGGTTCACGCCGGCATGCAGGCTGTCTAGGTGGTCTTCCAGATGAAGAGAACCTGTGAGCACCATGAAAGGACTTCCCCAGAGGATTCTGATACAAATTCACATTTTATGAGGATACAACCATAAAACTAACACTACTAACAGACTTACACTCTGTACTGCCGATATGCAGCCTATAGGAAGTCAGTGATAATAACTTGCCTTACTGAGGGACATAGACAACACCATGTTTTCCTGAACATCCTCAATTTTCTGACCCTCACCCTGGGGTACTGTGGTCACTGAGTGGTCCTCCCACAGTGGTGGAATGTACCAGAACCTTCTTGGTTATGAAAACATAAAAGTGCTTCTGGGGGTTGGGGTCCAGGCCTGTCATACCTGGTACTGTATAGGCTGAGGCAGGAGGATGGCCTGCCTGGGTTACAGGGTAAAGCTGAGTAACTTGAGAGACCAAGGGGTGAGGAGATAGAGAGAGAAAGGACCTGTTCCCTGTCTCAAAATAAAAAGTCAAGCAGTAGACTGGGGTACAGCCCCGGATTCAATTCTAAATGCCACATGGAATGAGTGAATGAGTGAATGAATGAGTGAGTAAATACAAGAACAGCTCGGGTGGAGCTATCACAAGGCAAAGAGGACATTCTGAAATGGTCTCCTAGGAAATACAGACATTTCTGATGTTCCTGTTTACTCCCGTGACCACGTAAATAGAAGCTTTACAAGTTGAGACCCTGGGAAGGAAAGGTCACGTGGCTTTCTTTACTGGCGTTTGCCAGAGTTACCTGACTCTTTACTGGAGTTTACCAGAGTTAGCTGACACCCACTGCCAGCTAGTCAAAGCCTGCTCCCAAGGGAATAGTCACTGGTGGTTCTCAGTGTGAGGTGCACCTTGTGCACGCTGGGAGCAAAGGCAGGACCCTCCGCACAAGGCCAGCCCCAGATTCTCCAGTCACAGCAGACGGCACAGACCACAGACAGATAAGGCTGGCCAAGCATGGATTTGCTGAAGCCACATTCTATTTTAGTACATGCACTGTCTGCTGAGTTGGTGACTAAGATGCTGTGAGGAAGAAGAACGGCAGCCAGACCAGGGCAATGTCAACATCCCAGGCCATCTGTCTGTCTGCAGAGGATAGCAGAAATGCAATTTTCCAAAATAATCTTCCCCCACACAGGGGAAAGCTCTCTCCATGGAGTAATGCTCACAGTTGGGACTAGTTTCAGAGTCAAAAACATGTTCTTAAAACATGAACTGTGTGACTCAGTTTCTTTTTAGGTTGGTTTTATGCAGGCTGCATCTTTATCCTCCTGAAATCACCATAGAGATTCACAATGTCTTGAGAAGGTCACCTGGCTCTCATGAATCCCAAGCCTTCTCCCTGGCCAACACAGTTCCAGGGCTAGGCAGGCTTCAGGGCCACCAAGAGAGCCCCAGCTCCACTCACAGTGAGCGGGGAGACCTCCCAGATGATACGGGCGCTCACAGGGAACCTTTAAGCAGCTTATTCTTCACAAGCAACTGAACAGCTAACTTCAATGGTCATAGATTTATACTCGTAAAGTGTATGGAAATTTAAGCTGTTTCGACATGGAGTTATGAAATAAAAAGCTGCTAAGACCAGGACTAGAGAGCAACATACTTCTTCATTCTGCCTGGAAGGGCAGAGTGCTAAGACTCAGACTGCTAAAAACTATCTTTAGGAATTACTGGAAGGGATACAGATACATAATAGTGGTGTCTTCAAGCTGAGGAGTTTGGTGGGGTGGAACACGCAAGCCAGCTTGCTTATGTGACATCCCCAAAGGCGTCCGATCCAGCCATAGAATGATGCCATTGAGTCTTGTGAGAAGCCCTGGCTCTCGGCTTCCCTCCCTCACTGCGGCATCCTCCCAGCCCAGAGTTCGAGGCTCCACACCAGGCACCGGGGGACCAGCACAGCCCACACCAACACCCCGCACACACCAACATTTCACCGCCTGCAGTGGCGTGCACCACACGGCAGACAGGAGGATGGGCTGTGGGCTGGTCAGAGGCAAGTCAAGGTCCTGTGCTTCCCAGATGGTAGAGGCCTCTGAAGACTATGTCTCCTTTCTGGGTTACAGTCTCACTGGACTTCAGGACAGTGGCCTCCGGTCTGCTAGACAAAGGCTCTGGTCAAGGCTACCCTTCCTGGGCCCGACCTCCACAAGATTCTCCGGCAGAGGCCCGAGGAAGCTGGAGGAGAGTTTCCTCCCCTGACCTACTGCACTGTTGCTGCCCAAGTCCTGATAGCGAGGGAGCAGCCAGCCTTCAGTTTCCTTCTGAGAAAATTAAAACAAACCAGGACGAGGAGAAAACTGAAGACCTGAGCCCTTAACCACCCAGTGTGCTCACAACAGCAGGTACAGCTGTAAGAATGGGGTGCTAGAGGCCTGTGAATGGAGGGGTGATGTTTCGGAGACTGGATATCGCAGAACACATTCAGGCAGAAAAACAAAATGGCCACTTAAGAACCAGCAAAACCCCACATTCACTGCAGGGTTTCAAGACAGTCAAGTGTGCTGAGGACGCAGGAGTTCTTTGCCTCAGCTAAGCTGCAGCTGGGGACACCGGGAAGTAAAGAGCACACACGCAGGAGAGGCACAGCTCAATACAAGAGCTGTATGTGGTGTTCACCGGGTTCTCCAGGGCTCCTCAGGAGGATACCAAGCCTTATTTCCAGTCCAAACTCAAGGACTAACACGGATCAGGTGAGCCTGAGTCAGCCGTGGGCTAGGAAGAGTGCAGTTTAGTGCCAGAGGACTTCTCCCTGAATTCCAGCTCCGAGTCACAGAAAGGTCTACACTACTCTAAACCCGCAGTTCCCAGAGATGAAAAATGACTCTCGGCTTTTTCTGAGTCTCATTCATCCTGTGTCTCACTACGTGACGGTGAGTTCACAGGCAGGGCCTGGGGGCCCCCAGCCTGGCTATGATGAATGAGTTGCGCTAACTGGAGGCTGCGTCCTGGGCAGCTTCATTCAGCTCAAAGGAGTTAAACATGGCGGCTCGAGGACAGCACCCGGACTGTCAGGATGAGCGTGAGGGTGGAGGGGAGTGGAGGGGAAGGTGAATGGCAGAGGGGAGCGACGTTCGCGCAGATAAAGCCAGCTGTGCTCCCCAAAGCCAGCAGGGCCCCCCACTTTCCAGAACTGTACAGCAGGCTGAAAGGGCCGCGCTGCCCACTGCACCCTCAGACGAGCTGAGAACAGCGTTTCCTCCAGGGCAGAAACTTCTCACCAAGATGCATGAGTAAGCCAGGCCCACTCAACAGGCACACAGCACAAGCTGTGTCTGTCCCCCCAACTTCCAGCAGCCATGTGGAGAAAAATAAAAAGAAACGCTAATTTCAACAACACAGTTTGTTTACCATCTCTATGGAATGTGATTTCAACAGTAAAGAGTCTTTTCCAGAAAACTCTGCATCCCTTCCCATCTGCAGCACATCTCCGTCAGGACAGGCTACTCTTACATGCTCAGCAGCCTTCAGCCCCGCGGCCTCCCTCCGTGGTGGCCGTTTGTAAAGACTTTCACGGTCTTCACAGGAACGCCGACACCCACACTCCAGCAGTTCGGCTCTGACAAGGTAATCTGGAGGAGATGCCCTGGAATGCGACATGCTTTTGCAAATGTTAAAGCAGGTCTCCAAAAGGCATGTCTTTGTAGGCACACAGAAGGCTTTCACCTCTCAGGGTCAGCTCCATTCTCCCCATGCATGCTCCTGTGGAGCTTGGGAAAGCCCCGGACTCTTCCTCTACACAGCCATAAAATGGAGTGGCTAAATAAATCTCAGGCCCAAATTTGGTCTCCAGGAATTTAATGACAGCACAGAAAGGTTGTGTGAACATCTGTTTCAAAAGAGGCTGGGTTCGGTCCCACCCCCCTTACCTGCCAACTTCAAGCAAACTGGAAGAAAATTACAGACGGCACTGGCCCTCAGCAGAGGCAGCACCCCCTCCCCCAGTGCCCCTCTGAAGCTGACGTCCTGCCTCACTCCACCTCGTGAAAGGAGAACACAGTTTGAGTCAAGGCAGGATCCCACTTCCATCACAGAGCCTTGTAGACAGTGATAAGGCATTGTCCTGAAGGGGTACTGACAGGAGGGTCCTGTGTGCGGACCTGCCGGGCAGACAAGGCCTCACTGGTCGCTCCTCAGGCCTCCCTGGGGCTTACCTTTGTGGTTGAAGATTCCCTCCATCTCCATGCTGCTTCGGGAGTGGGCGATGCACAGTGAGCCACAGGGCACGAGGCCTTCTGCGGCGGGGGACCGGTCAGTGGTGCGCACCAGACACCAGTCAGGCTTGTCGTGAGGCCGCTCCAGGACCTCCACCGTCTGGCCACGCCGGATGGTCAGCTCGTTGCTGTTGCAAGCCGTGAAGTCATGGATCACAACGGTCAGCTCACAGCCGCCAGAAAGCTGAGAGGGACGGACAAAGAGGGACAGGTCAGCAAGCAAAAGCACTGGACCCAACAGGGCTGCCAACTCGTCCAGGAATGCCAGCTTCTGCCTGAAATTGCGCAGTAGGGTTAAAGGCACCCCCGGAACGGGGCTAAGGGATGTCCCGCCACTGCCCTTTGGAGTCATCAGTTGTCACGCTCTTTCTCTCCTTCTCCACGCCGGGAGTTTGCTAATGAGTTCACCGTCAGTCCACTGTGACTTCTCATGCGCTTCCAAATCTCTTTGTACCTCAGACACTCTAGCTCCCTCTTTAAAAATGCCATGTACTCATCGTTAAGCTTAGAACAAAGTAATAAAAACTGCTTAAAGATTGCTGAGGGACTGATCATGAAATAGACTGTGAAGTGAGATGAAGTTCTCCAGACTTTCACAGTGCTCAGGGAGCACTCCCCACCGTAAAGCACACAGGCTCTGCGAGCATCCCTTGGATCAGGAAGGGAACAGGGCCAGAGGGACACTGAAAGGCCGCCAGGCACTGGCCCTGGACCGCTTCTCCCCAGGACCCTCCGAGGCCTTGGCTCCCTTCCTGTTCCTAGGTTTCATCCCACTTATCCCTAAGGAATCTTTATGTAGTTTTTATTAGTTTTCTGTAAATTCAACTGTGAGCATGCAACACTTGTTGAAGATGGAGAATAAATGTCTTGGGTGGATATCTAGAACTCATGAAAACCACCGCAGATTCTTACGACGCCTTCTCGATGTGCCCTCTTGGCCCTCCGCCCCTGACTCCAACCTCAGATGTGGCCTTTCCACACCAGCTTGTGCCAATCCTGCAAGCCCTAGTTCCCTTCTTTCTGCTCACTATGCTCACTCCCACCCCACACCCTGACTCGTGAAGACACACACATGACCTGTGTTTGGAAAACATGAATACAATCCTCCCACTACTGCTGGCCCTTGAATGGCTCGCTTCCTGGTAGGTCAACCCTTTGGACCATTAGCTCCTTGGGGACAGGGGTGATCAGCTCTTACATAAGAATCCTGTGACTGGCTTCCCTCCTCAGGATATCCCCAGGTTCCATCTCCCTGTTCTTCCCCAACCCCGTTGGGATTCTCTAGCCTCACCCTCATGCTGGCATTCCCAAAGACCCAGCAGCTGATGACCCCATGCTGCTGATTCTTCATCCCACCGGGGAAGCTGAGACATGATTCATAATGCCCCCACTTGTGTTTCTCTTCCGGTGTTCCTTTCCGGAAGATGCTATCACCAGCAAATCACCCAACTTAAGTAAATCTCCCTCTTCCTCCAGGAGTTGTCGAGAGGACTCCAGGGTGGCTTTCCAATGACGTTCTTCCCCTGCAAACCCACACTGGTTACTTACTTCACTTGAGTTTCTGCAGTGATCCTAGTGGTTGCCCTGTGTATTCCCAGCTCCCTGTTCTGCCCATCGAATAATGCTGTCAGGATGACCTTTTAGAGGCATGGATGCCCTTCTTCAAAACCTTAGGCACTTTCTTTTCTTTTCGATATGGGGCTTGACCCTCCATCTGCCTTGCCAGGCTTATGTGTTGACAGTTACCTCTGAGATGGGCCCTGTGCATCCTGGGTCCAGACCACCATCCCTGTGGTCAGAGCTTCTGGCATCCATTTTCTCTCTTTCCCATCCGCTATCTCTGGGAAGCTGTTCCCATGTCTGCCACCCTTAGGGCCTTTTCCTAAAACAACTTATACTTCAGTTTTGAAATGAATGGCGCGCGCACGCGCACGCGCACACGCACATTTGTCTACCCTGCTCCGCAAGAAGCAGGTGTGTGCCACTCTCCTGTGAACTCTGTGTCAGGGCCGAGGGCAGAGACAGGGCTGGATACCAACACTGCTGCCAGAGCAGGGCCTGCAGATTGCTGCAAGATTTGTGCACCCATGGGGTGCAAGGCCACAGAGAATGTAGGAAGAGCTCTCCTACACACTGCTCCACCCTCTTCCCAAGCAGCCGGTCTCTTAGGAGAAAGTCTGGGGATTCAGAGTTCAAGTCATGTCTACCACACACAGGACAGAAACAACACAGCTCTTCCCACCATGAAGCACCAATCCAGACACAATGAGCATCTTTACCAGGTCTCAAGGGAAATTCATGATTGTTTAAGCCCCCTTCAAAATTTTTACAAACTCCTTTGTGGGAAAGCCACGATAAAATTTACATTAGTCCCTGAACAGATAAAAAAACGCCATTAAAATGCCAAATGTAGAGACCCAGCCTGGGAAAGAATTTCCCTCACAGAACCCCACGATATGGAAGTAGTTAACTCCTCAACAAAGAGGAGGAATGCTTCCTTTCCAGTGAAAACAGAGCCAGCCAATGATGCTGGACAATCAAGAGTCTGACTTGCCACACAGCCCAAGCCCGAGCCCTGCCCTCTGCCGGCCTTGGTGGCCCAGCCCTCCTGCCCCCATGACTGCTGGCAGCCAGCCCCGTTAGTGAAACGGTCAGAGCTCCAGGCTTTCCCCAGAGGCCCTTGTTGCTGCTTTGGGAAGGACACACTGCACCCCAGCCTGAGCTGGCCGCTTCCTCTTCCAGAGTCTCATTAACTTGTCAGGCTGCTCAGGCAAGGGTGGTGATGGGGGGGGGGGGGGGGCAAGCCCAGGAAAGGGAGTGAAGCTAGACTATATTTTTGGCACTTGTTTTTTTTTTTTTTTTTTTTAAAGACCCTTCCAGAGTAACCAAAAAGGATTAGAAACATCTGTGTACTTGACAGAGCATAAGAAATAAAAATCAACCCTGTCCTGAGGAAGAATCATAAACCATGTTAAAGATATGCAAAGGCTTTCCAGAACTTAAGAAAACAGAGTGCCAGAATAATATTTCGAAAAGTACTAAAATTATCACCCCCACATTTTCACATCCCTCAGTCAGTTGGCTTTGCCCATCAGAAGAGATAAGAACCTACAATTAAGGTTAGGAATTAAATAAATGTTTCCCTGAAAAGAAGTGTCCTGTAGACTTCTGCTTCAAGCTTTCCAATTAAGAATTTAAATTTTAGTCCAATGAGATAGCTGCTGGTTACCCCACAAGAAAACACCACAGGGCACCATTGGAGAGATCCTGCCGGGCCGGTCACTGTCATGGTTCGTAGACTTTACAACTGGGGAGGACTACTGATAGCTTTTTCCCTTGGCAGTTTGCATAGCCCCTCCCTATACTGTGAGAGCCAGTCCTAGGGGAAGAGGCTTCCAGGTCAGTTCCAGATCAATTCCTCCAAGTCGGTGTCCAAAGTACATGATGTCTTCAGCAATAGGACCTTCCTTAGCTTCAAGTTCTGGGGTATGACAAAGGGCAATGGCAATGTCCTATATTGTTTATTTGAGGGGGTCTCTTGGACCCACAAAAAAGGAGGGTTCTCATGCCTGACACTGGGGTTGTGTTATATGGCCTGTTCTTGGGAAGAGCATTATCATCCCATGTGGTGTGACTCCACATAAACCAAATGCACACACACACACATTTTATACCTGTATTTTTATTTTATGTGTATGAGGGTTTTGCTTTTATGTATTGTCTGTGCACCAGGTGCATGTTGTGGCCACACAGGCCAGAACAGGGCATCGGGTCCCCTTAGGACTGGAATTACATTTGTGAGCCACCATGTGGGTGTCAAGAGTCGAACCCAGGTCTCCTAGAAGAGCAGCCAGTGCTCTTAACTGCTAAGCCACCTCTCCAGCCTCTGATTTATATATTTTTAAGTAACTTATAAAATGATGTTTCCCTGTGGCTTCTTCAAATATCCACAGCATTATTCATCTCTCTTTCCTTCCTTAAACTGAGCTGCAAAACATCTCTTTAAAACAAAACTTGTTAAGTTTTGAGAAAGACATGCTTTTGTTGTTGCAGACATTTGTGATGATTTCTTGACTGATATTCAGACTTAAATTCCTAACTAGGAGTTTAGGTAACTGTGTGAAGTCTGCAGGGCTCTCGCCCGCTCCCGAGACCTGACCTGAGGATGTTGACTATGACAACAGCGCCACCATTCCATCTCATCCACGTGGCCTCATCACGGTCTCTGCTTTGCCAGCCACTTTCTGTGGAGTCTCCACAGCCTTCTCTTCACCTCGCACATTTTACAGACTTCTAGCATGGGGTCCCTGGCAGATTTCCTTAGTTCAGGAATGCCACTTATTCCACGACTCACATTAGCCCTTGTGAAAGTCACTTTGAAAGACAGAAAGGCACATTTTAAAATCCTCTCCAATTTTTCACTACTGTGGTAACCAGAAAGTGTGGAGAAAACAGCTGACTTTCAATGGAACAGAGCCACAGAAGTCACCAAGAATGTTCCACCCTCCTAAAGCCAGTGCTCTCTGAGAGGGTCACCAGGCAAGCCCTGATGACCTAGACCAAGGACATGAGCAACTCAAAGCAGGCATCCTTTCCCTGAACTCTCTCCAGCACAATGGAAAGTAAACATCGTGGTGTTTCCACCCTTCATCTTTTGGGCAAAGCCTTGTGAATTGTTATCTTTTATGTCATGTTGCTGCCTTGTTTCAACCCATGGCTGCGACGCTCATACAGTGAATTTGGTCATGGGCTCCTTTACATCCTCACACCCACCCTGCACACTATATAACAAGGCAGTTACATGTATAAGAACACAGAGTTTTAAAAGGACAATAGCCAACAAACCTGGTCTGAATCACCAAGCTCAGCATTCTGAGCAAGCTGTGCTGAACAGGGCTAGAGAGAAATGGTGTGGGGGATGATGCTGTCCTCTCCCAAGTGATTCTGTTTCCAGAACCCAGGGCCCAATGTGTTGGAGAGCAATTGCAGTGAATATCTGGCCAATTTTGCAGGAGCAATTCAAAAGGAAAGGCGGGGGTGGGGGATGTGAGGGTGTGGTCTAATAAAGACCATTCCTCCTGGAGAACAAAGTGGATCAAGTGTTGTTCCCCCACAGTCCCCTACAGTCAGTCGTTCAGAAACTCGACAAAAGAGTCCCGTGGCTTCATGCAGGCTTCACACAGAGCAGACCAAACAAGGATTGCTTGGTTTCAGGGGATTAACAGAGTCCAGCTCCACCGCAGGCCATGCACACAAAGCAAAGGCAGCCACGGGCAGCCAGAACATACCCGGAGTAAGGAATAAATGCCATCATGCCGCAGGTTCTCACTGCTGCTGGGCTGCTGTATGGAGGCTGGCAGATCCGCCCCCACCTTAACAGTATGAAGGACAGCCTCCCAGGCTCACACTAACTTGGAAGCCAACTTCCTTAAGGCCAAGGTCAAGGAGATGTGTTCCTGAAAGCCCTCTGCTTAGGGTTTAAAAACAGGATCTGCTATGGAAGGTACTCAAGGACACATGTGAAAGACCACAAATGGTTAAAATACTAGATTCTGGGGTGTGGCTTTTTAACCATAGTTTTTTAAAAAGCAAGAAAGTAAATCAATGATACACATCCTCAAGACCAGCAGCCACTGCTCTCCATATCTATCCTTCCTTTGTTCTTTACTTGCATGATCACACAGGGCTTCTCTGCTGTGACTAGAAATTGTGGAAGGCTCCCTTGAGTGAGCTGAGTGTATGGACTGCAATGGAATATTAGTTGTAAAAGGATGCATTTAGAAGCTACAGCTAAAAAAGCAAACTGACTATAAAACAAAACAAACAAACAAACAAACAAACAAACAAACACCATCAGAGGGGAGGCCGCTGTGAGGTGGGCTTCCAGATGCTGCCAACAGGACCTGGTCAAGGCTGCCTTTCCTGTGCGTCTCATGCATCAGGAGATATGGGAGCATGCTGAACAGGCCTGAGAAGCCACAGCAGCATGCAAGTCAAAGCTGTGTGTGTGGTGTGTGTGTGTGTGGTGTGTGGTGTGTGGTGTGTGGTGTGTGGTGGTGGGTGTGGGGGAGGGGAGGATGAGGGCAGAGGAGCCCAGGAAACCTCCCATTGACAATCCTATCTGAAGACATCTGCTGGATTTCCTCTCTTCATCTTTAAGGAGAGGCACCAATCTAATTAACAGATTTGAATCCAAGCAGCTTTTTCACTCAACTGCGTCCCTCTATCGGATGGAAGAGCCTCTAGCCTGAATTTAAGGCTTACTATCATGGTCAATAGTAACTATGGCCATGCCATGTAAAATTTACACGAAAACATACTTTTTGGTCATCTCTTTTCTCTCTAATCCAATGTATGTCACCTCCCTCCTCACTATGTTAGAACACTTGACAAACTGGACATGAGGAGGAAAGGGTTAATCCTGGCTCATACTGGGAGGTGACACAAAGCTGGGGAGGGTGTGACATCACAGTTCAACCTGGCTTGGTCACACTGTGCCCAGTCAGGAGGCAAAGAAATGAGCACTTGTGCTGTGGCTTCCTCTGCTTCTCCTTTAAGTCGGGGATGCCAGGCTACAGGGTGGCACCACCTACACCCAGGGTTGATCCACCCTCCTCAGTTAAAGCTCTCTGGAGCATCTGACGGCTATGTTCAGAACTGTGCCTCCTAGGTGATTCCAAACAGGCTTACCGTGCAGACCAACAGCGCACTAAATTTAATTTAAAAAACAGACAAACCCCTGCCTTTTCTTAGAACTTAGGCTTTCGAGTACAGGAGTTTTTATTTTCTTATTTCATTTTACGAGAGCCTTTAAAAGGTCATCTGAAAAATACATCTGAAAAGTACTACAAAAATGGCAGTCACTTAGGAAGTAGAAGAACCGTCAGGAAGAAGGAAACACATTGCACAAGGAAGCCCACAACAAGTGACCATGAGTATCTGTGAGTGCATGGATGTACTGTGTGAACATTGTATGTTTAGTGTATGTGTGCATTGCCATAACACAGCTAATCCAGAAAGGTGGGAGAATGCTAGCTAGGAAACCATACTGAACAAGAGAGTCTCTCTTCTGCAGTAGCTGTGCCCATTCAATCTGTATTATGCTGCAGGGGGGCCACCGAAATGCATAAGCCAGGCACTCAACTGCAAGACTGACTAAAGCCCCCAAAGAACAGTTCTTGTCTTCATCCACTGTGCCTGGTGTCCAGCCAGGACAGCGAAGCTGACGGACAGTTAACCTGTGCTGGCAGTGATGGAAGCCAACGGTACCACTGGCGGGGGAGCAGGAGGCCCATCCTATTGCAGAGACAGAGAGCACTAATATTCACTCAGGGCCCCTTAAACACTGGGTGTGTTGTAAAGGCAGGATACAGTTCCAAGGCTCACACACTACGAGAGGGGCAGCACTAGCCCCATGAACACTGGGTAGAGAGCAGTCATGGAACATGCCCAAGTTTGGTGAGGAGGAAAAGGCTAAGGATGAGCATGTCCTCATCCTTGAGGGCTTGCACTTGGACGTGCGCCATGCCCTTCAGTATTCCTATGTATACTCTGAGTAGAGGAAGACCCAGTGAGGTCCCAGAGTCCCTCTGAGGATCCTGTGGAAGACTTTGAAGCTCAATGACCCAATTCTATTATGTGTGGAAAATCCAGCCCTGCTCCAGGAAATGCGACATTCTGAGCAGGTTGGGTGGGCATGTGCCTTCTCTGAGCAGGGCTGGGGAGCCCAGACTGCAGGCTGCTGCTGTGCAGACACATACTGAGTACAGTCTTCCTCAGCAACCAGACGCAGCTCCGCTTGTAAGATTGTCAGGGAAGTCGTATTTTAAACTGTTCTGGCTTTAGCTACTTTTCAGACTACCCTGACAATAACTACAGAAGCCCAAAGAAGTTCTTGTACTGTAGGGTCACGTGACAGAAAACCCAGCTTTAAAACTGCACAGAAAGTAATATCCCTGACACGGGGCTTCAACTTCATTAAGAGAACCGTCACTACACACTTTTTAAAGTATATGCATCCACCAGGTGGCGGAGTCGGATGTCTTTATCGCAGCACTTGGGAGGCAGAGCCAGGCGGATCTCTGTGAGTTCAAGGCCAGCCTGATCTACAGAGCGAGAGCCAGGACAGGCACCAAAACTACACAGAGAAACCCTGTCTTGAAAAACCAAAAAAAGAGTGCATCCATAAAAATAAGATACGTGGATTCATAATTCCTGTTATATGCTTCAGTTCCTGCAAAGAACCCATTTCAGGGAAATCATGCACTCCTTATAAAGAACAGCATCCCGAGGGTCTCGGGACCGTCTACAAGCTGGCCTGGATGGGTTCTTCCAGATACCTCATTCTTACTTTGGCCATTTTGTTCGATACCCACACCTCTCTCTGTCTCACAGCACAGATTTTGTTTAAATGCTAAGAATCGCAGACTAATGTGGTGGAGTGAGGAGATAATCCAAGAGGCCTCTTTAGTGCCCTCCAAACACTCAGCTCCACAGTCAGCCCTGCTGTAAAAGAATAAGGCCTGGAAGACACCAGATGATTCAATCCACATTCTGTTTCTGGCTCTGCTGCTTTATCTGGCCTCATCTCCTTGGGGTCCAGGGTTGGATCAGCACCTCCTCCCTAGCTCAGGAGATGGCTCTGCTGCTTCATCTGGCCTCATCTCCTCAGGGTCCAGGGCTGGGTCAGCACCAGGTCAGCATCCCCTCCTTACCTCAGGAGATGCGCCCAGGGCAGTGAGGTAAGATTCTGGAAAGCATTTGGTTGGTTTTGGAACTCAAATTACATTTTCATAAGATCATTTTATCAGCCTAAGTACCATGAATATCAGCAAGAATTGGTGTTAAACTCACATCTGGAACAAAAAAAATGACATATTTGAAAAGTGATGTTCTCTGAATAGGAGATGGGCTTGTGGGACAGGGTTTGTGTCCTGATCAGCCTAATGGAACTGTGCCCTGGAGAGAGGGTGTCTCCAGAGCCCCTCCTCAACTGACTGCTGTCCTAAACCTCTGGTGCCTTGTCTGAGGATTACTAACAGCTCTGGCAGACAACTTCCCCTCAGAATTCTCTAAGAAGCTAAGCACAAAGCATACCCCCACCCCATTTCTGAACTGGAACCAAATTCCATGACAGCAACTAACTCAAAACAGACATGATAAATTGAGTCAAATAGGCAGAATATCTTAAGTTATTTCCTTGCCAGGAGCACTGGTCTGCATCATCAGAGGCTGCTTACATATGCAGTATGTAGGGTGGGGAGAACCTTGAGAGCCATAAGAAGCTGTCGTCCCTAGAGACCAGGAGGTGCTGGGGAAGCAGAGCTTATACCTTCTGCCTCAGGAGATGCAGCTCCTCACCTTCAAAATGTGTTCTTTTGAATCATCTACAGACACTGACATCTGTGACTAGAGAGCCTAAGTGGAATGACTAAAGACAGAGCAGAGAACCCTCAAACACAAGCACGGGTGTGTGTGTGTGTGTGTGTGTGTGTGTGTGTGTGTGTGTGTGTGTGTGTGTGTGTGCAAACACTCCTCCGTTCTTATTGACTAGTGAGTGTGCCCGCTCTGAATGACCTGTCCTGTGTGGTCATTCTAATCCCCAGCACAGGACCCGAAGTGAAGACTACTCAGTTCTAACAGCAGAGGTACAGCTATGAAGGACGCTGGTCTCACCCAGAGGCACTCAAGGAAAAAGTGTCACATTTGTAAGGAAGGACTCGGCGTGCCACCACTTCAGGACGGTGAGGGTTACGGGGTCAAGGACTGGTGCTGTGAATCCCACTAACTTCAACCACTTCCCAAACTGGGCAGGGGCGGCCCTGTGGCGCAACCCTTCCCGGACTGCGGAGCTCTGGAACAAACTTCAGTGATCAAGTGATGGCTTTAGTGACGTCACCACTGGACGAAGAAAATGGAAATTGGTTCACTATCCTCACTGATAAAACAGGTAAAGGGGAGTTCCTGTAAGTTCCAGTGTCCCGGCAGACCCTCAAGGCAAAACAAGCAATTACATTAAACCTACACTTCGGTTATAACTATTCTTCCTCACATATCGAGTAAAAACAGAATCTTCTTTACTCCAAGTTCACATAATCCCTATGATGTTATAGCAGACGTGCCTCAGGGGACCAGGGTTGTGCTGGGGTGGGGCAGTGTGCAAACCTATCACTGAACGAAGAGCCTGTTCTGGGATAGGGAAGGCATTTCTATATTCACAACCCCCCATGTACCTGTTAAGTACCTAAAAACACAACTGATCTTGCTTCCTGGGCCAACCTCCAGAAAAGCCTTTACCAGCCCTCCAGAAGGAAACATTACATTCCTCTCTTTGGCAATTTCATTCCAAAGATTTATTTCTCGTGAACATTAAAGCTGGTATCTACAGGAAATCTAGAGTGGATCCATAAGAGTACATCTTGGAAGAATGTAAACTTGGTGCTTAGGGGCAATTCTCGAAGGGCCAGTAAGGCTGTCTGGATGAAAATGCCTATCCTCGTCATACTTGGCAACTGTTCGGTCTGTCTTTTCTTCTAGGTGACAGTCCCATAAACACTGACAAGCTAACTCCTTCAGTTATCAAAAAGCTAAAAGCAAAATTCTCAAACAATTGGTATTTTCTAATAGATTGTTTCCAAATGCAAACTGTAGTTTTCTAAACAAAATTTCTAAACAAAGTTCTTCATCACCAAATGGCTGCCCATGCCACCCATCTTATTTCCTACTGCTGCCACAGTGGCTAAATGTCTGCTGAGGTGACTGAGATGCCAGCCCTGAACACAACAAAGGACCCGTTTCTGTCCCCTAGTCCTGCCACGTGAGGTACTTAAGTGTTAGGACTTGCCATTCGGTAGATTCAAAATGTAGAATGAAAAAAACCCAATGACTCACACTGGAAAGGCTTTGGAAATGGGTCACTCAGCAGAGAAGTATTTAAAATCTATTTCCTTCTGGCCTGGAAGCTACAATGTGAAGCCTCAAATCCAAGTAAGACATTCCCAACGTCTGTTTACTGCACTACGGGAAACAATCACCCAGCACTGGCCTTCTGAAGTCAGTGGGGCTTGGACAGGGCAGCCTCCGAATACAAGGGGCCTTCGAGAATCCAAGTCTCATGGTCACCACAAGCTTGTACTGGGGAGGGAGGAGCTGTAAATTCTGAGCTGACACAGCTGAAAGGAAAAGGCTTATGTATTTACTGCCTTCTTTTTTAAGAATCCGGTCGAGCATCTTAGAGCTAGAACAGATGCCCATCTCGGTAGGAACAGAACATTCATCAGACACATGTCTACTGGCGCTGACGCAGAACTTTCTTATCTTCTGTCTACCACACGAACCCAGACTCCCAAGCTGTACTGACTGTCAGTTTATTCTGCAGGTCTTTGGATTCCACAAGAAGTATCCTGTGGTGGTTTGAAGGAAAATGGTCCCCGTAGGGAGTGGCACTATTAGATGTGGCCTTGCTGGAGCGGGTATGGCCTTGCGGGAGGAAGGGTGTCAGTCTGAGGGTGGGCTTTCAGGTCTCCTGTGCTCAAGCTACACACCCAGTGTGGCACACAGTTGCTTCCGCTGCCTTACAGATCAAGATGTAGAACTCTCAGCTCTTTCTCTAGCACTGTGTCTGCCTGTAGGTTACCATGACAATAAGGAACTAAACCTCTGAAGTGTAAGCAAGCCCCAATTACAAGCTTTCCTGTGTAAGTGTTGCTGTGGTCCTGGTTTTCCTTCACAGCCATACAAACCCTGAGACATTTGAGGACATTTTTTAAAGAGACACACCTGCATAAATGCCTTAGACAAAAGCCAGATCTCTCCTTCAGTGGTCATGACTGCCAAAGGCCCAGTCTAGTGTTCTAGAACTTTCTGTGTTCTGTGTACCCCAAATCTAAGGGGAAACCTCAGGGACCCATGGAGGATGTTAGCGCTCATGCCTCAGACAAAGCTCTACATTTACAAATGGGGTTCTGGGTAGAATTTTATTTTAAATAATAGATTCGTTGGCTTACGAATAAAATGTAAAGGCTTAAGTAAGGCCAACTGTCTTCGAAGACTCTGACATCAAATCATGTGACTGGCTGAGGGGTGGATAGGAAGAGTGGAAAGATTTCTTCCGAGTCCTCAGCATTGGTCTCACTTTAACCTGCCGTGGAAGCCTGACCCCACTCCTAGACCCCAGCTCTTGTCTTTAAAACTCTGAAGCACCATACCGTGACCAAAAGGGCGGTGCTGGCGGCGGCTCACCTTATCACTGTCCAGTGTGTTCTGAGAGGTCCGGGAGGCGATGGAAATGGTATCAGGCTGGCTGCTGCCATCCCCTTGGCTGTCCAGGTCCTCTCCATCCCTAGGGGAACACAGAAACACTCAGCTCCCAACACTGAGCTGGGAAGGGCCATCTCCCAGCTGAAAGAAACCCACGTTAGACTACAACCTTTCCTACAAACTACAACCCTTCCTGCAACCAGCTCCTGCAGATGCTGGCAAGCCATTCTGCTGGCTTGGTTTCAGAGTTGTGTATTCTGAGCAGGAGTCCTGTGCCTGCATGTACATATGTATACCATATGCATGCCTGGTGCCCACAGAGATCAGAAGGTTGGGAGCCACCATGTGAACACCTGGGAACAGAAACCAGGTCCTCAGCAAGAGCAATAAGTGCTTTAACCCCCTCTGTGGTCTCATGCCATCCTGTGTTGAGTGCACCTTTGGGAGTGTACCTTTGGGCTTGGCAATATGGTTAAGTGCCTAACATATCTTTTCACTGAATTCTCAACATAGTGAGCTCCCTCAACGCAGGTTCATTTCCACTTGAGAAATGAAAAAAACAACTGTTTCCATGCCTTAGGTAGGATGGGGAAAAGAAGAAGGATTTGTACATGGCCTTTTGTTTGCTTCCATCCAGGGGGCCTCTTGTCCTGACAAAGCAGTTCATCTACACCACACGCGCTCCAAGTGTTTAAGAAAAACGGTGGTGACGGACCTTGCTCCCTCCCCGGCAGGGAAGCACTCCCACGAGAGGCACCCACTCACCTCCTCCCCTTCTGCCTCGCTGCTGGTGCGGTTTTGGGGATGTGGATGGGTTCCTTCAGGGCTCCTCTCAGGTGCACAGTCCGCTCCTGTATTACCTCCCGGATGTGCTTTATCCAGTCCTGCTTGTTCTCGATACTGGATGCCTGTGCAGGGCGAAAGCCGTCAGGGGACAGTGTCCTTCCCCAGCCTGATCCCACCACATGCAGCTTTCCTGCTCCCCAACTTTCCAAAGACCTTCTCACGGAAGAGCAAACACAACTCAGTTTAATTTACTATCAAGCAAATGACTCTAATTTTACATAGTTTCATTAAAATCATTTTTTCTTTTATAAATGAATGCGATTACAGATCTCACTGTTCTAGTAATCCATCATCATTCTTCAGTTCCAAGACATGTTCGAGGCCCTGGGGGACTATAAAAACAGATCCACTTCTAATCTGAAACCTCAACGAGGCCACTGAAACATAAGGTTTGTTCTGGTCAGTGTCCAGGAACCATCAGCAGGGATGTGACGGAGCCCCCTGGTCCTGCTGCTTGTCCCTGGACTGCGGGGGTGACTTGCACTGGCCTCTTCCACAGCTAGCTGAGGCACCCCAGAATATATAACCTACTCACCCCACTGGACCTCTGCAAAGGAGCTGTGCAGGGGTGGGCACACTGGCAATGTGCCCAAGGCCACAGAGTCACGCATGGCCAGTCACTTGTGGGCCTACCACAGCCCCTAACGATTTCACAAAGGTATTTTCTGGAAATGGCGTAGACAGAAGAGTGCTCAAACAGCAGCAGCCCTATGAATGCACGGAGCAGCCCTCTGTTGGCATTATAACAGGTTCCTAATTTCTGTCTGAAAAACATTCACCTCCTCTGACATAAACATAACTGTCCCGAGTGATCACAGCACCTGCCAGTGCGGCACAGATAAGATCCTGAGGGAAGGCAGTGCTGGACTTCCCACCCAGAAGCTTGCTTTTGGAAACACAAAAATAAAGTCCACACTGAGGAGAAACTGAACATGGCCACTCTCTTTCTACATAAACCGTGTTTACTGTCCTTCAGTCACTTAGAGTGCTAAAGAAATAAAAACTGGAGGGGGACTTTGAAAACTCCAGATCTGTTGGAATGGACATGGCTGACACGAACGTGTGGAGACTGAACAAAACAGGACTGGAGAAGAACATTCAGTACAGTTTGGAGACAAGTGAGGAAAGCTGTAACTGTGTTTCAGAAATAAAGAAAACACCCCTGAAAATGGATTATTACATCAAGGGAGAGTAACTAAAATTTACAGAAATAGTGTCAAACAAGTGGGACCTTTCAGTTAAGAAAAGGGGTAACTCACATCATACTTAGCAAACCTCAAACTGTGTAAGGACCTAGGGGTACCGATTTCTCTCTTGACTATGCAAATGAAGGCAGTCGTTCTGCGTTAGAACCACTAGGTCTAACACGTGATAACCTCCATGGCCATCACCATTAAGTACCTTATGGACTTGCGTCTATAACCTCAGCATTTACACTATCGCCAAGACCCTTACTGTAATTGACACCTCTGTCTCCATCTTTATTGTCACTGCATCATCATCGTCATCTCCATCCTCACCAACTCACCATTGACACCATCATCTTTACTATCAACATCATCGTCATCTACGTCCTCAACACTTCACCATCCACATCATCATCTTTACTATCAACATCATCGTCATCTACGTCCTCACCACTTCACCATCTACACCATCATCTTTACTATCAATGGCATCATCACCGAGATCAACACCACCACTTCCATCTCCATCCTCACTGCGATACCACTTCTAATCCGAAATCAAAGCACATGCCACTTCTGTTTGGCCCTCCTAGGAAGGCAAAAGGTATTATCCAAACTTCTCTAAAAATCTTTGAAAATTTTAGCCTGGAATATATTTTAACAAGTTTAAACTACAGAAAAAATAGAGTTATCTAAAATTTATTTGTTGGTGCACTTTATATTTTATGGGGCTTTATGTCAGCACTAACTAAAAACAGTCCACCGAGCGGGTCACATACAGCCACTGACAACAACCCACTGTGAACATGTAAATAAAGGTCTTAGAAATACAATGGTTTCCACAGTGGTCAATAGAATAAGCTGAGGAGGAGTGGATAAACAACTCGGCTTCTAGAAATACCAGATCCAGATTTTAAAACATGCAAGAGATGTAGTAACTTAAGAGCCAGATATACGCCAGTGTCTCACACTCTGGCTCCTCTCAACAGCCTCAAAATTGTGAGCTACATTCCCCAAAGCATCCCAAAATCACTTATGGCATTTCCAGACAGATCAAGATGGTAATTACATCTGTATTTTCTAAAATATAGATGGGGTTAGCACATGAGATAGCTTTAGAGTTCTTTGCAACTCCTAGGAAAAGTCAGTATACTCAAAACAGAGTTTAAGCCAAAGCTGGTTGTGTTGTGTGAGTATGTGTATGTATGTGTGTGTGTGTGTGTGTGTGTGTGTGTGTGTGTGTGTGTGTGTGTGTGAGGCTGACATTGGGTATCTTTACTCAAGTCTCTTCCTTACTTTCTGAGTCAGGGTCGCTCACTGAATCTGGCACTCGTGAATTTGCCCAGAGTAGTTGGTCATCAACCCCAGTAGGTGGTCTCGGTCTCCCCAGCACTGGTATTATAGGTACATGCCACAGAGACCAGCATTTTATGTGGGTGCTGGGGATCTGAATTTGGCTCTTATGATTATGTGGCAAGCAGTTTATGGACTGAGCCATCTTCCCATCCCCTTAAATTGAAATTTTAAAGATATTTTGATCCCCCTAAAACTATATACCCCACACTCCTGCCTTCTTGTTTTTGAGATTAAACAACAGTATCTGCTGCAAGCCATATTTTTTCCCATCATTCTTTGGGCACAATTTGCCCTCTACTAAAGGAATATTTAGATAACCTGAGCAGTAACACAGCCAGGATCCCTAACTTCAGGCCTTTCTGTAGTTATTGTCATTAGCAGCATCCGGCCGGGACCATCCCCGGAGGGACGAAAGTATCTTATCAGAGATACCTCTGTACTCTCTAAGAACAGACTTAAGCATCCAGACTACCTGTTTGAGAAGGCCTGGTGGACGTGCTAATTAAGCTTAACTTTCTCCTTTCCAAAGTCTTATCTTTAGTTTTAGATCCATCCTTAACAATTTACTCAGAACTAAAGGGTTCCTACTTAGAGGTACATCGAGCTGTGATGGAAGTTGCCTAGCGACAGAGCACACTCGCCAGAAACAACAGGAGCAGAGATAGCTTGGAGAGATAAGGGTCAAGGGGTAAAAGGGCAGTTTTATTTTCAGAGAGGGGCCTGACGGAGAAGAAAAAAGAGAATGGAAGAACTAGATGGGTAAGAACTAGATGAGAAGAACCTAGATGAGGCAGAATTAAGATAGGACAGCAGATAAAGGTAGAGAGAAATCAGGCAAGAAAGGAGCTAGGCATGAGAGCAGAATAGTAGCTGTGTAGAGAGAACTGACTGAGAAGAATAAAGTGTATGGACTAAAGAGTACTGTGTATGTAGATTCATTTCCCATTGTCAAAGATTAAATTATCAGCTGGCTGTAGATTCTTCCCGGACCCTGGGAGAGGACTATCGAGGGGCTGGACCCCATAGTCCCCATTAAGTATCAAACTAAAAAAGATAGAAGGCCAATGATGTGCAGACTCTTGGCACATGTGACCTCAACTTCCGGTCCAGGGTCACACAGGTACACAGGTCCTCCCTCCCTTTGCAGAGGTCAAGGTCAAGCCCGTGTGAGAGCTGTTGTCTTGTATCTCATCCTCCTACACGTCACCTTCCCACATCTCTTCACAATCACCTGACTGTGCATGGGATGGAGGGACAGGAGGCTTGACGGGATCTCCTTCCCTTGCTCTCCTAGATCAAATGGTTAGCGTCATCACCAGCATACCAACCCGTACTGGGGTGTGTGTGTGTGTGTGTGTGTGTGTGTGTGTGTGTGTGTGTGTGTGTGTATTTGGGTTTCACCAATCCTATCAGAGTGCAAAAAAGTCACATAAAATGACACGGAATCTGTACATTTCCACAAGAAAACAGCACACATAGCTCTAAGTTAACATACCTTGAGGACAATTTTATTGTCTGAAGTCGGTGTCCTCCCCACCCACAGTGCAAATTTGCAAGGGTCTCCTTCAACGTGCTCCGTGACACCCAACTCTGAGGTCTGGAGAGAAAGATATCAGATCATCAGATAAGAGCACAATCCGGGTAAGATGAGAACACAGAAAACCAACAGCCTTCGGTTGCTCATGGCCACGACAACCCCTTAGTTCAGTGGTTCTCAACTTGTGGGTTGTGAACCCCCACCCCTTGGGGGTCGAATGTCCCTTTCACAGAGGTCACCAAAGATCACTGGAAAACATATACTTATATTATGATTTATAACAGTAGCAAAAATACAGTTATGAAGTAGCCCCGAAAATCATTTTATGGTTGGAGTCCCCACAGCATGTGGAACTGTACTAAAGGGCCATAGCGTCAGGAAGGCTGAGAACCACTGCCTTAGTTGGCAGGAGGAAAGCTGCCTGTTTGTGCCTCTGACTGCCTTTGAGCTTCTGGAGACTGCAATGGAGCTTAACAAGCTTAATCAGCAGAACGTGCTGAAGAAACAGGCATGAAACAAGCTTAGAAACAAGCAAGGCCTTTTCCTAGCTCAAAGGGTCTCCCATGATCCCTACGACCAGTGTCACAGCTTGACGGGCGGCAAAAAGGGCTACAATTTCCAGATTTCATCTGCAAAGTTAACTTTTAGTATTTTATCATGTACTGTAACACCAGGAGACAATCTCCTGTCTGGGGACACATGCAGAACACAGCATCCTCCCCCACGATCGAATCCACCCAATCTCTCCCTCCAGCAAGGGAAGTGACTCATAGGCTGGCGCTCCAGAGGCGGCCTCTGCAGGAATCTTAATTTTTAAAATATAAATTAGGCTAAGATGCATCAATTTCTAAAACACACAAGTTTGCCTCCAAGGGCAGATTCAAGCCAGCAGTAAAATTACTATCCAGCAAGAATGCACTTTTTAATTTCCAGCTGGAGTGTGACCTAACTGATGTAAGGCCACAGTGAGATCCAAATGATAATCAGGGTACCAGCCAAAGACAGTGGAATGAAACCCATTAGTAGGAATTTGCAGATTCCAAATTATTATTAAGAACATTTCCACACTTGGAGTCCTGTTCTTCCGGGAATATGCCGGATCTACAGATAGCACCAAAATTTGTAACGTCAGGTCGTTCAAATGTTCGATGACTGTAAACATTTGAAAGAGCTCTGACATGAAGACAACTGGATGGCACTCTGGTTCCTTTCTAGATGGTAAGTTCACCTTTACTTCACCTCATTCCCTGTCTAGCAATTCTGTGCAGGCAGCCCTCTGAGCAGTGACCTTGAGAAAGCTCAAAGTGCAGGGAACCAGAGTCTGTCCTGGCTTGAGCCTTCCAGGGAGCAGGCATTCAGTTGTACACAGCCATTGGGTGGCTAGTATGGAATGGTAACACAATGGTTCCATGCTCCCTTCCCCAGAAACACACTGACATTGGGTAAGAACCAAAATGTATTATGGGAACTCTATAGGTGTCTGCATGGGTAGGGCTGGGGAATCTTTTTTTTTTTTTTTTTTTTTGGTTTTTCAAGACAGGGTTTCTCTGTGTAGCTTTGCGCCTTTTCCTGGAACTCACTTGGTAGCCCAGGTTGGCCTCGAACTCACAGAGATCCGCCGGGCTCTGCCTCCCGAGTGCTGGGATTAAAGGCGTGTGCCACCACCGCCCGGCTAAGGGCTGGGGAATCTTTCAAACATTATTTTTGATCACATATTTTTTTCTCTAATAATGATACTTTGCCATTATAAAAATTTCAAATTTATTCACACATTTACTCTTCATAAATTAATTTCTATTGGAAAAGGAAATCAATCTTCATTATTATGAATTTGTAGTGAGCCCACCCAGCAAGGCTGCCTGCATACATTTTGATGTTCATGGATTTAAAAAAATAATTAAAATGATATGAATGCTTGCTTAGGGCACCCAGACAACACAAGACTTCATCTACTCCTCCAGTGTTTCTTCATCCTGCAGTGGAAGCTGTGGGCCTCAGGAAGAGAACGCTCAAGGCCACAGAATACCAGTGCGCCCTCTAGTGGACTCAGGATGCAGAGACCATAAGTGGAGAAGATAAAAACTTCACAATTCCGATTCACATTTTAGAGTAGCTTGGGAGGCAGCTAAAGGCAACAAACAAATAGGAATTCTCTCTCCCCACAAGAAGGACGCGGTCGCCCTACTTGGAGACGCGAACTCCGGATGCCTATACTTACAAACAACTTGCTTTTGTAGAGGTACTTGCTCCTCCCACTGGAGTCTTTCACTTCTTTACTAAACACTAAGGACATTTCAAAAAGGAAGAGATGCCGTTCTCGACCCTTTCGAATTAAGGTTTTCGGGTCCCACACTTGGAAGGATTCCTGCAGGATGAGCTCTCCCTGAGACTCAATGTTTTCATCAAAACCTACAACATGAAACAAAAGCAGGCAGATCAGTTCACAGGGAAAGATGCATGACTCAGAAGGGAGCATCTCTATTTCATCTGAAAAACGCCTTCACTTAGTTTTCAGTCTTGCTCCCTGACTCCAGGGCAAAGGACAATTCTTCCTAAAATACTGCTTTGTCTGTATGATCCCAAGTTCAGAAACCTTCAGGGGATCCTCACAGCTGTATTCTTTACTTTCCACTCCTTTCTGTTGGCTTACATCACCTGAGAGCTGGTCTAACTCCCAGCTCCTTGCCCCTCACTCACAGACTCATTACTGCCACATTCCAGCCTGATTCTTTCCTCTTCACCCCGAATGCCCCTCTGAGACCCTCTGCTCAGGTCCTAATCTGGTGGAGACAAAGTCACTAACTCATCTTCCGTGAGTCTGGAATATGCTGCACACGAATCAGCCTGGACCTGGCCACACGGCAGCCTCCCCGGCTACTCTTCAGTCACAAATGTGGCCACGAGGACTTAGCAAAGCAGCCCCTGGGACAGAAGCTGTTCACTACCTCCATTTCTGTTTTTTCTTTAGAGCAGACTCCCACTCAGGAGAGTTCTTCACTCGCCAGTCCCTTCACAGTTAGGAAGAGCTAAGCATCCCAACTCTGGGCAAGTGAGAAAAAAAATGTATACTGCTGGTAGGGGTTCCCTATCCACATGCTTCTCTACTTCCTGTGAGGTGGAATGTTTATGTGGTCCTGCAGCTTACTGGGGCAATTACAGAATACACAGGATGGAGAGAAACGGGCCAGAACACAATTTTTCCCTTTGATGACATCATGAAGAACAGCTTTTCCATCATATATTTTATATTAGAGGGAGAAATATCAGTGTTGCTTGATCAGTGAGTTTCTACTACAAGGTGGCACTTGTGTTCTAATTAATAAATTTCTTGAGGCTACCAATGTAATGGCGTAAACTAGCACAAGCATTTGGGATGCTAACCTTTGCAATGCTAACCTTGACAACGCAGCTTTATTAAACAGAAGCATCCATGCAAATTGGAATTGCTATGATACCTGTTGGACACACTTGTCTAATTTCTGTTCACCACGTTACACACTAAATCCAATCACTTCACCAGACATCTGCTTTGTATAAACATCTAGCAGCAGATATGGAAACAGGGAAGTAACAAGATCTTCTATAACCTTGGGTCTCAATGTCTCTGCTCATCATTTACACCGTCATTAGCAGGAAAGCCAGGGAGCACTAGATAAGAGGTGGGTGATACAAAGCACTACTCGAGTGCAGAATGGTACGGCTGTTACCACATCAAGAATGAAGACGATTCATTTACACACAGCATCAGTGGAGATGATGCAGTCGTACGTTAGGGATGTGGTGCATCCTGTTACCTTCCAGCATGCTGAGGTGCATGGCATCATTGGCTCGCTTTGGCACACTGAGCATCACCTCCAGGCCGTCTTTAATCTCCCCCTTTCCTTCTTCACAGCATGTGAGCAGCTCCTGAGGAAGATCAACACCGTGAACTAGCAAAGGACTGCAAAAATGCTCTGCCAGCAACATTTAGCAGATATCAGAAATCCGTGAAAACTCAGAGAGCTCAAGAAATAAACAAACTGGCCACCTGGGAGTTTTTCTTATAAAAAAGTGAATTACTCAGCAGGCAACAGGCTTTGTTCTACTTGAATGTGGACAATGGAGGAAGACCGATCTAGTCACCGTGAGTCAGGACAAACCTGGTGACGTGGTCAACCACCACATCTTCAAAATGAGAAAATCACATGTTACCGGTTTGTAAGGACTAAGCAGTGCCGGGGACAGCTGAGAGCCATGCTGACGTCCAGCTGCCCTGCGGACCGCACAACCCCACGATGTCAACGTCTAGCTGGCCCCTGCATCAGAACAGCAGCACCCCACGGACTTCCTTTCCTCCGAGCAGGATGCTAGGGAGGCTCCAGCGGACAAGCCACACCTCTTGGAGGGATCTATGTGTGTAATTCTGCTTCCTGACTATCTGGAAGACCATCTGTCACCATGTGAGCAGGACAGTGGGACAAGCAAACTTAGATCCTTGTGGGGTGTCAGGATGATCACTGGTCACAGTGACAACAATCTTGTGCATGCTACGCACAAGACGGACACAGCAGTGTGGTCAGCAGTAAGCTTGGAGGGGCTAGAGCAGTGGTTCTCAATCTCTTGGTCGACACCCCTTTAGTAAACCTCCCATCTCCCAAAATATTTACCTTACGATTCATAACAGTAGCAGAATTACAGTTAAGAAGTAGCAATGAAATAACTTTATGGTTGGGGGTCACCACAATATGGGGAGCTGTATTAAAAGGTTGCAGCATTAGGAAGGTTGAGAACCACTGAGCTGGTGGAACTGCCAGCTGCCTTCATTTGTGGTCAGATATTTATGCTTCTGAGGCGCTGGACAGAAACTGCCTTAGAGCACAGTGGGCCTCATCTCCTGCCTGTGCAGACAGCCTTCCCCTCCTGGGAGGTCGGATGGAGTTTACTACTGTTCCCCAGCAGAACTTGTTGGGAAAACGAGGAAAGACTTAGAAATAGCACAATCTTAGTGGAAGCCCAAGCTAAGAACAAGAGATAAACTTACAGGCAAAGCACTTTTAGAGACTTAGGATGCAAAGGGGAAATTACCCGGATGTAAACAAAGTCAACTTAGCCTTCTGGCGTACTTCATGCTCACAGCAGCTACAGACTTCTGTAGTGATGGTCATCAAGTCACTTAGTAAGATTTCAAGTACAGAAGTACATAGGAGAGGGGATGGGGTGTGGCTTGGTGGCAGAGCACTCAACTCTCACGTGTGAGGTCCTGGGTTTGGTCCCTGGCACTGTATCGTGTGTTGGGGGCTGGAGATTGAGGGTTGAGGGTCTGGTGTACAGAGGAGTTTTTCCAATAGAAATGTCCCATAATAGTATTACTTGTATTAAAAACACAGCCACTTTTTACGGTTTCTAGGTTTTTTGACTGAGAGAACTTGAGGCGTCCTTAGCTTCAGTCTCCCCTGTGGCACCCAGAACAGCAGCTGACATAGTTGGGATTAGTGGACAGTCAACATGCTAAAGTTTCATACACTCCACCAGCAAAGGAAACATAATACTTTTGCCAGACAAAAGTTGTAGAAGAACTTTCAATGCAGCAAGAAAACATGCATTAATGACATAATGCATCTGTGATGCTTGTTCAACTTTTTATTATTGAAACTAATCATAATTAAAACTTCGTAAGGGCGATTTGGGGTATACTTATTTATAACAAAAAGCCGAGACCAGTCTGACAGAGCCTTTGGGATCGGCATGAGCATGTTCTGTAAAACGTGTGACGAACACCTAACAGTTAGAGCAAGCAGCAAGAGGGCGGGGTGCTGTGGCCTCGAAGGAAAACACGGCATCAGGCAGATCTGGGCTCAAAGCTGGCAGATATCAGGAACGGTTCTGGGCATTTTCCTGACCCTGGGCAGCTAGTCTCCACACCTGCAGGTCAGCACTGCTGCGGGTTAAACATCTACAGGATGCGGAGTGCGGTGCCTGGCCTACAGTCAACACTGGAGTCTAAGGACCGAGAGCTGACAACTCATTTCTCAGTCAAAGGCCATTGCATGTAACAGGCAGGTGCCAACCATACCTCGGGGTGCAACGAGGGAATATGATCTTATGTAACTGCTTCAGTAAGAAACTAGTTAGGTCAAGAAATGCCAGTAAAGAAAACCACACACACATACACAGAGAACAGACGTCAAGACACTGACGTGTAACTTAGGAGACTGTAAACTGAGGAGGCTTCATACGTACTTTTAAAAGGAGCTGATACTTTGTTATTCGCTGAACAGGTTTAATCAGGTAGGAAGAGATGGAGTTGGCTAGCCCGTGCCGCTGCTGGATCTCCTATGTTTAAATAAAGTGAGAGAGGGAAAGCTTCATCATAGGGTCATACCATTAAACATGGCTGTAATACCACACCAGTGACAAGAGCTTGATCCACATCCATGACAAGTGTCTGATCTTGCTGACATGATAAACTCCTTTTGCTTAAAGGGCTGTCAAAATACCAGCACAGACTTCTCCAGGTCTACAGCTTTCCTCTGCATGGCAGGATGGCAGACCACCGAGCAGGAAGGGGACGCAGAGTACTGATGGCCAGGATGTCTACATGGACCTTTCTACTGTGCATCTTGTAACCAAGGTGCTTACAAATCTGAGGCTACTGTGCTGGCTTCTTCCCAGGAAGGCAGGAATGCTGTTCAGCACTCCACACGCTCATCAGTTAACTGGTAAAGCATATGATGGGTATTCTGCAAAGCTTGTTGATGGGGAAAAGAATAACTGAAGGGCGTAAGATGCCCAGAGAATGGAGGACTATAACCAAAACCTCTTTCAAAGTCAAAAGTAAGCCTGCAATGGACACCAAAGGTGTGTATCTGTCAGGCCGGTATAACTGCCTTTATTTTTTAATGCTTAAGCACACAGGGGGTTCAAAAGTTATACTTTATCTATTTGGGGGCAAACACATGCCACGGCACCTGTGCGGAGGCCAGAGAACAACTCGTGGGATTGGTTTTCTCCCTCCACCATGTGGCCAGGTGGCAAGTGCCTTTACTTGTGAGCCATCTTGTTAGCCCAACAGTGTTTGTTTGTTCTGTTTTAAAGTTTTGGCTATGCACACGCTCCTGCTGCTTAGGTTTTTTATATTGTGGTCTGCATGGAGCTCTGGTACTGAGTGCCATCTAATCATGAAGCTGCAGGGGCATGTGGAATACTACAAAGGAAAGACAGCGTTAGGCTGGGCACTTAGTCCCCCACCAGCACACAGCTCTAACTTAAGGGCATCCACAGCAGGCCCCGTCAAAATAGAAAAGGTAAGGTTCAGACTTTCCTGTGAGAGATTCCCTCGCTACTCCCTGGCCTTGCGCACCAAGGGTGCTCAGCACTCAGCAGTATCTTCTGCCGGGCACCATCCGCCGCCACATATCTGACTAGTTCTGAAACACCAAATACATTTGGCAATATTGTGTCCCTCCCCTTTTACACAAACAACTTGCATGCAGGATTTTTGAAAAGGAGAGAACCCATACTAAGTCTACTCAAGCATACAGCTGACGGGCATTTTTGACCTGGTAGTCAGATCGCTAGGACTCTACTGGTAGGTCACTTTGGGAACTGCACGAGATTAGTAAGTTTCTATCTTTTATGGCTAATCTTGTATATAAGGCTAATGACTACATGTAAGGAATAGTTACAAGTGTATCTATATTAAAGACTTAAGTGTCTTATACGTATATGACTTCTAATGCTTATAGCAGAGGCATTTGAGGAAGAAGCACATATAAGAACATCCTAAAATAGGGGTTGGTGAGATGGCTCAGTGGGTAAAGGCACCTGCTACAGGGCCTGATGATCCAAACACATGTAAGCTCATGCACGCGCGCATACACACACATGTATACACACATACACACATGTATACACATGCACATGTACACATACACACATATACACACATGTACACACATACACACATGTATACACACATGTACACATACACACATGTATACATACACAGTACACATACACACATGTACACACATACAAACACACACACACACACACACACACACACACACACACACACACACACACACAGTAATAAAACCCAAAATACTCTACTATAAATAGGAGAGAAGGAAATAAAATATTATCCTGGCAGTGTGGTAAAGTGTGAGTGTGGCTGCATGTTCTCTGTACTAAATTCAGTCTGGACGCTCTCGTTAGGGCTCTGTCACTTACGTCAAAATACGACCCTGCATGCTCTAGTATCAGCTGGGTGGAATCAGGCTTGTTTTTGCAGTATGTGACATACATCTGGAACTTGTCTGCCTATAGCAAAAAAATAAAAAATAAAAAAATAAATAAAAATAAAATAAAAAAAAGAGAGAAACAAGAACATTTTATTTAGATACCTTTTCTCAACCACAAGTCACCATCTAAAAACCTTTGACGTGGGAAGTAAGTTCTCTAGAATAAGGAAACATGAACTTCAATAAGAGAAACTGTGTCTTAAGAGGAAAGCTACGGCACCAAGAGGAATGGCCTGGGGAAGAGCCTCTTCCTTGAGCGGGACTGGGACCTCATCCAGGACAAACCCAGCCTCAGGCAGAGGCTCAGCTTGCTGAATGTTCTAGAAAGCCATCAGTACAATCCATAAGAATGCATCCCAGTGGGCCCCGAGGGAGTGTCACTCTTTGTGGTAAGGTGTGTTTTTCCAGGTGCAGAGGAATCAGAAGAGAGCAACCCGAAGAAACGTGCGGCGTCTCCCTGCTTCCTTCCGCCATGTGAGAAAGAACAGGGAGCTTGGGGGGGGGGGGGGTTGGGGACGTGGAGGGGGCGGTGCTCATTACCCAGGTGACAAAGCAGTGTCCCACATCCTCTGGCAGCTGCTCGTACTTTTCCAGCTCCTTTAGGAAGATGCTGCAGAGGAGAAAAAGATTATTGTTACAAAGGTGCTGAGAACATTTTACTAGTAAGATATGCCAGAAATGGAAACCGTCTCTGTCCGCTACATTTTAAGGTGTAACAAAATCTGGAGCTCTTGACTAGGCTAAGTTACTGTCACTTTAAGGCAGTCAGTTTGGTCTTCAAATCCCTTCTAACAGAAACTTCAAACTAGCCGCCTCCTCTGGGAAGATACCAGTGTGGGGTAGCTGGAAGGAAAATACTCATGATCTCACTTATAAGCAGAACACAGGAATCTAGAGTAGACCGTGGTTACTAGGGGCTGGGAGAGTCAGGAGGGGCGTGGAGAAGAGGCTGGACAACAGACATGTGCTTCTGCTCCACAGAGTACCTTCTGCTCTACACTTCAGAGATGCGAAATAACGAACACCACCACATTCCGTATTTCAAAGTAGAAGAGGAAATTTAAATATGCCCAGCTGCCTGGCTCTAACCAAACTTCAACAAAACCACTGAACTCTGCTAAATTCAGCTGTACATCTTTTGTCATAACGGAGCGTCATCCCAGCGCCTGGGTTTTAATAAGCCACTCCCCGGAGGTAAACCACTCACTTGTTGTGAAACTCGTAGATTTCCTGCATGTTCCCGAAGATGATGAGCTCTTTGTTGACGATCCCTGGTGGGATCTCCTCCACCCCGCTGGTCATCTCCCACAGGTAGGTCTGGCCAGGAAGGAAGCAAAGTGATTAAAAAAAAAAAAAAAAAAAAATCAACCCAAACTTTCAAGCAGCAGCCACTCCGAAGGCCTCTAAACAGGGAATGGGAGCTTATGAATAAATGCAGAGTGTATGTAAGAGTGGGTCCTTTTAGTAAACATGAAAAATGTGTCTTTTTCAAAAAAAAAAAAAAAAAAAAACCTTAGTTGCTGCTAACACTTGGGAAGATTTACTATAGTTTTTAGCTTATTCCCAGCTTCAAATTTGAAATGAATCTCTGCCACAAAGTACAACAAACGTTCAGGGTGGGACCAAGCACCAGGCGCCATAACTGTTAGGCACATTTCTCTGAGGCTGCTGCTCTCTGCAAAGAGAATGCCAGCCAGGCTATCCTGTGACAATGAAATGAGAGCATTAGTGCTGTGTCATCTCTGCAGGGAGCCAGCACACCCTGGAACACCACGGAACACGGGGAACAGGGGCCCTCTACTGGCACTGTTCCAATAACCAGCACAGAGAGCCGTAAAACAGCAAGTTCAAACTCAGTGGGAATGGACCAGCAGAAGACTTACATCCATGCACTCTCGCAGGTCCCTTACATAAGCCTTTTCAGTCTGAATTAGTTCGGCCATTATGAACCTTGAAATAAACAGAGAATTGTCCAGTTCAGTTAAGTTGTATGCTTATTACTCTTTAGTATAATCTATTTGTATGGAGATTTAGAAAATAAAATGGAGAGTCCAGAAGTATTATACCTAAAGTAATGGCGTGGGGGAGGTAAATCAAGGACAGACAGAGTGGCAGCCATCGACTAACTGCCACCAGAGCTCCGACGGTGACATTCAGGCTGCTCAGCTCAACTGTGGGCTACGGGTTGGCTCAGCAGTACCCGAGTCCATACCCACTGGACTCCAGACACACTTTCCCTCCCTGTTCCCACTGAATGATCTCCAAATCTCTCCTCACACCGCCAAATGTCCCTAGGCAACGAAAATACCCGAGTGGGAACGGGTCGGGGGAGGGGAGATCTTTAGTTAGTACGCGTAGTTTACAAAGTTTTTAAATCCCCACATTTGAGTTGTTAGTTCCCTCTACTACTGTTGGCAAGCAACCTGTCAAGCTAGGGAAGGAAGGCACAGAGAAAACAGGACAAGACTGAACCATGTGATCGGAGGTCAGCATGCCTTCTCTGTCAGCTGAAAAGGCCAAGTGAGGTCTCGACACTTGACTGCAAAGCTCGCCCAGCAGCATGTCTGCAGGCTGGCTGACACTCCCTTCACCATCGCAGGGAATGCTGGCTTACTCTTTCCTGCGGGCAGACTTCCGTTTCTCTTCGTTGAGCTCATGAGCAGCATCCCGAAGCTTCACCTCTGACCCAGGGATACTGGCAGGGATGATATCCAACTGAAGGCTTTTGCTCTGTGGAACGAGAGTCAATGAGGCCAGTTAATAGAGCGGCTGAGACGGCACGGGCCTCAGATCACCACTGGTCCAGTGTGTACAAAGCAATTCACCGATTTGTTGGAATCTGAAGAAATCCCCAGCGCTTTCTCCAAAGAGGTCCGGTACTTCTCCATGCGCAGAGAGAAATCTCTGTACCTCTTATCCACTGCGGTCACGCATTTTTTAATTTCTGCTGCATGGGCATGCCCTTTTTCACAAAAGCCATCGGCCAGCTGTATCAATAGCTTCACTCTCTCTTTGGTTTGCTGCAAAAACAACAGGAAAGTACTATGAAGCACATGAACCTGACTGCCAGAAACCCGAAGCACAGGGGAAATGGCATCATCTGCACTGAGGCCCCAAGTCCATCCAGTCTGCCTCTCAGAGACTGTACTGGCCATCTTTCCTCCATTCTTCTACAGTAAGTAATGTTCCTATGAGCTTAAAGTTAGAACTGAGTTTATCTGTCAAGGGTCTCCTCTGGTCAGTGAGTCTGTAGAATAGTGAGTGAGTGAGTGAGTGAGTGAGTGAGTGAGTGAGTGAGTGAGTGAGTGAATGAATGAATGAGGAGGTCCGTGGAGGAGATTCTTTAGTCTTTCTTCTTCTTTGAGCACCAGATGTGTGTTGTGTCAGCAGCTCTTTGCTGCATACACGATTTTTTCTGTGCAACCACTTAGCCCTCCAGATCTTCAGGGACAACCAGGCAACAAGAACAGCCCAGATGAGCTATGGAGCAGCACAGCTCTGGAGACCAGAAGGAAACTCACCAACAACACACTCTCTTCGGAGAAGCAGCTCCATTTTTATAACAAAGGCTGTTTCACTTGTTGCATACACAGCAAAGTATAAAGTCAGTCAAAACTAAACTTTCCTTAAAGTTAGGGCTTACTATACAGCAAAGGTTATACGTATGCAGCTCTGACTTCTCAATACACCTTTCACATCACGAATAAAAAACCCTGATTGTGACTTACTAGACTTTCTTTGAGATCTGACATTTTCAAGGAAGCAAGTTATTATTTCAAGAAACCTGCTTTTCTCAGTTAAACTTTAAAAATAAAACAAAATTTATCTATTTTTATTTTATGGGCATGGATGTTTTGCCTGTATGTATTATTTATGCACCACCTGTGTTCCTGGGCATCAGCTTGTCTGGAACTGGAGTTGCAGACAGCTGGGGGCCATCATATGGGTGCTGGGAATAGAACCCGGGTCCTAGAGGAGAGGCTCTTAACCTCTGAGCCATCTCTCCAGCCCTGCTCATAAACTTTATCTGAAAAACCTTGATGGCAAATATTCAGACCAACTGAAAATTACTGAAAAGCAAAGTCAGATTTCAACCCCCACCCTAAACCATCTTAGTTTATAAAATGAAAATTTTGAGCCAGAATCTCTGGGCAACCTCCCTCGCTGGAAAGGTCAGGTGTAACCTCACAGCAAGACCTGGGGTTGAGCACCTGGTTCCCACTACCTGGCCCAGGTCCTCTTCTGGTACAGGTGCTTCTGCCGAGAAGACTAATTCCCTAGATATCCTCAGAGGATGTCCTTCACACCCTTCTCCACTAGAGACCGACCACCTTCCCAACAGTCCCGTGGATCGCCTTCCTAACAGTCCTGTGGACTGCCTTCCAAGCACAGTTGCTCCAAGTCAGCCACTCTCCTGCCTTCTTCCCACGGTATAAACAATCTGTATCTTTTGTGTGACTGTTGTTAGTTCCTCTGGTGAGAATGTCACCTCCAGAAGCAGGGGATGTTATGTACTAGTATCTCTTCCACTGTGGTAAAGGTCACCCGAGGAAATAATGCTAACTCTGCATAGATAAATCTGTAAGGGTTTAGTATCTTAAGAGCTGGGAATAAATAAGTAAAAGTGAAAATAGAGGCATATAGCTTGCCGACATTAGCACAGGAAACGAAAGCACAAGGAGGTAAAGGAATACTTGTTTGTATGTAGTGAATACATCACAGACACACCAAGTTCCAGCAGTAACACAACAGCTAGTATTAATTCCATTAGACTAGTTACCATAGGAAAGACGTGCTAAATGTGATGACTGGCAAGACAAGACTCGTAAGTCTTCACTGCACAACCTCATTTCAACAGACAGAAGGAAATGCCAATGGGAGTCCAAGGCTTCTCAAAGCAGCTGTCCTTTGCCACCCTTGCTGCAAACCCCACGGCTTCCTTTCCTCACGGTTACCATGCTCGCATCTTACTTAACACGTACACTAGATATGCTTTACCCATTTAGTGTCACTGGTCTGCTTCTCTACTGGCATGTGCTAGCCAGGAGCCCGGCACAAGCACCCATCCCAGAGCACCATGTAAGGCCCAGCAGAAACAGACAGAGCAAACAAATGGTGTGATTAAAAATGAGGCATCATCTAACTGTCCCTGGAACAGTTCCTTTCTCCAAACAGTTTAATTATTATTGGCACTTTAAAAATACATCCAGGAGGGGGCTGGAGAGATGGCTCAGTGGTTAAGAGCGCTGGCTGCTCTTCCAGAGGACCTGGGTTCAATTCCCAGCACCCACATGGCAGTCCACAATTCTCTGTAACTCCTGCTCCAAGGGATCTGACATTCTCACACAGACACATATGCAGGCAAAACACCAATGCACATAAAATACAAATAAATAACTCTTTAAAAAAATACATCCAGGAGGTTCAAAATCCTAAAAATAAAATGGATATAAAATGAAAACTTGCCATGTGTTTTCAGCCTTAAGACTTTGCTCATGGTAAAGGACAGTTTCGACATGTTTATTTTTTGTGTGCATGAATTTATCAATCTTTTTGTACTGAGTTAGATTTCGTATCATTCAGACAAACCATCCCACATAAGGAAAAAGTTTAGAAATCTGGTTGTTTCTAGCAATAAAAACCTGAAAGTTGTAGAAATAACCAGATTTCTAAAATACTCCTAACATTTTAAGTTTCTGGCATTCTCCTGGTGTCAAGGAGAGATAGGAGACATGAACCCAATAAATTGCTTTCTAGAAGGCTACCCAGCACCACTGAAAAACAAACAGGCAAATACTGGTTTTGATGTGAAATATTTCGGTGATATAGGAAATACTATGAATATTATGGTAAATAATATTCACCCTCATTCTATTTGCTAACTGTAGCCACTATCATAGTAGGTAGTCATGATGCCTACGCGGCCATCAAAGGTTGGAGAGCTAAGTTCCTGCGGTGACTCTATTCATCATGTTCTCGGGCCATGAGTCCCAGGAGGAACGCACAGCCTGTGCTCACACATGCTCTCTCAGAGCACAGCATCTGACACTAGGGACATTACTGATGAAGACCCAGGGAGATATAGGGAGGTGACTGCAAGATTATAAGCAGTTCAGCAAGGCGGTGGTTTTCAAACCTCACTGTGTGCAAAGACTGTGTAGCGGGCTGTTCTGAATGTCCCCTCAGACCTCACCCTTGCACAGCCCAATCTCCGTCGCCTGGCATGAGCATAGAAATCCACCCCAGAACGAAGCCTGAGAACTGGACACAGATGGTGCCTGCACAGCACTTGGAGAAATGGCAGGACTAAGCATGACAGAGGGACCAAGTCAAGAAGAAGTCTTAGTAAGACAGAGAGGTGGACATTTCCCTGGCTTTATGGCTTTAACATCGAAAGTGCTCTAATTGTCATTATTCTAAGAGATGGGAGACTGTCCTATTAGAGGATTCGATATGGGATGTGAGACACATGATTTCTTAGGGGACGTGAAGACGGGGTGATAGGTGCGAGGAATGGCAAACCTCGCTTCATCCTGATAAACCAAGGAACTCTCTGACTCAGACCTCACCCACACCAATGACCACATACGGCTAACAAGACAACAAGAAGCACGCTTTGCAAACCTCCCATTTCCACCTAGCATCATGTTTAACAAAAGCAATAGTTCTACAGACCTGGGAAACAGCATGGTCAGATGGTACCTACAATTTTAGTACTTACAAGACACGAGAATTAAAGACATGCACACTACTGTCTTATACTTCCAACAGCCACACTCAAACTCAATAGAAAGGAATGCTGAGGAATGACGGGAACCTCCCACACGGATTCTCCTAGTGAACAAGGTGGACTGGTCACTGGAAGCAACAGCAGTACAGTCTCGGGGCTGTGAACAGGCTATGGAGACAAACACATGACGGAAGCGGAGCAGTGGTGGAAAATAGCTGGGTTTTTTTTTTGTTTGTTTGCTTTTTTAATCTACCTCTGGATGCAACATTAGGCACTTCCTTAACATCCTTTCAATCAAAGGATCATCAGAGAAACAATACAGAATTGTAACACTCACAGTATTGAAGATTTTGTTATCTGTACTAACAAAATTAGAATTATATTTTATAATTATTATTATAAAAAATATTAAAAATATTTTTAAAGATATTTCAGAGCACATGCATACACACACACATACCCCACACCTACCAACCCCGGAGATCCAGCAAGGGGGCTCGGTGAGTGGGGGCACTTGCTGTGATCCCCAGGATTCACACTATCAAAGAAGAACCAATCGCTACAAGTTGTCCTCAACCTCTACATGTATGCTGTAGCATGTACAGCCCAACACAAACAAATGCAATTTAATAACAAACTCTGAAAAAAAAACCCAGCAAAATCATAGAGAAGGGAACTAATGCTAAGCAATTCAAAACCACCCTGAAATAAAGGCCAGAACCGCTCCTGGGATGCATGCTTTGGGAATGATGTGTGTCAACGTGAGTATTCTTACAAATTTGTATTTATTTATAGTGCATGTGACACAAAGATGTAATTCGTCTGAAGTAAGTATCGAATTCTCTTTTAAAGAGAAAAGTGCCAGCGCCTCTAGTGTCCCAGACACATGAACAACCAATAACCACGACTCCCACATCAGCCTTGTCAACTGTAAACACAGACCATGTCAGAATGGACTGGTGAGCGATGCCACTGTGACGCTTTCCAGGAAAGACACAGAATACAGAAGAAGAATACCCCCTTCACCCCCCACCCCCACCCTGTGTTTCAGAAAAACAGCAAGACTTGGTAAAATAACTCCAAAAGCAAATGAGAGCAAGACAGCCAGGAAATAACAAAAGGATAAAGCAAAAGCCAGAGGCGACGGAGCCTGTCATGGAAATCAGGTGAACGCAGCGAGACAGCGAAAGGCTCCCTCCCACCCGAGAACTGAGAACACCTGAGCTGACGGCCACCGACCTGGCAGCCCTTCCTCCAGCGTCACAGGCCTTTCTCAACGACCCCTCTGACGAGTACCCTGCAGTTCTAGGTTAGGCTGGGAGAGACCAGAGGCCCGTTCCCAGGCAGGCTTACCTTGGCAGTTATCTGAAACTCCTCATGCTCTTTCAGCAGCTCCTGGGTGTGCTGGATGCTGGACCCTGTGGAGGTGTGTGTGGAAAGATAGAACTCCCCACTGTCATGGATCCACTCCAGTGCCTAGAGGAGAGGAAGGCAAACACGTTAAAGGGAAGACACTCTGCACGCCCTGCCGTGGAGGCCAGCCCCTCGGACAGACAGCGCTGAGAGGAGCGTCATGGCTCCAGGGCTAAAGAGCAGCGCAGGGGAAAAGGATTCCGTCACCCACGCAGCAAGGGTTCGAGGGTTTCTTGTGACCGTGAACCTGCAGGCCTAACAACAGGACAGTCAGAACCTATAGCCAATGTCTCTTTTCAAGAACACAGAGGTGGGTGAAGGATGGTCTAAAAACCTCGTGATACCAAAGGTCTGAACACACACAGAACCACGGCTTTCTGATGCTATGGTGTTTCGAGTCAAAACAGAAGCAGGTGTGCCTTTCCAGGCCTTTGGTTTCCTCCCCAGACTACGATGTCCGCCTGAACTCGCAGACTGGTGCCTATTTCACTTGTGTTTTGGGGGTGTCCTGCAGAGGACCCATTCCACATGGTGCATAAGTTCCCCACTGGGGAGAAGCCAGGAGAAGATGTGACTTCACCTTTTTAGTCTAATGATAACTCCTGAAGAAAGGATGCCAGCGAGGTTCGGGTGCCGGAGCTTAAAATGGAATTAGACTTATTTAAACACACACATACACACACACATCTAAACAGGCCGAGGTAAGGAAAACCAGCATTTTAAAAAGTGCGAGTGTCTCTGTGTCCTAGAATCCTGAAACCATCCATTGTGACATGTTGCTATTTGAACGCCCACTTCACCGTCTCTGTCAGATACACTTCTGCATCCGGGGCAGTGTGTACGTGCATGTGAACTTTCCTGCATGTGTGGATGAACCTGCATGAAGGTCAGGGGTTAATTTAGGCTGGCATCACTCAGGAGGCATTCACTTTTTTTTTTTTTGGAGACAGTTTCTCTCACTGGCTTGGGATGAATCAAGTAGGCTGGCTGGCTGGCCACAAGCCCCGAGATCTGCCTTTCTGTCTCCCTCGCTGCTGTGATTGTTAAGTGTACACCACCATAGCTCCATTTCTTTTTTAAATGTTGGTGCTGGGGCTCAATTTAGTCCCAAGAACTTTACCTCCCAAGCCACCCTCCCCACCCCCGCATCCCATCTGTGGAATTTTCGCAGCAAAAAGAGAAAAGGAAATCAAGCCACAGGGTACTTCAGCTATCAGCTGGACATTCACTTCCTCAGGCTTACAGATGGTCACTCCATCTCTGAAACAATGTTAACACTGATATAAATGAAGGTCGCGTCAGTCAATCTGTTCAGCGTCCCTGACTTCTCCACTCCACTGAAAGCATTTCCAAGTACATACCGTGGAGGCAGATGCCCTCAGGGATAAGAGTAGCCTGAACCCCAGATTCCATGAGGAACCGGGGAACCACATACCTGCCCCCGCTACCTGACAGACTGAAAAGTGGACAGAAAAGCAAGTCACAGACTGTAGCCATGATAAGAGAAGGAAGACCTTGTCAGAAGGAGGCCATGAGAGGTGGCGTTTCGGGTGGGACCTGGGGACTAAGGAGCAGCATGGGGTAGCACATGTGTGACCGGCGGCCACTCGGCCTGCCTCAGGTGGAGAAAGCAGAAGCAGCCAGAGCAGAGGCGGGGAGGGCGGGTGGGCCCATGGAGTCACAGGCAGAGCTTGGAGTTCTTTGTAGAAGCAAATGTGCTCCTGTATGGAAAAGGATGGAACAGAGACCAGGTAGAAATGACCGAGGCTCCGCTGGGATGGAGAGGGTAGAGTGGGGTGCACAGGAGGTCAGCACCCTAGACTCAGGAACGGGTGGGGAGCAGGGACAACAAAGGAGAGGCAGGGATCAAAGACACACCTCGTCACTCCTAACTGGGCACGATGAGAGAGGCGCGGGCGGCGCAGGGGCCCGGGGGTGCAGCCGAGCTGGCTTCTGGAGAGGCCAAAGTGGAGAGACACCGAGAGGGACCACAAACTTAGACATCTGGGAGCCGAAAATAGAGGTCAGGGCTGGGAGACACCCAGGGACAGATAAGAGGAGAGGAAGAAGCAAGAACAGCGTGAACTTGGTCCTGAGAGGCAGCTTCAGGGGTGGAGATAAGAGAGGGAGGCCCTGGGAGGTGGAACCAGGGAGGGCCGAGGGAATGACGAGCCCAGAGCGGCACCGCGGAGGCCACATCAGCTCTCCACACGGCCATTAGCAACGGTGGTATCCACTTCGTAGTCTTAGTGTGCCACACTGGATCTGCGGAATCTGAGGGGTTATGGCCTGCACTGAGCAGTGCATGTCCACCAGAGGGCTACGACCACACGTGGAGCGGAGCTCAGGAGGGCAGCTGGCCTGACAGGTCCCTACCAGCAACGCCAGGAGAAGGCACAGCAGCTGTGCCTCTCTGCAGCCGAACTGTACCGTGTCTTTAACCTGAGAGGTAAGACAGGAAAGGATGCGTGACACTGCCTAGTTAGGAGCCAAAGCCACCTCCATGACATGAAGCATGGTGGAACACTCTCAAAAGTGTTAGGAAAGTGCAATGGAATGTATTAAACACCACAGCCCCCCACTGTGCGGATCTGATCACAGATGAGAGAAAGGTCAACAGAGCACCAGATCGGAGGGCCAAGGTCTGTAGGTAACTGAGCAGTTCTGGACACGGCTGTCCTCTGAAACTAACGAATCGACCTGGAACAAAATCTGTGCCCTACGTGAGAAACCTATGCTGAAGTTTCATTCCTCCTTGGCTAGCAAGACGTGGCTGAATGTTGTGTGTCAGGAATGTGCTGCTGCACATGGGTTTAACAGCCCACACTGGAGCTGCAGGCAGGACAGGGGTCAACACTGACTACCACAGGGAGCAGCCCTGGGTGGCAGTCACTTCAACTCAGGTTGTGAGGGAATGAAATTAATCCTGTGTTTCTCTGACTATACTGAAGCCAAAGAGAACTGAAATGGATTTTGGTGCTTAAGACAAGTAAATAGATTTACTTTGAGATGATCTTCTATGATGGACAGTCTCCTTAGAAGCACTTTGTCCCACAGTGCCCTCGGGAGAAAACGGACCCCTTCATGTCTCTGCCTCAGCCAAACTCAAAACCCTTTCTGATTATTTTGAATTACTAGAAATTCTGTCATGTTTCTCACCTAGTTTTAGCTCAGTGTCCCTGAAAATTAACTTTTTCTTCAATATATAAATACAGCAACATAAAGAAAGCACCTGCCGTGTTTCTGTAAGCACTTAACCAGGACGCAAGCACGCTTTTTACACAATAATCGCTTCGATGACTTGCACTTGGCAGCTCTAAGTGTGAGGTAAAGGCAGCTCAGGAAAACCAAATGGCACGCTGGTATAGTGTGAAACAAACAGGTTGTCGTCACACTATCCTCGGGCTTAGGGGTTTTATTTTTATAACAAACTTAGTTAAAAGGCATGATTGTTTCTGACATCAGAACGTAGTGTTCAAGAGGGCTTTTGTAACAAAACTCTGCCAGTCAAGGAAAGGAGGTGTGAGCATGGGTGGAGCACTGACCTGCTGAGCACCCCTGTGTGAGCAGGGTGGAGGGCTTGGGGCGCCCCAGATGCACTGACCTGTTTGGCACTCCTTTCAAAGACCACGTACTGCTGGCACTGGTCCAGCCGCCTTTTTCTCATGGTCCAATAATGCAATACCCTGTTTTCCCGCTGGAAGAGTTCATTCAAGATATCTGAGGTGGAAAAGGAAAAGGTGTTGGTGCTTGCTCTCCAGTCACACCTAGAGACTCCTACTTGTTTTCATTTAGATGTTTACGCTCTTGTCCCAGCATGGCAGACTGTGCTAAGAAAGACAGCATTCCTGTCGAGATCTCAGCAGCACCTGAAGCAGTCTCTGCATCATCTCACCCTTGAATTTGAAACCAAAGTGGGATACAAACAAGATTCTGTCTTAAAATAAAAGTAACAACCACACAATAGAGCAGGAAATAAAAAAATAAGTGTTTTTTTGTTTACTCATATTTTTAAAACATAAAGCCTTAGGAGGGGAAGGAGGGAACTAGAGAAGCAGATGACCATGGAACTGTGAAGGCAAAGGTGTCTTCTTATATAAAAACTAAAACTGATATACAATAGCTACTGTCAAAATGCTGTGCTCATAAAAAAACAGGTAAAACTGTGGTGGTATTGTGTTCCCAAAATATTGTGCATCCTAATAAACTTATCTCTGGGGTCAGAGAACAGAACAGCCACTAGACAGACACAGAGGCCAGAAAACGGTGGCACACACACCTTTAATCCTTGCATTCCAAAGGCAGAGATCTGTCTGGATCTCTGTCAGTTCAAAGCCACACTGGAAACAGCCAGGTATAGTGACACACGCCTTTAATCCCAGGAAGTGATGGCAGGAAGCAGAAAGGTATTTAAGGTGTGAGGAACCAGAGCTGGTTAAGCTTTTAGGCTTTTAAGCAGCAGTTCAGCTGAGATCTATTCGGATGAGGACACAGAGGCTTCCAGTTTGAGAAAACAGGATCGGCTGAGAAGTTGGCCAGGTGAGGTGGCTGTGGCCTGTACTGTCTCTCTGATCTTCCAGCATTCACCCTAATACCTGGCCCTGGGTTTGTTTTTATTAATAAGACCTTTTAAGATTCATGCTACAAAAAACTACTGGGGACATATAAGTCACAGACCCAATGTCCTAAACCGACACCCCAGTCTGGCTTGGAACTCGAGTTAGCTGAGACAACCTACTGTAACTTCCGGGCTCTGCTGCCACCTCCAGGGCTGGACGCACAGCTGGACACCATCATGCCTGGTTTATGTGCTGGAGACTGAACCCAGCACTTCCTATATGCCAGGCAAACACGCTGTGAACTGATCTATAACCCCACGGTTCACTTTCCATTTTGACTTTTGTTTATTTGGTGCTGAGGATGGAAAACAAAGCCGTATGTGGGTGAAACACACCACCTACCACTGAGTTACACCCTTCGTTGTGAAGTAACGCAATTTTGAACACTAAAGCATGAGCAGTGAACATGTGGACACACACTTAACCTCACACAAGCAACTAGGGCATTGTTTGCTGTTTTACTGGCCAAGATTGACACTACTCAGGCTTGGGGAGAGGGGCAAGGCCCGGGGGCATGGGAGCCTGTGTTATGCAATGCAACCCTAGCACGAGGCATTCTGGCACCAGTGACACTGAAATGTGGACACCCTGGACTAGAGTTTATCTTTCAGACAAATAGTGCTGCACAAATAATCAAAACTATTGCTACTGAGATGAGTAACTGGGAAGTGCAGGTGTGAACAATGAAACTGAAAGCAAGGTTCAGCCCCTTACCACACCAGGGACACCTGAAGTCAATTACTGAAATTCATTCAAAAGGCAGCAGTCCAGTCTCTAAATAGTGGCTTACAAAGCTGTGTTACACAAAGTGAAATGTGCTTTTCATAGGGAGAATTGTTCCTTTTATTTTTTTTGTAAAAAAGAATGTATAGACAGGACACACCAAATATCCTTGTAATGACTGTAAGTAGCAAGCATAATTATGCAATTTATGTACATTTGGGCATCTGTGGTGGTTTGAATTGAAAATGGTCCCTCTAGGCTCAGAGGGAGTGACATTATTTGGAAGGGTTAGGACATGTGGCCTTGCTGGAGGAAGTGTGTCCCTTCACTGGGGGTGGACTTGAGGTCTCAGAAGCTCAAGCCAGGCCCAGTGTCACTCTCTTTCTCTGCTGCTTGCTGATCCAGATGTAGAACTCTCGGCTCCTCTCCTGTGCATGTCTGTCTGCCTGCTGCCATGCTTCCTGCCATGGTGAGAATGGACTAAACCTGTGAACTGTAAGGCAGCCACAATGAAATGTTTTCCTTCATGAGAGTTGTAGTGGTCATGGTGTCTCTTCACAGCAACAGAAACCCTCACTAAGACAGCACCTTTACTTTTTTTTACAGTATGACAAATTCACTCTAGGAGTTAATAAAAGAAAGAAAAAGCTTTAGAAAAGAAGAACCAAGACAGAGACCCCACGATAGCTGCCATATAATGTTGTTGTATTAGGGAATCTTAGTACGTCTGTCACAAACACGGCGTTCTGAGCAGACTGTGCACCTCATGAGGAAGCATTATGGCGTCTCACATGTCAGCTCAGCAGCTGCACTGCCGTGCCTCGCTCCACCAAAAACTCAACCAGTTTAGCAAAGTCAGTTAAGATTTTGATTTATTTAGTGACTTGCTGAGTTCAGCCGGGGCCGTCATGTGACCACAGGTTTGGAGCTCTCCACTGGGGCCTGTGAGTTCATCAGTGGGCACATTAATGAAGGCAATGACTGTCCTTCTCCCTGATCTATCAATAGCCAATAGCTCAGCAAAGGAGCAGGGTCCCGTGGGCTTCACTGCCAGTTACTGAAAACAGGAAACAAATTCATTTCAATTTTTGAATTTTTGTCTGTTTTTGTTTTTTTGAGACAGGATTTATTTGTGTAGCTCTGTCTGTTCTAGAACTCACTCTATAGATCAGGCTGGCCTCGAACTCAGAGAGAGATCCATCTGCATCTGCCTCCTGAGTGCTGGGATTAAAGGTGTGTGCCGCCACACCCAGCTATTTTTAAATTTTTAAGTCTATCAAAGTACTAAGCTACCACTTCCACACAAGCACTGCATGTAAACAGAAATTCATGCATGGGGAGGCTGGAGAGATGGCTCAGAGGTTAAGAGCACTGACTGCTCTTCCAGAGGTCCTGAGTTCAATTCCTAGCACCCACATGGTGGCTCACAACCATCTGTAATGCGATCTGGTGCCCTCTTCTGTATACATAATAAGTGAATAAATCTTTAAAAAAAAAAAAGAAAGAAAGAAAGAAATTCATGCATGAAGAAATCCCTCTGCTCTCACTTCCGGCTCTGACTGAGTAGTAATAATTTTTTCCAAGCAGTAGCTAAGAAGTGTGAACTGCCCTCAGGGACGCAGGGGTGGCTCCAGTTCCTGAGAGATGCTGAGACCATTTGTCTGACTCCCTGGACTGATCTTGCAGTTATACTGGCAGCCTGCCTGTAAGTCACGGGGAGCCGGATCTTCTTGCCTCACTCTAAGAGGTGCATAAACCTTTGCCACCAAATAGAATACAAGAGAAACAAAATATTTCCAGCAATCCACAGCCTCCTTACTACAAGACACGAGAGTCAATGCTACAATTCTTGCCTATGACACTCAGTTTCAGCTGTGTGAAATTGGTTTGGGTAGCTCCTTACCCTGTACACCTCATGCTTCTTCTACTTAACGTTCTATGTTAATTACACTTCGGTATAAATTTACCCAGACCTTTTTCTATCCATTTACAAGTAAATTAATGAAAAAAAAACTGTATTATACTCGAGGTATTAAACTATGTAACACTTTGCAATTTGCTTTCCTTAGTTAACCATGTCTTAGGCATACAACCTTAAAAGTAGCTTATAGCCACAACACCGGTACATGATTTCTGACTTAGCTTTTAAAACTACTTTGCATATAGATAACTGCAGTTTTCATTTTGACCATGTGTTCACTCACATCTATCAACAGGCAAGGACAGTAACCATCAAGCTGAATGCCATGCCGTCTGTTTTATACTTAGCTGACTCAGTGTATTAGTGGCCTACAGATTTCTTCCTATTTCGTTACTGAACTGACAGCTAATGCGGCTGTCTGAGCATGAAGTGGACACTCAGCGCTAGCCACAGGGAAGCACAGTGGCAGCATGCTCACTTTTGACTTGCTGCTCCGGGGCCTTGATGTGCGTCACCATCCCTGGCATGCTCACGCTGTTTCTGTGCAGGTATTTCAGGAAGACGTCTGCATTCCTTCTGGCCAGCGTGCAAGCCTAAGAAACAACGGAGGACAACGGATCGGTAATGTGACTCACACAGATATGTATTTGTGGGACAATGTATAGGTAATGTGACTCACACAGATATGTATTTGTGGGACAATGTATAGGTAATGTGACTCACACAGATATGTATTTGAGGGACAATGTATAGGTAATGTGACTCACTCAGATATGTATTTTGAGTATATGGAGACGACAATATCATAGGCTATATCAAAAGTCTTCTACCTAACAGCCATTTGGTCAACTTGAGGTTTACAAAATGCAGAGATTAAATTCTATTTAAAATTCAAAACAAAAAGTAAAAAAAAACCTCTATCAGACTCCTTGGTCTTGCAAGGTCAGACCATGTTACAGACCACTCAGTGCAAGGGCTGCAAAGGCAGCCACTGATATACAGTCAAAGAGGAAGTGGAGCCCTTTCCAGTCTAGTCTTGAGGTCACTGGATCCCCAGTACATCCTGACTGCAGACTAATGGGGAAGTGGTAGCACAGAACCCAGCTAAACTGGGCCCAGATTTCTGTAAAGGCCAGACGGATAGTAAACACCTCCAGGCTCTCTGCCCTGATCTTGTAGATGAGACTGTCATAAACAATATGTAAAGGATCCCAAGTGGCCAGACTCATCCCTCGGTTCTTAGTGTGAAACCCTCAAATCCCAGGGAGGTTGGTTATTTTGCATTGCTGTGGTTGTGGGTGACTGGTAGCTGCTGATGTACTAGGTAACCCCTCAGTGACGTCATCAGTGTACAGTACCTCTTCAGTGTGCGGGCTGATGGGCAGGAAATCCCAGATATAGAGGCCTTTTCTATAAACTCACTCAAATGGCTTTTCCTTTGTGGTTTTAGCGAAAATATGTTAACTAAGTGGTGTTCAATTCCTACTGTGTGGATTCTGGAGCAAGAGCGGCACATCTCCAAAGTAAATCATCTAATGGCCGTTGGTGTTAGTCCACCAACAACAGAGGCCGGCTGGCAGCAGACTCCAAAGTCTTGGTTGATGCAGTTACAGTCAATGCTTGGAAGCTATGATGGTGGTTCCTCCCGACTTAGTCAACAACAAAAGCCCCGGCTCTCTGTAAGGTCTCTAATGCAGAGTCACAATTCAGTTTTCCAGACTACACAACAATTCCATCAGTCGATGACCTTTAGACACCGGAACAGATCATTAAAGACAACAGGAAATGGTGTCTCAGGGCAGGGGCGTCAGAATGCTGAAACAGAGAACAACTAACTCACGTAAAGACAACAAACAGTCATGTTTCTGATGGACCCAGCTGCCAGTGAAAAGACGCACTCAGAACTTGTTTAAAAGTGTGGACGTATCCATGTGGCCAGTGTTTCCGAACACATAACCGCTTTAAAAACTGTAACTGTTTCAAGGCACGGTTGTGACTTTGGTGTGAGCCAATAGGATGTACATAAAAACTCCTCAGAGCCTGCATTTAATCTTCTTGAAGAAAACACGGCCTGTCTGAACAGGACGAACTTGCTCAGAGGTTGTGTCCTGAGGCTAGCACCCACTCTCAGCCAAGGCGCTGGAGTCCACCCCACTTGGTTGTCTGTGTCTTCGGAGAGGCAGTCTATAGGCCTAAAATGGCTGAATGTCCAAACGGACTCACTAAGCTAGAGGTATTGTGCTTCACCATATCAACCAGCCAATCACTTCCGGTCTGCAAAGTTCATGGGTTTTCCAGTTAGTCATAATTTTGCCTCAGAGAAATCTCATCACTATAATACTGTTACATGGCACTGTAACTTCTAGCCAATAGTTATTCGTAGATTTCTAGTTCATTCCCCATGAAACTGGTAAGACAGTGGAGTTTCATGAAAAGGATCAGTCTATGATTGACATCATCACCCCAGTCACTTTCCACACAAGGCAAGAGTCAGTGTTTATGGGGCCTCGCTCTGAAAGTTCAGACCACACAACTATGTATGTACCGGTAACCTACAAGAATCACTTCTAAACGACAGTCAGGAGACCCTGTGGCCCTCAACAGCCAATCAGCGTGACATCAATACCCAAGGGACCCAGCCTTATACCTTCAGGAAGGCCTCCTTTTGTTCGAGGTGCTTGCTAATCATGGGGGTGACGTGGTCAGTTTCAGAGTTGGGGCCCAGCTTGTCGGCTCCACCACACCAGTCCTCTTCTCGTTTGTACTCCTGCTCCAGGCTCTCCAGGACACTGCAGACCTGAGGGGACAAAGTTCCAGGTTTAGAAATGACAGTGCTCTCAGCCATGCCCTGGGGAAGGCAAAGAATGAGGAAAGACCAAGAACGCTACAGGCGGCCATGGGCTCTGCCTGACTCAAGGCCGGCAGGGAGGGATTTTAGAATACAAACTGAGTGTCCCACTGCCCTGATGACAACCGAGAAAGGCTATGTTTTCTCAGCTACTTGTCAACTTGCTATTCTTCGAGAGCCGAGAGCCGGAGCAGCAGGGTAAATGTAGCTTCAGAACAGGTCTTCCCTGTTTAACGTGGACCTGAGGGATTCGCTACTGATGGTTATGCCAATGATGGTGACGCTGTCCCTAAAGCCCAGATCAGTCAGGTACCGGGAGCCTAGGAGCCCTCTCTCCTGACCTGCTCTGAAGTCTTGTAGAAGGCGACTGAGGCATTGACGAGCTTGAGGCGGTCTTCCATCTTGAGCATGAGCTGCTGCCAGTGAGAGGCGACCTTCTCTGCGCAGTCGCGGATCATGTCCATGTCGTAGTGGTTGGCCTGCAGCATGGCCTCGGCCTTCTGCTGTACCTGCAGTGCGCTCTGGTGTGTTTTCTAGACATGGGGAAGATGGGAAGGCACATTCAGCAGGGCATCGCACACTAAGGCAGGAACTGGGATGCTCTCCGCGGCGAACAGAATCAACCCTAAGTCCGACTCCTTAGCATGCTTTGCAAATATTAAAGGGTAGTTCAGGCAAGTAGTTCTAGGCCTGGCACCAACCACACTGATGTTTAATTTATCTAATGAAGGATGAAACGCATTCAGACTTCCCAGAATGGCACTCAGCTGTGGGGTTTTCCATTTGAGAAGCAACAGGAACAACTCTTAGCAATTGACAGTCTAAAGCTCTGTTCAATTGTGCCAAGTTTATTATCCTGACTGGCTTTTGTGTAATAGCCACTTCAGGCAAAGCAACAAGTGGAAAAAGGAGGCCAGAACAAATGCCTTTTATTTTCATTTTCAGCTGAAGCACTAGACTCCAGTGAAAAGAGTTTAAGAACTAGTGATTTTTTTTAAAAAAAAAAAAAAAAGAAAAGAAAAGAAAAAAAAAAAACATATAGAGAAAAGGCTGAGAATGTTCCATGCCACAGATAAAGAAAACCACATGGTAAGCCCTGATGCCTGATGCCAGGGGCTCTCCAGGTGAGATCTAGAACATGAGGTACCAGCAGCTAGGGCACATAGTGCCTCAGAGGAAAGAAAGTCTTTCATTTCACCCGGTACAGTGGAAATGATCTTGTAAACACCGACCATGGTATAGATTCCCGAATGACTGACACTTGACCTTGAGTACCAAAACCCCCCTGGCACTGCAGCTACTCAGGTTTACAAAGCTGCCTGGAGTTGGAGCCTCAGGAAGAGCAGCCACTGACCTGAGCAGCTGATGATACACTGACCTCGGGGGTAAATTAGTGCTGGCTTCTGTGGCCTTTTCTCCGGCTAACATCACGGTTTCTATTTTCAAACACCCCTTTTGAAGCCCTGCCTGTACTCTGAGATCACTCATCACAACTGCTACCCGCCCCTAAGGAAACCCATTCTAAAGCAATTAGTGGCCGGCTAACAGCAAGGGGGAGCTGCCGGGCCCGGCCAAGGCTACACTGTCTAGTGCAGTACGGCCCCTCAGCCCATCAAGGTGAATCCTGCTGCCAGTAAGCAAGCACGGGGAGTTTTGTCATCATCACTTGTGCCTGGTCATCGTGCAAGACCCTTCCCACCCCTAGCACTCTGCTTTGTCCAAACTGGTTACATGTGAGACTGTAGCTGTAAGATCAGCAAGATAATTCAACACCTCAGCTCAGGCCCCAATTTGAGCTCCTGATTTAAGGCACTTCTAATCAAAGTCCAATGCATCCTGCTCAAGTCATGGGAGAGAAGGGGGCCCTGGCCGCTGGGACACTTGCTACAAGGCTGTCCTCAATCCACTGCAGCTGTGGGCTGTTTCCTTCTCCTACAATCAGTGGGGAACTGGTGAGCATGGCATTTCTTTCCCATCAATCCGGGGCTGGCTCCAGTGCTTGGTGGAATATCAAGGGTTATCCAGCTGGGCTCCATGCCATTAAGGCCCGCCCTCAGACACTGCCTTACCTCAATTGCGTGCTGGAACTGCTCGTGTTCTCTCTGCAGCTGCTCGGCTTCCTGCAGTGAGCTGGCGGTAATGAGGCCAGCATTTAACATGGACTCTCCATTTCGGATCCAGCCCAGCACCTGAAACAGGACACTGGGTAACTCTAGGCAGTGGACCTTCCAGTGCACCCTACAAAACACCTGGGATGGGGGATGGGTCTGCAAGGCGGTATGGAGCAGTGGTTCTCAACCTTTTGGGTCGTGACCCCTTTGGAAGTGGAACGACCTTTTCACGGGGGTCACCTAAGACCATGGAAAAACACAGATATTTGCATTACAATTCCTAACAGTAGCAAAATTCCAGTTATGAAGTAGCAACAAAAAGAACTTTATGGTTGGGGGTCACCTCAGCATGAGGAAGCACAGTGCATTAAAGGGTCGCAGCACTGGGGAGGTTGAGAACTCGTAGGAGGGCAGCGCTGACTTCCTTTCCCCCAGACACGGCCTGCAGCCCCTGAAGGGCTCTCATCAGAAGCACTGCCTCGAGCGCCGCAAGTCTGTTGTTTAGAAGACAGTGGAGGGCAGCGGGCTCTGCAGACTCAGGCGCGAAAAGCTCAGGCCCCACGCTATAAGCAAACTTGCTCACGGAGAGAGTTCTCTGCCACTGGAGGGGAGCCCTGCTACTTCCTGTCCAGACTGCCACTCCTACTCCACAGCAAGACCGGTCACCTGCTCAGTACGGTCAGCTCGCTCGCCTCGATGACTTTCTGGCGAGTGTCGGTGTTAAATGACGCAATAGCCCAGGCGTGAAACAGGCTGCGCTACAGTGCTCAGGGCCAAACCTCGAGACTCTCAAGTTCACACACAGAAAGGAATCAATGTTGACAGCAGAAGTCACCAACACTGTGGAAGCTCATTCTGGATTGTGGCCGAGACCTCAAGATACACGCATAATGCTTTCCTTTTATAATCTGCTTAAAAGTCAAAACAATTCCCAGCTTTGGTGAGAGCTTTCAGAACCCCAAGTCTGGCCCGTGATTCGGAACCGAAGTTTCTGGATCAGCTGAAAACTGCTTTTCTGACACACATGTTGCTCTCACCCTCAGGTTCCTGATGTCTGGGGATGCTGAGGTCGCGGCTGGAGATGACTGCCATCTGGCAATCATGAGGGAAAGGCTACCTGTACTAGGTAGTTTTCTGTCAGGTTGACATAAACTGGAGTAACCAGAGCTAGGGGAGCCTCCACTGAGACAGTCTATAGGAGCGCAGGGCAGCCTATCGGCATTTTCTTAATCAGCGATTGAGGGGGGGGAGCGCAACCCACTGGGGGGGGGGCCATCCCCGGGCTGATAGTCCTGGGTTCTATAAGAAAGCAGGCTGAGCAAGTCATGAGGAGCAAGCCAGTAGGCAGCTCCCCTCCATGGCCTCTGCATCAACTCCTGCCTCCAGGTTCCCATCAAGTTCCTGCCCTCACTGCTTTCGATGATGAACTGTTACATGGAGCTGAGAGTGAAATAACCCCTTTCCTCCCCAAGTTGCTTTTGGTCATGGTGTTTCATCACAGCAGTGATAACCCTGACTAAGACACTACCCATCAGCAAACTCTGAGCCCACTGTATCAAAGGGACACTTAACAGGTGAACACTGCTGACCCATTACGTGGGTGAAACGGCCTCTAACGCCACCTTCATAGTCTAAGCCAAGACAGTTTGTAAAGAGTAGAACTACTTCACTTCTTAAACAGGTTGTTTTTCTTGAGGCAAAAAGAAACGTCTATAGGTTACAATGCTGTATTTCCTTAAGTGTACAAACTCCAGTGGCACCAACAGGGCACAAGAAGCCAGTGGAGACCCCACCACCTCTGGTGCCAGGAGCACGCACTCTCCTGTGAGCACGATGCACGTCTGCACCACACCAGGCTGTGTCTCAGGCTCCCAGCGCTACCTTCAACAAGGCCAACAAAGGCTTTCTGTGCCATGGGCAGACTGTAACAGCCCACTTCTCCATCAAGACCCTTCACCCGGGAACTCCACTTTACCCGCCCCCCCCCACGGGTTCAAGTGCAGTATCCATGGATGACTCCTACCGGCGGGCGCTCGGCTCATTTTTGTTTTAGCTTCAGCCCCGTATATATAGTGTGCAGATAACACAGGAAAAGCCCAGCCTTGCAGCCTGTGGCCGTGTCCAGATTGAAAGTTAAGGGGGATATCTCGCAGGTCCTAGCCTAGGAAGTAATGTGCTGTACGCAAGGGGCCATCCAAGAGTAAAACAAACGCAAGGATGACAGCCTCAAGGCCTGGGGCTGGGAGCTGGGGGCTCTGCCGTTATTCGGCCAGCCATCAAGGAAGGCCGTGGACTCCACTTTTACCACGAGATGCTGTCTTGGGGCGTGTACCACCTTACCTATCAGGACAACTACACGGAGATCATGGGAAATTCTTCCTGAGGCTGACTTGCCAGCATCCCCCATCATTCCTCAGGGTCACGCACCTGCTTCACTTCGGCCTGCAGGTGGCGCAGTTGCACACACTGCTCCAAATGTTTCCGGTGTTGTTCAGCGGCTAAATCCAGCTCCTGTTGCTTTTCATGAAGAAATTCCAGGAGGTCCTGGACCCGAGTGGCCATGTCCACATCTCTGTCACAAAGCAGCTCCACACCTGTAAATAGTGGGGGGAGACCCTAGAAGTCAACTCCTACCCTCCTCACCTTCTCCTCTCACCTCGGATGGCTCTACCCATGTAGAATCACTTGTGAATTACTTGTCCACTGCCTATAGCAGCCAGCAGGTTCAGAAAGGCCCAGGCCAGCAGTGATGGAGGCATGCATACATCCAGCACACCGGGGTGTGAGAAGCTTCACAGATGAGCCAAGCAACTGCACCTCCTACCTCATGGACTCAGAGACAGAATAGCATCTGTTAGAAATGAGTGAGTGGTCACTCTTCAGGAAGTATGTAATAGGCTGCGTAAGGTGAGTGATGCATGCAGGATGTTGCTGTGTATGCGCCTGTACTACAGTTACATGCTGGGCTTACAGCGACATCTGCTGGACACAGAAACTAAGAAAGAAAGAATGAAAAAAACAAAAAAACCCCGACAGTTCCTTGGGTTTTACATTTCACTCACAAATACAACAAACCACTCTGCAGAATTAAAGTTCTTATTACTTGAAACAATTCTTGAAAAATTTAAGAGTAAGTTTTCTAAGCATAAAGTTAAATGTGAAGTGTAAATGTATTATGTGAAACAAAGTGCAAAACAGTTCCTTTTAAAGAACTGGTCTTGGCAGGTAATGGCTCAGTACAGAAGTCCCAGCATTAAGCTACCCTAGTTCCGTGGTGACGAGAGGAACCCCCAACTGGAGGACCTTTCTTACCAGAGGCCTGGACTTCATTGACATACTGCAAAAGATCCTGTCCTTGGTGGATGACGTCGAAAGTCAAGTTATTCATGGTCAGGGCTTTGTCTGCGTGGTGCTGCAGGCGCTGCTCGGCTATTGTCAGGTCTTCCGTGTCAAAGTCATTCATTTGCTGGGAAAGCTCATCATTCCAAGACTCAAGGTCTGAGATGATCTAGAGAGGAAAGCATCTATGCAAATCACGCCTTAAAACCCATGCTGCCACATCTCACTGTGTGTGAGCCAGTGGTCTCAAAAGGACACGGAAGCCACACGCCTAGTTTTGTGGTCTACAGATCAGGCTTCAAGGAAACCAGTTTAGAAGTTTTTAAGGAAATAAATGGACACAGTTGGTTGAAGGGGCTCCTACACTCATCAGATACTTTTGGGAAATAAACCAGGGCCTGGTATATAGTAGGCAAGTGTTATGCCACTAATCACATCTGCAGCCCCTGAAAGGAGAAAGCAGAAAGCAAGTATTTCATTACTTCAAGGTGGAACATATATAAATATATCTACCTGTAAAACGACGGGGGGGGGGGGGGGGAGAGGAATTACTTGTTTTATAGCAAAATAGCTGGGCGGCGGTGGTGGCGCACACCTTTAATCCCAGCACTCGGGAGGCAGAGGCAGGCAGATCTGTGAGTTTGAGGTCAGCCTGGGCTACAGAGTGAGTTCCAGGAAAGGCTCCAAAGATACACAGAGGAAACCCTGTCTCGAAAAACCAAAAACCAAAATGTTTTTTTGACAAAACAGTTGTCTGAGGCAACTATCATTAAGGAAGGTCTGGTGAGCCACCATGGCCAAGGCTGAGAGGGAGTTCCACAGCCATCAGAATGCCACCACTTGAATGCACTGCATCTCAGCATCTGTAGGGCAGCTCATAAAGAGCTACCTCTGGCTCATTCCTGCACAAACCCAGAGTCTGGTCTAAGCAGGTTTTCCAAAATCTGAGTTCTGTGTTGACAGGAAGTACCAGAGAACACAAGCAGTAACCCACAGGTCAATGAGAAAGCATATCTTGTGGGAACCTGGCTACCTTGACAAGTGAACCCATCATGGTCAAGAAGTCACGGACTGCACAAAATAGGACAGAGCGAGAGTCGAACCTAAACTAAGAGGCTAGCCACCAAACACAGCAACTGGCCTGTGTGCCTCCTGATGGAGGTGTCAGTGCAAACCTGAACACAGGCTGTATACTGGGAGATAATGGGTGCCAGTTGGATGGGTGAGGTGTCTGGTGCTGTGTGTGTGTAAGGAACCGCCCTTATGATGCAGATCTCTTTAGGACTGGAAGGATGGACAGGCAGTCTGGCACAACATTCAATGAGGGAAGCGAACAAAGAAACAAGGTCTTGCTGATTTGGGGGACTGGGGTACGGAAGCTTCATTGCGCTACTTTCTCGGCTTTTGTATAGGTTTGAAAGCTTGCACAACATGATTTTTAAGTCACAAAATCCAGAAACAAGGAAGAACTCCTTGAGAAAGAATATATACTGTCTGTTTCAATGGATGAGCATTTCCTGAGGGTCCTCACTTATTTATGCATGTGAACAGGAACTAAGTTGGGATGAAAATCTGAGCATGTGACAATGTGTACATAATCTAGGTAGAGAGGGTTTTCAGAACTCCTATAGTACAGACCTTCCCAATTTATTCTTTTATTAACAGAACTTGCATGCCATGCATATTTATAGTGCTAACTTGTACTTCTTCATGAAATTACTAACATTAAATTACATTAATGAATCATATATAAGTCAGGGAATAAACGAGAAAAGAGATTATATTTTTGAGGCTCTTGGGATCATGCGCAGAGCCCTGTATGTCCTTTCAATTGCCCCAGCAGCGGGCCACATCCACAGGCCGGGAAACGACTTTCAGGAGGTAGGGGAAGGACCGACGTCCACCTCACTGTCCACTCTACGGGAACTGTCTTTCACATACGTGTTTTCAGAGCCCAGGGAGGAACAGCAGGTGTGATAATGAAACAGATTAGCAGCGATGACAGACATAGTCTTTTGATAAGCAGACTCTATCTGCTTATCTTTTACTATCCTAAAGACTTCAAGGCTCAAGGACCCTAAAATGGCCAGCCATTTTCTTCCATGCACCAATTCCACACGTCACTGCCTGTTTCTGTAACACACTGCCCGGCATAGGAGCTTTGCCTAGGACACTCGCTCTGCAGTTTCTGCCCAGGAACAGCACGCGTGTGGTTCCTCATGAGGTTTTGATGATGGTTAAGTTACAACTAAGAAGCATCAATGCAAATAAAGTAGGAAGTATTTTCAACTATCTCAAGGGGTCTAGAAGAGAATCTTCAGCTAATGCTCTGGCTGCTTCCTCTATCTTGTAACTGAAAATATACAACAAGCAACTAAGTTTCAGAACAGCAAGTCACTTGACTAAAAGAAAACAGGTCTGTTCTGTTTGCTGCCAACCTGAGCCCTAGGCAGGGCAAGGCCAGTGGGTCTCCACTGGGGGGATTCTAGCATGCCTTCTCCGTGTCTCAATAAGGACCTGCAGGCCAAGCCCTGGAGAGCACCGGAGAAGCTGACAGCTACTCCGTGACCAGTGGGGGCTTGACACATTTCTTTCTTTCTTTCTTTTTTTTGGTTTTTTGAGAAAGGGTTTCTCTGTGTAGCTTTACGCCTTTCCTGGAACTCGCTTTGGAGACCAGGCTGGCCTCGAACTCACAGAGATCCGCCTGACTCTGCCTCCCGAGTGCTGGGATTAAAGGCGTGCACCACCACCGCCCAGCGACGCATTTCTTGTTATGAACTGACCAAGATAAAGCTGTTTTTTATGGGAAACAGTGCTGGAGTTTAAACGGGCAGCCAGAGCTGCTGTCCAAGGTGAGGTTGATGCGCAGGCCAGAGGGAGCTGCACACAGAGGATCTTCTTGGAGCTGAGAGAACCATAAACAGTCTCTGCAGGCCTTTCCTGCCTCCTCTGTACCAACCCCAAGCCTCTGTGGCACCTCAGCGCCCAGCCAGTCTGAGTAACCCACAAGCAGTATGAATGAGCGATAACCCGGGGGAGGCAGTGAGACTCAGGCACGATAGTGCGCTTTCAGACCCCTGCAGTCACAGGCTGGACCTGAGTGATCCAGTGAGGACCGATTCGGACCACCAGCTGTGGAAGCAGCCAGGCGCAAGGACACAGGCCTCACATAGGCTGGGAGGTGTTTGCTCCTTCTGCCAGTGTCCCCCAGACAGTTTGGTCTCATCCATTCAGACTTACTCTGCTCCACTACATCAAGCATAAAGAGCCTTCCCTAGAGAGCACAGAGCCACCCGCTTTCCGCTGAATAAAGATAAATAAGTGTGTGTTTCTTCTCTGTACATATCAAATGTAAAAATCCATTTTTAGGTGGAAATTATGGGAAACCAGAGGGCACTTTTATGGGCTACAATCAGTCCCTTTATTAAGAGAGAAAACAGAAAATAGAGAGATGTGTGAGGGGCAGACAGAGGGGGGAGAGAGGAAGAGGGAGGCCCCTATATTAAAGGCTGCTCTCTTTCTAGAAGAGGGGAGTGTGGGGTGGTCCCACACTGCTCAACCAGGGCTGACCTGCCCCTGGGGAGGCGGTGGCCATGCTTCTAGCACATTCCCTCCACTCCAGGAGCACAGTCCTTGCTGCCGCTGCCTGCACTGTCCTCCTGGTCTTCTGCCTGCCCCCAGACTACAGAGCTGACCACCCACCCTCCCCAGCAGCCACAGGAGCTTCCTTCTGTCTCCACCCGGCTCTCTGCTCTCCGAGGCTCAGGGAGTGGAGAGGGCACGGGACAAGAGCCAGAGGCAGGGCTCCAGGGCAGGGGTCCGAGCACTCACGTCGATTGCATCCCTCTCAAATATGCGCAGCTGCAGGAAGAGTTCCAGCTTGATCTTGCGTTCCTGGAAGAGCTCCTCCATCTGTGACTGAGCCTCGTCCAGCTGCTGCAGCACCGTCTCGATGTGGTTGATGGAGCTGTTGTGTGGGGTCTTGTTACTGGAGATGGCGGAGTCCCTACGGGAGCGGAGAAGGAGACGGGACTTCAGTGAGACAAACAGGAATTGAATGAGGTCTCACATTGTTAGACACCAGATCCGGCAACGCAAATCTTCAGGGGCAGAAGGCTGGCAGGAAACTGGACTTTGTCTCAGCAAAGGGAAGGCGCTGTCCCCTAGCAAAACACTACCAGCCCCCTTCCTCTGGAGCCTGGTGCACTAAGCCTGAGGCACAGCTGTGCTCCACGTAGCCCTCTCCTGAGAAGTCAGCTATTACAGAAAACCAGTGGGAGAGTTTTGAGTAGAGAGGGCAGCTGGTACCTGGGCCCTTCACTGGTAGTCCTCCTGCCTCGGTTAGCGTCTAATGCACTCAGTGAAACCCTTACTAAGGGGACATCGTGTAAGGCTGTTTAGTCAGTGACTACGTCAACTGTCCTGGGTGATGCCTAAGTTAGGGGTAAGAGGCTACCTTTAAGTGTCCCTCATGACCCAATCAAAGGAATTTCCAGAGGAAACAAAGCTGGCCCTGCCACCTCCAGTCGCCTAGCCTTTGAGCTGAGAGATGGGCAGGCTGCCACACTCTAGACAGGCAGGTCCTCTGGGGCTAAAGGACATGGTCTTAAGAGAGTCAAATGCACCCTTTTATAAAGAAATTTCATTAAGAGTAATGAGGACATAGTAGCAAAAGCTAAATTCTGACGGTTGTTAGTCAGTGTTAAGGTGAACAATTACGGAGTTTTTCAACTAAGGGGGGACGGGGACGGGATGAGAAGAAAACTGTCCCTGGCCTTCTGGAGAGCATATTGGAGCTATCTGTTCACAGACTGATAGAGGCAGGAACCCACTGGGCAGCTTGGGATCTGTGTGGGGCCAGGCAGGGGTAGGGGGTGGGGGATGGGGTGCGGCCCACCTCAGCTGCTGGATGAGGTCTTCCCCTTCCTTGATCACGTTGACTGTCACCTGCAGCGTGGTCTGCTGCTGCTGGCCGAAGCGCTTGATGAGGTCCTGGACGGCCTCCACCGACTCGGCGTACACGTCGTCCAGCAGCTCCTTCTGCAGCTCCTCCAGCCATGTCCACAGCTGCAGACCAGAGAGGGCACAGTCAGGGTGCTGGAGAGACTGGGACACTCACATGGGGAAGACGCCTGTGGCAGCCTGCTCCCAGAGAGAGGGAAGGAAGGAAGGAGGGGGGAGGGAGGAGAGGAAGGAGTGTCCCGGAGAGTCCGGCAACCAGTGGAACCTATGCACAAAAAGAGCAACATGTCGCTGCAGTGTGGAGCAAAAATAAACAGGCAGCGAAGCGGAAGAGGCTGTCACCGGGGAGAAAAAGGAAAGGGAAGAGAAGCCACTCTCCTCTTTTAGAGGCTCAGTCTGGAGTCCAGTGGAAATGCCAAGAGTCTCTCAGACAACAGGACCATCTGCCGGGCACAGTGGCATTCTTAGACACGTCTCCTGCCTCGGTTTCAGCCAAGGTATCACATTCCATTATTAAACCCGCACTCAGACGCGATGCTTTAGCTCCCTGGGAGCACCAGAGAGCACACAGAGGGTAAATTATTCTCTGCCACAACTGTGGGTTGGAGATGTGCTCCTGAGATGACCACACCCAGTTCAGGTGCCAGGGTCCAGCCTGTCACACAGTGTTCTCAACCTACTGTGGGAAGAGCTGTCTGTGTCAACAGGAGGTCTCGCTTCCTCCCAAGTGGGAATTAGAACCTGAATTCCATTGCTATATATATTTCCAACACAGAAAAGCTTAAAACATCAATTCTTTGCTACCACCTGCTCACTGGATGGAAAGTACCACATACATAAAATATGTTCTTCCTGCTATTTGCAAAGCAATAGACATTTTGAACTGGGTAGGCCAATTTAAAATAAGAAAAGTACTGGTAAAGGGCTTATTTCTCAGTCAAGCTACCCACGATGCTGAGAGTTAATTTTACTAAAGATACTAAATACGTGTTACCTTTTCTTGCATTGTTTATCCGATTTTGTGCTCATTATCAAGTTTCATACAACAAGAATTTTACTTAGAGCAGTCTCAGATGAGGGCTGCTCAGCTCATCTTGAAGATCAGGGGAAGTGGGCCCCAGGTGGAGCAACCTGCAGCCTGCCAGGCGGTTCCTGATGCCCTGCACCATCCTTGGAGGGCTCCTGTCAATAAGGACCTCACACACACTTTCCTGTTTCTGCATTCTCTACTAGGCTGTCAACACAGTGGCCGCACTTACAAATGACGGAAGGACAGCAGCAGCATGGCACTGACGATCTTCCCGTCTGCTCTAGGATTCCCTATGGAAAACATACTTCCCTGCTGCCGGTTAGTTAGTTAGTTAGTTAGTTAGTTAGTTAGTTAGTTCTAGGTAACGATGGACAGTACTCTAGTGGGGTGGCACGTTAGCACTATCGTGGAACTGACAACAGTTCCACAGTGGCACTACTGTGTACACTCGCGCTCCAGTGCACAGTAGTGCTCAGTGGTACTCACTGTGCAGTAGGAATACTGCCTTGAGGTTTGGAGGAAGGCCATCTGGGCTTCACAGCCTCTTTAGCAAAGCATAGCTCTGTGGTCCACACAAATCAGCTAAGTTCTCTAAGACGCAGCGTGGTGGGACACGGGTCCCAAGAATCTCAATGCTCACAGAGGAGTTACTAAGACAGCAGGAGGATGCAGTGCATCCTGTGCAAACGGGAGTGCTCCAGGAGTGAAGTACTCCGTAATTAACTGTAGGATGGATTCAAGTGAACTAAATAGACAGGAGTGCTCCAGGAGTTAAGTACTCCGTAATTAGCTGGAGGAATGGATTCAAGTGAACTAAATAGAAAGGATTTTCTCACAGAAACAGAGCATATGCTGCTACAAGCAATAACCAACCACTTAGCAAAATAGATCGCACTATTTTACTGAAGAGTCAAAACACTTAACCTAACAGCTGTGATGATCAAGTCAGCGGACTTCTTAAGCTAGCAACCTGCCTTCCACAAGACAGGTGGCAGTGGAGAAGGCAGGTGACTAACCACGCACAGAACTCACCTACTTGCTGCCAATGACAACCCACTTGACCATGTGGCTACTACAGCCCCCCACCCTCCCGAGACGGCTATTTATAACGATGGGTCTCTTTCCATCTGCACGGATTCTGTTGAAAATCAATGGGGAAAAAAATCACTGACTTCATGTGTCATAAAATCTTAGCAGTGTCTTCTGTTTGAGCTCATGGGCTTTGCTGAAGTTGCCCCAGCAATGTCAATGTATAAATAAATGGGCGAGTCCACCCGGCTGGCAATCCCGCTCCCTTACACTGGTCAGTACCTTTCCTGCGCACTAGGCTGTATGAGCCTGGGGCATCTAATTCTATCTAAGGTACAGATACTGTATGAGCTTGGAGCACTTGGTCTGCCCTGGAGAGGGGTCAGTAGCTCTCCTCCATTCACTGTAGTTTAAATCTAGAATCCATTTGTGGGATGAGGAAGGAGTGGGGTGCCTATGTGGGTGGGGACATCTGCCACATTACTCTTGTCCAAATGCTACCAAAGGTACCTGTTGAGTTACAAAAGACTTAAACAATCTTTTATGCATTGCTGAAAGAGTGATCAGAAACAGTCCATGGAGTTGCTCTGATGTGCAGCACACAGGTATACGTTCATGCAACCCCACGGTGACAGGAGCTGATGTTCCTGTCACAAATGATTGCTGTAGTCTATGAGGACAGCCTGCCTGAGCTCAAAACCAAGTGGGACATTACAGGGCAGAAACACTGGTGCTTTTTTTTTTTTTTAACCTGGCCTTATGACTCAGTTTTCCCTATAGAATGTGGGTTTGATGTGATTGCCTGCTCGGGGCAGTGTGACCGACTGGTGAGATCATATATACAGACGGAATAATCAGTAAATGGTAGCCACTGTTGCTGGCTGTCTCCTAAAAAAAACCTCATAATAAGAAAATTCATAAAATTTTCCATCCTTTGTAAGTATTCTTTAAACTATATATATTCTAATGTATTCTCTCATTTGTTCAAAATTAGTCCCTTAGCCTGGTAAACTTAACATGTAAATCCGTTTACCCCTAAAATAGCATTCGGTACTATAGTACAAGGAAAGGCTGTAAGAAAAATCTGTTGGAGCCGGGCGTCGGTGGCGCACGCCTTTAATCCCAGCACTCGGGAGACAGAGCCAGGCGGATCTCTATGAGTTCGAGGCCAGCCTGGGCTACCAAGTGAGCTCCAGGAAAGGCGCAAAGCTATACAGAGAAACCCTGTCTCGAAAAACCAAAAAAAAAAAAAAGAAAAAAGAAAAAAAAAAAGAAAAATCTGTTGGATTCTATAGAAATTGCTTCCTCTGAATTCTAGGGGGAAGTGCCAGGAATATTTAGGGGTCAAGTTTTGGCCTTCCACCTGGCAGAGCTATACATACATACACACACACACACACACACACACACACACACACACACACACACACACACTGGCATTTCCCCTCCACTTCCTGGACGTTCTGACTCCAGTCACTGGGAGAGTGTGCTCCCCCACCTGGCCTGCCAGTGAAGTCCACAGAGTAAGCTCCACAGAAGACTGCAGGAAGTGATTCTGGGATGGCATCGATGAGGAGGAAACAGGGAGTTAGGTAGTGGATCGAGGCTATATATAAAAAGCATGACGTCAAAAGCCTGAAGGGTCTTGGCCCCCTCAGAAGTTTTCAGGAAATATTCTCACTCAATTTGAAGAAGAAAGGTCTTGGAGAAAGGAAGGCCCTTGTGAGGCCAGCTGAGGCCGGAGTGGTGCTATCTTACTGCAACCTGAGGCAAGCAAAGTCTGTCTTTCAGATTCTGAAATGACGTCATACATGATACCTAAAGTGGCTCTGAACAAAGAGACTTAAGGAAGTTTGTGACAAGTCTTAAGTCCAGGTTTTCCAAGGATGAAAACAAAATGCACTTCTGTGCAAGCTGATAATCTATAGTAAAAACCAACGGTGAGAGGACATGTGTGGTGGTGTTCTATTTGTACTGAAATGTGATTTTCATTGTATGTTAATAAATAAAGTTGCCCAGGGGTCAGAGCTATTAGAGCCATAGCAAGAGCGTGGCAGTGGTGATGCACGCCTTTAAGACCTGGAGGGCTGTACTTCAAAGCAGAGATGAGGCAGTCATGTGTTTGGGTTTGCAACCAATGAGAAGGCAGAACAGAAAGACTACATAAAGACATACACACAGGAAGTAGGTCTCTTTTGGAGAGGTAGGAGCACCGCAGGAGCAAGGGTAAGATTTTAGCTCTGAGCTCTGACCTCTTGGCTTTCTCTTTTACATTGGTTCTGTGTTTCTTATTTAATAAGACGGTTGGTTACATCTACAGACGTGTATTCTATGTGCTATCACTGCAACCTGGGTTCTGTTTTAGAAGAACCATGGACTTGTCAGGACACAGGTATAGGACACATTGCCCCCTAGCGGCCATAAAAGGCTGGGCTTTCAGTCTAGATCTGAGAGCCTCCTGGGGATGTGCATGCAGGCCTGGGTGGAAGTTCTGAAGACTCTGCCCACAACTGAGTTACATGTATATAGAGGCATGGCCACAGACCAAGATGTAAATGGAAGCCTTGAGCTATAAAACCATGTGAAGAGAGGCTCTGGGACACAGACGTGGGAGGATCCTGTCCCATCCCTGACATCAGGAACAACTCTTACACCCCAGCCCTTTACCCACAGGCCTTGGGCAGTACACACTTCTGGGAGAAAGATGAGAAAGCTCGCCTCGAGAGTAGAGGTCCTTTCTTCATCACTTGGGGAGGGAATTTCTGTAGGCGCTGAAGGTTCTGGGGCAGGACTGGGCTCTAGGTGGCTAAGAGAGTCCTCAGACTTGGGAATTGCCACAGCAGCAATGTCTACACTCTCTGGACATCATACAGGCTGTAGTCATGGCAACATGGAGCCTGGTACCCAAGGAGATACAGGGGACCAGCTGAGGGCCTTGCCCTTGACGAGTCTCGTGTCTTCGCCTGCAGTCCTTCCTATGAACTGAGGTAACTTCACTGACCTGCAAAGCCAGTTGGAGAGAGAGATGAGCATGAGGGTGGACGTGCTCGTTTGCTGCGAGGAACCTCTACACAGAAGCTGCTGCACTGAGACCTGTCTCCCTGCTCTCCGCTGACAGGCAATCGCTTGGTACAGTGGAGCTGTGCAAACTGTAGTGTGGGGTCAGAAGTGTCACACTCATAGCGCCCCAGAGCTGCTGCTGCTGCTGCTGCTGTGAGTTCAGAGCAGAAGTAAATGGTTTCAAGGGCAACTTGCAGGTGCAAATGCCATACGGCAACCACTTCGCACAGAACATGTGATTCCAGTGCAGCAGGAACAGGCTGAAAAGGGAACTGCTCCTACCACCTACAGGAAACTCCTCTGCCAGAAATGACCAACACGCGCCTGCCTGACTGTATCCTGACTACACATGCGTGGTGTCTTGATGTAGGAATTATAGTGTATTTTTCCTCTCTGTGTATATTGTGTGTGGGTAAGCATGTCCCTGTGTGTGGGCAAAGGCAGGAGGCCTTCAGATGTCCTACCCCACCACTGTCCACTTCACTCACCTGGAGCAGGGTTCCTCCATAAGCCTGGAGCCACACGGGTGGCCAGAAAGACCCAGTGACCCTCCTACCTCTGCCCACAGCACTGGGCTACTGACTTGAGTGCTGGGGGTCTGAAGTGGGCTTCTCATGCTGGAGCAGCCCAGCTTGAGTGTAAGGGTTGAGAAGTACCTTCTGTGTTGTGTGATGGATAAAGATGCCTGAGGATGCAGACAAAATGTTATAAGGCATGTACGGGGTAGAAGAAGAACCGAGAGGACCAAGGTTGGCATCTGAGATCATGACTGCACGTGGCAGGTGCTGGTGTCAGGAGGACACCCACAGAGGCTTCCGCATGGCAGCCGCACATGTGAGAAGCCGCCGCAAAGGGCATTCCAGCCCGAGGTGTGGACACTTGGAGACAGGTGGGATGGGGCTGCACAGCAATGCTGCCCAGCCAGGGACCAGGGATGAAACCTGTTGACACAGCTAAGGAACTGTGTGATCAACTGGGACTCCAATGACCTAGACATCGTGCATGTTCTGTTATCCTAAGAAAGAGCTCAGCACCTGGAATTTTCCACCTTTCTTCCTATTCTGCAATACCCTTGGACAAATCAAGCATTCTACTCAGCAACATTTGGCATCTACAAACATTGGGGAAGACCTCTCCTCCTTCCCAGATCATTTTCAGAAGGGCTCTTGCCACCCTGAAATAGTTCTGAGTTGTGTCAAACTGTAATTCCTCCTCGCCAGAACAAACCCTCAAGCCTCGAAGCTGTGGTCCACGTCCCACGTCTACAGCCTGTCCACTAGGCCACTGTTGGTCCCTCCAGCTCTCCTGGCAGGCAGAAGCCCTGGAGGTCCTGTGACACCTGAACATGCTGGCCTTCCCGAGGTGGGCTGGGGAACTGAATGACATGCCCGTGTGACTCAAACAGTAGCCCAAGGGCAGCCAAATGTCTGTTTCCTTCACAGTCCTATTCTTTCCTTAACTAACGCTAAATGAGTTACCCTGGGCACGGCACTGTGAACAGTCAGAAACACAGGTCACTTCTTTATTAAACACACAGTACTGCGGCGTCCCTTGTGACACTCCTCTGTTCTCACTGGAAACAGACCTAGACAGTAAAACCATGAATGCAGCTATTTCTGTTGTGACACCAAGTTTGTCCCTAAAGAAAACTAAACACAGTAAGTTAAAGCATGCCTGAGTTCATCTGAGCAATCGAGATGTCACATAAGGACATAAAAGTTCAAAACAGATTAAATCGTAGTTCAAAGATCTGACTGGAAAATCTCTCCTACAGAAGTCGACACCAAGTGATTAGCCAGGCTGTTGCCTGGCCTCAGACCATCTGAGATGAGTGGTCATCCACTTCTCTCAGCACACCTGTCACAGAGTCTGATCCAGCAAGGCCAGCTTGGGACTTCCTTCTTCCTGACATCTTCCACTTAGATAGTGTGGAGGATAAAGATAGTCTTGACTTTGTACCAAAACCTTCGGTTGATTTTTGTAGCCTGCAAGTCCTTCTTCTGGTCCTTTATTCCTTCTTTAATCATCTCTAGCTTTCCTGCCTAGGACTAACCTCATCCTGAGAAAATGCACAAAATTTATCCTCTTAAAAATATTACCAGCCGGGGCTGGAGAAATGGCTCAGAGGTTAAGAGCACAGACAGCTCTTCCAGAGGTCCTGAGTTCAATTCCCAGCAACCACATGGTGGCTGACAACCATCTGTAATAAGGTCTGGTGCCCTCTTCTGGTCATACATGCTGTATACATAATAAATAAATAAATCTTTAAAAAAAAAAAAAAAGAAAGAAAGATGTCTCTGAAAAAAAAAATATTACCAGCCTTATCAAGGCACAGTGACCCACAGCTGTGTCTTAGCATTCAGGAAACTGAGGCAGAAGGATGAGGCAAGTAGACTGCTCAGGGATACTTGGTGAATACCAGGCCTGCCAGGGCTGTACAGCAAGACTTTATTTAGCACCACGAACAAGTCAGATGTCTTGCAGCCCCTAGTGTCTACCCACAGTTCACCGCAGAACCAATGTGGTGAGCTGGTAACCTCATTCGGCCACTACTGGGAAGTCCAACATGTCTGGGAACTGAGTCTTCAAGTCACATAGAAGACCTGTCTTTTCATAAAACCCTCCCTCATTTTTGTCTTCTGCATGTTCCAGCCACAGGGAAGGAAAAGCCCAGCTCGAAGCAGATGCCAAAAGCATCACACAGTGAGATTTCTGCTGCCAGCATCAGGGACCCCAGCCAGAAAGCCTGACCCTTCCCCAATCTGCTTCTAAGTGTTGTGTTTCAAAACAAGAAGAGAAAACGAGTGAATAATAGCAACACGAGACAACAAGCCTAACTTGTGTGGTGCTGCCACTGTCCCGGGAAAACCCAGCTAATGCCCTGCTGCTGATCGCTCCTTCTACCTCTCTGTTGATCTGAAGAGCAGTCAGCAAAGCGACAGCGTACATGTCAGAAACACACACAGAACATAACGTTCCTCTCTCAGTGAGCCAAAGACCTGCACAATGCTTTGATAATATTTAGCTCATAGAACTAATAAGAGACCAACAGCATTGGGATCCCCTTTAGGATGAGGTTTAGTAAGATTACATATTCACATTCCCTCTCAGCTGCACACTGGGAGACCTGCTCTTCCTGATCATGCCGCGAAGTCCCTCACCTTCCATATTAACCAAGCGGTAATGTAAACAATTGAGGAAAGAGTTAGAGGCAACTCTCCATTTAAAGGTGAGCCTTCAATAGGACTCTGTTTCCCACAATAATTTCTCATTTCTATTAGCCTACAATTTGCTGGGGTTTTTTTTTAATATTTCTTTGTTTATTTTGTGCACGTGTGCCACTGTGAGCATGAGGCCACTGTCTCCTTGTACCACCTGAGTGCCAGGGCTAAGACTGGTCGTCAGCCTCGGCAGCCAGCACCTTACACACTGTGCTAACCCTCTGGCCCCCACACTCCTCCTTAATTTGGAAATGCTGGTGCAAATTTTCAAAATTACAAATTTCGTAATTTTAAGTCATAGTTTTAAATCACTCTTCAGGGGAAAAAGTGTTTAGGTGCTGGAGAGATACCTCAGAGGTTAAAAGCATATACCATTCTTCCAAGGTACCTAAATCCAGTTCCCAGCACACATGTGGGTGACTCAGAACTGTAACTGCAGCTCCAGGGGATACAGCACCTTCTGTTCCCCATGGGCCACTATACTCAAGCGTACATTCTTGTGTGTGCACATTCTATCTTGGGGGCTTGAGAGCGCTCTCTCTCTCTCTCTCTCTCTCTCTCTCTCTCTCTCTCTCTCTCTCTCACACACACACACACACACACACACACACACACACACACACACACACACACTTAAAAAAAATAAACCTTTCAAAGAAAGCTGCTCGACATGAATTGCTCTGAACAGTTCTTTCCTCCTAGACGGCACCACACTGTCCTCTTTACTCTCGCCAACACAAATGTTTTGTTCATGCTGATTAAGTGAGAGAAAAATAAATAAATACATTTGTTTTACTGGGATCAGAAATGTTTCGTGATGTATGCAAATGATTCATAAAATATGAATGGGACCATGAAGGACTGTCTCCAGCAAAATGGGATCTGATGCTGGGGACGGTGGAGTCACTAGTTTCCTAGAGGGCTCCGCTCCCCCATGATCTGCAGAACAGGTCAGGGAGAGGGGACTGTTAAGGAGGGGCAGGGCAGAAACATAGTAAGCAGTTACTGTTCATCAGAGGTTAGTGAGGCTCAGAGCAGTTTAAACCTACTTAGATAAATCTCTGCATCTTACTTTAAAATTTTTATCACTTTGTACCTATTGAGTAAGTTAAGTTGGGGGCCAGGGAGAGACAGAGAACATTGGCAGCAACTATAAGGAAATGCTGTTTGGAGCTTATGTGTGAGTTCACTGTCTCCACACTGGAGCCGTGGCTCGGGCAGCAGAATAGCCTCTCCCAGGTCACCCAGGCCATGTCACTTTACCATCGTTGTGAATTATTTTAATACAGATGACATTTTCACTGAAAATGTACAACCTTTTTAATACCTATAGAAGACAACGTTCTTTTTTTCATGAGGATGCCAAACCAGATATGAAAACCACAGGCTTGACAACTGATGCTTCAACTGAATGCTGACCCCCAAAGGCATCTGTTTTCCTTGAGTTACATGATTTAATTGCTCAGCTGTTCTGTGTCAAGTAAGTAAATAAATCGGGTGCTCCAGAGCACAGATACATAAAACAGAAATCGCTGACTGCTGAGCACATCAAGTCAAATTTCTCTCCTGAAACATCATTCAGATGAGCTTCACCACCAAGGAAATTAGGAGGGGGTTCGGAAGCTGGAGGCTGGACATTTGTTTCCTGGAAGTATAGTGGGGCAGGTTTGTTCTAGAAAACAGTTCTGGATTCTTTCCACCTGTACTGCACTGAGCAAAGGACCCTCACCTACCCCAGAGAAATGAAAACTTACATTATTGCAAAACCTTGCACGACTGTTCACAGCTTCCCCTTTTAAACAGCCCCAAACTGCAAACTACTCAAATGTTCTTTATGAATAAGTGGTAAATAAAGTGTAATATATTTGCACTGTGAAATGCTCCTCAGCAATACATGGGAAAATGGTGTTGATACACGTAAGGAAGTGAACGGTCTCTAGCATTAATTGAGCTGAAAAGACAACCACAAACATATTCATGACTCCACTTATCTGTCATTTCTGAAAGCCTCCCAATAATAGAGATGTGAGATATTGGTTCTTGCTGAGGCTGGAGACAGCTCTAAGGAGGAAGCTGAGCCAGAAAGCCGCGGGCAGTCGGGCCTCCAGCTTCTGCAGGAACAGGAAGCAGCATGCACAAGAACGGCTTCTGATGACAGGATGAGTCTGTGTCACTGCAGTTCGGGTGTTATGGCCGTTACACAAACCTACATATGACGAAGCTGCAACAAACCCATGCACGTGGCTGTGTGCACTGGTGTGGTCCCCTGGCTGCTGAGTAGACCTGGTCAGGGCTGAGGGTGGCAGCTCGGAGTGCGGCTGAGGCACACCACGGAGCCTGGACACCCCCCCCCCCCCCCCCCCCCCCCCCCGCCGCTTCCCTGGGAGAGCCGAGGCCTGGCTCCAGCAGCACAGAAAAGGAAGCTGTCCTGTGTGTTTGCTGCCAGGAATGAAAATGAAGTCAGACTGGCACTCGGAGACAAAGTCTCCAGGTGGGTGGTGGGCCTTTACTTCTGACTTCTGAATGACACGAGACGTTCTCTTTCCCCAGGCAGTGCTCAAAACAAAAAAGTGTCCAGTTCAGCACCAAGTCTGCAGAAGCCCAGCCAGGTTTCTTTACTTAACCCACCCAGGACGGCAGCAGCAGCCTGGTTCAGTGGGAGTGATCCTTCCTGGCGACCAGGGATTCTGAGAACAGAAGTCAGTGCTGGGTCACTGAATCAACCCCAGAAACAAACTGGCAGCAAGCTTGCTGTTACCACCTAGTTGCCCAGTGACCCATGAATGTCAGAGGTAGTTAGTAATTAAGTCACGAAATAATTCTGAGAATGAAGTTGATGAGTAGAAATGAGGGAAAGTAGTAATGGTTTTTATTGGATATGAAAATAAAAACATCATTCAAGGCACTAGTGCTAAGATCAGATGGTAGACTAAAATTATCATTTCACAGACTTATATTAAGTGTCTAAGTCTCGGAAGAGGCTGCGTCCGTGAGAACCCAAAGGAGCCAGAGCTCAAACTATCAAGAGACCAAAGTCTGAAGTGTGAGGGCAGCTGTGGCTCCCACTGAGGTGTCCCTTCCTCACATATCACAGCGGGTTCAGGTCACAACCACAGAGTACAAAGAATAAGTTATAGAAAAGGAGGTCCGAATCATAGTCAGCACCGATGTGGATAAATGTCACAAACGGTGCCGAAAGGCAACAAGACTCACAGGAAAGCACTGCATGCAGTAGGCTCAGAGTCCTCCCAAACAAAGTCCACACTCACATTAGGCCAATAAACATCCCATGAACTACTTGAAAACATTCAGGAAAAGACAACGTGGGTTGAGAGAAAGATTAGCAAGGATGTGCGAGTCCTGCAGCGCCCCATGATAACTTTTGGAGGAAGTGTCCTGGAATGCTTCTAAATCTGGCTTTAAGGGGAAACTGAGGCAGCTAAATCTAGCATGAAGATATAACATAGTTGCCTTCTGTGAAAATAAGTCCTTCTTCTCTATTCCAGGAACAAGAATCAAACGGTACCCTTCTCCAGGGGAGGACTGTCTAAGACCACAGACCACTTCAATGCTCTTGCTCCATTCAGTTCATGCACAGACACGGTAAGCTATAGAGAAGGGACATTCCAACACTAACAGATGGCACAGAATCCTAAGGTACAGTGACCATAATCTGGAGGTCTTGGGCCAAATCTTATGTTGATATCCAGAGAGCTAGCCACCAACCCTCTTCCAGGTGGGACTCCCACAAACACCTCAACTAGCTGGCCAGGAGTAGTCACCTTGACCTGGGACCTTCCAGACTGACCTGCTATTAGCCAGAAACTAACCACACAGTGAAGAGTGACACCCACACTGTAGAGAATCGAGAAATAATCACTGTGCACGCATGCAAAGGACACCCTCTGGGTCTGGAGAGCCTTATCAGAAAACTTACAAAGTTCAATGAATTTGCCTATGACAGACAGACAGACAAGGTTCTCTGTTGTAACCTTTCTCAAGGTCAATGTCTGAGAACGCCTTGCACCACGCATCTGTTAGCAGCCTGACATTTATCTGATGATGTCATGTGCAAACACCTATCAACGCAATCGATGTGTTTCCCTCCTCTTGCTTTGTCTAAACTGTTACTTCCACTTTACATGAATTAAAGTTCATCTAAACTTCAGTGAGATTGTCAGAAGCTGTTGGAAAAGGACAACTGAAAGCAACCTTTCTCCTTGTACAGATCTAGTGTCCCTTCCTGGAGGAGCAACCTTTCTCCTTGTACAGATCTAGTGTCCCCTCCCGGGGAGGATCACATGCAGTACCGAAGGAGGACACTGAGCACTCGGGCTACCCAGGAGGAGATAAATCCTCTGAGCAGGAGTCTGGGGCTGACAGGAAGCCCAAGCACTCGGAGGAGAAGACCCTGGCTGGTGCCAGCCCATAGGATACTGTCCCCAGCTACACTGTAAGCACATCGCACATGTGTGTCCGCTATGTGTTCCTCACTAGCCACCAGTTATCCCCTCACCCTGGGTCACCTTAGGGATGTGAATCTGAGAGGAAGCGGTTGAGATGAATATGCATACCAGGGTGGTCTCACCTATGAAAAGGAAAGAATGGACCACCGAACCTTCCCCAGGAGAAAACACGTCACCCAGAAGACAGACTGGGGCCATCTTAGCCTGCAGACACATGGACACTAGAGGTCATAGAGTGCAGACCTATAAAAATTGTTTTCATTTCAAAATAATTTGCAAGCCTGGTGACAACAGAGACACTCCGGTGTCAGCTGCCGAACACTTTTACAATATTGCTTTTCCTTCAAGATGATACTGTTATTAAACAAACAAACAAACAAATCAACAAACCTTATCCTCTGCAAAATGCTTTCCTCTCAGCTGTCCTGATATGTCTGCTTGGTGAAAACCACGACACAGTAGACAAGGTATCTGTACCACAGGCTCACAGGCTGACTTACACAAAGACTTCTGTTCCTAGGATTGCTAAGCCACTGGAGAATAGGTCCAGGCATGCAGTCCAGGCAGGTACCACACACCATGTACTGTACAAAGGAGGTGCCTACTCTCTCAATGTGCTGTCAATTCCCTCTGTGGCTATCACCCTTCCCACCTCTCCCGCAGCATCTAAGACATTCAGAGCATCAGTGCCCTGTGTGGTCCTAGGGAACCGGCTGGGTGCAGGCCATCCAGCATGTTTACTGCTCCTGGCTGGCTGTGTCATTCCTTATCAGCTCTATTCCTTTCTCAGCTTGGATGTTAAATGTGTAGTAATAAAGGAGAGACTAACACAAATCATATAACAGAAGAACACAGAATCCTACATGGTCAGTGCCGCCACAGGTGTGTAGAGAACTCTAGAAAAATGTCAACAATAGCAGCTAACTGTGGACAGGGCAGGAAAGGCAGTAGGACCAGCCTGGGAGGACAGTGCCATACATCTGGGGACACTGCATGGTGGAGCTGGAACCTTGGAGAAGGAGGAGTACACAGAGCAGAGTCAGCAGGAGAGAGAAGACAGCCCCATTGTGAGGACCTACACGTGATGGATGGGACACATGATCCAGAGCAATCTCACTCAGGCTACAAGGGGGCCGGAGTGTGGAGCAGGCTGAGCTGGGGGAGCGGGAGGTGGCTCCTGCTCAGAACCAGATGATCAAGGAACTCATTGCAGTGACCACGCAGGCAAACTAGAAACTGCCAGAAGAATAGCCATTGAACACATTCCTGGGAAAAACAGACTGTAAATATTTCCAAGTCTGTCTTAGGTGTGGTATAATCAGGAGTGGAGGGAGATGTCTATCTCAGAACCAAGAAGTATCATAGTATGTCACAGCATTTTGTAAAGGTCCTTCGCGGAACATTTTTCCCTAGTCACCTAAAAGAAAACTTGAGTTTATTATAAAAACCCTTGAAACAAAAAACCCCAACGTATAATATTGTCATATAATCTAAGCACTCATGAGACTGAGGCACAGGAGGATCGCTGCACACTCACAGCCAGCCTGCATTACACAGTGAATTCAGGGCCAGCATAGCTAACATAGCAAAATATTTCCAATAACAGACAAAAGGTAACATACTAGCTTCCCTAATGTAATTTTATATCTACTAAGTACTTTGTATATATGCATATGGTCTGTATCTATTTGTGCTGTACGTGTACAATGGGTATGATATATATAGTATGCTTGCTATCTACCTATTTTTTACATTCCAAATAACATTATCTCTTGAGGTAAGTATGTTGCCAAAGGCACACACAAGGACTTTAAACTGATATCAGTGCCATGTTGACTATGGCAATATTTAAACTCAATAAAGGTAAATAGAACTTTTAAGAGTGTGTGAGAGTAGTCTGTTCAGATCAGAAGGCTATCACAACTTTCACCCCACGACCAGGCAATACACAGAGACCGGACACCCGGCAGCGCTGCCTACAGCAAGCAGGACCTCATAATGGTCTGTGCCTGGAGCACCGTTCCTCTCTACAGGAATCTCATTCTGTTTCTTGTTTTCCCTGCTCATCTCCTGACCCACAAGTCTCCCCTTACCTCCACCCCCACCCCACCCCCCGGCGGCTGACTACAGATAACCCCAACAAAGGCAGGTGCGCATTCCTGTGAAAAGGCCAGCTGCAGAAGTCCACTGCTTCCTGTCTGCCCCAATGCATTTGGGACTAACACCTACCTGCCATCTTGCATCCAATGTCTCTCATTACGACAAAATTAAGATTCCTTCCCACAAATTCAAAGACCCCGTCAGCCAGATTATATTTTGTCATCATAAGACGATGCGTTACCTCTTTTACATGGGTGTGGAACGACACAGACATGTCCAGCAGGATCTTCCGCTGTTCAACTCGCCGAACAAAGTCTTGTATCCGGTCTTCAAGCTGATGGGCAGCCTGATAAATCTCTTCAGGGTCACATTCCCCAGTCTGAGCCAGCTGTTCCGCTGCTTCTAACAACTTATCCGCATTTGTGTAGGTGTTCTGCACAGGAGAATGCCCAGAGGAACAGAAGGTGAGCACTCAGCACACGAGCCGGCGTGGGCGCCATGACACACAGCAACAAAGAACCGATTAGCAGCGTTTCTGATCATTTACTTAAGTTAGACAGAAAACAAAAAAAATATGATAAGGAGCAATGGTTCCATGAGGCCCACACGTCCCTATCAGTAGCCTTTCTAATGCCAAGCAGATATTCAGCACTGGCCAGAACAGCTCGTGACTCAGAACGGGCTTTTCGATTTTTGCTAAGGTGGAGTCAGGAAATGCCCCACGACCACAAATGCCCGTTTCACTTTTTCCCTCTCGTTTTTATGGCAGAGTAACTGTGCTTTCTCTCCCCTGCCTCACAGCAGACAGTTTCAGAAGGACAAGAGAGTTCTAGTGGCTATAAATGTCAGCGTAGACGTGCTGACGTGAAGTGTAAATACCTATGTAATGTGCTCTGAAGACTGTTCTACTTCAAGTCTTGATCAACTCGTGGCTGTGGCTGCATTTCTCACATGAGCAGATAAGCTACAGCCGGCACTGTTCCTGGAAACTGCTCAAGAGGGGCATTACCAATGAGAGGAGGCGCTGAGACTAACTGGGGGCCCTCAGCGCAGTCAGAGCAGCCTGCCCTCCCGGGAGGACCAGAAGTCCAGCCTGTGGCTCTGCTGAGATATCGGTTAGCTCATTCATCCTATCCTCAACTCAAGAGCTGAGCGAGGTAGGTGTCTCCACACAGGGCGGAAGGTGACTCAAAGTATGGGAAGGGTGTTCCTGGAGCGAGAAGCAGGCTCAGTCAGGTGAGGAGGGCTTGAAATAGCATGGGAAGCTGGGCTGCAACTAAACAGAGAGGATATCTCTATCAATCTTTTCTGTTGCCAACAACACAACCTGACAGACACAAGGTTTATTGCAGCCCATGGTTCTGAAGGCCAGGATTGAAGGGCTACATCTGATGGCCTTCTTGGTGGTAGTCCTGAGGTGCTGTAGAGCATTATAAGAGACAAGCACACTTGTGTCTCTCTCTTGGTCCCTCTTTTCTTTAAAAAGCCACTAGGATTCAGTCATGGGGGACCTGCCCTGATAAGTGCAACCAACCCTAAGACTCACCTCTGGACACCAGCCCAGCTCGTCTCCTCTCCCCCTGCATCACTCTGGGGATTATTTCAAGACATAAACCTCTGGGGAGGGCACACCACACTATACCAAACAATAGCACTGTTTCTGATACCTAAGGCTCCTTCCTGTGCATCTTGCAAAGCAAAATCGGATCAGTTGATGCCTTTGAGGTAAACTCCTTATAATCATAAGCATATAAAAATCGACGGGAGATGACCTCCTTCTCTGATAGGAATAGCATGGGCAGTCACATTCCCAAAGAAGACTGACAAACAGAAGGAGTTAGCAGCCCCAGCATGACAAAGCCCAGAGGGGCAGGTACTAAATCTCCAAGAGTCAGGTCTAGGACCTGTGTGCAGACTATGAGAAATCAGGCCCCTCGGGTTTGGGTCCTACTGCTTTACTTTACCCATGTGGCTGCTTTCTAGGGCTGCACGCGGATACCGGCCAAGTGTCTGGGGATGTATGGCATGGTGCAGCTTTCTGAGGCATGTATGGAAAACAGTCCCATTCCTATAGGGCAACACTCCAGGCCTCTGACGCCATGAACTTTGGGCTTTGTCTGATGTATCTGCTGAGGCTGCCTGGACCTTGTAACTCCGTATCCTACATGCTTGGACCTGGGACCAAAATCACTCACAGGATCCTAGGCTTTTTCCAGTTTATTCCTCCAAACACTTTCAACCTCTGGATGTAACTGAATTCCAAAGTAGTACTCATTATTAGGAACAGCACCAATTTTCTGAATCTATTTTTCATTATGGTAACAAAATACCAGAGAGGGGCTAGCTTTCTATATGGATTTATTTAGCCTACAGTTTTGAAGCTCAACAGTTCAAGATCAGGTGGCCCCACTGGTTTGGCCTCTAGTATCATAAGGAAGAGCGATCACATCTTAAACCAGGAAGCCAGGCAGAGACTGGGATCTAAAATTCTCTCAAAGAGTGTGCCCCTGACTAACCCAGGGACCTCACTGGAGGCTGCAAGGGCAACTCTTAGAAGCTCCACTTTAAACTTGTCAGTATGAGATCCAAACTCCCAGTACATGGTCCTTTGGGTGACAACATCCAACATCTGTTTGAGGAAGGAGTGCCCTCCGAGTTAGGAGACTAGTTACATTTAGCTGTATCAATCAACTGCTTCAGGTCCAAAGGGGTTGGGAGGCTGAGTGCAGTCACCAGCTTGGTCTGCCCCTCGGAAAACAGAGCCCTGCAAATGTGTTTCTGAAGAAAGGAATTCTGTTCTCTCGCCGACTGTCACCACAGCTTTGAAGTAATTTACCTCTCCAGTTTGATAAGTGAATCTTCAGTTGACAGTGTCTCCCAATAGGAAAGCATTACTGAGTTGTTGAGGGCCTCTCTAGGACTTCGTCAGCAGTAATAACGTTGAAAAAGTATTTATGTAAAGGAGCAAGTGTGTTTTGAGTGACATTAAACCACAACCACTCATTGCCTGTCTCATCTTATAGCTGAAGAAAATGATGGTTATACAAAGGAGGTAAGGGCTTTCCTCAGAAGAGAACCACCTGGGGGGAGGGGAACAGGATGGAGACAGGAACATCGCGTTGGCATCTGAAACTCCAGCTAGGTCTTCCTAGCAACAAAGCCTTGCTGAGTCCTTCTGGACTGGACTGGACTGTCGGTGGTTTTAAAGGCTGATTGCTAAGCCATCCATATTACCAGCCTAGCTTTTGAGCAGCCTCTCTAAACACTACCGAAGCCCCGTGACAGGGACAGTTCACGTCCACCTCCCTATAACAGAGCTTAGCTCTGCTCAGTCAGTCAACAGAGCTGCGGCGGTGGCGGTTCAAAGCCCCGACCTGGCAATCTAAAGCTGGCAGACTCAGGGGAGTGGAAGGGACTGGCCACCTCCTCTCTTCAGCCTGAGAGACCCCTCTTTGGGCCATTCCCTTTACCCCCATCAGAGAATTAAAAGACATAATTCTAGGAGCAGGCCATGGAGCCCAAAGCATTTCCTCTTTCTGGAAAAACAACCTATATTGTGTAACTAGTGGACTTTGGGACACGAGCGCTTGATTGAAAATAATCTGCCCCGAATTCTCCATTGCTAACTTTAATTTTAAACACTAACCTACAAGACACGTTATATTAAAAGTTGAATTGATTTAACACTGGAAGCTTATTATACATGTGGAGAAGTTCAGGTCATACTACACACGTGGACGCATTGTATGTCCACGTGGCCACAGCTTCCTCCTAGCAGAGCAATGAACACAGTGGGGGCTCTGGTTGGTCCTCTGGAAGTCTAGGAAGAACTTGGCTACGTGACAACTCCTTAGACCCTCATCCAGGAAGACACAGTAATTTCATGCCACACACAAAGCTCTCCACAGACCTGCTCTGAGGAGAATGCCGTGGGGCAGGTTAAGACTCTGCAAGGTGAAGTGCAGAGCAGTGTAAACGCTCACAGAGTGTGGCTCCACCAGAGCCGCTAGGGACAGCCAGGAGTGGCTGCTCTCGGAGCCAGCCGTAGACACTAGGTTTCCTGGGGTTTACTTGCCTGTTGTAATTACAGTTTTTTTCAGTTTAAAAACACCGCCTCAGAAAACTACTTAGAAAGTAAGAGATCGCTGTTCAAGGAGTGGCTTCCTTTCCATCAGTCACATGTAACAACTTTCATGTGAAACACTTTTTTAACTTTTACAGTAGTCCGAGAAAATGCTCTATAGCTGTGCATGCCACACAGTAGACAGCAGCCAGCGTGGGCTCACTCCACGGCAAAGATGTACTCACAATCAGTGCACAAACAAAGAAGAGCTTCACATTCATCACATGGAAGTTCCTGCTCTGCAAGACTGTAAGCAACAGGGACCTGTGCTTCCTGAGGAGGCCACAGCCACATCTGAATCAAACCCTGACACCCAGGGCACCTACATCAAGGGTGGGCACCTGAGCAAGTCAGGCAGGGCCGAGGGCTCGCTTCCACCAAGGTTCTGTCAGGGTTCCTCCTTCCTAGAACACTGGAATTGCTCTACAGAATAAACCTATATTTAGCACATTTTCAGGGAACTGAATCATACACTTTCACTGCTTCCTTTTTTAATCTGCTTAAGCTATTTCATCAAGCCACAACTCCCTGAGTTCCCAAGAAATGGCTGTATTAAGCAATTTGCCACTTTAAGATCTCCGGGGGCTGGAGTGACGGCGTGGTGGGTAGGCACCCTGGACTAGAGTTTGATTCCCAGCACCCATGTGGCTGCTCACAATCACCTGTAACTCCGGGTCCAGGCATCAAATGCCTTCTTTTGGCCTCCACAGGCACCAGGCATGCATATGGTGCAGAGATATACATGCAGGCAAAATACACACACATATAAAATCAATAAATCTTCTAATAAAAAAGAGCTCTGAACAAAGACCAACTTAGAAGAATCAAATGTATTTAAGGGATCTCCGAGACAAACCCATTTTAACAAGAGGAAATTTCTTCTCTAACTCTCAGACTTTGTTTTCCCTTTGGGAATACATTTTATACTAAGAGCTCCTATCTCAATTTTAAGGTGTTTCAACAGCCCACTGGCCCCTAAAATACCAGAGTCTAAGTGCGGATGTGGATGCCACAGTGCCACTGCAATTTGTTTTTACAGGAAGCAGAAGGATGAGAGGCTGAGACAAAGCTGCCTCACCCCTTACCTCCCCAGAGCTACAGTAAGAGAAGCTACTCTGTTCTTGAGGAAAAGGTAGGTTTGGATGAATGGAGCTTTAAACCCAAAGTATTCGTCCTTGAGAGAGAGACCCTGTCTGTCTAAACTCCATCTGTCACACATAGTAGTAGGAAAGCCAAGCTGGAGTTACCAACACTCATGGCTTTTTCCACTGGAAAGAGCTGCTTCGAGCAGGGTTAGCCAGCCCATCTCCCAGGTTCAAGCTGTGGCTCTGTGGCTGCCTTGCCTCCTGTCCTGTGGAGAAGCCCCTCTCTCTGCTCCAACCCTTGATGGCGTGCTTCTGAGGTAGCACAAGATCCCCCTGGAATAGCCTGTGGTTTGGTCTTCTGGGCTTTGGTATGGATGCATGCATAGGTGTGAACAGGAACCTAGTAACACTGACCACCCATGCCTGCTACACAGAGATTGAAGCGCACAGACTGAGCAGGTGGGATGCTGTCACTCAAAAGTGAGAGGAGGGGACAGTGTTAAGCCACTGGGCACCCAGTTCATGGGTGTAGAATGTCTACTCTGAGCAAAGTAAACTGCTGTTTGCAAGTCTGGAAGTGGGTGGCCAGGAGGGAGAGCAGAAGCCCTGGAGTGCCCTCTGCATCGACTGTCTACAGAGCAAACGATGCTTTTCAAGAAGAGTCACGGACAAGTACTGAGAGGTGGCTGCTGAAGATGCTGGCAACAGAGGACGTCACTGAAGGGCCCAGGCTCCAGAGAGGGGCTGGAGCGTGGGAGGAGAGACAAAGGTAAGATCTGGGAGACAGGAACACAAACAAAGAAAACCCCAGCTGCAGCCACACACTAAGGTACTGAGTCCGAGCTATGTGGAGGACAAGCTGGCTGCGTACAAGCCGCTCTCTCGCCCCGGAAGGCTGGGTTCACTCAAGCCTGGCAGGCCGTGTGGTTCTACTGCCTGGCCACCCCCATCACTCTTGACCAGTTGCCAGCCTCCAACACCCTTCCTTTCATGCCACCATGGTAAGTTCTGTCAACTTCCGAGCCTTGGCTTAGGTATCAGGTACTGTGCCACAAAGCCCTTCTGCACAAGCCACGCCTGCTGAAGAGGCTGAGCCTATGGCTGCTCGTACCCTTGTCCCCTCCCGCGTGCCTGGCGGAAGAGCTGACGTGTGGCCAGTGGTTATCTGGAAGGCAGGAGGAGGAAAGTGGCCACCTGCAACACGAGCAAACGCATTCCTATCTAGTATTTCCCTGCATGCGTCTGATTCCGACTGCAGCACTTTCACTTGGGGGAAGAGGGCTGGTTGTCCGTGGAGTCCCGGGGACAAGGAGTAAGAAATGAGCAAGTCCTGGGACTCAAGGGCACAGCAGAAGGAACCAGCAAGAGCTGGCCTTTTGGCTGAGCAGGGGTCGAAAGCTGTTCACAGCACACACTCCTGTGACCTCTGCTTCCTGGGAAACCTTCGGGCTGATTTCTGCAGGCGGCTCTGATGAATGCCTTGGACCTGAAGCCACAGTTCACAGGGCTAGGTTAGCCACAGGCAACATCTCCTTAATGAATAGTGGACTGGGGATACAGAGGAGGTAAAAGGCAGTGACCGATCCTCTGATCCTTCATATTAGAAGGCGCTCAAGTGAGGTAGAGGGTACCCCAATCTGAAAGCATGAAAAACAAGCACTCTGGGCAATAGCCTTGGTCTAGAGCTTGGGTGTTAGCCCTTGTGCGCTGGGATTCTTTGATGCCCGGATGTTTTTTTCTCATGTAATTCAAATTTATGCTCAACCCCAAGTAATTCTGGAAGTAGTTTATCATACGGAAAAAAAAAAAAAAAGGCAAGATGAGAACACATTGTCTATATTTCTTCTGCTATAATAAAGTGGCATAGCACTTTCCAGGAAATGAAAGCAGGGAGACCATATGGAATGTGGGCACGAGGAATCCTAGCCACATCACAGGGTTGCAGACACAGAGAACAGAGTCACCACTTTTCCTCTGTACAGGAGACCAGGGTGAGAAGGCGAGGTTTAAGGTATTCCCGTGGCGGGATGGGACTTAGGGACCGTTTGTCAGACGGCAACTCCATTCCCGGGTCCAATTCTCTGGCCTTTTATTTGCCACGAGCCGAGCATCGACACAGGCACAGTCTGGTTATTCCACATGACCACACTGCTCTGAGCACGCTCGCTTTTCCTTTCGTCACTGAGGGCTTTAGCGATGACAGTTTATGTTCCGGGTCTACACTGTCCCCGTGCTGCTCTTACATTGTTAGTTATGATTTTCCTGGTAGATCTTTTGCAGATACCTTGTATATGCCTCTCAAACTTTTGGTATTTATGTTTTAGGTATGTGGATTAAAATAAACACACAGCTAATCCACTTATAAGATACTCAATAAATATAATCAGTATATTGGGATAAATTACTATATCACATCTTGTGATTTTTTTTCACTTCTTTAGATTTTTTTTTTTTTTTTTTTTGAGTTTTGATTTACTTGGTTTTCTATACCCCTCCCCAAAGCTGTAAACTTATTTGGAAGTGATATATATATATAGTCTTTACATTTTCTGTGGTCATTCAAAAATGCTAACAAGCCTGCATATGGCCTCTTGCTGTCCTCAGGCCTCATCCAGCATCTTCAGCATATTTCTGCCCTTCGTGTCCGAGGAGGCTGGCTGGCTCTTCAGCTCTGTCTGACCCTTGACTACCTCCTAGATTTATCTTTTGTTCAGACAGTAATCCTCTAGTCTACAAATGTATTTAATGATCCCTTTGCTGACTGCTGATATCACTCTTCTAGATACTTCTTTTCCTCACTTAGTTCATTCAAGCAGTTAGCTGCTGAGCATGGACACATGCAAGATGCTGCTGCAGGCGCTCACGATAGGGAAGTGAACAGAACAGTGTTTGTTCTCACGGGCTTCGGTTCCAGGGGCACTTAACATTACTCTTACTGAAGTTAATGCTTTCGGTTTTCTGATAAGCACTTGAGTGGGAAATCCCAATCTCAGTGCTCACTTCAACCCCTAAGGAACAGCAGTTCAGGCGGGTGCAGAGTCCAGCACCATCAGGACAGTATTCCCCCAGACACCAGCATCTGTGACTGCTGAAGAGACCACTGTCTTCCCAACAGTTCTTCTCACAGATGCCATTTTCCACTTCTTGCCTGTAGGACTTGGTGATGTTCTACAATTACCATAACTGTCTGAATTTAGATTTGGACCACTTAGATGACTTCTTTGGCCTGGGCATGGGGTTATTTGTTTGAGACAGGGGCTCTCTGTGCAGCCCTGGCTGTCCTGGAACTCATGTAGATGAGGCTGGCCCCAAACTCACAGAGATCTCCTTGCCTATAGGTGTGTACCCCCCACTCCTGGCTGAGATGACGTCTTTTGAAAGCAGCTTTCCTCCGCTTCCTTACATCTGGGATGCTTCTGTGTGACTGTTCAGATCAGAGGCATACTGCCTGGTAACATCACAGCCAACACTCACACTCCACAAACCCGGTGCTCCGAGCACCCTCCACTCCTGACTCTGGCTTCCCAAGTAACAAAATGAGAAAAGGACAAGCTGAATGCCAGACCCATCACTGCAGAAACCTCAGAAGGACTGCTGTTCTCCAGCTCTGAAGTGAAAGCCACAAACTAGCCTAATAAATAGGACAAAATCATCAAGGATAAATTTGTTTCCAAATCACTACGATTTACAGGGGGCTAACTGACCAGATCTCATTTCTACCTAGATGATGGCTGCCTCATTCTGAAACGAGTTTAACCCCTCCAAACCACCTTGAACACCTAGAAAAGGCTAGGTCACCTCAGGTTTGTTACAACAGTGACTTCCAACCCGGCCCCTGGGTTATTCAGAGTCCTGTTGTACCTGTGCAACCTCCTCGAAGTCCTCATGGCGTTTCTGCAGAGCTCTGGCCCGGTGAAGGGATTTGCCCACGCCTGTGTGTTTGCTTAGAAATGCTTCTCCGTGGTTCTCGATCCAATCCAGCACCTGCAAAGAAAACAGCCATATCAGCCATAAACGGTGTCCACCTTGCTCACTGGCTGGGCCTGTCTAGGAAAGGCTCATTCCTTTGTCAAAATTCCGCAGCAAACATGAAGCAAAACAAAATAAATTTGGAGGAAATGCCTGAATACCGATTTAATTCACTTCATAATTACAAAACATGACTTCAGCTTCTCCACCAGGACCGTAAATAGCTTTTATATTAAAAGTGCAAATTGTCCTATGTATAAAGATTGCATATAATGGGGATTAAATTAAATCTCACCTTCTCAGAGGCCTGACAGAGCCGTCAAACTCACTGGGTTTTGTGTGAGAGGTAGGTATGGCACCATGCTGGGCCAGTCCACATTTTAAATGGTTCAAAGCCTCACAGCTCAGGTGATTCAAGCTTACCTATGCAGCTACGTGTTTTGTTTATCTCTTTTTTAGAAGTCTCCACACAACACTAATATGCCTCAGTCCTGCATTTGGGGGATAATTCATCGTATCAACGAGGAGCTGTTACATCAGCTAGACTTCCCATGAACTTAATCAGAGTGCAAGCTGGTGTTTTCTCCTCACGGCTGGGACTTAGCAGCACAGCTCACTGCTTCCTACACTTGAGAAATCACACAACACTAACACTATCTAACAGAATATTTATACCAAATGCATACTTAGTCTTTGGTGGAGAGTGCAGGAAAAACAAGCAAGTGATCTTTTAAAACGTTCAGCTAAAACATTACAAACACATCACATGTTTGTTAGTGTGCTGTTAAAAATGGGTCATACATGTTGTACATGTTTGTGACTATGAAACAGTCTTATTCTGTTAGGTTACCGTAACAAAAATCCTTGGGCTGGATAATTTATAGTGACAGAAATGTCTACTCACAGCTCTGGAAAGTAGAAAGTTCAAGATTAAGGTGCCAGTGTCTAGTGAGACCCCATTCCTTACAGACTGTGGCTTCCCTGGGTCCTCCCACAGCACAGGAATTGAACATCTCCCAGGCTCCTTTCCTAACGGCACTAATCTCATTCATCAAAGTGAAGTGTGGCCTAACCACTCCCAAAGGTCCCTCACAGTGATGTTACTGCGCTGTACATTACTTTTCCACATACGGTTTTAGGGAACACAAACACTCAGGTCAGACCACAGCAGGTACACAACTCAAAATGGTCTCGGATGGAAAAGAAACAGGGCACATTCAGCCAAGGCAGTGCTGTGGGAACCTCTACTGATGTCAAGACAAATCAGGCTTAGTGTTGGTCCTCAGTAGCTTCGTTCTAACACTCTCAACTGGTCGGACAGACATCTAGAAAACAAAGAGCCAGTGGATGCAAAATAAGGCCAATCTGCTGTCCACTGCTCCACACCCAAGGGCCTGCCTAAACTTCCTTTCTGCACGGCAAAGTTCTGACCCACACAAATCAGATGACAGTGAACCGTAACAAACCTCCGAGACCCTGTAAAAACTGTTTCGGAATTGTGAGGAGCCAGGAGCAGAAGTGGGCTGGGGTTGGGGAATGGAAGGCAAGCCTGGCAGTGGGTCTGTCTGCCCACTGGACAGAACTACACCTGCACTTGCCCCACTGGCAGCGAGTGCTCAGGCCAGGGCTCGCTCTCCTCTCATCCTTGTGACTGTGGTTCATTTCGGATCCTTTCCCCGTCTACGTCAGCACTGGCAGTCACCTGGCCACCATCCCTGCTCCCTGGACCCATCGGTGTGCTGTCAGTGTGGTCCAGCTCCTCAACCAACTCTGCTGGTGCTGTCTGAAACGCACCTCTTCCATACCCGCCCTGCTTCTGCACAGACATGTTCTGACCGTGTGCGTGGAGGAAGTTCCACACTTGATGTCAGCCTCAGTTTCCCTCCCTGCGAGCATTGATAATCACATGCAGCTGAGAATTTAAATGTGTCTACACGAACCACTGCAACATCCACAGGGCAGATGCCCAGAACGCCTGCACATCTGGCCTGCTGCCACCTAATTTGAGGCTCTTCGATGGCACAGGCTGTAAATACTCCACTGCATCTGAGCTACCGCTCTTCACACAGGCAGAACTGCACTCCCCACCTCTGCCCAGTAGAACTGGGGCTGCTGAGGAGGCCTTAGAGAGCACGTCTGGACTTCAAACTGCTTAGGGACTGTCTCAGAGAAGTGAGGAGTGTGAGGTCCACACACAAGTGTGAAGTCCACCATGAAGCCCCAGAGCTGCCGGACAGAAGTTCACTAAGAAGTACAGACTTTGGGTCTGCCTTATTTTCAATGTGTGCTATTTGTGTTTGTAAGTTCTTTGTAATTGTTTTAATAAACAAAAAGAAGAAATATTTTCAACTTGAAAAGGATTTAGAATTATAAAAGTATCACCAAAGCTCCATCCTGTCACTTACCTGTAAGATCTTGGGGGATGGAAGGGAGGAAGACTTCAAAACAAAAGAAAGCATTTTTGTAGTATAGTCTATATATTACTTACTTAAAAACAACAAAAATCCCAGGCTGTCAGAACGCCGCAAGCCTGGCAGTTACTGTCAACCTGCAGAGACTTGAAGCATGGTACGTAGGGCCTTACAATGTCAAGATGAACATTTGCTAGAAAGCTAGAGGGAGCAAATCACTGCACTCTAAAAAAAATTTTTTTTTAAGACTAAGAAAAGTATTTCAGGAAATATAGCGTGGAAATAAAAGCTTTTGTGAGAGGATCACGTAGGGTGATAGCAACCCTTTTCCTTCAGCAATGGGTCTTTCAAACAGAAATGTAAAACTACTGACGTCACTGTGTTTCTTACAAACACAAAAGCAACTCAAGTCCGTGCACTTTAGTAAGGTAACAGTAGGTGGGTATGGAGTCCTGCTAAAGTTCCTGAGTCTCTCACAAGACTGCTGCCTCTTTAGTGAGGCTGGGTGGCTTTTCCTTCTTGACAAAGGGATCCTGGATTAATATATTTGTGGAAGCAATATCATCTTAAAGACATGCACACGAACCCTTCAATTTAAGTACAAAAAGACTAGCAAGTCAGGGAACTTGATCCCCTCAGTCCAGACAGCCATCTCTGCTCACAGCTGTAGCCAATGGTTGTCAACTCTGGGCTGGGATTCCAGCCCCACAAACAAAGCTGGTTCGGGTCTGCCCTCGCCAAAGAACAAGTCAAAAAGTGTTTTGTTTTGTTTAACTTTTTTTCTCAGCTTCCTGGCTCAGAAGCAGAACAAAAATCTAGGAAGCACGTCCCATTTTCCTCTGTGCAGAAGGCAGGCTGTGAGCATCTTTCCTGTCCACTGGTGCCCTCTAATGGACACAAACGACAACTCCAAGGTCAAGGCACTAAAAATACGAAGGCATCACTCAGACTCTCAAGCTAAATGTGCAGAAAACCGCAAATGGTTTAACCTGACTCTTCGTAATGAAAAGGAAATCACTGAATAATGACAAGCTTGACCGTGATGACGGCACGTGCGCTTCTGTGAACTAACGGTCATCTTGCTGTCTGAGCACCTCCTGCCGAAGCAGGCCTGGCATACTGCTGTACATACAGTGAGTGCTGGCTCTTCCAGTGAACTCCAAGGAGGGGCCATTGTCATGCTCATTAACAGAGGCAGGAGGGTCTTGGTTACTTTGTGGGGATGGACCCAGGAAGTCAGCTGCCAGCATTTTTCTTAAAGCTTTGGTTACGGCCTCTTCTTGGCTGGCACAGCCGAGGACGGCCAAATGCTGTAACAGGCAGAAAGAACTGAACTCCTGCACTAGAACAGTTCAGACTATTGGGGAGAAATGGCGCAGCCAAAGGAGACACCCCCCACCCCCAACCCCCCCGAACTGGGTTAAGGCCAATTCCAGAGCACTCAGGACAAGCCCCTGACACTTCTCTCTTCTGCTCGGAGGACAGGGTTCCAGCCATCCTAAAAAGCATATCCAATCTGTAAAACAGTTTTCTGTAAGAAGGTTCCACTAACAAATACCTACCAGGTTTTGAGGGGTCTTATCTCTCAGGGATTATTACTTTAGGAACTTGTGAACAAATATTAAAACCTTGTCAGAGAGACAAACCTTCACAGCCCCTTCAGTGTGTGCATGGTTTTAGAAACACTCGGGCATTGGTTTACTGGAAGTGCCCAGACTCCACTGTGAGTGTTACATATCACATGCTCTATTCTTTCTAAACTTTGAAAAATTGTGGGCCCGAAATCTGTATCTACTCCCCAAGGTGCATGAGGTGTAGACTTTCATTACTGGCCCCTTTAAACTAGAAACAAGGCTTGAAGAGGTTACCTCAAGAGAAAAACTTGCAGGCTTGACATCGTATATGGTCTTGGACATCACCACATCATAGGACAGGGTGCAAAGTCGGTCTGGAAGCCGTGGCAGTATTTTTTAACTGGATTTCCATCTCTAGAAATGAGGCTTGTACACACTGGGCAAGAAATCTGATGCTGCTTGAGGAAACACACACCAAGCTACATGATTTAAGGTAACCCTGAACTCAAAGAACATCCAGATAAAACACATAAAGACTAATCCACCTCAGCAACGTGTGTGTGAGTACGTGCGTGTGCGTGCATGCATGTGTGTTGTTGGGGATGGAGCCCAGAGCCTTCCCTATGCTGGGCAGAGAACACTACCAGCGGGCTACCCACCTACCCTTCAGCAACTGTTCTAAAGACACCATGCAGAGTTAGCACATAATGATGTCTTCTTTCTTGAGAAAGGTTTTCGCTATGCAGTTCAAACTGTTTTCCAACTCACTATGTACCTGCAGGTTTGCCTTAAACTAACTGGTGACGGTCCTCCACCTCGGCATGCCAAGCTAGCAGTGTTTCCTGTCCTGTTAATGGAACCTCCTTGTAAGTCACGTTATGGACATAAAGACAGTATGTAATTTTGCCCTAACTGCACATGGTCTTGTGGCCTTGGGAGGTGCTGGAATATACAGGCTGTGGAAGGCTACTATGGGAAAGTCGTCATCCACGCATGGCGGGGTGAGAGTCTCTGGCGATGCGGTTGCTTTGGGGTCACCCTTGCTCTTTAAGTAGTACAATAACCTCGCTGGTTCCCCAAGGTGGGCTTCGGAGCAATCACTCTTTGGGTTGTCACTGGTGCCCTATCTTGACAGGAGCCCGTATCTGTTTCTATCTCCCCGGGGAAAGGGCTCACACAATAAACACACTACCTCTGGACCTCTCTGAGCACAGACCAGGAGGGAGGAGGAGGTACAGATGAGAAGAATCTGGAATGGACTAGATTTGGTCAATCATTTAAAAAGGGGTTTCTGGGTTTGTTTTTTGGTTTTTGCTTTTGGACAGGGTTTCACTATGCTTCCTAGGCTAACCTTTAACTCCTGGGCTCAAGTATTCTTAGCCCAGACTCAAGTACCCGGGACTATTGGTTACACCTGAGCCTGACTTCCTGGCTATGACAGTCTGTGATAGTACAGCATATACTTGGAAGGAGTTCTTCCGGGGTGATTCTAGAAGGATGCTCACACAGGAGGCTGCCAGGAGCCTTGTGAGGGAGCTATCTCCCTGAGTGATGAACATCTAATGGTGTGGCCTTCTTCATGACACTAGATATGCACAGCCATGTACCTCATTGTGATGGATAACTCAATTCCGACAATCTGACAGCTGGGCAAACTGGATGGGTGAGGCAGGAAAGGGGTCTGAGAGCATCCTGCTCTGGACGACTTCCATGACTGTGAATTACCCTATTTGAACAAGCATGGGGCAGCAAACACCATTAGCTTTCCATAAAAACGAAAGCCTAGGCTTAAATGAGAACACTGCCAAGAAGTAAGACAGTTATCCATATTTAATGCAAATAACCGTTCCATGAGGGCTACTTACTTGACAGGAAACAGAGGAAGTGGAAATGGGTAGTACGTGATTGTCTGGAAAGATGGCAAAGGTCTCATTCAAGCTAACAACGCCAAAGGTAAGAACAGCGGTAGCTAACACTTGTGTGCTGGGTAAGCCTGTAAAAACAAATCCCACTCCCCCTGCCCCTGTCCTCTGAATGGGATCGATGGCCCAGACCAGCTCTCCTTGACCACATCCTTTCCTACCATTCCAAACTGCTTCTGTACAGAAATGATGGGAAATTAACCACTAAGCCACACCCCAGCCATTCCCCTGTGACCCAATTCCCTGGGTGTCTGCAACAGTCTGGCCAATGTTCTTGTAAGGATTCTCTTCTAGGAGGGCTGCCGGCAGGAAACCATAATCATCTGTGTCTACATTTGGAAAGTTCTGTATTCCTTTCTCTGCACAACAGTTACTAAGGCTTTTCCCTTACCCAGAACAAAATTGATGGGATCGCTAACTGGCTCATTATATTCTTATAGATTATTTTCAACTGTATAAATCTGTCTTCAGTTACTATCTTTCTAAAATGCTGTTCTGGTTTGTTTTGCTCATTTTGTCTCAGCTTACCACCCTGTTTAACACGACAAAAACTTGTTACCGATCTCTTGAGTTCAGAGAAGCTATCCTGCTGTCAACACGTTTGTTTTGATTAATCTTTCTGGTTTTTAGCTTTGGTGTCTCAAGTCAAACCTACATAGAGATTTCCTGTTTTCATTAACAGGTCCAAACCAGTACAAGTCAGCAAAAGATATTCCCCCTTAGTGGCAATATCCGTTTTTGTGGAATGTTAAAAGGAGTATTGGTGTGTGATTGGGAAACACTTTCTCCTCCTGATATTCCACCTAATATTCTGTAAATGCTGGCTTACACAGGAGAGCTCAGAATTATTGCTACTTCCCACATGATATGTGCTGTTTTCAAATTCAGGTATTTTATGTACTTGGTGCCAGACCAGATAGCTGGACCCTGAAGCTCTTCTGAAGGGCTTCCTTCTTGGTACCTTCCCCTAGCCTACACAGTTCCGGCCATTACTCTCATACAAGGGTCTCAAACAGCCAGGGAGAGAGCGCCCTGCTGCTGCTTTCTCTGGGGAGAAGAGGGGCCTCTGTTAGAAAGTGCATCGGCTCACAACTATGTCACCAAGGGAGACCCAAGGGATATGAGATGTAATCTATTAACTGTCCCACCTTCAAGACTTTTTGAACAATTCAGACGGAAGAGAATTTGTATTTTCACCCTGTGGTACTTATTCCCTCATACAGCCTCTAAGGAGGCGAGCTCAACCCTCTTCTCCCCCGATTAAAAAAAAAAAAAAAAAAAGTAGTAAAAATATCAGAGGCCGGGCGGTGGTGGCGCACGCCTTTAATCCCAGCACTTGGGAGGCAGAGCCAGGCGGATCTCTGTGAGTTTGAGGCCAGCCTGGTCTCCAAAGCGAGTTCCAGGAAAGGTGCAAAGCTACACAGAGAAACCCTGTCTCGAAAAACCAAAAAAAAAAAAATCAGAATGCTCCCTGCTGAGGTATTTTATTACACGATCTCCAGAGACCTCAAAAACACAGTCAGAAACAGTACAGTAGGTGAAAAGTATAAATCCCAGAACTGTGGCAAGTACTGTGAACTCACCAGACTTGTACCAAATGATGTCCACAGGGAGAATCGTCTGTCTGTCAGAACAGACAACCCCCTTAACTCAGGTGACTCCTGAGAGGCGGAACTCTGAACCTGCCTGAACCATGCACAGAGACGGGGACTAACTGACGTCAAAGAAGGAGGGAGGTCTGACCCCAGGACGACCGCAGGGGTTGACTGCAGGCCGCCTCCAGGATGCTTGTGCAGTGATTGCACACAGGCTCCTCCATCCGCAGGACTCACACACTGCCACCCCAGTTTCCACTGGTTTCAGGGCAGGGGCACGCGTTAACTATTGTCCTCGCTATGTCGCACTCTGCATGCTGCCCCTGCTTGAGTCCTCTTCAGCTGCGGACAGAACAGGCTGAGGACCCCAACTTACCCTATTTCCTACCACCACAGTCACAAAAGGATGCTGATTATTTAGAAATGAACAGCCATAACAGTCCACCTGACACATCGCTAAGCACCTGCCATACACCATCGGTGGCACCACCTACCTTAGAGGAACAACAGCCACATTGAAAACAGAATCAGTATTATTATCACAAGTCAACAAAAGTGAGAGGGAGTGGAGAGGACGGCCACGCTCACTCCAAGTGTCAGCACAGCAGAGTGAGTGGCCGAGAGCATCCGGTCACAGTCAGGAGCCAGAGCGCTGCCCCCCCGCCCCCCATGAGAACCAGGGCTAGCACTCTGCAAAGGGCACGGGCACCCACCTGCTGCACGTCCTGCTGGAAGACACAGAGCTGCAGCCTCTGGTGGAGCCGCACCTTCCGATGCTGCCAGATGTTCTCCAGTTGACGCTGGTGGTGCAGCACCTCGTGGATGACGTCCAGGACATGGTGCACAGCCTTGGAGTAGTTGGCGGAGGCTGTGAGGGAATCAGAGCTGCCCGGAGTCAGGGGACGCTGGAGCTTGTCAAGGAGAGACTTCCCGTCCTGGCTCACCTGCTCGCAGCACATGGGAGAGATTGTTCAGCATGTACGCTCTGCCCAGACTGCAGGCAGACCCTGTGACCAGGTGCACGTGTGTGTACACACAGCCACAGGCAACCACAGGTAAACAGAATAAAATGTAAAACCATCCATCAATTATCCAATGACATCCTAGAACCAAACATGATAGAACACCAAGTTAAAATAAACCTGCAATAGCATAAAGCCAGAGACAGCGCTCTCAATCTGCCTGTGTAACCGGAAGCAACAAACCCACTTGCTTCGTAGGGTAACTGTGAACTGAAGCTCAAAGTAAGAACTTTCTCTTGAGTTATTATGAGCAAATACAACAGGTCATCACAGTTCTGGTGCTGGATCTTAAAACCTCAGTCAGAATCAGTGATTGATTAACACCAGGTAAAAAGTAAACTTTTTGATGGACCCAAGGGGCAATTACATTTTACAAAATTAAAACAAAACTAAAGATGCCATTCTACTTAGTATATTAACTTTAAAGAAGTAATTCTGATTGGAACACTACCACGGAGTTATACCGTGGCAGTTAATTATCAAACTGCAATTAAATGAAAGCATTTAGACTATCCACAGAAATAAGAAAAGGGGCAGTGGATGTGGACAATAAGCAGTGTGTGTTTTTCCAATTTGGGATTCTTCAGATTATGAATAATTATGCCAAAGGCAGCAGGAAAAAAAAATGTCACCTGATGAGAAAACATAGTGGAGTATGTATGTAAGACAGGGTGCCTCGAGGAACCCTCAAGACCTTCCTTCCTGCTCAACACTCCGAAACATGAAACCACGTGAAGTTCTGTTAAGCGAACGGACAACAGCCTAGATGCCAGCTGACTTGGGATGCAGCGGACCTGGAAGAGACAGCTCACCCAGGGCCTGCACAGCACAGTGCTGCACCGGAAAGCTCTGGAACCGGCTCCCCTGACCCGCCCCAAATGTAACATAACACAGTGGTTTTCCCGGCCGGCATCAAGGCCTCTGCTGGAACTGTGGACTGTTCTTATAAAGGCTTGTGAGTCTGCAACTCATCTGACACAAGCTGACAGCACCACTTCAATGACAGTGACTGGGTAAGAAAGAACCGTGTTAACCAGAGATAGTGCCGGCTGAAACAAAACGGGTAACACCAGCCAGGGGAGATCTGCTGCCCTGGAAGCCACCGTGTACCGGTCTGTGTGCTTGCTCTGCAGTGACTCGGGGGAAGACCTGGGTTTCCTATGCTAGGCGGGAGGCTGGGCGCTTGTCTAATGGATCGGCACACAGTGAGAAACTGCCCCTTCCCCTCTCTGGTCCATTTGCAGCACTACTGATCTTTCCAGGAACACCATGGCCACGTTCTCAGAGCAGAAGACACTCTGAGAACATATTGTGAGACACAACTAACTCAAGAAAATCATATCCCCCTGTCAATTCCTTCTCAGGATGTACTTCCCTAATGGAAGGCATCTCTAGTGCCATTCACAACAGGTTTATATGTGTGACCAGTCTGAACGCCTAATCTCTTCTAGGGTAGATGCAGAAACTTGGATGTTTATAAACTGAAATATGTTTGCTCACCAATCACCTTTCTATTGTGTCTAACGGACTACAGCATACACACTGCTTCTGTGCATATAAACTCTATAGAGAAGATGAAATCACCTACACACTTTATCTCGGGTGAGTCAGGAGCATTGCTTCCGCTATACCCTCGGGTGCTTCATCTCTGGGGACTCAACAGTTGCTCCAACTGACTGACTTCTCCCTGAACTGGCCCTAGAAAGAATCCCTAAGCTCCAGCTTGTCACTTAGTACAATGTAGCAGTGATCTGATCTCAGCAGCTGTAGCTTCAGCAAGAACCCTGAGGCTGAGCCCCTCCCTCCCCACTGGAAAGGACAGCACAGAGTTCCTGACGCAAGTCTACCCATGTCGATTCCACAGATCTTGACAGGAACAATTCTACTCCAGTTAGCTGCCACAGATTTGCTACTCAAAAAGTGATATTTAAGCACGTTAAACAATACATGATGTATATTTATATAACTTTGAGCAAAATTTCCATATTTTGGGCAATATAGTAACAAATGGAAAAGTGCATTACAATTTTTATAAATACTGTAGCTGTCCCGTACAGAAAGATTTTAAATGATACACAATAACCAGAAAAAAATTAATGACAGAAGGTGGTCACCTATGCAGGAGAGCACACAGACAAACAAAAACAAGACATCTGAAATATTCAGAGGTAACATGAAGCTGGTGTTGTTCAGTGGGTGGTGGAGTCTGAATAGCCTCAACTACAGAAGCAAGTGATGCTTATGCTGCGTCTAGGAGCCACCCAGGGCCTTTCTAGAGGCCACGCTGCTGCCCAAGGCAGAGCAGCTGCGAAAAGAAAGTCAGACTTCCTTATCAGAGGGCAAGAGTTCCCACGATCGGAACATGGGGCTATGGGACTTGATAGGCAATCAAATCGCATTTTATAAAGATTAACATTCTATTAATATATGCATGAACAAATATGTTTGAATACCTACATGAGCTGGGAAAATGCAAGAACTGACAAAAGCAAACTGTAACTACAGACAAATTCAAGCTTACTATATCAAAGGTGTGTTTGTTCCTAACATTCAGGGGAAATTTGTATAAAATCTCTGCTAGTATGCTTCCTGGGCAGCTCCCAATGACTGAGACAGCACACTCTATTATGTGGATCCCTGTGAGCTGCCCTAAAACCACCCCCCAGGGACCTCCTGGGGCTGGCCTAATCTAGCTCTAACACTTGGTTCTCTGCATTTCTCAGCAAGTCAGATTCTGAACTGAGAGCCCTAAAGGAAGATGCTTCACTTGCCCAAAGAGACACATGTGGACTTCACTGCTCAAGGCTGCAAGACCAACGGTGAACCAAAGAGCAAACAGACACTACTCTGAGAAGAGTCAGTGAGGCCCAGAGGGATGGTGTCCATCCACAAGTGTTAGGAAATGACAGGCCAGAGACCTAAGAAAAAAGGGGCAAAATACACAAAACCACTCAACCTAGCCTCAAACACCGGCTTTGTGAAATGAAAGTACCATCTGCAGGGACTCTGGGCCACCGACGTCACCTCTGACTCTTTCAAAAGTCTGCCGTGGGCATGACTTAACTGATCTCTCTGTCTGACTACGATGCACACAGCAGTAGCACAGGCATGGACCGAATAAGACAAAGCAAAGCAGGTGCCTGAGCTTTGAAAAAAGCATCAGAAGGTTTCCCACATCGAGAGACAAATGAAGACGTTGTCCTTGAATGAAAAAGTAAAGTGGAGACAGCAGAGGAAACAGTGAGGCCGAGAAGGAAGCACCCGTGAGAGGCAGCAGCTTATGGACAGTGCAGCCTACAGGACCCTGGAGCTGCAGACCCAAGGCTCCTAAGAAAAGATAAAGGAGCCAGGCAGTGGTGGCGCACGCCTTTAATCCCAGCACTCGGGAGGCAGAGCCAGGCGGACCTCTGTGAGTTCAAGGCCAGCCCAGTCTACAGAGAGATCCAGGACAGGCACCAAAGCTACACAGAGAAACCTTGTTTCAGAAACCAAAACCAAAACCAACCAACCAAAAAAAGACAAAGAACTGTTTCTCAATCAGTGGCTTCTAAGTCACGTGCACGGCCGTCCCTCTGCCACAGAAGAAACCCCAGAGTGGAGGTCTGTCACCTTGAGGTGCAGCACAAGAAGCTACTCCTTGCTTTCTAAAGCAAGTTTGAAAACTCTGGTTGGGGATGGTGGGAGGGGATAAGCATTAAAAATCAGAGCAGTCCAGTCTTCCTCATTTTCTGTTAGGGAGAAAATGCAGAGCAGAGGTAGTGAAGGGTGGGAGCCCTCAGCTTCCTAAAGAGTGGGCAGCAGAGAAATAGGAAACAGAGCTGTCACACTACCCATTTGGGAGACAGCAGGGACACAAAGTGAACACATCGGTTGACAAACAAAACACGGAAAGTAGGTTTCTTGCTGCCTAGTAAGGGATTTATGAGCACTGAGGAGAAAGGGTGCCAAGGCCCCCAGTGGAACTGGAGTGGAGAAACAGGTCAGCATGTGTATTTGTAAAATACAGGTAGAAACAGACACAGGGAGAATTTTATATGTGCAAGTGTGCATATGGAGGGGTGGGTGATGGGTGGGTGGATGGGTGGGTGGATGAATGGATGGATGGATGGATGGATGGATGCATGGATGCATGGGTAGATGGGTGGGTGGGTAGGTGGGTGGGTGGATGGATGGGTGGGTCGGGGGATGGATGGATGGATGGATGGATGAATAAAGGTATGAGTAGATGAATTCATAGGGTGTGTATGTTTGTATGTGTGTATGTGAATGGTGGGAGAGTGGTGTGCAGACAGATACATGCACCTCCACATACATGTGTGTTATACTCTTAACTGTGCTTACAGAGCATAGAAGCACTGATACCTCACAAGCAAACAAGCATTCTGGTCTTACTTTCTAAATAGTACATAACAATACAAGGGTCTACTTTGCTAGTTGAGACGGCTGACCCCAGGAGCAAGCAGGGATGGTACAAGAAGATCTTGGAGCATCTTGTGACGCTAGTGCTCAAAGGAAAAGGCCATAGCTAATGGCCAGAGGTCAAATCTGGACAGTGGAGGCATCAAAACAGAGAAACAGGTATAACCCATTGAGTACAGCTTCAATAGGAGAAAGAGGGAGAGTGCCTCTTTCTCAAGACGGAAAAACCACCCACAAGCACAGAAGAACTGAACCACACGAATGTGGCAGCAGTCCTCTGTGGATGCTGGGATGTGGGACAAAGTATAATAAGGACAGAGACTGGCATGCTGCATCACCATCACCCTATGGTGTCACAGGGCAACTGTGTGGGCTCCTGAAAGTGACATCACCATGGAAACCCACCAGGAGGGCATGCCCTAAGTGGAGGGAAGTGGGGGATTGCCTGGGCCTAGGAATAGAGTCTGGCTAAGAATGAAAATTTTGTACTTTTAAAGACCATCCAAGACATAAAAGGCAGGAAAAGAGATGGCCAAGACATATAATGTGATATTTGACAGTGTCTAGGACCAGAAAAGTAGGAGACTCTGAATGGGTCTATGGAAAGGAAGTCTGTACTAAGAGAGGGGCAGTGTAGGGAGAGCAGAACTGTGTTACATGCTAAACACGGGCAGGTCTGGGTCCAGGAATGTGGAAGTGAGGTGCCATTCTACTGCTTTTCAATTGGTCGTAAACGATTTTATAATTTACAGGCAAAAGAATTGTCATGTTTTCTGAAAATCTTTTCAGTTGAGTTCAAACTGCTGTCTTCTTGAGTTTATAGTTCTGTTGTTAACATGTTCTTAGGCTAAAAATACAGTTTAAGACCTCAGCTTGGGAGGCTCTTTCTTCCCGTCAAATTATTTTGAATTATTAGTGCCAATTTACATTGCAACAAAACTACACCATAGGTAACGTATGTTCCGAGTCAAGATGCCCATTTTACAGGATGTGGAAAATAATTAGAGATTCTGTATGTAGCTAAGAGTGCCGACATCAGTCAGGTCCAAGTGAGTCTGGTGTACGCCATGCATTTTCTCAGCTGGTCCCATAAGCAGAGCTTCACCAGCTGTGCTGAGAAAAAAAAGCTGCTTGATGCCTTTTCAGTCTGGGGAGGGCAGGGTGTACAGGTGCCTGGTGCAGGTCCACCACGGTCATCAGAGAGCAGTGTGGGAGAAAGACTCCTGTCAGAGTAGGTGACGGAAGGCTCCCTCGCGCGCGTGTGTTAGAACCATTCACTTCCTTCACTACACGTCAGAACTAACTGCTGCGCAGAAACGGCACACGAGGGAAGGAACCTGATGACTTTCAGCAGTCACATAATCCTCATGAGTCAGTGTGACTTAAAGATGAAAACTTCTTCCAGTTTTCAGTTGGAATGTAATAGACTAGCACTCGTGTAAGCAGCTCCTAATCCACTGAACAACTGACTAGCTGTGCATGCTCAACTAAGAAATACAGAATCAGCGTTCCAGAGAAAACAGAAAATAGTACTCAAAAAAAAAAAAAAGACACCCTTGTTAGGCACAAGGGTAAGTGTGTCAGAAAGCAGACTGGACCGCACCTGAACCGAGAACAGTGGTGTCTGCACGTCCGTTTAACCTGCCCTGGACATCAACTCCTGTCCTCAGCTTCCTGCTCTGAGTTCCTGCTCTGACTTCCTTCAGTGAACAGTGATGAATACAGGAGTGGAAGCCCAATAGACCCTTTCCTCCCCAAGCTGCTTTCGGCCGGTCGTGGTGTTTCATCACAGCAACAGTAACCCTAAGACACCACCTGTCTTCACGGCCAGGTCAACAAGACACGGGCGAGGACGACACTCTGCAACCCCTCTGCGGCTGGGTCCTCACCGCGCGGCCGGTGACATGATAGAGAGGTGACCGAGCCTGTTAGATGGGAACATGCCACTATCCCACTCTACCAGCTGACCTGGCAACAAGTCATGTCACCTCGGTGTCTCAGGGGCTTTCTCACCTGTACTGCAGGGGCAGTGACAGTGCACACCTCAGAACCGTGAGCGCAAATCTGTCTAAAATCTGTACCACAAAGCATGGTACACAAGTCACAGCAGAGGGCGGGGCATGGCGGGGCACGCCTTTAATCCCAGCACTCGGGAGGCAGAGGCAGGTGAGTTCCAGGACAGCCAGGGCAGACAGAGAAACCCTGTCTCAAAAAAAAAAAAAAAAGTTGGCAGCAGAAAGTGAGACAGGGACACAACAAGCACATAATGTAGGACCTTAAAACTCACAAGGAAAATGTCACATTTCGTGCCTGGTCCTCCATGGTCTCATGTCTTCAATGTTCCCCAGCAACTGTACCATTTGGATGCTCTGGAATCCAGAGGTGGGCTTGGCAAGTAGAAGTAGGTCACCAGGACTAGGTGTCTGAAGGTTAACTTGGTCCTGGTTCCGGCCTCTGTCTCCCTGTTTCTTGTGAGGAGTCCTGAGCCCTAAACTCATGAGTCAAAATAGATCTTTCCCCTTAGGTTGCTTCTGTTGGGTACTGTGGTCACACCTGTACAGAAGTAACCAGCACGCCTGGATGTCTAAGACAGCAAGCTCGACACTTGGCAAACAGTGAATGTTTCACAATCCAGAGCATGCGAATGAAGCATGGTTCCCTTCATGAACAAGCTTCATTCGTGAAGATTTAATTGAATTTGACTGGACTATATAGCATACAAATGCAGGTTTCCCAAACACATGTAGAAAGAAGGCTGGCATTTTGATTATTTAACAGACAAAAATATAGGCACCCCATTTCCAAAAGTCTCAAGCCATGCAAAAACTGCCTTCTGGCCACCACAGGCTTTCCTCTCCGCCTTCACCCTACCTAACAGAAATCCAAATGCTGGGTGAATAAACAGTTTAACAGAACACAGCTTTTCCTGAGCTGCCCAGAACTTCCCTTTGCAGCTTGAGAGCTATCATTGAAAACCATCGATGCCTTGCACTCTGAGTAAAACACACCCTTACCTCAGAATAAGCGAGGGTGATGTGCTCGTAGATCCCCTGGTGATGATGAATGGCGTCTTCCAGGTCCTGCAGCTCGGAGGGAAGGTCGACCTCACCACAGGCCTTACACCACGAGTCCACATTGCTCATATACTTGGAGGTTAAAAGAAAAAGATTATTTCTATCAATCACTAATCATTTAGGTTGAAAGGGAGACATTCTACAACACGGTTTTGATAGGTGGTATAGCTGAGGGAGAATGTAAGCAAATAATACCATAGTTGGAGATCACTGCAAAATGGCTGTTCTGATTCTCCACTGGGATGTGGGTCTTGGGCTCCACCCCCAGAGGCTGGGGGAGGGGCTGCTGGTGCAAGCAGCTGCAGTTAATGGGACCCCTGATGTGTGCTGCTCATGGCCCCAGAGCAACACTGTCTGGCCTTGTCTGTCTGTTCTCTCCTGACTGGCTTTCCCAGTCCACGATGAAATCCTGTCTCCTACCTCCCCTGTAGCCCAGCATAGGTGAACATCATGTCCACTCTTCCCCACTCCCCTCTCAGGCCCAAGAGGGCTGAGCAGCAGGTGGGCTTCATGGGGGTGGGGGGTTATCTGTCTGCAGCTTTACTTTTCCTCCTGCATACTTACAGGAAAGACCAAGGCTCTTGAACTATTCAGCTCAGGCTGGGAAGGCAGCCTGCCTACTCTCCAGGCTTTCAGGAGAAACATCAGGAGAAGGAGATTGGTGAGGTAGCCTGGAGTGCTCAGCTTGGAATGCTGACTGCTGTTCCAAGGCCACCCCACTCCCTCCCCCCTCTCTCCCCCTCCTCCCACCACCACCATCCACCTCCAGCACTCATCAATAGTGATAAATCACTGCGAAATTTCCTAGGGAGGGAGATGCTATCAGAATCCTTCACAGTTAAGTGTCAAAAGAAAGCACAGAAGGCCCAATTAAAGAGGCTAATTCAATTAAGCCAAATAGATGGCAACCCAGAGGATGGGTTTAACCTCTCTGAGGCCAGTCCCTCACAGGCCTATGCTCAGCAGGAAAGGCAGAGGGTAGGGTCTGGGAGAGGGAAAGCAGTGTAACTCTCGGGACAGGGAGAGCAACCTTCAAGTTATTCACAGTATACAGGAGCTTCAGAGAGACAAGTCACCCATGTACTGACAGCTCATGGAATCCTCTGTACATGCAAACCTCAGGGTCTGAAGTCAGGTTACCCGGCAGTGACACCAGACAGCCTGTGGTTTCTGGTGTCTTCAAGCATCCCTCAACCAACGTGAGAACCACTGACTATTGATCGCCATCACCACTTCCATGCAGTCTCCTAATGCTCTCAAGGCAATGGGAGTCATAGTAAGATTACTCCAGACCTCTCCTCCCACACATACAGACACGCACAACCACCCCCGTGCATTTTAAGTGTTTCTTGGGTAGCGTGCTCTATAAATGTCAATCAGGACAGGCAGGCCGGATGCTGCTGAGTAATCTTCAGCGCTGTTTCACTCTCTCCCTCTGTTTGCACTTAGTACCAATTAATAAGTTATTGTGAACCCTCTTCCAATATGGATTGGCTGACCTTTATTTATAAGTCATCAGGTCCAAACCAGCAATTAATTAGCTCATAGAGAATAGCCACTGCCAAGCACCCCAAACGTAGACTTGCAGTGTATTCCTAAGAAGAGGTAAGACGCTTCTCGTGGCACACTGCCTTAATTAGATGCTACCCTAGTTCACCGTTTAATGGGGAGCAGGGCCAGAGGCCACGCATCAAATCTCTATGCATTCATTCATCTCCAGTTTCTGAAACAACTAAAATCAGTACAGGACTGCATCCACCCAGCAGATTCCTGAAATAACAAAATACTTAAGTTGTTTTTCAAGAAAAACTTCTAAGACCGACTCAAAGATAGTTTGCAATGGGCTTTTCAAGAACGGACATGCAGAGGAAGCCAGCTCAACTCGAGCAACGGCCTTCTCATGGCACTGGGTCAAAATCTTCCCCACAAGACAGAACTCCTTCAGGGAAGAAACATGACACCAGTGAAGAGGCACAAGGACACCCACTCCTGGCAGAGGAACCTCAAAGCTCCCATCCAATCCACAGCAGGCTCTCCCTGGCCCCTCCTCTGCAGAAGCCTCCCTGCAGCCTGCTGGATGACTACATAATAATTTAAAAAAGTTCTTTCTTTATGCATAACCTGATGCCATGTTTCGGTTTCTATGTACTCAGGTAGAGGCCACACTCATTAGCGGGATGCATAGGCCAGACCAGGACCTCCAGCACAGGGAAAGCAGAGCTTGTAACACTGAAGAAAACTTGTTTTTAAGATGTCTTTTTTCCCCTTTTATGTGCTTTGGTTGTAGTTCTATCTTGTCTAGGTCATTTTCCCTTATTCCTCCTGGACAATATTTGATAATCATTCCTATTGTATATAGTTTTGTGTTAGGTTAGAATTTTCTTATTTAGACAAAAGGGGGAGATGTAGTGGGTAGCTGTTCCAGCTTTGACCTTGAAACACTGCCCCTAGTGTGGCAGCGAGTAACTGCTTATGACCTGCCCCTGGGGCATGGCCTATACGAGACCCCTTAAGACCGGAGATGCGTACGTGCTTGCTCTCTTGGCTCTTTGTGGACCTGTAGGCTGGATTGCAGATCAAGTCAGAGTTCTCCAGAGGACTATGCTGAGCTGCACCTCATCTCTCTCAGATCCTGTAGCTGACCCTTAGTGGCTGTAAGTTGCCCCTGAAATAAACCTCTTTTAATTACCAGATAAATTATGTGGAATTGCCTCGCTAATTGCTATTGTAGGTGCCAGATCCTCTGGAACTGGAGTTATTGACAGTTATGAGCTATCATGTGGGTGCTGGAAATTGAACCCTGGGCCTCTGGAAGAGCAGCTAATGTTCTTAGCTGCTGAGAGCTCTCTTACTTGAACCAACCCAAGATGTCTCTTTTTCAGTAATCCTGAACAGAAGATGAAAAGGAGTTACCTCAACTACCTCAGATACTCTGCAAAGTTGAGTGTAATGAGTGAGGGAGAAATGACTGACAGCTTCAGAATGAGGCCTTGAATAATTCCTTAGCAGACTAATTTACTCTAAGCGTGTACCTTGGAGCTAGGGTCCTCCAGGCAATTCTTTCCAAACCACCCCTCCCTCAATATCCCCTTCCCCACCTCCTGACGACTCTGCCTAGCACAGGCAGTGGAGGAGACAGAGAGGGACTGAAATGTCCTAGACTGTGAACTATCTGGCTATTACTCAGAGGGATTTCTCCTCCTGAGAAAAGCCAAGGGTTGACAATAAAACAAACATACTCAAGCACAAACCTCAGAGTTCCTCTCTCTGTCTCATCTCACTTTGCTTTCGTTTCTAGATAATAACTGAATTCTATAATAATAGAACACTTTTCTCTCCTCTGGCCATGGAAATCACAGGGCATGTGAGCGCTTCCATGCATGGACCATGAATCTAGCTCAGAGGCACCAATACAGAAACCTGGAGAAAACAGTTTAGCAAGTTTGACATGAAACAAACATGCCAGTGATCACTCTACATAGCACCAACCTATTTCTTAATATGCTACTGTTTCCAGACATAGCTTTTACCCTAAATCCTTCCCACTCCATGAGAATATTGTTAATACCATAAACCAAGAATTAAGTCTTGACTCTGAAGAAAAGCATTTGTAAAAAATGTTTACTTAAAAAATAAAATAAAGTTAATATGGGAATATTGCATATTCTTTGTCTGCTTCCAAAGTGATACTTAAGTGGTAGTCTATTCTTTTCAATTATTTAACTCAGACCTATACCTAAATCACCCAAATGTATATTCCATAAGAGGACAATCGTGTATAAATCATTGTCCTTTGTTTTATACATTTGTGTGTGTGTGTGTGTGTGTGTGTGTGTGTGTGTGTGTGTGTGTTCAGATGTGTGTATGTGTTCAGGGGTGTGTGTGTGCATGTGTGTGTGTGTGTGTGTGTGTGTGTGTGTTCAAGTGTGTGTGTATTTCAGGTGTGTCTGTTCATTCAGGTGTGTGTTTGTGTGTGACTGCAAGTGCCACAGTGTTATGATATTTTATTTGTGCTCTAATAAATGAAGCTTACATGGAGATCCGAGGATAAAGCCAGCCACCATATTAAACATAGAAGTCAGGCAATGGTAGCACACTCCTTTAATCCTAGCATTTGGAATGCAGAGATTCATCCGGATGTCTGTGAGTTTAAGGTCACATTGGGAACAGAGCCAGGTATGGTGGCACACGCCTTTAATTCTCAGTGCTAGTTAACCATAGAGGTCTGGAGGTCTGTACAGACAGACAGGAAGTGACAGAGCTGGGCAGAAAGAGGAAGTGATGTAGCTGGGCAGAGAGAGGAAGTGAGATGGCGAGACAGTAAAGATATAGACAGGAGTACACAGGAAGTAGCCCTCTCTCGGGCTGAGGATTTCTAGCAGTAAGAACATGACTGACTTCTTTCTGCTTCCCTGATCTCTCAGTTTTTACCCCAGTATCTGGCTCTGGGTTTTTATGAATAAGACGGTTTAGCACTTCATCTTACACCACAGTGCAGACCCTGGTCCTTGCTCTCCGGGGCTCCTGTTGTTCACACTCGCATCCATCGGGCTGGCTAGCCGGCTCGGGCTGCTGAGGACCCCCCATCTGCACCTCTGGGGCTCCTGTTGTTCACACTCGCATCCATCGGGCTGGCTAGCCTGCGGGCTGCTGAGGACCCCCCATCTGCACCTCTGGGGCTCCTGTTGTTCACACTCGCATCCATCGGGCTGGCTGGCCTGCGGGCTGCTGCGGACCCCGCCCCGCCCCTCTGCTCTCACCACAGCAGTTGTGGGATTACAGATATGCACCAATGCCTCCAGCTTTGTACGGACGCTGGGGATTGAACTCAGGTCCTCATTCTTACGTGGCACGTGCTTTACCCGAGCCTAATAAAAACACACGTCATTTTAAGTGACTGTTGCCTTTTATACATCAGTGGAAAGTGTAGTTTTATATGAATATTAATGTAAGTGCAGAGCAGCTATTCTGATGAGGACCGACTCGAGTCACCGACCTCCATGCCAGGCCCAGGCTTAGGAGCGTGGGCAAACGCTGCTGTGCCAACTGTCTGGACCGTTACGTCTCTGGCCCCACTGAGGCTTCCACCAGGCTGACTGAAGGACGAAATGATCTTTAGCCTAATTTCATTTTGTTAAGAGCTGTGCAAACATCCCCAACTACAAAACCACTTGTGGTTAATTTATCTTTGACTGTTAACGCACAGAAAGCCATGCAGCCGTAGATGAGACAAGGCAATCCTGTTCTAGCTCAATCTCCATGTGCTGACTCAGCACTAACAGTGCCGCAGCCGTGGAAACACGCTGTCTGTGGTCTAGCCGCACAGTTGCCGGCCACATGTGCCTGGCAACTCCGGCCACAGGGAACAATTCAATCTTCCTTTAATTCATGCTTATTTTCATTATGATTCTATTACTTAATTTTATTTAACCTTGAGTGGCTTCAAAAGCCACATGTGGTGACAAGCTAGCCAAGGGACATGAGCTCTATTCTTAACACTAAAACTCAAGAGATTTTAAAATATAGTAAAAATCAAGTCATTTTAATTTGTTGTTTAAAAATATAATTCCAAAAATACTTGCTATGAAATCTTCCTAAAACAAAGGGTCAGAGGACATGCCACATGACCCAGCTAAGTAAAGGCAGGCCCCTAGATGGTATCTGCCATAAAGTCACTAACACTGGAGGCCCATCTTCCTGTCTACTACAAATTGACACTGACTCCTGACCATCCGTGGAGACCCGAGATGAGAGAACGGTGATGACATCTTTGGAAAACATAACATCTGTGAAGCATCATTCTCGGTGACTTACAGAGTCACTGCTGAGCTCATGGGGACAAAGGTGGGATGCTAAGCATTCATTGAGGCACGTAACCCTCACAGAGAAGCCGGCTTCCATCAGCAAGGCAGTTAGTGGGCCACGCATGTGAGCACCGTGTCCCCTAATCAGATTTAAGTTCCTCGTGAAAATCCTGGATGGGAGTCAAAGAGGGCATTGAGATGAAAACCTAACTCACGGTGTCCACTTTCCTGGTCCTCTCTGGATGTGCTATAAGACAGCTTAAGCACAAAGGGAAGGCAGAGCCCATCTGCAGAGCCCACCTACCCGACTTAGCCTTATTCGCTGCAGTTTTCCCGGCGCTGTGAGAACACCGTGGCTGTTTCTGCTGTTTGGTAAGGGGAAGAACACAAGCCAACACTTGCAGAAGTCCCCTCTGCTCCTCCTGCACATGCCGGGTGTCTGGGCACAGGACTCACCAAGGTCCAGAACACAGGCAGTGCCCGTTCTTCTCCAGCCCTTCCTAAGCTCGCTGTGCCTCCTCTCTAGCCAGTGCAGAGACCTGGGGCACTGTGACGCCCAGACAGGATCCCATGAATTTCCCTCCAGTAACACAGTCTTCCAGCTTATAAATTACAGTCATTCATTTCACCCAAACAAGAATACCTCGGGCTCTTTCAACTTTGCTGCGAGTTTGAAATGTTTATTAGTAGAACATGGGTGAAGAGATGTCCCCATAGCGTGCATACTTTTAGATTATTTTTAAGTAAGTCAGAGCAGCGACTGATCTTCTGGGTTTATTCACAGTTCTGAATCCCGCCATACAGACTCTAGACTGTCTCCCATGACCGCAAGCCAGGTGCCCTGCTCCTTGCTGTGGAATATGATTTTAACTGTGCAAAGATGTGTTACATTTGTTTACGCTGCATTTGTCTAACGATGTAAGGATGTATTACACTTGTTTGTGCTGCATTTGTTTAGTTATGTAAAGATGTGTTGTGTTTGTTTCGCCTTGCCTGCCTAAGGCAACTGATTGGTCTAATAACAACCCGAACGGCCAACAGCTAGGCAGAAGAGGGATGGGTGAGGCTGGTGGGCGAGAGAATAAATCCTCTCATTTAAGAGGAGAAATCTGGGCTCCAGAGGAGAAAGAGGAAGATGAGAGGAAGAGAGAACAAGAGACAGGCCCGGGAAGAGAAGCCAGGCAGCCATCAGCCAGCCAGACACAGAGACAGCAAGAAAGTAAGAAAAGGTAAAAAGCCCAGAGGCAAAAGGTAGATAAACAAAAACAGGTTAAAAGTTAAAAGAGCTAGCCAGAAATGAGCTTAAGCTAGGCCGAGCATTCAGAACTAATGGTAAGTCTCCATGTCATGACTTGGGAGCGGGGTAGTGGCCTCCAAGAAGCAGCTTGGTACAGCTCCTAGTGTTCCTGTCGTCTCGTACGTTTCCGGGCCTCCCAGCCCCAACAGCAATCCATCACCTCTTGGCTTAGTGAGTTGCTACAGCCACACAGCACGGCTCAAGATGAGGCAGGTAAGACATGCATCTGCCTTTCTTCAGCAGTGATGTCAGGTGTTCAAGTGCATCTGCTCTGCACCCTAAGGAGCAGAGAGGTAGCCACAGGGTCATGGAGAGCATGCTAGTTCATGCTGAAGAAGAAGCCTGCTACTTTAAACCACGTTCCATGTGTGGGTTTGTTTACCCTTGGTCATACAAACGGTTAAGTGCTCAGTTAGTAAGACATCCCAACAGTGAAATCTGAAGGCCTCACTCATCGCTTTCATGTGATGCCATTAGGATTTTTTTCCTGTTTATCTTCCACTAGCTTCTTTCCTTGCTTCACACTTTAAAGGTTTCTAGGGTTGAGATCATTGCTAATTACTATCTTGTGCAACACAAGACTGCCTTGCTGAAACCCTGGGCAAGCCAGGGCCTCTGCTTAGTTTTATTGACAACTTCTCTCATACACAGAGACTGCTTTGAGAAGAAAAGAAACTTTGTCCTCCTCAGAACCAGCATGCAAATCCTTACTAAAGCAGTCTTCTCCCTTCAAAAGAGAGAAAGCTACACCAACATTGCACCTTCCTTTTAAATAAGTCACCACCCACCTCTGCCCCGACAGTCTTCACAGCGAAAGGTCCCTGCACAGTACGTCAGAGACCTTTGCAAAGTTGTTTCATCGATGGCACACTCCCTGCAATAACGTCAGAGTCACAAAGCAATCCCTCACTTCTTGCTGCCTTCCCAGGGTCTATGCAGACAGGTGTGCCTGAGCTGAGGTGGGAGGCACTGGATGGGCAAACCCTCTCTTAAACAAGATTCTGTCAAAACAGCACCTCAGCCCGTGAAGCCAATGTGAGGTCAGGATCCACAGCCCTCAGTAATGGTGGCAAACCGCCGGCCCCACAGCCATCCCCACTCGGCCCTGGCTGGTGCGGCCTCCCTGGGGCTGCAGAAGGCCAAAAGGCTGGGCTAGTCTTTCGCCATCTTTGCAGCGGGGCACCAGTAAGCTTAGCAGTCCCGGACAAAGAAAGTGAACGGCAGGGCGCCGGTGTGGAGGGCCTCCTTGAAGTACTCTTTCCCTGACAAGAAACACAAGGACACCCACCGCCACCTCCGCCAAGATGGGACACTGCCAATGGAGAGACTAGGCTGGAAGCCAGCTGTCCCTCTTCGAACCACCGTGGAAGGCTCAGCCAGCTGCAGAGGTGCACAGCTGGCTGGGCTACCAAGAACTGGGAGCCCCTCCACAGCGCCCTGATGGTGAAGCTCGTGAGAGGCGTTCTACAGCCTGCGACATTCTGATGCAGAGAATAAAGGGTGATGGGGGGTGGGGGGTACTGCAGAGAGGATGGGGTGAGAACAGCAGCTACCGCTCACTATTACAGGAGAAACACTGTTAGTGAGAAACTCTGAAATCGGAAACTTCTGAGCTACGCAAACAACCTTTGAAAACAAGGATTTCAGAGCATTTGGGATGGTCCGAGTGAAGGTGTTTAACCATACAGTCTTGAGCAGAACCCTGACCCCTGACCCCTTTTCCACATGCTTCAGGTCACAGAGTCACAACGTGTGTTATCACACACCAGACGCACACAGGGCACAGGGACAGTGGCTGTTTTCATGCTCTGACACAATCCTCCCAAGAAAGTTTGTGGGGGTTTTCGTTATTTTACAAAGGGAAAGGGAAAAAACACCACCACCCTGAAAAACAAAAAAACGAAGTCAGGCATGGTGGACACCCCTGTAATAACCCCAGCACTGGCGGTATGGCAGTGGGGTCTCGCCAGCGTGAAGCAGGCTGTGTGGCACAGCAAGCCCCAGGCCAGCTCGAACCACACACAGAGTTCAGATGCGAAATGAATAAGTGAGCAAACAAACGTAAAGAGCTGAAACGTGCGACTACCTAAGCGTGCACAGCGGCAGACAAGACAGACAGACAGACAGCACAGATTTCACCTTGAGGCTGAGAGACGGCAGAGCTCAACAGTAAACCTTGTATGAAGACCCCTGAGAATCAGCTACACAAGACGACTAGAGGGAGACACGTCCCGGCTCCCGCCTTGTGGGCTGGGGTTTACAGGTACTGACCTTTTCCGCCTTCTGGTGAAAGATGGAGGACATGTCCAACAAGGTGCTGCGCTCGTCCAAGGCCGCCGCAAACGCCTTCCACTCCTGCTCCAGCTGATTTGCAATCTGCTTGATCTGCTGAGAGGCGTAGTGGCCGGACTCCACCAAGCGATTGGCCACGGACATTATGCGGTTTATATTTACATACACGTTCTGCAGAGGAGGCAGAGGGAGAGGTTCACTGAAGGGTGCAGACAGGAGACTCCTTCCTAAGAAGCCCAGAGAGCCTTTGTGGTCAGCCTACTAACAGTTCCCTAGTTCTAAAAGCAGAATCACCTGGCATCCTACGTCAAGTACCTCACTCTCTGGATTTCCATACGCCCTGAGTTGGATTCCAAATTCTCTTTTTAAAACTGTAATATCAATCAACGCACTGAAAGGCATAATTGTTAGGCACAAAGCAACCAAACACACAGGGGGGTCCACACAAATACACTATTACTCACTCCTTGGCTTCCAACCCTGGCACGGAGCCAGACGGCAGGGCCGCTCACAGATAATCCCAAAAACTGAAGGAACCGGACTAGAACCCGGGGACTGACAAACAGATCCTGAGCAACCAAAGGCTGTTAGTGTGAGGACAAGCTCTCCTTTCTGTACAAACCCAAGCCATCTTTTGTGCCAACAGAAAACCTCCCTCAAGTGGGCCCTCTTTCTCCCAGGAGTGTGAACCAAGGTAGAGGAGGAACGATGCTGGGCTGAGATGAAGTAACGCTCTTCTGCTCTGCTGAGCTTGAGTCTATCAGTTGACAGAAAGCAATCAGCATACAGGACTTTTAAAATGAAAGCAAGCCTGCTTTTTCCTTTTTGTATGATCTTACACGGTTGTGGCTTTCTAAATTCCACTGTTTTCAGTTTATCGCCACAATCAAGGATGGGGGTGGGGGTGGGGACGGGACCCTGAGTGGAGGCCCACAATCAACAAATTCCAGATTAGTCATGCATTTTTATTTTCGTGACCTTGTCATGTTCTGGTCTGGCTTCTGCTATTCATTCTTCATTTAGTCTGCCCAACCCCTTCTTGTGAGCCGCACCACCAGCACGTCCTGTGGTGCAGCAACCTCCTCCCTGCTGCCACCGCCGGTCACCCGAGTCCTAGCCTTGCAGGTCCGAAGCAGAAGCAGAGGCAGAGGGTACTTCGGGGGCTGTGACGGCAGGTGAGAAGATGCTTCCTGGCTTGTGTGGGTATATTAACGCTTAACTAGCTTCCTTTAAATGAAAAGCAAGGTGCTAGGGGCTTGGAGTGTCTCCCCAAGACTCACACATTGAGCATTTGCTAAGCTTTGGCCCCAGCTGATGGCACTACCAGGAGATGGGTCTAGCTACAGGAAGTAGGTGTGCCTCTGCAGGGTCTATTGGGACCCCTGCTCCCTTCCATTTGTCTGCTTCCTGGTTCCCTGGAGGCAACCCTGATTCTCACACACTTCCTGCCTTAGAATTACCAGCATCAGAAATAAGAGCCAAGCAAGCGTGGGCTGAAAGCTCTGAAACTGAGGCCTGTATCTTCTCTGATCTGGCTGTGGGTGTCAGATACTCTGTCACATGGGGAAACTGAGGCTTGTATCTTCTCTGCTCTGGCTGGGGTGTCAGATACTCTGTCACATGGGGAAACTGAGGCTTGTATCTTCTCTGCTCTGGCTGGGGTGTCAGATACTCTGTCACATGGGGAAACTGAGGCTTGTATCGTCTCTGCTCTGGCTGTGGGTCTCACGTACTCTGTCTCCATGGGGAGAGACTCAGAAGCGACACCTTCCATTTCCATCTACATTCCCCCTCCTGTCCTTTATCTCTCTCTCTTATCTCCTAAAATGGCTGGATTTGTGTGGCGGCCCAAATTACTCAGGGTCCAAGAATCTGAGCTTGCTTTACCCAGAAGTGCTGCATAAGGGGATGATTTGACCAGGAGGTGGTTACCAGGTGTTTGGAAGGGTCTGCAGTTGGCTGTATCTAGCAAGGGGGAGGTCTTTGCCTCACCCTTGGACCTTGTTACGAAAGGTCCTTTTGAATAAAGTTCTGGGCTGTTGGGTATTGACCCAGGTCCTCCCAAAGCCATCCTGTGTTTCTGTCTCTCTTCTACCATTCTACCTGACATTTTCTTATCCCTCTCTCTGCTGTGGGATGGTCTGTATGTCAAATCTGTTGCTCTGATTGGTCAATAAATAAAACACTGATTGGCCAGTGGCCAGGCAGGAAGTAGGTGGGACAAGGAGAGAGGAGAATTCTGGGAAGTGGAAGGCTGAGGCAGAGAGACACTGCAGCCACCGCCAGGAGAAGCAGCATGTGAAGATGCCGGTAAGCCACCAGCCACGTGGCAAGGTATAGATTTATAGAAATGGGTTAATTTAAGATAAAAGAACCATTAACAAGAAGCCTGCCATGACCATACAGTTTATAAGTGGTATAAGCGTCTGAGTGATTATTTTGTAAGTGGATTGTGGGACTTCGGGGCTTGGGGAACCTGGAGAGAAGCCCTCCAGCAACATCTCTCCTCAAGAGTACCCTGGAAAAAGTGGGGGAAGGTCCCGCACAGATTTGTTAATGCTGTTTTCTCTGAATCCTTAAGATGTCTGTCAGGAGAGTACATGCCGAGGCTCTTGGTTAGAACTGTTAGAATAAGAGAAGAGCAGGCCACTGAAATGGTCCTCCTGGGGGACCACAGACGGTGATCATCCACAGACTTGATTCCATAGTCATCATTTTCCTGTCCACTGAAACAGTCCTCCTGGGGAACCACGGATGGAGATCCATTACAGAGTCCTTCATCATTTTCCTGTCCACTGAAATAGTCCTCCTGGGGGACCACAGATGGAGATCATCCACAGACTTGATTCAATAGTCCTTCATCATTTTCCTGTCCACTGAAGTGGTCCTCCTGGGGGACCATGGATGGAGATCATCCACAGACTCGATTCAATAGTCCATCATTTTCATTTCCTGAGCAGACTATACCAGTCATTGTGTCTCTCATGCTGCACGACTCCATCATTTTCCAGCACAACCAGGGCATGGTGATCCACACAGGCCCACAGAGCCTGTACTGTCTGGCCATGAGCCATCCCTACTACAAGTACTCAGGCCTTGGCTTTATCCTCAAGCTTGGATGTTATGCTTGACTGAGCATCATTCTTGGTATTCCCTAATAGGGTTCCTTTAGAGACTGACGACTTATGTACTTGTATTTAGTCTTTCACTCTTTAAGGTTCCTCAAAACACTACAGGCAGTAGCGGTAAGGACTGAAAGCCAGTGGGCCTCGTCTGGCATGCATGATGGCTGATGACAAGTGGGGGTGTCAGAATGAGGGACACGAAAGGTCCAGAAAGCTCCCAAACTGCTGTCCACAGCACAGTACAGTAATCATATCCTAACTGAAGTTTAATTGAGAAAAGTAACACAAATGTACTGTAGAAAATAAGAAAAACGCTTACATCTAAAGAAAGATAGGAAATGAGGTGGGAAGGAGGGAAGAGACATCACGCATACTTTTAGGAGTTCCTTACCTACTTTAATTAGATAACATTAAAGGTATTAATTATGATTTCTTGGGCACTAACTACATCTTGAAAGCCATGCTAAAGTGTTTTATATATACAGAGTAAATAACACAATATATCAAAGAAAGACAATGTACTCACTTCATAGATTAGGCAACTCAGGGTCAAAGAGGTCAAACAGATTGTCCAAAGTCATATAAGAAATAAAAGTGACAATTATCACCTCTACACCCACTGTCACTCTGAAGGCCCCACACAGCCTGGGTGAGGTGTGAGTCCTCCAGCCACTAACTGGCTCCCATTTTCCACGGGTTCTGACAACAGCTTACCATACAGTTCATAGCAAAATGATTGTGCTGCGTCTGAAGCTCCATTGCATGAGGGTGGCTGGTCCCAATCTCCGTGTAGCTGTTTAGAAACAGGCCTTTGTTGTGTGTGATCCAGTCAAACATCTACCAGAAGAAAAAAGACAACTTGGAGTCACTGCAGAAAGAGAAAGGGCTATGGGGGTGGGGGGTGGGGGTGGGGGGCTTGCTTCTCTGAGATCTCCCTGAGCTTGCAGGAGTTTAAGCCTCTGAGAGCAAGCAAGAGCTTCTTAGGCAGCAGATCCCCAGGAAAGTCATGTCTCATGGGGAGGAACTCGGCCAGCTCCCTCAACCCAAGAGAAACTCCTGTCTTCTGTGCTCAGGCCCCTTCTTCTAGAAATCAGCCCGGATGTCAGTCATGCTGCTCTCTCTGAAGACACAGGCTGGAACCAGGGTGTTGGGGTTTCTCTGCATTCGGATCTGTGCAGATTACTAACAGCTGAAATAGTACACTCTCTCATGCAAGACAGACAAGGAAACCTGACAACATTAACCGAAATATTTCCAAGGACTTGAGAGTTTTAAGACTAGGTGTCATGTAAGCCAGCGATACAGACTGTCACCCAGTATCTAAAAGTCCTTTTAGCATCCTGGATCAAAAACTTCTAATGTAGTTTGCTGTGGGATGGTCTGTATGTCAAATGCTCTGATTGGTCAATAAATAAAACACTGATTGGATAGTGGCTAGGCAGGAAGTATAGGCGGGACTAACAGAGAGGAGAAAAGAAAGAACAGGAAGGCAGAAGGAGTCACTGCCAGGTGCCGCCATGACAAGAAGCATGTGAAGATGCCGGTAAGCCATGAGCCATGTGGCAAGGTATGGAGTTATGGAAATGGATTAATTTAAGACATAAGAACAGTTAGCAAGAAGCCTGCCATGGCCATACAGTTTGTAAGCAATATAAGTCTCTGTGTTTACTTGGTCGGGTCTGAGCAGCTTTGGGACTGGCAGGTGATAGAGATTTGTCCTGACTGTGGGCCAGGCAGGAAAACTCTAGCTACAGTAGTTTTTTACTTTACAGTATGTTTACCAGCCCATGGAGAAACCAAACTCAATAACCGCAAGTTAAGAGTGACTGCTTCACCGAGTCCATGGCCTGCAAACCACTCCTGTTTGCAAGTGTCCTTTTCTTTCACATTGCAAAGAACACATTATGGGGTAATGAAGCAGCATTCACTGTGACCAGTTGGGGTCTCTAGCACACAAGAATGGAACATGAGAACATCGAACATTATTGCCCGCATCACCTAGTAACTCATCTTTAATGGCATCACTCACCTTTTGTTATAAAGGACACGGTATAGGTCTGAATAGGGTTTGCTGGCTTTGTTGGAGAAGAGGGCAGCTATCAGAAAATCTATACATAATCACTGCTTTTAAGAACACAATCATGCAATGTGTCCTTTTTAAAAAAATCATTCTTGCTTGCTTTTCAGGTACTTCTTATCAAACCATTGGCAGTTTCTGCTCAGATTTTCTAAAATAGCACTGTATTTCACAGTGAATAAAAGTGGACTTAAGGATGGCCTCCAAATGGCCTTTGCTGTGGGATGAACACTGGAACTACAGACCTATCCCTTTCCTCCTCCTCCTCCGTTTCCTCACATTACCACATCAGCTCCCCTCTGTCAGGCTGGCATGCCCCTCCCGGCTTTTACCTTCTCAGCATCCTGTTCAAACAGCCGCAGCTGGAAGCACTGGTCCAGCTTCAGCTTCCGCACGTGCCACATCTGATGCAGATGCTGCCGGGTGGAGTGCAGCCTGTCCAGCATGGTGGACACCTTGGGCAAGAGGTTCTGCAGGTCCGCATTGCCCGAGCCCGAGTTCTTTTTGGGAAAACTGTCACTGCTCTGAATCCGCTGAAGCAGCTTCTGCCCTTCTAAGTCCAGGTCCTCTATGGGAGCCTTAATCACCTTCTTCTTCAGCTGCGAGTGCTCCTCGATCATGTTCCGAGCCCCCTCTAGGTCCTGAGGCAACTCCTTCTTTGCAAGGATGTCCTGAAGTTCCTCGAGCCGGGACAGCATATGGGCTGCATTGCTAATGTAGTCCTCGAAAGCTACTCTGATTTCAATCCATTCTTCGTGGTTGTATTCCAGGCAGCCATCGAACTCGGGAGTTAGCTGGGAAGGATCAACTACTTTGGTAAGGCCTTCTAAAGAGACCATATTTGTCTTAAGGGAAAAAAAATTATGTATGAGAAGCTGAGCCAACTTCAGGTGGTCCTATCATCCTGTAACTTACAGTGGTCACACACAGGTTTTCAAAGTTAAAAAGCAACCTGCTCGTGGAAAACCCAGCCTACGTCTGGTTCTGCCTCCCCAGAACAAATACAGAGGTGAGGGGCACCATCAGCATGATGGAAAACTCTGTGAAAGTGACACTCTAGTGGGAATGCCTAGCAGCATAGAACTGTGAGTTTCACAAGCCCCAAATCAACCAGATTCCACTTAAGAATGAGAAGAAGAACTACATCTTAAGCTCAATAAGACCTCAGGCTTCACAAGAGAGCTGGTGAAAGTGATGTCATAGAGTAAGGACACGGGGAATACCGCCTTCCCTGTGATAGCCTACTACAGTCAGTCCTGTGCAGTCCAAATGCGGTACACGGTCTGCCCTGCAACCCAGTTTAGCACCAATGAAACTTGCGTTTATTTCAGTCTAGTCAAGAACTCTCGACTTTACCTAATGTATCGGAAGGGGAAGCAGACTGATACTGATAAGATGCCTCAAGAAAAACATGAGGTTGAGGTGATAAGATGCAAAGGAGAAGGAGCTGGCCTAGAACTGAAGGATAAACAGTCTGGCTAACCCACCCGTCACCAGCCAGAAACCGAGAACTGACATCTCCGTGCTGCCGGGTATAAGAAACAGCACAAGGTAACCAGGCTGGAGAGAGCGGGTCAAGCCTGAGCTGCCTTTAGCCTGCAGTGGTACCGGACGGAGGCTTCAGCCTATCATCTGCTGGACCATCACTAACCTCCATGCAGGCAGCCACACAGAGAGGCTGGTGACCATGCAGAGACAACCAGGTCAGGAAGAAAACAGGCAGGCACCTTCAGGAGCCCAGAGTAAGAGACTAGTAACTATGAGTGCAAACTACTACTTTTTACTTAGAACATGTATAATTAAAATACAACACACTCTGAAATTTCCACTAAGCAAATACCTAAGACCTAATAAATTGTCTTTCAAAATTACTACTTACTATAAATAAGGATAAAAGTGTACTTTATACTTCACTTAAACCACTTCAAAGTCATTTCAAATTTAAATTAAAATCAAATTCCAGTTCCAGATAGGAAAATCAGCACAATGGAAAGACATTTTAAAATCCAGTAGTGCACACAAGGAGATACTTTACAAAGTGCAGCAACTGATAGTTCTTCACTATGTAGCAATGTTTACCTTAAAACATGATTCTTGTACACTGAAACCTAATACTCGGGCAGACATAGCAGAAACAGCATGCTCTTCCACCAGGAACGGTCGGTTATAAGTTATTACAAGAAACCATTCCAGCCCTGTTACAGAAGAGAACCCGAGCCAAGCTTCAAGCCGCCTGGAATACTCTCCTCCTGTAATCATCACATTACACTGACCACATCAAAAGCCTTGTCAGAACTGCAGCGGCCTAAGGAGTGGAGGCTCGCAGTGGGAAAGAAAATAAATCAGCAGGCTTTGGTTTACTTTTTATAACCACCTGACAGCCATCGTCCAGGCCTAGCTGAATGCAGAACTGTACAATTCCAAAAAGACGACCTCCACTTGGACAAACGAAAGACTCCACATGTAAAGTGGCCAGCGATTCTCCCCACTATCAATGAAGGGATAAACCCAACCCCTCTGCTGGTCCCTCATCTCCAGGATGAAGTGACCACCACACATCTTCAGCCACACAGCCCTGTGCTGACAGGGGCAGCTATTTAAGTGAGGTGCCAGGAACAGGCTTCTTCCAGAGGCCCCACACCCTAATCCCAGAGGATGGAAAAATGAACCCGTGTCAAAAGCTACCACACTGGAATAAGGAACAAAGTCTTTGACTTAATGCAATAATTAATTCTACTTAGTATATGTATATAAGACATCTAGGTCCTTCTCAATAAGTCACGGCTGTAAAGACCTGTCATCAGCCCATCATGGTAAGGATATATCAGCTTATTAACCACGCCTTTGAGTTTAAGATCTGGCTACCCAGAGAATGTTACCTCAAATTCGAATTTAGAACTGCCAAAATTCGTCCTCTGTTTCTGCCAGAAGTTGTCAGGCTTGATTATCAGAGCGATGTGGATACAGCAAGGGAAGGATTCCTGCAAGATCTTCAGCAGCGGCTTGATGGAGTCCCACTTGGAGCCACGCATGTCCACAATCACTGTAAAACCTCGCTTGCAGACCTCTTCACTACAGAGGAAGAAAGAGGCTGAGGAGTTAGAGAGATGGCTCAGTTGGTAAGAACACTTGCTGCACAAGTATGTATGAGGACCAGAGTTCAAATCCCCAGCACCCACATTAAAAAAATTGGGGTGTTAAGATAAAGAGCATTGGCTGTTCCTCCAGAGGACCAAAGTTCCTTTTCCAGCACTCACATGTTAGCTCATAGCCATATCTACCTCCAGTCCCAGGGGATCTGAGGCCCTCTACTGGCCTTCATGGTTACTGCATGGTGTGTGTGTGTGTGCGTTGCGTGCATGCGTGTGTGTGTGTGTGTGTGTGTGTGTGTGTGTGTGTGTGTGTGTGTGTGTGTGTAGGGATCTGAGGCCCTCTTCTGGCCTTCATGGTTACTACATGGTGTGTGTGTGTGTGTGTGTGTGTGTGTGTGTGTAGGCAGTACACAGATAAGACAGGCAGGCAAAACACTTAAACAAAGAAAGTGGGAAACGGTGTGGCCATGTATGCCTGTAACCCCATCACTGTGGAGGATTTAAACAGCAGCATCCTGGGGCTTGCTGGCTGCCAGCCTAGCTCCAGCTTCAGAGACACCCCAGGGTAAGGCCAGAAACATTAGAGCAGGACATCTAATTCCCTCCTCTGACCTTCCAAGACCACACCCACACAACTATATCTACCTACACACAAACATGCATACACCCCCCAACAGGCATGCTTGTGTGGGGTCCCACAGGCAGGCGCGCGCGCACACACACACACACACACACACACACACACACACACACCCCACAGATGCAGCTCCTACGGCTAGGATGTTAGAGAAAGCTCCCTGGGGAAGTATCCACATGAAGTACCCACCTCAAGAACCAGAGTGCATTGCCCTTTTACCTGGGCAGCTCAACAATGCCTGCCCCCCTCCCTCGGTCAGAGAACAGAACCAGACCACAAAGGAAAGATTCAAACAGGGTTCAGCTTCAAAAGCCTTTAAGATTTTAACTCTTCAGCGATATGGTGTTGCATTCTGTCAAAAGCAACCACTTATTTCACTGGCCTTTTGTGTTAACTGATGAGACATACTAGTTTAGTAACTTCGACAGACGAAGGCCCCCTGGGCAGCACCACGGGCTTATAAACTCACAGTGTGGCGTGGAGGGCCCAGGTTAGGGACAGCAGCTACTTCAGAATTCCTAAGACCACAAACAAAGTCAACAACCCACGGGCCTGGGTGACAATGCTGGGAGCTTTGCAAAGTCCGGCTGTGGTCTCCTTGCTCTAACTCTGTCCCACTACGGGGGTTGGTGACATCATTGTGGCAAGCTTTGGGAGGAAAATCTAGGTTTGTGCATGCACTACTTCTGCTTGCAGAGATGGTATGAATGTGGTAGTGGGTAACGATGCTAGCTCCTGGCACAAATCAAGACTGTGTTAGGAGCACCATGTTCTTCCTCTCTGGGCTCTTGGCAGTTAAACAAAATGGTCAGCTGCAGCCAGATATGGTGTTCAGTGCCTGCAGCTCCGGCACAAGGATGCTGAGGAAGGAGGTCACTGGAGCCAAGCGTGAGACTGGCAGAGGCAGCAAGCAGGACCCACCTCAGAGCCGGGCAGTGGTGGCACAAGCCTTTGAACTCCGCATTCAGAGGCAGAGGCAGGCGGATCTCTGTGAGTTTGAGGCCAGCCTGGGCTACAGAGGTAGTTCTAGGACAGCTAGGGCTGTTACACAGGGAAACCCTGTCTCAACAAACAAAAAAAAAACAAAACAAAACAACAAAACAGAGACCCATCTCAGAAAGAAAGGGGGCAGTTGCTAATTTCATTAAATCTTAACACTGGAGAAGATAGAAAGTCTATATGATGTACAGCTGCAATAAATATTAAATATATGTGGAGGGCCAGGGACGTATCTCAGTGGGTGGGGTGTCTGTCTCAAAGGAAGGAAGCCCTGGGTTCAATTGCCAGACTGAATAAAGTAGATGTGGGGGTACACATCTGTATTCTCCACACCTCGGAGGTGGAGGCAGGAAGACAAGTTCAAAGCCATCCTCAACTATATATTGCATCTCTGGGATAGCCTGGGCTGCATGACACTTGGTCTCAAAAACAAAAACAAAACCAGTAAAACAAAAAAATGAGAGTCAATACCCTTAAAGAAGAAGAAAGGCAGTTTCTTGCTATGTTGTAATATCAAGAGTATAAAAATTCGGTGCTGGCTTCCAAATGACCGCAGAGCTAAGACACCACTATAACCCATCATTACAAGGGGGACTCCAATGGTCCACTCCGGGTGGATGACAGCCACAGACTACAGCCAGGTAAAGACTGGCTGACAGGTCTGGGAAACATACCTGAGACCTGATGGACTCTCAGTGAGGCTGTGAGGGAGGTCTGCACCTAACATCAATACTCTACCTTTAAGATTTCTGCCTTGTGCAATCACCTTCCAAAACTACTTTCAACTGAAAGTCCAGAAGATTGTTATTGCTAGATATTGCTAAAATGCGAAGAAAGCAAATGTCAATTACAGCTAACTTCATTTTCTCTTGCATAGGTGTGGCTCCCCCTCCCTCTGCCCTTCCCCTCCAGTGCCTCCAGGCACCTCACTTCCTTCCTGGAGCTGCTTCCTACCATACAGTAACTAGTTGTCACAGTTTCACAAATGCAAAGTTCAACAGGACACCCACATGGTTCTAGAAGGTGTGTCACCTAAATATCCCAGAAGTGTCTGTTGTGGAGCTCAAAGGAGCCCTGGTTTGCAGACACAAGAGCGCAGTGGTGAAAGCCCAGGAGAGGAAACAGATGGCCCAACAGCCTTGCTTATCACCTGTCCTAATTAGCTTTAGCTGTCTATCTGCCATAGCCTACGGTCATCTGAGGAGGCTCAATTGAGGATTTCCCAGCTCCGACTGGCCCAAAGGCATGTCTGTGAGGACCTTTCTTGATTGGTGTGGAAGGGCCCAGCACTCGGTGGGAGGGTGAGTCTGAGCTGTGTTCTAAAGCTGGATGAGCATGACCCAGAGAGAAGCCAGCGAGCATTCCTCCATGGTTCCTGCTCCAGGCCTCTGCCTTGGGTCCTGACTGCCAATGCTGAATTATGACCAGGAAGTGTAAGCCAAAGAAAACTCTTTCCTTCCCAAGTTGCTTGTGGTCAGGGTGTTGTACCACAGTGACAGAAAGGAAGCTAAATCCAACCCAAACGTTAATGAAGTTTTAAAATGCTATGAATAACCCGTTAGTACCCTGTGCTGGTTAACCTTGTCCACTTAACTAATGGGATTGTAGAGTATACCTTTTGCAGTACCTGATAGGATTTCCAGACGGGAGCATGATCGTTCTGCCCTAATGGACAGATTCATCCCTTGATGAATTCATCATGACGATATTATTCCAAGAAGCAGGTTACTAACACAATCCTTGCTGTATCTTGCCCTGGCCCTTTCCTGTGTCCCCTCTCCCCTCCTGCCACTATGATGTGAAATGCTCTGCTCCGGCAGCCCTCTCCACTATGACAGACTGACACCAGTTGAAACCATGAGTTAAAATCAATCCTGGGGCTTAAGAGATGGCTCAGTGGTCAAGAGCACATACTGCTCATGCAGTGGGGGCCCAGGTTCAGTTCCCAGCACCCACAGCCAACAACTCACTACCATCTTAACTCCAGCTCCAGGGACCCACTACCTTGAGTCTCTATAGGCACCTGCTCTTGCTTGCACACCCCATAATACAGATAATCAAACAAACAAACAAACACCTCTAAAAAAATCGTCTCCTGTTGGGTATTTGGCTACAGCATTAAGGAAGTAACCAATACACTCCCCGTATACATATCAGCTGATGGTGGCTGAAAGGTGGCCCCAACTCTCACACCATTGCTCTCACTGCTCCCCATCCCAGGCAGGGCCAGGGCCACAGCGCTGCTAATATCACAGGTACAGGCATCAGCTCACGGACATTAAGCATCCTGGGGTCTCCATGGGTTCTAACTGGGCTTGTGATCCTCCAAGGTTCCGTGTATAGAAAATGTAAAGATCCAGATGGAGCTAGGGTAGCCATGGCCCAGGAGGAGGCATGCCTAGCTGCTGAATCTCAAAAGAAGCATATACCCTGCTGCAGCAGCCCACTCCAGGACCGCAGAAAACAGAAGCCATCTATCTTGTTTGTTTTACCACAGGCTGTTTGGTAGACTACATTTCATCTATCACTCTTCACTAAACCACGATATTATTAAAATTACCTTCCAACCTGTCTTTCTCCTAGCATGGTCCTAGGCAGTATACATGTAAACTGTAAAGCCCCTCTACTTGAAAGGGGTTTAAAAGAGATCCTTTATAACCCCAGGCTTAACAGCAGGCACAAGCGGAGAACAAACTAGAAGGTACTATGCTTGGCTGGCATGGCTTACAGAAGGATTAACTCTTCCGCTTCCGCCACCATCAAACTGTCCCCACCCAGTGGCCTCTGTGAGTGGTAATCACAGAACTTGAACTGAGCTGGGCACAAAGAGTCTTTTGTGGTGTGATTTTCTTTTCTCGTTCAAATCCATGTATCCCAGGGAAAGCAGTGACTTGCAAACACCCCTAAGTCTACCTGCTGTACACCATGATCAAAGGGACACATGCAGCTTGGCCTCCTGGGCCGTCTCCTGAAGACAGGAACTGATCTTGGGAAACTGTGACTTTAACTAGTTCGTCTATCAGTTTTACCTAAGAGACTCATATCATCTATAAAACAAAAAACTTACATAAAACTTAGGCCCCTTCTGACATGGGTCTTTGAAAAAGCAAGCCCAGTTTCCTGAGTTCTGAGATGAAGAAAGCCTTCCTGAGTGTTCGCAAATCAGTGCGTTAACGGTCTTCACACTGCTTGTGAGCAACGAGAGTCAGAGAGTCAGGAGAGCTCATCAGTTTAGCTAACGTCCTAAATGAGGTCAAGCACTCTAGAATTTAGGAGCACAGGATAAAGTTCAAGCAGCAATGGCAAACGCCACAGAGAAGGCTATTTTCACACCTGTAGGACCCGGGATGCCATGCACACTTCCGCTGCCGGTGCTCCTCCAGGCATGGGGGGAAAAGCTACCTCAAACTGGTCCTGTGGGCCCACCCCGGGGTGATTCCAAACTCTTGGCTTTCTCTCCTTTTCCACTTCTGTGTCTGTATGTGCATGTTGTATGCATGTGGTCGCTGCATGTACACGTATGTGTATGTGGAGGGCCAAGGTTGATCCAGGAACCATCCTAGATCTCACTTCTATCCTTACTCTTTGAGGCAGGGTTTCCCAATCAAACCCAGAGTTCACTGATACAGCTAGTCTCACTAGTCAGCTTACTCTGCGACTCCCCAGCTCAGCCTTCCAAGGCTGGAATCACAAGTAGGCCACCACACCTAACTGACACTGGTGCATGCTGGGAGTACAAATTTTGGTTGTCACACTTGCATGGCAAGTCTCTAACTGTTGATGTTTTTTAAGGGGATAGCAGCGGTAACCCAAACACCACAGGAGCACAGGTCACATTCACGTTCACTGGTAGGACTTGCGGCCAAAAACTGCAGTCTAGTTTACCTAGACTACCATGACAAAGGGGAAACAGAGGAGCGAGTATGGAGGGAAGAAATTCTTGCACTATTTCTGAGACAGCTACTCCATACCAAGCCCTGTGAGAGGTGCACATGAACAACCTTACTCAACACTCACAGTGACCGAAGATAGACTGGTTATCACCACCTTTCACATATCAGAAAGCCAACAGCAGACACCGAGGAATGGTCCCAGGTCATCAGCCTAGGCCTCCATCAGCACACTTCACATACAGCCATGAGCCCTACCTACACTACCTGGCCAAGAGCTAAGCCGAGGGTTATCTTTGAATCTCAGAAGAGTATTGCTGGAATAGACAGAGGTCACAAAGGCCCTCAGAACCTAGACAAAGGGAAAGCCAGGTTTGTGCCTCTCACAACCGTTCACAAATGATCACGCAAATTGTATTACAAGCAAACCTCTAGGTCCAAGAAAATGGCCACACTATTAATTTCCTGATGACATTTATTGATCCTACTATTTATCTATAAAGAGACAGACGTCTGTACTGGAGTGCTCCCGGGAGGCATTGAGCTTGAAGGACTTCAGAGGAGAGGGGACTCCGGCTGTATGCACCTCTCTCCAACAGGACCACCACAGAGCTTTCTCCATCATCGCTCGGCAGATACATCCGTTACTTGTTAATTTACTCTCTAAACAGAGCCAAACAAAATGCTATTTCTTGTCACTTGGGATTGTAAATACAAAAGGAATCAAGGTAATGAAATGAAGTGACTGCATTCAGTACATGAAGCATCATCAAACATACTCAAGTGTTTATAAGAGAAACTGCATGATGTGTGGGGTGTTATAAAATACTCCAGGGGGAAATTATGGAGAAAAACAAGATTGGTAAAATCTGATAAATGGTGAAACTCAGTTATAAGTGCATGGGTGTTCATTGCACTGTTCTACTTCTGTATGTATGCTCATAATTTTACACACACACACACACACACACACACACACACACACACACACACACACACAGTTTGAAGGGTCTGTCACCCAGATGAGCCACAATGTACATGAACTGGTTGTACAATAATATCAATGAAAAGTAAACCTTTTCCACTTAGACCAATGCAGACTTTGTAACCAGATACCCAATTATGAGTCGTGTGTACTTTTTCAACTGCTCAATTTTTTCTGAGTCACCTGAACTGAATATCAAATTCAATTTTGGGTACCAGGCATGGAACCCATGACCCTGCACATGCTAAGCATGTGCTGCAGCCTTGTGAGACGGCCACAGCCCACCCTTGCAGGCTCTGTTACCTGGTCACCGCAGACATACAGTGACTGTATTCCAATGAATATTGAAATGGAAAAGTCAAGAATATCCTCAGCAGGTTGTACCGTCAAGGGCAAAGCTGACTTTTGCTGTCTACTGCAAGGCTTGGTATCAGCGGGCACAACTACCTACCCTGGCATCGATTAAGCAGGGAAGGATAGTCACACATCACAGATTTTGGTATATTCTAGGACTTCAACTTAAAATTTTTTTTCTTAACTTTTTTTTTTTTAACCATTTAGTTGTATGTGTAGGTGTGTGATCATGGAGACCAGAAGACAACTGTATAAAGTTCCCTCCTTCCACTATGTAAGTATTAGGAGTTCAAGTCAGGCTGTTGGGCTTGATGACAAATCAGCTCTACCTGCAGAGCTCTGTTTACCTCAAACCCACGGCACTGACATCAACGGCAGTAGTCACTTTTCTCGAACCTAACGGAAAGCGCCTGCAGCAAGGAGAGTTCTTATCCTGGCTGACGGCAGCAGGATCGAGAAAGAGGCCGGGTGCACTGGGGCCACCGGGACGCTGAGAGGGATGAGTGCTGCCATGGAGCTGTCTTTCTCTGTGGTCTCTGCCAGGGGCCGTCTTCCTGCCTTACCCTGACACTGTCTCCCCGTCTTCCTCAGCTAACTTCACGTTTTCACTTCTTGCTCCTCTTCTTCCTCACCAAGAAATGAATGGACTCAGGAAGCGGTGGCCACGTCACATCCCGGAGGTTACACTGTCCTGAAATTTCCTCTGGCAAATAACTTAAGACTGTCTCACTGGAGTTCAGCTTCAAGTTTTCAGGATGTAGGCAGAGCACAGCCAGATTCTTGGCCACAATATGTCACAAATGACCTCTATCCCAGTTCATACTAGAAATCTTATTCCATCATGAAACCCCATGATCGTCTTTACATCGGTCATTCTGGTCTCCTGGAGCCCCACTGCTAGGTCCAATTGAGTGCTGCTTATGGGGTTCTAGGGTCCCCTACCTGCTGTCCTACACTTCTGCAGTCCTACAAGTTTCAATAGCCTGACCACTCAGTCAGGCAGCCACAGCAGAGGCGCCTCTGCTACCCCAAGCTTCTGTATTGGCTCCTTTCCTCACTGTTGTGACAAAATCCTGAAAAACCAACGTAGGGAAGGCAGGATTTGTCCTGACTTGTGGTCTGCAGGAGTCAACAACAGAAGAGGGCAGTGACAGGAGTGACTCCACCTGTCGGCAGCCGGACACATGGACTCATCAGGAGACAGAGACGGATCTCACAGGGGTGGGTCTCCTGGTTCCTCTTCCCTTTGTTTGCTCTAAGTACCCAAGATGGTGCCTCCCATGTACAGGGAGGGTCTTGCTTCCTCAACTAAACCTCTCCTGAACTTTCTCCTAAATACACCTGAGGTGTGTCTCCTAGGTGATTCAAAATCCAGCCACATTGAGAAGACCAACCACCACACTGACATTTTATACTCTTCTGTTGCAGGACGGATCTCTGAAAGTTACTATCCATCCCAGGTCCTACTACTTTTCCACACCCTAATTTGGGCTTCTTAAAAACATCTCTTCACTCTACCATTCATGCAGTTCATACTTCCCTGTAACATGTGCCTTTCAGGATGTAAACATCTAAGGATGTACCTTCTTCAAAGGGAGGCAAACATCCAACCTTCCACACACACCCCTCTCTTGTATCCAACATGGCTCTCCCCTTAGATTATATCTCAATTCACTCTATTTTCCAAAAGCGAACTGGAATGATGAAGTCAAGATTTTCATATAGGAGCAGGTTTCTTCCACCCATTGTATAGTCAGTTGTCCAAGCGAGACAGACATCCCCAGGTTGGGGCAGAAGCAGAGCTTGCAGTTTCCATGGGTACAGACGCGGGCCAGTTTCTCCTAACTCACTGCTCCTCCTCAGACTCCCTGGGAAACAGCAGTGCTTGCCTTTGGTGTTGGTCAACATCCACACCAAAACACTCCCTATCGCCGGTGTCTCCGATTTAATGGTGTTTCCAAACTGGTAAGCCAGTATATTAGCTGATAAGGATTTTTAATGCCTCACAAACTTCACGATACAAATCAAAAGAACATCTGTAATGCACAGAAGCTTAGCATAAAAAAGATATGGGCAGGTTGTCAAAAATAACAAGTTTCTAATGATCCAGGCAATTGGATCTTCCTTGGTATTTGACTCACTAAAGAAGACCGCCTGGTTTCTAAATTTCTAAATATCCAGCAGTGTGGGATCCTAGAATTCCAGCTAAGTGAGCATGCAAAACCCACCATGAACACTCAGTGCCCTGCACTGATAAAAGCCTGCCATCTGGTTCCTCATCCAGAGTGTTTTGAATAATTCAATAATGGTTATAAAAATAGCAATAAAAATAAAGGTGTTAACTTAATTTTACATTGATCTCCTTGGAATCAGACCTGCTCTTTACAGAGGTTTTCTAGAGAGCAGGCCACACCTCCTGTAACTGCAGAAGAAGTTGACAAGGCAGTCTCCCAGAACTTACCTAGGAATGCAGGCTAGGTATGAAATAAGTCTCCTGAGATCCTCCTGCCGTATTCTGTCATGATTGCTGCGGGCTGGAAATGTTAAAATGGGACCTCCACGCTTATCTCTACCACCTACAAAATAAACATTGGGAACATGCTTAGGCGAGGCGAGATCAGACGGAACTTTTGGCATGCCCTCACAAGTCCAGCACCGCCAGCCATCCACTGAGAAGTGCAGCTAACCTACCGCACAGTCAGAAGGGTTACAACTCCAGTGTCTGTGGCATCTTCGCCCACCTGTGTCCTCACGGACTCAGAAATTCCTGGGTTCTAAGGGTAACTGGCAGATATCAGACGACCTTGTCTTTTTCTTCTAATACACAGGAAGAACCACTTTCTTCACGTTTGGAGAGATGAGGACTCTGGTACTCCAATACAAGTGCTTTATTTACCTTAATAACCTCTTCTCTCTTTCTCCTCTCTCTAGCTCCCCCTCTCTCTAACTCTCTCTCTCTTCCCCCTCTAACTCCCCCCTCTTTCTAGCTCCCCCTCTCTCTCTAGCTCCCCCCTCTAGCCCCCCCTCTCTCTAGTTCTCCCCTCTCTCTCTAGCTTCTCTTTCTCTCCCTCTCTCTCTAGCTCCCCCCTCTAGCTCCCCCCTTTCTCTATAGCTCCCCCCTCTCTCTCGCTCCCTTACACTTTTCTTCTGTCTCCTGCATTCTAAACTTTCTTTTTTCTACCAAGGGAAATCTTATTCTCTCAGTCTTAAAGGGCAAACAAGAATGTTCTTCAAACATCACACCAATGACTGGCCTTATACAAACTGGGATCCGTGGCATCTCACTGCTCTGGCCAGGATGTTTTCATTAAACCCTTCCCCTCAGGGCTCAGGAAGCAATACAGAAAAGGAGGCAGAGGTGTAAGAGCCAGAGGTAGTGGGTGACTCCAAGAAAACAGCATCTTTCCTACAGGTCTGAGGCACACATGAACTCACAGAGACTGTAGCTGCACACTTAAGACCTGCACAGCTTAGAGCCAGACAGGGTCCCAGCACTAAGAGGGGAAGTGGATGTGGGGTCCCACCCCTAACCAAGACGTTATCTACAATCCATACCTTTGGCAAATAAAAAAATTAGTTTTTTCCAATGGAGTCTCACTGGGTATATCAACCATAACAGGGGGCAGACTCATGCCCAGGAATAGTTGGCTAACAAACTTAATGCCATGGTGGAGTTTCTGTTTTGTTTTACATATTTTGGGCTTTGGGGGGTGGTGGTGACTTATTGGTCTTTTGTTTATTCATTTTGATTTTTGTTTTTATAGGGGTTTTATTGGGGCATATTGTTTTGTTTGTTTTGAGAGAGAGAAAAGCAAGTTTGGGGGAAGGGAGGGAGAGGGGATCTGGGAGGAATTGGGATTAGAAGAAAAACATGATCAAAATACATTACATTAAATTTTTTTCAATTGAAAAAAAGAACACACAAACAAAATCACAGATGATTAGAACTGTGAAGTAAATCCAGATTCAGCTGAGGGTGGAAGGAAAGTTATGCCGAGACCAAGAAGCAGCCAAAGCACTTGGCCTTGATAGATGGAGGAAGGTTTCTCCTGGAGTCAGCTTAGCATGGCTGGACACTGAGGCAAAACCATCCCCTTTACTTTATTATTTCCAACAAGGGCAGAAAAGCAGAGAAAGAAAATCAAGCATCCCCAAGTGGACGCTCCACGGAGCTCTACAACTCTGATCATCTCTCTTCAGATCTCAAACTTTCAGCCACTGCAAAAACTCTATTTATTTTCTGTGCACACCCCGCCCCCCAATGAATGACTATTAATGTGGCTTTTACAATGTCCTAGAGTGACTGACTGTGCATTCATTCTGATCGGTAATTCGACTTGACAGAGACTGAATACGCAAACCGATCCATATGCACTGTTCAGCCACGTAAGTTATTATAACATAAACTCAACGGGAGCAACACTGAATCACAGACAGCCCTGGGCCGCACATGCTCTTTCTCAGCTAATCTTCCTGCCTCGGCCTGAGGTGCCAGAGCTTCCCGAGCTGACATTGAGACGAAAGGACTACAGAGAGTTGCCGCGCTGATGCTTCAGCTGTTGTTGAAGGCAGTGAAGGAGACACAAGGGTGACTATGCAGTGGGTTCCCGGGTCATACAGAAATCACTTTAAACAGGGTCTCACTGTGTAGCCCAGGCTACCCTCAAATCTGCAATCTCTCTGTATGCACCCATCTCCTGTCCTTCCAGGAGGAGCAGAGTGGTGCAGCAAAGGTCTCTGTGCCCAAGAGCAAGAGGGCAGAGGGCTTTCTTCTCACATCTGCACTCGGTGTTCCACACAGATGGAGCTGCAGAACTTCCTGGTGACGCCTCTTGGATTCACAAGTACAGTCTTTTAGTTAGTGAAAACCAGTGGTTTACAAACTGGTTCAAGCCATTACAGTCTCGGGTTTGGGCCCAGACAAGGCACTGTAATTAAGAGCACTTCTGTTTTTGTTATAATTGTTTTACAATTCTAGGGACTGGCCATCCTGCCTACCAAATTACAAGGTCCACAACATAACGCCAATTTATGGAGCGCCTCTGCAGGAGTACCACAATATTCCCTACTACGATACAAACTGAAGTCACAGGATAAAGTAGATGAGTGATTTCTAGGGTGGAGGAGAGGGAGTAAGTTGAAGTTCTTTGAGAAAGATAAAGATGTTCTACAAGTAGGCCATGGTAATGGTTGCACAGCCTGTGGCCACACTGAATCTACTCTTAAAAGCACTGCAGTAGTATGCAAAATTATACCATAATTAAAAAAAAAAGATAACTGAAGTTAGAAGTAAAAATTGTTTCTGAGAATCCATTCGTTCTTCGGAACGCTTCCTAAAATGACAGTGTATGTCATCAATTTATTTTCACAACTTCTCCCTCTTCCTTTCAGATTCAAGGTAACAATGGCCTCACATTGTCACGTGACCTCACGTGACCCAGTGAATTCCGGTCAGAAGCTGGGAAGTACTGAGAGTGTGGCAACACCTCTTCACTACGCTTTGCTTGCACAGCTGGTTAATGCTCCGCTGTCCTTAACCATTTAAAATGCTCTGTCCTCCTGTGTGGTCACTGCAAACCATCTCTCTCCACCAAAGCTCTAACTTTGCAGAATTAAACTTTCACTGAAGATTTATGAGAAATTCTAAGCCCGGTGGTTTTATTTTTTGATTTGTTAAAAGGCAAGAAGGTTTAGGTTTAGGTTAGTTAAATAAAAATGTCATGGTAATAAATTCTGAATTAACCGCCTAATAAGGGGATGGGGGCAAATAAAACTCAGCAGGCATCTCCATCCACCTGTCTGTACGCGCCCACCTCCTGCCCTTCCAGGAAGAGCAGGGTGGTGCAGCAGAGGTCTCGGTGCCCAGGAGCAGATGGGCAGAGGACTTTCTTCTGAGACCCAGGCTCTGAGTTCCAGGCAGATGGACCTATGGAACTTCCTCATGACGCCTCTTGGATTCACAAGTACAATCTTTTAGTTACTCCAACTTTAAAACTTTACAAAACCAGCAGTTTACAAGCTGGTATAAGACATTATATCAGGAATGACTGGGAAAGAGTAAATAAACATGACTTTCAAAACTCAGTGGATTGTAATCCATGAGTCACCAGTCTGTCTGTCTGTCTGTCTGACTGATTGCCTGTCTATCTATATCCAAGAACTTCCAACAACTCACAGCCCCTTCTTTCTGTGCACTTTTACACTCTTCACTAACCATGCAGATTTGCTGTAAATTAGATTCACTTCTCTAAAGTCAACTGACAGTCTTAAGCCTAAAAGAGTGCGCAAAGCCAAGACAAAGCAGAACACCACAGAAGTGTCATCTTAAATACATACAGAAGCACGCGCCCCTAGGTCACCCAGAACAAAGTGGTTACGGGTGCTGCACATTAAACCTGAGAGGCCACACTGTGCGGCGGGGAGGGCTTCTAACGGGGAGCCATCAGCTGGTGGAAACTGCCAGCACTTTAGAGCCAGCTGAAGATATGGCTTCTAACAACTCCAGGGATGGGTATCCATCGGGGAGACAGGAGCCTGTCCTCCCAGATGAGGGAGTCAAGAGCCGTACGGGACAAAACAGAGGTTAAAAACTCCTGAGTGTGTCTACACGGTCACACTCCCACCCAACTGCTGACACTAAGGTGTTGAGCTTTAACAAGCAGCTCTTCCACGTAACAGCTCAGGCAAAGCAACCAAATGTCTGCAGAGTGACAGCCAGACACAGTTTCATCAGCAGTGTTTGCTGGCTTATGATGTACACATGGCCTCAGAAATGCCTTGGGCATTCATTTTCAAGAATAAAAGAGTTTTTAAAGTCCACGAAATGCTGATGCTTTTATATGCTGTGGCAAGTGAGCTACTTTAAATCAAACTCTGAGCAGTCAAGTAAAGCAGATTGGAGAGTCAGATTTTACCTGAGAGATAGGCGACTTTTTCCTTCAGAATTGGCAAAACATCCATAGCTTTCATTTCATCATTTTTCCGAAATCCTGAAAGACACAGAGAGAAAACAGTCACTAGGCTGCCTGACTGACGTGTAGTGCCCATTCTACCCAGTGCCAACACCTCCACGTTCACCATGACCAATAAATCAATCAAGAAACATGACCGTGTGTGAACACATGAGACTCTGACCCCACCATTTCCTTCTATTTTAATGATGAATAACAGTCTTTATACATGTCCACAGACAGTATTCCAAAAGACTCTCAGCCACGCTAGCAATAACAATTTGTTCCCAGATGACATAATATGCAATCAGCCCCAATCATTTGCCAAATCTTCATTCTAACCTTGTAAAATTTAGATAACTGCCAAAGAAAACTGCAGCATTAGCAGCTTTCTGTGAAGCCTGCTAGTCGTAGCCCAGTACAGCCTCTAGGGGGAGCTCGAAGTCTCCTCCTCTCAGTCTTCCAAGTCTGGTTAGTTAGCAACCCTTGCCCAGCAGACAGTGGGGTCATGCACAACCCACACTGGCCAACGTTGCCTCCTGGCTCTCTCCTTCTGTGCTTTTTGGGTTGTACCCTGCAAAGGAACATCAATGGCTAAGGCAGCCGGATGCTACTCCAACTTCTGAGGTGGCCAAGGTCACTCACTAAAAACTAACTCTTCTTCACTGCAGAAAATCTCAGGAAAAAAAAAAAAAAAAAAAAAAAAAAACCATGTAACAATTTTATGTTACATAAAATCAGAACGCAGCCTGCAACTTAAGACAAGCCAACATCTAAGTAGAATGAACTGTGGCCAAAACATGCCCAGCCTGCTCACCTAGGAATGGGGGATACAAATTTTTCTTACTCATGGTCAGGCCTTAGGACCTGTCTTGGACTCTTCCAGAGGTAACCAGTCTAAGGCCAGGTGCCCATTACAACTAATACTACAACTGCCAACACTAACAGATACTCTGGGGAAAAAGATCGCTTTCCCATCCCCGTTTTTCTGGCTTTGTCAAAGAGTACAAGAAAAAGATCCAAAATGTTATCTTGGCCACATGTCTGGTGAAAGATGTAAATGTTATCTTGACCACCCAACCGGTAAAAGATGTAGACCAAGAATTTAAAAGTATTAAATGAATTGATTTCTAGTGTGCGTAACTGACCCAGCCTTGGTATGTCCATATACACATGGACGCTAACCAGGCATGCTGTTAACCAGGCAAGCTGCCACACACCTGTGATTCCAGGAGGATCCCTAGGTCAAGGCCACCCTGGGCTACGTGTCAATTCTCTGTCAAGGCACTGGAGTGTGCACTTGGAAAAAGGGAATGGTGTTGAGTTTACTTTTCCTTACTCTGCCTGTTAGTGAGGACAAGGCCCAGTGTAAGCCCGAGGAGCTGTTAAAACAAGAACTAGGTTATACTCAGGGTTGTGCTGCAGTGGTTGAAACAAAGAGAGAAAATCGGGGAAAAGAAGACTCAATTCCAGTGAATCAACTTCAGTGGCCCAAGCTTCTAGCTTTTCCTGAGCCTTGCATATGAAGAGCAAGTTTTGGGTGCTTCTTCTAAAAAATCAAACATTGGAGCCAGACGGTGGTGGCGTATGTCTTTAACCCCAGCACTCAGGAGGCAGAGGCAGGTGACAAGGACCAAGGCTCTGAGAGAACTTTCTGGCATGACCCATCCAGGTACTGATAAACTTGTCCCAGAGCTCAGGTCTCCAGGTCACCAGGCCGCTTTACTTTCCAAACATACCATTGCTGTGTGCTGGTAACCCACCAGAGGGGGAAACACCTGAGCCAGGAGTTCTGTAATTTCATTCTGCGTCCCTACAAAACTCTTGAATGAATGCAATCTAGTCTCCACAGCTCTGTCTGTCACTGTGACTCACTGCAAGGACTTGAGTGCACTGGTGGGTAAAGGTGGCAGTGTGGAAGGTGCAAAAGCATTAGTCTGACAACAGCCTTCCAGACCACAGTCCACAGGCTGTAGACAAGGCAGGTTAGGAGAAGTTTTCTAAGCTGCAGGGCCCCATGAGAATGAGGAGATCTGCAGCTGCTATAGATCAAACCTAAAGGTGACTGACAAGAGAAGTCCCTTCCCACTGTTCAGAAAGAGGATGCACACTTCCCATGTTCTCACAGTCTTACAAGCCAATGCTCACTCAGACCCATCCACCTGACAAAACCCTCAAAGAAGTGAGTGCCACTGCCTGCTGTCCTCAGCTCCGCACTGTAGCACCCGAGCAGTCACGAAATCCCCAACGGAAGACTGCCCTTCACCCAGTGCTGAGGATACATCAGGAAAGGGCTATGTGACTTGGGCCATAATTCCAAAGCTTTCTTGACCATGACTGATGTCCTTCTGAACGACATCCATTTATTGATGACCATGATGGAGTAGATAACACAAGTTAGAGTTGCTGTATTTCAGGCCACCACACAGGAAGAAAAACATACTGGTTTGAGCTCAATATGCAGAAAGAAAAATGTACTAGAAAAACCTCAACTTCCTATGCTCCACTGTGATCGACAGACTCGCTCCCTGATGACCTCATCTTTAGTTTCCCAGAGCTGCAGTCGGTGACTTTTATCAATCCCCCAATTTCCCCATCTAATTAAACAGAAGTCTTCCTGAGAGGAAAGGCAAGGGGGTCAGTGACAAATGTAAAGCGTGTTACATTTTCACTGTTACATATCCGTATGTCCAAACACTGACAGATCATCCAACCCCACCAGCTTGTGATGTCTGGTTGATTATTCTACAGTAAAGGGACACAGGGAAGAAATAAAAAAGAGAAGGAATATAAAGGTAACCACACAAAGAAACTGAGTGTATGGCTAATATGATGATGGTCACCAAGTACTATTCTAAATTTCATGTCCAGGTTCTAAAAAACCACCCACTAAGGATAAGACTCAGAAGCATGGATAAGTTCTGAAACTGCAGCAACTAGATCATCTAACTCAATAAAAAGCAGAAAAGGCTAAAAACCTAACCACAAAGGCACCTCTGATCAAAAAGGTAGGTTCTCGCCCATTCCCTAGAGAGAGAGCTATTTATGAAAACAAGAGTGTGCGGCTGTTTAAAAATAAGTTTTCTTAAAAAGTAAAAATAAATGGCTTTTTCTTGCCCCACAGGTTCTAGACCACACCACAGAAGGGCCCAATTCCTAAAACTTTTTTGATTCATGAATTAGAAGGGTTTCGCTGCTGGACTCAATGACCTTCACTTGGAAGCATTTCCTCTTCCTAGGGCCACAGGGAGGTTACCCAGCCGCAAACACCATTTGAAGAGGTCCTTCTGAGAACCCACACCACATTTCTGTGCCAGAGACTGGGAGGCAGAAACATTTTTACAGGAGGGTCTGCTGATGGACAAAAGGAATACACAGAGGAGGATGGAGAGAAAGGGTGGCCAGGAGGCAGGGATGGTCAATGGCCCAATCAGGGGCGTTTAGTTGGTCCATTTTTAAGTTACATAAAACCTGCAATAGAGAGCAGAGAACGACAGGGAAGCCACCGAGGAACTCGATGAAACGCTAGCGGGGACAGTGATGCCCCCAGACTCGGACTCAACGACAAGCGACACGTACTTCTGGAGTCAGGCCTACAGTGTGTATGTTCAGAATGCTCACAACAGCCTCTGCAATCAGGAGTTGATTATCAACGGAAACCATTGTGTAAGCAGGGCTCAGTGAATTTCTTTCTAGCTTCAAGTTCATTCTCTCCCTCCCTCCTTCTTCAAATGTGAATATTTAAATATTTTAATATATTCATTTTAAGACAGCTGCACCCTGAAGTTAAACACTATAGTATCTGTCCAAATGGATTCTGTTAGGGATTTACAATGCTATCTGACCAGGAGCATGTCAATCTGGGATAAACGCTAAGCCCATGCTCCTGGGTCTCTCCTGTTTCTTAAAGTGACAAATATAATGTCCAGCAAATGGATATTCTTTGTCTTTCTCATTTCAGCCAACTTGCTTTGGACAGAACTAGGTGCAAAGTACTCAAAACCTCCAGGTGCTGGAAATGAACAGAGCCTAACTCCCTCCTGGTACTCTACCAGTGTCCCACAGGACTTTCTACTTTCAGTTTGTGAAAGATCAGCTCTGTGCGTTTAGCCTTCAATCGTACTACAATTGCAACTGTAAGAGGGAAAACCACCCTCTTCACCCTGGGAGGAAAATTCCCACAGTCATTGTCCAGCAACGGGAAATCTTTTAGATGAAACAGTGGGCTGGAACACCAACAACCTAACAGCCCAGTGGTCACAGCAAACGCCCACTTCGGGTCCTCGGACCCTGTGGTGAGCGCTGCAGCGTCACTCTGACAGAACCTTTCCCAGCCAGTCACTGAGAGTGCTCACTCCATCGGTCACTACTGTGGCCTTCAATTTTCAACATCAACCAACAGAAAAGGGACGACAGTCCTCCATCTTGTTCTCTCGCAGGAGCACGAGGGCCACGGAAGTGTGAGAGCTGGTGCAGCTCACATCCCAGTAGCTCTTTCCAGGTCTCGACACAGATCTAAGCCACAACTAATCCAGTCAGTTAAAGAGTAAGTCAACTTTTAAACTAAAACAGCGTCTCTTGGTAACCCACTCAGGACTTTAGTATCCACTCAGTCTTTCAGTAATCCACTCAGGACCTATAGCCGACTTTAGTGATTTTTAATTTTACATAATCATTCCTTTAGTTAAATTATTTTTTTTTCTTCTAGTAAAACGTGGAATTGAAAGCCCCAATTACTCCTCCACAGACGGAGCTTCTGATGAAGCTGCATCAGTGTCTTGCTCCGAATTCTGCCATGTCGCCCACAAACTGCTTCCCAGGCACCTCAGGGTCTCACTAGCCTGCTGGCTACCCCACGTCACATTTATTAAACTGAAAAATTGCCTGTAGTAAAGACTGAAGCAAATCTTACGGAAACACAGGTTGTACCATAAATAAGACTAATAAATAAGCAGTATTCTAAAGCAACTACAAGAAAAATGTGAAATAGGAAGCTGGTAGTTTCTTGCTTACTGAGGAGCATCGGTGGTAATTACCAATTTTACTCATTAGTTAATTGGCAGACACTTGGCGAGTGCACAGAGCCCCTGAACACAAAGGGCAGGGTGATAAGTCTCCACATCTGCGAGATGGCTCCGCCCTCGCTCCACTTGCAGAAAAGGGTGACGTCACCCTCTCTGAGCAAGCCGCCTCACTGCAGAGCCTGCAGGATCCTGCTCTAGTGCAGGGAGGCAGTGTGAGCACTGTGGGGGTTCAGCTGTGCACACCTCTAGATCAGTGTCTCACAGGAAGGAAGCATTTTAACCAGCCCCAATCTTCTGTGAACGTACTTAATTATGAAAGAATATTAGGAACCAAAGGTTAAACCTTCACTCGTACTCATACATAAAAAATCCAAACACAATCAGTTGGTGCCTGTGCCATTTTTACAAAAATATATGGCCACAACCCACACTCACAAATTGTATCTGAAAATGAATCACACACATCAGGAATGCGGGTATGTTCACTGACTACCACATTATAATCACATGGTAATATGGATTCTAATTTTTAATAATAACCACTACCACTTTAATAACCACCTGATTGGCTAATTCATCCTGGCTTAGAAGAGATAGCCTATAAAATCATACTGTTAAGGGCTAAAGAAGAATGTACGTTTTACTGATTCAAGGAAATGTCAACTTATAATAGCTCTGGCTTTTAATTTCTTACCCACAAAATATACAGGACAAGCTGAATTACCAAAAAAGACCAAAGGCTTGTTAGGGTATTATAAATGCCTTAAAATAAAGGAAACAATCAGTAGACTTTGTTGATGTTTTAACCATGCATTAATGGTGCACTGGAAGTTAATTTATAAATATATAATGGTCCAGTAGTCCAAAGGCATTATAAAGGGGGGGGGGCCTCTAACCTCTTCCAATTTCACAAATTAAGAAGGAACTGCCTGTCTGTGAGCCCCTTCATCTTCTAATGGCCAGACTAGCACAGGGGCATACAGAGAAAATGTATTCCTGTGGCTATCTACTGCAAAAGAAAGAGCACAGACACCTGCCCCTCCCAGCCACACCGTGTGTGTGTGTGTGTGTGTGTGTGTGTGTGTGTGTGTGTGTGTGTGTGTGTGTGCGCGCGCACGCGCGCGTGTGCTCGCGCAGCCTGACAGCAGATACCACCCTGGTTACACATGTGTATCTCATTCATGTACACATAAAGAACCTGAAGGAATGAACCAGAGTGATAAAACGTGATCTCTGAGCTATGTGAATGGATACCAGCCCAAGCAAGATTGATTGCTGAAAGAAATCCTGTTCAATTATTACATCAAACACTTCATTCCTTTCAATAGTCATGCCTGGGCTTCCCTGGCCCTCCGGCCTCCCCTCCCCTTCCTGGCCAGTGTTTCTGTCCTCTGCCATCTTTCTGGCCAGTGTCCCCACAGGTGGCCTTTCTGTATCTGTGATCAGTGTCCAACAGCCCCTAAGATCCCACCACTCTCCCCAAAATGAGGTTTCTAGCACACACCTGCTTTTACTATTCCCCCTGACAGTTTCCCACGGTGCTCCTCGGTGGCTTCTTGGTGCCCTGACGTAAAATACCGGCTCCCTGACCTGACACAGAATCAGTCCTTCGGCTGGGACATCTGGGCACCTGTGCAGCCTCACTGGCTTGCCAATGGTTAATCTCTCCCAAGGGGAAAATAAAAAGAACCCCAAGCACCTGATCAGCCCCTGGCCCTCTGAGCTCCTACAGACACCACTAGAGCCCCACTCTCAATCACTCCTGCTCCCGGCACACTTCACCACCAGACCCTGTTGCTGGGTTCCTAACCCCTGTGCTCCCTTAACACCCACGCCTCTGTCACAACATGGAAACGATCTATTAGTGGTCGGTACGCCCTGCAGGACAGAGGGTCACAAGGCACTACATCCCACTGCGTGGGGAACACAGTGAACGCTGGGAAAAATGTAAAAAACCAACCAACCAAAGGGCCACTGAGCCCTAGGTAAACACCTTTTGCAGCTGGCAATTTTCAGCGCCAGTCCACAAATGGGGTCCTGAGTGGAGTCCACCAAGTCACAGAACTAACCATATCCTGAAGCCACCAACCAGCTCACAATGGCCGGGCACTTAAAGTGACTCATTCTCTCCGTGTCTGATGTGTTCAATGACTAGTACATAACAGTATGCTTACAATTCCTTCCTTTATATTTTAAGGTTGGAAAGAGTTTTACTTTGAAACTTTGACAATGTAATTAATAAATTATTTTCTGTCCTAATCACTCTCCCCGCAACTCTCTGATGGGAAGGGTAGACCATGCCAAGGGAGAAGAACTCAGAGGCTGTTCCCTTCAGCACCCCCACAAGCAAAGAGGGTGCAGGGTTGTAGGGATGCAGGGGCCACACAGCCCTCAGAGCCCTGCTTCTCTGCAGTGAGGGTTTTCACCCGAGGAAATGCTTTAGTCATGAGGCTTTGTAACCAGCCCAGGCATGAGGGCATGAGCAAGCCACATCAACTCCACACAACTCAAAACAGAACTTCTTTGTTTTACATGTCAGCACATACGTGTCCCAAGTCCCTGGGCACCGGAAGGCACAAGTAGGGCAGCTTACAGAATCCACAGGTGGCTGCCATGTTTTTGGCTACAGGAACTGAACACAAGTTAAGCTTTCTGTGATTGCCGGGCATCACACCAGCAACACTACAGAGCATTGGCTTGGCCTCAGTCATGTTCTCCTGCCTGCCAGTGACCATCACTAGGACAGACAGACAACAACTAAGCAGAGCCAAGGATTTCAGGACTTTCGGATTTCCACAAGAACAAGAACTTGATCCCCAGCCATAAACCCAGATTCGGCTTGAAACTCGGATTATTGCAGCTGATCTTCACACCGGGGTCCCCAACCCACACCACCTTAGCTCCTGCCCACTTTGAAACAACAAAGTTTTTTTTTTTTTTTATGTTTGTTTCTTGAGACAGGGTCTCTATGTAGCCCTAGCTGTCCTGGAATTCACAGAGATCCACCTTCCTCTGCCTCCCCAGAGTTCTGGGATTAAAGTTCTGCAAGCCATCATAATCTGCCAACAATGAAATGTCTAACTTTACTAACATCAGAATTCTCAATTTGGCCTCAGACTTGGGTTATGAACAGGGACTTCCTCCCAGGCTCCAGGGACCCGCTGATAAGTGCCTATCAATCCCTCTGCCTTTAAGACACTGTGCACAAGAGTTTCCCATCTCTGAGGAAATGTAATCAAGGCTAAGAGTCTTAATAAGTAATCAATTAATTTGATTGGCCATTAGTTACATCTAAACAGCACTTAGATCATTATCCTGTTCATACATAAACCAAAGTTTCTAAATATTCAGCAAAATTAAGATATTGTAGGTCTGCTACCACTACAAAACACACCAGTAAGTCTTTGACCCTTAAAATATATCAATAAGGTAAATACCATAAGTAACCAAATGTTTAGTTGAATATTAAAAACTATTTCCACTTCAAAAGCCATGAATTTAATTCCAACATGAAACTCACTAGAAAGATGTATCTTTAACAACGTCCAAAAATATGGCAAAACTTTCTATGAACAGCTCATCCCCCAACAGAGCTTTGAACAATTGTAGTTCACTTGCCAATCATGTTCAGACAGAATATTTACATGCACTGCTCCGCTAAGCCTGGGGGATTCCCCCAAACCGCCCAGTTGCAGTCTGAAGAAGTTTATCATCTTTGTATTATCTAATACAAATAAAAACATGCGTGAGAGCCACAATAGCCTTGACTGTACACGCATGGGTCAGTCTGACAGGTGTGTATCGAGATACACATTGCTGTTACTGATCTGAGGTGGAGATGCTGTGGATTGGCCAGACAAACCCAACCGCAGACATCACTGTCTCCACTGGAGCACTGTGACAACCCAACTGCAGACATCACTGTCTCCACTGGAGCACTGTGACAACCCAACCACAGACATCACTGTCTCCACTGGAGCACTGTGACAACCCAACCACGGACATCACTGCCTCCACTGGAGCAGTGTATCAAACCCAACTTCAGACATCACTGTCTCCACTGGAGCACTGTGACAACCCAACCGCAGACATCACTGTCTCCACTGGAGCACTGTGACAACCCAACTGCAGACATCACTGTCTCCACTGGAGCACTGTGACAACCCAACTGCAGACATCACTGTCTCCACTGGAGCACTGTGACAACCCAACTGCAGACATCACTGTCTCCACTGGAGCAGTGTATCAAACCCAACTGCAGACATCACTGTCTCCACTGGAGCACTGTGACAACCCAACTGCAGACATCACTGTCTCCACTGGAGCACTGTGACAACCCAACTGCAGACATCACTGCCTCCACTGGAGCAGTGTATCAAACCCAACTGCAGACATCACTGCTTCCACTGGAGCAGTGTATCAAACCCAACTGCAGACATCACTGTCTCCACTGGAGCAGTGTATCAAACCCAACTGCAGACATCACTGTCTCCACTGGAGCACTGTGACAAACCAACCACAGACATCACTGCCTCCACTGGAGCACTGTGACAAACCAACTGCAGACATCACTGCCTCCACTGGAGCAGTGTATCAAACCCAACTGCAGACATCACTGTCTCCACTGGAGCACTGTGTCATCACTGGCATAAAACAGACCCAGACAAGAACGTAAACTTTGAACATGGGGGCCCGAGATGAAACTTTAAGTGGTCAGAAACTGACACCATTGGTTCCATGTTCCTATCAACCTAATCACCCTTGACAATTCTGTTTCTGTCTTAGTGTGGGTTGTAGTTCATCTGCACTGTGAGGAACCAATCGAAACCAAGGCAGATCATCCAGAGAAAGTAGAAGCATGTAAGAAACCCAATGAGGGCAATTCTGCAGCCCTTAAAAGAGACAACTCAAGAACAACTCATGCTTGCCACTTGTCTGATTTTAGGCTGAATTCTAAATGTATAGTAAAGTCTGAGGTTTTCTTCCAGGTCTTTCTATGTGGTGGGCAATGTGACTGATGAAGAAATATTAGCCCTCTAGGAATTCTGGCTTCCTGTCCAAGCAACAAGACCAGCCTAACTTTGCTCATGGGTAATGAACCTGTCCAGCTGCCTCCAGATTATAGCTTTAGACCAATGTGGGCGGCATGCAGCCTTGCAAGTTCAAGTCATTAATTTACTCGCATTCACTCAGGCTTAGTGCCCTGCCCTACCCCATTTCAAAGCAGGGAAATGACATCGGCTAGGCCTGGGTGACTTACTTTCCTGCTGAATCCTGGGAGAGAGGGCTAAGACACTGCAAAGAAGGTTGAGAAAAGCAATGCATCTGCTAATACTAACACACAGGAGCATGTCATTTCCATCCCCTACCCACCACCCTCAATCCACCACTGTCTCAATCTCCTACCATTTCAAATCCTCTCCACATATGCAGAAAAGCCAGGGCTTTTTAAAGTCAGAATAAAAGAGAATTGTTAAGTGGAAAAAAAAGTCTAGTAACATTCATAGAGAAATAACTGTATGTTTGTGAGGTATATATGCCCGCTTGCATGGGTGCCCACGTGTGTGTGGGTGCACACATGTGTTCGTGCATATGGAGGCCAGCAGTTGATGGCAGCTACCTTCCTGGATTGCTCTCCACCTAATACACTGAGGCAGGGTCTCACTGAACCCAGTGCTCCCCTGGTTAGCCTAGTCTGGTTCTCAGCTTGCTTCAGGGATTCCCTCCATGTCTGTCAGCATTCAGGCATCTTAATGCTCGTCCTCATGCCGAGGGGCAAGAGTTTATACACTGATCTACCTCCCTAAACTAGTAAATAAGAATGGACCAACGTGGAATGACTGGCCTCCCTCTTGGGATCATTATGTATCTTCACTAATCCAGAGGAAGATGCTTGCTGGGTACAAAGGCCAGCAGTATCTGAGAAGGGGGAGAAGAGGAGGGATGTTACCCTAAGAATCCTCTGCTTGAGGACCCGGGTCAACTTTGGGACATGGCTACCTTGCCTATAATGCCTCGCCTTCTTTGATTTTCTCTGGAGATGCTGGAACTTGGAAAATGGAAGCCAGTACAGGCTCGGCACACCTTGGCCATGGTTCCTGCGGCTCACTTAGAGCAGGGCTGTGGACTCTGGGCAGCTGGAGCAATCCTCTCCTGCTCTGACCATCTTGACATGACAGGGTACCTGGACACTGGGGAAGAGCAGAGGCCTCAGGTATATGTTCAATGCTGGGGCCACACAGCCGCCTCCTCTTCTCTTGTCCTAAGTCTCTTTCAATAAATTGTGAGGGGGGAGGGAGCGGGAGAGAGATTCAGACTTTGGCAACTCCACAGAGCAGCATGGTGTGTGGTGGCGACTCCGCTTTCCTCGTTCATTCTCCTAAATACTGTCACTCACAGGAAGCACGTCACAGTATCTACCAAAAACACAGGGAATCCTTTTGCAAACCAAACCTGGTATGAGTGACGGAACTGGGAATGCCAAAGGGCATTTAAGTAAGTGTGGTACAACCACCCCTCACTCGCTAGCTCTCTCCGTACACAACCCTACACTGAGACCTCCGCAGTTCCCTGATCCAGGCCTGCACCTAGAGGTTATAAGCCGTAGGAGGACACGGAGGTGGGGGGGGGGGTCGAGAAGGTTCAGGGACAGTGGTGGGGCAGGGGTGAGTGAGCCCTGCATGTTTTACGTGTGTCACCTGAGAGCAATACCACAGTCAGGAGTCATGTCGAGCTCCAAGCCAGACGGAGCTCAGGAACCAAGTTGTCTGGGCAGCCTCCCTGTGAGTGACGCTGAAGAGGCTAAGTTTCCCATGCCTTCCATGCCTATCTATGAAATGGGGAGCCTAGGATAGCTTCACCTCCCACAAGGCTGGGTCTAATAAAAAAGAGGTACTACTGAGGCAGATGAAAGGAGAATCAAAGGCAGATGGGAAGGGAAAGAAAGGAACGTCTCACTCCACTGTCCGGTTGAGGCTTCTCAACAACTGAGAGTCAAGAATTCTAGCTATAAGAATTAACAAATCTGTTATAAAATTTGCCAATATAAAGACTGTATTCCTTTTGTACAGAGATATGTTCCACAGGAATGGTAGAATAGAATGAACATGGTTAAGGCTGAACTGTGGATGACCCTAAGTGTGGCCTTAACCCCTTCCCCAGCTGGAAACCTGCAATTTTCTGGGAATCTCACAAACAAGACCAGAAACTTCATTCGCAGAAGGGAAAATAAAGTTTTAACTCTTTGTTTAGCCTGGGACCTATGGTTTTATCAGTCTGTAAACCAACCTGATGAACCTCAGGAAATACTATTACAACTTTATTTACCAAAACCTAAAAAGAAAAAAGATCAAAGTTCTTAGCAACATTTCCAGATGAAACTTTAGAAGTCACCAAATGGCTGTTCTTGAGATGCTGGCCTGCAACTCTCCTGTGAAGCCCACACACAATTCCAGGGATGGGGACACACACACACACACACACACACACACACACACACACACACACACACACAGAGCACGCAACGCTCATGCTTAATCTATATCCAAATCCCTTACCAACTCCAGCTCTGCTTCCCACTGACTGCTCCTGAAATTCTTTTTTGTGGCAAAGTCAAGAATCCTGATTTCACCTGCATGGCGTCTCTGACAAGCACTCCTCCAGCTCTAACAGGGGGCATGGAGGAGCTGTGTCCAGCTCCTGCTCCCAAGACTGCAGCTAACAAGCCCCCTCCCTCCCCCTGGCAGAGCCTGTATGAGGAAGGGCTCATCCCTGGATGCCTGTGCTGCTTGAAAAAGCTGGTCTGGGAACCTGTCACTCATTCACCTCAGAACAGTTAGTGTTCTATAGGGTGAGGGACCATTACTTGCAAAGGAAAGACCAGGTCTGAGACACAGTCACTGTCTAAGGCCACACCCCCACCCCAACAAAGGCATATTTTAAAAATCAACACAGGCATGGTACACTAACCTTGGAAATTTCCTTCTGAGACCAACTATAACTAATCTAACAAGCTGTGAGGTAATCCCAACAGCAGAGTACTCTTCAGAGTTCTCCTTCCAAGCGATCATTCCTCACCCGACCTGCACACAGTATTCCCAGGTCCCTGCCTTGCCATGGCAAGAGCATGCCAGATACAACTGGAGATAAAAGGAGGGAGCCTACCTCACTGCCTGAAGGGAACGAAAACCAACAACTCGCCTCTGCTCTCGCTTCCTTTGCCTCTTACAGGAGCCTGCGCATTAGTGTGAGCAACTCCATTCCTCCTTGAAGATGGAGGGGAGCAGGACTGTCGAACCGCCGTGACCTCCGGGAAATAGGGAGGCCACGGTGGGCTTGTGGGACTCAGCTTCCCTTTATGCCCCATTTTTAATAGATAGCCAAACACAAACAAGATCTTGCCCGCCCTTGGCTTCACCCTGTAGTGAGCCGGTGGGCAAAACTGCTGCCCTCAGCCCACTCTACAGGCAGGAGCCATTGGAAAACAACTCTGTAATGTGATGAGAAAATACACTAGGTTTTTCTTGAAAGTCAAACCAGGTGGTTTTCTGGAAGCTGATGGCATGACATCAGTCAGCTCTGCAACCAAAACACTGTGCAACCTTCAAAACCTTCCGATGGGAAGGACAAGGAGTTGCTATTATAGTAAAAACACTCAGAGCCCTGGTGCTCCAAATACTCAATTATTCAGTGAGCAGTACAACAGATGGGCTTTCAAGTCGATTGTTCTATTCCAGTTATTCCAACACACTGGACCACAGACAGGAAAAAGAACCCCCGAGTGACCTTCACACATGAAGGTATAGGTACATGTATATGTTTTGTGTACATGTCTGAAGCCACCCCCTTGTTTAAGCAGTGCCAATACCTCGGAGGCCCTCATCCAGCCACTGGCTCTAGACTAAGGCTGTATCGACTTCTTAGAGTAATCACTCATTCCTTGCTTTTCTTTGTGATTCTGCTTCGTTTACCTGTCTTTGGTCTTTACATGTATGCAACTGCACCGTGTCCATTCATCTGCAGCTCACCTTGACCCACGTGCATGCTGACCTTCATGTAACATGATTACACATGGAGTGTTTCCTCTGCCTGCCATTATAAACAGCAGCAGAGAACGGTCCTAACTATGTAACTGGAACTCGTCGCCAGAGCACCTCTGGGCACAAGGTGAAATTCATACTCCTAGTCGAGTTCCTCAACTTAAATTCCTCAAGTTGCTCTCTACTCCCTCTTTAAAACTTGCACTGTCTGTAAGAGAGGTCATTTTTTCATGGATGTAACCATGTTGCCTTTTACCAAAATAACTTTTTAAAAAGAAACAAAAACAAAACAAATAGGTTAGTGTCCAAGAGACTGATCTGAAACCACTTCTGGTTTGCAAATTCTAAAATGGGTGTTTGTATTTCACCATCCATATCTGATTGAAAGAACAGGATATCCCAGATGTTTCCCTTTCTATTTCTATCCTAATTGAATTCCCTTAATAGTTCCTCCTACTTGAGATCCTGAATAACAGCTGCCAAGAAGGAACTGTCAGGGACCTGCTTGTCTCTGTCCCTGACTTCCAATGGCCAGGGACTTTACAAACTGTTGGAGAAAGCATGTTGTTTCTCAATTTCAGAAATAAATTTTCTCAGGTTAATAATGCTATAAATTGGCATTATGGTCCCAGGGAGCTCATAAATTCCTCTTTAGTGCACAATAACCACTGTTGTGAGCTGGAGCAGAAACAGGAGACCAAGCTACAAAGCTTCCTGCCCTTCTCCAATGGAACAGTCTTCCACACGCCTCCCACTCTCAGAGTGTCCTTCCACCACAGGAGCCTCACCTGACTCTGCTGGAGTGACACCTTCATCTCCTACCCAATGAAGACTTCTTTATACCCCCTAAAGTCTTAAGGATCCCACACTAGTTTGTGTGGGCTCTGGCTATTAACCGCTATTCTACCCATATCACAGACACATAATTCATGGATACTTATCATATCACAAATTCAATCTGAGGAAAGTTTCAAATAACTGTTTAGACTGGAGAGATGACTTAGCCATTAAGAGTACACAGTGTTCTTGCAGAGGACCCAAATTTGGTTCCCAGGAATTACCATGTCTGCCTGCATGCTGCCATGCTCCCTGCCATGATGACAATGGACTAAACCTCTGAAACTGTAAGCAAGTCCCAATTGAATGCTTTTCTTTATAACAGTTGCCATGATGCTGGGCAGTAGTGGCGCACACCTTTAATCCCAGCACTCAGGAGGCAGAGGCAGGCAGATCTCTGTGAGTTTGAGACCAGTCTGGTCTACAGATTGAGGTCCAGGACAGCCAAGACCACACAATGAAACCCTGTCTTGAAAAAACAAAACAAAACAAAAGAGTTGCATGATCATGGTGCCTTTTCATAGCAACAGAACACAGGGCGTAATAACATATGGGAAAGTTGGGTATAAAGGAGATGCCCAGAAATGGTGTTAAGGGATAGGGAGATAGGTCAGTAGTTAAGAGCACATACTGCTCTCATGGAGGACCTGACTTGATTCCCAGCACACATACATGAGGCAACTCACATCTGCCTGTAATTCAGGCACCTGCACCCACATGCTCACATATACACAATTGTTTTTTTAATTGTTGTTTTTTGTCATTGTTATTGTTAGTTGTTTTTGTTGTTGTTTAGCCAGGAGTGGTAGCATAGGTCTTTCATCCCAGCACACAGGAGACAGAAGTACACAAGTGTCTGTGAGTCTAAGGATCCCAGACTGGTCTGCAATGGGTGAGTTCCAGAATAGCAAGTTCTACATAATGAGACCTAGTTTCAAAAACAAGGTTTTAATAGCTTCTAAAACTGGAAGCTTTGCTCTATCTATGAGAAGCAGAAGTAGAAAGTTCACTGTGCTAGCTGAAACATCCACAAGATTGACCTTAGAACTGGTACCTCATCAAGGACATTATTGGAACCCCATACTGAAGAATCCAAGTTCAGCCTTCCTGGCACTTAGGCACTCTATGCCAATGAGTTACATGGTCTGGCACACAGTAGATATGTATGGAGCAGCAAATCTGAGCAATATCCTGAAAAATCAACCAAACACAGGCAGGTACTTGGCTAGGTATGGCTGAACCAACACAGAAAGGAAGTGCTGGTGAAGAGCTGCCATGAAGGACAAAGGATTGCAAGTCTGTACACACCTGCCAGGTGAGCACACCCAGCATGCTGAAATGCCATGTGCACAAAGATGCTCAGTTTTTAATTATGCAGCAATGTGAACAAGACGCAGATTTACAAGACTTTAGAGCCAAGAAAGTGGTCCTTTCATTTTATAAACATGTTTGTTTATAAACAAAGCCAAGCAGATGGTTTTTATTTCGACATCTCCTTTTACAGGATTAGTAGCTTGCTTGGGAAAGGCCTCCTCTTAAGACGTCACTGTCACCTTCCAGACAGGACCAATGCAGTCACCTGAATGACCATTCCTATGAGCAGACCATACAGCTGGCAAAAAGACGAGCACAGTACACAGGTACACAGTCATAACGCCACCTGCCCGGCGTCTCTCAACCCCGGCCTCACCCGTCAGCCATCATGTAACCTAGGAAAGGAAGGCTAGCAAGGATCTGCTGTCCCTCCTTCCCATCCAACACCTCAGCGGCAGCTGACTTCCCCTCTAGTTTCAGAGAGACAGGTGCTGTTTTCTCGAATAACCTCCCTGTGACCCCTGCTGTCTGCTGGCACAGCTGCATCTATTCCTCAGGCCACCGAAACCCTCAGGCACTTTCGTGGAGGTAAAATCAGCACTTTGGATGACCCCCTCCTCCCTAGACAACAGAGAGGTAAGGTGTGTAAAACACCGAAACCTAATGGGCAGTGGCCAGGGCTTCAGAAAGTGGGAAGTCACCACATCCTTCCACCTCCTAGACATGGTCCCAAGCCTCGACCATCCACAAGAAAGAGGGACCTTTCCGAGAAACAATCCAGCTTGACACACCCGTGAGAGGGAAATGCAGCACAAGGGCCGGGTGGGAACACTGCTGTGCTACAAACCTTCCTCACCACATCCAATCCTTCCATCTCCAAGTTCTCTAAAGAGGAGAGCATTCCAGGGACCTGGGGGCAAGGGGCTCTGCTTCTAGTTTTATAGGAGTTATCTCAGTCGCTCTGTGTATAGCTCATAAGTACTAATCACAACCAGTCCCAACACCACTTATCAGGAAGATCCCTGGAGACTCAGGGCCAACAGCCTAGGCTGTTTCGATGTGTTTCTAGAAGCTGCTTTGTTAACATGACCCAGATGTTTTCACTTCAAAAACTGTCACCATGTGATCAATGAAGCCTTATCATTCCTTAAAGATTTATTTTTATCTTGTTTGTGTATATGTGTGCACACGTGAGTGTGTGTGTGTGTGTGTGTGTGTGTGCATGCATGTGCACTGGTTAGTTTTTGTCAGCTTGACACAAACTAGGGAAAATCTGGGAAGAAGGAACTTTCCTGTAGGCAAGTCTATGAGGGCATTTTCTGGATTAATGACTGATGTGGGAGTGCTCCCCCTGGACACAGTCCTGAATTATTCGAGAAAGCAAGATGATCAAGCCAAGGGACAATAAGGCAGTGAGCAATGTCATTTATTCCATGGTCTCTGCTTCAGCTCCTGCCCTGGAATCCCTCAATATAACCTCTAAATCAAATAAACCACTATCCTCCCCAAATTGCTTTTGATCAGTGTTTTATCACAGAAACAGGAAACAAACTAAAACAGTGTGTCTAAGTATATGTATGTGCACTATATGTATGTGTGCAGACGCCCACAGAGACGAGAAGAGGGCATCAGAGCCGCCAGAACTAGAATTACGGGTGGTTGTAAGCCACCTGACGTGGGTGGGTGCTTGGAACTGAACTGGGTCCTCAGAGCCGCAGGGCTCCCACTGCAGTGAAGCATTGTAATTCCCTAAGTTCCAGCTCCACCTTGTAATTCCCTAAGTTCTATGCTAGTATCACCTAATCATTGAACACTACCAAGAAAACTAAACCTCTGCAGATAGAGCTATCTTGCACAATTAAGCCTCAGTAGTCAGGAGTTCATGAACATTAACTGACTTTTTGAGAAAGAAGACACCGAACCTAAATAAATGCATCAAATTCAGTGTCCTCCTGGTCCTTCTCTGGATCTTTTTTGGTCAGAAGGGCCACAGCAAATCATTTCATTTCTCCTGACTGCAGTTTCCTCCTGGGTGAGTTCTGCATTTCAGAGCCTCGTGGGGAGAATTCAAAGAGAAATGCATGAAAGCATCTAGCACAGAGCAGGGCAAAATGCGGCGCATCAAAGCAGCTGCCATGTGGCTATGACCACCGCAGTCACGACCGTAGAGATGGGCTTGGCCAGAGGCAGCACCCATCTCGGGCTCAGGTGTTGGAAAGGATGTGCTTGGATGTACACCCAGCTGAGCACAGCACAGCTGTCTCCTGCCCTCCAGAACACACGTTTCTGCTGGCTACTCTCAGCGATCACAGCAAAGCAGGGGAAGAGAGAGAAAGGCTGGACGTCCAGAGTTTCTTCTGATAATGAAGCAAGTGGTTGCTATTGGCAACCGAGCATCCCTGCCCCCAGTGTTAATTCATGGGCACTCACAAAGGCTCCACAGTTTTGCACACTCTAGTCCTTTCCACCAGTGCCATCTCTCCTGAAAGCAGGGTACTCTTTTTCATATTCCTGTGACCCCAGGTGAAGGACAGCCTTGACAAAGGAAAAGCAATGTAATTACAAATGCATGGTTTAGAGAAGCTGATCCGGCACTGGCAGCACAGAGGTGTCCCTGCGAAGGCAGTGACGGCATGCTGGCCACGTGGCCAGAGCTAAAGGGATTACATCATCCTTTGTGCAAAGATGAGCGGCAGGAGGGGCTGCCTGGTCCCTGAAGCACCACACAGAGCTGCAGGAGAGAGCTGCACTTCTGCTGAAAATCGCCCCTATTCGTCTTCCGTGTCAAAAACAAAAACATGTCCCCAAAGAGGGCAGGGTTTTCCTAACGAGCTCATATTCCTAAAGCGCGCTGTTTTGATACTGGAGCAGTCTTGGGGAGAAGGTAAGGAAAAGGCTGTTCTCACTTTGCACAGACTCGAGCGCTCCACTCTGCGAGCGACCCGTGCTCTGTCCTAGTGTTCACTCCCAACAGAAACAGAAGAGCTGGTGTCAGGGAGCCGGGCATGTCCTCCTGCAGGGCTACCACTGGGTCCAGGATGCTTCTCTACTCATTTACAGTGACTCCATTTAAAAAAAAAAAAAATGGGGTGTGGAGGGAGAGGGGGAGGAGCTAGCTCAGAATGATGTTATTACCAAGAAGCCTGCTCACAGAATATGTCCTGTAAGCAAACACACCTGCCCTTTACAGTCATTCAAAAGCTTCTCGTCCAGCCGCAGCAGCACAGTATTTATGCCCACGGGTCTGCTCAGCTGTGTGACCTCAACAAATGCAAATTAAGGAATAAATGAAGCCTGAACCCACAGGCACATACTCCACTGGTGATTCCTCCTCCACGCCCAGTCAGTTCAGCTGTCTTCCAGTCTGAAATGTCGTCTACCCCACTCCACTCTTAATTTACTGGCACTTGGCTGGAGTGCTGGGTCATCACTAAATGAGGACACCCAGCAGCTGGCTCGCATCGGGTTTATAAGACCACCTCCATCACCTCAGGAGCTTAGGGTGGCTCTAGAACCAGAAATAATTTGCAGGCATTCTATTCCCTGGTCTGGTTTTCCAAGCTGTCCTGAGAATGCTGTCTCCCAGTATGTATCCCTCTTTGGGAAGAAGAGAGCAGGAAGCCTGCAGCCAGAAGCTAGAAAAAGGCAGTTTCTGAAGGCTGTCTGGCCCAGCCTGCAAACATCTGTAGACAAAACTGCATCCCCCTCACCAGGGCCCCTGTGCTTCATCCATGCAGTTCTCAGCTCAGAGGACTGAAGAGGCTCAGTCTCATGAGGAAGAGCATCATCTTCCGGAAGTCAGCCAGGCTTGGAACCACACTCAAGCGGTACCACCTGCATATTAATAAACTCCGTAGAGTTTCCAAGCAGGTCTGCGCTAAGCACTAACGGGCAAGCCTTAAAACACTGAGCATTGTGCCTGGCACACTGCGCCACAACAATGCCAGCAAACGTCAGCTCTACTGATGACCATCTGCTCCAAAGCAGCGCCCAGCTCAGGATAGGTGAGAAGTACCTAGAAGCCAGGCTCCATCCTGCACGATGCACAGAAAACAAGGTGCTCGTACCCCAGAACTGGTGCCCAGGACACAGCTGCCTCTGTTCCAGACTAGACTTGGACTCTCTGTCCAGCCCCTGGGACCCTGTGTGTATTTAATTTACACAGTCAACACAGAATTAACTATTTGAGTAATGAATGGCTTGAATCAATTCATCTTACCCTACTAATCTATTCAATGTCACTTTGAATTGGCAGCGGATACTTCTAAAATATGTCCCGCACACTTCTCAGCAGCAACTCTGGACAAAGGAGTTTGCAGAGAGGATGCTCTTTAGCAGATGCTCAGTTTCTGCATCGATGTCTTTTTTTTTTTTTTTAAATACAAATGGGGAAGGCTACAGATGTACCTACATGATTTCTTCAAAACTCTCTTTGTTCATTTACCTTGGTATTTTGCCAGTTTCTAATGCTGTGATTTCCTATATACAAATACAAGATCCATTAATATTCCCTAATCTCAGAGGCCAAAGCAGAATACCCTACCCTTTTAGTAATGACTCACCGTTTAACTTGTAAACTCTGCTGACAAAGGAGCAAGCATTTTAATTTACTTAATGAGAAATAGATGTGTGTATGGAGAGGGGTAGAGAGAGGGAGATCAAGTACATAATTTGTAAGAAATCTACTATAAAATTTCATGGATTTTCAAAACAGAAAAGAATCAAGCTTTTCTTCCCTGTAAACTCAACTCTGAAGCAAAATGTGAACCTGTTACCACAACAGGATCTGAGCACTAATGAAGCTTTATGTGAAGCTGTGCTTTGCCACCTTTCACCATAATGGAATGCCATGTCATTAAGACTTTTCCTAATTCAGACTGATGATCTCCAGAATTCTGAGGTTCACATTCACACATCAAAGTAACAGACAATGACAGCAGCATCTAACTCCCCAATTGTGAGCTGAACAAGAAATTTCAGTGTCTTAACTTGGCTCAGGACTCCAAGCCAAGAGCAGAAAGGGAAGACACCACACATCCTAAATCCTGGTACCAGGCACATGAACAGGCCTTGCTGACAGGCAACTAAGCACAACCCTGAAGCTCAGTGGGCTGAGGGAGCGGAGATGGCAGCAGAGACAGTGGTGACGCTGTTTGCCGTCTTCAGAGAACACATACTGCTGGTGTGGACAGACGACAGGGGGCAAAGGCCAGGAGAGATGCTTAGAGTGGCCAGGGCCTCCATAGATGGAAGAAAAGGTCACTCACCGTGTGTGTGTGTGTGTGTGTGTGTGTGTGTGTGTGTGTGTGTGTGTGTGTGTGTGTCTATGTGTGTCTCTGTGTGTCTCTGTGTGTCTGTGTGTTGGGGGAGAGGAGACACTGAATGATGAATGCAGGAATAAAAACAGAGCAAAGACATACAGAATAGCAGGGGACATCAGCCTTACCCAGGCATGCCACCCTTTTCCTTTTCTGGTCCCCAGTCCCCATCCGAAGGAACCAAATGAACCAGAGTGGTGGAAGATGAAAAGGAGAGAGCGAAGCTAAGAATAAATAAACTATTACAATGCCCCTCACTCCAACAGGGGGCAGAGATGGGGAGTAGGCATCAGCAGAGGACAGAGGGGGATTCTGAGTGAGAAGCAGGAGAGGTTTTTGACAGAGAATGGTTTTGGACCCTTGATTACCTAAAGCACACCTTTGGTAACAGCCAGAGAGAACCGCCAGGTACACGTCTATATGGTCTTCCTGGGGAGTCACCTGGAGTAGAACTTCCTGGCCATACTCTACCATGACACTAGTTCAAAATAGTGGTTTTGTGGCTTTACCACAGGCTTGCTACTTTAAAACAGAACATGGAGTAAGTTCTAGGAAGGCATGCACTTCCAGTCCAAACTGGCCATCTACCACCATTCCAATTCACAGCAGGTCAAGTTTTAAAGCTAAAAGTATTCAATGTCAGAATCAGAATACCACAGATCTTGAAATTATTTTGTCTTTCCAAAGGGCCTTCCTGTTTTAGAGTTAACTTTCCCTTTCTAATTTGAATTGTCTCAAAAGGATACAGCAAAGGGGCTTTGTTACTTACTGCTCATGAGATCAAAAAGAGGGTTCAAGAGAGAAGAGAAATAAAATGGATAAGGGAGTTAAGTAAATCAGTTTGGTTTTCTGACTATCATTAAGCAAGAGTTACTTTCCACAATAATCAAGAAATATCCAATATACCTTCTAGCACTAGGTAGCTCCAATCTTGTTCGATTTGAAATGGCTACTAAAAACATTCAACACTCAAAGCAGGTGTTCACTCCCATCACCTGAATCAACTCCTTGGAAGGCCTACCACTTGGAAAACTGGGCTTAGGCAAAGTCAAATCTCCAAGTCGGCAGCTGTGCCGTGTGTCAGGTCACCAGTCATGGGTCCCCTGAGCCCATCAAACCTGAAGCACGAGGCCAGACTGTCACACCCTGTGTGTCCTTCACCTCTGGTCTTCTCGGAGACATAGGTCAGAGATATAGCAGGACAGGAAGTTCACCCAGGCCATGGAGTCAGTCAGAGAGTGTCCTCCACAGGACTATGGACTGGAATACAGAAAACTGCGCGTGGAGGCATCTCCTATTCACCACAGCAGAAATGTCCCAGGCTTGTTCTCTTATCTGTCATTGAGCAATGCAAGCACAGCTCTAAAGAAAATAAGACTGTTGTTAACAGCTGCATCAAAAATAACATAAGCCTTTCTCTTCTAACTGAAGCACAGGGCAGGGGCGAAGGGAACTGCAATTACTCTCCTGAATAAGAGACTCTGTGGTACAGAAGAGAGACTGGGCCGTTAGAAACCCGTACACTGATCCTATCACACACATTCAGAAAGAATCTTCTACTTGACATAAGAAACCCCAGTGAAAGCAGGGCTCAGATTCCTGGGGTTTACTCACGGAGGATCTGTGCCAGCACTGCAACAGGTGAGAGGAGCCTCACAATCGCCCCATTTAAACGCGGGGACAAATGCGGACGGACGGACGGCGCAGAGTGGGAGCGGACAGCCACAGGCACGTGGGAGGCAGCCCTACATGACGGGGAAGCTGGCCACGGCAAATGTCGCCTCCTCTTTGACTCCAAAGACACACTCGCTTTTTCAAGCTCGATGCCAAAAATACGTTAGTGTTTGCTCAGATCTGACACACAATTCCAGTGGTAAAGTATTCAACTGCAGCCACATGCTCTCGGCCCACCTTAGCCTCCCTGCCTGTCAGAAACTGCCACCCCCACTAAGCTCTGTCTTTCTCTGGAGGTGCCCACCTTAGAGTCTGCCTTCATCTGAACCTCCCCTGCCTGCCCTCACATAGCCTTACCTGCCTCTGGCCTGTCTTCCACCTCATTTTCCCTGTGCTCACAGTCCCAGCAATTGTAGCCTCCCTCGAGAAATCTGTCCTCTCTCCTCACTGCTGCAATCCAACCAGGGGGCAGCTGCTCTTTCGACTGAGAGCAGCGAGCAGAGCACGGAGCACCTAGCCAGGATGACGGGTAAAGGACTCAAACTCTGCCCCGAGGGATGCGACCAGGATACACCCAGGGGAGCTTCCTATTGGTTCAGTGGTTGATACTTACTTCTCCAATAGCCTTACTACTAGAGGACGGGACAGGAGAGTGTGTAGGCTCTACTGAGTCATGTGACCACTGAAAAACAGTCTCAGCCGGGCAGTGGTGGCGCACGCCTTTAATCCCAGCACTCGGGAGGCAGAGCCAGGCGGATCTCTGTGAGTTCGAGGCCAGCCTGGTCTACAGAGCGAGACCCAGGACAGGCACCAAAACTACACAGAGAAACCCTGTCTCGAAAAACCAAAAAAAAAAAAAAGAAAAGAAAAAGAAAAAGAAAAAAGAAAAAAAGAAAAGAAAAGAAAAAGAAAGAAAAACAGTCTCCACATTCATAATTCAGAAAACAGGTCATAAGATGTTTGCTTTTAGGTATCCTATATAGGTCTCACAAAAATCTCTCTGCCAGCCTTAAAAGAAAGTGTGTGGAACCCACACCATCCTCCCCATTGCAGGTGGGGCAGACTTCTCCAGGACTGTCAACCATACACAGAAGAAAGCCCTGTACATTTTATGCTGCGTATCGTAAATTAAGAAGCAATCACAATTTCAAAGTGCATTTCTAAGACGGGTTGCTTCAAATATCAAATCACTATCATCCAGTCCTCTAAGTGTCTCGTTGAAAATTAGCAATCTCCCCCCAGGTATGAAGGCCTGTGAAATCTAATGAATGGGTGAGACCCCCGAGTCAATGTGTTCTACCCAAAGACCTCATTTCTCCATAATGGGTCCTGGCCTTATTTTACAGGAATAATAGGCCCTAAGCAGTGTACACTCAAATGCCTTGCCACCGCCAACCACAGCTGAGCAGTGCGGCCAAGATGGCCTGGCTTTGGGCTCTGAGTCGCTCCTCCCTGAGAGCAGTCCTTCTGTCCATCGTGGCCCCGCAGATGGCATTGCTGTTGCACAGATGAGTTTGCTGACCGGCCAAGAGGCTCAGATGAGGCCTTTGCGGGTTTTCTCACCAGTACCTCCAGAGGAGGTGGGGGCTCCAGGCTGCTGGCATGCCTGTAGCAGAACCATTCACAACAGAAGGGGTGGGGCGACAGACAACAAAAACAGAACTAAGGGGTGTAAACTGCTGACTCATAAAAGTCAGCATGGTCTTTTAATAACCCTAGTTACGAGTCCAAGGGGCGTTTCTAACTTACAGCAAATGCTGGGAGAGAATCCTCCTTCTGAAATGCCTTGTCTGTGTCTCCATGTGACATACACCTTTCCAGAAGTCACTTTCTAATAAGTTCCAAATAGTCTTACAATAAAAGGGACCAATGTAGCAGACCTGTGGGAACTCCTTCTAATAAAGAGCCAGAGACACGAAGAAGGATCAACCAAAGCCTCCTAAACCCTGGACACACACACACACACACACACACACACACACACACACACACACACACACACACACACAAATGAGGCGGCGGGGGGGGGGGAGCTTTACTAGCATTAAAGAATATTTTCTAAAATAACTAACTGAACTTCAGAAGGTTGCAAGGGCTGACCACACCAAATGCAGAGGAAGTGCACAGTGAACGTAGAGTGGAAAGAGCAAGCATCATCAGGGGTAGGAAAGACAGACACATTCGAAACACCCAGAGGAAAACTGCAGGGAAACAGCTGGACAGAAAGCAGTGGCAGTGATGCCCTCCACATCGGTGGCTCAGTCACGAGGGGGACAGAGTCCAACCTCAACTCTTCCTCCTGCACGACACGCTCCTTGCCCAGTGAGGTGGGGACCTTGCCTCATTTCTGGTTTCCTCTCCAAGAGTGCAGAGTGCTCAGGGGATGTAAGGTCAAGCTGCCTTTAAGCTATTGTCTTCACCTCTGCATTTGTGAGCATCAACCTCAAAGTCCCTGGACTGGCAGACAACATGGGGTCTCCTGTGAGGATCCCCAAAGGAAAAACCCACTGCTGGATTCAATAGTGTTTTCAAACAAAAAAGAACTGCCAAGACCTGAGACCCGCCTAGACTGGTGCTCGCTGTGTTCCATGGCACCGACCTCACTGGGCTCAGAAACATGGGTGAAGAAGAGAAGGGGATGCCCCCCATCTTCATTATGGATATGACCCATGTACGTGCCCAAGGCCAAGCTAACGGAACTTGAAAGCATTAAGTAGAGCGGCAGTCTTCCGGGGGTTGTGGGCACAGAAGACAGGCCACATCACGGTGCTCCACATCTAGGTCTTACGCTTGGGCAGCTTACCTTCATGAATCGGTTTCCACATGTGTACTCCCACTCAAAGCGAGGCTTTCATAAGTGCCTGTACATGGTAAGTATTACCACGGACTCTGAATAGTTTGTTATCATCAGCATTATTTAAAGCACTATTGGAATAGAGTTATATAATTTAAGTTTACTAAAAATGAAAACCGTAGCACTCAAATGTACTGAACTGGTATAAGAAATGTTCCAAGCTGCCAATGACCTGTCACTCATCTCACATCTGTGGCACCAATAGGCTGCTCTGCTAATGTAACTGGCACATCGAAGCTTATAAACCTAGAGGTAAATCTAACTATGGAGTGTCTGGGAAGAGGAAACCAAGAAACCGAAGTGAGCAAGTCAGTGTTTGCCTGGCTACTCCTCAAAGCTGTCCACAGCAGAGTTTTAGGACAGAAAGACAACGCCATATCTACAAAAGAGCAGCTTTAGTCCAGTGTAGCAGGCATGCTTCAATCAAACGAAAGGTTCTAGGGAGTCCTCGGGGAGCATAGTTTAGTTCCAAGGAGGGGCAAAGGCAGACAGTATCTGCTTGCTCTCACACAGCTCCCAGCACATCTGGGAAGAGAGCCTAATTCAGCAAGTTGTTTTACTGAGCAGAAGGTCTGTGAATACACTACAAAATGACAGAAAGCTTCCAGAAGCTCTGCCTACCCCATCATTTCGATCATATTTCTTTACATCAATGCCATTTAATTCCTGATGAGAGATTCAAGTTTATGATGCTCAAAGGACACATTATGAATTGGAGTGTATACACCAGTCTTCACGAGAAAGGTATGTCAGTTAGTGGGGAAGAAAGAGTCTTCTCTGATAAAAAGCCATCGTTTGTTTGTTTTGACAATCTGCATGAAAAGAAAAATATGGAAGGAGGACAGACAACAGAGCCTCATTAGAATATAATAAAATCTCTCTCCTCTCACAGGGGAGGGAGGGGAGAGAGGGAGAGGGAGAGGGAGAGGGAGAGGGAGAGGGAGAGGGAGAGGGAGAGGGGAGAGAGAGGGAGAGAGAGAGAGAGAGAGAGAGAGAGAGAGAGAGAGAGAGAGAGAGAGAGAGAGAGAGGTGGCATTCTTCTTTCAGTGTTGATCACCACTTTAATTGCTTTTTCTAGATACCCAAGAACTCTTAAAAACTTGCCTCACAATTCATAACAGTGTAAATTTCTACCATATCACATTCCAATATGAGGTCTGTCAGCATCTTTTTCCCCTGTAAATGGGAGGGAAAAGAAGTAGAGAAGACATCCAAATTCAGCACCCTTTCAAATACAAGCCAGCAAGCACATCTGCAGACGTGCCACTTTCGGTGGCGTGTAAGTGGGTTTTTCCTCTTGGCTTAGAGTCCATGGCAGGTGGGAAAGCGATCCCGAGAACGTGCACGCGCCCACCAGCATGCCGGACTGAGTCCTGGATGGAACGACACCCACTCCCTGCAGCTCCTCATCTCAGAAACTCCCTGGCTGACAGAAGCTCGCCTTGGATTGGCTTCCAAAGGTTTTTAATGCTGATAATGCTACAACTGTTCACAGCAAGGGAACTCGGGAGAAGAATGGGGGGTCTGGCCTCATGAGGGAAGAGGAGGAGGACCTCAGAACAGCCTAGGTCCAGACATGGATCTAGGTCCTAGATCCCCACAGGCCGGCATGCCTCAGTCTTGCCCAAGCTTATTTCTCTTCATTTAGCCTACTAAGGAGCATGTAACAGAAAACTGACCTCATTTTTATAAATCACTTACACATTAGGATAAATCAATTCAAACAATGTAACAATGGCTACATAAAGTTACTAAACTTCATATCTCACTTAGTTTCTAAAATCTTATTCCAAAATCATACATTCCTATTAATTTCAATTTGAAAACTTCCTAGGTCAAAGACTAAAGACAAAATTCTGAAAGACAAAATTTGGGTTAGAAGAAAGGAAAGCCAGACTGAGCACGTAAGAAAGGAGTCGGGGGCACTGAAAAACCTAGGGGACGTTCTAATGAGCAAAGTGTGACCTGCTGTTCAAATCTTAGATGGTTTTTTTAATAAAAACAAAACAAAACCCAGAGCCAGATATCAGGGTGAAAGCTGAAAGATCAGAGAAGCAGAACAGCCAGCCACTAGTTCTTACCTCTTCAAAGTCCTCAGCCTAAGGAGAGTGAGTTCCTCTTTCCTCACGCCTTCTATACCTTTCTCTGCCCTGCCATATTACTTCCTGGGATTAAACGTGTGTGTCCTTCCCATACAACGGCATGAGATCTCAAGTGCTGGGATTAAAGGTGTGTGACTCCACTGCCTGACCTCTATGTCTAATCTAGTGGCTGGCTCTGTCCTCTGGTCATCAGCCAAGTTTATTAGTGTACACAACAGATCACCACAGGATGGCTCAAACAGCAACTTGTGTGGGAATGCTTCAAAGTCAAGGAAATGTTCCTAGAGCTTCCATCACTGTCCCCATCGCCCAAAAGCATCCTTTTACGTCATCTCAAATTTCACAAGGCCTCTTCCTCACGATTAAAAATGAACCTCTCCTCCTCAGTCCATACTTCTTTGCTGAAGAGAGTGTCACCCTAACTCTGCCCCTGCACCCTCCTTCCCTCCAGCAATGGCAGAAGGAGCATGCGTCTCAGAGCTAATCTAAGCGGAACAGAGCATCCAGGGGACTGTGGTGGGTGGCCTGGTACCACCTCCTTCTGAAGAAAAGACGACAGTGCCCAACAAGGCAGGGAGGATTAAATAAAGAGTTCAGGCTCCAATCAAGTGCCCAATCCTAAGTCAAACTGAGCACAGAGGCCCAGGAGCTTGGGGATGCCGCTCCTCCTGTGCACCCCTGCTTGCAGGAAGAGACCACGGACTAACACTCTGGACACAGCAGTCCAACGGACGCACTGTGTCCTACACACAGGTCTAGAAGGAGGGCAAAGTCACTGTGTTTTTAAAGAACACTTACATAAGCACTGAGAAGGCTGGGGGGAGGGGGGGTGCAGGGAGAGGACAGTCCTCCTGTAGGGCTACCAGAAGTCAGAATCAGAGAACAGCAGCTCTCCTCTCTATTAGGATTTAAGCCCACTAGTCAGGATATCATTCCTATTTTCTAGAATTACTCCTGGTACTTTAGTAGTTGAAATCTTCAGTATTTTGAACTTTAAGCACTATTTTGAACACCCTGGGCATGCTGTTCTATATCTCAATGGACAATAATTTCACCTTTCTTTTAACATCTAATGAAAAGTAGGTCCAACAGCAAACACCTAATTCTAGGACTCAGCATCATCAGCATCCACTGTGATGGTACCAGGACACAGTAACTCCCCTATTCTCTTGAAAATGAATGTTGGGAGGGGTTATGATGAAGTGGCATAAGTAGCAAGGTGCCCAGGTACCAAAGAAATGGGATGTAAAACTAGGGGAGCTGTGTGGAGTATCAATACCTAACAGAATCGCCGCAGATGCACTCTCATCCACTCTGTGCAGAACGGTTTTCTGCCTCTATAAAGAACATCCGTTAGAATCCTACATTATAAGATTTTAACTAAAAGAACTACACAAAAGTTATTTTTAAATGGGATATAAAAGGTTACATTCAAGTCAGAGGATGAACAAGATGAAACGCACAGGAACAAAAAAAGACCTGCTCTGACCTGCCTTCTCTGTATCTCCTTGGTGTCTTCAGGGCAGCCTCCAGGAATCCCAGCGGGCAGGACATGCCAGTGGAGTCTGAAGGCTGAGGATGCTCTGACACCAGAGGGCATGTGACTTGGGTCTACTCACCCCTACAGCATCTGGCAGAGAAGACAACCTCCCTGATAGTACAGGTGTTTTAAAGCAATGGGCATAAGAATGCACAAGGTTAACTAGTAGCACAGAAAATGCAGAGCTATTTAACGACTAAACTACTTTCCCAACTGCAGAGAATCCCTCCCAGAGCTTGGTAAGAAAGCTCAACTCCAGCACCCTCCTCCTTGGAAATAAAATGACTACATTTTTCTACCATTTTGTTTTTACTGAAATTGACTACATGCCCACTATCTCAAGACACAAGCTCTAGATTCGCAGGGGGTAATTTACACAGTAGCTTCTTTACATCCCTATAAAATCATTAGACATAAAGAGAAAACTGTATTTTAGCATTTCTCACTTATGCAGGATTCCAATCAAAGAAGATCGGGGTTGGTTAACTCGTCAGAGTGACACTTTTAAGATAAATGAATAGATGAAATAATAATGCTGTTAGAGAATAACAAGTCAGAGATTGTATGGCACGGAGCAGCACTCTCAAATTCAAACCAAGCACACAGATTTGTAACCTGATTTTCTTCTGTACCTACCAACCACGTTCTTATCATTTAACCAGCCACAGACTATGTATCAGTGAAACGATTATGAACATGAGGAAGCATGGTCTGGGCCATGAATCCAGTGACTGCTGACTGTGTCTGTGTTCATTCCCATGTGTGGTGAGGCCACAACTGTTGATTTCCATCCAACAACTGTGGATAACAGCAGGTGTGTGTGCCACATGTGCACAAACATCTCCAGAGTGCCCAAGCAACCAAGGCACAAGCACCTGTGCAGCTAAGCCTGCCTTGACTAATCCTGACTCTCTGAGGCTCAGGGGCATATGTAAGAAATCCCTTAATTCCGTCACACCGACACCTACCGCAATCCACGACATCAGCCCCCAATATCTCTTCACCTCCACACTACAACCACATTAGTGCCAAAGGGAAGCACCTCTTGGCTACTCTTGAAGGAACAGAGGAACTGTGGGAGGTCGATGGGCAGGCAGGCCCCACTTCCTTCTGGCTGACTTATGAAGACGTGCCAGGTTGTTCACCGGGAAACAGAAGAGACAGAGAAATGTCCTCGTGGATATTTTTCAGAAGTTATGATCATAGGTTGCTTCACAAGCAAAAGCTACAGATAGAGAGCTGCTTTGTACCTGCCTATACCAGGATGAGAGGCAGGGAATAGAGCTCGGGTTACCTTTTCTGTGCTGACATCTTGTAAACGGACTATGACAACATCTGTGTCACCCTGCAGATGCACACACTGGAAAGCACTGTGGGCGTACTGTACCCGTGTGGACTACATCTCAAAGTGGACCGTCAAAAGCCAAGTATTGGAATTGTTACTAAGACATTCAACATAAAACATTATCCTGTAATTAAATGCTAGCACCACAAATAGGGATGGGCAGGAGTCATTTTGAGTAGATACAGTAGATATGTTATTTCATCTTTCCTGAGAGCACAGTGTTCAGATGTATAGAGGTACAATAATACTATCTAAAATAGACCTTTGGGCAGGAACTTCTGTAGAGAATAAAGTATATGTATCCCAAGCAAACTGCTTCTCAACCACACTGCGTAGCTGATGCTCTGAACACAGACATGGCCATCCCAGCATTCAGTTGCTAATTAAATGCAAGGCTGAACCCTGGAGAGCAAATATGTAACATTTCATAATCACAGTTGATATAGACTGTTTTGGTCTCTGTATAAAAAATATATAAGATTTTTAAAAATACACTTAAGGCAAACTATGTCCGTGCATGGGTGTGTGCATGTCTATTTCTTCATTTATCTGCCATACCAGGCATTGAATCCGGGTCCTCACATATGCTAGGTGAGCGTTCTACTACTGAGCCAGACCCTAAACTCAGAAAGTACTTTTTATCAAACTGTCTCCTTAGCAGTCCAACAACCATGATTACACATCCCTATGAATTTCACCCTAAAAATAAACCATTTTATAAATAGCTTAGTTTCCTACCATACAAATACTGTTTTCTAAGTGATCTACCTAACTCCTACAAACACTGGCTGAATCTGCCCATCTTAATTTGTCCTTTTATCAGTAAAACCAGAGAAAGCACACCTCCTTCACCCCAAAACTTTGGACAACTTTCCCAAGGTTTCATTCCACAAACACATGCTTATAAATTAGAATGGTGACTTTTTCGCGCCCCTAGAGCTAAGGACCTAACCCAGGGCCCACTGAGCTAAATCCACAACCCCAGATGACTTTCTATGCTGACTTTCACATTTCTGGAGTGTTTCCATTTCGGGCAGCCACCTTTGATCCCAGAAGAAGAGCCACTAGCATGTTCCCAATGAAAACTAGAAGTGGTCACCACAATCTCCAACACTCATTTATGTAATCCTGTTTGGTTTGCAATGCATTTTCTTAAAGCTAATTAACTCACCAAATGCAGAGCCTATCATGAAAGTACCTCTACTGTCTCCTCCGGAGAAACGGAAATCCTGGAAAAGACCCGACCATCTACTGGGAGGACCCAGTGGGGAGTACCAGACCCCAGCTTCTAACTGTTCTGCCACTGGACCAAATGGGGGCCTGAATTTGTTCAAGATCTGATCAATTTTACTTTTAGAATTTGCTAGTTTGTGTAAGAGTTTTAGACAGTACCCAGAATACTTGAAATTGTCTTTTAAAGTATCAAAGTTCCCTGAAGAGCCTTAGCATGATGGTACATGGCTGTAATACCAATTCTGGGAATGCTGAGGCAGAAGAATTGAATGTCCAAGGCCAATCTGGTTACAGAGACGCTGTCTCAAAAACAGTATTGAAATGTTTTACTAATAACAACATGTATTTCCCACATTCTCTTATGGTTTAATATGATCCTGGAGAAAGGACGATGCCCCATTATGACTTGATTTTGTTTTATATGGATGTCATTTTTCTCTCTTAATTCCTCACTAAGTCATTGTTTTTTCTCAAAAAGAACAAATGTTCTTCCTTATAGCCTTCATTATGGCCTTAAATCAAAGTCTCTAAACTTCTGAGATGTATCTTAAAATATTTTGTCTTAAACTAATTTGTCTTACAATTAAGGCAAAGCAGAATGAATACCATATATACTAGGAATGAGGAAGAACTGTCATTGTTTGAAGCAGTGTAAAAAATCAAAATCTTGGTGTATTTTATCGTTTTTTTTTTTTTTTTTTTTTTTGGTTTTTTGAGACAGGGTTTCTCTGTGTAGCTTTCCTGGGACTCACTTGGTAGCCCAGGCTGGCCTCGAACTCACAGAGGTCCGCCTCCCCAAGTGCTGGGATTAAAGGCGTGAGCCACCCCCCCACCCCCACCCCCATATTTTATCTTTTAACAAACAACATCCTATACCACTGAGAGGTACAGGGCTCTAAGTTCACTTGCTGACAGTTTCTATGAAATGGGCTAAGTATATTTTGTAGCAAAGTCCGCAACCATTAAAACATAACGATGTTTCACTTTAAGTCCAAAACCTGTTACACTCGAAACTGAAACAAGTTTTGTTTTGGTTAGTTTTTTTTTTTTTTTTGGTTTTTCTAGACAGGGTTTCTCTGTGTAGCTTTGCGCCTTTCCTGGGACTCACTTGGTAGCCCAGGCTGGCCTCGAACTCACAGAGATCCACCTGGCTCTGCCTCCCGAGTGCTGGGATTAAAGGCGAGCGCCACCACTGCCCGGCCGGTTAGTTTGTTTTTAAGCAGGATCTTTCTGTTATGTAGCTCTGACTGTCCTGGAAACGTCCCCCATGTAGACCAGACTGGCCTTGAATTCATAGGAATCCTCCTGCCTCTGCCTCCCAAGTGCTGGAATTAAAGGCGTGTGCTACCACACCCAGCTCTGAAAGTTTTCAAAGTTTTCCCCCTTTACTAAAAATACTTTTTCAAAACTGATTTTTTTTTTTTTTAACTCAGAGCACTGATTATCTCCCCAATTCTTAATTCCTCTGGCCAGGCTTATTCTGTTTCGGCCTCTTCTGAAAGTTGGCCCCTGTCAGTGAAGTTCACTCCCTACCCTAATGGACGCTTTGAGATATGTTTTGAAAATAAACAAGAACTCCATGTTCAAAATTTTTCATCCTTTAAATCTGTGAATACTGTGAATCTTTACAATCTATACCATTTATTAGATGTTTATATTAACTAAACCAACAGATATACTAAAAACAATTTTTTAATTGTTTTCCCCCATGGCTGGGAGGATAAACACGTCTCTTAGAGCACCTCTGTGTACCTATCTGTAACATAAAACATGTTAGGCAGAAGTGTTAACATCCAATTGTTCACTTAGTAACCATTTCTTCTATACCCCATTGGGGTCGTTTGAATGGAACTGGCCCCCATCATCGTACAGGGAACAGCACTATTAGGAGACATGGCCTTGCTGGAGGAAGTGTGTCACTGTGGGGTGGTGGACTTTGAGGTTTCCTATGCTCAGAATATCATGAGTGTGTTAGCTGATTTTCTGTTGCCTGCAAGATGTAGGACTCTCAGCTGTTCCTCCAGCACCATGTCTGCCTGCATGCTCCCCCTGCCATGATGACAACGGACTAAACCTCTGAAACTGTAAGTGAGCCACCCCAACTAATTATGTTTTTCCTCTAAGAGGTGCCATGGTCACGCTGTCTCTTCACAGCACTGAAAACTCTAACTAAGACACCCATAAACTGTATTTTATGCCAGTCAACAGGGATGGACAGCTCCTGCCTCATAAGTTGGCTGGCATTCAGGAGAGCAGAAACACCTGAAATAATAAACACCCAAACCACACCCCAATGTGGAGCTGAGCGCACAGAAGGACACAGGACAGGAGTCAGAGGGTCAGCACAGGGAGGGGCCAGGGAGGTCCTCTCGGCACAAGAACACCTGACATGAAAGCAAGTGATGCTCACCAAGGAGGCGGGGATGGTGCGGTGAGCATGCTCACTACAGTCAACAGAATGCAGGCAGAGGCAGTGTTCGCAGCTCCCTCGGGAGTCCAGAACGGAAGACAGCAGTGAAACCCAAGCTCTGCCGCATCTTACACCTGACACAATCACCCACCACCCCCTTCCTCCAGCCTCCATCATGGCGCTCTAACATCGCACATGAGGATAGCAAGATCGGACCTCGAAGGACTGCTATAATCACCGACTGAGAAGACAAAAGTGTGTGTTTATCACTGGGGCTGTTACAGGCTGGGGCTGTTAGAATGAAGTCCTTATCTAACACCTGTAAGGCCAGAATCCTTACAAGAATAATCATGTACATGGAGATTCTCAATGAGTATTTGCACTTCTGCAAAGTACCTATAAGTCTATACTAACATATCTAATCATAGGTAATTAAATTTTGAAAGAAGTGTCATAGTGACATTTATTCTTACATATTTTCTGTTTTAGTCACTTATGAAACTCAGAGAACTGGTAAATGAGCAAAGTTGGTAAATGTTTCTCTTGTGCAAAGAGGCTCCTAACAACAGACGCGCCCGGCAAGCCCCGAAGCAGGTGCTAGCGACAGACTGTAAACCTAATCCCAAAGAGAGCCTTTCTCGCCACAGACAGCCCGGAAAGTCCAAGCACAGATGCACCTGCCCTCTGGCCTGGGAAAACAGGGGTCAGGACTCCACACTGAAATTCATAATGGCAACTGGCAGCATCTGTTGGGAACAGCCGAGGCTCCTCTTGTTTACAGCATGTGGCCATAATGCTACTGCTCTGTCCCCAGCTTCAACAGTCTTATCCCAAGACAATCGGGGTCTGGGCGAATTAGACCCACTGTTTAAAAGTGACTTCTTACTAATGCTGTGTGCAAGTCACAGACTGGGCAAGACCTGCTGAGGCTAAGCCCAACCCGGCTTGAGGAGATCAAGCAACTGAAACCAAACTTCCTTTCCTTTTCTTTTTTCTTTGGGGCATCTGCTGTTTGAGAAAGTGGACATATACACTAGCCTTGAAAAATGACTCCTCAAGGGACTTATGCGGGTGGAGGCGGCGGCAGCCACATTCTGAGAATTATGGCGTTCAATAAGCTGTACCCTTCCTAAGTGAAAGGAGAAAGTATTAGTGGGTGAGTAGGCTGGTAGAGAACAGACACACGGAAGGTGCTGGTGCCTTGGTTTCAACTGTCCTGCCTTCTTCTGAACACACCTCACAAATGATTAACACTTACTGGTAACTTGGAACATGAAGACGAGAAGCTGACCCTAGAAAAGGTTATGAAGGAGACACCACCAAATAAAGTGGGGCAGTGGGGAGACAGAGAAGGAGAATACGAAAATAAAAACGACCCCAGAACAGCAACTCGAAGTTCTGAGCGGCACAGGCTTTGTCACCTGTGGGTCGCATGCACTGACAGCTTGAGTGCTCGCCCAACATGACCCCTGTGGTTAAACATCCCCCCCCCCCCCCAGCCATCAGCTCCTCGCTCCTTGACTCTATTTTATATTTGGTAATCTGTGGGGGCATCTTTCACTGTCACAAAGTGAAATCCACCACACACCTACTCCCCACACCCAGTGACATCCTGCCCGACTGACTCCACGGGATTTTCTCAGGCATCCTCAAGCAGGAGAAACCCTAAGCTCTGCACCTGACTCCACTCTATTTTCGAAGAGGAACCATTTCCAGCACTGTACATTGCTCCTTCCAGAACAGTAACTCACACATGGATAGAAGCAAGCTCTGCTTTGAAAAGTGTAGCAAGTACTGCTCACCACTCGAGAAAATCATGGCATTGGGGGCCACACGGCTCACACTATGTAAGTCACGAGTGGGAAACATTTGCAGCTTTCTAGGGTTGCAGAAGTCTCACAGCAGTAGGTATCAATGTGGTTGAGAACAGCATCCCACGTTCCGAAGAGAGAACTGATATCAAGATGTACTCTGTGGACTGGCCGCAAAGCCACAAACCTTCAGTGCCACTCGAGGCAGCCTTCTGCTCCTGAGCGGAGCTGGTGGTCCCCGCTCAAGCCTCCAGCAATGAAGGCTGGCTGGGTTCCCCCAGCACCCCAGCCCTTTCAGCACACTCTTAGCTGTGTAGAGTCACAGCTAAACATTCACACAACCAAATAAATGCTCGCAAACGCCAACTTTTCTTCCACTTGTTCTTTGCTAGCAAGAATACAGTGCTCATGTTTTGGGAAGGTACCGGTCTTATTTCAGTCAGTACACTGGGTATCACATACTCCATAAGCAGAGAGGTGGGTATGACCATGCTATCACCAGTCCAAATGTATCTTGGCATGTTCCAGTTTTACCTTAATTGCATTTTTAACACTGAAATACATATCACAATTAATTATAAATTTAAATATAAAGGAGATAGGCAGGATAGTCTGAGTCCCTTTAAACGGACCTGAATTTCTGCCTTTCACTTCGTGAGCACATACCTAAAATTCTGACTAATTTTGGCTCATCCCTACCTATAATTAGAACGATTCAACACCATCAATTACAATACATGTTCAAACCACCTAAATAAGAAAGCAAGCTTTTCCCTACCAAGTAAATCTTTATAAAGCCAAAACTAAAATTGTAAAGGTTTTGGTCATCATAAGATGTGATCTGTACCTGCTCAAGTCCACACGTGACCTCATGATACAACTCACCATGCCGGGGACCCCCAGAAGGGCACAAAAGGAGGTGGGCAAGGGAGGGCTCTTCCCAGTCCTTCCTGTTCCTGAGCACCTTCGAGGCAGCTGCAGGTCCGCTGTGTGCCTTCCTCTCTGACATTCCCCGGCCACTTGTCCTCTGACACATCTGACATACTTTTGTCAATCACAGGCTCACGTGGCCGTGGCTGCGGACCATTTTGTGTGCTGCAAAAATAGCTTATGCTCAGCACTCCAGCTGAAACGTCAGGAAGGGCAGCAGGCAAAGGTCTCAGCGTGTGGGTGGCTCTCCTATTATGATAGCCATCAAAGACTCTGTCCTGACACCCCACAAAACAGACCAGAAGCAGAGCGCTAGGAGCAGACAGCGCACTGTGACATACAAGCACAGCTCCCCTGGCCAGAAACTCAACAGGCACTAACAAGAAAGCACACATACACCTTTTTCTCCTTTTCCCTTATTGGGGGTTCGGCTTCCTCCATTAGGAGCCCTGCCTGGGCCTGCTTGATGGCATTGTTCCAACAGAGGAGAGCCAGGACACAGATGTTCAGGGACCTCCATGAGGGAATACAGGCTAACTATTGGCGACAGTTGTGCTCACTGTGAATTTCAGATGTAATAGGGGTGCTGGGAGCAAAGCTGGGCTCTGGACTCTGCTTCATCCTTATACTCCAGCCCCTCAGGGCTGAAAAGAAGTGACTGCTGCTTCTTCAACTTTCCTATCTCTATAGGATGTGGAGCAGGAATCTCCGCCAAATGACTTAAACCCTGTACTGTGATTCCATCCGACTGATACAGTGTATCTCCTGGCTGCGGCTCAGGGCAATCACTCTCGGCTCTAAGGGAATCTGTTACACAAGTCTTCCTTCCCCACAGAGTCATCTGTATCTGCCATTTCCTGTACAGCTTAGAGGAACTTGGTCCCGAGAACACAAGATATACTGAGTCTCTCCTCGGCTGATGGTATTAAAGATACAACCAGCCCAGGTCCTTGGCAAAATCTCCAAGCCACACTCCATATAAGGTAGTCCGCTGGTGAAGGTCTCTTTACTCTAACATCAGTGTGCTGGTCCTCCACGTTCTCCTCTTGCTGCAAGTGACAGACAATATCCTCACTTTAACCCTCCAAATGATGCCGTCAGAGCCCAGTGTCCTAATCTCTGTGACACAGTATGAGCTGCTGGCATTGATATGCTTCCCGAAGGCTTTAAAGATAGAATCGCCAAAGTCCCTGAAAAACCTCATGGACTGGGGGGCGGGGTGTGGAACAAAACAACCTGGCTGGCAAGCTGGGCTCTTAAAATAGCACAGTGTTTTCCTATTTCTGCATGTTTTCCCCAAAGCTGTCCCATGAGCCTCAGCTCTTCATATCACGAAGCCTTGAGAGGACTCTCCTCTGTCTGGCGACAGCAGCTTTGCCACTGGGGATGCTGCTCACACCTATCCTCTACCCCTGAGTCTGGAGGAAAGCTTCAGACAGCCCTTCCCTCCTCCCTTCTGCCATCAAGAAGCTCTGTCCACGGGTTCCTAATGTGAGGTAAGTACCGAGGGATGCTGGGCTACCAAAGCCACTTTCAAGCAGACTGCTCACGGCAGATTCCATGCTTCACTAAGTTTCAGGGACGTCGTGAATAAGCACAATTTAAAATAAAGCAATACCAGGCAAAAGAAAAGCACTTTGATGAACCCTCCACCTGACTGGCCTGAACGACAGCATTCAGATTTTTGGATTCCTAACTTGAGACTCCGTAAGTAAAATTATTTTGCTTGCCCGTCAGTTCTCTAAGTGAGTCCTATTGGTGACAGGAAGCTGCATGGAACAGCTCTGCCCGGTTTCCAGCTTCTAGGATCATTCATGAGAGGAGCAGGCAAGCCTCTTCCACACTCACTCTCCAGCCTTCAGAGCCGCTGAGAGTGCTCACACTGCGGCTGGCGCCTTCCTTCCGTGTGACTTTTAGCACCTCTTTTCTTCGCTTCATTCTGACTGCAGCAAACGACCTGAGGCTCAGTGCGCTGAGGCACTTCTCATTACGCTCTGAGCAACCTAAAATCCTAAAATAGCTCGCAGCTTTCTAAAATAATTTAGAGCTTTCCCTGCATCGTAAAAAAAAAAAAAAAAAAAAAAAAAAAAAAAAAAAAAAAAAAAAAAAAAATCACAGAAAGGACAAATAATGGAATCTCTATTTAAAATGAACAGTGTCCAGTTGACCTGAAGATGATACAGGATTCTGGCTGTGTGTACTTTCTAAAATCAAAATAAATGCATTCTTCTAGTACAAAAATAATCAACAAGTGGAAAGGGGGCAAAGAGATTATTAATAAGAGTTAAACATGTAAATTCTCAAAGATAGGATCTAGCAGCATATCAAAAACTATGTGTTGGTCATGGTGCAAAAGCTTCAATCCCAGGACTCAGAAGGCTGTGGCAGGAGGATTGTGAGTTTGAGGCCTGTCTGAACTATGTAACAAGATCATGTACAAATAAGTAAATAAATAAACAATGAGTTTGAGGCCTGTATGAACTATGTAACAAGATCATGTACAAATAAGTAAATAAATAAACAAAGTTGCAAGCTATGCTTCAAGAACATTGATCTTTATTAATATTATCTGCACCGGGGGCATGGCAGGTACCTCACTGGTGGAGTCCTTGCCTACCATACACAAGGCTCTGACTTCAACTCCTAGCATCTCAAAAAGGTGAAAAATATATGCATTTTCAGGACAAATACGGGTCACTTGTGGGTCCCCGTCAAGGGATTGAGAATATTAAACACTGAATGTTATAAAATACATTAAGAAGATGTGTAAGTCTATAATCTGACAGATAAAGACTAGAGTTAGAGAATTCAAGCCTAAAATGTTGCACACTTAGAGGGAAGGGGATACATATGCACCAATGAGATGCCAGCCTTCAAAGCGAAGATCTTGAGAGCTATGCAGTCCAACAGCAGCCCAGCTTCCAGGAAGCTCCCACACACCGCTAGCCGTGGCTTCCTACTTATATACTCTCAGGGGGCCTGATTCGAAGAGAGCATCTCCCCCTCTGGAGTGGGGAGCTGTTCCAGCTTTGAGGCAGGAGCCCTTACGACCCCAGATCTGGATGTGCCAGCCTTCTTGGTTCCTGGTGATCCTGGATGCTGGAAGACAGACCGAGTCAGAGTTCTCCAGAGAACCCTGCTGGACTGCACTTCACCTCTCCCAGATCCTGTAACCAACCCCTTTACAGGCTGTAAGTTACCCCAAAATAAACTACATGGAGTTGCCCTGATACAACCGCCCCCCACACACACACATTGCCCCTTCCTTTACCTAACAAGACTGGCAGTGCTGGCAGGTCAAGGGGGCTGTCGCTGTGCACCTTTCTATCACAAGCCCCCCAATGAACAGGAGCCGGGGAAAGAAGCTGTGATGCAGATGACACCCGCATCCTAGTGTGAAGCCAAGCTTGCTCCAGGAGGAGCTCCCAAAGAGCACCATGGGACCGGGCACACTCCATAAAGCCTGATCTGAACAGCAGGGGGCTAGCACGTGACTCTGTTTAGCCCATCTTCCGGGAGGGCTAAACTCAAAACATCTCATTCATTTGGTTGCATCCTTCTACATCTCTGTCTAGATAAGAGAGAGACCACAAGTGTTACTTTGCACAAGACAAAAGAATCTGAGATCTGGGACTCTTAGGGAAAGATTCTCAGGTTATACAGAAGCAGCTGGGACCCCAAAAGCAAAGCCACGACTATAAACCCAAGGCTTGGGTGAACCTAGGATTGAAATTCACACTTGGTGGAGACAGATCACCGACCTTTCCCTCAGTTCCAGGCACACTGGTAGAAGACAAAGACTTCAAAGCCAGTCACAGAAGCAGCAGTTCAGACTTCTTCCTGAGATAACTGGCTTCAAGTCCAGGACTCTCCCTGACACTTCTAACAATCCCATTCTTGTGTGTAGGGAGATGCTTCAATCAGAAGGGTATCTTCCACATCCCACGCCACCCAAGGAGGAAGGGATAGGGAGGCGCCATATGCTGTGCTGGCTTCCACATGCCTTCTCCCCTTAACAGCTCTTAGGAACTCACCAGACTTAATCAGCAGGGAATTTAGAGGCATAAAATTGGGTAAGGGGTGACCTCACAGAAATGCTGCAAGGCTTACAGTTAATGCATGAAGACCTGTACTAGGTAGATAGGCCAATGTCTCTTAAATGGTGGCTCTATAAACAGCTCCATCAGAATCACAGAAAGCAATCAATGTAAACCATCAAAATGTAAATTCCTAAGCTCCACCCACCACAGACACCTACAAAGGGCACCTGGAGCAAACCTGGGAGATTCTAAAGCACACTACCCTCGGGCTGGAGCGGCCTGCGAAGGCCAGGCTAGTGGATGTTCCGATTCCAAACAACAGAAGCTGTGAAGGACCGTGTGGTAGCTTGAACGAGATGTTCTCATAGACTTGGACATTTGAACCCTTGGTCCCCAGTTGGTGGTGCTGTTTGGGGAGATTTAGGGTGCAGCCTCACCCCATTGCAGTTTCCTCTCAGCTTTGTGCTTATGACTGAGATGGGATTTTCTCAGCTTCCTGTTCCTGCTGCTGCCAGGCCTCCCTCCAGGACGGACTCTTACCCCTCTGCAAACCCAAATAAGCTCTTCCTTCTGTAAGTTACCTTGGCCACCCCTCTGCAAACCCAAATAAGCTCTTCCTTCTGTAAGTTACCTTGGCCATGGTGTTTGATCAAAGCAAAGTGAGTATCACAGGAAGACACTCAGAGGCAGCATCTCTCCTACAGGCTTCCACACTTACACCTCGGTCCCAGGGAGAACCACTTCCCATGATGGACCTCAGAGTGTGAACATATGCACAGCCCCCTCAGGCTTCAGAATTTAATAAAAATAATTCCAGGAGTGTTCGGTGAACTCGTATTCTCTGTGTTCTTCCTATCATGGCTATTAAAAAGAATCACTGGTCTCAAGTCACTGCCTGAAAAACAGATCAGTTTTACCTCTCCCCATGCCCCTTCCAGAGGCAGTTCTTAAGGTCAGTCCCTGTGGGAAGACACCAAGGCTCTGCCTTCTAAGTCTACCGCTGTCCCTGGGGATGCTGGCAAAGGGGAAGCACCATCACAGCAGAACATTCAGCCCATGTGCATCAGGAAACTCTGCAGGGACAAGTCTGTGCTATGGATGATTGATTGATAAATGAGTAGCCAGGCAGAAAGTATAGGTGGGACTAACAGAGAGGAGAATTGAGAGAACAGGAAGAGGTAAAGGAGAGCCAGCCTGCCATCGAGGGAGCATCATGTAAAGGCAGCAGGTAAAGCCATGGAACATGTGGCAACATATAGTTAACAGAAATGAGCTGAGTATAAGAGTGAGAGCTAGACAATGGTAGGCCTGAGCTAATGGCCGAGCAGTTTAAATAATATAAGCAACTGTATGTTTATTTTATAAGTGGGCTACGGGACTGCCAGGGCTTGGCGGGACCCGGAGAGAAAAGCTCTAGCTACAGGTCTGCCCTGCACCAGATAGGAAAAGTATCCATCACTGAATGGGAATCACAGTCGTGAAGTGTCCCCTCAGAAACCAGAAACAGTCACAAGCTTCTCCAGAACTGTTCAAGCACACCAAACAAACAAGACAACATTCCCATGGTGTTAGTAGAACAGTTATCCCAGGTCTTATTTTTGCACTGAAGTGGGATTATCATTCTGAATATGAGAATGGTTCCAGAGGCAGAGACCTAAAGTGGCTTCCCTACTCCACGGGCAAATTAAAACAAATGAAGAGTAATTAGAGCAAAAATCAACATTCTTCATCTCTCCACCTCACATAGATACTCAAAGCACTTGGCCCTACATCCAGTTCCCCCTCCTTGTGGCTCAGGTCAAATTCCATAAGTACTTTCCATCTCACACAGGCAAAGCCACATCACAAAAGTGGCCTCATGCTACGTCTGCAGCCTGAGGTCCCTGATTCATCCTGGACCTTATACTTATCTCTTCACCTATAACCACATCTGAGGCTGTGACACTTCGGATAAACCCTGAAAACTATGATGCTGAACCACAGCTTCCGTGGGCAGAGCAGCTACCCAGCCACCTTGAAGAATTCAGGATGCTGACAGCCCTACAGTCCTGTAAGGATCCTTTTCAGCATCTGCGGCTGCCTCCGTGGGATCTTCCTGGCCTTTGGACATCACAACTGCCCATGTCTGACGGTGACACAGGGACAGACGGGACTGTGGAGCCCACGGGGACTGGAACCCTGGCTGCACTAGCCTAGGGCATTGAGGTGCTGGAGCGGGCACCCAGTCAGCACAGGCAGAGCCAGGCACTGCCCTACCATCCTTCCAGCCTTCCAAACTTTGCTAACTCATTTATTTATTATTTTGATAACAACTTTGTGGTCAGATGTCGGGGGCGGGGGGAAGGGGGCAGTTGGCTCACATCTTCAAATACTATCACTGGAAAACTAAGATTTTTTTCCCAATTAAATGACACTAGATCATCAGAACACTATTTCTTCTGTGCTCTTGTTATCAGCGTTCTATGTGCATCATTGTGCTTTCATAATAAAATTATGAAAACCACTTTAATGCTCATTAGACACGCACTACATGCCAGGCACCATCCTAAGCATTTTAACAGACTTCTCCACTGAGTCCTTTTGACAGCCTGCGAGGTGAATAATTTACCTTTGGAAACACCGAGAGGGCAGGAATTTGCCAGAGTTTACACAGCAGAAAGCTGGGGTGGACACTCAACTCCAACAGCCTGAATCCATGTATCTACACCCTGCACACTGAACGGTGTGAGCCCTTTCCTTTCAGTGTTAACTCTTCTGTTCATTTTGTAAAGACTTGTTTGAATTGTATAACCTTAGGTTAAAAATACCAAGTGAGTCAGAGCGAGGGCTGGACAATTAAAAGCACTGACTGCTCTTCCAGAGGACCAAGTTCAATTCCTAGCACCCACTGGGGTTAACAATCAGCTGTAACTCTGGCCTCAAAGGATCCCATGCCCTCTTTGGTCTCCTTAGGTACTGTACACACATGGTACACAGATACATATGCAGGCAAAACATCCACACACAAACAATAGTAAAGAAATTAAAAAAAAAAAAACTACTTTGAGAAAAGTACACGAGCCTCCTGTTTGCAGCAAACTGCATTTACATCAAGTTTAATGCATAAAAAGCACCTTGGTTCACCGGGCAGTGGTGGCGCACGCCTTTAATCCCAGCACTCGGGAGGCAGAGGCAGGCAGATCTCTGTGAGTTCGAGGCCAGCCTGGTCTCCAAAGCGAGTTCCAGGAAAGGCGCAAAGCTACACAGAGAAACCCTGTCTCGAAAAACCAAAAAAAAAAAAAAAACACCTTGGTTCTTCAACAAGAGAGCAACTTCTTTACAAGTTACCAATTTGCATGCTTAATTTCAAACATGTAGGTCACGTTTTTAATATTTTCCAAAGCCTGGGGGAACTAACTCTGTTAGCAAAATAACATAAAAGTCAACTCAATCTCCTACTGCCTTTTGCAAAACTTTGGTGATGGTGTGCCATGCTGGGACCGCCTGCACACACTGGGGACTGAGCTCCACAATGGTCTGCAGGGGCCTCCGATGAGTGCTGCCCCATGACTGGAGGGTGCCCGCACCCACACAGCTGCCCATGGTCTACCACTGCCATCTCTTCCCTGATGCAGCCAAGTGTGCCCTTTCCATCACTAAGACAAGGCAGTTTTCCTGTAACTTAGAAATCTGATTTCAGCAGCTGTATGTGCCTATGCCTGAGCAAACTGCACTTAAGGCTGTGTGACACTCAGATGGAGCAGGTCCCATTGCCCACTCCTGAGCATCCAGAGCTGAGGACTGAGGATAAGAAAGGGGCTACAGACATGGGAAGATCTCCTTTCTGTAAGCGCTGGTTCATTCTAGACACTGGAGAGGGGCTCCAGATGGCCTGGGACTGAGCATACCACATAGCAAACAGCTCTTGGGACACTATGGGTTCTGCTTCTACCTTTTTGTTTATGTTGCTGCTGTTGAATTTCTGACTCCAGGTAGCCTTAATATTGACTATCTTTAAGAAGTGTGTACAGGAATCCCTGCATCTCTAGACCTTTCGACACTTGCATGAAAGGCTACAGGAGCAGGTTACACCTAGTTGCCTGCCAACATGCCTGCACACTTGGCCCTGAAAATTATTCATCCCACTGAAGGCTCCTATTTGCTGCCTAATTCTTGGAAGGGGTAAAAGCAGATCAGAGCCTAGCCCTGGGCCAGGCTGATGATGTTCATGCTCTCCTTAGATGTGGAACCAGGCTGGCAATCCACTATTCACGGTTACTACAGTAGCCTGACTAGACAAGATGAACAGGCTGGTAATAAGGGGAAGGGGGGGGGGGGACAGAAAAAACAAATGCACTGACCAAGTTTAGGACCCAGTGAGGCAGTTTACATAAACCACTGGGCCCTGCTACAAGAGAAGAATGTTTGCAGTGCTGTTCCCATGCTAGCATAGACCATATGAATTACACAGTGATAACACAACACATGGAGTCTTTCAGAGCTAAGAGACACGAGTTAAGTCCATGTAGATGTGTTCTATTTGCCTTTTGTTGCTTTGACAAAACAATGACAAAAACCAACTTGGAAGAAAGGTTCATTTCAGCTTACAGGTGAGAGTCCATCTGGGAGGCAACCAGGGCAGGAGCTCAAGGCAGCAACCTAAGCAGAGACGACAGAAGACTGCTCCCAGCCGCTCTGGTCTTCTGGTTTGCTCAGCTACCTTTCTTATACAGCCCAGGCCCACCTGCCTAGGACGGTACCATCCATAGTGGGCTGAGGCCTTCGACAGCAATTAGCAGTTAAAAAAGTGTCTCAAAGACATGCCCACAGACCAGTCTGATCCAGGCACTCCCTCAACTGATTCCCTCTACCCAGCTTGTTGCCAAGCTGACAACCAAGATTAGCCACCACAAGATGCACTGGGATAAGACACATCCGTGCCCACAGTATTAGAATAGACCAGCAACACTACTGTAGAAGCAATCGATCCTCCAATGAACACTCGTTTCTCTGCAGGCAGTTGAATACACCAACACCAACTCCAACAGCTCAAAGGTGAAACAAGTACAAAGCAGAAGATAAAACCCATCTTATTTTTTAAGTACACACATAAGTAAACAAGCAGGAGACACTCACGACAGCTAACACATGAATTACACCACCGGTTCAGGACCTAGGCAACTCCGGTGGCACAAAACCTGTTTGCAAATTCTGCAGGAACAGACAGAGCTAGCCTGCAGGACTGGGTACTAGAGGCAAGTTCAAGAACTCTGACAATGAGAGAGATTTGTGCTGGCTTGCTGCAATCTGGGAAGGAAGTGCCAAACAAAACCAATCAATGGACATCTCTCAAAGTAGACCACATTCCCCGCTTTGTACAGAAAGAACATCTTAGTGAATCCTCGCCTAACACTAAGAACTACAAACATCACTGTTGCTACAAATGTGCAGATGAGAACAGTGGGGCACAGAAAGTGAGTGGCATGCCCAAGGGGGGAAAAAAGGCCACAGAGTGAGAGTCAAACTTGCCTCAAGAACACAGGCATTTACCCAGTAAAGTGTACATACAATAATCCACTTGTCATGGGTCACCAAGAGTCAGCGCTAGCATCTGTGATCAAAACTAAAGTCTTTAGATAGAAGTAAAACCAGGGACTTAGTTTCTTGATTGCCACATGCAATTTGGGGAGTGGAACCTGTACCATGGGTGAGGCTAAAAGCAGATTTGTACACATTAGGTCACATGCTTTGTGAGATGCTAGGAACTGCTTAGTATGAAGCAGTATTTAGAATGGGCAGGAATTGAAAAGTACTCTCGGGTTACATAAAAAACAAAAACAAAATAGGTTTAAATAAAAGTAAAGGTGGTAAAAAAAAAATCAAGGTTTTATTAGTAGCATTTTCACTAGCAGCATACAAAATTCCTAACACAATGTGATGTGCCTTCAGATCTCAGCCAAGGTACATCACTGCATCCCAAGACGCAGTAGCCATATGAATAGCCAACAGCAATAACAAGCAGCCCTCAGAGAAAAGTCACAGAAAGAAATCATTATACATACAGCAGGAACCTTTGCCAGCGCGTTCCAATCAGCAGTGTGGGGAGATGCATGCTACCACTAGATGTACCACCATCATCTTTTTTTAACTTAAAAGAATTAGAAAGCAGATTTGGGATTGCAAAAGTAAAAGGCAACATGAGAACCCTCAAAGCACCTCTTCCAGAACAGAACTGCAGCGTGCCTTGTCCATTCATCTGCATTCCCTTCTCTGATCTGTACTGAGTGGGGTCTTCCAGGTGCCTCTTCAATGACGAGGGGGAAGCAACAAATACCATAACCACTGAGCCATCTCTCCAGCAGAGGAACAGACACTATAAAAGAGTGGTCAGTTCAATTTCTTCCAGCATGCTAAGTTTTCTAGGTACTATCTTTAACATGATAATTTTTAAAACTATAGAGGGAAAGGAAAATCACTCTATCCCCTGATTGAAGATCAATGAGTGAGGAGAAATGATTTAAGACAGGATGTGTTTTATTACCTAAGCTGTCTCCTTCATGTTGGTCAGAAATGAAGACATAAAACACCGCATATTGACTGGTGTCACAGACAAATCAATGAAGTCTTATATCATCAAACTGAAATATAACACTCAGTTTAATTTCTCCATTAAAAAATAATTAGGTGAAACAAAGTGACAAAGGGATCAACTTCTGGTCTGGATTACAAAAGCTTGTCATTGCGTCTACTGTGTTCCCTCAGACTTTCTGGGGAGCTAGTAAGGAAGCATTTTCAACAGAGTACTTTCCCCTAAGCTTTCCAGGACTCTGTGGGGTAGATTGACCCATGTTTCTATGCTGAGACTAGAAAATGATCTTCTAGAAAACAAGAGCTAGGGGAGTGACAGGAGCCAGTGTCAACCAGCCACAGTGGCCGCTGCCATTGATAGCTTGGACACAGAAATTCAATTTCAAAAGCACTGGGCAATATGTTCCCTAGGTCATAGACAGTGTCACCTTTGGGGTACAGGCAATTTGTCTATTATCCTGAATGCCATGATTTACTGGCCTGTCAAAAACAAGCTATTTCCAGCCTCCAAAACGCCCAGTCCACCTGAACCACATGGGACTCTAAGAAAAATCACCCTGACAGCTGGCAACATCAGCCCACAGAGGGTTTCCGCCCAGCCGTGCCGGGGAGCCCGCTATGGCTCCTCCGGCTGCACAGACCCACTTTCTCAGCACCGTGTCTACTCGTTTGGTCGGATACTTTATAGTGTCAGTAAACACACAGTCACTAGATTTTGTGTCTTTTCTTTCTTTTATCAAGTACAGTCTGTGCTTCCTGTACCCGCTCGGACGTGTGGCCTTCAAAAGAGGATACAAAGTCGGGTGGGTAGGGAAGAGGTATAAGATCTGGGAGGAAGTGGGGGAAGAATGAACTGTAAAAAATTCTCAAAGAACTAGTAAAGAATTGGGGGGGGGGGGGTCACCAGAGAGGCACATTAAACACTGCTTACTGCTCCACGAGGGTTTAAGGCCAAACTGCACTTCAGCAGCCCTGCCTCCGACTGTCAGTCTTGACTTGTGTTCCAGGGCCTTGCGGCCCTGGCCAGCAGCTTCATCAGGCAGGGATCCAGAGGTGAAGCTCACAGTCTTTCTTGCACAAACATTAGTAAGATGATCAGATACCCTCCCCCAAAAGGAGCCGGAAAGAAACACACTGGGAAGAGGCTGAGGGAGGCTGCACACAGACATTTACGGCCCTCCCCACTGGGGAGAGGCTGAGGGAGACTGCAGACAGACGTTTACGGCCCTCCCCTCTGCACCCTCCCCGACTTATTTTAACGGTGCAGCCTTTATCAAACCTCTCCAATCAATTGATTTTCCAGACACGGTTCTACCCACACTCCTATCTGCAAACGTTCAGACAACACACTGGCAATAAAAGTACAGTTGATACAAACAAAAGGGAAACAAACGGCTAACTCCCACATTGGCTCAGCCAGCGAGACAGCCAGGCCAGGGGAGGAGCTGATCTCTGCTGTCAGCCAGAGTCATCCAGAGACTTGTGTGTGTGTGTGTGTGTGTGTGTGTGTGTGTGCGCGCGCGCGCGCGCGCGCGCAGGTGCATGCATGTGCATGTGTGTGTCTAAGAGCCACGGGCAGGAATGGAAGAAATTAAGAGACTAATGAGAGGGAGATGGGGCAGGATTTCTCCTTTTCTTTTCATCTAAGAAATGCTTCTGTAAATACGTGTTTCACTGCCCTGCTCACAGGGAGCACACAAGGATGCAGGAGGAAGACTAGCTGAGGCTGCTCCCAATTCCACCTCGCCAGTGCCGTACAACGCTCTTCTCTCAGGTCACAGCAAGCAATCTTCAATCTGCACCTTAGGCCAGAAATCAATAGTCACACATTCACTGCACACTTCCCTCAACCAGACACCGGGGTCCACATCTTGTCCTGTTCTCGATTTTGATGGTCAGAAGTGGGACGGACACCATAGAAACACATTACCAGGAATGCTTTTTCTAAAGTGACCCAAAACTAAATCCAAATATAATATGTAAATTAAAAAATAAACCCCTGATGTAACAGGCCCATTTCTTGGCTATAATCAGACTTGCACCCTGGCCAGGACAGGGTTCAGTGTCCTGTTTCTTCCAGTTCTTCCTGGGGTACAGAGTGAGTAGCTCTTTCTTCAGTAACCCTGGCAATTCTTACCCACTACTCAGCCAGCTCTTCCTCAGGAACCCCGGCTGTTTTTATTGGCCTGGGCTAGGATTTAAACTTGGGGCAGGTATGGTAAACCACCCCGCACACCTGAGATACACAGGAATGTCTGAACACATGTCTACATTTGCTAGGAGGAAAAAAACACTCCATTGGAGGCCATGCTGTGCAGAGTGGCAGCCTGCTCACCCTTGGGCTCTCTCGGATCTGCGGCCCATGCTCCAGAGGGAACAGAAGTTTCCTTTTAAGGTGAAGCCAGGAGGAGGCAAAACCAAGGGCAGGACCAGCAATTTCAAAATAATTTTAAGAGACATCATCTCCCCCAAAGTGATATTTATCGCAAGTATATTAAAAACATCTCTCTTGGCATGCAAAACAAAACTACTCAAATCAGCAATTCATAACTTTTTACTTTTTAAGATTCCAATATTCTACTTTTATACCATTCTTTTATCTAGAAAAATCAGTTTGCTCTTTCTATACATATAATTGATCTCTGTGCACTGTGGTTCAAATCCTGATCATGTCAGGGGACTACATTTAAAAGAGTAAAAGTGGTATCCAGCTAGAAGAAAAGGAGCTAACTCCATTTCGTAATTAAGGATTATAAAGGCATTTGGTTGTGTTTTACAGAAATAATGTTACTAATAATTTACTTGACAGTAAAGATAATGATCTTAAAAACACAGCTGGACCAGGCAATGGTGGTGCATGCCTTTAATCTCAGCACTTGGGAGGCAGAGGCAGAAAGATCTCTGTGAGTTTGAAGCCAGCCTGGTCTACAGAGTGAGTTCCAGGACAGCCAGGGCTGTTACACAGAGAACCCTTGTTTCAAAAAAAACAAAAAACAGAAAACAAAAAACAAAAAGAACCACAGCTGCATAGTTCCAAATACCATATGTTATACTTCTTTCTACTCACCCACACCCACACACATACAGGCACTAAACCTGTATCATTCAATGAGTACTTTACTGATCAAAACTTCCCAATGAAAGGGCCCCCGGAATAAAACTAGTACAATTCCGATCTCTTAAAATGTGGTCCAAAGCACCAACACTGTGTGTGTGCGTGTGCGTGTGCGTGTGTGGTGGTGGTGGTGGTGGATATTAGCAATCTTCAAAAGCTCTGACTACTCCTTCAGTGTCATGGCTATATGTAGACATTTGTAAACTTGAGCAATTCCCAAAAACATCGAGAGCCAAATTCTCGGGCCTACAAGAACAGTAGTGAGGAGAAGGAGATCACAGAAGAGAGGAAAGGGGCCAAGGAAGGAAGCACAGAAGGGCAAAACTCAAGGGGACTTCTCAGTAAGTGTGAGTGTCATTTTTTTAATTTAAAAAATTCTTTTTTTTTTTAATTAGACATCAAACAGAGAAGTTGAACTGGTGCTTAACTAAAAGCTTCATCCCAGTGACTGATATTCATGGTGCTGAAATTTAACTTTCCAAACTACTGAAGAGAAAGGCAATCGCCAATATCAACCAACTACAAACCTTACAACCTACAACAGTGACCTGCCTCCAAAATAGACTGATGCAATCATGGCACAAACGTTATAGAGTAATTGTTCACCTTTTTATTGGATGTAAGGTCCGCTCTCTGAGGTGGAACCCATACCTGACACTACTGAAGTAACCAAGAACCTGAGACTAGAAAGGTCATGGGCCTAGGGGAAATCTGCTACTACTATTCTGCTAAAGCAGTGGTTCTCACCCTTCCTAAGGCTGCGGCCCTTGAATACAGCTCCCCATGCTGTGGTGACCCCAACCATCAAGTTATTTCATTGCTACTTCATGACTGTAATTTTGCTACTGTTATGAATCGTAATGTAAATATCTGATATGCAGGATATCTGATATGCGACCCCTGTGAAAAGAGTCATTCGACCTCCAAAGAAGTGGCAACATGCAGGCTGAGAACTGCTGTGCTACAAACACAGCGATTAAAAGGTGACTGATGACATTCTGCTATATTCTGATTAATGCCTCACTCAACCCTCAGCAGAGAAATTTCTTCCGGCAGTAGATGGGAGCGAACAGAGACCCACAACTGGCAAAGAGCAGAGACTAAGAAACGATAGAACATTTGGTCCTAGATGGAATGTTTCCATCAAATCTGTCCCATAGAGGTGCAGGGATCTAGGCAGAAGAGGAGACAGAAAGATTCTAAGAGAAAGAGGTGAGAAATGACTCCAAGGAAACAGCATCTTCCAGACACAAGAGGAGAGTGAAAGCTGAGTGGACTGATAAATGCCTGGACACCATGGTCAGATGACTCCCGTGGGTCACTGTAAAGCTTGCACACATGGGAAGGGTCTTCACCAGGGAAAGCTGGACATCCCAGGCTGGCTGACTTCACTCAACAATCTCCTCAGTAGCCTCAGGGGAATCTCAACCTCCCCAAATTCATAAGCTATCAAACTTTGCTTTCAGCAGATGGGGTGAAGTGGTCAGAACATGGGGAATGCAACCACCTGGTTTAATTTCCTCTGCTGAAAGCAGGTGTGCAAGACACATCTTAGAACCGGATGAAGCAATGAATGGCGTAAAGTTTTATAAACTACCATCCGTCTAATACATTTGGTTTTTCATTTAAATGTGTTCACCCACATTAAGTGGATTGTTAAGCTTCAGTAAATTTATGGTTGTGCAACTAACACTGCTGTCCAGATTTTTGAATGCCTGTGTTACGAAAAAAAAAAAAAAAAAAACTTTATAGACAAATTAGATCCAGCAGTGTTTAACTAAGCATGGATGATTCACAAATCATCAAAGATTCAGACAGCTCTACTCCCCAACTATGAGTAGACTGCATTTGAAGAGCAGAGGTTGCAGATAAGGGACTGTCTTAATTGAACTGGGTCTGGCCAGCCACCTCTGATTGGCTGAAACTTGGCTGCTATAATTGGTTGAGACCCCCTCCTTGTTGGAAGTCTACTCAGTTAGGTTCGTTATTTATGGAGGCCAGTATGGGGTGTCCTCATATAAGATCAGTATGGAGGCATTGTCATAGAAGACCAGTAGAGAGGCATCCACATATCAAAGTTGGTTTAACAGACACCACTCCAACATCTCCCTTAGTGACTCTTTATTGCCAAACCGCTCCCCCACTCCTAGCCCTAAGTTATCAATGATCTGCTTGTTCCCCCCATTTTGTCTGCCACATACACAGGATCATACAGTACACAGTATTCTGGTCTGGCTTCTGTCCCTGGGCATAATGCTGAGGTTCGCTAAGACCGGCACATGCATGAAGCTCCTTCCTTATTGCTGAATAGCTTTTAATGCTATCACTCCAATATACCACATTGTGCTTCTCCCCTTCATCTGATGGCCATTTTCGGTGGGTTTTGTTCTGGCTGTTAAGAGCTGTGCTACTGCATGTCTTTGCACTTCCATCAAAGCAGATCTAGGAGAGGAACTACTGCTTCCGTGTGAACTGTTTTCCAAAGTGACTACAATTCCATGTTCTCAGCAATAAGTACCTGGTCCTTTCTCTACATCCTCTGCCAACACTTGACACTGGAACTTTGTTCTATATCCATTCTGTGAACACCAGAAGTGGAGGAACAGGAGGCCAGGACTACAGAGGCCTTGGAGAGGTTCACAAGAAGAAACTTCTGAGGCTAAGAAAAATCTGTGGACTCTGACTGTAGGTTGAGTTTGCAAAATGCAAAGTCATTGAGGCTTATAGCCAAAATATGGATCCATTAAACTATATATGTTTGTTGTGCAGTAATTTGGGTGTGGGGGCTTAAGACAGGATGCTTACAGTTAAACAACAGGTCTAAGGGGAGGTGAAAGACTGAAAAGAAGCTCTTTATGACAGCAAGTAAACAAGTCAGCTTCAGGAAGTCCCTGAAACTGACCAGATTCACTAGATCCCACGGTCCCTAAGGTATGTAAACAGTAAAGTCAGCTGGAAATCATTCCAGACAAAACAAGCTGAAAAGAAGACTCCATGACAAGCCGAGCTGCCTGGAAGAGGCTCAGACCAAAAGAGCCACCTGGAAAGAAGACTCTACAACCTGTCAAGTGGCCTGCAGGCTGTGCAGTGTGCTCCAGGCTTCCAGCTTTGCTGGGTGGTCACCCATGCTGGGGTGAGCTTTGGTGACGGCTGTCCGAGTCACCTTTCTCCTGTAAATAACTCTCACCCATATTCCTTTAAGTAACCCCAATAAAGCTCAATAGTTTACCAAGTCAAACTTTGATGTTATTTGTACTCTGGCCTGCCTCACTTCCCTATGTTGGGTGAGTAGATATGTTTGGTTTTTGTCCCCTCAAGAAAAGTCTGTCACACAACAATTTTTTTGGTTTAGTGAAGGTTTTTCTATTTGTTTATTTTTACATTTCTTTTTCTATAAAGATAACTTCTAGAATACTAATCTATGCTAGGTTTTTAATGACATTGTATCCAAATAATAAAAACCACTAAGATATTATATGGAAGATACTATACAGTTTTTCATTACTTATAGATGCTCACTATAGCTGGAAGATTCCTCTAACCACCACCGCCTTCCTTTTTGAGGCAGGGTCTCACTGTGTAACCTTGGCTCTCCTCAAATTCACAGATCCACCTGCCGCTGCTTCCCAACTGCTGGGAGAGTCCCACCTTTTTCAGGGGCTTGTGCCTCTACCTTCAGCCAGTGTCCACTCCAAAGATAAGAGCAATCTCGACTCTGAACCAGTGCAGTGAAGACACATTTGCCTCCTACAGCTGCTGAGAGGCAGTTGGCTGGGTAGGTGCTTCGGAATCAAACAGTGAGCTGCTTCATTTTGCTGATGAATTCTCAATTCCTGTTCCTGTCTATCACGTATTGTCTTCCAAAGACTCTCCAGTCCACCAAAGGCAGCCAAGGACAGAGTGAGGAGACACTCTGTCATTTTGTCCACCCCCCCAGCGCTCAGGCTAAAGGCGCCCTTCCTGCAGCTGCAGTGACACAAGGAGGTCCTTTGGGTTTTTCTGGCAGTGGTTGATGACTTGGGACAACACACCTCTGCACCTTCTTTCCTGGATATTTCCTTGTGTGCCATAAACATCGACACCTATGTCCACTCCAGCCACAGTAAATATCAAGAACAGGAGAGGAAGCTTAAAAGTGAGTATGAGAATGAGGGGGCAACACCACAGCTCCCAGATGCCTATCAAGCCTGACAAATTCCCCCAACAAAGCATGTCTCTTTATATATAATTTATTTATTTTGGTTATGTGCATTGGTGTTTTGAGGATGTCAGAGCTTGAAGTTACAGACAGTGAGCTGCCATGTGGGTACTGGGAATTGAACCTGGGTCCTCTAGGAAGAGCAGTCAGTGCTCTTAACTACTGAGTCATTTCTCCAGCCTCAACAAATCATTTCTAACACACAATACATACATAGCAGCAGAACCCAGGATCACCAGAATAACCCCGTGTTCTTACAATCTCCACTGTACGGCACCGGGGTAGAGAGGCGAAGTGCCTTGCTTTGGGGTTTGGGGGTGACACTACACTACCTTTAGGCTCCCTGTGACTTTGTAGCCATTATCTTATTTTTGTGCCTGAAAATCTGGATGGTGTGTCACTAGGGACAGCACTGAGCACCTGACAGCATAGAACCCACCACCTTCTTTTAGGAATGGCTTTTGTTAGAACCACTCTAGCATTTATGTTTTAATTATTGGAGTAAATAGATATTTCACTGTACTCAAGCAAGCACTCCCATGCCCTGAGCTGCTTTACACTGCCCATCAAAGTCTATCTGCTCACAGTAACTGGTATTCTTATGGCTAAGCTGCCACTCATCATGAAGACCTAGACAACTTGCAGAAGGGAAGAATCACCTTCCTACTAATGTCCTACCACAGATGAGGAAGTACCCTGCTCCCTCTGATGGACCCCAATCAGCTGGCAACTGAGAACCTGACTTTCAAACCAACTGTGCAGTATAAAGACAGGCTGATACCTTCAAAATCTGTATTTTCAAGGAGAAATGTGGTGGTGCATAGATAACACCTGTTTGGCTTTAAGTAAGACAAGCAATTCTAAACAAGGATCTCCCAAAAAGAAAAGGCCTGGGTGGCCTTTTAGTCTATCAATACTGACAAGTTCGAGCACTTTTACCAAGGTATGCAGACATCCACAGTACCCATTACAGTCCTGAAAGAGGCAACAGGTCTCCCTACATGTACTGATGGTTTTAATTAAAGTTCCGGATAGTTCTGGGATGTCATGTAATAGCAAAACAGGAAAAAGGGAAAGTCTCCCTGTGGTAGTCTGAATGAGAATGGTCCCCATAGGCTCATATATTGAATGTTTGGTTGGTGGAACTGTTTAGGAAGGATTAGAGGGTGTGGCCTTGTTGGAGGAGGTGTGTCACTGGGGATTTGAGGTTTCAAAAGCCATGCCCATCCCAGTCTCTCTCATCCCCCCCACCTCTGGTTGTTGTCTCAACATGTAAGCTCTTAGCAACTGCTCCAGCACCATGCCTCCCACCATGATGGTCATGGACTCATCCTCTGAAACTGCAAGCAAGTCTCAATTAAATGCTTTTTTTAATACATTGCCTTGGCCATGGTGTCTCTTCACAGCAACAGAAAAGTAACTACAACACTCCCCTACCAGCATGGAGTTGGAAAAAGCTTACTCCAAACACTCCTCGAATCCTGGATGCCACCGTTTCTGTTCATGTTTTCCAACAGACCACTAGCCCACACTTCCCAGCTCACTGAGAAAAAGGACCAAGCCTCAGACAGCTGAGATTCCCAGTCAAGTAGACAACTGCCCTGGCATACCCTTTCTGCAGATGACAGGGAAATGCCTCTCCCAGGCTTGGTCACTGAGGCCCTCAGGGACTCATGTTACATGCAGAGGGCACTGATCATTGTCTCGGATGACAGTTTTTAAAGATCATTTGTAGAACTTACTTTTTATTCTAAGACTATAAGGAAGAAATTTAATAATGCTCACAGATACACAAGAGAGCTGGCCCTAAGGTTTACTCCATTAAATATCAATGCAGAAAAAACGACCACCTCCACGTGTGCTTACAAGGACTGGTGTGAGAGCCGAGCATCCGCAGGGCTTCTTCACTGTGTCAAGGAGGGAGAGTGTTTCTGCGAACATGAACGGAGCTTTGTTCTTGTTTTCTACTTGTAGCCTGCTTACCAGAGGCCTTCCAGGTATCCACGAAGGAAGCCCAACTTTCTCCAACACACCCACAGGAGGAGCACTGCCAGGGTGAAGACTCTGAAATCTCTTTCCAAACACCCTAGAGTAACCTAAGGCACAGTGTCTGGAAAACCACTCAGTGAATGTTCTTAAAGACATTAGAATTTGGTAAATAAAAGATCCTATGTCAACCCAAGAGACAAAACAGTCAGATTTGTTTACAGCCTTTAACAAGATGGTAAGAGGCGGTTCACACATGAGATCCAGGCAACTGGGGAGGCTGAGGTAGGAGGACTGCTATGAGTTTGAAGCTAGCCTGAACTAGGCAGTTTCATAACAACCTGGACTATAACACTAGATTCTGTCTCTGAAAACAAACAACAGCAAAAACAGGGATGTGTGGCGGTTTGAATGAGAAATGTCCCCTCCTAGTCTCATCTGCAGAGAAATACAAGAACGCTGGCCACCACGACCCTAAGACACAGCCGTTCTTTCTGGGCATTCCACAGCTCCCCACACTGGCTGCATTCCCTCTTCAAGTCTGTCTGAACCTGTTCTGACAGAACTCTTCTCCTTCAAGTTGGCTACTGTGGTAGCTTGAATGTCACTGGCCCCCATAATCTCATAGGGAGTGGCACTATTAGGAGGTGTGGCTTTGTTGGAGTGGGCATGGCCTTGTTGGAGAAAGTGTGTCACTGGGGGCGGGCTTTGAGGTCTTCTATGCTCAAGACACCACCCAGTGTTTCAGTCATTTCCTGTGCCTTCTGATCAAGATGTAGCCAGCATCATGTCTGCCTAAACACCGCCCTGCTCCCTGCCTGCCAGGATGATAATGCACTGAACCTCTGAAACTGTATGCAAGGCAGCTCCATTTGTTTTCCTTTATGAGTCGCTGTGGTCATGGTGTCTCCTCAGAGCGACAGAAACCCTGACTGAGACAGCCACTCTTAGGAAATGGTCTGGCCCAAGGTGAAGTGTACCTCAGAAACCAACTGGAACCCCTGTCACAGGGCAGCTGAGCTTTAGTGACGTCACTCTGGGCAAAGAAAACAAATGACAAGTGGCCATGGGGACACAAAATGCCAACGGCCCAGCAAGCTGCTGTGGTATCAGCTGACTAAGCTCAGAGCGATGCCTCTGGGGGTGGAAATGGTCCTCCACAACAGTGTCATAGTTCCTGAGATGGGAGCTGCTTCTACTATTTAAAAGCAGCTCATCCTTGAAATTTTCAAACAATAAGCTTATTAAATCATTCAAAAAAGAGTAATATTTTCTTTGAAGCAAGATAAGACACCTAGTGCCTTTCAAAAGCCAGGTGCCAGTCAAGAGATTGCTTAGCAATTCTTTCTTAATAATTCAAAATCTAAAGATACTGATTTTTCCCCCCAAGCAAAGGCAAATTCTATCATTATAAATAGCTCTCCACTGCCTTCTGTGGAACATGAACATGAAACACTTGACCTGAGGTGCCTTTCAAGATAAGATGTCTGGGAATGAGCCACACTACTGTGATTCAAATGGAGTTTAGTCTCATCCGAAGAAAGACTAAAATCCACCTATGTTGGGCAGATATTTCCAGAGGCTTCCTGCCATTAGTCCCAGGATGAAGGGTAGGATGCCAAGAGAGAGTGATCAGGTTACAGGTACCAGTGAAAGTGGTCCTTGGGGGTTCAGTCCCCCACAGTCAATAGTGGGCTTGACTGAAGGGCGTGAAGAAGCTCAGGATTCCTACAGTCCAGTCACAGTGTAACGAAAAGGTCCTCACACTAATGTGCAACATTAGGACTACAGTCACCCCGCAATGCACCTAGCAGACCAAGTTCTTCAAACCCCAGTTCCCGCTGCTCCAGCTCTGGGTCTGTGTTGCTGCCTTCCTATGGCTGAGGTAAAATGGTATCGCCATAAATGAAGTAACGAATTAAATGAAAGGCTGCCAAGATTATCTGACATCTCTGTTCCTCCACCTCTCAAATCACCAAGTTTCAAAAATTCCAATTCTACAATTAGCACACCTAAGTACTAGGCAGAGAAAGTAGGACCCAAAGAGCAAGACTGTGGGATCATGGCACCAGGGCGGAAATAGACACAATGTGCTAGGTTGTAAAACATCATGTTAGGAGGCTGGAAAGATGGCTCAGTGGATAAGGGCACTGGCTACTCTTCCAGAGGACCCAGGTTCAATTCCTAGCAGGCACATGGGAGCTCACAAGTGCCCCTAACTCCAGATCCAGGGTATTTGACACTGTCACACAGGCATACATGCAGGCAAAACGATGCACATAAAATAAAAGTTATTTCTTTTTTTTTAAATCATGTTAGAAGTCAGAAGACAGCATTATCTAATTTTTTTTTTTGTTTGTTTGTTTTTGGTTTTTTTCAAGACAGGGTTTCTCTGTGTAGCTTTGCGCCTTTCCTGGAGCTCACTTGGTAGCCCAGGCTGGCCTCGAACTCTGCCTCCCGAGTGCTGGGATTAAAGGCATGCGCCACCACCGCCTGGCACATTATCTAATTTTTAAGATACTCTACATACAAACATTCATACTTACAGAAATAACTTTAAAAATATATGTTTCAAAATTTGAAGATCATCAAATTGCAGTGTCTTTTCTTATTTTGTCTATATTTCCATGATACCTCTTGGAAGACTATTCTCCACAGCTCTCTCATGTCTGCACATCATTCAAACAGAGACACTATCTGTTTAGGCTACCATTCCCAGGCGACTAGTGAGGAGACATAGAGATGGTGTCCCCTCCAGATCACAGTTTGCTTATAGCCTGAGGACACAGGCCATCTTCGAAAACAAAAGCAGGCAGGTGTAGTTCGGCATGAAGAAACTAGATTCACTAGGTCTAGGATTCCTTACTACAGCACAACACAGCGCATGCAAACATCAACTGGGCTTCCACACCGCCCTGTGGGAAATGAAGTTTAGAGAATGGTAAGAAAATGTTGCCATAACTACTGTTACTGTTACTGTTACCGTTACTGTTACTGTTACTGTTACTCCCAAGTCTTGTATCTCTAACCCAGGAGTCTCTGGTCTGATTCTAGCAAATGTAACCAGACTGTCATCTCAAGAGGGAGGAAAAGCTCAAAACCCAACAGTTTTTGACATCTGAGATGCTTATCACTGGCCAGAGACAGGCTCCAGGGCATGTACCAAAGCCCTGATTGCTACAACTGCTTAAGAATGACTGCAAGTTCTCTGTAAAGACAAGGGAGAAAAGAGAAGGGACTAAGGACCTGGGGGACTCTCGGTGCTACAGGACAGTCTGAACCAGGTAAAGGATGTTCTAATTTTCCTTGAGGCCCTGCTTTGAGCAGACTGCTGGACCAAAAGCTGAGAGCTGAGATGGAGTCAGGACAGACAGGAAGCACCTGGATGTACACCATAATTACCCAGCAAGCTCAACAAGCCAGCGCCAGGTGCTCTGAGGGCAGAAAGGGGATGCAAAGCACATCAACGAGTCAAGGAAAGCTTCCTGGCTTTCTACATACGTCAGTTAGCAACATGCAAGACAATGTCTTCCTCTTCACAAGCCCACCTTCATGAAGAGAAGTCTTGGAGTTCAAACACTCAGCACAAGCTGGCTGCATCTCCATTCAGCCAATATAACAGTTCCCACAATTACAGGCAACAGAGAACTTACACAGCAAACACTAGGCATTTCATAACTCTGATCTACCAAGAAAGCAATGCTGTCACCTCAAATTGTAACCATCAAGGAGACTCCGTGAGTTCTGGAAATCAAGCCTTGCAGTGTGCATTAATGGTAAAGAGATGCTAAGTCAGTCTTCAGGCTCCTTAGCATTTCACGTAGAACTCCCAACATGGGAAGACAGTTAACAAACAAAAACATATTTGGAGTTTTCTGAGAAACTCTGGACTCATGGCTAGAACGTGAGTCTCATGTACTCTATGACCTTGGGAAACTCACCTATCCTCCCAGACAGCAGACAACTCAAGGGGGGTCAGAGAGGGTGGAGCCAGGGTATGATGGCTACCTAACTTTTAAATGCAGACTAATTCATTAGATATACAATTCACATGTTAGCATTCTGAAATGAAATTTACATGAAAAACATAAATGTTCCCAACTGACAGGCACAAATGTGTGTGGTAACTCCAGTTCGGTTGAGAGGCACAACAAATCTCCACTATGTTTTCAGAAAGTATCTTTTCTTTAATGTAAGTAACAAACATAATAAATGGCCAATATTAAAAAGGGGGAAAACCTAGTAGTACCCCAACCTAAACATTTCCATAATGTTTACTTGCTTTGGTTTTTTTAAGCCTTAAATGGACGCAAATGGATAGCTACATTTGGGTAGAATCTAGTGAAATACCACTCCCAATCCTCCTCTCTCCAACTCAAACCATGTTGGCCCAAAAGTACAAGCGATCAGGAGAAGACAGAAATAAGCAGGACATGTGAAAAACTGGGCCTACACAGCAATTTCATCAATCTTACTATACAGCAATTGATATAGTAAAGCAAGAGTCTATGCCTATTCTGCAATGAGTCAATCAAAAAGAAGCTGTTTCTCAAATGCAAAGTAACAAGAAGGAGAATAATGAAGGAATTTTTAAAAAGCATTTGGCCCATGAGAACAATTGTTACAGGCAGGAATCATCAGTGGGTATCAAGTTATTGGGTGAAAGTCTGAAAAGACACTTGTACGTTTTCCAGGAAAACCCCATAGGAAATGATATTGAGGGAAATTAAAGTTTTCCAGTGGTGTTGACAGCTGCCATTTAACTACTGACCAAGGCTAATGTGATCAGTCTCAGTGTCTAAGAAAAAGATTTACATGACATAAAATAAAAGTATATAAAACTTAGGGGCATGACTAATGTAAAAATTGACATGAGTAATGTAACAAATATAGTAAAATATAAACATTTGGAAAAGCTAGGTAGAGTTATAAAGGTTGTTTTTTTGTTTGGTTTGGTTTTTGTAAAAATTTTGCCACATTTTTGCAAGCCTGACATAATCTCAAAATAAAAAGTTAAAAACGTTTAATGTGTGTGTGACTATGTATTCAATATGGTGGAAAACTTCCTGTAAGGATACATCTAAAACCGTGTAAAATTATACAGGTTGAAGCCAAAAATGCTTGGGATAAGAATATGTCATATTCTATTTTCTCCAGATTTTGGAACATTGATACGTCCACAATGACATTTCTTAGAGTGAAGAGTCAGGTCTAAATGTGAATGAAGTTCATTCCCAATGAAAGAAATATTATATCGTATCCTTGTACTTCAGTTTTGACTGTGAGCTGGCACATGACAAGAGACGTAGAACTGTTTATGTATACGTTTTGTAGATCATCATAGAGCATCGCATTGACACTCAAAAGCATTTCACAGTCAAGATTTCTGGGCTAGGGTGTTCAGTTTGTACCGAATGCATTGTATGTTATTTATTACTGATAACTCCGCCACCTCAATCCTAAATGCTCAAGCACATGCCTATTTCTTTCAGTAGAATCCCAAGAAAAACATCATCCCTCTATTAAAATACTCCTTTCACTCAAATATCAAAAACTAAGTTACTAACTAGACATCATCATAGCAACCTAATACTGAGTTTGAAAATGTATCATTTCTTGAGCTCACCCCGCTCTACCTCTCCCCAATGAGACACCTGCACAGCAGTGGAGAAACAAAATGATCATTATACTGCCTTTTCTATTGCCAGCCGAAGACTGTGTTGTTACTTATTCTGCCTTATTACTTCCACCTAAGATTCTAAAAAATAAAACTATAAACACAAAGGAAAAATAAGCCACCCACATACTCATACACATTTGAGACCTGTAGCTCCATGCAGGAATACCATGGAGCAGGACAATGCGCCAAAAAGTAGAAAGGCAGCTCAAGTTTTTAGGGAATGCCGCCGGTAAGTAGAGAGGTACTGGGCAATGTTACTTGCGGTTTTACACCACAGGGATGCTTAACAACTAAGCAAACAAAGCGATGCTTACCTCCCTGGACCCAGAGACTCACTAAGCGTAGGTCTAAGACAATACAAAAAAAGTTAAGACTGGCTATACAGTCAAGAGGTTTGACTAGTGGGGTTAGAGTCTGTACCCAGGGTCTTGCGATAAGCACTCACAGGACACAGTCGATGTTATATTCAGAAAGGCTTGCATCCTTAGTGCCATCACTACCAGTGATGGATTGCAAAAGCTCTAAGAATGTGTAAAGGGTTAGCATGCACTTTCACACAGACTGATGAAAAAGTCATGGGAATAATTAAAAGATGACCTTCCAACATGGCATACTCTACAGATGAGGACATAAAGCTCATATGGCAATAAGAGATCATCTTCTGGACTACTCAACTGCATGAGCAGATTACTAAGCATTTTCTGCACACCATACAGTGACTGGCCTCTTGTTTTGGACCATAAGAAGGGGATGATAGTAAATAATACTCTATTTGAAAACACTGTCTAGACATGAAGAGTCGACCAATTTTAGAATGCAGCTTACTATTTTTATAAAGAGACACACATGATTTTAATGTCGTCATAATTTATACATAAACAGAATATAGGCCAATTATGATCAATTAGAAAAAAATGTAAATACCAGGATTGGGGATGTAACTCGGTGATAGGCACTTGCTTATAGTTCACAAGGCCCTGAGTTCACTGCAAAAATAAGTAAACAAACCCCTCAAATAAGAAGTTAAACTTAGCCGGGCATGGAGGCAGCTCTGGGAAGGCAGAAGCAAATGGACCTCTTTGAATTGGAGGCCAGCCTGGTCTACAAGGAGAGTTTCAAACAGCCAGGGTTGTTATACAGAGAAACTCCTCCCTGTCCTGAAAAAAACCAAACCAAACAAACAAAAGTTAAAATAGTCCTTTCTGCATCTATGTACCTATAGGTAAATTTTCCCTCAAGCAGAAAATAGAAGTAAAGCATACTTGTACTATAAGCTACTTGTTTGTCTTTCTACAGTGAGCATCCCCCTGGGTCACAGTGTATGGTCATGTACATCTCCAGCAGGTACAGTGAGCATCCCCCTGGGTCATAGTGTATGGTCATGTACATCTCCAGCAGATACAGTGAGCATCCCTCTGGGTCACAGCGTATGGTCATGTACATCTCCAGCAGGTACAGTGAGCATCCCCCTGGGTCACAGTGCATGGTTACATACATCTCCAGCAGATACAGTGAGCATCCCTCTAGGTCACAGTATATGGTCATGTATATCTCCAGCAGGTACAGTGAGCATCCCCTGGGTCACAGTGTATGGTTATGTACATCTCCAGCGGATACAGTGAGCATCCCTCTGTGTTACAGTATATGGTCATGTACATCTCCAGCGGATACAGTGAGCATCCCTCTGTGTTACAGTGTATGGTCATGTACATCTCCAGTAGATACAGTGAGCATCCCCTGGGTCACAGTGCATGGTCATGTACATCTCCAGCAGGTACAGTGAGCATCCCCTGGGTCACAGTGCATGGTTACATACATCTCCAGCAGATAAATCACTTGAAGGCTGTAGCCAAGTATTCAACTTGGAGATGCATCACAATACAAGCTCAAAGCTTCCACCTAGAAAAGCTGCACAGAAAGATGGTTTTCAGAAACTTTCCCTCATAATTAGCAGGTACTGACAGGTATGTTTTTCAGGTACCTGCCAGCAGGCTCCATTTCACCCTAGCAACCAGCAGAAAAGCTAGGGCTAGGAAGATTTCTAGAAAGAATCACAGTTCTCCAAAAGACTCACAAGCTGTTGAGAAGCACAATGATGTACTTAGCATTTCCTCCTTGGTGATAATCAATACTTTAACTTTAGAGTAAACTGAGCCTTACAAGAGGATTGCTTTTAACTTGTACATGATCACGAAAGTCAATCAAGCCAGGATGGAACACAAGCCTAACCCTAACACTCGAAGGTTGAAGCTGCAGGTTTGAGCTGGGCTGGATTATATTGTGTGGGCTTGAGACCAGCTTGAACTGTACAGCAAGAGACTGTTTAAAAACAAAACAAAACAAAACAAGTAACAATAATGATGATGATAAACCAATCAATGAATGTATCAATTAATCAATATAGATGCTTTTTTTTTTTTTTCCGAGATAGGGTTTCTCTGTGTAGCTTTGCGCCCTTCCTGGAACTCACTCTGTAGCCCAGGCTGGCCTCAAACTCACAGAGACCCGCCTGCCTCTGCCTCCTGAGTGCTGGAATTAAAGGCATGCGCCACCACTGCCCAGCTATAGACGAATTTTTTAAAAGGGTGGTCTGAGTTTAGCCCTGAGGATGGGTGAAGACCTCACAGAACTTAGTTCAGTTAACAGAACCTCCATAAAGTGGCTTGTGCTAATTTGGTTGTTTTGAAGATGTTGCAGATCAAGCCTGAGGCCTTGTGCCTGCTGTGAGCTGCAAAGCCAGCCTTGTGTGCTCCTTCCACTAAGAGGCCGTCAGCTCTTCTGGCTTATTTAAGCATTCAGGGATTTCTGGTTAGCGATCTGAGCAAGCACAAGTTATACACTTTTACCACATGCCTTAAGGGCAGTTCCATCTGTTGTCCCAGCATAATAAACAATAACACTATCTCATTCATAAATAATTTGTACAACAAATTATTTGGAAGCCTACTTCAGATTTCCAAGAAGTCACTGACAGAACATCTCTTCTATCTAAAATAAGGTATAAATAATACATTCCTTTTCCCAGGGACATGTGACAAAATTTCCAGATCATGCCTGAAGCCAAATGGCATGGAACACTATACACACTCACTGGGCTATGCTAACAGTCAATCTTACACCCAGGATGGCCACGGAGTGGGGAAACAGGCAGCTAATAGATACAGCACAGATACTCAGGAAGAAAAGCTGATTCACAACCTGGGCAGGGCAGGGGCCGGGGCAGGGCAGGGGCCGGGACAGGGCGAGCTTTCATCACACTACCCAGAGAAACAAACAATTGAAAATACGAATTATAGCTGGGTTCAAACCCAGAGGCAGGTGAATCTCAGGCAGGAGGACATCCTGGTCTACATAATAAGTTCCAGGACAGCCAGGGCTACATAGTAAGACCCTGTCTCAAAGCAAACAAATAAACAAATAAAAAAGAAAAAGAAAAGATGAATTATTTGTTTTGTTTTTGGAATTCCAAGTTAATTTTTCAGAGCACAGCTGACCTCAGGGAAAGGACACCAGAGAAAGCAAATTACAGCTGACCTCCAGATGCAGGGGAAGAAGGACTGTGAGCACCTGACCTCCGGGTGCAGGGGAAGAACTGTGTGCAGCTGACCTCCCAGTGCAGGGGAGGAAGGCCTGTGTGCAGCTGACCTCCGGGTGCAGGGGAAGAAGAACTGTGTGCAGCTGACCTCCTGCTGCAGGGGAAGAAGGACTGTGAGCAGCTGACCTCCGGGTGCAGGGGAAGAAGAACTGTGTGCAGCTGACCTCCTGCTGCAGGGGAGGAAGGACTGTGTGCAGCTGACCTCCTGCTGCAGGGGAAGAAGAACTGTGTGCAGCTGACCTCCTGGTGCAGGGGAAGCAGTTCTGTGTGCAGCTGGCCTCCGGGTACAGGGGAAGCACTCTCTTTCACAGTCACCATCTACCTCTTCTACAGATCACATGCCTCACTCTACCTGAATGCCTACTTTTCAGATTTTAGATGTGGTCGTATCCCTAATATGTTGGAGGACAATATTAGTGTGAGCTACAAATAAGCTCCTTAAAGTTGAATCAAAAAGCTAGTCGAACACAATCAGGGCTCCTAGAACAGCAAACCATTAGGTTCAGAAACCAAGCTTCCAGGGCTGGGGCTTGCTTCCGACATGCTGATGGCCATTTACTGCATAGTCAGAATGAGGGGATTTCGATAATCTAAGGAAACATTATAAATTACATTCTAAGTGTTAACAATATTAAGATGCATCGACGGACTGCTATGCCCATTCTAAAAACAGTGGTAAAAGAATATTCATTGTATACATAGTATAGGATCATCAAGATATTTGTGGATACCCATTTTTATCAATTCCTAAAAAAATAATAATAATTTAAATGCTTGTGAATGTAAAATGTAACACACACACACACACACACACACACACACACACACACACACACACAAAGGGACTGGTCAGACTCCAGCCATGCAATTGGTGGATTTGTTGGTCAACACTCTGCAAGTACTTTGCTCCTGCTGAGGACTATAATGAGACAGGTTACTGCAGAAGCTATGGTATTCTTCCAGCCAGTGCCCTTCAGAGAGCATGCTGTGCTAGTTATTAATTATACACGTCCAATCTCAGGGGACAGGTATCCTTCCTTAGTGTGAGGGAATCCTAGAAGCACTTCGGTGGATATCATCTAACTGAACAACTCTGGGCCAGTGCTACCCACTTCCTTTTTGAAGCCACAGGTGTCCAGTGACTGCATGGGTTGAGTCTGTCCCCAGATACATCTCCACATACATTACCAGTCGCTTACTTGCTCTAAGAAATCTTTAAGATTTGGTGACTTCTGCTAGAATGCAGGCAGATGTTTGCACAGGACTAGAAGAAGACCAGAAGTCACTGCCCTGAACATCTGAGCAGGTCTTCACATGAATGAAAAGGAGGCAGAGATAGCAAGATAACAAAGTATTTATCCTAAGGCTTCACGCACCCAAATCATTTAACTGACAAGAACTGATTAGCTGCAAACCTCAGTGAACAAAGGTGCATGTGTCGGAGCAGGGCATGGTGGTGCAAGCTTGTAATCCCAGCTGGGAGAGGCTTAGTGTTCATGGGTTTCTATTGCTGGGATAAAACGCCATGAGCAAAAGCAAGCTGGGGAGGGGAAGCGCTTTTTCAGTTGATAATTCTACATCACAGTCCATCACTGAGGGAAGTCAGGGCAGGAACCAGGACTCAGGAGCTGATAGGGAGCTGCTTACTGTCTTGCTCCTCACAGTATGCTCAGCCTGAATTTTATAGCACCTAAGACCACCATCCAAGGATGCTGACCAACACACTGAGGCAGAGGATTACTTGCATTCAGAAATTCAAGACCAGCATAGACAACACGGCAAGGGAGGCCCCACGGACTCTGTCTTAACATGAAACAAGTGACAAATATCAAAAGAGCATTAGACTGCGGGGATGGTGAGAAGAGCGACTTCACAGCGCCAACTCCACTGCCTCCACACCGAGCTGACTCAGACTGCTCCCAGAAGCAGACTTCTCATACCCACTCATGTTTTGTAAATGATCTCTCTTGATCATTTAACAAAGGGGTGTACCCAAACTGGTTCTTCAAATATTTGTGTAAATAGTTGTTCTGGTTAGTTTGGGGTTTGTTTTTGTTTTTTGTCAATATGACACAAGCTAGGGTCGTCTGGGAAGAGGGGACCTCAGTTGAGAAAAACGCCTCCTTCATACTGGCCTGTGGGCAAGTCTGTGGGAGATTTCCTTCACTGATCATGGGTGTGGAAGGGCCCAGCCCACTGTGCACAGTACCACCCCTGGAAATATAAAATAAAAAGGGCAGGCTGAGCAAGCCATGAAGAGCAAGCCAGTAAGCAGCACCCCTCCATGCTCTTTGTCAGTTCCTGCCTCCAGTTCCTGCCCTGAAGTCCCTTAATGGCACACTATAAGCTGTATAATGAAATAAACCATTTCCTTCCCAAGTTGTCACTGGTCAGTGTTTCATCCCAGCAACAGAAACCAAACTAGTGAATACTTGATTTTATGGACAGCATTTTTCCTTTGCTTTTCGGAGTGTCTGAATTAGAGTATCTCTGTTGTTAGCCAGGCCACCTGCTCCCAGCCAGCCTTAGCCCTGGCTCAGAACTCCAGGAGGGCTGTGAATTAGCAATAGCCAGGGTTGTGTGTGTGTGTGTGTGTGTGAGGAAGTACCCCCTTTGGAACAGATTCTCATACTTCTATTCCAAATCTGCATCTGCACAAACCTGACGTCTTCTCTCTCCATACATAGCTCTGCCGTATAAACTGGCTTGTTTACAACAGGCCACAGTCTATGACAATGTTCACAACAGCAACGCCTCACTGCCAACAATCCCAAATGAGGTATGGGCCTCTCAGAGCTTAAACTGGCCAGGGGGGAAACACACACACACACGCACACATACACGCACACACACACACACCGCGCACACACGCGCGCACACACACACACACACACACACACACACACCGCGCACACACGCACACACACACACACACACACACACACACACACACACACACCATCTACAGGAGCACAAAAATGAGCTCACTATGCTCATATGTGAACTTAAATGTAATCAATGAGTCGGTTACGTGTGCTATCTCAGGCGAGGATTAGCCAGCATCATCCCCATGCACATGCTCACTGTGTAAAGGAAGAACTGCTATTTGGTGTTTTCAGGACCATGTCCCCTGCCCCCAACCTAATTCTATAGATATACTTGTTCCCTTGAAAGCTCTGCCTCAGCCCCTTCCTCCCTCTCTAAATCCGTCCCTCAGGAAGCCAGCTAAGCAGCAGCTTCTCCCCCAGAGATGCTCAGGACCGCACCTACAGGGTATTTAAGCTCCACATCACAGACATGTCATGTGATTTCTCCTCCTCCCTCCCCCACCTCACTTATGGGGGGCTTGAGAGTCACCTGAGAGTACTTTGCTCATTAAACCTGGACTTTAAATTCAGCTTGATCTGGCTTATTGTGTTGTCAGAAAAACTTACTACTGGGGATCCAAAAACACTTATCAATACTGAGGTGACGAAAAGTTTTTAAATAACCCCTTTTAGTCAGGGTAGTGGTATTATTGCGTGTGAATTCAATAAACATAGCTTTGGAGGTATCATACCCGGTGCCTTGTCAACCATAGCACCTGGGTGCTCCAAAGTAGGCACACCCCAACATCCTCACAAGGCTTGGACTTCAGATGCACTAGTTTAACATTAGACACATTTTACACTACTACAACATACTTAAAACTAAAAATAGAATTAAATGTAATGCAAAAGTAATGTGCCTTTGTAAGCCTTGCCGAACCAGCAAATTGTGATTATTTCAAAGGAAAACTATGGCCAAACTGCAGATATGTAGTAAAACCCCGAGACCAACATTAGAGGACTATTCATGGAAAAGCATTTTCACTACAAAGAGCTAAAGCTCAACTGCTAAATAAGTATTCAATGTGCACAGCAGTCCTCAGACCTATGAAAGTGTTCACTTCACAGCATTTCAGCTTCAACTACATCATCAGCCTCTCCAGACCCAAACCTCCCCGGGACAAAAAGACAAACTCCATAGACCCAACATGGGTCCATAAACCTGGAAACTGGTGAGGAACGAAAACACAAGAGAACCAAAAGCTACAGCATCAACTGTTTTTCCTTCCTGCGTTTATTTGTAGGTTATCAATAATGGGGCATGTAGAAAAGAGAAAATTAAGAAAGAATGTTAAACTAGGTGGTGGTGGCACTCGCTTTTGATCCCAGCATTCAGAGGCAGAGCCAGGCAGGTCTAAGAAGTCTAGGCCAGCCTGGCACAGAAAAAGTTCCAGGACAAGCAACGCTATACAGAGAAACTCTGTCTCAAAAAAAAAAAAAAAAAAAAAAAAACAACCAACAAACAAAACCAGAAAGAGAACATTAAACACTAGAACTGATGATTTTCACATTATCATGGAAAATAATGGTGTGGGTCTGATTTCGTGATCATACAAAAGCCAAATTATGTATTTACACTCATGTCTGCCACTCTGAAAACTAGTGAGTCAAGCTAAATGATTCAAAGCAAGACAGAGAACTAGGTTCGCACCATCTCATTCCATAAGCAAGTGTGTGGGCTACTGAGTCAGGCTCTCGGTGCCTGCTTCCTTGAGTGTAAAATGGGGATGAATATGTAGTGAAGCAGCAGGGTCAGCAGCATCCTGGTTACTGTAAGGTCACTTGGCGTCACACACCACTTACAGAACCCCATCGTGTGGAGCTCGTCCTTCACAAAACGCTCTTTAGAATTGGTGTGTGTGTGTGTGTGTGTGTGTGTGTGTGTGTGTGTGTGTGTGTGCGCGCGCGCGCGCCAACTTCACACTTAGAGCACACACAGGGAATCTGCATTTGTAAATCAAAGGTTTCAGGTTCGAGCCTCAGCTAGCAAAAGAACAGAGGTATAACAGGCAAGAGGCAAAGGCAGATTCCAGCTAGCCGAGGGGAGGAGGCGGCAGCTCAGTCCCAGATGAAAACTCCAGTGATAAGACACACTGGTCCCTGTAAGAGGGATCAGCCTTCCTGTTATTACTTCAGTAATTCCTTCCTCCTTCCTGAAGTCTCTTCTTTCCATGGTTTCTCCAGCAAATGCATCCCATTAGGAGTCAGACACCCCCAAAGTTAACATCCGTCTAACAAACAACCCCTCAGAACACTTCACGCGGCACAGCATTGGCATCACCTCTTCCACAGCTGGAGTTCTATGGAGAACTCACCGAAGACACAACTGTAAATGCCGAAGCCCATTACAAATGCTCACTATGTTACCAACCTTAAAACGCCAAATAGGCTGAGCTGCCCAAGCTGGCGGGGGTCACTGTGCACACTTCTTGGTGCAAACATCTTCAAAACACTGACTCACAGGTGCACTCTGTGAGCGAACTATGACAGGCCTCATACCACACCGTGGGGAGTGAGCTGGATGAAGCAGGCCCACAGCAGAATTTCATGATAACACATGGGAAGCAACAGTGCCTCAGAGCTCCAACCACCAACAAAACCAAACCGGCTCCAGCTTGCTTCCTGGGAGTCTTTATTCCCTTGTTAAGTGGGGGCTGGGATTAGATTTGGAGTCCCTGTTGACAGTATGCGAGATCTGTAATAGAGAGACCAAAACTGTCACCCCTCCAAGCTCCCTAGTCATCACCATGGGCTGCTCTGGCCAAGAATCTTCATCTCATGATTTTCCTGTACTTACATTTCTCGGTGTTATTAAGCAGTTGTGTTCAGTCCATCACGCCTGAGTATTACCAAACATTAATATAAAACTTCAAATACACACGGAGTTATCCACCATGAAAACGAGGTATGACAGAGCCACGAGCACAGCACATAACACCTGTTGTTAGGAATTAGGGGCTGTTTTATCCAGAACTGAATGTAAACCACCCAATGGCTGTCTAGGTGGAGCTCAGCCTGCTTGTTCCCCATCCATCCCTAGCCAGGCCACTCAAAGAAGGCATCAACCAGAATGTTCCCATGGGTACCAAGGATCCAGCCTTCCACCCCATTTCAATTGAGTCCAAATTTAGACTGTGCTCTGGAACAAAGTGAAAAACTATCTTGAAGCATATTTTTATAGTTCTTTAATATCCACGGGATGACTCATAGTTATGTATCACAGAGGCCAGGTACTTTTATTTCTAAAAAAGGAATATGTTTGAGCGTCGGGAGGCCAGTGTGGAGGTTGAACGCCTGACGACAAGGCAAGAAAAACATGGGCGAAGTCTGCTCCTCCAGCTCAGGCCAAGTGGTGCTAAGAACCAAGGGCTAGTTAAAAATGTCACACTTGGTTGAGGTTGCAGTTTCCTTTCCAATGGTCTCAGGAATCTTGTCAACATTTAAACACTACTCAATAGTGCTAATGAGGCCTGCCTCTTGAAACTCGATTTTACAAGTTTTTCCAAACACCCTGGCACCAAGCTGCCCAGAAAAATATTTTGACACTATTTACTACGGCACAACCAAGAGTCAGTTGCAGCAGCTCTTCCCAGCCTGAGGACTCAAGACAGAGTCTTCTGTGATTACAGGTTGAGATCTTCAAGCACACACATACACACACACACACACACACACACACACACACACACACACACACACACACAGCCTCCTATTTACCTCCAATCTTCAGTCTGTCCAGTCAGTGTTCAAAGACCAAAGACCCCCATGCAAGTTGGCTGTTCCACTTTACCCAGGAGAGAAAGCAACTCATTTGTAAGAGAGGCAATCAGATCTGAGTTTACAGCTAGGCTGTCTACAGAGGCACTGTTTCCTAACTCCACAGTCTGGCTTAGTCTGTCAGAACATCCTAAGTACATTATGCCAAATATAAATATAACACCAGTAGACAGCAGTTTACAGAATTACAGACAGGCCTTATACACTGTCAAACAAACAGAGCACACTTCTATCCCTGACTAAAGGTCCTAGCACAGCCACAACTATTTAATATACACTCATGTTTTAAGCAAGACAACATGATGATTCTGATGGTCCATGTGAAGCTAAGCTGAGGTGGGACAGAGTTCAGGTGCAGGGCACTCAGTGGTAGAGACCCTCACCCCGTTTGTTTTTCCCAATAGCGTGCACCAATCTTTTGATCCTTCTGCACCCTTTGCTTTTGGTTTGGCATGGGATCGGCAATATCCCCCCAATCTGTCCCAGGTTTTCAGCCAGGAGGCATCTCTACAGGCAAGAAGGTGGCAAGTGAGCAGAGGACCGCACCAGGCCAGCGTGGCCCGGGAGCCCACTGACCGCCACCCCTGCTATCAGTGGCCGACTGGAGAGAGATGCTGGCTGAGTCAGGGCAGGCCCACAGGCAGGCAGGTGCAGTCAGTGTCTTCTCGGGTTTGTTTTTCAGTCCTCACCAACTGCCTTTGGGAGTCAACCTGGGTAAACAGAACAGGAGCAAGTTCCCCTGTAGACCTCCCCGGGGTCAGCTGTGCTGGCACCCTGCATCAGCCCCCGCAAGAGTGGGAGAGAAGGGGGGGGGCTTAATATGGGTCAGGGTCATCCTGCCTGGATGCTCAGAATTCAGGGGCCCTGCAAAGGGGGAAGGTGCCTCTGAGGTCTTTGTGCTACAGCAGAGTTCAAGTATGTTTTACAACAGAAAAACAAACATCCCAACCAGCCCTGGGCTGCATTCTTCTCACCCCTACCCTGCTTTGCCAGGACCCCACTGTTCATCTACCTCAGAATCATTTCCAAAGATTTTCTTTTAATTACTCATTTTTTTCCATCTCAAGCACTTTAGCCAGTATTTTTTTTGGGGGGTGGAGGGTCAAGACAGAGTTTCTCAGTGTAGCCCTGGCTGTCCTGGAACTAGCTCTGTCAACCAGGCTGGCCTCAAACTCACAGAGATCCGCTTGCCTCTGCCCCCCACCCCCACCCCCGAGTGCTGGGATTAAAAGTGTGCACCACCACTGCCCAGCCTTTTAGCCACTCAGGATGCTACAAATTGCAAACCATAGCATACTTACTAACAGCTTTTTGCTGGAGGATGGAGAAATGTGAACACATCAAAAAAGTCTCTTTTGAAGGATGAAAACAGATTTCAGGTTCCGAGCTACCAGGGGCCTCCGTTACAGACAAGGACATACATATACATACACTCAGGAAAGTGCTGGTGACTACTAAGTTTCACAGCCATCTACTACAGAAATCCAGGAGCTGAAATCCCTGTGTGCGGAGCCACAGAAAGTCTTCAGTATGGAGACCAGAGGGCCCATGAGGCAGAAGCTCGACGCTGAAAACACAACACAAAAGTACACCAAGTTCACTCCAAGTCACTTCAGGTAAGATCAGCCAGCTGACGGCTCTAAATTCCAAACAACACGATTTCTCATTTAACCAGACTTCGTCCTGTTGGTGCATATCATCTAGTCAAGACCTCCCAGGAGTTTTCTGCAATTACATAGAGAGAAAAATAACAGTGCCCAACAGCCCACAGAAAAATGTGACTATTTTCAATTATGAACAAGCTTTATCCCTGGAAGCTGTTGGCCAATCAGAGGCCACCTGGGTCCCTTGCACAAAGACTGCGGAATGTGAATTACACACTACCAGTGGCTGTGGCACCAAGGGCTGGAGCCGGGTTGGAGGGAAAGTGGCATTCTAGGGGCCACTCATGCCTGCCCCACACAAACACCGCACAGCAGAACAGGGCTCTTCCAGGCGGAGTAACAGGTCTGCGTCACACTGAAAAGCTCAGCACCATGTGAACGAGCCCCGAAGGGGTTACCTTCACTCCCCAGGCATAATTCACAGCTTCTTTGCTGAGGCACCAACAGCCTTGCACACATGGTATGTCATGAAAAGACATAAGAAAGAACATGGACCAAGAGCCTTGCACACGTGGTATGTCGTGAGAAGACACAAGAAAGAACACACACCAAGAGTTTGGCATACGCGGCATGTAATGAAAAGACACAGGAAAGAACGTAGCTTTGCAGGGAGACTTTACCTTGGGATCATTTGGAAGAGACTGAGAAGTGCACCTTCCTCTAAACGCATCCATGTATTGTATTAAGAAACGAATGGCTAGCAAGGGAAATAGGACTATCCCACATCAGCACGGCCCTGAGTTATAAAAGAACTAACAGATGGCAAATGCCAGCATGTTTCTGCATGCTGGATGGACCCTGAGAGTTTTCTCAGTTTAAAAACAAAAAACAAAACAGCTGTTCAAAGCCTAAGGCACAGCAGAACTGAAGGTCTAGGGCCTGATGGCTGGATAACCGTGGACCAACATGCCTGTGCAGCCTCACGACAGTCCTTTGTCTCTCTGAGCACAGGAAGTACTCCCTCCAACCTTCCAACCTCACCTGCTGTTGCTAAGGTGAGCGGCAAAGCTGGTCACAAAAACATTTCCTTCCAATCCCCCGGGATAAATTCTGCATGGCGTTCAGTCACTGCAGGCTGGGGGTTCAGTAGACAGGGAAGCCACTGTGTGAACAGGCGGCATTCTCTGGCCAGCTGTTCACTCCAGATCCATCCACAGCCCTTAGGAAATGCTTATGCTTCAACAGCACAGTTGCAACAAGAAGTATGAAGGTTTTCAATCTGGAATCAATCTCTCTCTCTCTTAGAAACCTTGCCTTTCAGATCAAGTTTTTTTTTTTTTTTTTTTTTTTTTTTTAAGTGTTTAGTGTGAAAATAAACTCAACAGTGACTGTTAAACACTAGTGGGTGGCAGGTTCCCTCAGGTCACAGAACACCACCCACCCCGAGGGAGTCTGAAAGGTGAGGCATGGGGGCTGGCAACTCTGTGTTCCCAAATGCCCCTTGGCAAATGAAGGAGCGGCAGCTGAGGTCAGTCCAGAACAAGTTTGAAATTAAGCCTATTGTATGAAGAGAGAAAATGAAAATCTCACAGTTAAGAAGCACTGTTGAATACTGTCCTCTGACCCATCTCTTTTCCGTAGATATCTGGCCAGAAAGCCTTATTTTCTTTTAAGGTCAGAGAAAGATCTAACAAGTAATGGTTTGTATGTGCGCTGAGGGGATGACTTCTCACCTGCTGGCTATGATCACATGTCAAGACTTAGGGGATGTATTGATTATTCTGAATTTCTCTAATCTACAAATGGATACCCCCTGGAGCTAAGAAGACAGCCCAGCAGGGAAAGCTGCCCACAGCCTGACAAGCTAGGTTGAATCCCCAGGCCTCACGTGAAGGGAAGGAACTGACTCTCCAAGGTCCTCTTCTGACCTCCATACTTCCTGGCACATGTGTGCCCAAAAAATTGAGACAGTATTTTTAAAGAATTAATTGACACTATTATTTGTATTTACTGGGCACTGCTGTTAAAGAGAGGACACTGAGTCACAATCTCGCAGGGTCCCCGAGCACTACAGCCCATCTTGTCCAGTGTGTCTAAAGCTCAGCGTCTTCTGCTTCCGTGGCACCTTGCAAGGCTGGAGCCTGCAGACACGGACCTGCATCATGGGTCTCCAGGCACCAGCCATGCCCCGGGGCTCAGCCATCCCAAAGAGTAAACCTTGAGGAAGACGATACATTTGCAGAAGAAATGTGATAAACTTCTGAGTTGGGGCCCAGTCTAGCGCCCATAGCAGCTCCACTTACTGGCCTTATGGCCCTTAGCAACAGAGTAAGCGAGTATCTTTGACTCTATTTCTTCGTCTCTAAAAGGGAGGGAGCAGCGGCCACACATTAGAGGAACAGAGGCAGGGTCACAGAAAGGTGAAATCCTTTCTTACCGTACATCGACAGCACATACCCAGTAACCAACCATCAGTGTTAAGGGGTTCTGGCGATGCCTACTTGACAGCCTGAGCACTCTGCTTCCCCTCCTGCCTCTCGTGCTGTCCACTCCACTCGGAATCTGGCTGCAGCCTTCGTCTCATTCCCGATAAAGGGAGAAGCTGGAGTATTCGGAAGGCGCTGAATGTCCCACCGTAAGAATTTCTGCATTGCAGGTGCCCTGCAGCCACTGCGGGCACTTCCAGGTAAGGTGCCCTGCTGAAACACGCCACTCCCATCGCGGCCATCCGCGACCTGGTTTGAGGGCCACCATAGTTCTCTAGATGCAGAACCTACAGAATGATGGTTCTGGCATGACCTGAAGAGCAGGTGCCAGAGAATGAGCGGGGACACCAGGCTCTGGTGTGGTCTGTGATCAGGTGAGGCGACACACTCTAACTTCTGTCCTCTAAAAGCCAAACCCTCAGGAAGGTACTGATGCAATTTCAACTGTGCCAACTCCTGGAAGGGCTTTTCCTTCACAATGTTCTCAGACACATTTCCAGGCACCTGAGGATAACCTGGTATCTGTAGAAAATAAACGTTCATCCTGTCCTCTTCAAATAAACTGTCTTGTTGAAAGAAAGAAAGAAAGAAAGAAAGAAAGAAAGAAAGAAAGAAAGAAAGAAAGAAAGAAAGAAAGAAAGAAAGAAAGAAAGAAAGAGAAAGAATATATATATGCATATATATATGAAATGTGTGTGTGTGTGTGTGTGTGTGTGTGTATGTAATGGCATATGTGTGTTTGTATGTGCACATGCATGTGACTATCCACAGAGGCCATAGAAGTGAGTTTCAGATCTCCTTCAGTTGGTGTTACAAGAGGTTGTGAATGGTCATGTGGGTGCTGAGAACCGAACTCTGGTCCTCTGCAAGAACAGAGAGTGTTCTCGACCACTAAGCCCTCTCTCTCTCCAGCCTCATCTTTTATTGCTGGGGAAGCTGAGGCTGAGGCTGTGGTCCACAGTAGACAGCTGTGCACCATGCACAGTGCACTGGGCCTGGTCCTACACAGGCTGTGTCAGCTGGGTACCCTGCAAACAGGGAAGAGGCCGAGGACTGGAGCTGGGGAGACGGCTCAGTGGCAAACATCTATAAACACTAAGGAGGAGATTCTCCAAAAGCACACCTGTGAGCGTGTTTACTCGGGTAGGAACACGCACAAGTGCCGTCTGCTGCAATCCGCTCATCACGGTCACAAAGGGGAAGGCACTAAGGTCACCCATCCCCTCTTGCCCCATTCCTTCAAAGCAGCCTTTGTTCAGCCAATGAGGACAGGAGGCTCCAAACAGAAAGCAATGGTAAGTCTGCAAATCCAGGCCACATAGGCTCAAAATACTCGCATAGAACCACCTTCTTATCTGGGTTATTGCAAGTCGGTGCCAGAAACCTGGGGAATGTAACTCACAGAGCTTTCTACATCTACATAAGAGCTAGCTGGAGATGTGCTAGCACACACCTTTGCCACTCAAGGGAACTCAAATAGGCATAAAATATATACATAATCCAGACTGGAACAAAAAAAGATGTCTTAGCACACATTACTTTGATGAGCTTGTATGAATGCTTAACTAATATAAGAATTCTCAGGATTAAAAAATATTTTTTATTATTAAGTTTAATTTTGCAAACAGTTAAGTATGGAATAAATTCTCTAACACCCAGTAAAGAAGTTGTCAGGGTTTTATTTGGGGACTCTAACTACTGTCAGGACTTTCTGTCATGCTGGGGCACCAAGCCTACTGGGGGAAATCCAGGCAGGGATGCTGACAGGCTGCCCAGGGGCAGTCAGGGATAGTGGCCAAAATAACTCTCTCCTCCAGCTCTCCCGGCCTGCAGTGAAAAAGCCTTTTCTGCCCGCTCCCCCTGTGGTCCTGTGGGGGCGGAGGGAACACAAAGACCCCTTGGCTCTGCTCTCATGAAGGAGCTTAGGAAGCAGGCCAGGTCTCAAGTGCTGACAAATCCTGATTCAGGGCTCAAGTCACACTTAGCTCACACACAAAACAACCAATCCAACCACTCCAGGAGCTGGGTAAAGAGGGCGTGCAATGTACTGGAGGTCCGGTTTCAGACAGTACGCTCCTGGCTGAGTCTCTGACTCAGCATCATGTCTCTGACCCACTCCTGGTCAACTGTCCACACCATCATGTGTCCAGGACTGAACCAGCCTCACTTTGGCCAAGAGAGAGTATAAGTCATAGAAACTGTCACTGAGTCATAAATATCTTAGTGTGACTCTCCATTTCTACCCACTGGGTCATTAAGGAGTCACCATCCACCCAGACTTGACAAATCCAGTTTAAATCTACTGTTCTAGAATAATTAGCAACACCCTGCTTCATTCTCAGAAGCATCTCTGTTTGGACAATACATCACATGATCAGCTTAGTAATCAGGGGTGAACATCAGCACTAGACAGGAACATCTGTCACCTTCCCACCACCCAGGAGCATGGAGCTTTCTAAGTACTGCGCACTTTAGGCTGGGTGCATATGGCCAGCACACAGGACTAACCCCGACTCAAGCACCGAACCTCCGCAAACAGCAGCAGGTCATTCATTTTCTTCTCCCTTCCAAGTCCCGCTGCGTCACCTATGAATGGCCTCCCTTTCGATCTGAGCCCTTGTGCGGTCCCAGCATCACACATCCAACTCCATGGCTTCTGTCTGGAAAATCTAAAGCAGTAAGGCCGAATGGAATCTCTGCCTGAGATTCTGGTGAGACACTGTGAAGATTTTATTTTTTTAGGTGGGAAAAGAATTATTCCAGGGTCTTGGAAAATCATTTGGTAGAATAACTATTGAACAACTAAAAAGGGTCTAAAGAGATGGCTCAATCTTAGGTAAAGCATGAGGCCTTTAGTTCATGTATATCAAGTATCAGTAAACAGCTACATATAACATCCATAAACACAAACACACAATGAACACACACCCAAACACAATAAACACATGAACACACACATGCAGACAGCCACGGTGGTCTAGATTACTAAATAGGATGAAATAGGAAATTCAGACTATATTGACAAAAGCAGACTAGAAACTGAGCCAAACTGTTGACAGCAGAACTTATATTTGTTTCTGTAATCATGGGCCTACAGGAACTTAAGACAAGCCTCAGATTTGCATAAGGCTGCTCCGAAAGCCCTCCTTCATGCGGACAAGCTCTCAGTATCCAACAGGAAGAAGCCATCCTCAAGGGGCAGCCCAGGAGAAACAGGCTCTCGACGCCCAGCAGGAGACAGGAGTGAGTGGCCCAGAGCTCAGACTGCCTGGGGCGCAAAGCGATTAGTCCCACCAGGTTTTCACAGCCTGCCCTTCCTCCACCTCTCACCTGCTTTTACTTTTCTATTTCCTTCTTCAGTTTCCCGCCAGGTGATCTCCCAGACTATAGGGCAGAGGCTCCAAGCAAGGACGGCTCAGAACTCAAGTGGAACGTTGCAGGACAGATGTCAGCTTAAGCACAGAAACGCCAGGCACTAAGACCTGTGTGACACACTGTCCCTAACGAAGGGATTTCCTCTTGGCACAGTGGCACACACCTTTAGTCTCCGCACTCAGGAGGCAGAGGCAGGTAGAGAGATCTGTGTGTTTAATGCCAGCCATCCTGTTTACAAAGCCAATTCCACACCAGCCAGCGCTACAGAGTGAGACCCTCTCAAAAACAAACAAGGGATTTCAAATACTATCTGCTCAACTTCCTATCATTACAAAACAAAAAATTAATTAATGTGTCCTTTGAACTTTGAAAGCACTGAGCTTGCAAAATGTAAGTTGAAAGCAATACTACTTAATTGTGGCAGATTATTGATAAATATTTTTTTCAAACATGAAATGCAAACATTAATTTATTTTCAAAACAAGTAAATTTCAGAATGGCCTGAACACAAGGCTGACCTGGCTGTCCATGCTGATCTGAAATTATCCTTGCAAATACTAAATCTAAGGTCTGCCGTCTCCTTTCCAGTCCTGCAGGTGTGTAAACTGTTGGAGGGCAGGAACAGGGAGACTTTCCTCTGGTAAAAAGCACCTGCTGTGCAAGCCTGTCGAACCTGAGTTTGAAACACACCCCCTGCCCACAAACAAAACAGACAGACAGACAAACAGGTCTGTAATCCCAGCACTCCTAGAATAGATGGAAGCCAGGGACAGGAAAACCAAGCTATGGGGTTAGTCAGCCTGCAGGACACAGAAGAGCAGAAACAGGACAGGTCCTGCCTCAGTATCCGTAACTGCCAACAGTTATCTGACCTCCACATTCACAAGACGACACAAGTGTCCACACACCGACACACACACACACACACACACACACCCCAACAGAGACACACACACACACCCCAACAGAGACACACACACACACACACACACCGACTATTTAATGCTCCATAAAGAAGTTGAACACAAGTTTTCAAATGGCTGTCTTATAAATAAGAATTAAGTATGTGATTCTCATTTGCTTGGAAATATGAAAAAGTTAGTGCTGAAAAGTTGAATCTTTCTAAATTTTAACCTCTATGAAGCATAAAGTGGAATTTTTAAGTCCTGTTTTATAAGGAATTAGCTTAAGCTGTTTGGGGTTTAGTTTGGTTTTGGTTGGGGGTGGGTGTCTGTCTGCATTGTTGGGGGTTGAATCCAAGGCTTCCCGCATGCTAAGTACCACTAAGCTCTATCCTTAGCCCACATGTATTTGTAAATGAAAACCATGCTTGATTCTTGTTCCCAAATCCACTGATCTCTGACCTTTAGAAGTCAGTCCTTCTGATACAAAGACACTGACTAGGATGTGGCTGTAGCTGTGCGCCATAGCACAATGTTTTTCCGCCATCAGGGGTGTCTCTTCAACCCAGACTGGGGTCCACACATCCTATCCATTTCTATGACTCCAGTAAATTTTGCTGAGTCATAAGTGGATTTTCAATATCCTACACCAGAGGTGGGTTACATTATTACATATGTGCATATCCAAACAGTCATGTAACTAGCAACATGATAAAACGGGCTGTTTAAAATGCCCAGGTAGCCAGGTGACGGTGGCGCACGCCTTTAATCCCACCACTTGGAAGGCAGAGACAGGCGGATCTCTCCGAGTTCAAGGCCAGCCTGGTATACAGTTAGTTCTAAGATAGCCAAGGCTACATACATACATACATACATACATACATACATAAATAGCCTAGATAGAGCACAGTGGCCATGCATCTGGGTTCTGCTACTCCCCAGCTTCAGAAGCACAGGTGTGTAAACATACCACGCTTGCACAGCTGAACTTTTACACCGAGATGTACAAATATACTAGAATATTCTAACATATCACAGTCTAGAATCAGAGCCTCCAAATATAGAATTTATACAAAAGACAGAGAAGGGGTCTACTGTAAGATGTTGAAAGACAAAGTATGAAGTGTAGAAAAGGGCAGAGTTCTAAGTAAGAAGTAGGAAAAAATAGAAACAAAGCTGAAAACTTCTAGAAAACACTTGACTCCTAACAACCATAGAGATAACACTGTGAACTCGACCCCAAAGAGCACTCTGCCAGGAGTTCTGTATCTAGGTAGTAGCAGTGTAGCAAAATAGAGATCACTTCTCAGAATACTCAGCCAGCACCAAACAGAAACTTAAAGAAAAGCCCAATTACATCTTTAAAAATAGTCAAAAGATTTTATGATAGTGTACATTCCATTAGTGCGTGAACTAAAAAGATCAGTCCGTTTAGTGATTGCTAAATTTCTGAAGTGGCAAATGAGCTTACATTCTGAGACGTGCCATAGCCGGCATCATCTGAAAAATACCACGATATCCACGGAGGGCAAGCCTGAGATACCGCTGAAAGCACTGTTTTAGATCTGCAGTTGCAAGAAACGCTCGATTCCATTAGAAACTCGGAAAGCACAGGTTTGCTTCATGTCTCTCCTGTCTTGGATCTTGACTCCAGATACAGACGCCTACTCTCCACACTCCATCTGTCTTCAGGCTCGGGAACTGTGCTGTCACTGCTCTGGCACCAGGTCGCACTTAACTATCCAAACTAGACATAACACCCGGGCTCACGTCACTCTCCCTCTTCTGCCTCTCAAGTACCTGCAGCTACAGGTATGCGCGCAGCTTCCTTCTGAATGAATGGGTTCTTAACAGGGGCGCCCGAAGCTCTGTGGCAGCCAGTGTGCTGTGTTTCCTCCTAACCAACAAGAGTCGACAGCCTGACAGTGTTCAGAGCTGTGGGTCCATCCTTCCTGACCACAAAGTGTGCTAAAGTTGACTGGCGCAAAGTAGAATGTCACAGAGCAACAGGAAACAGAAACAAGGTTAGGCAGCTATTTAAGGGCCTGCCAGCCCCTCCCTCACAGCCTTCCTCCAGGCCAGAGGCAAAGCTGCCAGCTCCCTCCCTCGGATTACCTAAATTCCAGTTCCACTGCAGTAACCAAGAATCTACTGAGTCAGTGCCAGGAGTTGTGGAACATGTACATCTTCTCAACTTGGGAAATAATAACCCACCGCCTCCAGTAACCCATCAGCAGGGTCTGATGGAGGCCAGCGCTAGCTTTTCCACAACTCAGCAATGTTCGTTATAAAGTGGATCTTTCTTAAAAGTACAGGGGGAAAAAAAATCTATCCTTTGGCAATGCTACAGTATCTGCAACCGTTCCTTTGTTTCACTTCCCTAGAAGAAGCCTTCCAGAACCGTCCAGTGTCCCTGGTGTTTGGTGCTCAGCAATGTAATGTATTTTAATAGCACAACCAGGACACACAGATGACAGGCGGCCTCTACTTAAACTGACCAGCACTGGGGGACCAGTCAGACACAGAGAAAATCCTGATTGACACGTGGTAACCAAACAAAGCCTCCAAATATTTAGTTCAGTGCTGATGTTCTCAGTTTCCAACAAGCAAACAAGAAACCAAAGTATCAGTATTAGTGGATGACGATGGTGTACTGGCTGTCACACAACGATGTTCTTAAATGAAATGCAGAGCGCCTCTAACACTAATGATTTTCACCTGATTCTCCTAACATCCTTCAAGTGACCTGATTTCTCCTTCTAATGGTGATGTTTAATAGTGGTTCACAGAGCTGGCTGAAAACATCACTAAGGTAAACATCTAAGGTAACTGGGGGGGGGGGGGGGTTGGTAGAGGGGGGATGGCGTGTCACTTGCAAAGATTTAAAAGCCATTCAAAAGGCTAGCTGCACTCCACAATGCAGGTTGCAGTGACCCTGCATCTCACCTACATCTCCACAAATCCCATCAAGGCCATTTCTCCCGGAACCCATTCTGGGCCAGTCCAACAGCATCACAGATACAACGCCTGCCTCAATGCTGTACACGGCCATGATCTGTCGATCTATACTTTCACCTACAAGATGTAGAATGAAACCTCACTGCTCACACTGCCCTACTCGGAAACCCAGCAGCCTAGCTGAACCCAAGGCTCTTCAAGGGTCCTTTGCTGCAAGGACACAGTGCTGCACTTCACTGTGCAGTCAACACACTGACACTGTTACTCCTCTAACCGCCGGGCAGTGTTGTGGCTCAATCAGCCATTGTTAAGTGCTCCACTCCATTAATCCGGCTCTGCAACAGAAAGGGCTTCATTTTGCATGCTGGTCAACCCTGACTGCCACTTGAGGGTGACTGTCACCCAGAAGACAGGAGCCATTGTGTCCAAGACAACAGGGTTCCTGTCACTGGCTTCAACAGTGAATTTGGTGACTTTGTAATTTAGCTCAGTTTAAATCAAGATGCTAGGTTTGTCCAGGCATTGCTACTTCTGAGTGTATTTCATTTCCTACTTCTTAATCCTTTAAAAAATGTTTGAATACTACTTGGTTATACATTTATTCAAAACCTAATTATGGTCATCTTGTTTTCCCTCTCCTACACCCTCCTTTTCTCACTTCCTAATCTTTTAATCAGAGAAGCTCAAGTCTAAAAAAAAAATACCCAAGCAATAGCAGCAACAAAACCCAGGAACCCTTTGCAACAGTCCTGTTTGAAACAACTATTTGGTAGCCTACTAAAAACACATACTGCAGCAGCATGCCTGCAACTGTGGACAATTCCAGCTGTGCCACCCCCAGTTCTCTATCCCACCTGTGCCTCATGACCCCACACAGTGTAGAGCTGGCTGACTTGTGTAGCTCGCCTTACCTAAAATCTGTATTTTTAGAATCTCTCAAACACTACAGTCCTGTAAGTTTTGCTAAAAAGCAGAGATTTCTTATGGTCATCATGAAAGGCAGCATCAACAGGCTTTCCTTGTAATGGTGCTGTTGATCAAGCTACCATAAAATACTTTGTTTCTTTTACAACAATACAGTAATTTGCTATGTATGAAATTTTTGCTAAAGAAAAACTGGTTCTTTCTTTATGGTCATGCACACTGAAGTAGTATGCAGTCGGATGTTTTCCTGTGTCCTGCCCGGTCCCTCAGCTGCTCAGAGCCAAGTAAACACACAGAGGCTTATATTATTTACAAACTGAATGGTCTATGGCAGGCCTCTTGCTAGCTAGCTCTTATGTCTTAAATTAACCCATTTCTAGTAATCTATGTATCACCACATGTTCCATGGCTTTACCTGCGTCCCATTACACGTTGCTCCTTGGGCAGCTGGCTTGCATCTCTTCCCTTCTGCCTTTTCTCTTCCTGTCTATCTGTTTCGATTTCTGTCTGCCTCCAAGCTGCCTTGCCATAGGCCAATACAGCTTTATTTAATCAACCAATCAGAGCAACACATTCACAGCATACAAAAAGACATCCATAGCACTTACTCTTTTCTGTCTAATCAAAAAAAAAAAGTTTTAACTTTAACATAGTAAAATTACATATAATAAAACAGTAATTAAGCAAGAATTATAGTTACAATATCTAATCTATTTGTGTTTGGCAAAAAATAAAGAAAATATTCTATTATCTATCCTATATTTGTGAGTCTAAAGCTTCATATCTAATTTATCTTTTATCATAACAAAGGAAAATTAATTATAACTATCTAGTCTTCAACTACATCAAAGACCTCAGAAGGATATACTATTACCTAAATAAACAGGAAGAGCATTGTAAGCAACTTCCAAAAATCTAAAATGGCAGAGTCAAAATCAAATGTTTGAGTTTTTGTTTTCTTGGGCAATACTGGCTTGGTTGTACCTTCAGAATATTCTTAGTATCACTAATACCATAGGTTTCTAAGACTTTCCAATTCTCTCCCCAAAGTAACTTCATGGTATCCTAGTATAGAAAACGCTGGATACCATTTAAGAACTGAGATGCTGACACCAAGTTCCACTAGTCCTCACCAGTGACAGTCACTGCCATGTCATCTTCAACAGTATCACCGACCACTGAGATTAGGTGTTACCTTGTAGATGGCCTGTACTAATTTCATTTTAATATTTTCATGCAGTTAGTTGAAGGTAATAAAACATTTCTCTGGGGGCTGGAGAGGCGGCTCAGAACTTAAGAACACTGACTACTCTTCTAGAGGACCCAAGTTCGATTCCTAGCATCCATATAACATCTCCCAACTGTCCACAGGTACCAGGCATGAATGTGATAATGACATATATGGGAGGCAAAACACTCATACACAAAAACAAATAAACTTGGAAATATAATTTTCTACCTACACACCCAATATATGGTATTTCCTTTCAAGGGCCACGAATCCACTTTATTAGATGTCTTAGTTTTACTGACTACTTAGCCATACTTTGTCTCATCAAATGCCTTGAGTGAATGAGCAGTAAAGACTGTTTAATTAGCAACTAAATCAAAGGATAATGGTACAAAGTTAAAGATGAAAAACAAAATACCTGCACATTTGCAAACAAAACCAAAAATTCCTCATCACAATTTACCCAAACTACTATGCTTTCTCTCCTGCAAAAGAAAAAAAGAGAGAAAAAAGCTAAATATTATTTAGCTTATAAACTTATCACAAAGAGTTGGTGTTCTCAACTTTTCCATGACTAATATGAGACAAAACAAAAAGCCTCCCAGGACAAGTTACAAAGACAGAAAGTCCATCCATCAGTCTGGCATATGTGGAAAATCCATCTGTCTGACATATGGAATACTCACCCTAGACTATGAATGAGCTCCAGAGATGATTTCCTAAGTGTCCACGAAGTGCCCTATGCCCGCCTGCCTCGCTCTGCTCTTGGTACCTTCTTCTACTTTCTGTTACATCGGCTGGGCCCTGAGTCTTGAACCAGCTTTCTGCTTTGTGAAAACTGCCCACCTTTAGGTTTGAATAATAAACCCTTTCTTAAATGTTTTAATTACCCAAGTCTACTCTTCAGCTCAGCATGATTATATTATGCAAATATTATCAACTTACAGATATTTTCAAGTTAGTTCTAAAAATGCCATGACTTTCAAATTTCCAAAGATAGATTTGAATCTACTGGTGGGTGGTCCTCTTTTAAAAAAGAAAAAACAAAACAACAAAAAACAAAAAAACAACAAAAAAAAACCTCAGGATAAACCCAATAAAAGAAATTACAATTACACTTGGAAACATTTTTCTTACCACTGCGCTTGGAATTACAACAAACAGGTTAGGCTGCATTCCACCACGTGTTTTATGAGAATACTGCAAACACTCCAGTGTAATAAAAAGAACGTCAAAGGCTTGATAACTGCTCACAAGGGAAGCCAGTGTGTAAGAATTTATAAAACAGGGCAACTTCCTCTCGGAGACTCCGAGGCAAACTCACAACACAACCTAGGTTTCCCGCCTTTCTACACACCACTCATCTTAGCCCTGTTAACGGAATCTGGACCCAGTGAGGAAGAGACTCACATACACCCAATGAAGAGGAAAGAGGTCTTAAAAATGCAACTCTTGAACTGTGAAAAAATAAATCTGCAGGAAGAAGGACACAGTATAGGTACCAGCTAGTTTGATACATGCTAGTCACTGGGGTGGGGGGAACTTCAATTGAGAAAATGGGGGGGGGGTGCATTTTCTTGACTGATTACAGATGTGGGAGGGCTGACTATGGGCTGTTGGTCTCCGATGCTTTAAGAAGCGGGAGGAGCAAGCCCTGGGGAGCAAGCCAGTAAAGTCAGCAGCACTCCTCCATGGCCTCTGCATCAGCACCCCCTCCAGATTCACGCTTTGGAGTTCCTACCCTGACTTCCTTTCGTGATGGACTGCGATGTGGTAAGCCGAGGTGCATTTGGTCGGGGTGTTTTATCACAGTAACAGAAAACTAAGGCAGGATAAAAATGAAAATGGGAGAGTTTCCATCGAAAATGGAGAAACAAACAAAAAAGGCGGCCACGGTGCCCCTGAAATTATAACAGAGGTGGTGAACACAAGCAGGCCAGGACAGCTCTCTCCAATTCTGCCCAAAACAAAGGCCAGGAAACTGAAAACCATGCACCCACCTCAAATAACACAGCTAAAAAGCAAAACTCGACCAGCAGTGGTGACCAAGATTACCTCTGAGTCGATTCTCTGGGGACACTAGCTGCAAGGACACTGGCCGGCCTTCAGAGCTGGCCATCAGCCAAGGCTTGGGAAGCTGTAGAGACCTCCCTCTAGAACGGCTCCTCCCCAACCCACTGTCAAAGCCCGCCCTAGGAGGACTTCCAGACAGACCTGGGTTTCTTGGTGACACTTCAAGCAACACTTCTGTATTTCAATACATTATCCCTGGAGTAAAAGATCGATACTCATACACAGTGACATTAATTTAGTGTTTCAAACTGCAAACACAGCAAAACCATGGCACCCACCATCAAAGTGACCAGCAGCTGAAAGAGTGGGAGGACACGATGTGCACACATATGCACAGCACTAGAAAGCAAAGCCCCAATGATACAAAGTTGGCTGGCAACTCTACAAAATCAACACAGCCCTCCTGAAATCAACCATAAGGGGAAAATGAATAGTTCTATACCAAACTATATCATTGCTATTATGTGGCCAATCCATGGACATGGATCAGAGAGATGGCTCAGCAGTTAAGAATGGCTGTGGTGGCGCACGCCTTTAATCCCAGCACTCGGAGGCAGAGCCAAGCGGATTTCTATGAGTTCGAGGCCAGCCTGGTCTACAAAGCAAGATCCAGGACAGGTACCAAAACTACACAGAGAAACCCTGTTGCAAAAAAAAAAAAAAAAAAAAAAAAAAAAAAAAAAAAAAAAAAAAGAAGGAAAAAAAAGGACACAGACTGCTACTGCAGAGGACCCAAGTTCAGTTCCCAGGACCCACATTAGGGCACTCACAACTACTAATAACTCAAGTGGTTTACTCTTCTGGACTCCTCAGGCTTCTGCACACATTCAAGACATACACACAGATACACACACACACACACACACACACACACACATTCACACAATTAAAAACCAAATACATTTTTAAAAATACTCAAATCCATTGGAGAATGACCACCTTCTAAAAGATGGTATGTGTGGGGTGTGGTGGTGCACACCTTTAATCCCAGCACTTGGGCAGGCAGATCTTCGAGAGTTTGAGACCATCTTAGTCTACACAACGAGTTCCAGGACAGCTAGAAGTACATAGTGGGACCACGTCTCAAAAAGACAAAAATCAAAAAATAATAATTAACTAATTAACTAAATTAAAAGATGGTATATGTTGAGAACCTCTCAGGGACTCACCTGAGTGAGAAGCACCTACTGGGAGGCCATATAAACTTTCCTAAAGCATATCTCCTGCATTCTGCTCTGTAAACCACACATAAAGTTCACTTACAAGGCAGACACATGACACCTGAGGACCCAGCCCTCGAACCAATGATAAAGCACTTTGCTAATCTGAGTCATGAATATTACACCTGTGAACACAGCCACTTTCCATAGCTAGTCAGGCTTCCTAGCAATTTTTAAAAATATTAGAACCCTAAAAATTTTCCCAAGGATTCTTTAGGGGACTGGCTGACAAATCCTATTGTAATTTCTTCCTGATTCACGAGGGCTTGAATACACTAGTACCAGATGATTGGCATTGCAGATAAAAGGCTCATTCAGGAAGACCTGCAAGATCTAAGTTGTTCTCTAGTCACCGGGAAAAGCAAGAGTTCGTAGTTCAGAGAGAGAGAGAGGTCCACGACACACTCCTTGGGGACAGTGCCCGTTCGAAGTCACCTACTTCCAGGGACCAGGTATTCATTCCAGGCCCACCACCTGGCCTACTGGTGTGGACACAGGAGGCCCTGGTAATCAGGTGGCTGTTCCTGCTCCCCCACGCATTCCCAGAAACCACCATGTTCCTGGCAAGTCCCATAAACAAGGTGGAGAGTAGATGCTGGTCACTCCTCCTTAAAATACTTTTTCTTGAAGGAGTTTTTGAAATCCTACTTAGTAGAAACAACATGACCTACTTATGAGAAGAACTGGGTTGGCCTCACATCTACGCGCATCTTTAACGGGCCCTGTGGCCTGCTCTCGGACTGACATAAATAAAGCCTCAAGGGAGAGAGGCAGGGTGAGGTGAAGTCCCAGATATGGAACTAAAGTGCAAAGAAGAGGAAGACAGAGAAGGGCCTCGAACGTTCCTGACTGACTTATAGAACATACTCCCATAAAAATATTCTCCAAGAGCTCAGACATCTTCGCAGTGCTACTGTTTCCCTAAAACTACCTGTCCGCTATGTGATCACTAAGACATGGACACCCAAAACACAGCCCCAGGCAATGAGAGCTCAAATCTCAAAGGAAACCTGGTAACAGAGGTTTCTCCACAACCTACTCACTGTGACTGATCCACCCTGAGGACCAATCAGCAAAGACCAATCAGGTCCACAGTGCACCTGCCAATCAAGAGTCGGAAGCCCTGGCACAGGGCAGGACTGTAACCCATTAGCAGCAGTGAACAGCACTAAGCCGGTCACCAGCGGCAACACGAACAAGCAAGCAGGGGACATTTTTCCACCAATCTTCCATTAAGCCTCCCCCTGAACTCCGCATCTACAAGAACATGATCGCTCGCTCACTCTCTCTTCCTTTCTTTTGCTCCCACAAAATTTTTTAGCAGTGAGGACAGACATCATACCATAAAATGTCTGGGACTTTTGCCCAAGTCTGCTGATTCAATAGGTAACCACTGAACACCTGACTCCCAAGACAGGAAGGGAACTGGCCCCCCAGGTCGGGAACACAACATCCCTTGCTCATTCCCGAGCACCAGGGGCACAAACAGGAGGAGATTCACGCTCAACAGCAAGTACAGTTTGGAAATAGAATATCAAGGAGAAATTACGTGTGCTCGGGCAGAGGTGAGCCAAAATCATTTTCAAGAAATAATGCAGTTTAACAAAAGGGACTAAATTACTCCAAAAAAAAATGACGGCCATCAGGTTTCTGTGCTAAACCAAGTTCACCAGGATCATAACAAATGCAAATTGTAATTCCGGTAACACTGGTTAAAGAGGTAAGTTCAAGCTGAAAGACAGTGAGTCCAGCGACTGCCAGGCGACAGGCACAGGAGCAGAGACAGGAGGAGGGGGAGCCGTTCAGACTCCGAGGGGAGGAAGAGTGCGGCCCCCAGAAGGCACAGCTCTCCTCCCGGCTGATGACTGCTGAGGGGCTGACACAGAATCTGGCCGACTCTAGCAGGGGTTCTCAACCCCCCCCAATGCTTCGACCCCTGAATACAATTCCTCATGTTGTGGGGACCCCCAACCATAACATTATTCCATTGCTACTTTGTAACTGTAATTTTGCTCTTGTTACGAATCGAAATGTAAGTAATCTAATGTTCGGGAAATCTGATATTTGTCCCCTGTGGTGGTCGCAACCCACAGGTTGAGAATCACTGTTTTTCAGTACTCTCTCCAAATTCGGGGGGGGGGGGGGGCCACGACATACGACCTCCTCGTTCTGCCTCCCTGCTCTGTGACTGGCCATGCATGAGTGGATCAGGTGACCTACCAGGGTCAAAGAGAGAAGATAAAAACACAGGAGAAAGAAAACACTAAGAGAAAATAAAAATAAAGTGTTCATCCTGGGAAGAAAAGCATTCAGCAAGCTCGAGTGCGTGGGTGCGCCCAGCAGCCCCTGGCCACTCTGTTGCCTTGTCACCTCTGGAGGCCAGAACACCCAGGCACAGACCTAAGAATGACACCACCAGGCAGAGTCAACACAGCTCTCAAGGAGGGGTTTCTGACAACTTTTTACAGGGCCTGGGGCCTCTTGGGAAAGCTTACTTCCTGGCAGAGAAGGCATTTAAGAAGGGCAGAGGCCAGGAGAGTGACCTGTGGGTGAATCACTCTCCTGAATGAGGAAAGTCCCTTGGAAAAGTAGATGAAACCCTGAGCCTGAAAACGAATGGTGGATAGACAACTGTAAAATAAAATGAAAACATGGCCACAGGGAGGCTAAGCTAAAGAGGGCAGTGTAGGGTTGTAGTGACCACTGGAATTCACCCACTTTTCTTCACAGTCCTTTGTTTACTGGGAACCAGGGACCTCACCATTGCATATCCACAGACCACCATGAAAAGGCCGTCCATCCTGCCTCAGCCTATGCCTGATGCACAGTTCTCCGGGGCCCTATATGCTGCTGGTATTTTGTAAGTCGCTCGACATGTAAACATACCTTTATTTCAGGATATGGAGCCATGTGTAAAAGGGGGCATTTGACGAACACACACTGCGGACGTCTTTCCCGTCGAGTAACAAGGGAACGACCCAGTGGAAAGGCGAGTCCTACCAACCCCAGGGGGGCAAGAGGCTGAGCAAAGGTTAACAGTGGTCTGGTTAGCTGAGAGGCCACTGTTTGGATCTTCCCTAAGTACTCTGCGGAAAGGCAGACACAACAAAGCCACCAACTTTTACAACACCATTGACCTCTCAAGTCAGGCATCCCAACATCGGGACAATTTCCCTCTAATCCCTGGGACGGGCACTGACCCCTTCTGCCGCAGACCCATTAGCAGGCAGCCCAGCCAACTTCGCCAAGGGATGTGTCATGTTCACCCAAGAAAGCCTGGCTTATTCCCACACTTCCCTCACTCTAACGGCTGAGCCTTTCTGTTAAAACTGTTTTCCAGATGAGTTTTGGTGACGGTCGGTGGCGGCTTTTGTTTCATTTAGCCAAGGCTAGTCTCAAGTTATGATTTTATATAGTGCTGGGATTCAAACCCAGGGCTTCCTACATGCTAGCTAGTCAAGGGCTCCCAGAGGCATTCTGATAAGCTTTTTTTTTGTTTTGTTTTGTTTTGGTTTGGTTTTTTCGAGACAGGGTTTCTCTGTGTAGCTTTGAGCCTTTCCTGGATCTCACTTTGTAGACCAGGTTGGCCTCGAACTCACAGAGATCCACCTGCCTCTGCCTCCCGAGTGCTTTAAAACAATCTTTCTATCGTTGGCAGGAAAGTGTCCAAAGACAGAATCACCTGAATGGGTTACTGTAGAGAAGAATTACTACATCCAACAGAGGCAAGCTAACTGGCTACGGATCTCTGCTGAGAAGATGGGAATCCGGTAGCAGAAAAACAGAACAGAGAAGCAAAAGGCCCTTCCATGGGCAGAGGAGCAATCGACAGGAACCCAGAGCCAGACATCGGCAGTGGAGAAAGGTCTGGAGACTGCAAAAATTACTTGTTCGTTCCTTTAGCAAATAATTATTGATGGATGACACACAGTAAAACTCATGAGAATGAATGCAGGAAAGCCTATAAGATCTCTAAATATGCCAGGCGGTGGTGGCGCATGCCTTTAATCCCAACACTAGGGAGGCAGAGGCAGGTGGATCTCTGTGAGTTCGAGGCCAGCCTGGGCTACAGAGTGAGTTCCAGGAAAGATGCAAAGCTACACAGAGAAACCCTGTCTCAAAAAACCAAAAAAAGAAAAAAAGATTTCTAAATATGTTCAGCACATAAGAACCTACAGCTATATTTATAATGACCAGTGCTTCAAACCTAGGTTTTTTGGTTTTGTTTTTTTAAGTGACATTAACAGCATTATCCTTTCCTTAGTGTGGAGTGTTTTTAGCACCTATCCACTCTCTGTAGTCATGGTGAAAACCAGAAACAACGGGCCGCACGGAGTGAGTGTCTGTGTTATCTTCCAACTCTGTCAAGCTCCCTCAGAAAGGGTGTTCAATCTATTTGTGTTTTATGTGCATTGGAGGTTTTCCCGCATGTGTGTCTGTGCGAGGGTGTCAGATCCCCTAGAACAGGCAGTATAGACAGTCATGAGCTACCATGTGGGTACTGGGTACTGGGAATTGAACCTGGGTCCTCTGGAAGAACAGCCAGTGCTCTTAACCACTGAGCCATCTCTCCAACTTCCAAGACCACTGTTTTTAAGGGGAGGAAAAATCATCAAGAGGTCATATCATTCCAGGACATAACAGAAAAGGTTAAAAACCTCAGAAAGACCACCTTACAAAAAATCCCCTTTACTCAGCTGATCATATATGACAACATCTTGGAAATAAATGTATTGTCTAAACCTAAAATGGTCCTACAATATTCTTTTTCCAACAAACCTCTGTTACCACATCTCGGTTTCTATCAAGTCAGGAGATAAAATGATCCCTGACTAGCTGGTGGTGCTCTTCTAGAATCACAGCACTTGGGAGGATGAGACAGAAGTATGGTTTCCAGGCAGGCGACCAAGGCTACATACTGAGACCTCCAAATCAAAAAATACACACACACACACACACACACACACACACACACATACACACACACATACACACACACATACACACACACACATTTACCAGAGACATATAATACATATACATGTCAATATACCTATGTGGTGTGTGTGTGTGTGTGTGTGTGTGTGTGTGTGTGTATACACCTCCCTGACTAATGCTATCAAAATAATAAGTGAAGGATCTGAGAATGTAGCTCACTGCTGGGGTGCTTGCACAAGATCCTGTGTTTGATTCTCCAGCATCAAAAATAGTAATAACAAGAGACAGAGTGAAATATATTTTTAAAAAAGCATAAGCTGAAAAAAAAAAATACAAATTGTATGTGTGTTCTAAGGGCCGAGTTAAAGAGGCCATTCCAAGATGCCTCAAATACTCCCCCACCCTACGTCACCCCACCTGTAACTGCTTCTAGGGCATATATCGCCCATTTCAGACCTTCCCGTAGGAACTCTGTCATCTCCACAGTCGAAGAACAAAGAGCTGGCATTTGCAGTGCTCCGAGTATCAGTATAAAGAATCTGGGCTGGGAGAACGTAGATGACAAGCCATCTGTTCTGATAATTTACAAGGTGATGGCTCCAATCTCCTTCAGAACTGTGCAACATCTCTATGGCAACTATCACTTCTTAGTTTGGGGGCCCAACTGTGTCTTCTCCTTCACAAAGCATGTGTACCTCACAGACGGCCGTACTCAGGCTCTTCACTGGCTCCAGGGACACTGATGGAAGGGGTCTACAATGCACTCATCACACCTTACTCAGTACCGGCTGTGCCCTGCTAGAGTACGTAAATGTCTTGTTCCTAAAGGATATGGATATATACAGCATCTAGAGCCCTGGTCCTCAGTGCGGTCATACTGATAAGGGATAGATCTTTAAGAGCTGGAGCCTAACAAAAAATCCCCAGGTCACTGGGAGCACTGCCCTCAGAAGGGATTCAGGTAGTTCTCCTGAGGCCCTGAGTTAGTTCTCTTGAGAGAAGTAGCTATGGAGAGTGAGCCTGAACTCTGAATCACTTTGTCTTCCTGTCTTGCAGTGGGATTTCCACTGCCTGCAAGGGCTCATCATCTGTTAACTGCCAAGATGTGAAGCAGTCAGGGGCCCTCTCCAGAGACTGAGGTTGGAACTTTCAGCTTCCAAAACTGTGAGGTAAACAGACACAGTTTCCTGATAAGTACTGGCCTCAGATGTTTCTTTATTATAACATAACTGGACAGATATATCCCCAGAACCCTCAACTAGTTAAATTATACTTTAGCATAGCCTAAAGGCCCTGTCTACATGTGCAGATTCCAGAGTGCTATCCTAGAACTAGATGGAGAGTGCCTCTGTCTTAAAGTCCAGGTATGCACTGGTCTGAGTTAAGGGAACGTGGGTATAAATCAGGAAGGAGTTGCTCGCTCTACTTCTCCTGGGAGCGAGCTACAGTGGGATCAGAGGTCCCAACAGCTCCCACTCACAAGTGAAGGAATAACTACAACACAGAGGAACCAGGGCTGAAGTCAGCTGTACACAGGTGCCATGCCAAGACCGATGGACCACAGGAAACGCGCACAGGACAGACACGTGCAGCTTCCCAAAGGCAACAGAGCTTGTAGCAAACCACAAAGAGGGAGGGACCAGCAAATGCAAGCAAGAAGTACTGGGTATAGTGCAGGGCATGCTGACAGGGCAACGAGTTCAAGTCTCCCTGGAGCCTGGCTCTGCCGAGGCTGGGGAGAGAGCGGCTCAGGTCTGCAGCTCAGACATGCACTAGCCCTCACGTGTGATCTCCATTGCAATGCAGCATTCAACACAGCGCAAATAAAAGCAGGCACTGGGGATGGGGGGGGGGGGAGAGAACGGAGACTGATCCTGCCTGGTCTACACTGCCACCTTAGCCTAGAGCTGAGGAAGACACCACTTCTACCAAGCAACGTGTGAGAAATGAGACCTAACATGCCGTGTCTTTTTAAGAGCATCTCAAAATTCATTTTCACCTTGAGGGCAATTTCAATTACATAGCCCGTGCTCGCCGATCATCGCTTTAATTTTAACTTTTATATTATTCCCCAGCACATTTTAAAAGGAGGCCAAAACAACCTGCCTAATCATCTTGCCTCGCTGGACTATAAACTCCCACTGGACAGAACATTATTTTTGTCTTCTCCAGCTGTATGGCACCCGGCATACTGACGCTGCTCAGGGGATAAACAGCTCATTCATTACAGTGTCATGTATATTAAATAATGCCCATAAAGTCCTTTGAAGATGAAAACCACTTCAAGTGCTAACGAATGCTAAGCTAGGCATTTGGAACCAAGAAACACCAATGACAGAACATGCATCTCAGGAAGGTCACCGCCCAACAGGAGGCACTGTGCTAAGAGGCTCTGTCCCTATGCCTCTGGCCCCTTTGCAGGTACTCTGCACAGAGGATGCCCTCAGCCTGCTTTATGTGCATTTAATGTATACACCAGAACAGAGAATGTCAAAGCGCTACAAAGAACACAAGTCTTGGAGCTTCACTTCTTTCAGGAACCATGCCCAAAAGCCATTTCAAAGCCAAATAAAATCCTGTCTTCCCCCTGAGATGCCTGCTTTCAAGTGAGGTTAAAATACACGGTACAGGGTGTCAACTGTACGGAGTGTCAACTGAACGCCACAGCACGTACAATGAAAATTCTTGCCACTGAGTATATATGCCTGTCTGCAAATTAATGGTTTCTGTTTGGGAATCTAAGCCGATACGCCATATCATGGTCCCCATGCTGAGTGAGCAAAAGTGACTCCAATGTGCGGTACATAAGCAGCGCTCGGGGAGGCATGGCTGTGATATTACATCACGCTAACGTCACTCTCAGCAGGAAGGAACACAGCAGAAAGCTGCTTCTGTCAACTTCCCCACAGCTTTTGTAGGAAACCCAACTATGGCCAGTTCCACCCTACTCGGCCAGGCCTTTCCCTTCCCAAAAAAAACAATTTACTGGGTCTGAGACCATCAGCAGGAAGGAGATTCTCTTCATTTGACACTTACTAAAAAATGAATCCAAGGTCTACAAAAGTCTAAAAATGCCACCACATTGCAAGCAGAGGTCAAATCAGGTCCATAATCTCCTGTCAAATAGAGTGATTTCCCCCCCATTCCAGGGAACAAAGAGGGACCAGTAGAGAGCTCCCTAGCTGGGACCAAGTCACAAGACAAAGTCAGAGAGGGAGTCATCGCCAGGAAAATGCTGCTTTCCCTGAGGACTCTGGTCCACCTTTCCTAGGAGACGCTGTTCACTCAGTAACCTCAAGCCTGTCCTAAAAGGCTTCAAAAAGAGCCCTGAGAGCTCTCTTTCCACCTGCATTTGTCTGGATTATCATCATCTCCCTCAAAGGGGATCACAGAAAACACCCCAAAACTGAAGACACCTGAGCATCTACCATTTGGTTTGTATTTAAGTATTATAAAACTCACCTCATTTAAAGAATACAATTCAGTGGTTTTCCTATATTCACTGCTGTGAAATGAGGACCATTCTCTAATGTGGAAATATTTCTACCACCTCCCAAAAGCCCTCCCCCAAGAAGGCCTGGCCTGTTAGCAATCATCCCACCCTCACTCATGACCTTCTACTCTCCAACTTGACTATCATCAAAAACCTCTTTCTTAAAGTGTTAAGAAACCGCTATCCTTTTCTGACAAAATGTTTCAGTCATATGAAGGACTTCAGGAGGTACAACAGCCAAATTTCCCAGAATGCTAGACAACAAGAATGAGAATATTTATAGAAAGCGCAGAACACAATATATGAAATTAAGCCTATCTCCCCAAATCAAGGACCAAAATTGCACATTATGATTTAATGCAAAAATAATAATCATTAAACAAGTAAACAATACCAGAAGAGCAAATACTCTGCCCATAACACAAAACCCTCACCCATCGTTTTATGAGTTCTAGAAGTGAGTGCACATATGTGTACACACATGTACACACTCACATCCTTCCCAGAAAGCACACACTGAGCCAGGAGTAGTACACTGCATTACATTTACCACAGGTGGTCTCTGGGAAAGGTCAAGTGAAGGCAGCCCGCACTGCACCTTCAAGCCATGACCCCTGACCTCAAGTGGCACAGTGCACTGGAGTCCTGAGACAATATGGGCGCAATCCAACCTCATTCAGTTCACAATCATTCTCCCTCCAGCTCCTACACAGACACCTCATAGGTATTCTTACTGATCTAACACAGTCTTTCTTAGTTCTTCTCTCCAGCAATTAGTGTACAATGAGAGGAAGATGATCAACTTTCCCCCATAATAGGTGTCATTTTTTTAATAGAGTTTTTTTGGGTTTTTTTTTGTTGTTGTTGTTGTTTTTGTTTGTTTTTTTGAGACAAGGTTTCTCTGTGTAGCTTTGAAGCCTGTCCTGGAACTCACTCTGTAGCCCAGGCTGGCCTTGAACTCACAGAGATCCGCCTGCCTCTGCCTCCTGAGTGCTGGGATTAAAGGCGTGCGCCACCACCGCCTGGCATAGGTGTCATTTTAATAAACTGTATCTATCTGAAATTAACCTCCTTCCTTCTCGGCCACTCCTGATTTTCAACTCTGCACTTTAGCATTCCGGGAAAGCACGCTGCAGGCGGAGCTGAAGACCACGGCTTTACCTGTTTGTTTGGATGACGACCTGACAAGGCCCTGTGTGGAACAAAGGCTGACCAGGACTGCTGACCACCATTTTCAACGTGAAGATAGACGGTGTGTGTGTGTGTGTGTGTGTGTATTGCCTTGTAGAGGTGAGCATTCTGCAACTGCTTCCTGCATGTGAGGAAAGAGAAGCCAGACACCTCACAGTCCAAGTGGAGTCACAAACATGGAACCAGCAAGACAAAGCACCCTGTCAGCCCGATGCCCGATTCTAACACAGGGTTTTCTTACGGTTAGGTGCAGAAAGAGACCTCAGTATGAATGCAGCTGTGTAATTATGTTAAGTGTGTGTTTGGTTATGCAGTATTTAGATACATGCTCACGAGCTCAGTCCACTGAGAGGCTGTGCTGTGCAGGCAAAGAGCGCACTTAGTGCCCACTCTGCTAAATGAATCAGTAATATCGGGGCTGGGGCGAGGAAAAAACAAGATGATCCGTGAACTAGTTATTGTGCCACGAAGTGAGAAAGAGCTAAAAATAAAGTAAAATGATGGAGACAGGTCAGGAAAGATCAAGGAGCCAGCCTGAAGCCACTGCCCAAACTGCAGACAATCTGAACATCAGAGAGGTAACAACGGCAGGCTATACCTAACACACTGCACAGAAAGCAGCTCAGGAGGCCGTGCTTCCCACCACACACTAAGTGAAGCAGAGGGAAAGCCTCTTCCTTATGGTGGGAAAACAGTAACAAAGAACGACACTGTTAGAAAAAGCACCATTTGGCAAACCATGGAGTAACAACTAATTCAGACAAATCGACAAGAGACGCCACAACTAACCAACGGAAAAAAGGAAAGAAAGGGGGTTTTGCACAGCCAGCCTCTAATTATCTCCCCACAAAATGCCAAGGAATTACAAAGGGACCTGGAGTCACCACCTGAACCAAGCGATGAAAGGGACACACCACACTGGAACAGCTGGATGCAGTGGGGCAGTTGGAGGGCAGGGAGTCAGCTGGATGCAGAGAAGCAGCTGGGTGCAGTGAAGCAGCTGGAGGGCAGGGAGGCAGCTGGATGCAGAGGAGAAGCTGGGTGCAGTGAAGCAGCTGGAGAGCAGGGAGGCAGCTGGAGGGCAGGGAGGCAGCTGGATGCAGAGGAGCAGCTGGGTGCAGTGAAGCAGTTAGAGGGCAGGGAGGCAGCTGGATGCAGAGGAGAAGCTGGGTGCAGTGAAGCAGCTGGAGAGCAGGGAGGCAGCTGGAGGGCAGGGAGGCAGCTGGATGCAGAGGAGAAGCTAGATGCAGTGAAGCAGCTGGATGGCAGTGAAGCAGATGGATGCAAGGGACATGCTAGATACAGTGGAGTAACTGGATGCAATGAGCAAGCTGGATGGCAAGGGGAAGCTGGATGCAGTAAAACAGCTGGATGCAGGGGAAAAGCTGCATGGCAGTGAGGCAGCTGATGTGCGGGCAGCTGGATGACAGTGAGGCAACTGGATGCAGGGGGCAGCTGGGTGCAGTGGGATTACTCCTAGACATGTGTTATAGGAAGCCCTCCTGACAAAAACCCCTTGGCTGGAATCTAATAAGTACATCTCAACTGACAGACGGTCATCACTACAAACATTCAATAACATCAAGGTATCAGAGAAGACAAACTAAGGAGACGGTCTCAATAATGGCATCCATGGAGCTATAAAAACTAAATGTAATACGTGGCCCTAAAATGATCATGGACCATTATTTTTTTCTTAATTGTTAAAAGGGCATTTCTGGAACAAATAGAATTTTATTAAGTTGGTAGATTTATGTGATGTTATTGTACTCACAAAATACAGTGCTACAGACCCATAATCCCAGCACCAAGAAGGGCAAATCAAGAAGATCACAAGTTCAAGGACTAGCCAGATTACTTAATGAAATACTGTCTCAAAAAAAGTAGTAACAATAATTTCCTGATCTTCATCACTACATCAGGACATTTTCTTGTTCTTAGAAACAAATACAGAACCATTTAGAGCAGTGGTTCTCAACATTCCTAATGCTGTGACCCTTTAATACAGCTTCTCATGTTGTGGTGACCCCCAACCATAAAATCATTTCATTGCTACTCATAACTGTAATTTTGCTACTGTTATGAATGGTAATGTAAATATCTGATATGTGAGCTAGGTGCTACCCCACAAGTTGAGAACCACTGATTCAGAGGCAATGGGCATCATTACCACATCTGCCACTTACTCTCAAATGGTTCAGAATCAAAACAGTACATAAACAATGTATCTAAATCCACACAGAGACAGACAAGGCAAACAATGAAATGGTAACAAGCAGGAAATCAGAATAAAGCTCTTCTTTGCCGAGTATGAGTTCTGACTTCTCAAAATGGTTTCTTCCCCTTCCAAGTAACTGTAACTTTAAATGTAATTAACAGTGAAGACACAGCCAACTAAACATCCTGAACAGGCAAAAGTAACAATGAAGCTACAATTCAATTAAGCTGATGTGGACCTGCCCTTTGTATTACCTTTGTTACTTTGAAATAAAAGACTTACTGTAATAATGGGTCAAAGTAACCCATAATTTCACACTAAACATCAGCTCAATTCTGTTCTCTTAATTCTGGAAATTGTTAAATGCTAAAAAGTAAAACTGAAAATTTTTGAAAATCCCATAAGATAGATCATGCTGTCTATCAACTATGAGGAGACCAGAAAAAGTGAGGCTGATGAACACCAACCTCACAAATAGTGGAGCCCAAAACAAATGCCCAAGAATTGCCTCACTAAAGAGATGGGAGAAACGAGCCTCCTCCCGACCACTGTATCTCAAGAGAGTCTGCTTATACATGAGAAACAGCAAAGGAAGAGTGGACAACAAAACAGCTCTACACAGACAAGCCAGGATACCCACAGTCACTTAGGAAACCAGCCTCTCCAAAGGAAGCTCCCAGGCCTCTGTCCGCCTCATGCCTGCTTGTTCTCTTCCTAAGTTGGACAGGAAGCCGAGGGCTCATTATAATGTATAACGTGGTGATGGCCCAGGGAACATCCCTGGCTGGCTCGCCCTGCCCTTCCCACCCTTCGAACACTGCATTTAAAGCCACAGACATTTCCCAGCACTTAGATCCAAGTCCAGACAGCCAAAGACATGGGAACCACACTTCAATCAAGACTTCCCTGTAGTCTGCAACAGATGTGAGTTGAATAAAACAATGGGGCCATCACACCTCACTTGGATATCTGCGGCTACTTGTGTTATCTGTAGAAAAGCAGCACCTCTTGGAATTAGGTAAGAAAAAAGAAGCAGAAACTAAATTACAGAGCCCAAACAAGCACAGGGAAATGCTTGCTATATACTGAAATCTTTCACTCAACTTTTATTTGGTACTGCACTGCTAAATTATAGCTTTGACCATCAACAACCAAGGATCTATGTATTTTTTTTTTTTTTAAAGGAGCTCTGGTAAAGTTTTATTAAAGGGAAATTTCCTGGTTTACTTTTCACCAGTCTAGTCTGTTCTGGCATGCTTCTAATATCAGAATAACCTGGGTCAATGAGAGCCAGTGTGCATACTCTGTAGTATTTTCCATATGCTGTGTCCAATTCAATGTTATTGCCACTGTAGTGATGGACAGCAGTTTTAGCCAACACAGCATAGTATTCTATTTCAGATTTCCTCAAGACTGGACAGTTGTTGGCGAGGATAACCAATTTCGCTTTGCCCTGTCCAATCATCTTCAGAGTTTGTTTGTACCCCAGCATGTACTTTCCACTTTTCATAACAAGCTGGAGCCTAGAGTTGATCAACTCCAGAGACTTTTTCGTTTTCTTTGTGGCCACCATCTTCCTGCCTTAGGTGCGGGACAGCCCCCAACCAAGACCAGCCACCAAGATGGCCGGGGATCGAGAAAGCCTACGTATTAAATTTTAAAATGATAATCCAGACTCTGCAGGATGCTGCATACAGTGGTCATTTTACTCTCTCCCTCTGTTAGGAAAATAAAGGGAACAGGTGTCTTTATAGAGGGAAATGGGGCAGGCCATTCACCCTCAGAAGCTGACAGGCTCATCTGTAACCCAAAACTGCACCAACCGAATGCTGAAGAGGAGATTTTAGTCAAAAAAAAAAAAAAAAAAAGATAATCTTACACAGGACCTGACAAATCAGAGCACTGAGTGGCCCGTGGAAGAGAGAATACTAACAGACTAGCAGCTTTTCCTGGAGGGCTGGGCTGGCGTTAAACGGCTCTTGTGTGGTAGATTCAGAATAACAGGTATGCTTTTGAGTCAAATTCTCCTCTCTCTCTCTCTCTCTCTCTCTCTCTCTCTCTCTCTCTGTGTGTGTGTGTGTGTGTGTGTGTGTGTGTGTGTGTGTGTGTGTGTCACAGAGAGAGAGAGAGAGAAAGAGACAGAAAAATGAATAAATTGAAAGGTATTATGGGGTCAGTGTAAGAAGAGGAAGCGGAACAAAATAAAGATGGAAACCAAGAAAGAAAAAAGTACCCAAAACTCTTATCTAAAAATATCGGAGATTGTCCTTTACATGAGAACTGCACATGTGAATGAATGATATTTCCAAGTTCAGGAACAGTTGTTTACTTTATGGTTACAGGCCTTCTGTGGGGGAGATATGGACACACTAACAATTCACTCACTCCTCAGAACGAGAAGTGGGTAGCTGCAAAGTTAGCAAACACAGGGATGCTATGGACAGTGGAGCAGGACGGCCTGTCTCTGAGAGCACCATTCATCCCTAGAAAGCCGCCTTCAATGCCAGGAGTGCTGGGGCTCTGCAGACCCTGCGGCTTGCGCTACTCTGCCTGTTCTGCCCAGCAGCCAAGGCCACCCGAGAGGGAACACTTAGAGCATCGGAAATGCTAACTGTCAGCACTGAAAGCCAAGTGACCTGTGCTTTAAGTAGCAGACCTTACTTATTGCTGACATGCCAGACACTTCTCCCGAGCCACCCTTCTCGTGCAAACCCAGGAAGGGATTTTTATTTCCCCAGGAAACACCCAAATGGGGTGATGGACTTAATACTTCACACTTGTCTATAGGTGACGTTGCAATCCCCTCCCAAGAGAATCGCAGCCATGTGGCTAGTGATCTCAAAGTCAAGTACATTTATCAACAACAGATCTTTGGCCCCCACAGCACATGTGCCATAGGACTAACCACTCCACAGGGGGCAAAGTCTCGGGAGAGAGAGAGACAGTTCAAGAGGCCATCCTCTTCCTGCAGCTCCACCCCAAGTGAGCCTCTCACCAGCTCCTCACCCCAAGAGGGCAGGAGGCGCCTGATCTGGATCTTAAGGGGCTTCCTTACATGGATAGGGAATAGAAAGAGGAAATTACGGTCAAAACACAACGACGAGGGAAATTAAATGTTTCTACCACTGACTAAGAATTAAAACTGAATATTTACACACTAACCATAAATGTTAAGAGCGAGATTTCCTATAAACAAGAAGGTCTGCCCGTGACCCCTAATACATCACAACCTTGGGAGAGCCGTGTTGGAGATACTGGTCTCTACAAGCTGGCAGGGAGCTGAGGTAAAGTACGGGTTGGCTGGGGTTTGGTGGAGTGTTGGTTAAGACAAGATTTCTCTGGGGGAAGGAGAAATCTAACGCCAGAGATCAGGAAGACTCAGGGACAGAAGGCAGAGGAGAGAGCCACACACCCAGGCCGGTACAGCCTTCCCCCACTGCCTTGGGCTGCTTTTATCAATTCAGAGACACAGGCATGGGCTATCCCAGAACGGCTCCAGCTGCAAAGCAAAGCAGCGGCGAGCTCCCCAGTGGTCACTGGAAGTTTCCCATCCGCGCGTTCATTCCTGGTCTACTGTTCTGGCGAACAGCTCCTCAGAGGACCTTACTCCAGCTGTGGGCCCCTCCTGGCCGCTGCACCCCGTCAGATTAAATAAAGCGTGCGTGCGAAGACACGAGGCACACCTGTGCTCCAGGCAGATCCCTCAATCACCGGTCAGTTCACCACGTGTGGGGGGCAGAGAACAGAGAAGCAGAAACAAGGGACAGAACACCCAAGCAGAAAAGCCCTTCCACTGGTGTGGAGCTGCTACCCAAACGCTGACTTCACTGGCCACCGAGGACCTGTCTGCCTGCTACTGTCAAGATAATGCACTCACGGTAATAAAGACCACGCCATGGTAGAACTGATGACGGATGATGAAGGTCACCGTTGCTGCTTTCAATAGTATAAAAGAGCTCACTTCTATCAACATAAGTGACTTTTTTTTTTCTAGGTAAGTGTGGCTATTGATTAAGAATCTGACTTTTCTCTGGAATTCTGCCAAGAATATGAGATTAAAATTTTATCTTCTCAGTGCAGAGTAAAGTAAGTTAGCAAAATAAATATCAGCTATAGTTTATTTAAGTTGATAACGTCAAACATTACCTCTTACTTTCAATTAAGAACAAATTCCAAATTCATCATAACATTCAAAAAGTCTTCTTAAAGCTGGGCGGTGGTGGCACATGCCTTAAATCCAGCAATCAGGAGACAGAGGTAGGCGGATCTCTATGAGTTTGAGACCTACCTGTTCTATAGAGCAAGTTCCAGGATAGTCAAGGCTACACAGAGGAAACCCTGCCTTGGAGGGGTGGGGGGAGCTTTGAAAAAACTACCTTAGTTGCATTTTTCAATCATACTTTTAAAAAAATCATAATTAAGCCACATTTCACTTTGAACATCATTACTGACTTCATTTAAAAATCTTGGTGAAAAGTTTAAAGGGTTAAAATAGTTTCAGCTAAATCGTCACTTGAATCTTAGTTAAATTGCAAATGGGAAAAAAAATACAATATCCCACATCAATAAGCCAGTTTGCGATGTCTCAGTGGAAAGCTGTTCTCAGTGATAATTTTACTGCTCATGTTATTTCTCGAAAGTCACTTCTGGATTGATTTACTTATTCATTTTAGATTCCTTATAGCCCTCTAAAGCAGGAGGTACACCACCTCAGAAGGAGAGGCCAGCATTCACTAACATGGAACTCTTTTTTCAGCTTTTCTTTTCAAAGTGTCGAGGGTCCCAGGGACCTACTTCAGAACACAATCACTGTTTTAGAACTTCAACGGCCACAGCTTCCAAGCTTCAGAACGCAACTCAAGTCTGCAGCCTGCAACTGAACTGGTACTAAGAGCATAAATATGAAGAAAAGCTTGCTCGTACTCCATAAGGAACCCATCATATCAAAGCATTTAAAAAAAAAAAAAAAAAAAGCACGCTGCTCCCTCACAAAGTGACACACTCAATTCTCTTCACAGATCCTAGGAAAGCAGAAAGGCATCCAGAATAAGACTTCATAAGAGAGAAACCCAGCATGATGGCTTCAGAATAACCACAAACCTTTGTTCTCCACACATTCATTTAACGCCAACCAAAAGCATGCCAGGCAGGTTAAAAATAATGCATTTATGTAAGTGCCCCCCCATACACACACTCTAGCAAGGTTAAATGTGGAGCTCTGAAAGAATGATTTATTACCACAAGGACAGGGACCCAAAATAGATTGGCAATAAAAGTGATTGGTCCCAGGGGCACTGAGAACTAATGTAAGCAACATCCTGGCCATGATAGGCATCCGGGAAAGAGCACCGGAGTCCTTTCAGGGTTCTCAGCCCTGGTCCCACCTCTACCCAGTTCCACTCCGGGAGAAAGTCATACAACCTCCCTGTAAGTCTGACGCCTCGTCCGTAAAATTTGAAAGCTGGTCCAGCTCAATTCTGTGGGATCTCTGTGTTTGGGTTTGGTTTTGAAGTTTTCCTTATCCTTTTCAACGTTCCACTCTGAACAAAGAAAGGTGAAGTCCAAATTCCACTGACATATGCAAAAAAACAAAACAAAACAAAAACCTGCTAGCCACCCACTCAACCCACTTCAGCACCAATAGGCCTGCCAGGATATGCCAAGCCGAAGAGTGGCTGATCAGGATTACCTAAGTGAGTAGGGAATTTCCTTTAATAAAGCATTTAGAGGAGAAAGAAATAGCAGCATAGGAAGTGAGACCTTACGTGGGATGGATGCTGGGGGACTCCTGCCCTGAAATTCAGAGAAAACTGCAAAACAATGTGGAGGCACTAACAGCTGTGGAGGGACCACAGCATTCCCAGGAAAGGGGAACAGTCCTCAAGGGCTATCTCCCCCACTCTCTGGGGTAGACACCCAGTTCCCAGCCCCCACCTCCAAATCTTGGCAGGTGGCAGCATCTACTCAAACACCTCCACGGAGGGGAAGAAAGGGACACAGTAGCTCCTTCTATTTCGAGCTGCTCCGTTAAAAAGTTCTGTTCCTCCAACTGCAGGTACCAGTCTCAGTCTACGGCTGCAAAAATAAAGCTTAATAAAGAAGCAAGAAGGTACAAACAGAAAGGGGGGACAGACAACTACAGCTGCAGGGCTGAGGAGGGAAAGGTGAGCAAGAGAAAGCCTTAGTCTCCTCTGGCATGCTGGCAATCTCAGGGCCAGGCTCAGATACCGTGGAGAATGTTCACACTCTACCTGCCCTCCTCAGTCAATGGGAACACATTTTCCCCGTATGCACATCTTAAAGACAAGACAGATGGACCTGGCAACTCATTCTGCTCAGCATTCACCTTCAATCAACTCTGTCCTGGGGTTTCCTACCTTAACTGCCCTAGTCCATGAAGTCCCCAGCCAAGACCATCCTTACAACCACAGTGCCCATGCCAAACTTACCAGCCCCTTTTGCATCCTGTACTAGACACCATTGGCCCAGTTGCCAACCACTAAGACCTAGAGCAGCGATTCTGAGCTGTGCAGAGTGGAGAAAGAACTTCTAAAAGGGGTGCACATTGCTCCTGGGATGGGATAGTTCTTCTGAGGCCAAGCCAAAAATCTACCCTGGCTCCTGACTATGAGTCAATAACTAAAAGAGAAGTTCGTCTAGTCACTTTGGAGGGTGAAATAAAGGAATAATGAAGTGGCATTACCTGGACAGGAACTCTAAACTGAACAGGCAACCGAGGACTACGAAAAAAAATAAGAGCAGGAACAGAGGAAGGTGAGACAATCAAGGCCAGCATGTCTTGGGAATCTTGGAAATAAGCCATTCCTCAACTGTTCATAGGACATTAAGAAAGTCTAGTATCACCAGTACCAAAATAAATAAATTAATTAATTAATTAAAAATCCATTTCTAGGGTACAAGAACCTTTCTAAGATCAAGAAGCTGAATTCTGCACAAAATCTATTATTCTGTGACAGATGATAGAAAAAGAAAAAACAAAAAACAAAAAACCCGAGAGCTTCTGGGCATGGAGGAAGCATGGCTCAGTTCTGCTCTACCCAGCCAGTCACACACCAAAAATAAAACATAGATTCAAAAACTGTTAAAGCTTTCATTTGAAGGAGTTGGTGTTTTTCTGAACCTCCGCTTTCTCCAAGGACCTCACCGGAGATGGAGTGCTGGGGAGTGTGTTAAACCCAAGCTGACACCACAGAGACGGAATGTGTCACGTCTAGTCATAACCAATCGGTTAAGATGAATCAAAAATAACCCAGCCAGACAAAGATCAAGAAGACAGAACTACACCAGATATCTAACGGCCCTACTAACTTCTGCCTCGCCCAAGGCTGGTCGCTTCAATTGCTAGCTCCCAGTGACCCAGATTGCCGCCCTGATCTCACCCAATTTGGGAACTGACTTTGAAAGAAGCCACCGAGAGCCTGAGCCATCAACCTCCCGCGCTCGCCCCGGTGCAGGCCGCTCACCAGGCCCCGAGGCTCTCCCAGCAGTCCTCCGGGAGACCAGCGAACAGCCGCCCGCGCCCTCCCCGGCCCTCCTGCCTCTCCGGGACCCGACCTGGACCTCTGTCTCCAGCTCTCCAGCGCGGAGTCTGCATCCTCCTCACTCCCGAGCCTAGCCCGCCAGGGACTGTGCTCCCCGAGCTGCAGTCCCCCCGGCCGCCTCCGGGACGCACCAACAGACCGGACTGCACGCGGGGACACGGGACGCGCGGACGCCAGCCCGGCTCGCGCGGGATCTGGGCCGGGCCGGGCCAGGAGGAGGCGCCGTCACCGGGGTCCCCGGGACGCCCCGTCACGCCCCCTGAGCCGCACACCCGCGCCCCTCCCGCTCGCCGGGCTCCGCGCTAGCCTCCTCCTCGGCCAACCCCGGCTCGCCAGAGCGGACCCCGAGCCACCCGGCACTGCCTCCAGGTCCACGCCACCCACGCCATGCCTGCGAGCCCCAGCCCTGCACCTCTCCCCAGGGCCACCGCGGTCCCAGATGTCCTTCCCGGGCCTCCCCCGGAGACAATGGCTCGACCCGCCGATCCGACCGCCACCTCAGCTCGGCCACCGTCCTCGGTCCCTGCGCCGAGGTGCGATGGCTGCCCCCGTGTCACAGAACCATACGCCAAGACGAGATGACAGGCTAGAACCCCGAGCCAAGACACTCGCTGATAATGGGGTCGGGGGTCCAGCTACCAGCGGTCCAAAGGCCAGCAGCACAGGGCAGAGCCCCGCTGTCCCCGGCCCCGGTGAAGCTCGTCCTCCGGGACACCGGCCTCCGCCCACGCCGTCCCCGCCGCCGCCTCCTCGGCCCTCCAGCGAGAGACAAAGAGCCGGCGCCCCAACCCGCGGGGCCGTGGCCACTGCAGCGGGAGGGCGAGGGGTGTCCACCCCGGCACGAGGGGCGAGGGCCGGGAAGGCGAGTGAAGGCGCCCGGGACAAGCCGCAGCACCCGGGCGGCGTGGGCAACCTGACACGCCGCCGTGGATCGCTAAGCCCCGCTGCGGCGACGGGGAACGAGAGCGCGCAGGGCTGTACCGGGCCGGAGAGCGGGGCGCGCCGGGCCGGCCGAGCGCGCGGGGCAGCCGCGGGGACTCACCGGATCGGAAGAAGGCCGCGATGTCGGCCAGGTCCTTGGCGGCCTCCTCGGCGCCCTCGCCGGCGCCGCCCCCGCAGCCGGAGCCCGCCGCGCTGGCCGCCGCCGCGGGGCCGGAGGACGCGGCCGGGGCGGTGGCACCGCCGCTGCTGCCGCTCATGGCTTCGGCGGCGGCCGCGCCCGCCTCGGGCCCCGCGCCCCTAGCTCCGCGCACCCAGCTGCTGCTGCTGCTGCCTGCGCCTGGCCTGGCGGCACCGAGCACCCAGCTGCCCGCGCCCGGCGCGCGGACGCACAGCCCCGGGGCGGCGGGCGGCGGCGGCGGCTCGGCCCGAGGAGCGCGTCCACATAGACGAGGACACCGCCCGGGAGCCGCGAGCCTGGCGCGGGGCGGGCGCGCGGAGCCACGGCCTCGGCGTGGCCGGCCGGGGCGCGGGCAGCGGCGCGGACACGCGAGGGCGGGGGCCGGGGCCGGCGGAGCGTCCGCGATCACGGGCGCCGGCGGCAGCAGCGAGCCTCCATCTTGCTTTCCAATGGGGAAGGAAGGAGGGGGGAGGGAGAAATCACGGCCGAGGGAGCCCCGGTGAAAGGAAAAGGGAGAGCAGGGAAAGGAGAGGAAGGAAAAAGAGGGGCTTCGGCAATTTCCGGAGAGCTTCGTTAGGGGCCGGAGCGTGGGCTCGGCGGGTGGGCGGGGCCTGCTGTGGGCGGGGCCGTGGAGGGGCGGGGCCGCGCCTGGGAGCCCGGAGGGCGGAATGGAGTGGCTGGCTGCTGGAACGTGGAGAGGGCTTGGTCTCCTCCTCCTCCTCCTCCTCCTTCAGGGCAGTTCCAAGGCTGGGAGGAGCAGGAACAAGTGTGACCGACCCACACTGGCCTTGCAGGCCGGCCACTGCGCCCCCTGCCAGGACTCTCACGCCTACACTGCAAGCGGTCCTAGCACTGGAGCGGTTTCATGATTATTTATGTCACCCGCGGGGCCGGGTGACCAGGGCACCGAGCTGGTGTGTCCCTCGCAGGCGCAGCGCTGACACGGGCATGTAGAAAAAGCTCGGTAATTTTTGAATGAGCAGAGAGGCAATGAAAACAGATCATCTGCTCTCGTCTACCGTCTCCGTGTATACAAAAAAAAAAAAAAAAAAAAAAGAATGAAAGATGAGGCTTGCGGGGGAATCCCCATCTCCCAAGTGTCCTGCGTCCTCAAGCTACCCAGAATTATGGGAAAGATGATGAAGGCAGAGGAGACCAGAGGAGGAAAGGGGCCTTTAAAAAGATGCATGTCAAGTCAGCTGTGTGGAATAGTCAAATTCTGCTTTACGTCAGGCTGCAAGATGAGTGCCATGAAGGAATGGGTGCCAGATACTTAAAGAACAAATACTGGAGAAAACAGATCAACAAATTTCATCAAACTACACCACTACCTATGTTTAACGGGAGAGCGATGATTAAATGAATAACTAGTGGATAGTGGCCACCAGGTCTTTCTCCCTTGGGAGTTTTGGACAAGCAAGGGGAGTAGGCTCGAGTACTTAGTTTCCTTCAGAATAAGGGTTGAAGACATACTTAGGAACTCCTGTTCAGCTTACTGTAGATGTGTGTAAAGACCTACAGATGTGTGTATACATTCAAGATAGTACATATGCCTTTATCCTCTTGCCTGTCAATTGACTGGGCCTGGAGACATTTTCATAACTACCCACACACCTAGCATTTAGATCATTTAAATCGATTCTCTGTCTCTGTCTCTGTCTCTGTCTGTCTCTGTCTCTCCCTCTCTGTCTCTCCCTCTCTGTCTCTCTGTCTCTCTGTCTCTCTCTCTCTCTCTCTCTCTCTCTCTCTCTCTCTCTCTCTCTCTCTCTCTCTCTCTCGTGTGTGTGTTCATGTGAATGCAAGAGGTCCATACCGAGTGTATAACCCAGTCACTCCTCACCTTATTTTTTAGAGACAGAGTCTGTCACTGAATCTGGAACTCCTTGATTAGTTAGACTGTTGACTAGCAATACCCAAGGATCTTCTCATCTCTGCCTCCCCAGTGCTGAGATTATAGACCCAAACTACCACATCCAGCTTTTTACTGGGGATATTGAAGGTCTGAATTCAGGTCCCTAGGCTTCAAAGAAAGCACTTTACTATAGATGGAACCATTTCCACAGCCCAAAGACCTTGTTTTAATGCTTTTCTCCAATAAAAAAATAAAAATAAAAATAAAACAACAACAACCTAGGGCCCATGGGGAAATTGGCTGATTCTGGTGGTGGGACAGGATATATGTAACATGATCCTGAAGAATCCTGTTGTGCCAGAAGGTAAGGAAGTGGCTTCCCAAGAAAAAAAGCAAGGGTAAAGATTGTCCAAGAAAACAACTGAAAGAGCTCCTAGTGGCCAGAACTAGAACAATTTGAGGTAGAAAACATAGCACTAGTTGATTATAAGCACAAAATGAATATGTCTGAGTCCATACTGATGTAAATAAATAAGCAAATGGGGTATCAGAAACAAATTCCCAATGTAGAAAAAGTACAAGGAATTTGTGTGGAGACTGTCCTGAATGAGATGGAGCAGAACTCCCCTCTCCTGAAGTACAAGCTGCATACAGTACTTTCCTTCCAAAGACAACAAAACTAGTGAGCCTCTTCCAACAGAGAAACCACAACCTTGCCCTACCCCGGTGACCAAGATGAACATAAGACGCAGTTAAGAGGCCCTGGCCGTGTATACCAGATGTAATAAGGCCACTATGGTCTTCCCATCTGAAGCACCTACCTGGACACAAACATAACAACATCATATGAACGAGGCACTTCCTATAAACTACCTCACCAGCACTCTCTTAAACTTTCAAAGTCACCAAAAATCAGAGAAGGTTAACCAACAGTCACAGCTGTGAGAATCCTAAGGCCACATTAGAACTCAATGCAATGTTGCTGTTTGCTAGTGTTGCTGCTTGTTAGAACTCAATGCAATGTAGCTGTTTGCTAGTGTTGCTGCTTGTTAGAACTCAATGCAATGTTGCTGTTTGCTAGTGTTGCTGTTTGTTAGAACTCAATGCAATGTAGCTGTTTGCTAGTGTTGCTGTTTGTTAGAACTCAATGCAATGCAGCTGTTTGCTAGTGTTGCTGTTTGTTAGAACTCAATGCAATGTTGCTGTTTGCTAGTGTTGCTGTTTGTTAGAACTCAGTGCAATGTTGCTGTTTGCTAGTGTTGCTGTTTGTTAGAACTCAGTGCAATGCAGCTGTTTGCTAGTGTTGCTATTTGGTTTGATGATGAGTTTTTACTCTGCAACCCAAGCTAGCCTTGAACTCTGTATTCTCCTGCCTCAGCCTCCCAAGGACTAGGAGCATAACTCCTGAGAGTACAGTTGGGTGTCACCATATTCGTCTCGGTGTGGTGGGTCTTGATGGGTCTTGAAAAATTCCTATGGTTAAAACTAAGTAAATCCAAATAATGTGTGGATGTTAGTCAATAACAGTGAACCCACGGTGCATGAGAAAGTGGGAGAAACTGGGTCTGGGGTGCCTGGGAACTCTCTCCACAACTTTTTAGTAAACATCAACCTTGTTTGAGATTTTTTTTAAAAGTATGTTTAAAGCTTATTTTTAATCAGATGAACAGTCTCTTAGAACAGAACAAGCCAGCAGGTCCACACCTCATGAGCCTTCAGCTCAGGTGTGTTTACAGTGTTTCTCTGTTTTTTCTCTTAGTTAATTACTATCTGTACCGTCATTCCCTCCCTTACATAGCCAAGCTCCCAGAGGCTTTCAGAGTGACAATGGAGAGATTGTCCCCAGTCCTTGGACATTAGGAACCGTGCTGGGATGTCTATTCCTCTACCTGGACATCCTGCCCAGATTTTGAGCATTGCATTGCTGAGGTCAGTTATGTTACACCTCACCCATCCATGGGAACTCAGATCAGCTGGCAGCCGTCAGGAAAATACTCAGCTGCTCACTGTGGTGCTCAGTCCCAGCCCAACCCCAGAAAAAGGCAGCCACAATCCCCACTCATAGATTATCAAGGCTTCCTGAGCACAGGCTTTCTCCGAGACCCACTTTAAGATGTAATGCTACCTACCCATCTCTACCCACCAAACCCAATGGAAGACTATTTACTCTTCTTGAATCCCAGTCTTATCATTCTTCCTTCCTTCTCTCTTTGCTTTGGTGTAACCTTTCTATTCTTCAAGAGACTTGGCTTTTAGTAGCCAACCAACTTCCCTCTCCAATTCTCTCTACCAGGGATTCCAAAAGTGTCTCTTAAAATTCAAAGCCAAGGGCCAACATTTTTCCTTGCATCCCACATTCGGCTAGTAAGCACAATGTCACTCCTCTTCTGACAAAATAAAATAGTAGGGAAAAGTTTAAAATGTGAGAAAATGACAATTGTTTGGATGAGAAGAGGGACAGAGTAGATGACATCATGTGGCCACAGATTGGCAGCATGTCCGTGGTGAACCTAGGAAGTGACAGCTGAAAAAGGCATCTAGTGTTGGAAAGTTCCTGACGGGCAAACTCAGGGTGCTGGGAGATGGGCTTAAGGAGAATGTGACTGAGTAGTAATTGCTACTCAGGGCATTGGGGTTTGGAATGGACAGGGAATGACTGGTGTGTATTTGGCAAGAAAAGATCTCTACTCAAGGGACAGAAATTCTGGCCAATTCTATCTCAGGTACTCAGTCCAAGAAAGGAATGAGAGAAAATTTTTGTATGAGTATGGGACACATGCAGGCTCTCCCTGACATCTGAGCATGTACAGGGAGATCTAAACAGGGTTTCACGACAGCTGCTGTTGATCCTACCCAACCTTCAAAATCCGGCTCCAGTTTCATCCTCTTTCATGAAGCTCCTACATAACTCAAGTTGATCTCTCCCTTCTCTGAATTGCACATCAGTCATTTGGGCATTTAATCGTGTGCCACATTCTATTATTTACAAGTTTTGTGTTCAGTTCTTGCCTAGGAGACGATGCAATCCTTCGTGATTAGCATGCAGGTGCCGAGTGCTTCTTGTGTACCTGGAGCTCCATGAGGCCCAAGGACATGAAACAAAATGCAAACCTCCAGCTGTGGAAGACAGTGTATATTGTCTACTCAATGCTACTCTCCTTGGTAGACATGAAGCCCAGCTAAAAATCTGCATCTCCCAACCCTGGTGTCCATGTGACTGGGTATTGATCCCCATGAGATACAAGCAAAAGGGAAGGATTTAGCATCCATGTGCTCTCTGTCTTTTGCATTCGACTTCAGAAACAGCAGCATCCTGATGCAGGTAAAGAGGCCATAGCATGACTGTGAAACAGAGTCCATGGTGCAGGTAGATGAGCAGGCCATCTCTGGAGGGCTTATAATATAAGAAAATGAAGACCCTGGGGCTTGAGAGATGGCTCAGTGATTAAGAGCACTGGCTGCTCTTCCAGAGGACTTGGGTTCAATTCCCAGCACCCACATGGCAGCTCCCACCCATCTGTGACACCAGTTCCAGGGTTTCTGACACCTTCACACAGACATACATGCAGTCAAAACCCCAATACACATAAAATAATAAATAAATAAATTACATTAAAAAGAAAAAGAAAATGAAGACCCTGACTTGGTTAAGTGGCTTGTATGTCAGGTGTTGAAGTGTATGCCTTCTCTTACCTAGTAAATCAGTCATAGTTCCTGTGTATGCGTGTGTAGGTGTGTGGGTGTGTCTGTGTGTGTATGCATGTATGGCAGGGTATGCACACGTGTGTAGGAAGTCCAGATGTCAATGTTGGTTGTCTTCATCTGTCTATCTACTGTTCTCCACTTCACTTTTGAAACCCGGTCTCTCACTGAACCTGGAGATCGCTGCTGCCCAATGAGCTCTAGGAACCCTCTCATGTCTAGTTCCCCAGTGCTGGGGTCAGATGGTGGCTTTTTTTAGGCAGGGGCTGAAGACAGGAACTCAGGTCCCCATGCTTGTGGCATCAAGCCGTACTGACTAAGCCATCTCTGATCCCCAGACACAGTCCTTCATTGATGTTTCTTTATCGATGTTTGTCACATTTTCTTTTTCAGCAAAGGAACCCTTAAAATGAAGGTAAGTGAAGAAGCAGGACGTAGTTGTTTTGTTGAGAGTCTGGGAGGGGACCTCAAGGGGACCACATGGCAAACATGTCTTTGAAGTTGGTGGGGTTTTTCTTTAAAACAACGTGAATTGTTTTTTTCTTTTCATTCATCTGTACTTATTTTAATATAAATATTATATCTTAACTTGTTTCCTAGTTGATAGGGGTAGAACTGTATATTTCCCACTCCCAAAAGAAATACTAAACTCATAATACCTTAAAATATAACTTGATTTAAAAATAAGGACATGACAGATAAAATTATTCAAGACTGGGAGCATACTGAAGCAGTGGTCTTATAAGAAGATGGCCTGGTGAGGACAAGAATGGAGAATGCCACCAAATCAGTGAAGAGGCTAGGAAGGGTTTTCCTACTGGTTTCAGAAGGATTGTGTGTGGTTCTACCCTGAGTGTGATTAAGACTTGTGATCTAAAGAAGTCTGAGGTTTCCAGAAGCCTGGGGTAATAAACTTCTATTGTTAAAGTCTCCTGGTTGTTAGTACTTAACAGTCATGGTATCCCCAGAAAATTAATGCAAAAGCCAATACACTTGTTTAGTATTTTGGGGGGAGTGACTCTGTAATTCTAGGAATAGAGTCATCTTGTAGATGCCATTAAAAAAAAAAAGGAATCCAGAGGAATGTGGGGAATAGATGAATGAAAACTTATTATGAAAATGTCTAGTTGATGACTTGACCTCTGGCCACAGTTCGGAGCCTGTATTCTTCTGTTCTCTGTTACTGTAAGCAAAGACCTGTAGTTGGCTACTTTGTAAGGAAAAGAGGTTTGCTTTGCTCACAGTTTTGAAGGCCTAAAATCTGAATTGGATAGTTCCATTAGTTTGGCCTCTGGTGAGGGAACCCAGGTACGTCATATCACAGTAGATGGTACCATGACCTCTCACACATGAGCCTGTGTAAGAAGATAGAGAGATCAGGGAGGTAACTCCCTCAGCCTCTTATGACAACGCTCTCTGAAGATCTAACCAGGGTCCCATGAGGACTACACTAATTTACACATCTCAATTCTATCCAAATTGTAGAGCCGTAGCTACAAATTTTAACGCGGAGGTACAGACAGCAGGGGTCTCTAGATTTGCCTAGTTCATCAAAGGCATGAGGCAAGAAAGTACCACGTTAGGTCACGTTCTAATGACCAACGGTTTTGCCCCATGATGTGCAGGCCTGAGTGGGTTGGTGGCTGTCCAGTTGGTGCTGAACCAGATTAAGAAACATATGGGAGAAGAAGTGCCCACCCCCAGGTCCATGGCCTCTCCATCTGCTAGGGTCATGCCAGGTCAGCGCAGCAACACTTCCAGATATACCTGGGCTTTTAGACCTCTTTGACAGTGGCCATGAAAGCACAAAGCTGGAGAGGCCCACACTAGAGCCCAGCCTGCACTGCTCTGCAGCTCTTCTCATGAATTTGGAGCCCACAGAATCGCTGGTTGGCATGCAAGATTGATTGATAAACACTTTTCATACTAGTGTTCTTTGCGGTATTTGAAATATCTCTAAATATACAAATCCAGCAGAGAGGTCTAAAAGAGAGAGTTAGGAGGAATGAACCTGGAAAGGGAAGATAGATAGAGAGAGGAAAATAGGAGGTAGATGAGGAGGTTGATGATGAGGTATACAGAAAGATGGGTGGGAGTGTAATATTGGTGAATCTCGGTTGCCAACCTGATGCACTCTAGAATAACCTGGGAGGTGGGCCTCTGGACCCATGCCCGTGGGAAGTTTGGGCACATTTAGTCATCACTCTGTTGCTGGGCTGTGGATACAATGTGACCCTCTGCCTACAGTTCCTGTCGCTCTGACTTTCCCACCTTGGCGGACTATTACTTCCAACTGTGACCCAAAATGATCGTTAATGTACACGAAGTTGCTTTTGTCAGAGCATTATGTCACAACAACAGGCAAAGTCACTTAGACAGCAATGTGTATGTGTGTACATGCATGTACCCATGTCCCTGCCTGCCTGCATTTGGGCTGGCCACTTATGGAAGACTTGGTCTAGTAGCAGGGAAAGGCAACAATACCAGCACTGAAAGACGAAAGTGGATTTGCCTCTGAAATGAGCTCAGCCCTAGAGGTGTCTAAGTTTTGTTATTACCATTATATAAATGAGACAGATATTAGAAAGGACATTATTTGTATTTACCACCTCATCTTAGAACTGATCAATGTTCGAGCAGTTAAGAACTGCTGACTTCTACTTCTCTGCCAGTAATTTAAAGAATTCCAAATTGATGCTGTTTTTTTTTTTCCAGCTGCATTTGAAGAATCTGAAATTCTACCTAGCAAGATTCATTCACTCCTGACCAACATTTGGTTTTCAAGAATTCTCAGCAGGGGCTAAATACTCCCAGGAGTGCTTACACCTTAAACCTTTATCCCACAGTCCCTTCTAGAGAAGATTGGTGGGGTAGCAGAGCATCAGCTCAGACTAATGGTGGGGGAGGGGATACAGGAAGTGAAAGAGCAATTAAAATCTCCAACCAGAAAAGCATCTGCCTTTCTTTTGTGCAGGGCAGGCCTTGCTACTTCTGTCCAGAGTAGAACCTGAGAAATGTCCCCTCTGGGTCATCTGTAAGAGTGATGATGTGTCTGTGTTAGGCCACTGACTACCCACTGAATCATCACAGTACCTGTTACACTTATGTAAGGGGAAGCTTATGTAAAGGCATTTTGTCAGGCTGGGGTTATTCCAGAAGACTTGACTTGCTCACACAGCAAACAATCACTCAGTCCCTACTATATAGTCTGCCAGAGTGAACAAAATAAGCCAGACCTCTTGCCTCACAGACTCACTTTCCACTGGAGGTTGAGGTGTGTACCGGATACTAAACAAGTAAATGTCATTATGGAAGAGTGACACACGCAACAAAGGGGCAGTGAGCAACATCAAATATAACAGTACAACATGGATCAGAAAGCAAGAAAAGGAAATGAGCGTAGGTCCGGGGAAAGAGAACCTGAGGAGAAGTGAAAAGGTTCACAAGCAGAAGCCCCAAAGGAGAACTGGCAGGGTCTCTGTGGCTGGGTAGGGCACACATGGGGAATGTAGTCAGTGGGACACAGAAATCTTACCATTTCAGATCTCCTGGGTGTTTGCTAAAGTTTGCCTTTACTGGGAGTGAGATGATAGATGTGGATTCTTGTAGAAGATTCAAGTGATTTTAGGCTGAAAGAAGAATTGCATGGACTCGTCAGAATTATTAAGAAATGAACAGATGCTTCTAAAAGGGATGTTGCTAGAAATGTTGGACATCTCAGAGCATGCAAAACCAAGTTACCTTTCCATTTCTGAGAAACTAAAATTTTTTAATGAACTTCAGAAAAGGTCAGCAGTCTGAAGTCCATCTGGTTCCTAAAGTTCTAGGTAGGGAATTATGGACCTAAAGACTGTATTCAAACTAAGTTTGGTGCTACATGCCCACGCCTGCAGCCCAAAGGAAGCTCTGGTAGTAGGATCCTGAGTTCAAAGCCAGCCTGGGCAATGAGACCCTATTTCAAAGAGGAAGAAGAAGAAGGAGAAGGAGAAAGAGAAGGAGAAGGAGACGAGGAGGAGGAAATCTGGGAGACTTATGCAAATGGTCAGTATGTACATGAAAAGACATTGAATGATACGAGCCACGAGGGAAACGCAAACCAAACCACAGTGATCTACCATTCGATACCCACTAGAGTAGTGAAAATAAAAAGACAGTAATAAGTAATGAGGATATAGAAGAAGTAGAACCCTGTTCGTTACTGGCAGAAATGTAAAACAGTGCAGCCACTTCAGAAAACATTTTGGAAGTTCATCCAACAGTTAAACATAGAGTTGCCATATGAGCTGGCAATGATGGATATGCACCCAAGAGAAAGGAAGCATATGTCCACACAAAAGCCTGTATGCAGATATCCACAGCCATGTGATTCACAGTGGCCAAAAAGTGGAAATGCTCAGAGGAGTGTATAAAGAGCTGTCATTCCATATGATGGGAGATTATCCATCCATAAAAAGGAAGTACCAATACTTTCTGTACAGAGGCAAGCCAAGACAACATTCTACTAAGTGAAAGAAACCAGAAACAAAGGATGAAGACTGCATGATTCCATTTATAGAAAATGTTCAGAAAAGGCAAATCAGGGACATCCTGATGAGAAATGAACAGTGCTGTATCTGCCATGCAAGGTTCCTCCCCATAGACAGCAAACACCAAGTGCCATGAGATTCTGGAGTGTGAACGTGAGCTTCCCCATCCTCAAGTGCAGTCCTCATAGGGCCAGCTGGCATCTGCTATGGCAGGTGCTGTCTTTGACTGGCTGTGATAAATGGTGCTACCCCCTCAACAGCCAGCCAGGGAGTAGAGATCTTTCACCCTCTTTCCTTCAGGAGAGGCATGTACCAATTGTTTCCATCAAGATCTACAGTTTTAGGTAGAGAATGCTGCTGGTGATGACGGTCTATCTTCAATCAAGTCCTGAAGAAGTTGCAAAATAACAAGAGAAGAATCATAAGACCAGAGCAATAGAAAATTCCCAGGGATTGTGGAACGTGAAGTTGACAATGTAGCTTCTAAAACCACTCTTGCTACAATTACTGGAGACAATAGTTTGAAAGTAATCACCAACCTTACAAAAGAGGGAACCAGGAGAGTCAATGGCTCACCTTCCCTGCACATGCTGTGCATTGGCTACACCCACCCAGGAGCCAAGGGGAAAGGGAGACTGTGGATATCCCTATAGTCCAGTTTCATGAGAACAGAGCAGAAAACAGAGAGCAGATCTGCTGGGCCAAAGCAGATCATCTAGTTCTGCCAGGTACCGCTCCAGCCTGTAGAAGTCATGAACTGGTCAAGGGCAATCAAAGGCTCTGTGAGCCTGACATTGTACACGGAACACTAAGTGAGCAGACCCAGCTGGAAAGAGAAGTCCAGCCACTTAAGAAGACAGTTATGATTGCAAAAGGGGAGTGTATGTTCAAGTAAGCAGGAAGGGCCAAGGGATTCAGAGAACAGAGAAAGCCTTTCCACCGTGGGTAATAAGGGAAGAATTCCTAGATCAGAGTTTCATTTGCTGCTGGTCAAAAGCCAAGGCGTGAAATTCAAGGAGTAAATACAATACGATCTTTTAAATAGACAAAGGAGATGAACTCTGTGCTCTGAATAAATGGAAACTGGCCTTATGTGCATTGACATCCAGTGCCATCCTTTTCTGGCTGGCCTGGTCCTTACTATACAGACTCAGCTGGCCTTGAACTCACAGAGATCTACCTGCCTGGGACTCCTGAATGCTGGAATAATGGCATCTTCTGAATTTGATTATTTAAGTCTTACATTTCATTGACTCTTGAGAGTCTGGAAAGAACTTGGGAAATGCTAGGACTGGCCATAAGGTTGAAGAGGTTTTAAATACTAGTTATCACTGAAAGACCAGCCATTGGGCAGCACCATGAAGGGGACATAGTGTCTTAGGGTTTCTATTGCTGTGAAGAGATACCATGACCACAGCAACTCTTATAAAGGAAAATATTTAATTGAGGTGGCTTACAGTTTCAGAGGTTTAGTCTATTATCATCATGGTGGAGAGCATGCTGGCATACAGGCCGAAATAGTGCTAGAGAAGGAGCTGCTACACGTTGATATGCCACAACAGGAAGTAGACTGTCTCACTGGGCATGGCTTCAGCATGTATGAGTTCTCAAAGCCCGCCTCCACAGTGACATACTTTCTCCAACAGGACCACACCTCATAATAGTGCCATTTTCTGTGAGATTATGGAGGCCAATTACATTCAAACTACCACACATGGTTAGTTCAAAATCTTTTTGTTTGTTCTTTTGTTTCTGTTTTTGAGACAGGGTTTGTCTGTGTAGCCCTGGATGTCCTGGAACTTCCTCTGTAGATTATGCTGGCCACAAACTGAGAGATCCACCTGCTTCTGCCTCCTGAGTGCTGGGATTAAAGGTGTGTGCCATCATGTCCAGAAAAAAACAATCAAAAATATTGAAAAGTAGGTGGGATTGAGAAGAACTGAGAGTAGATGAGTCCAGAAGCTTCTATGACAAAGGCAGAGGCAAATGTGCCAGAGAAGAAGTGCATTTAGAGCTGTGTCAGACAATCCTATGAAAGACAAATTGGGCAAAGTTGCAGCATGTCTTGACTGCCAGGTCAACAACTCTAAACAATCATCCTGAGAGCAACCTTCTGCTTGAGAGTGCAGCGGTGCATCAACATATCAGAAATGTTGAATAGGACGTTAAGCTAGCTTGCATGTGCAGGGTGGACTGAAGAAGGAACTGATGTTCCAGGATAACAGTGAAGAGCTGTCTTGGCATTCTAGATCAGAGCTTGCAAGTGATGCCCAGATTGGATTGTGAGAAAGTCAGCTTGTTGGTTCTTGAGTACATTAGTGCAGTCCAGTGGGGATGGAGACAGGCCCAGAGCCGTTTTTCTCCAGTCTTGATCTGTCCAGTGTGCTGACTAAATAATGCTGTTTTTTGTCAGTGCCACCGTATGACAGTTGTGAAGCACTGTTATGAAGGAATGCTTAGGCCAATGGCAGAGGCAACATGAGGAGAGAGTTGACCCATACACAGTAAGAAATAAAAGCCAACCCTTGACGGTTCCAACAGGAGACAATAGCCATCCACATGGTCACCTAATGAGAAAGATTTGAAGCCCAGAGATACCAGGGGGAGTAGTAGGATGATAGCCAGAAACCTACAACATTTTATAAGGAGGAATCCTTGAAGACCATGGAGCAAGCCAACTTTTAAAGTTCAGGAGGAGCTCCTAACATCTCTGATGACTCAGGACACTGGGAAGGAGTCAGATGTAGCTGGATCTAAAACTTTTTTTTTGGCATCTTTCAGATTGCAATACACTTCACGCACGCATCGCAGTCCACGGACGTAGGAGATGTCACCTCCGCCTCCTTTGCCTTTTGTTCCAAGACACAGATTCTTCCCTGAGAGGAGACTCAGGTAGTTACCGCCCACGTGCAGAATGAAGCTCCACTTGTGTCTTCTAGAGCAAGACTGTTCTCTAATCAGCTCTTCCCAAGCATGTAGACACGAGAAAAGTGGCCGCCATCTAGTACCTGAAATACATTGTGGTGATTTTTGCCCATGTGATGAGACTGACATTTGAAACCATTTAAAATCTGTTCTCTAATTCGTTCACTATATTCATCCTAAACCTCACCTTGGCAGCATCTTCTTGAGCACTATTGTTTTTTGTCTTTCTTCCTCTCCCCCTTTCTCAGGTGTTATGGAATTGGTACCCCTCTAGTTCTCCTCTTCTAGGAAGGGTGGAGAAGCCAGTGCTGAGGCTACAGTGCTAGTAACATGAGTCTATATTAAATAAACTGCAAGAGAAGGCTCAATCTGGAATACTAAAAACTACTCTAGACAGAACAGTCCAAACCATGTTGCCCTGGAATCCTACAGAAATAATGTAGATTTTTATATTATGCACAAGCTGCATTTGAAGATACTGGCCTTATGTTACTTAATTTCCCTATAATAAATAAAAGCCCATGTGTTCACTGTTTTAGACTTTGGTAGTAGGAAAGTTTATCTCTGCTGACAGATGGCTGTGCTTCCTCTCCTGAGCTAATGCAAACTGTGTAGCTCACGGTGTTTCTTTTTATACCTTGGAAGTCAACACGCTCAGAATTAAGTGGTGTGCTTATTTGCATCGGTTTTACAATAAATTCCCCTTTGTGTTGTAGCTTTCATTCTTTTAAATTTGTTCTTTTAAGTTTTTACTTCTCTCTTTACCTTAAGTGTGTTTGAGTTCTTCTTCGAAAATGTTGGGGACAAGGGGATGGGTGGAGGGGTGGATTGTATGATGGATGGGTCGTGTGATAGTTGTGGATGGATGGATGGATGGATGGATGGATGGATGGATGGATGGATGGATGGTGTGATGCATGGTGTGATGGTTAATCCTCATTGTCAGTTTGACTGGATTTAGAATCATCTAGTTGACACACGGCAGGTGTTTCTATGAGAATATTTCCAGAGCAGTTTCACTGATTAGGAGAAGACCTACCCTAGATGTAGGCAGCAGCACCCTATGGGGCAGCACCATCCCATGGGGCAGTGCCACCCCATGGGCTTAGGTCCCAGATTGAATAAAAGGGAGGGGGGGGAAGAGGAGAAAGCATGAACATCAACATTCACCTCTCCTTGCCACACAAGCAGCCCGATCACATTCCTGCTGGCTTTTCTTCCCTGCCATGAAGAAAAGCTCTCTCCCCCCCACCTCCCTGCCTTGCCGCTCGCCAAACTGTGAACCAAAATAAACCTTCCTCAAGTTGTCACAGCAATAATAAAAGTAGCAAATCCAGATGGCTATATGAGAGACAGATGAATAGGTATATACACCAGTTCGCCTCAATTGTTAGCAAGAGAGGAAGATTGACTCCAGCAAAATCCATCTTCTTTCTGGTCTTCCTTTATGCTATAATAACAACTTAGCCAGTGTATTTGTATAGATATAGGGAGTTTAGTGGGCATGGTATCACACATCTTTTGTGCCAGCACTCAGGAGTCAAAGGCAGTACGATCTCTATGACTTAGAGACCAGCTTGGTCTACGTAGCAAGTTCCACACTAGCCGAGGCTATAGTGAGACCTTGTCTCAACAAAATAAAACAAAATAATATATTTGGGAAGTTCACCTTTAGTTTACTTATTTTTCAAATGAGAATAGCTTCATTTCCAACATCATACAGTCGTTCTGAGGTTTAATTTGATAATACATGTGATTGTTTGAATATGGTCAAGCTAGGACAGGAAACGTTCAATGAATGTTGTCTATTACTACTACTCAATGGCATAACCCTCCTTTTGTCTACTCTAATAGCTTCTTCTCCGATCCTCATTATTTTATGCAATGGCCTATGAATCTGTCTTAGAATGAAGAATCTTAGAGTTGAAAGCATTGGCTAATTAGTTAGAGTGATTCTGAGAATCAGGGAGTGTGTGTGGGGGGTCATGGTCTGTTGGTAGAGGCTTCTTCAAGCACCTCTGGAACAAGAACTTACCACAGGGGAGATGAGCTTCCACTAGGACTAAAACTAGTCAGAGCTGAGGATAGAGGAGAGAATAAGCTTCCTGCAGTCCAATGTCCTGGATGCAAAGGCAGACACAGTCATAAATGAAAACACGGGTTGCTGGTCACTAAATCTGTGACCCATTAGGAGTCAAATATATGTAACTGTGAAGTCCCTTTGTGCAGGAGGAGTCGGCAGCCTCTTTCTTTTGCAGCCCACAGCTAGCATTAGCCTTCTAAGGGCTTGAACAAGTCACGCCAGGTAAGCTTCTAGAGAGAGCAGAGGGGCTGGTGGGTATGCGGGGCAGAAAAGGGGCACGCTGATCAGCAGGAGAGACACACACCTGGGAGTCCCCTGGAATTTCTTCAAGCACTTTGGGGCCAAGGGCTAATTTGCAAGGATTTAGAATTCTGCGTTGTAATAGTGAGTTAGCTAGCCAGTCAACATTGAATATTCATGATCATGCAATGTCATTTGTCTCTGTGGGTGCCTGGGGGTTGGGGAAATCTGAGAAAGGACCAGAGGGAAATAGAATGCAGGCTTCTGTCTTGCAGACAAGGGCTGTTCCTCTGCACCCATTCCCAGTTGAAATCCCTCCTTTCTCTGCAAGTCTGATGAGCCTCCTGAAGGGCTCCAAAAAAACGTTAACTCACCCCTCACCCTTAAAAATGACCTTCAGATTCCTTAGTGTGACATGAAGGATCCGTACTGGCTGGTTTTGTGTATCAACTTGACACAAGCTAGAGTCAAGGAAGGAGCCTCAAGAGAGGAAGGAGCCTCAGTTGAGAAAATGCCTCCTTAAGATCCAGCTGTAGGGCATTTTCTCAATTAGTGATCATTGGGGGAGGGCCCAGCCCATAGTGGGTGGTGTCATCCCTGGGCTAGTGGTCCTGGATTCTATAAGAAAGCAGGCTGAGCAAGCCATGAGAAGCAAGCCAGTAAGCAGCATCCCTCCATGGCCTTTGCATCGGCTACTGCTTCCAATTCCCTACCCTGTTTGAGTTTCTGCCCTGACTTCCTTTAGTAATGAACAGCAATATGGAAAGTCTTTCCTCCCTAACTTGCCTTTTGGTCATGGTGTTTTGTTATAGCAATGGAACCCTAAGACAATATCCATCTTCTAATGTCTCAAACCTTAGAATCTCTTGGGGACTTCATTTTAGAGCAATTGATTGAAGAAATGTGGTGTTGGGAGTGAATCCAGAGCCACGTGCCTTATAGACATTAAAATTTTGGGTGTGAAATGGTCCTCACAGGCTCCTGTATTTGAACACTTCGTCTTGAATTGGTGGCACTATTTACAAAAGGGGGACGTAGTAGACCTATCTTAGTTGCTTTTCTATTTCCATGGGGAAAAAAATGCCAGGACCAAGGCAACTCATAGAAGAAAATGTTCAATGGGGGCTTACAGTTTCCGAGGTTCATTCATGACCATCCCTGCGGGGGACATGGCGCCAAGAAGGCAGACGCGGCTTTGGAGCAGCAGCTATGTCTGCTCCACACCCATGAGGCAGAGAAAGACAATTAGCTGGGAATGCTGTAGATTTTTGAAACGTCAAAGCCTACTTTTAGTGACACGCTTTCTGCAACCAGGCTATACCCCCAAATCCTTCCCAAATGTTTCTACCAACTGGGGAAAAAGCATTCCAATATAAGTGCCTATGGGGGTGTTCTCATTCAAACCACCAGAAGAACCTTGAGGAGGTAGTGCCTATCCTGGGGAGGTAGGTCACTGGGCTGTGTCCTTAGGGGCCATACTATTCCTGGCTTTTTCTTGCCATGTTTTCTGCTTTCTGATCCATTGACATGTGAATAAGTCACTGTTGCAAAGCTCCCGTTCCCCAGGATGGAGTAGCCTGAGTCACCATGGCCTCCCTCCCCTCTGTGACAGGCTGTGACCTTGACAACTGGGAACTAAAACAAACCTCTCCTCCTCTAAGTGGCTCCTGTCAGCTGTTTCGACACGACGACAGGAAAGCAACCCCCAAGTTGTAGCCTCAACCCAAGGCCCCTATTTTAAATCCGCACTGTGGAAGCTGCCCCAAGCAGAATGCCAGAGGATGTTCCTGAAGCTGGACAGTTCCCCCCTTGGTGTCACATCCGGAAGCGGTGCTATGGGGACACCATGTAGGCCAGGATCTCAGCCTCATGCATACAGGGCTGGTGTGGATCAGCGGGAGAACACTCATTGTCATCCCACAGTCTTCTTTCACACCCATGTCCTCCACGGGGCCTCTGCATATGATGGGCCTCTTCTTTCCCAGTTCCAGGCTGACTTTTCTTATCACCCTTTCCAGTCATTTTCTCTTACGACTGCTTGAGGTGTTTAAACGACTATTCCCCACAAACGCCCAGGGATCTGGTCTACCTCAGTCATGCTTTGTTTTTGATGCAGCAGCTGCTACGATGCCCTGCAGACTTAGTCAATACTCAATACTTGCCTGTGTAGACCCTGGATGACAGAATCTGATGTCCATCTTTTATTTTAGGCAGTGACGTTAGTCAGGTTGTTGCCTCTCACGAGATAATTTTTATACCCTTTCTTCAGTTCACCTTGTTCTGGTTAAAGGGCTTTCCCACACATGTCAGCCCTAAGGTAGGTCTCTGAAACTTTTCCAGTCTGTTGTGAAACGCACCAGTGTGGCTGAAAATCCCTTTCCTTGTGTTTTCCTTTACAAAGAAAAAAACCAAGTCATAGACTTCCAAACCAAGACGTTTTAGGGGCTAGTTTTAGTCTGGATGAACCACTCTGTTTTTCTAAGCACCCCTCTTTTTCTTATCTCTGATTATGGCCTGCACCACCCGCCAAAAACACAGGGTGTGGGAAAACAGGAGGAAGAGAGTAAAGCTAGGACCTTTGACGGAAATAGCCTTTGTTGCCTATTCTCTCTGCTAAATGTCAAGACTCGTCCGGCATTAACAGAATAGCCAATAGATATTGGTCAGCCCTATGTCCTAGACACTGTGTTGCTAGTGAGGTAGAAAATAATAACCATTCCAACCTGTTTATTCTCTTTGACATTTGTGCCTTAAAAAGAAAAAAGTTACCACAGGACCAGTAAGGAATTACTTTATTTAGGTGAGATTTTTCATTCTTTGGTGGTATATTAGTCAGCTTTCTATTACTGTGATAAAAATGCCTAAGATAATGTAGGAAAGTTTGTTTTGGCTTAGGAGTCTAGAAGTTTCACTGTGTGGTCATCTGGTTCTGTTACACTTGGCCTGTAACAGCACAGCAGTTCGTAGAAGGGTGTATGACAGAGAGGCCTGACTGCATGGCATCAGGGGAGAAAGAGGAACAGGAGAAGGTTGCAAGTTCAATAATCCCCTTCAAGAGCACACCCCAGTGACCTAACACTTCCTTCTAGGTCCCACCAGTTACAGGTTCCACCATCTCCTGCAGCACCACTAGGGACCCGTCTGTCAACATGGACCTTCGACAGGCGTGCTGATGCTCACTGGGGTCAGTTTTCTCCTCTCCGTGGGCTCACAGACCACAGTTTCCATTCTGTACACTATGAGCCGTATACCCTCTTTTCTCTTTTTCCTATCCATATCAGCCTCGTAGGCTACAGGTCCTCAAAGGAGCGGTGGTGCTCAACTTGCCATGGAGAGTGACATGAGTAAGATGTGCTTTTCTAAGTCACTGAAATGGAGGGCTCCAATGGTTAGCACAGGCCTTTGGCTAATCTGTCTTCTTTCTCCAGTTGAGAGTTTTCTCTCTTGATTGTTTCTTTTTTTCCTTTATTTATTTATTTTTATTTTATGTGCATTGATGTTATGCTGTGGGTGTCAGGTCTCCTGGAACTGGAATTACAGACAGTTGCTGCCATGTGGGTGCCAGGAATTGAGTCCAGGTTCTCTGGAAGAGCAGTCAGTGCTCTTAACCACCGAGCCATCTCTCCAGCCCCTTTTGATTGTTTCTTTAGTTGGCCTACATTCTTTCAAGTGCCTTGATTGTTTCTTTAGTTGGTCTACATTCTTTCAAGTTCCGTGAACCTGTTACAATGAATACCCTTGAAAAGAAACATTTATGTCTTAGATACTAAGTGCTGATTTTATTTCCTGACTTTTAAAACCACAATATTTTTATTAATTCGTGGAGAATTTTGAGAATTTTATGCTATGTTTTGATCTTATTTGCCCTCATTTTTTCTTCTAACTCCTCTCAGATCTCCTGCCCTTTACATTCCTACCCTTCCCAACAACTTTGTATCCTCTCTCTCTCTCTCTCTCTCTCTCTCTCTCTCTCTCTCTCTCTCTCTCTCTCTCTCCACCTCCTCTCTCTCTGTCTCTCTCTCTGTCTCTCTCTCCTACCTCCTCTCTCTCTCTCTGTCTCTCTCTCACCTCCTCTCTCTCTGTCTCTCTCTCTATCTCTCTGTCTCTTCTGTCTCTCTCATTTAAATTACACATCAAATCCAATTTATGCTGCCCATATATATGGTGCCACCCAATGGGACATGGTCAGACTACCAGGAGCCACACTCTTAAAAAAATTGACTCTCCTTCCCTCCCCCAGATGCCATCAGTGGTCAAGAGCTCCTTAGTTAGTTATTTAGTTAGTTAGTCAGTCAGTCAGTCAGTCAGTTAGGACTAACCAAGGAGTTATTGACTTTCCATGATCTGACCCAGGTAAGATTTCTCACTGGTTTACTAAAACCAAACTCCACAGAGTACATTTTCAGGGCTCTATTTCTGTATTTTAGTATACAGAACCTAGGAGGTTCATCGGGACATTTCAGCTCCACAGACCTAGATTATTTTAGCAAATGCTAATGAAGTTAAATTCAACTCTGCAGACCCTTGCTCTACATTCTGGAGTAGCTGTCATAACAAAATTCTTTGAGAGTTTTGAGCAGCCTGGTTGTCTCCCATCCCCCACCCCCACCCCCTGCCCCTGTTCTCTCTCAGCTTGCTGCATCTGGTTTTCTTCAACATCAGCATCAACCAGTGGGCCCTCTCTGGTGTGGTGGTATTGTATTCTCCAAAATATTGTGCACCCTAATAAATTTATCTGGGGTCAGAGAACAGACAGCCACTAGATACAGAGGCTAGAAAATGGTGGCACTCACGCCTTTAATTCTAGCATTCCAGAGGGAGAAATCCATCTGGGATCTCTGTGAGTTCAAGGCCACATTGGAAAGAGCCTGGCATGGTGACACATACCTTTAATCCCAGGGAGTGATGGTAGAAGGCAGAAAGATATATAAGGCGTGAGGACCAGGAACTAGAAGCATTTAGCTGGTTAAGCTGAGAGCCATTGGGATGAGGACACAGAAGCTTCCAGTCTGAGGAAACAAGACCAGCTGAGAAGTTGGCCAGGTGAGGTTAGCTGTGACTTGTTCTGTCTCTGATCTTCCAGTGTTCACCCCCATAACTGGCCTCAGGTTTGATTTTATTAATAAGAACCTTTTAAGATTCATGCTACACTCTGGTCCTTGTTTTCTGTGTATGAATGGGAGGGTTTGAGATGGTTGTGCCTCAGTCTTGATGTTTTTGTCAATGTGGACTGATACATCTAACTGGTGATTTCTGAAGGTAGGCAGGACGTCTTACCCCTTCCTTTTTTTTAATGTCTGGTATCTGGCATTCTGTCTTGTACTTCCTTTATGTCACTGAGAAGAGACCTGTGCTCAGCCACCACTGTCTGTTCCAGGAATTCAAGTTTCAGGCCATTGCATTTTCTGCTGCCACACACCGGCGCCTCACCTTCCACAGCCATTCTTATCAGGAATGAAGGCAGTAGTCAGTTCTCCAGACACTGATTCCCAACACTGATTCCCTTGTTATCTCTTAGTCACTACAAAATACAATTAGAGACAATAGGAAATGTTTACTAAGCCCCTACAAACCCAAGAGTGCTTTACCAACTTTCCTAACTTGCTATACTCTTGGCTTGTGTTAGCCTAAATGTTCTTGGGTTTCCTCCCAGTTCTCACAGGTCTTGCTTCTCTCCTCCCCCTACAATCATCAATCATCAATGATTTTGATAATTTCAATAATTCTGAACTTTCATCTCTTTTCACTGTTTACATAAATCTATAGATGTCTTTTTCCAAAAGGATGCTGGTGGTGTTTCAGCTTTCATCTGAACACAGGAACTGCTCCCGATCTTCAAATTCATATTACAGCTGTGTAGTGGACAGACACAGGGACCAGAGCACATCCAAAAGCTGCCATCTTTTTGTACTCCTTTCCTTGAAATGACCATCCTATCTGTGAATGTCACGAACAAGCATCAGGCTATCATCCCAGCTCCTCCCGCCACCTGTCCCTCTCACATCCAGTGAAGCTTCCAATTCACTTTTAACACCAGATACTCTTTTTGATCTGTCTCCATCTTTCCATTCTCACAGGTTGCCCTCCCTCTGACCTGAGTTACTCCAGCACTTAGACTTGTTATTTACCACATTGCCACTCTTAACACTCTTTTTGAGGTTCGAATCTGTCCGAGTCACTGCTTAGAAGATGGGTTCCTACTTATGATTCCTCCGTGGCTGCCTGTCTTGCTCTTCGTCACATCAGACAACGTCCAGCCCGCATTCTCTCTTCAGCCTCACCTTTCTCAACATCCACCATCATGCCAAGCCACTTATATTCTGGTCCATGACAGATGTCATCACTTCAGTCCATTGTCCCATACCCTTATATTTTGGTTGCACCAACTCTGGAGAAGTTTGTATTAGCCCCTAAACTATGCTTGGTAAATCTCTTGGATGTTGTCATGGAGCCCTATGTTCTATTCTGTCCTCTTCCCACTTCACTGTACAATGATGCCCTTTGTCCTTGCGTGTCTTTCCCAGCAGGACCGTGTGTTTATGGTAGGACCCTGTGTTGTACAACCCAGACCTCCCTTCAGTGAAAGACTTATTGCTTGAGCTGCTGGGAGCGTGGTCGGCAGACAGCCCTCAGCTGTCACCTTCTTGAGGAATTCCTTCCTCCTGCCCAAGGTCTCACCCACAAAGAAGCCCATATATAGAATGCTTTGGAGTATGATTGCTGTGCTCTCTTAGCCAGACCTGATGGGCTACTCCAACTCTTGGAGGTTGTTCGAGATAGAGGCATGCCTTGAGCTGACGATCATATGATGGTCTCTCATGTCACAAGTGAAGAGACTAAGCTATTCACTCATGTTAACTTGGTTGAGTTGTAAGGCATAAAGGTAAAAATGAAGAAACTGGTTGCATTGAAACAGGCATCATAGGACATTTACATTATAAAAAATGATATAATTGTCCCCCAAAATAGTAAAATTGTCCCCAAAATAGCACCCTGTGAGATAATAGAAGCTGGTTTTCCCATCTCGTAGAAATCTAGTTTCAGGATAAGCAAGGAAAGACTTTATTTCTTACTCAAAATATTATATTTAGTATGTGTTTGTGACTGGCCCATGGGTAGCTTAAACACATAACTGCCTGGTAAAAAGACCCACTTTGTTCTTGAGAGTATGTGTAGGTAATGATTACACTCAGGACGCCATAGTTCAATGAAATGGCAGGTGTTGATATATTAAGAATAATAATTTGATTTGGATTCAGGTTTTTTTTTAACAAGCTTTTGTCAAATAGAAAATAAGGAGTGACTCTGAACACTGAAAACAAGGGAAGGCTGAGGACAAGAAGGGGTTCAGCACTTTTGGAGTCGTGTCATTAAAGATACAGTGGAAGGGGTTTGTCGTCAAAGCAACGAGACAATGCATGTGATTACTGGTAAAATTTAAAACACACGGTAGAGGTGCAAGATTGTCATGAAAAAATAATTATAATTGATAGGACGTGGTAGAGGCTGCATGAGCCTTTAGAGATTGCACTGGTTTGAATGAAAATCCACCCCCCCCCCAGGTTTATAGAGAGTGACACTATTAGGAGGTATGGCCTTCTTGGGGTAGGTGTGGTCTTGTTAGAGGAAGTGTGTCACTGAGAGGTAGACTCTGAGGTCTCAAGTGCTCAAGCCAAGTCCAGTGACACCCTTTCTCCTGCCTCCTGCAGATCCAGATGTAGAACTCTCAGCTACATCTCCAGCACCTTGTCTGCCTGCATGCTGCCACCACACTTCTCACCATGAGGACAATGGACTAAACTTCTAAATTGTAAGCTAGCCACAGTTAAATGCTTTCCTTTATTAGAGTGTCATGGTCATGCTGTCTCTTCACAGCAATAGGACACTAAGACAGATTTCTGTCTCTTGGCAATATTATTGTAGATGGATGAGAAGGAGAAGAAGGAGGAGAAGAAGGAGGAGAAGAAGGAGAAGGAGGAGGAGGAGGAGAAGAAGGAGGAGGAGAAGGAGAAGGAGAAGGAGAAGGAGAAGGAGAAGGAGAAGGAGAAGGAGAAGGAGAAGGAGAAGGAGAAGGAGAAGGAGAAGGAGAAGGAGAAGGAGAAGGAGAAGGAGAAGGAGAAGAAGAAGAAGAAGAAGAAGAAGAAGAAGAAGAAGAAGAAGAAGAAGAAGAAGAAGAAGAAGAAGAAGAAGAAGAAAAGAAGAAAACTTGGATAAGCCAGGCATATCTCATGAGTTCAAGGCCAGCCTGGTCTACAGAGCAAGTTCTAAGACAGCAGGGTTACACAGAGAAATCCTGTGTAGCAAAACAAACAAAAAAGGGCATCAGATCTTCTAGGACTCCAGTTATATAAAGATGGTTGTAAGCCACCTGATACGGGTCTGGTCCTGGGAAATGAACCTGGATCCTCTGAAAGAGCAGCAAGTGCTCTCAACTGCTGAGCCATCTTTCCAGCCCCTAGGCTTGGTTTTTCGAAACAGGATCTCATGTAGTCCGTCCAGGTGGCCTCAAAATCACTAATTAGTGAAATATGACATTAATCATCTTGTCTCTATCCCCCAAGTGCTGGCATTACAAGTACATGCTACCACATCCTGCTCACCAGCTTTGAAAAGAACCATTCTGTTTCCTAATATTCACCAAAAGTGATCGATAATCGATACGTTTTAATGTTATTTCTGACTAATCATGATGACTTCACTGATTAAAGTATATTTATGGATGTTTAGAAAAAAGAAAACTTCACCAGTTGTGGTGAATGGATACCACACTTATCACTGAGTTTGAAACACACACACACACATACACACACACATACACACACACACACACACACACACACACACACACACACACACACACACACACATATATATAATTATTGCTTTTTCCATGCTGTCTTTGAACATGGTTAAGAAACTTTATACAAATAGTAAATAGCCCAAACAGAGGAAATGTTCCCCTAAAGCCTCCACTATATGGTGTGGTTTCCAGTGGGTCTGAAGGTTTCGGGTATCTTGCCTTCACCTCAGCTAATGTTTAATCTACTATTTACATGCTATTTGAATGTCCTCTGCCTGAGACTTCCGTTTACAGAGCCAAAGCATAGTGCAGCTACTCACATTTTGCTAATATTAAGGACCAAGGAAGTCTTAAACATGATGTTCAATCTGGCCATTAAGCACACATGTAAAGGTAGGGTTGAGATTTAGAAGTTACTGTGTGGCATCCAAGAAGGATGAATCACTGGAAGATGCTTCAGCATTTCCCCGTGCTGTTGTCTAGGCCATCCATAGTTGGGGGCTGTAGGAGGAGGAGGAGGCTCGGGTATGGTGAATAAGTGAACTGTCTAGTACCCCAAAAGCTTACAAGTCAGCCCAAAAATGCCCATTCTTGACTTCCAGTGCTGGGAGGGGGGGGGAAAGGAGAGATCAGACTAGGTGGTTTGGGACAGTAGTCTTTGCTAGCCAGCAGGAATGTGTGCCATCATTCTAAAACCAGATGATACATCATAAGTGCCTCTTTTCTAGATGCCAGCCATCTATGAACGCGCCTTCTTAGTCTCTGCCATGCTAAATGTCTGTTACGGTTTTGCTATTTTCTCCATTCTGGAAGGCCACCTCTGATCCCTTGCTCTTCCAGGTGAGAGCCGTGGAGCTTTAGTTTACCTGCTTTCCCTTAAGAGGGCCTTTGCTTACAGATGAGGCTGTGTTGTCGCGAGGTCCTCACCTTGCTCTGACAGGAAAGGGTTGTGTGTTCCTGTTGGTGACATCCTAGTTCCTCCCATGTTTTTAGAAGGTAGCTTGAATGAATAGCTGCTCCCTCAACGCCGAGTGAAAATAAAAGTCACTGGGCTGAGCCCAGGAAAAGGGTTCCTGTAGCAGGAATCTTAAAAGTTCTTATTAATATAATCAAACCCGAGGCCAGTTATTGGGGTCCATGCTGGTAGATCAGAGAGACAGAACAAACCACAGCTATCTCACCTCACCAGTTCCTCAGCTGGTCCTGTTTCCTCAGACTGGAAGCCTCTGAGTCCTCATCCAGAATGAATCTCAGCTGAACTGTGTTGCTCCATAGCCTGAAAGCTTAACCAGGCCAAATGCTTAACCAGCCCAAAGCCTCTAGTTTCTGGTCCTCACGCCTTATATATCTTTCTACTTTCTACCACCACTCCCTGGGATTAAAGGCTGGCTTTCTGGGATTAAAGGCGTGTCACCATGCTTGGCTGTTTCCAATGTGGCCTTGAACTCACAGAGATCCAGAGGGATTTCTATCTCTGGAATGCTAGGATTAAAGGCATGTGCTATCACTGACTAACTAGTGGCTTGTCTGTTCTCTGACCCCAGGTAAGTTTATTAAGGTACACAATATTTTGGTGACACAATACCACCACAGGTTCCCAATGTGAATCTTGGGAATCCTCACTGGACCCTCCTCCATGTTAGCATCCAGGTGACCCTGTGTGTAGGGGGGCCCTTCATAGGCAGTATCACTATCATGCTCTGATGTGTTGCAGAAAAATCAAGTTGGGCTGTGCACAGTGACTGCAGGAGTACTCCTTTCTAACCAGATTTTCCCTGCAGAAAAATCTTGTTCTCATCATCCACAGTGCTGTATCGCAGGGATGCCAAGTATGTGCCAAAAAAAAAGATGCTGCATCCAGCCACGAAAGTGCAGTTCCTGTATTTTAAATGTCTTCTTTTGCTAGCCTTATAAGGAGGAAGAGAAAAGATTCTGTTGGGTCATCCAGCCAGGGGTGCATGCAGGTGGCCCCTGGAAAGTTCCTGCTGCAACTTAACTACAGTTTCCAGGGATTTCTAGGCTCGTAGCTGTAGAACACACAGGAAGTGCCAAAGTTGGGCAGGCAGAAGCTGCAGAAAGCTAATGGGCCATTGTTGGTGCCTATGGCCTGGTCTCCTGGGGGCTCCGGCCTCTCTAGGGAGCCCAGGCTCTTGGCAGCAGCTCAGCTGGAGCCTCGTCAGCTGCTGGCAGCCATGCTGGGGGACACAGGACTTTCTGTGTCCCTTCCCACCCCACAGGGCCAAGATACTGACCTCCAAGTCATGGAATCAGCAGCAGCTTTCAACTTGGGCCCTTTGTCTCTGAACAATAGTTAACCGTGGCTTTCAAAGGCTCTGGCCTCAGCAGCGTCTTTCACAGGGCAGTTTCCTTCCCTGCGGGTTTTCCCAGCTGTCTTTTGTCTTACTCCTTGTCTAATGGACCTCTCTGTCTTTGGAGGGGCTTCCGGAAGAGCCAACGACAAGGAGCCCTTCCTGGAAAACCATGGTGACAGACCCTCAGGGTCAGCTGAGGTTGCAGTAGGGGTGACACTTGGTGAATGGCTGGCCATCATTGTCACTGTCTCCAGCAGGACACACTTAATAGGGATTCAGTTAAGAGTCAGCTCGTTAATGGTGCCAGGTAGAGATAAATATCTAAAAATTCTGAGAGTTCTTTTGGGGGCCTCCCGGTAAATACGTAAAACTTGTAGATAATGACACTGCCCCCAAAGGGTGCTAGGTTTTTTTTTTGAGGCACTAAGACGAACCTGTGGGTCCAGATTGGAATTATCCTTTACAGGAATCCCCAGGAGCTAGTGTTCCACTGCCCCAAGGTAGTTGGTCCACCTCACAGAGGCTGTAGTACTGTGCTTATGGAAAGTATAAAATATAAAGAGAGAGAGAAATTGTGACTATATTTAAATGATTTCTAATTTAGGGGAAGAGTCAGACATAAAGAAAAGACTAGAAAAAGGTCCCAAATGTTATCAGTTATTGTGGAATTATGAGTGATTGTCTTTCCATTTTAGTGGTGTTCTTGCCTATGTCATTTTGTCTTCGTGTGTGTGTGTGTGTGTGTGTGTGTGTGTGTGTGTGTGTGTGTGTGTGTGTAGAGGCAGCGGTTGTAGAGGAAGGGGTTGATGTCCAGTGTCTTCTTCAAATTGCAGTTTTACCTCATTTATAGATACAGTCTCTCATTCGGCCTGGGAGTTTGCTATTTCTGCTACCCTGACTGGCAAGTGAGCCCCTAAGATTTGTTCCCCCTAAGTCTGTTTCCCCACTGCTGGGGTTACAGCTTTTATATGGGTGCTAGGAATCTAGACTCAGTTCCTCATGCTTGTAGGGTAAGACTTTCCTGACTACCCATCCCTCCATCCCTCTATCTCTGTCATATATATATATATATGACAGATTTTTTTTAAAGAAGTCCTATGATGATTATTAACCAGCAAAGATTAGTCTATTAGGCTTAGGGGGAAACTTAACAGTCTCATTAACTTATAATTTCAATGTACTTAGGGTAAAATTGCTATTGTGGAATTAATTACATCTTCTCTGACTTTTGGCTATCTCTGAAAAACAGTCTCCATTTAAAAAGGGGCATGAGTTGCCCCCTGCTATCTGTTTCCATGAGAGCATAGATTTTCCTAATTTGTTCACCAATGTATTCCAGGTCCTAGCATAGTGTTCAGCACATAGTAAGGCTCAGTAAATATTTGCTGGACTGGCAGAAAGGAGAAGCCAAAGAAGCTAGACTATAAAACCAGGGGGAAGGGCAAAAGAGAGAGAAGGCCAGACACCAGGAAACTCTCTGGAAATGCTTTGCAGGCCTGTGGCAGGTCTTGCTCGCTCACTCGCCTTGCTTTGAGTAACTCCAATCCTGCTCCATCCTCATCAGCTCCAGTTTGCTTCTCAAGGTTCACACCTGCCGCTCTATTCTGAGGACTTCTCCTGGGTTCCTGGAGCTGACCTGTCAAAGACAGAGATCAGGCAGTGCCAAGGGTTTCCGTGCCAGGGGAGCCCTGCACTCCTGACTTCCCATGACAGCTTGAGTTGAAGTTGCTCTCCCTGGGACCGTATCTGAAATCATGCCTTTGCTTGTCTCAAACTCTGCTTCCCAGAAACTTGACCTGTCAAGCAACAAAAGTAGGAAACTCTAAAGACCTGAATTGGCTTCATTTGTGATTATAAAATCAGGTGACATTTCCTTCTATAATACTGAATAATTGTTCAAAAAGCCCACAGAAGAGTTTGCTTTTATAAATGGAGAAGAAATGCACGAAGGAGAAACAAAGAACAAAAAGATAACCATCCAGTAGCTTGTGTCATTTTGTAGACCTTGGGGCCTCCCTGACCTTATAGGGAGGGACCCACGCCTGGTACCAAGATGTTTGTTTAATACCCATGTCTTCTTGGAGCAGCACTCTCCACTTACATAGGATACTACTGTTCATGCTCCCTTTTAAAAAGTTGTATTTCTGGCACACATCTTTAATCCTGGTATGTGGGAGGCAGAGGCAGGAAGATCTCTATGAGTTCGAGGCCAGCCTGGTCAACAAAGTGAGTTCCAGGACAGCCAGGGCTACCTAGAGAAACCTCATCTCGAAAAAAACAAAACAAGCCAGCAAACAAACAAATTATATTTTAAAGTTAGCTTACATATTAATGGGTTTCTATAAGCCCTTTTCATATATCCTTAGTTTCGGTAAACTCCCCTCTTCTATCTCCACTCCCCCACCCAACCCCACCCTCTGCATCCTGCTTAACCCTCTAAGGCCCAGTCTCCCTTCCTTAATCTCATGTGTCCTCCGATCATCTCAAATAATAATTTTTAAATTTCATTTCAAGACAGGAGGTTCCCATAAGGCTTTTTCATGCACTCTTCCATTTGGTTAACCCTCCCCCAACCTTCTGACCGCCCACACCTCTCCCTGCTTAAGCCTTTTCACCCCAGTACTCTACCTCTCTACTTTCATTTTACCTATACCCTATCACTCCCCTTTCTACAAAACCTGGACAATGGCGCCTTTCTAGTTTCCTGGTTCTTAAGTGTGCTCCAAGTTAAGCATATAAAATTAAAGATTTGAAGCTAGGATCAGCATAGGTGAGTTTAGAACACTCTTAGCATTTGTCTTTCCGGGCCTGAGTTACCTTACTCAGTATAATTTTCCCACACCATCCATTTACTAGTAAATATCATGATTTTATTTGTCTTTATTGATGAATAAGATTCAATTGTGCATATATACAACATTTTATCTATTGATGGACATTTAGGTTGATTCCATTTACTAGCAATTGTGAGTAGAGTAGCAATAAGCGCCGATGTGCAGGAATCTCTGTAGTTGGATATAAAGTCTCTCTCTATATATATAAGGATATGTATATATGTATGTACATATATATGTATGGCCCAGGAGACAGCCAGTGTTTGATTGCAAAACACAGAGAAGTCAGCCTCAAACTGACCTGATAACTTCCTCCCTCCTGACAAGCTTTCACCAGAAGGTCCTACGCATCAGGACCTTCCAGGCAAGATATTCCCGCTAGTGCAACTGTGGCATGATCATTATTGGGTAGCCAACCAGTTTTGATTGAATTTGAGGACTGCTTTACAGGAAAGAATTCGTGCCTGGTACTGCAAACCTGGTCAAAAGCCCATAGCTCTAGAAGACACAGGCTCTAGAGGAGAACTCACTATGACTATTTTACTAAAGAGTCACATTCTCAAACTGCCATCTAAATATGTTATGTCCATGTTTGGGATGTTCTCAACACTGGTCAGAGAAGTGTCTTTTTGCAGTGGTTAATGCAGAGACTTATAGCTGGTCAAAATGCTGAGAGTCGTTTCTGTGTGTGCTCAGCTTTAAATAGGATGTCTCTATCAATGAATCTAGCCCACCCTTACCCAAGGTTCAAGGAACATTACTGAAGAGGAGAGGAAAAAACAAGAACTACAGCATGAGGAAGAGTACCTTGAAATGCTACTCTCAGGACATGATATGCCCTGTGGACTCAGGAACTCACAGCAGCTGTGGCTACCTGTGCATTACCAAGTCAATAAATTCTGAGATGAGAGGCTACTGACCTTCTGATAGTTGCTGGGGAGGGACAGTCAGTTTTCTTTGGGTGTGTGGTCAACTGGTTTGTAGCCCATGCTCCTGTTGATGGTCCACACCCATGTGTATACAGGCCATACCAAGTGGACACAGTAGACTATGTATAACGTGAGGTTGGAAGGGAGACATGTTGGGCACTGAGGAAGGAAAATGGGGGGTGGATATGATCATAATACATTGTATACATATATGAAATTCTCAAAGAACAAGTTGAATTTTTTTTTCTTCACAGAAGAAACAAAAAGATGACTGATCCTTTCAAAGTAATTTTCCTTGCAAGGTGGGAGAGATTGATAGAACAAGAGGAAAATAAGTGATTGCTAACATGTCTGTTTTGTTGTTTGTAAGGACTAAGGAAGAGTGAACTCCATTACCATGCCAACTAAAACTGGCCTGTTTGGGAAATTTTGCTGTTATCTCTCTAATCCTGATTTCTCAAAAGGTCAGCTAAACCGCTTAGTTTCAGTTCAGTGACCTGGAACTTGGGCATGGGTGACCTCATTTTTACTTTTAGTCTGGTCTCTTGGGCCCAGAGCAGAAGTTCAGTACACAGTAGTGGCTGCCGGTGCTTTTTTACTTTACATTTATTTATTTATTTATTTATTTATTTATTTATTTTTTGGTTTTTTTATTATTATTATTATTATTATTTTACAACACCATTCAGTTCAACATAATAGCCACAGAATCCCCTGTTCTCCCCCTCTCGCCCACCCCTCCCCCCAGCCCACCCCCCATTCCCACCTCCTCCAGATCAAGGTCTCCCCCGAGGACCGGGGTTGACCTGGTAGACTCAGTCCAGGCAGGTCCATTCCCCCCTCCCAGACCGAGCCAAGTGTCCCTGCATAAGTCCCAGGATTCAAACAGCCAACTCATGCAACGAGTCCAGGACCTGGCACCAATGCACAGCTGCCTCCCAAACAGATCAAGCCAACTGACTGTCTCACCCGTTCAGGTGGCCTGATCCAGTTGGGGGCCCCTCAGCCTTTGGTTCATAGATCCTGTGCTTCCATTCATTTGGTTATTTGTCCCGGTGCTTTATCCAACCTTGGCTTCAACAATTCTCGCTCATATAAATCCTCTTCTTACTCACTAATTAGACTCCCAGTGCTCCACCAGGGGCCCAGCCGTGGATGTCTGCCTTCAGATTCCTCAGTCCTTGGATGGGGTTTATGGCACCACTATTTGGGTGTCTGGCCATCCCATCACCAGAGTAGGTCAGTTCCTGCCGTCTCGCGACCATTGCCAGCAGTCTTTTGAGGGGGTATCTTTGTGGATCTCCGTGGGCCTCCCTAGCTCTCTGCTTCCTCCCCTTCTCACCTTCTCATGTGGTTTTCATTTACCATGGTCTCCTATTCCTTGTTCTCCCTCTCTTTTCTTGATCCAGCTAGGATCTCCCACTCTTTCCCTCGACTGTCGCCCTTCATTGTTCCCACTCATGACCAGGCTATTCATGTAGATCTTGTCCATTTCTCCGTGTCTTTTTTTGGGGTCCCGTTTTCGAGGTAGCCTCACTGGTGATGTGAGTAGCAGTCTAGTCATCCTTGTTCCACATCTAGCATCTTCCTATGAGTGAGTACATACCATATTTGTCTTTCTGAGTCTGGGTTACCTCACTCAGGATGATTTTTTCTAGATCCATCCATTTGCCTGCAAACCGTGTGATGTCGTTGTTTTTCTCTGCTGAGTAGTATTCCATTGTGTATATGTGCCACAATTTATTTATCCATTCTTCAGTTGAAGGGCATCTAGGTTGTTTCCAGGTTTTGGCTATTACAAACAATGCTGATATGAACATAGCTGAGCAAGTGCTCTTGTGGTATGATTGAGCATTTCTTGGGTATATGCCCAGGAGTGGTATAGCTGGATCTTGGGGGAGATTGATTCCCAATTTTCTAAGAAAGCGCCATATTGATTTCCAAAGTGGTTGTACAAGCTTGCATTCCCACCAGCAGTGGAGGAGAGTTCCCCTAGTTCCACATCCTCTCCAGCATAAAGTGTCTTCAGTGTTTTTGATCTTAGCCACTCTGACAGGCGTAAGGTGGTATCTCAGAGTTGTCTTGATTTGCATTTCCCTGATGATTAGGGAAGTTGAGCAATTCCTTAAATGTCTTTCAGCCATTTGGGATTCCTCTGTTGAGAATTCTCTGTTTAGTTCTAAAGCCCATTTCTCAATTGGACTGTTGGTCCTTTTGATGTCTAATTTCTTGAGTTCCTTATATATTCTGGATATCAGTCCTCTGTCAGATGTGGGGTTGGTGAAGATCTTTTCCCATTCTGTAGGCTGTCACTTTGCCTTGTTGACCGTATCCTTTGCTCTACAAAAGCTTCTCAGTTTCAAGAGGTCCCATTGATTGATTGTTTGTCTCAGTGTCTGTGCTACTGGTGTTATATTTAGGAAGTGATCTCCTATGCCAAGGCGTTCAAGACTATTTCCTACTTTTTCTTCTAGCAGGTTCAGAGTAGCTGGATTTATGTTGAGGTCTTTGATCCACTTGGACTTAAGTTTTGTGCACGGTGACAGATATGGATCTATTTGCAGCCTTCTACACGCTGATATCCAGTTATGCCAGCACCATTTGTTGAAGATGCTTTCTTTTTTCCATTGTACACTTTTGGCTTCTTTGTCAAAAATTATATGTCCATAGGTGTGTGGGTTAATGTCAGGGTCTTCAATTCGATTCCATTGGTCCACATGTCGGTTTTTATGCCAATACCAGGCTGTTTTTATTACTGTAGCTCTATAGTAGAGCTTGAAGTCGGGGATTGTGATGCCTCCAGAAGTTGTTTTATTGTACAGGTTTCTTTTAGCTATCCTGGGTTTTTTGTTTTTCCATATGAAGTTGAGTATTGTTCTTTCCAGATCTGTGAAGAATTGTGTTGGTATTTTGATGGGGATTGCATTGAATCTGTAAATTGCTTTTGGTAAGATTGCCATTTTTACTATGTTAACCCTGCCTATCCATGAGCATGGAAGATCTTTCCATTTTCTGAGATCTTCTTCAATTTCTTTTTTCAGGGACTTAAAGTTCTTGTCATATAGGTCCTTCACTTGCTTGGTTAGTGTTACCCCAAGGTATTTTATGTCATTTTTGGCTATTGTAAAGGGTGATGTATCTCTAATTGCCTTCTCAGCTTCTTTGTCCATTGTATATAGGAGGGCTACTGATTTTTTTGAGTTGATTTTGTATCCTGCTATGTTGCTGAAGGTGTTTATAAGCTTTATCAATTCCTGGGTGGAATCTTTGGGGTCACTCAAGTATACTATCATGTCGTCTGCAAATAGGGAAAGCTTGACTTCTTCCTTTCCAATTTGAATCCCCTTAATCTCCTTATGTTGTCTTATTGCTCTGGCTAGAACTTCAAGTACTATATTGAATAAGTATGGGGAGAGTGGACAGCCTTGTCTTGTTCCTGATTTTAGTGGAATTGCTTTGAGTTTCTCTCCATTTAATTTGATGTTGGCTGTTGGTTTGCTATATATTGCCTTTATTATGTTTAGGTATGTTCCCTGTATTCCTGATCGCTCCAAGACTTTTATCATGAAGGGGTGTTGGATTTTGTCAAATGCCTTTTCTGCATCTAGTGAGATGATCATGTGGTTTTTTTCTTTGAGTTTGTTTATATGGTGTATTACATTAATGGACTTTCGTATGTTGAACCACCCTTGCATCTCTGGGATGAAGCCTACTTGATCATGGTGGATAATTGTTCTGATGTGTTCTTGGAGTCTGTTTGCCAGTATTTTATTGAGTATTTTTGCATCAATGTTCATGAGGGAGATCGGTCTGTAGTTCTCTTTCTTTGTTGCATCCTTGTTTGGTTTAGGAATCAGGGTAATTGTAGCCTCGTAGAAGGAGTTTGGTAATGTTCCTTCTGTTTCTATTATGTGGAACAATTTAGAGAGTATTGGTATTAACTCTTCTTTGAAGATCTGGTAGAATTCTGCGCTGAAACCATCTGGTCCTGGGCTTTTTTTGGTTGGGAGACCTTTAATGACTGTTTCTATTTCCTTAGGGGTTATTGGACTATTTAAATAGTTTATCTGGTCTTGATTAAACTTAGGTATGTGGTATCTATCCAGAAAAATGTCCATTTCTTTTAGGTTTTCCAGTTTTGTGGAGTAGAGGTTTTTGAAATATGACCTTATAATTCTCTGGATTTCCTCAATGTCTGTTGTTATGTCCCCCTTTTCATTTCTGATTTTGTTGATTTGGATTCTCTCTCTCTGTCTTTTGGTTAGTTTGGATAAGGGCTTGTCTATCTTGTTGATTTTCTCAAAGAACCAACTCTTTGTTTCATTAATTTTTTGTATTATTCTCTTAGTTTCTAATTTATTAATTTCACCTCTCACTTTGATAATTTCCTGGCGTCTATTCTTCCTGGGAGACTTTGCTTCTTCTTGTTCTAGAGCTTTCAGATGTGCTGTTAATTCACTAGTGTGCGATTTCTCCAACTTCTTTATGTGGGCATTTAGTGCTATGAATTTCCCTCTTAGCACTGCTTTCATAGTGTCCCATAAGTTTGGGTATGTGGTGTCTTCATTTTCATTGATCTCTAGGAAGTCTTTAATTTCTTTCTTTATTTCTTCCTTAACCCATTGGTGATTCAGTTGAGCATTATTCAGTTTCCATGAGGTTGTAGGTTTTCTGTAGTTTTTGTTGTTGTTGAAATCTAGCTTTAAACCATGGTGATCTGATAGAACACAGGAGGTTATTCTGATTGTTTTGTATCTGTTGAGATTTGCTTTGTGGCCAAGTATGTGGTCGATTTTAGAGAAAGTTCCATGGGGTGCTGAGAAGAAAGTATATTCTTTCTTGTTAGGATGGAATGTTCTGTAGATATCTATTAGGTCCAATTGGGTCATGACATCGGTTAAGTCCTTTATTTCTCTGTTAAGTTTCGATTTGGGAGATCTGTCCAGTGGTGAAAGTGGGGTGTTGAGATCTCCCACTATTAATGTGTGGGGTTTTATATGTGGTTTAAGCTTTAGTAATGTTTCTTTTACATATGTGGGTGCCCTTATGTTTGGGGCATATATGTTCAGAATTGAAACTTCATCTTGGTCGATCTTTCCTGTGACGAGGATGTAATGTCCTTCTTGATCTCTTTTGATTGATTTTAGTTTGAAGTCTATTTTGTTGGATATCAGGATGGCTACCCCTGCTTGTTTCTTAAGACCATTTGATTGAAAAGTCTTTTCCCAGCCTTTTATTCTTAGGTAGTGTCTATCTTTGAATTTGAGATGTGTTTCTTGTATGCAGCAGAAGGATGGGTCCTGCTTTCGTATCCATTCTGTAAGTCTATGTCTTTTTATAGGTGAATTAAGTCCGTTGATATTAAGGGATATTAATGACCAGTGATTCTTCATCTCTGTTATTTTTGGTGGTAGTGTGTGTGTACTTCTCTTCTTTGGGGTTTACTGTTGTGGCTTTATCTATTGCCTGTGTTTTCAAGTGTGTATCTGACTTCCCTCGGTTGGAATTTTCCTTCTAGTGCTTTCTGTAGGGCTGGGTTTGTGGATAGGTATTGTTTAAATCTGGCTTTGTCTTCGAATGTCTTGTTCCTTCCGTCTATGATGATTGAAAGTTTTGCTGGGTATATTAGTCTGGGCTGACATCCATGGTCTCTTAGTGTCTGCATTACATCTGTCCAGGTCCTTCTGGCTTTCAAAGTCTCCATTGAGAAATCGGGTGTTATTCTGATGGGCTTACCTTTATAGGTCACTTGGCCTTTTTCCTTGGCTGCTCTTAATATTCTTTCTTTATTCTGTACATTTAGTTGTTTAATTATTATGTGTCGAGGGGACTTTTTTTGGGGGTCTAGTCTGTTTGGTGTTCTATAGGCTTCTTGTATCTTCATAGGCATTTCCTTCTTTAAGTTGGGAAAGTTTTCTTCTATAATTTTGTTGAATATATTTTCTGTGCCTTTGAGTTGGTATTCTTCACCTTCTTCTATCCCTATAATTCGTAAGTTTGGTCTTTTTATGGTGTCCCAGATTTCTTGGACATTTTGGTTCATGACTTTGTTGGCTTTAGTGTTTCCTTCGACTGATGGAACTATTTCTTCTACTGTATCTTCAATGCCAGAAATCCTCTCTTCCATCTCTTGCATTCTGTTGGTTATACTTGCATCCGAAGTTCTTGATCTTTTACTCAGGTTTTCTATTTCCAGCATTCCCTCTGTTTGTGTCTTTTTCATTTTTTCAATTTCCCTTTTCAGATCTTGGACTGTTTCCTTTGTTTGTTTCATTGCTTTTTCATGATTTTCTTTGAGTGCTTTATTGTTTTCTTCCAGGATTTTAATGTTTTCTTCCAGGACTTTATTGTTTTCTTGAAGGGCTTTATTGTTTTCTTCTAATTTGTTTGCCCTTTCCTCTAGTTGTTTACAGCGTTCTTCCAATTTTCTTGTCTTTTCCTCTACACAAGCCTCTACCTTCTTCATGAAGTTACTCATAAGGCTACTTTCTTCTGCTTCTTCCAATTTTTGGTGTTCAGGTCTAGATGTTGGAGGCGAGCTAGGTTCTGGTGATGCTGTATTGCTCTTCATTTTGCTGTATGTGCTTCTGCTTTGACGTCTGCCCATCTCCTTGTGATTCCTTCTTGGTCTTATCAGTGGACTTGTTTCACAAAGATCTGACAGACTCAGGAAGACTCTCTCTCTTGTCCAAAAGGGAGTTCTCTTGTCCAACTCTTTGGTCCAGAAGGGAAGTCAGGGGCAAGCTCTGGTCCAGAATGGCAGTCGGGGACAGGCTGGGAGCTGGGGGCCGGTCTCTAAGTCTCAGGAAGTGGGTGGGGTCTTGGGCAGATGGGCGTGGGGGCAGGGCGCGGAGACTGCAGGGGCTGCCGGGGGCTTGGAAATGGGGATCCCTCCCGGTGGGGCTAGAAGGGGAGCTGCCCGGTGGCCAGAACCTGGTGCCAAGTTGGGCAGGCCTCTCAGGAGTGGCTGGTGGCCAGGGATGGGGTCCTGGCTGGACCCAGGCACTCACCTCTGGTCCAGAAGGGAAGTCGTCAGTGCCGGTGCTTTTTATGTCACAGACTGTAGACAGCAACTTAGCCACAGAAAGAGAGTGGTTTTTTACAACTGCCTGTGCATGAAGCATAGCTGTGCATTGCTGGTGAATTAACTCACCGAGTACTCAGAGATCTCTGAAACAAGGGCAGTGATTAGCCCCACCGTTGACTGAGGAAACAGTGACATGGAGTGAGTAATCTTCCTTGCATGTGAACGCTTATCCCACTTTGAAATGGGTGCTTCTGACTGTCTTCCATTGTAATTTCAATTTTGCATGTCAATTTGACTGCATTAAGGGACAGCCACTTAGCTGGCTGACAGAACATGTGTGTGTGTGTGTGTGTGTGTGTGTGTGTGTGTGTGTGTGTATTTTCATTTGAACTAGTAGATTCTAATAAAGAAGATTGTCCTCACCAAAGTAAATGGCATCATTTGATCCATTAATGTCCCAGATTAGGAAAAAAGGGTGATTAATTTTCTTTTTTTCTGGTTTTATTTATTTAATTTTTTCTCTTTTCTATTCTTCTGGAGTTGGGACATCGATATTCTTCTGTCTTCAGGCCTGGAAGCTTAAGGTTTTTGAGTCTTTAGTCTCATATTACATCTTACAACTGGCCTTCCTACCTTACCATCTTGGATAGGACAACTCATGCGGCTTCTGTGTTTCCAGTGATATGAACCAATTAATCCCCTTTAAGCAGCTCTACTTATCCTTTCTATTTCTCTAAAGAACCCTAACTGACGTGGCCACAGAAGAACTTTTTTTCTTCTATGAAAGACTGGCCAGTAAAAATGTAGGGAAGATGAGCCCCAGAGTGATCAGTGAAAAGCATAGGTGAGTCACCACAACTCAGTGTAGATGAACAAAATCAGATTCAGATCAGCTCAAACATCCCCATGTTTGTGGAGATAATCAGAAAAAGCAACATTTCAGAGGCAGTTCATTCTGGCCTGCCAATGACATGTTGTGCAGAAAGATGGAGACACTGGACTTGATCTTTAGCATGGCAAAGAGGAAGAAGATGAAAAGAAAGAAGAGAAAATATAGACCTTTCTTGAGAAATCTAAATTCAAGTCTCTGCAAAACAGCCTTGATTAGATTCAAGGGCCAGCTCTTTGGGTCTTCAAGAAAACAAAATAATAATATAAATGTAACATGTGAGATATTTTCTTTGGCAGGATAACTTAACCCATAGAGATGAAATTAATCCAAGTATGTCTTAGTTAAGGTTTCTATTGCTGTGAAGAGACACCATGACCACGGCAGCTCTCATAAAGGAAAACATTTAATTGGGATGTCTTACAGTTCAGCAGTTTAGTCCATTATCATCATGGCAGGATATGACGGCATACAAGTGGACATGGTGCTAAAGAAGGAGCTGAGAGTTCCTATATCTCGATCCACAGGCAACAGGAAATGAATTGAGTGTTACACTGAATGTAGTTTGACCAAAGGAGACCTCAAAGTCCACCCCACAGTGACACACTTCTTCCAACAAGGCCACACCTCATAGTCCCACTTCCTATGAGCTTATGGGGGCCAATGACATGCAAACCACCACAATATTCAAAGATACTTTTGGCTTAGCACATGGACTGGGCCAGCCAGAATTTGTTGACTTGAAGAATGTGAAGGAAGAAAGTCTCTGAGGAAGAGTGGGCTTTTTAAGAGATGTAGACCAGAGGAAATGATAGCAATGAGGATAATGGCTTTCCTGGATGCTCAGTCCAACTACATATCTATCCATGGAACACCTGTCATGTGGGAGGTGTTGGACCCAGTTACGCAGGGAGGAGAAGCAAAGGTATGGGGAGGGAGTTGAACAAGCCCAAGCAGGACTCCAAGAAAACAAAGAGTCTAAAAGGAGGCACCAAGTGTTACAGATGTTCAAAGAGAGACCTGGATGTGTGGGAGGAATCTGCACTAGGATAATGGAGCAGACACTGAGAAAGAACAGAACAGGCCAGGAGAGGGAAGTGTGTGTGTGTGTGTGTGTGTGTGTGTGTGTGTGTGTGTGTGTGTGTGTGTTGTTTGTTTTTGGAGACAGGGTTTCTCTGTGTATCGCTGGCTCTCTTGGAACTCATTCTGTAGACCAGACTGGCCTCAAAATCACTACCACACCAAGCGATAAAAAGTCCAGTTTTATTGGAACATGGGTGCTGAGAAGGAACTGTCAGAATGTATGTTTGGAAAGAGAGGTCTCCTTATTTGTGATTTTTCATTTAGTGAAGTGTTTGGACTGATGTATTTGAGGGTTCTGGCATGGCCTTATTTGAGAGGATATAAACAACTTCACGCATGCCCCGGACCCTATGAGCTGTTTTGTCACGCCTGTTTGAATGAGATAGCTTTGGAAAGTTATAAAAGGGTTTGAACTAAGCTAAGTATGGAGGCTCATGCCTTTAATCCCAGCACTTGGGAGGCAGAGGCAGGGGCATCTGTCAGTTTGAGGCCAGTCTGGTCTACAAACTGAGTTCCAAGACAGCCAGGGCTACACAGAGAAACCCTGCCTTAAAAAAGAAAGAAAGAAAGAAATTAAATATAAGGGTATTAACTAATAATAACAGTTAAGACCTAAAATGTAAACTGGGCAACAGTTAACAAAATAAATCGAACATCATTTAGTGCCCAGTTAAACTCCCAATGGTGTAAAAATGGAAACTAACAGCAGCTGGATTGCTGAAGGTTAGTTCCAAGGCAGAGTGTGATCGGTCATAGTTTCCAAAGATGGCTGCAACCACATCACCCATCCCACATTCTTGTCAGCAATTTGGTCTTTCCACTCCTCCCATAGTGGATCGGGGGAATGTATTTCCCTACCTCCTGGAATCTGGGTGGGCCAATGGGATACGATGGAAATGGCCTCGTGACAGCCCTAAGTCAAACCCTTCCCTGCTCTGGCAGCTTCATCTCCTGCCTTGTGAAACACTTACTGCTGAGATGGCCCCCTGGATACCAAGGCACAGAGCATGAGAAGTCCAAGCCTCAGGGGAGAGGCTCATAGATCGCCAGTCCAGCTGTCCTCACATGTCCTCTGGGCATGATGTCACCCTTGTTATCTTGAACTCGAAGTTGTGATTATCCTGGTGAGGCTTGCACAAATCCAGGACCACTAACATGCTTATGGAGGCATAAGGAGGAGTTTGTGTTATTCCGACATGTCCCTTCCTGTTAACTGTGGCAGGATTACACACACACACACACACACACACACACACACACACACACACACACAGAGAGAGAGAGAGAGAGAGAGAGAGAGAGAGAGAGAGAGAGAGAGAGAGAGAGAGAGAGAAAGAGAGAGAATGAGTTTCTTCGATGGTGTAGGCATTGATAAGTTTTCCCTGCTCCTGCAAGTAATTCCAGTTAAACTCATTAGTTCACCAAGCCAGACTTGGGTGGAATAATTTCTTCTAGTTGCCCTGTTTGGGGAGAATAGAGCTTGCTCATTTCTTCAGGAGAAGTTCACACAACCCCAGTAAAGGGAAGCATGTGAGGGACTAAAGTTCTTGGCGATGTGAAGTCAGGCTACAGCATGCTGAGACCATCTGAACAAGAAGCATGGTGTGGAGCCTGGTCTAGCCACAGGACGAGGGCTAATGATAGCCATGCAAGGGGTAGAGTTGGATTGTCGTTGTGTTGTAGTGTTCCTAATGGGAAAACTATGTATGTTAGAGTCTGGAAGGAGAGAGCTGTGCATGGAAGGTGAAGAGAAGCCCTGCAATGAGAGTGACCGGGTCTAGGGCAACTCCAGGGCAAACATCTGTGGTGCAGGGGTGGGGGATAACATCTGGATTCTGGCTGTCACTAGAGTTTTCTCATTCATAAAGTGAGTGGGAATGGATCCTTAGAGAATGGTTTTGAAGACTGACTTTAGTGTTGTAGGGGGAAAAGACTTCACCATTATAATAAAGAATGGAATTTAAGTCCCAACTCAGAAAGGTTTTGCTTTTTTTGTTTTCTATCTCTCTCTCTCTCTCTCTTTTTTTTTGGATCCTGGGCAGAGCCAAGGTATGTCTTTTTCCTTTAGTCTGGGCTTCCTCACTCTTTTTTTTTTCTTTAAAAAATTAGATTTTATTTTGTGTGTATGGGTGATTTGCCTGCATGTTTTTATGGGCAATGCATGTATATTAGTTAGGGTTTCTCTTGTTGTGAAGAGATACCATGACCATGGCAACTCTTATAAAGGAAAACATTTAACTGGGGCTGGCTTACAGTTTCAGAGGTTTAGTCTATTATTGTCATGGCAGGAATCATGTCGGTCTGCAGGCAGACATGGTGCTGGAGAAGGAGCTGCGAGTTCTACATCTTGATCCACAGGCAACAGGAAGTAAACTGTCCAACGACTTTGCTTGAGCACAGATGAGACCTCAAAGCCTGCCCCCACAGTGACACACTTCCCCCAACAAGGTCACACCTTCTCCAACAAGGCAACACCTCCTAATAGTGCCACTTCCTATAGGCTAAGCATTCAAATGCGTGAGTCTACGGGTGCCATTCTTACTCAGACTACCCCAATGTGCATACCTAGTGCCTGTGGAGGCCAGAAGAGGGCATCAGTGTCACTAGTGGGTCCACCAGAACTAGAGTTACAGATGGTTGTTAGCTGCCGTAAGGGGGCTAGGAATTATTCCTGGTCTTCTGCAAGAGCAGCCAGTGCTCTTAACTGCTGAATTGTCTCACCAGCCTCTTCCCCCTACTCTTTCTTTAGCTCTCCTCCCTGCCATATGGATGCTTGTCCACTTTGTGACTGATCTCCATGCTGGCTCAACTCCAACAGCACCAACTTTTCCCTTTCTCTTCTCCATTCTTCTCTTCTGGTCAGCTGCTGAGATGTGTAGCTTGTCTGCCCTGGAATTTTTCATTTAAACTTCAATAAACTTGTCCTCAAGCTTCCTATTTGATTCTGTTCCTAAATTCTTTTGTTCATGAGACTGAAACCCTAAGAACAGAACCCAATTTTCTTGGTATCACCTGGATACTCAGACAGGACTCCCCAATACCATAATGCCATCAGGATTTCTATGGATAGCTATTAGTTTTTGAAATCCTACATCCCATACAGACTTATAATGAGTGTTTCTGCTTGGACTAGTCTCTCACGGTGTCTTCATTTTCCATTGCTGATAAGACAGAATAACCAAGGTGTCCTATAGAATAAAGAGTATATTTGGGTCTTAGAGCTTCAGAAGACTACAATCAATGACTATCATAGCAGAGAGCAGGGCAACAGGCGGGCAGGCATGGCGCTGGAACAGTAGCTATGAGCTTAAGTCTTGAGACACAACCACAAGACAGAAAGAGTTAGCTGGGAATGACAGGGGTCTTTGAAACCTCAAAGCCTGTCCCCAGTGACATACCTCCTTCAACAAGGTCACACCTCCTAATCCTTCCCAAATAGTCCCACCAACTGGGGACCAAGTATTCAAATGTCTGAGCCCATGGTGGGGGGTGGGGGTCATTCTCATTCAAACCACTTTACATGGCAACCCCCAAAGCAATTTTTCAGCCATCATCATAAGTGCCCTTCCTGGGCTCCTCAGCCCTCTTTTATATTCATTGATGGCCACATTATTTCCTTCAGCCACTCAATAATTACTTCATGCCAGTCACATGCCAAATAGTATTGTAAGCGCTGGGCTTCTGGGGGCACTAAAAAAACACAAGTATCCTGCCTCCAAGGAGCTTGTCACCTTAGTGTGAATAGTTTGGTATTGCCTTTTTTTTTTTAACTGAGTGGGGCACTATGCTGGTGCAGTTAACTGTGAACATTTGTGGGTCCAGGGGTGAGATAAAACCTGGTTTCACATCCTGTCTTAACCAACCGTGAAATACTAGGCAAGTCGCCCAAGCTTTCTGTGCCTCAATTTCTTTATCAGAATAACACTAAGACTACTACCATGTACTTCAGAGGCTCCAGAAAAGACATTATATGTAGAAGGATTGCCTCAGAGGATCAGCACACAGTAAGCCATGTTGTAAAAGGTACTAGTCATTATTTTTTACCATTATCCGGCTTTGTTTTTTATTTTTTCCTGACAGGAAATAAGTTTCTTTATGCTTTATGATCAGTAGCAAGATCTCCACTTCATTCAACAAAGAAAGAGCCAAGAAGTTGTTTCTCGTCATCACCTAAGCAAGGGTTGAACACAGGCTACTATATATGCATGGTGTCTTTTAAAGTTATATGGTATGGAGATATTGAGGGTCCTATGCTAAGAAATCAAGGAGTGTAATACTGGCTGTGCTTCCTCTGTGCTAAGGCAGATTATTTTTTAAAAGGGTAAGAGTGAGATAGATGATAGACAGACAGATAGAGGGAATTAGCATCGAATGGCCATTGAGTTAGCTGTGTCAGTGAATAAACAGTAAAAACCCAAGTGAGAATTTGTTATGTAAAACACATTCCAAGTTAGGTAGTAGTTCAGGTGGGCATGACAACACAGTCATCAGGGTGCAGGTACCCTTTGATCTTTAACATCCTTAAGGCATGGCTTCCTTTCTCAAGTTCTACCTGGAGATACAAGGTGACTATGGGAGCTCCATTGTCTCTATTTCAGAGAGGAAAAGGGAGATGTGAGTGGAATGGCCAAAGAGACCCCAAGCTCCACCACCCATAGCTGAGAGCCCTATCCAGAGACTTTCCAGGACCCTATCCAGGTGATGCCTGCATCTCATTGTCCACTCTAGTTGAAATAATATACTCACCAGTTCAGAGTTCCCTCCGGAAGGACTGGACTGAAGTCAGACTGATACTTTGGGACTGCAGCCAAGCTCCGCATTGGCTGATGCTTTGCCCCGCACCCTCCTTTCAAGTCAAAACCCATCTGACTTACTAGAAAGTATCGGAAGTATTAATTACCCTGGCACTCTGAGTCTTGACAGTAGAGTTTTTTTTTTTTTTTCATTTCAAATAAAAAATCATAAATATTTAAACCATCTTTGTCTGGTACGCCTTGCTTTCTGATCCCCCCCCATCCTCCTACCTCATTCCAAACCTTGATTCTTAGATTAATTTTTAATAGTGACAGTTCAGGAAAGAACAGCTGTGTTTTTGTGAAGGTGCACTCTCTCTGCCGTGAGTTGCCCCATCCACCTCACCCCTGGGATCTCAGATGATAGATACTTCGTGTGTCTTTCTGGATGAACCCAGGACTTAGGAGTTCTATTCCTGACTAAATCAGCCACTTAGTTATTATCTAATTTGAATTTATACAAACTTGTTCCCCAGAGGAGTCCCAGAGATAATTTATAAAATTTGGCACAATTACAAATAAATAGGTTAGGTTGGGGCTAAAAACTAAACTTGCTGGACAGATTTTTAAATTATCCCCCCCCCTTCGGTGACTAGAAGAGAGTAATCACAGTGGAATGCTCCTTCAGAATAATACTGTATTGAAATGTAATGAGTATTTGTCAGGTAGGTTGAGATCCACTGCCAGGAGAGCCATAAACCTTGAGTACCATTGTGATCAGGCACTGCCATGGTATTTATTTGTTTGTTTGTTTGTTATTTGAGGTTTTTAGAGCACAGGAAATGGAACCCAGGGGCTCACCCATGCTAGGCAAGGGCTCCATCACAGTACTTCACCTCCATCCCCAGCGTGGTAATGGTAATCTTCCTTGTTGTTTGTTGAGATAGAGTCTCACTATGTAGCCCAGGCTAGCCTAGAATTCATTATCCTTCTGTCTCAGCCTGCAATTACAGATGTATCATACCTGGTTCCTGCTGTAGCACTATTTTTAATACACTTTTTGACATTTCTATACTGCTTCTGATATAATGTGAGCGGTACACTTACATTGGAGATTCAAGGGAAGCAGAATTGCCTACTACAATAAAATTCCCTGGCTGTTTCCTCAACTGTCCAAACAAATACCACTAAGATAATGAATAGGATCTATACTAACTGGTGTAATGCCCATTGTGGATAGATTCTGCTTTTTCCTCAATAGGTTTGGTCAAAAGTTCTTTTTAAATATGCTTAGTGAGCTAGGCATTACAAGTTCAAAGCCAGCCTAGGCTATACAGAAGTTTAAACCATTGGGCTATATAGAAGGTCTGTATTCTAAAACAGTCAATATGTGCCTATGAGGCAATCATAAAAATCCAAAATCTAGTCTCTCTAGAGATTGATGAAGACCCAATGTTTGCATTGCCTTCTCAATGTGTTTGTAGGGGACCTAGGCACAAAAGCAATCTGGTTAGGACACCATTCCTAGCAACAAATGCCATATAGACAAATATAGAGCCTCATATACAGAACAGGTCCCACTTGCTGGGTCCTGGCCTCTGACTTTACCTGCCCAGATCTTTTCCCCACCTGTGAGAAAGACAGATCCCTTCCCACTGCATTAGGACTTTGAAGCCTGAACTCCACAAAATCCCCCATGAGTTATCTTCCCCTTCCTGGTGATGTCATACAATTGATGTCTTTCCAGATGACTTAACTTCTGGTGTGATCATGTGAACCAATGATTACCTTTCAAGTCAGGCGGGGCCCTATGGTATCTTAAGCCTGGATAGAGTATAGAGACAACTACTGTGTAGCAAACTGCACCAAACACAGTTCTAAAATCTAAGCAGAGAGAAGTTGATGTGGTAAAAAATAATGAAGGCAGCATCGATTTTATCTTATTTTTTGAAGCTAACTTCTGCTTATGAGAGGTAAGTTTTCGGTTTCCCATTACTGTATCCAAGGTTTAATTCTCAATCTATGAGTGTTTTTGTTTGTTTGTTTGTTTTGTTTTTAATTAATTAATTTGGTTTTTCAAGACAGGGTTTCTCTGTCTATTTTTGGTGCCTGTCTGGGATCTCACTCTGTAGACCAGGCTGGTCTTGAACTCACAGAGATCCACCTGGCTTTGCCTCCTGAGTGCTGGGATTAAAGGTGTGCGCCACCACCGCCCGGCTGTTATTTTATTTTTAATGGTGAGGCAGAATATGCTCCTTCCAGATTAAAATCAAGTGTCTTTGTGATTTGGGCTGACACAGTTGCACTTTGGCTAGTAGTACAACTACTCGCACCCCAGTTTGTGGATGCTCAGAGGACAGGGTAGCTGAAGCGTGGTCTATTTCTATACTCTGTAAGAGGGTCTGTAAATGTAGCTCTGGAAATCTATCCAGCTATAGAAGAGCCTTGCTTTCAGTGGGAGATTATGGGCACACCTCCCCCTACTGGGCACAATCTACAGCTGTAGTCTGTAGTTGGTCGGTGTTGACCAAGGTAGATAGTAGAAGGGTCTTCCAGAAGTCCAAACCTTGAGATTCTTATTCCTTTTTCCCCTGTTAAGATTTAATTATTTATGTGTGTATATAGGGGGCACATGTAGAGATCAGAGGACAACTTTTGAGAGTAACTTCTCTCCTTCCACCGTATGGGTCCCAGAGGTCCAGCTCAGGTCATCAGGCTTGCTGGTATCTTCACCTCCTGAGCTAAATTTGCTGGCCCAAAGTTCTAATTCTTGTTAAGGAAGTTGAGAGAGTAGAGACTGTGTGTGTGTGTGTGTGTGTGTGTGTGTGTGTGTGTGTGTGTGTGTGTGTGTGAGTGTTTACTAGGCAGGGACTTGATCAAAGGTAAGGCATGGAAGCCTGCACAAGATCAACAGGAGAAGAGGAATTGCACATGAAAAATCATGGGATGCTCGTGAAAAGCTTGGTTGGAGCTACTTGTACACAATTTTGAGTGATAAGCTACAAAATGGGGAGCCAAAGAAGCTACTTTTGTGAGAAACATTGGCTTATTTATTCATTTATGTAGTAGACACTTACTGGTTCTCATAGGCCAACTGTTTGCTAAGTACTATACACCAGACAAACCTAAATATGATTTGGATCCTGACTTGAAGCAAAGTCTAGTAACTGAAAACACATAAATATATAAAGTATATAGTCATAACACGAAGTAGAAATGTAACAGGGCCTAGACCTTAGTAGGCCCCAAGACCTTAGCACAACTGACTCCATGGTGGAAGTGCCATTCAGGCTGTAAAACCCAGCATGTGGACAGCACCACCTTCGAAAACAAAAAACAAAGACCTCCTCATCCATCAAAGTTCATAGTTCTGGAAAAGTCTATAAATGTACTATGTACTAACCTGGATTTTTGACTTCTGTAGTTCTGCTTCTGACTCACTGCTCTTGTTAACTGAAGTGTGTCAACCTAGGACATGGTTTTTGTGCTTAAAAGTTCACCCTAAGAAAGGCTCGAGTCTACAATGGGATCCTGAATACCCAGTGTAGTGGCTGGCTAGCTAATAAAGACTTTCTATTAGCTTAAGCCCAAGTCTGAGCAGCCTTCTCTAGTGGATACCCCACAAAAGAAAGTGCTGTTTTGTATAAAGTAAAAACTGGAAAGCCAGAGAGATTGTTCCCTAAAGTGAACTAGTGCCAAGTACAACAGAAGCCAGTAAGAGAAAGGCAAGTGAATTGGACAGGAATGATGTATTAGAGACAGAAGCAACGAAGGCGACTCAGAGCCTACCAACATTTTTTGTATATGTCGTATCATATATTGAATATATGCAATCTTACTATATGACTATATATATATACACATATATATGTGTGTATATATATTTGTGTGTATATATATCCATGCAATATCGATGGAATGAATGTAGATAAGCAAGTTGTATGTTAATAGATGTATTAATACAATGGGATACTAATTAGATATCAAAGGAACAAACTATTGATTCATGCAACATGGATGAATCATCCCCATATGATTCTGAGCAAAAGACACTGTAGTCAGAAGATTCGTGTTACAAGACACTGGGAATATAAAAGGAGAGAATAGCTGGGCTTGGTAGTATATGACTTTAATCAGGGTGAGTCTCTGAGTTCAAGGCCAATCTGATCTACAGAGTGACTGACTTCTAGGATAGCCAGGATGTGGTTGGTGGTTCATCAAAAAGAGAAAACTATAACTTGGAGTGTTGGCTGCCTGGATGAATACATTTGTCAGAATTTATTCATGTCCACTGAAATTTGTGAAAAAACAAAAACATTTTGGTGTAAATTATACCATAAATTAAATTTACTCTAATTATTAATTTTTTATTGGTGGTGGTGCTTGAGACAAGTTCTTGCTTTGTAGCTCAGGTTAGCTTTGTAGCCAAAGTTGGCTTCAAACTCCAGCTCTTCCTGCATATACCTCCTGTGAGACCAAAATGAGCCATCTTAGAAATAAGACCAAAATGCTTTCACCCAAAAACTAAGGCCTAAGATTTCTCCTTCTAGGAATAGGCCAATAGTTACTGAAACAAGTCAGTCCAGGTTCCAGAAACCAGGAAGTGTAAAAGTACTGAGTCACAAGGTAGTCACGAGGTAATGACCGCCGGACTATAGAAAGTTCCAACCCTAGTTTCCAGGGTAACTGACCATAAAAATGCCCCCACCTGAGGGCAGCCAATGAGCAATGGGGCAGGCAACCGCCCCCTTAGAAGTAAGATTAAGCCATGATTCCTAGAAAGCCCCTAGAAGCGAGCCAATCAGAATTGTACCCATACTAGCACCCCTAAATGATGTAACCTTGTGATTTTTCCCTTTAAAAACTGAGCTTGCAGATAGGCAGGCACTTTTTCCAGCCTCCACTGCGTTGGATGTATTGGACGAAGTCCTTGCCTAGGCTTGTATTGCTTTTGGATATCCTGAATTAAACTTTTCTTTTGCATTCCGGCATGCTCGTCTTTGGTGGTCTCTCTGGGGGTCATGATCTGGGCACAACACTCCTAAATGCTTAGATTATAGCTGTGTGCTACCACACCTAGCTTAAATTTTTCATAAAAGTTAAGAAATAAGAAAGTATATGAATCTAACATGGCCAGTAAAATACTTAATTTGAAATTGGTTATTTAAAAAATTATGTCAATGATTAAAATATTGTTTACTTTAACAAAGCAAATGAACCTATTAAAAATGTCTTTCCATCACAAACAAAACAAAAGGCCAACTGTGGTCCCCATGTTTTTAATCCCGGTGCTTGGGATGCAGAGGCAGGCAGATCTCCATGAGTTCAGGGCCAGCCTGGTTTATTTAGTGAGTTCTAGGCTAGCCAGGGCTACACACTGAGAGTGTATCTTAAAACAAACAAGGCCAAAACAAATCCAACAGAAAAACAAAAAGACATGGTTGATAAGGTAAATTACTCCCACATATTTTTTGGAGAGAAGGTAAATGAAATAATCAAAAGATGAAACATTTGAAACTATATCAAATCATTTTATTACTGTGTTACTTCACATGTGAAGTGTATTGTTATAATCTACCACAGGAAAATAAAGAACACAAATTAGTATGAAAGGAAACTGACTAGAACTAGAGAAATTAGGGGAACTGAGTGACCAAACCCATAAAGATGGATGAATTTTTCCAATTAAACTTTGTGTGTGTGTGCCTCTTGAAATGTATCTACATGTTCATTATTTCTGATACTTTTGTTTTTCCAGACAGGGTTTCTCTGTGTGACCTTGGCTGTCCTGGAACTCGCTCTGTAGACTAAGCTGGCCTCAAACTCAGGGATCCACTTGCCTTTGCTGGCATTAAAGGCGTGAGCTGCCACCTCCCAGGTATTTTTCATACTTCTAACTTGAAAACATGAGTATGGTTTTCAAATAAAAGTTACATTCTCAAATGAAGCTTCAGTGAGACTGTAAAAAAAAAAAGAACAACAACAACAAAAAAGAACAGCATTTTATTATATTAATACACTACAACTTGTTTATCCACATATATCCCAGTAGGTCTGACACATTTTGTTTTCATAAAATTGCTCATCAAATCCTGCTAGAGAACTAGATACAGAGGGAAACTGTCTTTCCTTTCTGTGTAGGAAACAAAAAGAAGGTAAGATCTTTATAAACTTGGAAAAATGTTTAATAAAAGATGAAATTCAGTTAAAAAAAAAAAAAAAGCCAGTACATTTAAAGCTGTTTAAAGATAGATAAAGAGAGTTGGGCAGTGGTGGCGCATACCTTTAATTACAGCTCTCCAGAGGCAGAAGCAGGAGGATCTCTGTTTGAGGTCAGCCTGGTCTACAAAGCGAGTTAAAAAAAAAAAAAAAAAAAAAGAAAGAAAGAAAGAAAAGAAAAAAGATCGACAGGACCCTGTGGGTTGGTGATGGGTACATCCAACTTACTTTGGGCTTTCTGTTCAATATAGGCAGGTGGCCCTGAGACCACAGATTGGAAAAATAAATAAAATGTTCACCACTGACCTCAAGCAGGGATTTGGGTCGTGTTTATCCGGAAGTGTGGTAATTTCCGTCCACTAGTTTAAAAGCTGCGCTGAGGTTAGAGTCCCTGGTAAGGTCTTCCGCATTCCCAAAGAACCATTAGCGTCCTTCCCTCTAAAACAATTAGAGCCCCGGGGAATCATCTGCCTTTGAATGGGTCAAAAATCTCCATAAAAGTGAAGGGGGTTAGGCGCAAAGCTACACAGAGAAACCCTGTCTCGAAAAACCAAAAAAAAAAAAAAAAAAAGTGAAGGGGGTTAATTTCACTCCGTGAAGAGCTCAGCCGGTTTCCACCCAGCCCAGTACCAAGAGGAAGCTCTATGTCCTGTCTGAAGAAGTCTCTGCTCTTTCCTCCCACCGCAGATGTGTTTTTGTTTTTTGTTTTGGGGAGGGGATTTTCAGATTTTCTTTTCCTTCATTTTTTTTAATGATCACTTGTTTTTTATTTAAAATATAACAGCTTTTATAGCAGACAAAGTAAATATTTTATTTCCAAATCCTCACAATTAAATCATAGATTTTCCTAAATTCTTACACTTTTTACCCATCAATTTCTGCTCGTTTATGTTGTTACTATTGACTTTAATCAGTAGACAAGGTTCTATTTTTAAATTTACTTTTATTTGATTTTTTTTTTTTTTACTTTTGAGGTTATAATTACATTATTTCTCCCTTCCTTTTTCTCTCTCTAAACCCTCCCTTACAATCCTTATTGCTCTCTTTCAAATTCATGGCTTCTTTTGTCATGAATTGTTGTTACATGCATAATATGTTTATGCATATATATTCCTAAATATAACCTCTTTAATGTTACCTGTATGTATGTTTTCAAGGCTGATTATTTGGTATTGGATAACCAGTTGGTGAGTTCTTCCTTAGCGATGATTCCCACTTTCAGCATTTGTTAATGGCCTGAAGTTCTTTGTGTAGGGTTGAGGTCTCCTGCCTCACCTTCCCATCCACTTTGACCTGTCTGATGTTGTCCTGTTCAGCTCATGTTTAGGCATCATGTTGGTGACTTTATTCGCGTAGCTTTTGACATTACTATGAGGCACAGTCTTACAGCAAAGTTCCTGACTCTCTGCCCACCCTCCGACCCCCCAACTTTAGGTGCAGGAGTTGTTTTGTAGCCCCTTAGGATTGGATGCTACAACTCTGTGTTTTGATTGGTTATAGTTTTCTGTAATGGTCTCTATCTGTTGCAAAGAGAAGTTTTCTTGATGGTGGGTGAGGACCGCACTTATCTGTGGGTATAAGGACAAACGTATTTAGAGCACAATATTGAAAAGGAGTTGGGATAACAGGCACCCCTGTTTTGTTCCTGATGTCAGTGGGATCATGTTAAGCTTTTCTCCATTTAGGATGATGCTGGCTGTGGGTTTCTCACCTATATCTTTTATTGTGTTCTTCTAGTCCTACATTTTCTAGGACTTTTATCATGAAGGTATGTTGAATTTTGTCAAAGTCTCTTTTTGCATCTATTGAGATGATCAGGTAATTTTTGTCTTTATTTATGTGGTTTATTATTATTGACTTGCATATGTTTAGCTATCCCTTCATTGCAGCAATAAAGCCAACTTGGTCATAGTAGATAACCTTTTTGATGTACATCTGTATTCTGTTTGCAAGTATTTTACTGAACATTTTTGACTCAATGTTCATTAGGCATTTTTTTTTTCTGTTTTTACCTGTTTTTGGTTTAAAGTGATACTGGCTTGGTAGGCATTTGGAAGTAATTCTATTTCTTTTCTTTACTTTTTAGTAGTGTAAGGATTGGCTTTAGAGCTTCTCTGAACATCTGATAGAATTCTGCTGTGAATGCATCCTGCCCTAGGTTGCTTGGTTTGTTTTAATATGGAAGGCTTTTTACTATTTCAAATTTCATTTGTTATGGTTCTGTTTAGGCTGTTTGTTAACTTCTTGGTTTAATTTTTCATGGTTTGGCTGAATCTAGACATTCATCTATTTCTTCTAGGTTTTCTAGCTTAATGGAGTACAGGTTTTAAAAACCTTCTCTTAACATTCTGGACTTCTCTGGTGTCTGTTGTAACGTTTCTCTGTTCTTTTCTGATCCTGTTAATTTGGCTCCTCTTTCTCTTTCTTTTGGTTACTTGGGCAAAAGTCTGCCAATCTTATCTTCTCAAAGAACCAGCTTTGAGATTTATTGATTCTTGGTATTGTTTTCTTTGTCTCTATTTCATTGATTTCTGCTCTGGTTTTTACTATTTCTTGCCATTGACTGTGTGTGGCTTTGGTTTGTTTTTGTTTTTCCAATTATTTTTTAAGCTACATTATTAAGACATGTATTTCTGTTTTTTTCTCATTAAAACTGTTTTATATTATTTTATTTTACATGAATGGGTATTTTTTTCTGCATGTATGTTTGTGTACACCTCTGTGCTTTGCACCTGGTGTGTATGGAGGCCAGAAGGGAACACTGGAACCCCTGGACCTGGGGTTACCAATGGTTGTGAGCAACTGTGGGTGCTGAGAACTGAACATGGGTTTTCTGCAAGAACAGCCAGTGCTCTTAGCTCTTACCCACCTCTCCAGTCCCCTTTTTTTCTGATTTTTAATGTAGGCACTTTTAATGTAGGCACTTACATTTCACTTGCAGTACTACTTTCATTGTGTCCCAGGGGTTTTGTTGTGTTGAGTTTTTATTTTCATTTCTTTCTTTCTTGATTTCTTCTTTGACCCACTCGTCATTCCATAATAAATTCTTTAAGCCCCGTGAATTGGAGCACTCCCTGGAGATTGGTTTGCTGTCACTGTTAAGTTTTATTGCATTGTGGTCAGAGAGGATACAAGAAATGCTCTCAATCTTTTTTAATTTGTAAAAATTTGTATTGTATCCCAGGACGTGGTCTGTTTTAGAAAAGCTTCCATGTGCTACTGAGTAGAATGTGGATTCTTTGGTATTAGGGTGGAGCATTCTGTAGATATCTGTTAAGTCCATTTGACGTATCATGTTGGTTAATTCTGATGTTCTCTGTTTATTTTTTGTCCAGATGGCCTGTCTATTGGAGAAAGTAGGATATTAAAATCACCTCCGATTAATGGATTGATGTTAATCTATGTCTTTAAATCTAGTGGTAGATTTTTTGATGCTATTGGGCACTGCAGAATTTAGTGTATGTTTAGGATAGTAATGTCTCCTTGCTTGACTTTCTCCTTGATTAGAATGCAAAGTCCCCTTTTGTCTCTTTTGACCAGTTTTAGCAGTCCAGGAATGTTCTGTGGTGTGGTTGACAGTTCTGGAGACCAGGCACATCAGAAGAGCTCTGTTTCCTGGTTCTTGGTCTCTCTTCTAATAAGCACCTCTGCCTGGAGGCTGGAATGAGGACGTGGTCCAACATGAAAAGTGCCTGGACACCTGCTGACTGGGTCAACCAGACTGACCAGCTTGCCCCTTCCCTAGGCCTCAACTCACCCCATTTTCTACCCAAGACTATCAGCTGATGGTACTCCATTTTCTGGGACCTGATCCTGTTATCTAGGAGCTCTGCCTTCTTTCTCTCTCCTCAGCTCCCTATAATAAAACTTCTTTCTAAGATGTAGCCTCTGTGGTCCATGAATTTCAATCTTCAAAATTCATGAGACAAGGTCCAGAGCCACTGACTCGGTGGAAGTTTTGCATGACTGTGAGCTTCAGGTACCCTAAATCCCAAGGAAAAGCCCACCCGAGGGAGAGAGTCAGCCTCTGTTGAATACGAAGACTTGTTTCTGTCCACCTCAATAATCCATTGCTTGTGTGTTGGCAACTTGTATTTTTAAACTGTGTTCATTTTTTTCCCACTCTTTTTTATTCAGAATGTATACTTTCTAGAGATTTATTCTTGAACTTAAGTTTTTGTTTTTTGTTTTTTTTCTAACATGAATGTTGGGTTTCTGTCACAGATTTGTACTTTTTGCTCTTGTGGGTACAAGTTGTCCCCTGGATTTATTGTGTTTAGACTTTGTATATTTCCTTTAAAATTTTTTTCATGTATTTGAGTATTCACCTACATTATGAATGTGCACTTTTTATGTCCCTGGTCTCCAGTGAGGCCAGAAGAAGCCATTAGACACCTTGGGACTGGACTGGACTTATGGATTGTTGTGAGCCACTATGTGGGTGCTGGGAACAGAATCCTGGTCCTGTGCAAGAGCATCAAGTGCTCATAACTGTTGAGTCATCTGTCTAGCCATGTTTCCTTTTTCACCCCCTCTTGGCTGGCATTCTGTGTTTGGTGACATATTGTCATTCTAACCTCCCTACATATTTAAGAATAGTTTCTTTAAAAAATCTCTGAACACATTTGTGATGTTTTTAACATCATTGTCCCTTGTGTGTGACGTCTGGCTCCTGCAGCAGGGAGTGTCTGTTGTGTGCTGTTTTACTCTGCACAGCCCTGCTTTTGCTTTTGGAGAAATACAGGGATAAGGCTGAGAGAAAGCTCAAGGAGAGGACAGGAGACAAAATTAAAACAAAACAACAAGCCTTGAAGTCATATTTTCTAATTTCTTTGTTCATCATTTTATACCTTCTAGGAATTTTGGAAGATGATTCTTTTGACCTCAGGGCTTATAGTTATTTCCTAGTTTATTTTTTTATTTTTTATTTTTTTGCATCTTGCCTGGATATGTTATAACAAGGTCTCTTTCCTTGTAGTGAAATGCCTCTGGTATAAAAGGCTACATCCTTGGGTGTGTGCATAGCCACCTTGTTATAACAGGTGTCATTCACCCAAGCTATTTCCCTCTGTTAACATGACACCCAACCGTTAGACTTGACTAAGTGCCAGCTGCTCTCACTTTTTGACAATGACTTTAGGCATAGATTGTTCTGGTCTGATCCAATTATGTGTATGCCTCTTTTGAGAAATACTTTTAAAAATATTTATTAATTTTATGTGTGTGTACTTGTGTGAGTTCATGTATACAACATGCATGCTGTAAGTCCATGGAGGCCAGAGAGAGTATCAGATCCCCTGAACCTGGAGTGACAGGTGGTTGGTTGTACACCACTAGGTGGGTGAGAGGAACCAGATCTGGATCCTCTGCAGGAGCAGTCAATGTTCTTATGCACCAAGCCATCTCAACAGATCTTTTGGGGGTACTTTCTTTTTTAAAGATTTATTGATTTTTAATGTGTATGAGTATTTACCTTTGTGTATGTATGTGCTCTTGGTGCCCTCAGAGGCCAGAAGGGGGCTTTAGATCCACTGGAACTAGAGTTACAGACAATTCTGAGCTGCTCTGTGGGTACTGGTAACCCATAACTGGATCTTCTGCAAGAGTAGCAAGTGCTCTTAACCGGTGAGCCATCTCTCCAGCTCCAAGGAGAACTTTCTAAGGCCAACTTTTGAAATTTGTTCTTGACCCCAAGAGTGCTTTTATTAGCTGTGATTTTCCCCAGTTATCCCTGGAAAACTGGGTATTTTGTGGTGTAGCTTTTCTGTCTCATGAAGCTACAAGTCAGCTCTTAACTGCCTACCAAGATCTCCACTGTTTTTGAGAGCACTAGAACTGTCTCATACTCTGTTTAAAATAACATCAGTTCTCTTGGATAATTACCTGAAGTTTCTGAGTCATTGTCTACCTGTCCTCCTTGGGAAACCTTGGAGCCACTGTTCTTCATGTGTTTTACCCTGAGTGATACCAGATTCTGGCTGGGGCACTAGTTTTTATTGATGTGGGCTTCTGGCCAGTGAGTCAACTAGGGAGGGTGCAAAGAGAACAGCCCCATTTTCAGTCCGTGCTTAGGAGAGTCTCTGCCCTCTGAGTGGTGGGAGGAAGGAGCCCCTGACTTCCTGGCATGCTCACTTGGAATTCATCCTTGACAACACAGACCTGGGGATGAGGAAGAAGAATTTTGGCAGCCTCACTCTGCCAGGGGGAAACTGGAGCCCTGGCCTGGGAGCTGAGGTGACAGCGAGCTCCGTTTCCCTGGCCATGTCCATCTGAAACAGAACCTCCCTCCATGCTGAGCTGGGAAGAGGGAACAGATGGTGGAGTAGGAACCACACACATCCTTGCTGTGTTCACCAGGATTTATTTGATACATTGGGCATGTAGTTCTTCATTTGCGTAGGACACTGTCCTGAAATAAAATAATAAATATTATTACTAACTATTATTGGTGCTCAGGGTCAAGCTCATAACCTCACAGGGACTAGGCGAGTGGCCTGCCTTTGTTAAGATTTGAAATGAGTTTTTGAAAAATGAATCTTATCAGCTGTGTCTGCGCTGGCAAGCGACTACACTGAACTCTTATTATTACTCTACCAGTGGATTATCCTGCATCTTTAGCGAGGGATATAAACACTAGACAACAGTAAGCCTACCTCTGTGGTGTTCATTCTATCGCTACATAACCTCTGAGTGGCCTTATTATTTCACAGTTAAATCTTGTGTTGATTTAGGGCAAATCACGGGTAGTGCTTCCCAGTCTCTTCAAAGGCATGAGGTGCAAAACGAGGAAGTCACGGATCTGCACTGCCACCTCCGCCACTGTCCTTTCCTTCAATTTCAGGCGCTGAGTGGGCTCTTCGTAGTGCAGCATCTTAACTCATTTATGCCTCTGTAGTAGAACATTACTGCCTGAGTAACATGCAAATATAAATATACTGCTGGCAGCTCTGGAGGCTGCAAAGCCTCATGGGGAGGCTCCAGCCATTTCGGTGTTTGGTAAAACTGTCCTCTTTCTGCAATATGGCACATCGCAATTTGCCTGAACCCTTACGTGGCAAAAGGCAGGCGGGTAAGAGACAAGAGGGGACTAAACTGAGCCTTTTACAATGGTGTTATTCCTACCCATTATAGTGAAGCCCTCATGGTTGAGTTGTCTTTTGAATGTCACACTTCCGGATCCTGTTACAAATGCAATTAAATTTCAACATGGGTTTTGGAGATGGAAACATTGAAATCATTGCGTAAGGATAAAGACTTCAAGGTCACTGTCAGCTAGAGCCAGTGAGTGTCAGACGTGAAGTGAAGAGAGCTCTGAAATCACAGACGTGGTTTTCATGAGGGAGTAGTAGGCTGTGGAATGAGACTGCTCAGTTCAAATCCCGAGTCACTGTGTGGCATGGAATAAGAGGTGAGAAAGCAACACTACTCTGAGACATGTGAGTGGACGGTCCTGACACTTCACATGAATGGAGTGCAGTGTCTTGTCACTGTCAAACTCTAATTCAGAAAGGGAAAAGAACCTTGAAAGTGTTAGAGATAGCTAACTAACCTATAAGCACCAGTAGTAACAGGCCAATGTCGTAGGCAGTATCTATTGAAATGCTGACGTATCCACAAACTCATGTCAGATATATTCATTTTCAGGTCAGTATGGTTTAGCAAAGCCAAACTCCTATTATGGAGATTTGTTTGTTTGTTTGTTTGTTTTTTGAGACAGGGTTTCTCTCTGTAGCCCTGGCTGTCCTGGATCTCACTCTGTAGACCAGGCTGGCCTTAAACTCACAGAAATCTGTCTGCCTCTGCCTCCCGAGTGCTGGGATTAAAGGTGTGTACAACCATTGTCTGGCTGAGATATGTTTTCTATATTTCATTTATAACCACTATTTCATGGTTTTAAAAATATTTTGTTTCTAAAAATTGTGTTTGTGTGTGTATGTGTGTGTGTGTGTGTGTGTGTGTGTGTGTGTGTGTGTGTGTATGTGTGTGCATGCATGGGCATACATCATTAGAGTGCTCATCTAGGCCAGAAGAAGGTGTCTGATGTGGCTGTTGAGAACTGAACTTGGGTCCTCTGTAAGCGCAGTTTACATTATGTACCACAGAGCCATGTCTCCTGCCTGCTGTTTCACAGTTTATTAGCTACTCATGCCACCAGGTATCTCCACTAAAAAGTTTAATTTTAATACCCATTGGTTTGTAGTTCTAAATCTGAATTACAGAGAGTGTAATGGATTCTCCCTTATAGATGTGCTTGTATGGCTCCTTTGATTTCAAGGACTTTGAAAATAGTCAGTATAGGGGCTAGAGAGATGACTCAGATGTTAAGAGCACTATCTGCTCTTCCAGAGGACTAGGGTTCAAGTCCCAGCTCCCATATGGCAGCTCACAACTGTCTGTAACTCCAGTTCCAGGGGATCTGACACCCTCACACAGATATACATGCCAACAAAACACCACTGCACACAAAATAAAAATAAATCATTAAAAAATTAAAAAACAAAAGTAATCAGTATAATACTGTAGCCATTGGTATGTTGATACATTTTTAAGAATTTGTTTTAGATTTATGGAGCACATGTGTGCCTGGTGCCTGCAAAGGTCAGAAGAGGACATCAGATCCTCTGGGACTAGAATTTCAGATGGTTGTGAGCCACCATGTGGGTGCTGGGAAAAAAAACCCAGATCCTCTATAAGAATAACAAATGCTCTTAACTGCTGAGTCAACTTTCCAGCTCTGTTTTTTGTTTTGTTTTGTTTTTATTTGTTTGTTTTTGAGACAGAGTTTCTCTGTGTAGACCTGGCTGTCCTGGAACTCACTGTGCAGAGTAGGCTGGTCTTGAACTCACAGAAATCCACCTGACTCTGCCTTTCGAGTGCTGGGATTGAAGGGGTATGCCACCACCACCCGGCCTGTTGATGGGTTTTTATTCCAACAGTTTTTGCACCACTGTGGATGACTTGTAAATTCCCTGAGTTTTTAATGAGACACTCTCCTTGCCTCACAGGGTAGTCTGTAGGTGTGCACATTTGGTACTTTGCCACTTCTGATACTGTTAGAGTTTAGGTGTAAGAATGTCCTCCAGGGGCTTGAGTTTGAATATTGGATCCTCTTCTTCCAACAGTGTCTTGAGAGATTATAGAACCTTTGGGAGGTGGGGCCTGGCTGGAGGAGAGAGATCTTTTGGGGGTGGGAGGGGTGGGCTTATAGGCTTACAGCCTGGCCCTACTTCCTGTCTGGTATGTTTTCTTGCATACACAGATGTGAGCAAGCAGCTTTATGCTCCCAAAGTAGTCATGTGCCTGTTCTGCTGCCGGGCCTTTCCTGGCCTGATGGCTATGGTCAATGAAATTGTCCGTCTTTTCAGTTGCTTCTTCTCAGGTTACCCATAGCAACAAGGCAATTCACTAACACAGGTACAGTTCACATCTCATTTATTGCTTCAACCTTTGTTGAACATGGTTCTTCTACAATGGTGATAAAATCAAGTACCGATTTCATTTGTTAAAAAAAAAAATGATCTTATATTTTTGGTTGTGAGCCTAGCCTTTAACGGCTGAGCCATCTCTCCAGCTGGTGGTGGCGCACGCCTTTAATCCCAGCACTCGGGAGACAGAGGCAGGTGGATCTTTGTGAGTTCAAGGCCAGCCTGGGCTACAGTGCGAGAGCCAGGAAAAGCACAAAGCTACACAGAGAGACCCTGTCTCAAAAAAAAGATCTTGTGTCTTACAGTTGCTTATTGGAGGCCACATCATAGGAGCTAAACTTTTCCACACAGTCAAAGTTGTTGCCATTATTTATTTATTTTTGTTGCTTAAAAACAAAATCTGGATGTGTTTCTCTTTTTAAATTTAATTTCATTTTTTGAGATTAAGATATAATAATGACATCTCTCTCTTCCCTTTCATGCCTCCAAGCTCTCCCATATATCTCTCCCTGTTCTCCTTCACATTCACAGCCTCTTTTTCTTTTCACTGATGGTTATTGCGTGTGTGTGTGTGTGTGTGTGTGTGTGTGTGTGTGTGTGTGTGTGTGTGTGTAGACATAGCATTCCTAAATTTAACCTCTTCAGGCCATGTTATTTGTATACATGCTTTGAGGGTGACCACTTGGCACTGAACAACCAATAGGCGTGCTCCTCTCTGGGGAAATCGTCTCCAGATCACCTCTCCTGCTCCCAGCTTTCCTGTCTGGTCTATAGTTCTTCCTGTGGAGTTGAGGCCTCGTGGGCTTTTCCCCATCCTCTGTCCATTGGTGTCAGCCTTGTTCAGCTCACATTTGGGCGGTGGTGTTGGTGAGACTTCATGGACATAGCTGTCGACGTTCCCAGGGGACACAGTCTCACAGAGAACTCCCCGATTCTCCGGCTCTTACACTCTTTCCACCACCACCCCTTCTGCAATGTCCCCTGAGCCTTGGGCTGTGCTTCCTGCTTGCACATAATGCAGACACACCAGGATGGAAAGGCCCAGGGTATCTTCCTTTGGGAAGGTCAGCTGCTTTCAATCTCTGCAGCAGAGAGTCCCTTTCATCCAATTAAGGTGGCAGAAGACTATTTTTCATGACAGCATAAAAGGAGACTCTGCCATTTACCTTGTAAAAATTAATTGTATCTCTCTGGCCATTTACCAGAAGCTGTGTTATTATGGAATTAGTTCAAATATATGCTTCGTGTATTTTTTTCATAAGTCAGTGGGAGAACTTTAGTGTTCTATTCTTTTAGGAGAGTGTTTTCTCACCGTTTACTTCACACTCCCTTTCCCCCTTTCTCTTTAATGCAAATATGAAACATAAAAAGAACATTTTCAGCTTTGTAAACAGTATCAGCAGAGCTATTTTAAACTTCTGTGTCAGTAAATGATCTCCTACTCATACATAGGAGGAAAACCCCACCTAGTCTTTAGACACCGAGACTATGTTTTAGGAAGTTCATCATTATCATTATACACACACACACACACACACACACACACACACACACGCACACGCACACGCACACGCACACGCACACTCACACTCACACGCGGCGTGCGTGCGTGCGTGCGTGTGCGTGCGTGCGTGCGTGCGTGCGTGCGTGCGTGCGTGTGTGTGTGTGTGTGTGTGTGTGTGTGTTTGCTGGTTATTTCAAAGGAACCAAAAAAACCATTTGGTGGGATATAGTGGCACACTTCTTTAATGCTAGCACTTCAGAGGCTGACAGATCTCTGAGAGGCAGAGGCCATCCTGGTCTACATAGCAAGTTCTAGGTCAGCCAGTCAAGGTTGTATAGTGAGGCCCTTTCTTAAAAACAAATAAACAAACAAATAACAATCAACCAACCAAAACAGAAAAACACACAAATTCTTCTAGTCTAGAATTTTCTGTACTTGTGTACACAAGAAACAGCATGTTTTCCACTGGGTATTAACCTTGAATTTCTGTGTTTCAACCTCTATCTACCTCCTCCTCCTCTCCCTGCTGTTTCTCTCCTTTTCTTCCTCCACCTTTTGTTTTGAGATACCTCATCTGAAGAGAATTAACAATGGTTGCGCGCACGTGTGTGTGTGTGTGTGTGTGTGTGTGTGTATTTCTCTGTGTGTGTATTTCTCTGTGAGTGTATTTCTCTCTCTCTGTGTGTGTATTTCTCTCTCTCTCTCTCTCTCTCTCTCTCTCTCTCTCTCTCTCCCTCTCCCCCTCCTCTCTCTCTCTCTCTCTCTCTCTCTCTCTCTCTCTCTCTCTCTCTCTCCCTCTCCCCCTCCCTCTCTCTCTCTCTCTCTCTCTCTCTCTCTGTCATGTGTATTTGTGTCTGATTGTGTGAGTGCACTCTTTACGTGCAGTGCCTGTGTCTGGGGATAGATGACCTCAAGTCTTTGCCTTCAAACATTTTTGAGGCTGAATCTCTTGCTGTTCACTGCTGCTTAAGGTGGGCTAGCTGTCCCACAAGCTTCAGGGGCCGCCCTTGTCTTTGTCTTATGTCTTGCCTTACGGGCTCTTGGAATACAGATGCACACTACCACATCCACTTGACATAGGTTGGGGAGGTCTGAACTCTGGTTTATCCACTGAGCCATCGTCCCAGCCCATCCATGTTCATTTCTTTGACCAGGCACTATTGCATAACCAAAAGGAGAGTTACAAACCAAGGATTAACCATGGTGTTATAATTGAGATGCCAAGATGCTTTTTGTAATAGGATTTACTTTTCAGGGAAATAGCACTAAATAAAAGCTAAAAGATTTTTTTTATTATTGTAGGAGAAAACACTCTTCGATGTTATAGCAAAAATATCAGATTATTTTCAGTAATTGAGGAAATTAACTTACTCTTAGATTTAAATTGGAAACTTGCTTTAGATCTAAAATTTGAGAACAGGTATATTTTTTATTTTGAGTTCAGAGAATCAAATAAAAAAAAAAAAAGAAAATCCATTCTCTTGTATCTTAGGACACAGGCGAGTAAAAGCCCATGCTGGAAAATTCACTCCAATTTTAAAAGAATTGATTTTTTTTCTCCCATCTGATATTAGATACTAGTGACTGTTCAAGCAACGCCTCTACTTATAACACTGAAAATCCATGCATATTGAATATTTCTTATGATTATTGAAGTTGACAAATTGTAGTGCCGCTTGACTAAGCTAGTAAACAGAAGAAGTTAATTAAATATGCCATGATTGCCAATGACTAAAAAATGAGAATAAAAACACAGTTGCCTTTTATGCCCTAATCACATTTGTTCTATGACTAAGAAAATACACAAGGAGTATGCAGGGTCATGAGCCATCATGGTGAGTCACAAGGCTGTACATATTTGGAAATACTCTTTGGTGCAGAAGTGGTATGAGGAACCACAAAAACACACCTGGTTGAACTTCCTTGCCTCACATCATTATCTGTGGGGTTTCAGAAATGTTAGTTGTATCTGCTATGTATTTTTCTCTGTAATATTGTTTAACACATCACTGTAAAACCCACACCTAATAAGATGCGTCCCTGGACTGGTTCAGTGTTGGCTGGCCTAGGCTGGATTCAGATGGCCTTGGCTCTAAGAAGGGAGTTAGCTGAAGGCTTATTCGGAGTGTCTCTCCTCATCTTTGAACCAGCAACACTTTACCGAAGATGTCTTTTCTTCATAATGATGGCAGAAGTTCTAAAGGGCGAGTATGGCTAAAAAGACAATCATGTTTCAGGTTTCTACTCATACTTTCTTTGCTATCATCCTAGTTTCCAAACTTATTCCATGGCCCAAGAACAACAAATGTGGAGGAGGAAAGAGTACCTCTGACAGAGAACAGGGGTCTGGGTGCATGCTGACAGGACAGCCCTGTCACTTCACATATTCGTCAGCCCCTCTACAATGACTTTTTTTGTGGTGTGGTGAAGACAAACAAGACATTGTAGTGCAAGTCCATGGTACAGCGGTGACACTCAGCCAGAGAGCCTGAAATGACAGTTGCCATCTTTGCTCATCAAAAATAATATTGTAGACTCAGGGTACCACATGTGACTGAAGGGAATGTTAAGGATCCACTTAATAAGTTGCAGAAACTACGCAAGGAACTTTTGAATTCACTTTGCCCAGATTCATTAATTGTTTATGTTTACACATATTGCTTTTTTCGAACCGTTTGAGTTTGTTGAAAATATGCTCTTTATCCATGAATGCTGTTGGATATATTGGCCCCAAACAAGGATCTTCTGTTAAATAGCCACAGTAGAGATACCAAATCCAGAGACTTTATCATTGAGATGACTTGGCTGATATCGTCTAAATAACTGATAAGATATCAATTGATTTAGTTCCTGTTCAGACTTCATTACTTGTCTAATAATTGTGTGATGATTCTTGTCTGCTTTCCCCATTTCAGTCCTGAACTTGGTCTAAACTCCTACCTGTGTTTAACTGATGGAGTTTTTTTCTCAGCTTTAAATGAGAATAATTCTTCAGTTTACATTACCCTTCATGTTACAGATTTTGAGAGATTACAAACCAGGTGTGCTGGTACATTTCTGTAACTCTCACAATCAGGAGGCTGAAGATGAAAGAGCATGAGTTTTTACTTAAATTCCCTTAAAAAGCCAGTTAAAATCTCCCTTATTTTGATTTAGTATGACATTTACAAATGAATATATACAAGCTATCCATCTGGGACAAACTACTGCATGGGAAATATATGTTCTTCCTGGTATGGCACTGGGAGGCATGTTATATCCGTCTGTCCCAATGTTGGTGATACTGACTTTGATCTTGACTAAGGTAGTGTCTGTAAGGTTTCATTACAATTTTAAAAGTTTTATTTATTGTGATTTTGTGTGAGAGTGTATGTGTGTAGGGGGGCGGTCCTGGAGGGGGGAGGTGAATATATACTGCAGAGTGCCTATGGAGGTCAGAGGGCAACTTTGGAGAGTCAGCTCTCTCCTTCACCTTTACATGAGTTTGGGGGACTGAACTCAGGTCGCCAGGCTTGCGAGGTAAGCACTTTTGCCTGCTGGACCGTCTCAGCGGTCGAAGACCTCTTGACTAAAAACCATTTCTCCTTATACTTTGTAAGTCATCTGCTAGAAAACTCACTCTGCTTTATGTTGTCATTGATACTGGCCTGAAACTATCTATGGCAGTTCACCTTCCATCTCTATGGATGTCATATCCTAGATTTGTTTAGTCACGGATAGTAATCGCATCTCCTTTGAGCCTGGATGTGTTTCCCTGGTGTCATTTTCCGAATAATCGAGTGCCGCGGCTTCCTAGCTGTATGAGGCGAGTGACCTGACACAGTGATGACATAACGTTTCTGTGATGTCACACATTGTGAGTCACCTAGAAAGGCTTTAAAGTGCAAAGATGTACACAGGTCTGTACAAACGCTACACAACTACAAATCCGGGACTTGAACATCTGGGGGTTTTGTTTCCCACTAGGGGCCTGGAACCAGTCCTGCGGGGATAACCAAAGACAGGTGCATTACTAGATTCCCTACAAAAGGGTAATTTGATGCTTCTGATGTTTCTCTGTGTGTAGTGGATAGCATCATACTGTGAGTAAGTACCTCCCTGTCTCCACTCACTTCCTCAATAGGTGTGGACATTCAATTTTTCTTTTTACTCATTGGATTATAGGATATCCTGCATTATTAATAGTGCATACTGGTGCTCGATTTGTCCCGTATTAGGGAAAGTCAGGAAACCCCGAAAGCTAGCTCCTGGGTCCTTGAATCATATTTTTACTTTCTATAGCTTTTGGCATATCAAGTTGTCCCAGGCTCATGCTGTACTTTCTTCTTCTGCTCCTGGAATTTGCTATTTCTCCAAGGAGCCTTAGTTAATATGTTCTCTTTCCTTCAGGCTGAATCATATTAATTTAGATGAAAATGTTGCCCACAAGCTCAATAACTCAGGTTTAATAACATTATCATGAGCACTCCAAGGGAAACTCTGCTCAAACACGTTTTTTCTGACTCTTATATAAAAATTCCAAGTTGATGATACTGTAAATGATCATACTTTGGAATACTGGCTAGCACACAAAACACCCATTATTTATCAATTGATCACATCAAGCCATTAATACAACATAAAACATGTGACTAGTAGATTTTACTCTAAACAAGACAGGGACATCCTATCAAACAATAGGTTTACCCTTGGAAGATCTTTGCCCCCAGAGAAGAAAAATGCAAAAACAAAACACAACAAAATGAAACAATTCCTGTGTTGGATGTCAATTCAAATCGATAAAAGATAGAGATTCAAGCCGGGCGGTGGTGGCGCACGCCTTTAATCCCAGCACTCGGGAGGCAGAGCCAGGTGGATCTCTGTGAGTTCGAGGCCAGCCTGGACTACCAAGTGAGTCCCAGGAAAGGCGCAAAGCTACACAGAGAAACCCTGTCTCGAAAAAACCAAAAAAAAAAAAAAAAAAAAAAAAAAAAAGATAGAGATTCAAAACCCTTTCTTCTCTTTCAGAGGTCATCATCTATCCGAATGTAGTGTGGAGACTTCAGTGACTTTATAAATGTTATAATTCATGGACAGCATCAGTCAGGGTCAGGTGTGATGTTTTGAATCTACCACTAACACAAAAGACTTTTTTTGAGTCTGTGTAGGAAGTGGGCTGGTCATTAGTAGATTAGTTTATCCCTTTAACTTCTTCTTGTCCACATTCTATACTAGCATCCTTGTTTACAAAATTCTTTCTTCCTCCCCATCCTTAGTTTCATATTCCAGAAGTGCTGGCATCTCTAATAAGAAGCAGTTTTCCTGGGTGTCTACGAGGACCTCATACTTCTGGTAGCAATCCATACTCCCTTGTGACTTCAGAGTGCCTCAGAAATGATTGCCTGGAGCCAGAAACAGCAGAAAAATCCTACTGATGATCCACCAGCCCCATTTGCCACTCAAGCTCAGTCTGGGCAAGAAAAAGGCAGAGAGGGAGACAGGTCCAATCCCCTGCTAGCCCCTCCCATGCTCGTAAAGTTCCTCAAACACAATCATTCAGTCCCTATCTCTTTCTTGTTGGTTTCTAGACTGTTTGGTTTTTATTTCTTTCGGAGGCAGCGTCTCATGTAGCCACAGCTGTTGAACAGGATGATTCTGAACTCTTGACTCTCCTGGCTCTGCCTCCTAGGTTCTGAAATGATAGGTTCTTCCCACCGTGCTGGGTTTATGTGGTCTTGGAGAAGGTGCAGAGTTTCCTTCAAGACAGGCAAGCTTTCTACCAGCAGAACTACATCTCCTAGTCACAGTCTGTACGAGACATCTCTCTCGGGTGTTTCATGGGACAACACTGTAACTCCTACATTTTTATCTAGTATTATTATTTTTTTACTAGTATTATTTTTATACTAGTATTATTATCTAGTATTATTATTATTATCTAGTATTATTATTTCTATGCACATTCACCCCGCTCTCCAGATGGAGCAGCTTGGGTTCACAGGTATCCTCAGTGGATCTTTCTAGGTCTTTCCAGTCACTGCTTGAAGAAAGTGTTCAATATACACCTCTTTTCTGAGAATTTGATTAGCTCCTTTATCCCCAACATGTGGTGATGCAATGTGTTCTATAGTTTAAAAATAATTTATTTATTTTTTTATTTTTTTATTTTTTTTTTTGGTTTTTCGAGACAGGGTTTCTCTGTGTAGCTTTGCGCCTTTCCTGGAACTCACTTGGTAGCCCAGGCTGGCCTCGAACTCACAGATATCCGCCTGGCTCTGCCTCCCGAGTGCTGGGATTAAAGGCGTGCGCCACCACCGCCTGGCAAAATAATTTATTTTTTAAAAAATAAATTTATGTATTTTTACATCCTAGCTGCAGTTTCCCCTCCCTCCTCTCCTCCCAGTCCCTCCCCCCATTATCCTGTGTTCCCACACCCCAATCAACTCCTCACCATTTCTGTTTAGGAAAGGGCAGCTCTCCCATAAGTATCAAAACATGGCATAGCGAGTTTCACGACTAAGTGCCTCCCCATGTATTAAGGCTGGGCAAGGTGACCCAGTATGAGAAGTAGGGTCCCCAAAAGCCAGCAAAAGAGTCAGAGACAGTCCTTGCTCCTACTGTTAGGAGTCCCACAAAAGGGACCAAGCTACACAACTGTGACATTTATGCAGAGGGCCTAAGTCAGTCCCATGCAGGCTCCTTGGTTGTCTGGTTCAGGCTTGATGAGCCCCAGTGAGCCCAGGTTAGTTGATTCCGTGAGTTTTCTTGTGGTGCCCTTGACCCCTCTGGCTCCTAAAATCCTTCTTCTTCTCTTCTGTAGGGTTCCCAAACTCTACCTAAAGTTTGACTGTGGGTCTGCCTCTGTTTCCATCAGTTGCTGGATGGCACCTCTCTGATGACCATTAGGCTCAGCAACAATCTGATTACAGGAGATGGCCAGTTCAGGCTACGTATCTGCTATTGCTAGGAGTCTTAGCTGGGGTCATCCTTGTAGATTCCTGGGATATTCTGTTGTGCTAGGTTTATACCTGACCCTGAAATGCCCCCCACTTCCAGCAGTCTTTTTCAGTACTCCCCTATTCGATCCCCCGTATCCTGATCACTCATGTTCCCATCGCCACCACCCTCAACCCACTCACAAAATCTCTTCTATTTCTACTTCTCAGGGAGATCCGGGTGTTTACCCCATGCCCCCACCCTGTCATGAACCTTCCTTGTTACCTAGCCTCTCTGGGTCTGTGGATTGTGGTATAGTCATCCTTTATTTTCCAGCTAATATTCACTTGTAAGTGAGTACATAACATATTTTTCTTTCTCAGGCTAAGTTACTTCACTCAGGATGTTTTTTTTTTTTCTAGTTCTATCCATTTGTCTGCAAATTTCATGATGTCCTTGCTTTTAAAAGCTAAGTAATACTCCATTATGTAAATGTACCACATTTCATTTATCCATTCCTTGGTTGAGGGACATCTAGATTGTTTTCAGATTCAGGCTATTACAAATAATGCTGCTATGAACATAGTTGAACAAGTGTCCTTGTGATATGATTGAAAATCCTTTGGGTATATGCCTAAGAGTGGTATAGCTGGGTCTTAAGGTAGATTAATTCCCACTTTTCTGAGAAACCGCCACACTGACTTCCAATGTGGTTGTACAAGTTTGTATTTTCGTCAACAGTGTAGGAGTGTTCCTACACATCCTCTCTAGCATGAGCTAGGGCTTGTGTTTTTGATCTTAGCCATTCTAACAGGTATAAGATGGCATCTCAGAGTTGTTTTGGTTTGCATTTCCCTAATGGCTAAGGATAGTGAACGTCTCCATAAGTGTTTCTTGGCCATTTGTGATTCTTCAGTTGAGAATTTTGTTTAGATCTGTACTCCATTTTTAAATTGGATTGTTTGGTTTGTTGATATCTAATTTCTTGAGTTCTTTATGTATTTTAGAAATCATCCCTCAGTTGGCTGTGGGATTGGTGAAGATCTTTTCCCCTTCTGTAGGCTGCCATTTTGTCCTAGGACTATGTTCTTTGTCTTATAGAAACTTTTCAATTTCATGAGGTCCCATTTATTAATGCCTGTGCTATTGGTGTTCTGTTCAGAAAGTTATCTCCTGTGCCAATGCTTTTGAGATTGTTTTCTATTTTCTCTTCTATCAGGTTCAGTATATCTGGATTTATGTTGAGGTCTTTGATTCACTTGGACCCGAGTTTTGTGCAGGGTTATAAATATGGATCTATTTGCATTCTTCTACATGCCAACATCCAGTTAGATCAGCACCATTTGTTGAAGATGCTTTTTCCCCCCAATGTACAATTTTGTCTTCTTTGTTGAAAATCAGGTGTCCACAGGTGTGTGGATTTACATCTGGGTCTTTGATCTGATTCCATTGATCCACCTGTCTGTTTTTATGCCAATACGATGCAGTTTTTATTATTATAGCTCTGTAGTAGAGCTTGAAATCAGGGATGGTGATACCTCCAGAAGTTCTTTTATTGTACAGAATTGTTTTAGCTATCTTGGATTTTTGTTTTCCATATGAAGTTGAGTATTGTTCTTTAAAGGTCTGTAAAGAACTGTGTTGGGATTTTAATGGGTATTGCATTGAATCTGTTGATTGATTTTGGTAAGATTGCCATTTTGACTATGTTAAATCCTCCAGATCCATGAGCATGGGAGATCTTTTCATTTTCTGATATCTTCTTAATTTCGTTCTTCAAGGATTTGAAGTTCTTGTCATACAGGTCTTTTGCTTGCTTGGTTAGAGTTACACCAAGATATTTTATATTACTTGAGGCTATTGTAAAGGGTGTTGATTCTCTGATTTCTTTCTCAACCCATTTATCATTTATATATAAGATGGATACTGATTATTTTGAGTTAATCTTGTATCCAGCCACTTGACTAAAGGTATTTATCAGCTATAGGCTTTCCCTGATGGAGTTTTTGGTGTTGCTTACATATACTATCATATCATCTGCAAATGATGCACTGACTTCTTCCTTTCCAATTATTTCCTTTAGTTGTCTTATTACTCTAGCTAGAACTTCAAGTACTATATTGAATAGGTATGGAGAGAGTGGCCAACCTTGCCTTGTTCCTGATTTTAGTGGAATTGCTTTGAGTTTCTCTTCATTTAATTTGATCTTGGCCATTGGCTTGCTACATGTTGCTTTTATTATGTGTAGGTGTGTTCCTGTAACCCTGATCTCTCCAAGACTTTTATCATTAAGGGGTGTTGGATTTTGTCAAAGGCTTTTTTAGTAGCTAATGGGATGATCATGTAGTGTTTTTCTTTCCATTTGTTTATATGGTGGATTACATTGACAGATTTTCATATGTTGACCTACCCCTGCATCTCTGGCATGAAGTCTACTTGGTCATGGTGGATGACCTTTTTGATGTGTTCTTGGATTAGGTTTGCCAGTATTTTATTGAGCATTTTTGGCCTCAATGTTCATGAGTGAAATTGGTCTGTAATTCTATTTCTTTGTTGAGTCTTTGTGTGATTTGGGTATTATAATGACTGTGGCCTCATAGAAAGAATTTGGCAATGTTTCTTTTATCTCTATTTGTGGAATAAATCAAAGAGTATTGATATTAGCTCTTCTTTGAAAGTCTCGTATAATTCTGCATTAAAACCATCTGTCCCTGTTTTTTTGGGGGGGTGGGGGTAGGGGTGGGGGTTGGGAGATTTTAATGACTTGTTATATTTCCTTAGGGCTATCACTCTGTTTAAATTGTTTATCTGATATTGATTCAACTTTGGTAAGTGGTATCTATCAAGAAATTTATCTGTTTCTTTTAGATTTTCCAACTTTGTGGAGTATAGTTTTTTGAAATATGACTTAACGATTCTCTTTATTTCCTTGGAGTCTGTTATTATGTACTACTTCCCCCCCCTGATTTTATTGATTTGGATATTCTCTCTCTCTGCCTTTTAGTTAGTTAGTTTAGGTAAAGATTTATCTATTTTGTTGATTTTCTCAAAGAACCAACTCTTTGTTTTACTGATTCTTTGTATTGTTCTCTTTGTTTCTATTTTATTGATTTCAGCACTCAGTTTGATCATTTCCTGGTGTCTATGCCTCCTGGGTGAGTTTGCTTCTTTTTGTTCTAGAGCTTTCAGGTGTGCTGTTAAGTCACTAGTATGAGATCTCTCCAAATTCTTCATGAAAGCACTTAGTGCTATGAAATTTCCTCTTAGCATCATCTTCATTATGTCCTATAAGTTTGGAATATTGTGCAACCATTTGCATTGAATTCTACAAAGTCTTTAACTTCTTTCTTTATTTCTTCCTTGACCCAGTGGTAACTCAGTATAGAGTTGTTCAATTTCTATGAATTTGTAGTTTTTTGTTGTTTGTGTTGTTGAAATCCAGCTTTAATCCATAGTGGTCTGACACAGAGGGTTATTTCAATTTTTTTTGTACTTGTTGAGACTTGCTTTGTGGCTAAGTATATCAATTTTAGAGAAGGTTCCATGTAGTGCTGAGAAGAAGATATATTCTTTTGTGTTTGGGTGAAATATTCTATAGACATCCATTAGATCCATTTGAGTCATAATATTTGTTAGTTCCCTTATTTCTCTGTTTAGTTTCTGTCTGGATGACCAGTCCATTGATGAGAGTGAGGTGTTAAACTCTCCCACTATTATTGTGTGGGGTTCTGTGTGTCATTGAAGCATTAATAATGTTTCTTTTACAAATGTGTGTGGGTGCCCTTGCATTTGGGGCATAGATGTTCAGAACCGAGACTTCATCTTGGTAGATTTCTCATTTGATGAATATGAAATGCCCTTTTCCATCTCTTTTGATTAATTTTGGTTGGAAATCTATTTTGTTATATGTTAGGATACCTACACAAGCTTACTTCTTAGGTCCATTTGATTGGAAAATATTTTTCTAACCCTTTATTATGAGGTAATATCTATCTTTGATGTTGAAGTGTGTTTCTTGTATGCAGCAGAATACCGGATCCTGTTTTTGTATCTAATACATTAACCCGTGTCTTTTTATTGGTGAATTGAGTCCCTTTATATTGAGGGATATTAATGACCAGTAACTGTTAATTCCTGTTATTTTGTTGTTGTTGGTTGTATGTGTGTATGTCTCTCTCTCCCTCCCTCTCTCTCTCTCTCTCTCTCTGTGTGTGTGTGTGTGTGTGTGTGTGTGTGTGTTTTGTGTGTTTCCTTTCTTTGGATTTTTTCTGGTGTGATAGTATCTATTGCCTGTTTTTTTGTGGGGCCAGTTAACTTCCTGGGTTTGGAATTTTCCTTCTAGTACCTTATGTAGGACTGGTTTTGTGGATAGATGATGCTTAAATTTGACTTTGTCATGAAATCTCTTTTTTTCTACACCTATGGTTATTGACAGTTTTATTGGGTATAATAGTCTGAGCCAGCATCTGTGGTCTCTTAGTGTCTGCAAGACATCAGTCCAGGCCTTCTGGATTTTAGGGTCTCCATTGAGATGCTGGGTATGATCTAATAAATCTGCCTTTAGATGTTACTTGCCTTTTTCCCCTTGCTGTTTTTTTGTAGCTTGAATTGCTAAATGGTCTTATTAATAAAAAATCCAGAGCCAGGTATTGGGGTGATAGCTGAGAGATCAGAGAAGCAGAACAAGTCACAGCTAACCTCATCTTGACAACTCCTCATCCAATCCTGTTTCCACAAAACCTCATACTGAAAGCTTCTGAGTCCTCACCCAAATGGATCTCAGCTGAACTGCTGCTAAAAGCCCAAAAGCTTAAAGGCCTCTAGTTCCTGGTCCTCATGCCTTATATACCTTTCTGCTTCCTGCCATCACTTCCTGGGATTAAAGATGCGTGTGTTTCCCAAGCAAGACATGAGATCTCAAGTCCTGGGATTAAAGGTGTGTGCCACCACTGCCTGGCTCTTTTTCCAGTGTGGCCTGGAACTCACAGAGATCCAAATGGATCTCTGCCTCCCGAGTGATAGGATTAAAGGTGAGTCTGTCACCATTTTCTGGCATCTATGTCTAACCTAGTGGTTGTTCTGTTCTCTGACCCTAGATAAGTTTATTATGGTGCACAATATATCAACCACAGCTTTTAATATTTTTTCTTTGTTCTATATGTTCAGAGTTTTGATTGTTATGTGGCAAGGCAATTTCCTTTTCTGATCCAATCTGTTTGGTGTTCTGTTAGCTTCATGTACCTTTATAGGCATGCCCTTATTTAGGTTGGGAAATTTTTCTTCTATGATTTTGTTAAATATATTCTCTGGATTTTGAGCTGTGCTTCTTCTTGTAATCCTGTTATTCTTTTCATATGTTTGGTCTTTTCATAGTATCCCAGATTTTCTGGATGTTTTGTGTTAGGAATTTTTTAGATTTAACATTTTCTTTGACTGATGAATCTATTTCCTCTATTGTGTCTTCAATGCCCAAGAGTCTCCCTTTCATCTCTTGTATTCTGTTGATGATACTTGCATCTGTAGTTCCTGTTCACTTACTCAGATTTTCCATTTCAGAGATTCCCACTGTTTATGTTTTCTTTATTGCTTCTATTTCCATTTTCAGGTCTTGAACAGTTCCCTTTATCTGTTGGTTTGTTTTTTTCGTGGTTTTATTTTAAGGATTTATTGGTTTCTTCCAATTTTTTATTTGTCTTTTCCTCAATTTCCTTATTGAACTTCTTCATATCTTCTTTAAGGACCTCTATCATCTTCATAAAGTCATTTTAAGGTCATTTTCTTGTGCTTCAGCTGGATTGCTCAGGTCTTGCTGTTATAGGATACCTGAGCTCTAGTGGTATCATATTGCCTTTTCTGTTATTGATTGTGTTCTTACCCTGGCATTTAGGCATCCGGATTTGGGATGATTATATCTCTAGGTGTTGATTCCTGTGTTTGTCTTTGTTAGATGGGTGTTTTGTTCCTTGGTTTCTCTTTCCTCTCTGGTCTTCTAGCCTAAATGGCCAAGGGTTATTGGTGAAATTATTATGGCCACTCCACATAGTTAAAAGGAAGATTTATTTAGTGGGTAACTTACAAAAAAGGGAAAGGTAGGTTGTGGGGTCTGGGGAAGGTGTATCGCAGTCCAGCGGTGTTCTCTGGAGCTCTGCTCGGTCAACCTCCACCATCTAGAGTCCCAGAACAGAGAGAGCGCTTGCCCATCCAGGTCTCAGGTCTCCAGGCGCCTCCCCTGACCCCACCTCGTAGGTGTGACAGTTGCCAGAGTCTCAGTGGGGGTTGGAACTTCCAGATCCAAGCTGGAATGGCTACCCACTACAAAGGGTTCTGGTGATTAGTGTGTCTTCCGGTCCAGTAGGGTGTCCTCTGTGATTTTGGGGGGTAGGGGTCCCTAGGTATGACCTGGCCTCTGGTAGAGTAGAAGCATTCTTCTGAAGTTGTAGACCAGAATATGGAACCGGGGTGGTGGGATAGGGAGGCAGTGTGCACAGTCTCAGTGTTGGACAGACTTAAAGGGGGTTTTGAGGGCAGTAGGCAGTGTCTTACCTGGGTTCCTAGGATCAGCCTGGCTTCCTGTAAGACTGACAGGACTGAGGGCCCTACCTAGTATAGAGCCTAAGGGAAGGGGTCAAAAATAATTTTTTAATAAACAGGCAACACACCAGCTTAGACTCTCATCACTCATAGTTAATTACTCTGCTTGAAGAATGCGATTAGGCATAGGAGCTCATCCTAGCCAGGGATGGTGGAGGATTCCTGGAATGCAGCCTGGAGGCATCCATTAGTAATTGTCAATTATTGGGGGCCAGGAAGATTCCACAGAGGCTTACAGATTTCACCTTTTAGAATTAAACGCCTCATTTATGGTTCCAGAACACAGTGTATTTATTTATAGCTGTTTGATTAATTTTGTGAAGCATGTAAACCCCAAACCATAAGTACTAAATACATAAATGAATGATTAAAATAACCCTCTGAGCTTTTCTTGCAAAGAAATAATAGACTAACACAAACCAAAAACCCAAGCCATTTGTTCTCTCAGGTCATTGTTCATTTATTGCGAGCTGGTTCTGGCTCCAGAGACCCTGTTCTGTTGGAAATTCAGACTCAGCTTTGCTATCTGTACTACTTTCTCAGCCTCTCTGTATCTCCATTTCCTCACCTTTAAAATGAGCATTTTTTGTGCTCCATGGACCCCCATGACAATATTGTGAGGCTTAGATCAGTCAGAGCCAGCACCCATACTTAAACTGCTGCTGAGACCCTGGTTTTGTTTTTGTTTTTGTTTTTGTTTTTTGAACAAAGGCACACAGAAAGTTCCAAACCAGGAACACTGGACTTTCAGCATGCATTTTGGTTATTCTCTTAATGCTAAAAAGAGCTGAAAATCCTGCCGATTTTGTGAGCAGGGAAGAGGCTAGAGAGCCCCTTGGAGGGTTGGAAACATTTGTGACTTGAGGATAAAGGATTGTGGAACTAAATGTCTATCCCTTGGGTCTCTGAGTGGCTGTGAAGCTAGGGCAGCTGCCCACGGGTAGGCACACTAACTTCTGAGAGCACTCAGCAGGGAGCAGGGGCAGGTTATTAGGAACAGGGGACTCATGAGGAAGACTGGACAATGCAGAAGAAGGAGGACCAAGGCACCAAAGGGCAGGCTCTTAGCGGAAATGGTGAGATGCTGTGTGTTAGGGTTGGGGGTCCAAGCTTGTAAAGCTGGACTCAGAAGCCTCAGAGCACATTAGGCAGATGCCAGGGTGTTACTCTACGAGGACAGAGAGTCTTGGGGATGCTGTAAAAGCTCTTTTAAGGGCCCCCTACCACTTATGACTTTCTGCAGGCATGACATTGGGCCCTGGGCTTTCCAAATGTGGGCTCACTTGACTGTATCCCAAAGGTCTTGGGAAGTCAGGAGCAAAATGGAATCCCCAGGATGAAAAGATTTCTGTATGCCACAGTGCCAGGGGCGGCCTCCTGGTGTCTATTGTGTGTTTCCTTGGGGGTAGATAATTTGCAGTGTACAGCCTGCCTAAGGATGCCACTCTTGGGAGGTTGGGGCTCCGGACATTAGAAGAACCCTGAACACAGGCCTCGTGTTTGGGAACTAGGAAAGGGCAGTGCTATGGGGATTGTGTAGCACAGGCTGTGTCTGTGTATTTATTGTGCTATACTTCCCCTTTTCATGCTTGTTTTCTTCCCTCTGGTGCCCCAGTGTGTTTTGTTGAGGTTATTTGGCTTCCCTGAACCTGACCCAACACCTCTTCTACTATGTAAGTAATTAAAATCAAATATTGACTCCCTCCTGCAAGAAAAAAGAAATGCATGTGTTTCTCATCGAGCAAATGGCTTCTGCATTTACCTTGTCGCTGCCTTCATTTCAGACCAGCTCTTTCCTTCACCCTGGGTAATAGGACGAAAACGAACACTTTGAATTCTAGGGTGGATTTATAGAAAGGTTTCTAATTCCACAGTGCTGAATGGTTGAAAGGCCACGGCATATGAGTGATCTCATGTCACTAATACAAAATGAAAATCTCCGCCAGCAATTGCTTTTCCTAATTCTGTTTGATTTTCCCGAGCACAGATGCCGTTATTCAACACACATATGAAATCATGCACCTGGGCATTTAAACTTGGGATTGAGTCTCCCGTAGGCCCAAGGTAGAAAAAGGGCTTGGAAGAATTAGCATTTTTCCCAGCAGCAGTTTTAATAACCCTGGAGAAGGGCTTGAAAGCTCTCTGTCGGTCAGAGAGCTTCGTGGCATTCGTGGTATGTGCAGGAATGAGATGATTATGTAGATTTCTCTTCTGCCTGAAAGTATTTGAAAATTGTAACAGGCACAAAATGCCTAGCGTGCTTTGAGAGATTTACAAGAGTCTTTTTGTTAAGTTTTTCTAGTTGATGCTATTTGTGGCTGCAAAGAAACTGCCCCTCTTCCCCTTTCGTAGCCCACCTTCCACATTTCCCAATGTCTTAGAGACTTGCTTTGGAAAACTACAGTAGAATCTGTGCGAAATTCAGAAAGATAAGTTCCTTCAACTGTATGCCCACCCTCCAAAGTCCCTCCCTCCTTGTCTCAGTCAGGATTTCTATTACTGTGAAGAGACACCATGACCAAGGCAACTCTTATAAAGGAAAACATTTAACTGGGGCGGCTTGCTTACAGTTCAGAGGTTCAGTCCATTATTATCATGGTGGGACATGGCAGTGTGCGGGCAGACATGGTGCTGGAGAAGTAGCTCAGAGTCCTACATCTTGCAGGCAATAGGAAATGGTCTGTGTACTGGGCAGTATCTTGAGCATATATGAGACCTCAAAGCCCACCCCCACAGTGACACACTCCCTCCAACAAGGTCATACCTACTCTAACAAAGCCACACTTCCTAATAGTGCCACTCTCTTTGGAGCAATTTTCTTTCAAACCACCATACCCCCCTTTTTTTGATAAAGGGTCTTGTAACCCAGGCTGGCCTTGAACTCATTATGTAGCCAAGACTGACCTCGAACTCCTGATCCTCCTGACTGCCTCTTGTATGCTGGGATTACAAATATATACCACCACACCCAACTCCCTGTTGTCCTTCTTAATTTTTGTCCACTGTCCATTTGGATTTCCTGATGATTTTTGGGATTCACATCATCCAAGGCTCTGATGGTTCTCAGAATCATGGTCACCCAAAGCATCTTTCCCTGGGGACTCCTTTCTTCTCATTCTAGGCTCATATGTATGGTGGCCATGGTGTCTTAGTTAGGGTTTCTATTACTGTGATAAAACACCATAACCAAAAGCAACCCAAGGAGGAAAGAGTTTATTTGATTATACAGTTTATAGTCAACGATCCAGGGAAGTTAGGGTAGGAACTTAAGCAGGAACCCAGAGGAAGGAACTGAAGTAGAAACCTTGGAAGAATGCTGCTTCCTGGCTGGCTCCCCATGCTCAGGCTTCTTTCCTATACAACCCAGGACCACTTGCCCAGAGGTGGTACCACAGCAGTGATCTAGGCCCTGCCGCATCAGTGATTAAATGCCCTATGGACTTGGCATATAGGCCAATCTTATGGAGGGATTTTTCCCAATTGAAAGTCTTTCCCAATGACTCAAGCTTTTGTGAAGTGGACAAGAAAAGAAAAAAAGCCAGTACATGTGTGCTGGTGGGATCGTATTCCTCACAGGGAATCAGATCTTCAGTGAACCAGGGGGGAAAGGAAGAAGGAAGGGATGACTGTCACTGAACCATGCTACCCTGTTGTTGAGTTGGATCCATCACAGGGCAAGTATGTGATTCCTTCAGGAAACATGAACCCAGTGTTCAGCTATGAAGTGAGACAGTCAGCAGAGCACCTAGGTCTTCCAGTGTCTCATTAGCTTGTTTCAAATTGTTTTCAAAGAGTTTAGTTATGTGCCTTTTAGATGCTTTTGTACTTATCACCTGTGATGGTTTGAATGACGTGGCTCCTGTGGGCTCATGTATTTGACTGCTTGGTCCCTAGTTAGTGGAACTGTTTGGGAAGGATCAGGAGATGTGGGGTTTGTTAGAGGAGGCATGTCATTGGGGGTGGATTTGAGGTCACAAAATCGCATGTCAGACCAAGTTTCTCCCTTTCTTACTGCTGCTTGTGTATCAGGGTGTATGCTCTCAGCTACTGCTTCAGCACCGTGCCTGCCTATTGCTGTGCTCCTCACCATAATGAACATGGATTCACACTCTGAAACTGTAAGCAAGCTTCAAATTAAATGCTTTCTCTTGTAAGTTGCTTTGGTCATGGGGTCTCTCTTTCTCTCTCTCTCTCTCTCTCTCTCTCTCTCTCTCTCTCTCTCTCTTTTGGATTTATGAGACAGGGTTTCTCTGTGTAGCTTTGTGCCTTTCCTGGAACTTGCTTTGGAGACCAGGCTGGCCTCGAACTCACAGAGCTGTGCCTGCCTCTGCCTCCTGAGTGCTGGAATTAAAGGCGTGCACCACCACCGCCCGGCTCCGGTCATGGGGGTCTCTTCACAGCAATAGAACAGTAACTAGATCAGCACCCGTGTATACATTTGACAAATGTACAGAGAACATTCGTGTGCTGGGCATATTCTAGATACAATAGCAGGAAAAAAAGGTCTCAAGAAAAAAAAAAAGTTATACCCATGATACAGATTTGACAAGACTAAATGGCCAATTAGGATTTCATGACTGCGGAAAGTTGGGATGTTGCAGACCCAGAGTCAGATAGTCTTGGGATATCTTTAGCTACTTAATAGCTGCTTTGTATGGCAACTTAATTGATCATCTCTTGGTCTGATACAACGTCCTTTTGCTAGCAGGTAAAAGCTTTAAGATGTGTTCTTAGCAAACCTCTAGTCTCTACCAGTCCAAAAGCTAAGAAGCATTCAAGACCCACCTAGTGGAGTTTTCTTGCTTTGCTGTAATCTGCCTGACTGTCCCCACCAAGGCATTAGTTAAATATCTTGACTTGTAACTTTATTTGCTCTGTAACTAATACAGCCTCATGTAACCACTTCTGTGATAGAGCATGGAATTTGGAGAATTCCTGCTCTCAGGCCATAGTCACTTATACTGGGCTCATGAGTAAACAACCTTATATTTTCTTTGAGGAAATGGCTGCATTTTGTGCTGATAAAAAGTTATAGATAAGGTCCTCATTTTTCTTCTTCAGAGATAATACATTAGAAGAAAGGAAGCGTGTACATAAACGATGAGGCAGACATACTCTTGTGGATGGTAACATGGCTAATGGAGAGAAAAGAATCGTGTACTGTAACTGGGACACCAGTTTGAGGATGGTGGATGTGGTAAAGCTTGGGGTTGGACATGACCACTGCTGTCTTGAACCAGAGAGAGTAAATGAACAGACATTTCTTTATATCTCCTCAGGAAAAGTCATGTGACAGAAGGTTTCAGGAATGTCTCTCTGGAAGTAACATTTATGCTCAGAAGGCATTGTTCCAGACCAAGAGTTGGACATGTGAAGTGTTTGGTTGGAACCTCCAGCTTGCCCCTGAATGATCCAGAAAGCCCCATCCCCCCTTCCAAAACTTGCCAGCTCAGAGAGTCCTCAAACAAAGGAAAGTCACCAAAAATCCCAGTTGTGCATTCTTGGTAGATAGTGCAGCTTCCTCACCTGAAACTGTCAGCTGCTCAAGTCCCTACCTGAGTGCTCAGTTTTTGACCATACTTGGGCACAAATCCAGCTTGTTGTGGACATGTCATCACCCCTTGCCTACAACCCATACAATCTCCCTACTTTCATTTGGGGTGGGGGGTGACTTCTCTGGCTTCAATCTCTGGGACTGGAGAGCCCGCCTGAGAGTTGCTCTGCTCAAATATACCTGTTATACTTCTTCAATTCAACTTGACCTGGCTTACTGTGTTGGCAGAGAAACTTATTATCGAGGGACAGAAAGCCTATTGTGAAGGTTCTAGCAGGAGGAACCATCACATGGGAAGACCCTGAGCCATGATTAATGAAGTTGGTATGCTGGGAGAATATTGAAGAGGGTAGATGATGGTGGCTCCTCACTCCATATTCCTAGTACTCTACTTTCAAAGCACATTGCAGCTGCCTTGCAACAAGCAAACTATCTACCAAGTGTTTCTCTGGCATGCTTAGTATTGAAAAAGGGATAACAAGAGTTGGAAGCTAAGGGTCTAGCATCTTCACCCCTTGAATGTGAAAACTGCCTACTCTATCCCTTGTAGGATTGAGCTCCAGTGGTCTGCAGGGGTCTCCTGCTCATGAACACATCATGCATGATTCCTTCTCATCTTCATACCACTCTCTCTCTGAGTTTTCAATACTTTTTTCAGGTCATTTGGCTACTAAATTACTTGTCTTTTAATTCTTTAATTATCTTTTTGTTTTTGAGATGGGATCTTACTCTGTAGAGCAGGCTTACCTAGAACTTACTGTGTAGCTTAGGCTGGCCTGAAACTTACAGTAATCTTCCAGCATCAGCCTCCCAAGTGCTTTGGCAGGGATTCAGATCCCAAAGAGGATGTGTGGAATTGGTAGGGGTGGCAGATGGAAAGACAGACACAATCTGAGGGTTAATAGGGATAGCTGCCAGCATGTTTATTAAAAAAAAGAATATACCTTTTGTACTCTATAGTTGCACATAGGATTAAGTGAGAGAAAGGAGGCATGTGAGTTGGAGTGTGGCTTGAGATCAAGGGTTGAGGAAGCTAGCATTGACCCTGACAATAGGCACCAGTTAGATGTTAATGAAAAGGCCACAAGTTTCTCTTGCTAGAGATAAAATTTTTTTCTCCCCTTTCAGCAATCAGGAACTTTCTTCAAGCCCCTGAGGAAATGGGGACTTGTCTAAATGCCTGATGACAAATATTGCAATTTCTTGTATGGCTTAGTTTATCCAAATAACTAAAGCTTAAAGTGAGCAAAGACGAAGCTAGACAGATACTACTGTGAACCTGAGTAGACCTTAGGAATTTATAAATCTTGATTATCAAATATCAAGCATATGTTACTTAATAAAATTTTCTACCAACTTGGTGTTAACTTGTATGGAAGTAGACAGAGTCATCATAGTCCCACAGTGGCAGGGATTTTTTTTTCAAAGAATTATTTTGTTTAGAGAGGCTGCCATTGTACACATTTTCATCCGTCACCAAAGCCAGCACAAAATTCCACAGAGGGAAAGGCATAATAGTGAGAATCGTTAAAAAGGAAAGTCAAAGGGTGCTGGAGATTTGTGATCCACAAAGTTGAAATACTGGGACTTTGTCAAGCACCCGTGGTTGCCACGTGGTCCATGCCAGTGCTGGGATTATAGTCATGAGCCACCAGACCCACCTCTTGTCTTTGAATTCTTAGCTCCTGGGAAATCCCATGGTAATCCAGCAAGGAAGCTTAGAGACTGTTAGAAATCAGAGTACAGAGGTCTTGAGTTTACAAAGCATGGTCCTTGAAGCACTTGTGCTGCTGGAGACCCTTTCATAGAATATAAGTCAAATTGATTTTTTATATGTCTATTTATATATGTGATATACCTTATACAATATATGATATGTATTACACAATATATATTATATAACATGTCAGATAATATATGTGATATATACAATATGTGCGATATATTATATAATATATGTTATATATGTATTTGTCATAACCTTTCACTGTCAAAATTTACAACAAGGGTAAGTGAAAACAATGGGGCTTTTTCAGAAACCAGGTCTGTGATTTTTGTTATTCATTGTATTAGTGAATCATCGTATCACTATCTGCCTTTGTGGGGTAGGGGACCCCAGTTTTACTTAAGAGTGTCCTTGATAGGACTAATAAAGGACCATGCTTTTTTTTTTTTATTAGAATCACTTGTGTGTGTACTCTTTAAATTCTGTACAATGAAATAAGAAGCAAGTAGACACCCCACTGCACAGCAGACTTCAATGGTCACCTCGAGGGAAAGCACACGGGTGGTGATGCAGTTGAAGGGCTGAGTCCTTCATGGACAAACAATAAAATCAAGATGATTCAGGCCTGCAAGACAGTTTCCTAAAAACAAGCAAAGCGAGCTTGTCTCTTGAAGAAGAAATAGCAGATATTTGTTGTCAATAATAAGATTTGAATTTCCAAATGAAAGCTAAAATTTTAAAACCTTGCATGTGGTTAGCTTGAGAGTTCCCTGAGACTTCGCCATTCTTCTGGTAAGGTGGGCATTGTTATTGACGAATGTGATCTTCTGATAACACCTGAGTGTGCTGTGACAACATTTGGAAGATCTGCCTAACTTAGAGTATCAATATTTTGCAACTGAGGATGCCAGTACAAAACCATGAAGGCATGGACTCATATCAAGACCAAGGCAATTAGTGGGCATTCATATCATACATAGGCTGTGCTGCAAGGTTTTATGTCAACTTGATACAAGCCAGCGTTGTTTGGGAAGAGAGAATCTCAGCTGAAAAAGTGCTCCCATCAGATGTGGGCAAACCTGTGTTACATTTTCCTAATTTGTGATTGGTATAGGAGGTCCCAGCCCATGGTGGGCAGTGCTACCCTTGGACAGGTCATCTTGAGGTGTCTAAGAAAGCAGGCTGAGCAAGCCAGATGTTTCTCTGTGTTTCTCCACAATTCCAGCCTCAATTCCTACCTCCAGGTTCCTGCCTTGAGTTCCTGCTGGGACTGCCCCCACAGGACTGTTACCTGAAAGTGTAAGATGCAACAAACCCTCTCCTCCCCGAGTTGCTTTTGGTTATGACTTTTTTTATATATATATTACGTAAGCAGGACATGGACTGAAAAGGTAACAGATACCATGTTAGATTCCACACTGTAATTAACCTGTAAGACTTGACCATAGGCTCTGGGCTGGGCAGGTAGCTCAGGGGTAAGAATGATGGCTGCACACGCATGAGGACCTGGGACTGAGCACCCTAGTAAGATGGGTGTGACCACGTGCGTGCCTGGTATCCCAGTGTTGCTGTGAACGGAGGCAGAAGAGTCACTGGGCTTGCTGGCCCCAGTTCCGTGAGAGACTCTCAAAGGAATATAGTGGGGGAATGATAGAGCGGAATACCTGATGTTTGGCCTGGCTTATATATAAATCAATATGTGCATACCACACACATACATACACCCCCCACCCCACACATATACACCCACCCACCTACCCCCCCCCACCGCATCCTCCTCATACACATACACACACACACACACACACACACACACACACACATATACCCACACACTCAGAGCACACTCATGCTCTGAGATCTGGTATAGTACCATGGCAGAATATAACTATTACCCAACTTTAGATTTATTGACAACATTTACGACAGAGCAAATGCAGTAGGAGTCCATCATCTTCTGTTAACTCTGGCACTAGAAATTTGCAAAATTGTAAAACGATGCTACCTTTTCACTGGAAATGGTCTTAAAAATAGATTTCATAAATGTTAGGTATCAGCAATATGTTGCTTTAATCACCTTAATATAAAAGCTTTACTGTTTAAACACATTTAAATTTGTTTTATTATTGTTATTCTCAAAGGATAACATAATTAAAAGCAAAATCTTTTCAGTTTAAATTCTTAATATGGTAAATGTTGAGACACAGCACACTTATACAAAAACTTGGAGGCTCCCTAATCTTGTATGGGTATCAAGGATCCCCCATTCTTTTCTTTCTCTTTGCCTCCCTCCAACTCTCTAGAGATGGGAGGCATCGTGCTTCCTAAGCACATGTGGAGCTAATGAATTACACCCCAGATCCATATCAACAAATTATGAGATTAAAATTTCTGCGAACTGCTGATGTAAAAACCTCGAAGATTGAGGGCCTTAGGCATCTTTGCCAACTCATGGAGAGCCACTGAAGAGCTTTACACATGCAAGTTCCAAGTCAGGGCAGGTCTTAAAAAAAAGTCATTAACCTCAAATGTGTGTTTGTGTGTGTGATTAAAATATGTTAGAAGCTTCTGTAGCTATGAAAGGCGAATGCACCCTAATGGGGCATTTCCAATCTGTTCCAACAGTCTCTGCTAGAGAGAAACGTCTACCCAACTATTCTCTCCAGTGGGTGCACACAAGGGTCGAGTTCTATGATAAGTGAGGTTGCCTTTAATTAACTGCTTTCAAGTCAGCTGAGGCATAACAAAGCATTCAGTTAGTCACGAGCGACTTAACAAATACCCACAACGTGCATTTCTGGGTCGGAGCTGATGGAGGGCACCCGAGAAAGATGAAAGCCTTCACCCTTGAGAGCGGAGGAGGGGAGGACGGACCTGCTGGCTGCAGGTGAGTGACTGCCATCCTACCTTCCATCCGCCTTGCCTTTGACCTTACACCGTGGTGCCGCACTCTACAGTAATTTTCCTGACCTGATTGTGCTCTTGGTGTGGTGGGATTTGGTAGAAACAATATTTGAATTGGGGAAGCAGAGGGGGCAGGGAGGGAGATGGGGGAATAACACCAGACAGAATTCTAGCAGGAACATTTTCAAAGTATTGGGTATTATTCAAATTCCATAACTCCAGGGCATATCTTGAGCTCTGACTCTGGTGAGTTTAGAAAACTGTTTAATGGCTGGGTGGGGTGGCGCACGCCTTTAATCCTAGCACACAGGAGGCAGAGGCAGGTGGATGGATCTCTGTGAGTTTGAGGCCAGCCTGGTCTACAAAGCAAGTCACAGGACAGGGCTCTTACACAGAGAAACCCCGTGGAAAAAGAAAACTGTGTAATGGGCTGAGCTTGGAGTACAATTATTTGTCACTCTAAGCCAGTGGTTCTCAACCTGTGGGTCACAACCCCACAGGGGTCAGATATCAGATATTCTGCATATCAGGTATTTACATTACAATTCACAACAATAGCAAAATTACGGTTATGAAGTAGCAATGAAATAACTTTATGGTTGGGGAGGTCACCACAACATGAGGAGCTTTATTAAAGGGTCACGGCATTAGGAAGGTTGAGAACCATCGCTCTAAGCAGAGGTCAGTTGGGTACATACAGTTCCTCCATGCATAGGGAGGAATGTTGTGCAATGTCATGCTGGACCGAAAGATAACTTTCTGGATTGCAGCAAGATGGAAGAACAAAGTGTATGCATACCACGTCCGTGTATGTGTATGTAACAACAATTAAGGAAAAAAGAGGCTGTGAATTTGAAAGAGACCAAGAACGTGATATGGGGGCGGGGGGAGGAGGGGTTGGAGGGAGGAAAAGGAAATGGGGGAAATTATATAATTATATTATAATCTCAAAAAATAAAATAAGTAATGAAAAAGAAAGGAATATATACACCAGCATGAAAGCATCCATCCGAGGGCTGAGCCCTTAGCCGCACAGACAGAAGCTTTGGTACAAACCTCCAGGCCTTGGTAGGACCTGCATTGCCTGGGAGGGGCCCTCAGCTTGTCTCCTTTCAGGGGCTGTGCCTTCTCTTGAAGAATAAATCTCTCTGGGGATTGTGCTTCAAAAATCCTTTCAGCAGGGGCTGGAGAGATGGCTCAGCAGTTAAGAGCTCTGGCTGTTCTTCCAGAGGTCCCTGTTTCGATCCCAGCACCCACATGATAGCTTACAATTGTCCTTAACTCCAGTTCCAGGGGATTTGATACCTTAATACCAATGCACATGAAATAAAAAGTTGAATAAATTATTAAAGATACATAAAAATTAAAAGAATTAAAAAGAAATCCTCTCAGCTATGAGCAATAGGATGATTGGTTTTAATGTCCACAGGGGAATGAGAAGGAAACTTGAGGACATGTCCCCAGAAATAAACATGGAAACAGACACCTTCCACCCTGGAAAGGTGTTTGTGCAGAGGACAGTTAGGTTTTTTTTTCCTGTAAGGATGGAACTCCATCCTGAGTCAATGGGAAATCATTGTCTCCAGCAAGAATCTGGAGTAGCCTTGGCCAGCCTCAGAGGTCCTTTCTCTCACCCATGAGTGGCTTTGTCTTATAAGGCTGACAGAATACGTGAAGCCTTTGCTGTATTTTTCCAATTTTTCTTTTCAATCCCCTTGGAAAGGGGCCAAAGTCCTCAAGACGTTTCTGGTTGGAGTTTCCTCCTTCATCTTCTGTCCTCACTTTGGTGACAGTGACACCATGGACAGCTTTATGACACGTTGCAAGCTATTTAGAAGAGTGCTTCTCTAAGGCAAGATGTATTCATTTGGTTCAAACTCTTTAAAATCCTGATGTCAGGGATTGGAGGTCAGAAGAGATGCTTCTTTTTCTGCCTCTGTCTCCCGAGATGTTCTCACAGCCAGCTTTACCTCCCTTCTCAACAGAACAGCATCACTGTAGACCCTTATCACCCACACTCTGTAGGACTTTTACAGCATACTAAGTGGGGGTGTACCCTGAGTTGTTTCTCTTTAATGGTGTTCCCTGGGTCAGGCTTTCTCACTTTCTATCCCTTGGTGCTCTCACTTCCCCATTTGGTGACTTTCTATCACCTGAAGAGTAAAGTTGCTGATCACAGAGAACACTGCCAGGTGGATGCTTACTGATGTACATGTGGTCCTTGATATTCCCCTTCCTCTCCTATGATGAGGTTTGAACCAGAGGCCAGGTTTTGGTTATGAGAAAAGAGTAACAGAATTCACTTCTGAGGTTGACCTTTAAGCATATCAAAACATCCCACAGTAGGCTTCAACTCTCTCCTGTCCTTCCTTGGTGACGTTGCCCACCATGTGTAAGTTATCCATTGGACTCTGCCCCTCTAAAAGTTTTGTTGAAATTCTGAAACTTTCTATCTGTGAATGTAGGCTTGAATGGAAATAGGATTGCTGTAGATGTAATCCAACAAAGATAAGAGCTTGAAATTAGGCCTAGATCTAAGACTGATGTTTTTATAAGTTTAGGGAAATTAAGACAAGCAACCTGAGAGAAGGAGGCAGATGTGGTACAGATGCCTCAGTCTAAGGAAGAGCTGGGCCACCAGACTCTGGAAGACTGCTGTGAGATATTCTGTATGCTCTGAATGTGTTGTTCTGATTGGTTAATAAATAAAGTGCTGATTGGCCAGTAGCCAGGCAGGAAATATAGGTGGGATAAAGAAAGAGGAGAATTCGGGGAAATGGAAGGCTGAGTTAGGGAAATGCTGCCAGCTGCCATGATGATAAGCAGCATGTAAAGATACCGGTAAGCCACAAGCCACATGGCAACCTATAGATTAATAGAAATGGGTTAATTTAAGATATAAGAACAGCTAGCAAGAAGTCTGAGCCATTAGGCCATACAGTTTGTAAACAATATAAGTCTCTGTGTGTTTACTTGGGTCTGAGGGCCGCGGGAACTGGGCAGGAACAGGATAACTTCAGCTACAGAAGACCTTAGGGAAGGTCAATTTCCAGAGGTCACAAGGATAATGAGATGCTGCTACACTGAGTGCTTTGTGAGTGGAAAGCAGAGCTTTCCTGTGATTATTGTCACAGGGATTTAAGGATGTAGTTGCTACTGGAGCAACTTAAGCCCATCCAGAAGAATTAGGTTCACGTGGACCTTCTTTGCATCATTTCCTTACTTTCTTTTGCCCCAGGAATGTATTTGATGATTTTGAGATTTGTTGTGAGTTCTTGTTTATGTTTAGAATGCTTTTGATTAATTAATTGTGTGTGTGTGTGTGTGTGTGTGTGTGTGTGTGTGTGTGTGTGGGCACACATGTGCCATTTTTATGTGTGTGCACAGAGGTCAGAGGAAAGCTGATTCTTTCCTTTCACCATTGGTTCTAGGAATCAAACTCAGGCAGCCCTTAGATTTTTATTATTTTATTTATTTTTTTAAACCAGGAGAAATCATATCCTGTAAAATACCAGCTCAGATTTTAGTTTCTTCAAGAAGAGTTAAAGGTATTTGTGGAATTTGTGAATTTAGTTTTCAGAGGAACTTGTGCTATCCAGGACAAAGAAGCTCATGTCCCCTCATCATGAGTGATGGCCAGCACCTGCCTTGGCCTCCTTGGCTGCTGGAGGTGTATAGAAGTGGTCAGTCTCTGTCCTGGTGATCATTGCTGGCCAACTACAGGAAGGCACGGTGCATCTCTGGAGTCTCATGTACTCTGTACATACATGGACTCATCTGGTGGCTGGAAGAGCTAATGTTCTACGTGTGTGTGTGCGTGTGTGCGTGTGTGTATGTATGTGTGTGTGTGCACGCACACGCACGTGTATGTGGGTGTTTGTAAAAAGGAGGAGAGAGAGAGCAGAAGAAGAATGAGAGAAAGCAAGAGTGAGAGCCAGTGAAAGAGACTGTTAGTGGGTCTCTAAGGGGTCTGTAGGTCAGGGCATTGTTGTTGCCTTCTCTACCCTTCAGACAGCTTGCCAAATTTCTGCTGTGAAATAATCCTTCTGTACACTGTGAAAATGTGTTGCTCTCATTGTTAGTAAAAAACTGGTTGGCAGATAGCTAGGCAGGATTTTTGTAGCAGAGAGAATGCTGGGAGGAAGAAGGGAGGAGTCTGAGGAGATGTGAGCCAGGCTTGGAAGAAGCAACATGGGAAATTCATAGATGAGGTAAATGAGTCTTAGGTCAGCATATAGATAAATAGAAATGAGTTAATTTAAGTTGTAAGAGCTGGCTGGAGACAAGCCTAAGCTATTGGCTGAGCATTTATACTTAATAAGTCTCTGTGTGGTTATTTGGGAGTGGCCTCCGGGACACAGAGAAACTCTGCCTACAAGTTTCCAAACTAACTTCTTTCATTTCTTTAGGTGATTTGAAGAGTTTAGAATACACAGAAGAGCACAGAGAGAACTCATGAGTGACTTATGCACCAGTATATCTGGCAGGCAGGTCTCCGATGTAGGCCACAGGGTTTGTATCTGGGCGATGTTGATGATTACTTTCCTCCTCTGGATGCATGCAAAGTATATTGCAGCACCATGGATGCTTGTCAGTAGGGGTGAAGCCTCTAGCTGGACACTGCCTCGATTTCACAATGTTTGTCTTCAGCAAAAGGGCCTTGCCATCAAGTTATGGAGATTTATCAAAAGCCTTGGCAATAACTTGTGATATTTAGGGGCTGGGGCTGGGATCTATGGAACTCTTTTAACCAGTAACTCAACAAGATGTAACCCATCCCTGGTATTGGATGGCATAGTTTGGGATGTTGTCTTCCCCAGTAAATTATGATTCCATTTAAATTCCTTTCAAACATGCATATATTTTAAGAAGCTTCTACAGTGTTAGGTTTCTATGTGGCTGATCAAAAGGCCTTTAGTGTTAGTTGCCCCTCCCCATTTCCCCTTTTATACCCTGTCCTCCTACCCCCTCAGTTTAATCCTTTTATTTTAGTTTACCCTTTATCTCTTCATAACATGACACTCTATTTCCCCTTCCTTGGAATAGTCTCTCCTTCCTCCTGGTCCCTTTCTAGGTATCTACCCTCTGGTTATTCTGATTGAAACACACTGTCTAACATTCAAGAGCTATCATCCACATATCAGAGAAATTGGGTATGTGAAATCTCCCTTGACATCCTGGACAGACTAAGAAGTCATAGCTCCTGATCAACCACACAGTCACAACAGGAAGTGATTGATGCTTTACAGTGTGTGTGTGTGTGTGTGTGTGTGTGTGTGTGTGTGTGTGTGTGCATATGTGTGTTTTGCTAAACTAGCATGTGCTGTAGGTGGCATGTGTTAAATGTGTTTTTATTATAGTCTTTTCAACTTGTGATGGGTTTATCAGGACATAAAAGGCAAGTTGCAGAGTACCTGTCTTTGAGACTTGCCCTTGTTTATATGTGTGAATTTAGTTCAGTCCTTGTTGCAAGGTATACATGCAGGAATATGCCACTATTTCTTCATCCATTTTCCTGGTAATAAATATTTCACACGGTTTTTGCTTTTACTGCATTTCATGTACCTTCTCCTGAGTCCACTATGTAGATGCTGGAAAGCTTCTTTAAAACATGCATCTAAGTACAGCATGGTGGGGTGATGAACAGGGAGGTTTTTGCTTTGGTTTTATTTTTTGAGACATGGTCTCATGTAGCCCAGTCTGGCCTTAGACTTGCTATGCACCTGAGGGTGACCTTGAAGTCTTGATCATCCTGTTTTTACCTCTCAAATGCTGGGCTTACAGGTGTGTGTCACCATGCCTGGCTCTGAACAGGTTTGTCTTACTCAGAGTCGCTATTGCTGTGATGAAACACCATGAACGAAAGCAACTTGGGAAGGAAGGGTTTATTTGGTGTTCATATCCACATCATAGTCCATCATGGATGGAAGTCAGGGCAGGAACTCAAGCAGGGCAGGAACCTGGAGGCAGGAGCTGATGCAGAGGCCATGGAGGGGTGCTGCTCACTGGCTTGCTCCTCATGACTTGCTCAGTCTGGTCTCTTATAGAACCTAAGACCACCAGCCCACAGGTGGCACCACCCACATTGAGCTGGGCCCTCCCCCATCAATCACTAATTAAGAAAATGTTCTACAGGCCTGCCTACAGCTCGATCTTATAGAAGCATTTTCCCAATGGATGTTCCCTCCTCTCAGGTGACTCTAGCTTGTGTCAAGTTGACATAAACTATCACAGACACATTTCCAGATACTGGACAGGGCCCCCAGTTCTTGGGTTGCTGAGTTTACAGCCTTTATTCTAGGATGAGGATACATGGACACAAATGCCTGGCCCCCTCATTTCAGTTACAAGGTGTGACCTGAACTATTTACTTTTACCAAGACCTGCTGGCCTCTGTCCCTCTGGCCTCTCTCTTTTCCTTTCTGTTTCCCCTTTTCCTGTTTTTCCTTTCCTTATCCACCTGTTTTTCTGATTCATAGGGTATTTCCCAATGCCATCATATTTTCCTTTCCATTATTCATTCTGATATCTGGTATCCCACGTCGAACATTTGTAGCCCCTTTCCTGCATCTTCAGGATAACCCAAAAGGTAGTAAAACTGAGGACCCAGTGTCCCACGGTTCCCACCAGAGTAATCCTTTCCATGAGACACAGGGGAAACAATTCACTATAAACATATACGTTTTTTTCAGATTATTTCTGGCCTGTACTAAGTAGCTCTGATGAATGGAAGTGGGCATGGGCAGGAAGCAGCAGGGACGGACAGGAAGTGAGTTATGGTGTCTCTGCTTTGTCTTCTGCTGACCTCAGTCAGCCCTGTCTTGTCTGAGCCCCCCCCCCCCCCCGCCCCCTGGTGTCTGGGACTCCCACTTCCTTATGCCGTTTTCTACATCCTCTGGGACCCCCAGGTCACCTCCTTCCTCACAGTTTCTCCACGCTGTTCAGGGAGCTGGTCACCTGGTTGCTCTTTGGCGAGCCCTGGAGACAGGAGGAGAGTTAGGAAACACCTTTGCCCCAAAGGGTCTGCTCTAGCCTACCTGGCTTTCATGATCCACGTGTAGGAAATCCATTAAAGTTATTCTCAGAAAAATGAAATAACTGCAAGGCGTGTGGGCCCTGTGTACACGGGCACAGCCTTAGCATCTGTGATTATTATGGTGTGGGGTCATTGGAGAGAAGTATATCTCCCTAACCACAGTATAGCCAGTATGGAAAAGATTTGCATGGCTTCCAAGAAAGTTTAGTGAGAAAAGAGAAGATGATTATTGGTTCAAGATAATTCTTACTTTGCTTAATAGCTTGCAAGGGATTCCTCACTGCTCAGTTGCAAAGCCCTTCGTAATCCTGCATATTTTTGTGCAACCTGTATTATCATCTGTAGAAACAGTTCTAACCCAACAGCTCCTGAGTTGGCTGTTGTGGGCAGAGATGTGACGGTGTCAATGGGGGTTGGGCATGCAGGGTAGGATTGAAAAGGCAACCAAGGATCCTTACCAAATCATGAGACTATGAGCATCCACACAATAGCCACAGGGTTCACTAGCTGGCTCAGGCCTCTTAGAAAGAACATGAAGAGGGTGTTAGCAGTCAGGAAGCCATAGCCTTTGCTTGTTGTAACAGATGGGAGACCTGAAGCCCTCTGAGGTTGGTGATTAAACTAAGCTTACACATCGGCAGTGCTGAGAATAGACCCGTCTTTCAAGTGGAGAGCAGTCCTTTGTGTATCCTAGACTTCCTTGGTTTACAGGACAGTGGCATGGTCACTAGGCAAATACCATCTGGGAGGAGTAATATCTAAAACTTCATCATTTACCCCTGGACATCAAGGTTAGTGTGTGGTAGAAGGAAATGAGCATAGCTCCTGGGAGGGATTTGCTTGGTCTAGGGCAGCTGCATCCAGGAGAAAATTCCTCACATGGAATTTTAATTTCCTAGCAGTGTTGTATTAGTTACTTTTCTATTGCCACAAAAAGATATCAAGACCAAGGGAACTTATAGAAGAAAGCATTTATTGGGGCTCACAGTTCCAGAGGGTCAGAGTCCATGACCATCATGGTGGGAACATGGCGGCAGGCAGGCAGGCATGGTGCTGGAGCAGTAACTGAGAGTTTATGTCTTCAGACACAGCCATGGGAAGAGAGAGAGAGAGAGAGAGAGAGAGAGACAGAGAGAGAGAGAGAGAGAGAGAGACAGAGAGAGAGACAGAGAGAGAGACAGAGAGAGAGAGACAGAGAGACAGAGAGAGACAGAGACAGAGAGACAGAGAGAGACAGAGATACAGAGAGAGATAGGGAGAGACAGAGATACAGAGAGAGACATAGACAGAGAGCGACAGGGAGAGACAGAGACAGAAAGAGAGGAGAAGAGGAGAGAGAGAGCAAACTAGGGATGGCATGGGCTTTTGAAACCATGAAGCTACCTGAACTGACGTTCCTCCTCTAACAAGGCCACATCTCCTAACCCTTCCCAAACAGTTCCAAAAGCTAGGAACCAAGCATTCAAATATATAAGTCTGTGAGGGCCATTGTCATTCAAACCACAAGTGTATTCGTCAGTTTTTGCTACTATAGTAACATACTTAAGGCTCTTGGTTCTGGAAGTCTAAGGCTGACCAGCTAGTTGTAGCTTGTGTTGACCTTCTTGACATCAGAGTTCCAAGAGTTGCTAAGCATCATGTGACAGGAGAGAAGGACTGTGAGTGTGTCCTGGGCTCCCTATCTGCTTGTACAGACACATTTAATCATGGAGGCTTTCCTAGGAAAGTCTTATTCAATTCTAATCATTCCCCAAAGACCCCACATTTAAACACCATAACCAAAGTTTGCTAAACTATTATCAAACCAAAGCAAGTGCTATTCTAAAAGAATAAATACTTTTGAGAATATATTTAAATTTTAATAGTATATTAATTTCTATTTAACTACTTTTATTACATGTACTTATTTTGCTTATGTATATGTATATGTATGTGGAGATAACAGGACAATCTGTGGGGGTCTGTTCTCTTCTTCCACTGTGTGGGGCTTGGGGGTCAGACTCAGGTCAGCAGGCTTGGCAGAAAGAGCCTGTACTTGGCGAGCCATCTTGCAGGCCCATATATTAATTATTTCAATGAGTATAATTTTAATCCAATAGGTCCAAGATATAATTTTAATGTAGCGGTTATTATTTTTACACAAGTTATTGAACCCATAGTTTTACACACAGAAAAAAGGCATTTTGCCACTAAATGACACACAGACTCAATGTAAAAGTTATTGATGATCTGCTTTGCATATGTTGAAATGAAACTCTCATAATCTGGAAGGTATGTTGAACTTTCAATACCTCTCAATCTGGAGTGGCCCCTTAGCCCTGTGCATGTTGGCTTCCGGGCTGCACAGTACAGTTCTAAAGTACTCTGTTCTGACTTCTGGATTTATGTGATGGAGTGCCTACATTGAGAGGTTCAGAGAAATCCCATTCTTCATTACCTAGATATAATTGTATAGATTAGTAAGCAAACCAAATACTACCAGGGTGACAGAAAGAGAGTAACCTGATGATTGTATAAGCAAAGCGCATTCACCAGCACTTGACTCAGAGACAAAGACAAGGGATCTCTTTAGTTATAGATTTTCATCAGAAGAGGTTTAGACCATGCCCCTGAGGTAACAGTCACTGTAGGAGTCACTGAATGGCCTGTAGTGTCCGGTGGGCATGGAGAGAGATGGAAGAGATCTGAGCAAAGACACTCGAGGTGTATCTAGACACTCCAGTGTGGAGATGCTGCAGTTTAATGAAACTTGCTGAAAGTGCAAGTATGAAAAGAGAAAATTAGCTTAAACTGTAGAATTCAAGATTTATATGAGACCTAGGAAGAGTTCCCTGGCACAGAGAAGATGTCTCAGAGACGGGTTGTGTGAGTGCTTCTGGGGCACTAAAAGCAGCGTGGATTTATTCCATCCCAGGCAGAGAACTTCCTGCTGGGAGAGTATAATGAATTAACAGCTGTCTAAACCCCTTTAGCTCCAGAACCCAATAAAAGATAAAACCACTGGTTGTAAAATGTTCCAAAGATGACAAAATCATTTAGCTAAAAAAAAAAAAAAAAAAAAAAAAAAAAAAAAAAAAAAAAAAAAAATGTCGCAAATCTCTGTGTCATTAAAACACAAGCCTTAATGGGGGAAACCACAAACCCAAACATTTAGTGACTGTAACATAGAAAGAAATGATCTCACGTCTTATTCACTTGGAATTTAAGAAAAATTATGAGGGAAGGATCTTTTGCAGAAGTTCTTCCTCATCCATCTTTCTTGAAAAAGACTAGTTTTCCTTGAGCATGCATCTGAAGATATTGCTATTTCATGCATTATGTGAAAACAGATGTTTTCAGCTGGATTTTACGTTGTAAGGGAACAGTGCTGCAAAATATCTCTGTCACACATTATCATACTCAACAGCCATTTATTTCCTGCTTGTCCTTTTTAAATTGGCTAAACTTAAATTTTCCTAATTTTGAAAACTAGAGTGTTTCACTAATGTTCCTTGAACCAAACTGGGTAAGATCATTTTCAACCAATCAACAGCTGCAGGGTGAAAGATGTGACCTGGTTGACCAGCATGGGGACCCCCGATCCAACCTGAGTCACTCTCCCAGTGTGACACAGAGCATGGCGCTTACTCCCTTGCAGTTCCAGGAAGCACAGAGACAGCAGAGGCATCGGCAGGGTCTCTCCTGCAAGTAGCAGAATCAAACTGGTTTAGAAACAAAAGCATCTGCTGTGGTGCCTGTGGGGAAAGCTGGAGGCAGAATGGCTCTGGGGGAAGCAGATTGACAACTGTGGATGGCCAGTTGCTCTGGGTACTTCAGCACGGCCATCTCATTTGTCATTATTTGCTGGCCGGCATGCAGACAAGGAGGCTGTAGCAGGTGTCCCATTAAGGCTTGGAACCACCACAGAGGACAGAGCCCCTTTCTTCCCATAGCCTTTATCATGGTGCTTCTTCCTGTCTCCTCGGCTAGGCGGGTCCCATGGCACCAACAATCTTATCACCAGCCCGAGGAATGGGCTACTGAGATGAGCTCAGAGAACTCATTGGCATTGGGTAGATGGTGTGGCATCAACAGTGTTTAGCTGACGAGGACAGCTGTGGTGTTTGGGAAGATCATCGCAGTGTGAATGCTGTGTTCATGGTGACAGTCTAAGCACACAGATCGTCAATACTTAGATACTTACATTGTAGTTGTCATTTGATAAAGAACATACACGGAGTGTCTCCTCTTTACCCACCAAAAAGAGTATATGGTTCTTGATTTTCCATACCTGAAAATCTTTCTGAACTGTACTTGTAATGGTGCAGCCAGAGGGCAGCTAACAGGATTCTCTATCACCTGTCACCCTCAGGGAGAAGAGAGGACACTGTGCCATGCACTCTTGGTATATGATGAATTCAGATTAACATCAGCATGTTCTATTCTTTGGTAGCAATCAGATCAAGACCAGGTAGCCAGCTGGGTAGCCATGGCTGAGAGGTGAGCTCATCTGGCAGGCACATTGGAATGCAGATCCTACTGTTTCCCCCTGAGTGCATTTCCTCCCCAGTACCTCTGCCTTTCCCGTGTCCCCAACCCCAGGACCTGTGTAACAAGTGAATCTACTAAACCTCTATGGGCCATGCTGAGGGGTTTCACAAAGTAAAACTGAAAAGCAGTTGCCACAGTTTCTATCAGAAAAACAGATGTTTAATAAAATGGTTGCCTTGTAGGCTGTATGGGAGGTAGTTTAAAGGTATCTAGTAGTAATGGCATCCTATCCCAGAAAACACTGAGTCTCAACAAATTCAATATAGTTAAGCCAATGGGTGTTGAACAAAAATGGACTAAAAATGAAAATATCTTCAGTTGGTGTTAGTGGAGTGTTGGTGGGGTAAGGAGGGAGGCATGGATGTAATTGATGTCAGTTCTCAGCTCATGGGGCCAATCATTAATGATAAAGTACCATCTGTGAGTCTGAAACTTGCAAATAGTGTGTGAGTGTATATATATGTGCCCTTGGGTGTGTGTGTCCACAAGATATGTTTGCATACCCAAGATGGATACCTTTGAATTTTATTTTTAAGTCAGCCTTGTAGAGATATAATTGACATACAATAAAATTTTGGAAAATTGTTGTGATGAATTTTAATAAATTTATACACATGTGTAACTAGCACCATAATCCATAATCAAAATTTAGAATAATTCCATCATCTAGAAAACTCCTTGATGGCCCATCCCAAGCTGATTACTATTCTTTCAGCCACTGGAAATTAATTCTAGCCTTTCCAAATTTTGCCATGGCCTTCTGGCACACTCTAGCAATCTCTCAGTGTACCGTGGACATTTCATTTAATTTACTTAGTGAGCTGTCTGCCTGCCTGTCCTTCTGTGCGCGTGTATGCATGTGTGTGTGTGTGTGCGCGCGCGCACATGCGTGTATTCACAAGATTGATAAAGGGTAGGGGGTTCTTAGACTGCCCTTGAACTCCCCAGGGTCCTCCTCCTAGTACTAAGATTACAGGGATGTGTTACCATGCCCAGATGGATGCTTTAAATGATTAAGGGAAACCCTGAGACATCTGTAGATGTTATGGGACCACTATGACAAATTCTTTCAGACCTACTGATTCTGTAAGAAGAACTGTAGGGTATAACTTCTGGCTTAGGGTCACTATGCAAAGGTTCCTGAGATATTAATAATGTAATTACATGTGTGTATTTTTTTTTATTTTGCCCAGAAGCATTTTAGTGTAAGGATTTTAACACAACTTCATTAAAGAAAGCTACTGTAAGCATTCCTATTCAGATCTTCTGAATAAACATGCTTTCATTTTTCTTGGGTAGATAGCTAGGCGCAGAATTCCTGGGTCATATGCTAAGTGTATGTTTAACTTTTTAAGAACCTGCCAAACTGTTTTCCAAAGCAAATTCCCACCCCCCAGTTGCTCTACTTCCTCGCCAGCACTCCAGTGCCAGCCTCTTTAATTTTAGACTTTAGTGGGTGTTGGCTGCTAGCTCTCTGCGCCTTTCTCATTTGCATTTTCCTGATGACTAATGATGTTGAGAATCTTTTCATGTGCCCGTTGTCCATTTGCATATCCCTTTTAGTGAAGTCTGTTGAAATTCTGTGCCCGTTTAAAATCGGAGTGGTTTGTCTTCTTATCATTGAGCTATAAACATTTTATATGTTCTTAATACAAGCCCACTGACAGAAACATATGTGTGTAAATTTCTACTCTTGGGTGGCTTGCTTTTTCATTGTCTCAACAGTATTTTTTGAAAAGGAGGAGCCTCCAGCTTTGATGAGTCCAGTTTTTCAACTGATTTCTTTGATGGTTAGTGCTTCTGTTGCTTGTGCGTGTGTCCTAAGAGTTTTTGTTTGCTTCAAGCTCGCAATGATCTCTATCTATCTATCTATCTATCTATCTATCTATCTATCTATCTATCTATCTATCTATCTATCTATCATCTATCTATCATCTATCTATCTCTCTATCTCTCTATCTCTATCTCTATCTATTTTAAGGCTTAACTTTTACTTTTAAGTTTATGACGCATTTGTGGTGTAAGGTAAGAGGGCAGATCTTCTTTCTTTGTGATGCTCTGTTGGAACAGTCGCCTCTGTTGAGGGGCCCACCTTCTTTCTGTCAGATTCCTTGATCCCTTCCTTGAGCACTAATTTGGGGTTCTGTCTGGGGTTCTGTTGCTGGACTCCTTCATCTTCATTCACCTTGACTGTACTTTGTCGCTTCCGATCCCTTGATGACCGGAACTCTCTATTAAGTGTTGAAATCCAGGTCATATAAATCCTTTCACTATGTTCTTCCTTTTTCAGATTTATTTTGTCTGAAATATAGGTCCTTTCTAACAGGTATGTATCTTGTAAAACAGCCACAAATCTTCGGGACACTATCTCTAAAGCTGACTTTCCCCTCTGGTGTAGAACCCAAAGCACAAAATAAAACCAACCGCACTTTCCAGCCCCCAATTACCGCCAGGACTCAGGCGTGGGGCAGAGCTCACTCATCAGATGCATCCACATGAGACTTTGATTTTACAGAAAGGGAGGTGAAGAGCGGGACAGGATTGCTTCTGTGTTCTTCAGGACAGGCATGACAGAGCCAGCACTGCATTGGAGCCTCCCTGTCCCTTCCTCGAGGGAGTTGTTTCTGAAGCCTGGAGTCCATTATGCTTCTTTGAGTCTTGTAGAACTTCCACTCCTCATTACAAACCCCCTCTTTACAAAGCAGTTACAACAGATTCTACTGTCCTAGCTCAAGACCCAGAGCGAAGTCCTAGAAGCAATACAGTAACCTTGGGGCCAGCCTGACACCTTCCTCTCTCACCATGGCAATCATTCACCAAGTCTGAGTTCTAAGTCTGCCTGCTTGTATCCCTTCCCACTCCCCTGCCCCAGGTAAGTCACCAGTGTCTCTCACGTTGAGTTTGGCAGTAGCTTCTAATGGCTCAAATCAAATACAGTATATCTATGTACCAGAATATTAAAGTTTGCTGCAAAAAGGAACGGCATTCAAATATAGGTTAGACCCTGATGCTAAGTAAAAGAAGCACCATTAGATCATACATGAAGTGTCCAGTATAGGTAAATCCACTGAAACAGAAAACAGGTTACTGATAGCTAGATGCTAAGTAAGGGTGGGTCAGTGACTGCTGCTTATGAACATACTCTAGACTTAGATGATGGTCATTCAATGTTATGAATATATTAATGACTTAAATTACTTTAAAATTGTAAATTATATGCTATCTATATTTTATCATAATAGAAAAATCTACACCAAATCAAGAACGTGATAAGAAAATAATTTTTCGGAAATATTACCATCTAGACACCCCATAACCCTTATCATGGCTCATCTTACGCTTTGTCTTCTCTTAAAAAAATCAGGTGAAATATTCAACTGCTTTGGTCTTAATGTGAAATGTCCCCCACAGTCTCATGTATCTGAACACCTGGTTCTTAACTAGAGGCTCAGTTTGGAGAGGTTGTGGAGCCTTTCGCATGGGTCCTCATTGGTAGACTTAGGCCCCCTAGGGCAGGGCTTGGAATGTTAAAGCACCTCAGGCTGTGGTCTGTGCTCTTTCCGTCCTGTCTGCAGCTGTGGTGTGAGGTCACATGGTCACATGCTGCCATCGCCATGAACTCCGCCATGTCTTCCCCACAATTATGTACTAAGACTTCTGAAACCTAAATAAATCCTTCCCCCTTAAATCGATTCTGTCAGGCATTTTTGTGCAGCAAGGAGAAAATGATCTCACACAGCTTTCTTCAACTTAACATTTGTGTGGGAAGGGGCCTAGAGACAACAGTTGGCTGTGTCCCTTTCAACCCCCTTGGGTCTGAGCTTCTGCTCACTGCTTAACAGAATGCCACCACACTTTTCTTTGCTTGGCGATTGTTACTCTCTGGTGTCAACTTGCCTGGGGGACACAGCTGAACATGCCTGTGAGAGTGTTTTCCAGGGAGGGTTAATGGAGAAAGGAAGTCCTGACTTGAACATGGGCAGTGCCACCTCATGGGCTAGGGTGCTACCAGACTGAATAAAAAGTGGAAAAGTAGAAAGTGAGATGAGCACTAGCAATCATCTGTTTCTACTTCCTGGCTGTAAATGCAGGGTGTCCTGTGGCCTCAGGGTTCCCCTGCTGTGCCTTCCTATTATGATGGACTGTATCCTCAGGGTTCCCCTGCTGTGCCTTCCTATGATGGTGGACTGCATCCTCAGGGTTCCCCTGCCATGCCTTCCTACTATGATGGACTGCATCCTCAGGGTTCCCCTGCCATGCCTTCCTATTATGATGGACTGCATCCTCAGGGTTCCCCTGCCATGCCTTCCTACTATGATGGATTGCATCCTCAGGGTTCCCCTGCCATGCCTTCCTACTATGATGGAATCCAAAAGATGCCTTTTCTTCAGTTGGTTGTGTCAGATCGTCTGTCCTGGAAATGTGAAAAGTAGCTAATCACGGGGCTAATGAGATAGCCTAAGCTTTATGAGGCAGGCTGTCTGATAATTTGTACGACTTTCTCTCTAAACCACAAGGCTTGGGTTTTGGACACCATGGGAAGCTTTTTGCTTTCTTGTTTTCTTGTGGCCAGGAAGAAGGACAGAGTCCTATGGGCTGCTTCCGGACTCCGCATTGACCTCCATAACAATATTTTTTTTTCCAACCTGGATTGTTTCCTTGGCAACCAAGTTAATAGTCACTCACTCTTTCAACTCCTCAACTTCTTATGAATGCTTGCTCAGTCTCGAATGGTTTGTCTCACTTGAAAAGAAACTGCAGAAGCTGCACTTCTTCCGTTGCTAATTTTTCTGAAGCTGGGTTTCTGCCAGGCTTTTTAAAGGGTCCATTCAGATTTTGCCATGAATGCTTGAAAACGCAGTCATCAACTATATACCGTACCTACTATGTGACAGGCACATTCTAAGGGCTTTGCATAAAATCATTTAATCTTTAGAACAACCTGTAACACATGCACAGTGAACAACGGATCTCACAGATGAGCATGATGAGGTTTACGGAGGTCAAATTCCTTGTCCAACTTCAACAACGCACACTACCACGAATGGAATACCTACCTGCCTTTCCAAAGAATGCTCCCCAAGGTGACGGGAGCCATAAGCCTAAGCGACCCTTGACACACATGCTGCCATATTTAGGCTTCTCTCCCCTTTTCTTAGATCTAGGCCTTGCTTAAGTCTCCATAGCACCAGAACCTCTTCTCACAAATACCAGAACTTCTTCTCAGATATCAGGTGAATGAGCTGCAGTTAAGCAATTAGGCAGTTAGACAAGAGTAGATAGATAACCCTCAGAGCAACATTTTCTGCTGGCCAAAGAGTCCATAATTAACCCTTCCTGCTTGCGACCCCCTTTGCCTACCTATATATGCCTTGTGAGAAAAAAATATTTGGAGCTTGATCAGACGTCCTGTCTTGCTCTCATTCTTTGTGTCTCTTGTTCCTCTCACTCGCCGGCCCTCCCTTTAGGTCCCTGTTGAAGACCCCGCTGGCCGGGGCACCAAGGGAAGGAAATCTTTATCCAAAGGGGTTGATGATGGAGTCTTAGTCCTAAGAATGGTTGATGGGAGAGTTTGAGGAAAGGGAAGCGCTCATGAAAACTCCCCAGAGCCTCTCAGGTGGGGTTCACATACCCAAAGGTACCATGGTTTTGCTTTGACTGATCACGAAGTACAGAAAAGCCTACTTAAGAAGCACAGACTCTGGGGTCAGGCTGTCTCTGCCACCAAAATGTAGTTAGCGGGCCAATGACCTTGGAAATTTAAAGCTGAGGTGGACCAGCTAAGAGGAAGTTATTTCTCTGAGAAAATGAGTAGCTAGAAAGGACTTTGGATTTGCCTGTGATCTCTCAACCTTAGCTCTCTAGACATTGGAGACCACGTCATTCTTCACTGAGGATGGTTTGTGCTGTGCACTGTAGCATGTTCAGCTGAATGCCTGGCTTCCACCCACCAGAGTCAGTAGCATCCATCCGGTTGTAAGAAGTAAAAAGAATTGCCTGATGAAGTAAAATGTGTCCTGGGTAGCCAAGCCACCCCTGGCAGAGAGCCAATAGATCGGACATTGTCCTGTGACTCCATCATATGCCGTCAAGGGGGCCAGCTTCATATAACATTTGGAGGGCAAGAATCTAGGATTTGTTTTGTAATTCATTGTTTGAGAATTTCATATGTGACTGTAGTGCATTTTGGTTAAATCTCCCCGCTTCCTGCCTGGAGGATCAAGAATTTAGAATCATTACTCAGATGTGCAGAAGGACAATCTGACTTCTGCAATTTGTCACAGGAGCCTTTCCTTGGTGGAAGCAATCTCTGTTATCATCATGCTCCATTTCCTCTCAGAAAAGCAATCTCACCTCTCAAGGTGATGCTGTGTTTTCTGGTGATGACAAAAGCCTCTTTTCGTTTAATTCTTTGCCACCTGCATGTTCCTATCAGTCCTTTCTCACCTTTGTGGTTCCTTCATTCTTAGGCGGTCGTTGAGAAATCTTTCTTTTCCCAGAGAAGGCCACATAAATGCAAGTGCTGTGAGTGAGCATCAAGCCACCCCTCCCTGAGAGGAGGCTGACAGGTACTCACCCCACATCTACCACCTAGAATCACCAGTGTGCTTGTGTACTCTCCTTATTCTCCTCTTACCATGGAATAAATACTCGGGCTTTCAAAGGACCCAAGCCTTGAATTCCATAGCGGACCCATCTCTTTTTTCCAAGCTTATTCTCCAGAAAGTACACCCCCACCCCCGCTGTCTTCAGAATCATTACTTTTTAATTTACTTGTTCATTTAACCATGCTTAATCTTTTCTTGACCTCCACTAGAATCCCACCCTACTTCTTTCATTTTTATAGGATGATTTCTACTTTTGCTGTCTTCAACCTCTTTCTTCCTATTCGATTAAGAACCTTCTTCTTGGGCTAGGGGGGTAGCTTAGTCCATGATGTGCTTGCCATGCAAGCATGAAGACCTGAGGTTTGGTCTCCAGCACCCATGTAAATGTTGGTGGGCACAGCAGTACCTGTCTGTAATTCCAGCATAAGGGAGGCAGAGACAGATGGATGCCTGGAACTCATTGGGCAGCAAGCCTAGGCAAATCAAATGAGCTCCAGGTCCAGTGATAGATTCTGTCTCAAAAAATTGAGGAAGGATATCCAGTGTTGACCTTCAGTCCCCCACCCCATGTGTACACATCCACATGAGCAAAGACATACTACATACATACATACATATATGTACAAAACTTCTTTTGTTGTGAAAGGTTGAATGATAATGGCCCCCAGAGGCTCAAGTATTTGAATGCTTAGTCACCAGAGAGTAGAACTGTTTTAGAAGGATAAGGAAGGGTGTGGCCTTGTTGGAGGAGGTGTATCACTAGGAGTGGTCTTTGAAGGTTCAAAAAGTCCATGTCAGGTCCAGTCTGCCTATGTGTCTGTCTGTCTTTCTGTGTGCTTCTTGTGGATCAGGATGTAAAGCTCTCAGCCATTTTTCCAGCTCCACGCCTGTCTGCTTCCTACATGATAATCATGGACTAACCCTTTAAAACTGTAAGCAAGCTCCCAATTAAATGCTTTATTTTTATGTATTGCCTTGGTCATGGTGTCTCTTCACAGCAATAGAATGGTGACTAAGACGGTTGTGGTAAAATATTCACAACGTAACACTGATGGATGTAACTGTGTAAAAGTGCATCAGCACAGTGAGTTTAAGTACATGTACAGCTTCATGCTACCTTAGCTCTATCCAGTGACAGGAATTTCATCACTCCATGTGGGAATCTCATGCCCACTGAGCAGTCTCTTCAGATTCTCCTGCGTCTATGATCCTCCCAGTCTGTGATAAACAGGAATTCCCTTTTCCATCTCTATGGATTTGTCTGTAATTCAATATTTCCTAGAGTAGAACCATATAGTATGTGATTCTTGGTGCCTGGGCTTCCAATGCTTTGATACTTGTGATGCTTAATCTTAATTGTCAACTTGGCTACAGCTGGCATCAACTAAAACCCAAGCTGCTAGGCATACCGAGGATTTTCTTAATTAGATTACTTGGAGCAGGAAAACCTACCCTAAATCCAGTCATACTTTCTGGTGGCAGCCCACAGAAAAAACATGGAAGAAAGAAACCTTGCTTTTTGCCTGCTTGTCCTCATTCTCCTCGGCAAGTTCACCCATCCTGTTACTGTGGCCTGTATTACATGCAACTCCTTCAGGGTTCCAATGTAGGCTGAAGATCAGCAGTTCTCCAGAATCCTTCCAGGACTCCATCACTGCACTAGGATGGCTGCCACATCTAGCTAGCATCATGGGCAAATACTGTATTCTTTGCTTTCTGTTGTCATCTAGCCGTCACTGGAGTACTCAGACCATGTCCAGAAAGTTGGTCTAATAAATCCCCTTTTAATATATATATATATATATATATATATATATATATATATATATATACATTATACATACTAAATTAATATGTAATATACATACATATTTATTCCATCACTTATGTTCCTTAAGAGAGCTCAAAGTACAGTATATCTTCTCCCTTTATGGCTGAACAACACACCGCTGTGCAGAGGTACTCACATTTTGTTGTTCAGTCGCTCCCACTTCCAACACTCCATCAAAGCCCTCATTGTTAGGGTGGAAAGTGGTCTCTGCATTCCTAAACCGCATGGTTGTGTCTCACCCTCTATCTGACTCAAGTTCCCACTGCCTGGCCTCCCACTCCTGGAAAGACTTCATGAAGTTTGGGCCCACACACTTCCTAGGGCTTCCCTTTCTTCCCCATTTCCCTTTCTGTTTCTTCTCCTACAATTCCTCCTACCAATCTTCCCTATCTGTGATCTCAGTCCCGTGGTATAAATACCATTCACAATGTACTTCCACCTTGATGTCCTCTTCTCAGTACTCCTGACTTATGTGTCCTCCTGCTCACACAGCATCTCTGTTTGGATGCCAAGTGGTCATAACTCTAACCTGTTCAACATTAGAGCTCAACATGCATCTGTTCAAAATTTATCTGGTTCTTCTACAGCTTCTCTCATCTTATGAACTGCAACTTTGTCTTTCCAGTTGTCGAGATACAAACAAAATCTTTCTGAGGCAGGAGAGTTGCTGTAAGTTTGAAGCCAGCCTGAGCTACACAGTGAGCACCAACTTGATCTTCCAGGTCTACATAGAGAGGCCTTGTCTCAAAAAACCAAGCAAAGCAAAGTGAACAAAAAACCTTAAGAGTCAGCATTGAGTTTCCATCTTCTTTCCAACTCTGCATTCAATCTGGTGGCATATATTTCTGGGACTACAGGTGGGAACTACCATGGCTGACTGGTGTGGTGATATTTTATTGGTGCTGAAATGTGGTGATGTTTTATTTGTGCTTTAATAAATAAAGCTTGCCTGGAGATCAGAGGAAAAAGGCCAGCCATTATAAGTAAACAAAGAAGTCAGACAGTGGTAGCACATGCCCTTAATCCTATCACCTAGCAGGCAGGATCTCTGTGTGTTTAAGGCCACACTGGAAACAGCCACGTGTGGTGGCACATGCCTTAATTCCAACACTAGTTAATCATGGAGGTCTGGAGACCTGTGTAGACAGATAGAAAGTGACAGAGCTGTGTAGGAAGAGGAAGTGATGTAGTTGGGCAGAGAGAGCAAATCAGATGGCAGAACAGCAAGGCATATAGATGTGGGTAGATAGGAAGTATCTTCCATTGGGAAGCTACAGAGTCGGGTGAGGTAAGGTTAGCTGGTGGCTTTCCCTATTTCCCTGATCTCTCTAAGGCTTTCACCCCTATACTTGGGTCTTTGTTTTTTATTTAATAAGACCATTTAAAAATTCATCTACAGGCTGGCTTCTCTACCCTTTCTTTTAAAAAAGTAAAATCATAATTTTCGAGAAACCATTTACACAGAATAAAATGTACAAGGAATCTTTATTTGATGAATTGTAGTAATGGTATCAACTTCTACAAGTGGTCGATCTGATCACCTAGAACTTCCCTTCTTGCTCTATATAGTTGATCCTTCCTGGGAAGTCAGGCCTTCATCTTAGTTCTGCCATTCTATATTAGGTTTTCCTGTGTCAAAGTGAATACACAAAATCACGTGGTATATATTCTCATGAACGTAGCTTATTCAGTATAATGTTTCTGAGATTCATCCATGTGGTTGAGTATATTGGAAAGTTTCAGTCCTTTCAGTACATTCTGTTTAATGAATATACCATTATCTGTTCATTAATTCATCTGTTAAGGGGTGGATGCTCTCAGGTTTTGGCTATTCTGAATAAAACTGCAACGAAAATTCAAGTAAAGGTACTATGTGACTATACCCTTTTGTTAAAAAAGTACTTACTTGTACATGTGTGGATGCATGGGTGTTTTGTCTGCATGTATGTCTGTGTACCATATATGTGCAGTGACTGTGGAGGCAGAAGCAGGCATTGGTTTCCCTGGGGCTGACATTGCAGACAGTTGTGAGCTGCCAACTTGGAATTGAACCCATGTCGTCTGGAAGAGCAGCCAGTGCTCTTAACTGTTGAGCCATCTCTCCAGCCCTCACATCCTTTTCTTTACGTGAAGCAATTATCCAAAAGGTGTAATCATTGGGCCATATGATTAAGCATATTCTTAAGTTCGTAAGACACTATTTTAAAAAATGACTGTGATACTTTATTCTTCTACCAGGAATATGTCGAGTTCTGTTTGCACTACATCCTTTCCATCAGTTTATACTCTCAGTCTTTTTACACTCTGGCCACCCTCCTGAACACCTTGCTGGAAAGTTCAGTTCTCTTTCCCTGCTGACCAATGATAGTAAGCATACTTTCACCCACTTGGACATTTGTATATATTCTTCAGTGGTTTGTTTGCTCAAATATTTCTTTTGTTTTAGTTATGTAAATTTGTATGCATTAACTTTTGTGTATGGTCAGAGATGGAGGTTGAGCCCTCAGCCCTGTCCATTGCTGAGGATGGAATCTAGGGCCTTTGCATGTTGGGTAATCACTGTCACTCCTAGGGAATGGACATGGAGTTTATCAAAGGGAGTGGTAACTGGTGATTTATGTTTGGCAAAGCTTTATTAAGCCCCCCCCCTCCCAAATAACTCATCTCTATTTTAGTCTTCATTTGAAGAATGATATACCCAAACACTTAAGAATCAGAAATTCTTACTGCAAACCCCTTCAGCTCTGTCTGTAGGACGGTAGCCCTGGTTCTGTCTATCATCCCTAGTATCTCTCTCCTAGGCTCTTAATTCCCCTTGGGACCTGTGATTATGTTTCTCTTTCTCTCCTTTCCTCTGTCCAATCACTTTCTTCCAAACCTGATAAGATTTTTTAATGCCTACTCTAAGCTCTGTCACTAATATTTGTAAACATTATGCTTTCAAGGAAAGTTCTTTGGAATTCAAAACAAATTATTCTGTACGATATTTGGTTCTTTGCAATCAAACGTGTTGCATTCATGACCAATTATGTCTGCTATGTCATAAGATGTTTATATGACACTCTTGAATTTTATTATTTTATGCTACTTCCATTCTTTCTTTCTGAAGAACAATATGTTAATCTGGGCAGAGCGAATAGCAGTCCAAGAAGAGCTGTTACATTAATTTCTTTTTTGGCTTTGAGTTACCGAGGTCATAAAAATCATGCAAAATTTAGACGTTAAGTCACAGCGAGGACAAGCCCAATTAAAATTCATTATAGAAACTCTACTATTCTTTCATAACTCCAAATTATGCAGTAAGTTTCCTTACAGTTTTGCTGAGGCAATAGCTCCATTTTTTTTTTTCTTAGACTGTTTCAGAGTCGTGTAAAATTCTCTATCTGGGATAGACCCAAGTCTTACTGTCTTCTCCACATGTAGATCCTTTATAAAGCAAATTCTTTGGTTCCCAAGTCTTGCTTCCTCTCCCATTCCCACAGGGCACTGCCAGCATCAGCTCATGTTTAATCCCGTGATTTTTTTTTTTTTTTTTTTTTTTTTTTTAGGTTTTGGTTTAATTTTTTAGCCATGGAGTTTCCCATTACTTCTTCAGGACTTCTTAAGGACAGTCATTCTTTGTCATATTGATTCATCACTTTTTGGAGCGTGGTAGAGAGAAGATGCTGAAGCTATTTTCTTTGCTAAAAAGAGACTTATCCCTTGTCTGTGCACTCAGGTCTCCAAATCCATCCTTGGGTTTATGATGCACCTGCACCACTCTACAGCTTGAATTTTTGTCCTCTTTTCTTATTTTATTTATTTATTTATTTATTTATTTATTTATTTATTTATGTTTTTTTGAGACAGGGTTTTTTTTTGAGACTCTGTGTATCCCTGGCTATCCTGGAACTCCCTCTGTAGATCAGGCTGGCCTTAAACTCACAGAGATCCGCCTGCCTCTGCCTCCTGAGTACTGGGATCAAAGGCGTGCGCCAACTGCCCGGCCGAGTTTTTGTCTCTTAGATGTGGTTCTTTTACATACCCTGCAACTAATGGACAGAGGTATTTTGTACTTTCTCCTAGCTCTCCAGAACTCGTTAGCTTGTGATCATTTGGGATGTGAAGTAGGGTATACCGGACCGACTAAATAGCTTCCTCCTAGCAAGAGGCCCACAGGAGTGTGAAGTCCCTGGAACCTGTGGCCAGTCTTTTTGGCTAAGGGGTTTTGAAGGTATGATTAAGACTCTGAAGGTGGGGCCTGGTCAGAGGGCTTGGATAATAAAGGTACCTGCTTTGAAGCCTGATGAACTGAGTTTGACCTCAGCACCTGTATAGGGAAAGAGAGAGAACTGACTCCTGTAAATTTTCCTCTGACCTCCACATGTGTGCTGTGGCATGTGTGGCTGTACACACATATGGACGTACATATACACACAGAGAGAAATTAAATAAGTATAATTTTATCTATTTTTTTCACATCATGAGTTGGGGGGTACTTTTGGTTATAATCACAGGGCTCTTGTAAGAGAGAGAACACATGAGGAGTCAGTGGAAGAGAGAGGACTATATAATGATGAACACCTTATTGGGAAGATGTGCTTTGATGATGGAGAAAAGGACCACAGGGAGAGAGATATAAGTAGCCTCTACAAGCAAAAAACAACACTGCCAGGCGGCAGTGGCGCATGCCTTTAATCCCCGCTGCTGTGGATATTGCTCTGTATAAATAAAATGCTGATTGGCTAGGAGCCAGGCAGGAAGTATAGGCAGGACAAGCAGAGAAGAGAATTCTGGGAAGTGGAAGGCTGAGGCAGAGAGACACTGCCAGCTGCCACCATGAGATGTTAAGATACCGGTAAGCCACAAGCTACATGGCAACTTGTAGATTAATAGAAATGGGTTGATTTAAGATATAAGAACAGTTAGCAAGAAGCCTGCCATGGCCATACAGTTTGTAAGCAATATAAGTCTTTGTGTATTTACTTGGTTGGGTCTGAGTGGCTGTGGGACTGTCGGGTAAGAGAGATTTGTCCTGACTGTGGGCAAGGCAGGAAAACTCTAGCTACACCCAGCACTTGGGAGGCAGAGCCCGGTGGATCTCTGTGAGTTCGAGGCCAGCCTGGTCTATAGAGATCCAGGAGAGGCACCAAAACTACACAGAGAAACCCTGTCTCAAAAAATGAGAAAAAAAAAAAAAGGAAGGAAACAAATTATTGTTCAGATCCTCTAGAAAGAATATTGATCTGACGAAAGGTTGATTACAGTCCAGTGAAACTAATTTCAGATTGTGATTATATCCAATAGCAAGATAACGTAGTTGTATTATTTAAAACCAGGGAATTGAAGTCGTTTGTCGTAGCAGCAACAAGAAACTAATACAATAGGGGAAGGGCTCATGAAGCCCACCTCTAGCTGAGAGCTATTGTCAGTTGATAGCTGCAGTGAGAAGGGGAGTCAGTTTTCTTCAGTGTTATCATTCTTAGGTTGTCTTTGCTCCGATGGTTGACTTTGCACTCAATGGCACATGGACAGCTGCTATGGTACTCACTGGGCCGTAAAGAAAAAAAAAAGCTATGAAATTAGGAAGGGTATCTTGTAGAAGTTTGGAAGTGAGGGAGGTTGTTATGATCAAAATATATATTATATATATAATATATGTATATATATTCTCAAAGAATAAATAGATTGAAATAAACAATGGAGGAGTAACTAATATAGAGGAGATATAGATCAACTAGATGTAGAGCTGGCTCCTCATTCCTTATTTGGACAGTACTCAGTGGTGAAAGGGAAGTGGCTGGAGGCTGCTGTCCTTGGTCTGGGAAGCCAAGGGCTAGGACTCTGGTGTACACTGAGGTCAATGGAGTATAAAGAACAAGCCCTACAAGATCTGGCGGAAGAAGGAGCATGAGGTCTCCCCCATCCTGTCGTGAATCGCCAGATGTTAGCTTGCCCTCTCCCGTGCTCTTTCAATACCAATGATACTCCCTGGGAGGGTAACGTGAGCTGTCTAACTCCTGTGGTTTGAATGTGAACCATTCCCAATAGGCTCGCGAATACCTGATTTGCAGTTTAGGGGTGTTGTTTGGAAAGTTGTGGAACCTTTAGGAGGTAAAGCCTCCGTGGAGGAAGTGGGCCAGTGGAACATGTCCTGAGGTTTCATAGCTCAGCCCTGTTTCTGTCTGCTCCCTAATTCTCGTCCCACCAAGGTGTGAGGGGGTGAGGGGTCCCAGCTGCACACTTCCGCTACCATGGAGCCACCAGCTACCATGTTTCCCTTGTGATAGATTATATCCCTTCAGGCCTTCCTTAGCACTCAGACCTTTCATCTTGTCAGGTATTAATTACAGCAAGAAGAAAAGTATCTAAAGACATTTGTGAGGATTTCTCTTTAAACAACTATTAGTATTGTACAATCAGGAAAAAAAAGTCTCTGATGCCTTCTTTGTTTCTTTTCTTTGTCTGAGCTCAGAGAGGAGCTGGGAGCTGCATTTTCAGTCTCTAAAGCTTAGTCCTCATTTTACATATTTTATATCAAGATCTCACATGACAATTGCATGGCAGTAGCTGACACACCACCGGGACACTTGAATGTGGTTGATTTCTAAAAGGCTGTGGTAAAAAGGAACTTCTTGTTAGGGGCTGTAATTGTCCTTCTACAGCTATGAAAGAGAATTTGCCTCACAATTCTGTATCTATGATTATGTTAGTGCAATTCAGGTGGCAGCTGGAGACAGGAAGATGGGGGGAGAGAATGGCCAAAGATGAGATGATTTCACTCATCACATGTTGTGACTCCAGAGTGGCTTTGACAGGTGATGCACCAGCAAGACGTCTATAGTGTTCCTCTGCAAGATTCCAGTGCAATAAATGACCACAACCACTGATACCTCCTGCTTGTACTTAAGACTCCTTTTTATGACTAATGTGGAGGTTCTGGACCATCATCAAGATAACTTAGGATGATTCAGAGAAAGTCTCCTAAAAGATGGCATGGAGGACCATCATGAATGAAGGAAGAAGACACTCAGGGGTTTCACAAGGGACTCTCCTCCCCCTCAACCTCTGCACCAGCCCAAATACCCTCATGCTCTGATATCACCATATTCAGCATATCTGTTTTCATCTTCAACTTTGTTCTCTCAAACCCACAAGATGTCATGTCCTCATAGGATTGTGACTCCATATAGAAACTTTACTTTCTTTTGGCTTTCCATAAAAACCAAGGCCTCAGATGACTTCAGGAGCAGAAGTGAATGACTAGAAAGCATGAGATACTGACCAAGAAAAAGCCAATGTAAAGGGATGCCATTGAGGCTGTACCTATGGATACCAGGAGCTACACCCTGCCTCTATCTACTGGGATGCACAAGACTGAGGCCAGAGCATCCACCTGGAAGGTGGAGCTTCTCAAGCCTTTACCATTGCGCCTCTCCGCAGTCACTGGAAGTGTTGTGAATGTAGGCATAGAGGGGGCGGGGGGGGGGGGCGGGGGGGGGAGCATTGTCAAGGAGAAATGAAGTTGTTGGGCTTGATTGCCATGCTGTCCTTTCAAAGTGAATCTGAGCTCTCTAAAAATGCACATCTTTGTGGTGGAAGGTCCCCAGTGAAGGTCCAGTGTTATCTGCTGCCTTGACATCTAAAGCAGAGAGGCAAAGTAAGGTGCTCCTTCCTGCTCTGCTTCGTGCATAAACTCTTCCAACAGTGCAATCCACATTACCATGGGGGCAGGGACTGCTACTGCTGATCCTTGAGTAAGGAGGGTCCCAGTTCCTTATTAGACCATGGACTTATCCAAAGAAGACAACCTCATTCTCCTCTTGGTACCAGGGGCACACCTCCTTCTTGGTGCTGCAAAACCAGCCACCTGCAGCCCCGCTTTCTTTCTTCCAGATCATACCTCTCACATGCCTTCCTCTGGGGAATGGTGTTCTTTTTGCTGAGGCTATGAGTGTATACATCTAACAAGCTGTTGTCAATCTCACTCATTTAGAATTAGATCTGAGTGTTCAGTCACCACCATGGCCCAGAACAGAATCTCCTCCCTCACCAATGAGGTAAAGTGAAAAATCAAGATAACTAAGAGTCTTCTTCAGGTTCTTTGCAGAACCTAAGTGGTATTATGCAGGCAATGGGAGGCATCTAAACCAGTAGCAACGGTGTGGGGGAGGTGCCCTCTGTGTTTTTCCCTAGACGTTCTCAGCAGGTGCCCTTCATGTCTCATTAGAGAGCAGTGAACCAGTCGCTGGCAGGTAGCATGACGACTGACTTGGGATCAATCACAGTTAGTTCCTGAAAGTAGTTAGTAGTTAGTAGGGTTCGCCCTTCTGTGAACACATTTTTCTCCTCACCAACTGCATGAAATCACTATAAAACAAAGAAGAGATGGATGTTGGGTAGACAATCAATGGTAGGCAATCAATTTTTGACAACGAAGAAACCATAAAAGGCAGAAATTGTGCCATTCTTACTATGTTTTAACTCTGGTGAGAGTGTGAGAAAGAGAATAGGGAGGAAGACACTGGGCATGTAAGCCAATTACCTGCCTCAGCTGAGGACAGTGGCTATTGCCAATCGCCAGTACTGTGAGATGCTCTCAGTTGAGGAGGAGCAGAATTCTACTTTTTACCTTAAGAAGAAATTGGGTTTCTTCAGTCTCCAAGCTTTAATGTTCTCAGAGATCAGAATGTTGGAGGTTCTGAGAGGAGTCTGGCAAACACAGGAAGATTTACTGTGGGAATTTGCTCCCTTCAGCCAATAGCTTCAGGCCAAGAAGCCCTAGGGCGTGGTTTTGTTCGCAACTGCTTTAGATCTGAGAGGGAGGGGGTCATGCACTCTCTGGTGGTCAGAGGGAAGCAAGCAGAGAGAAGACCAAATGGCTTGCATTTGGACTTCATCGCCCCTGGATAGAACGACAGGACAACTGAAGCTGGACTAGCAGCGATGCCTTGTTCTGTATTCCTGAGTCTGTATTTCCATTGCACCCCTTACTAAATTATTAAGTAGACTTTTGTGGGATCTCACTTCAAAGATTTGAGAAGGAATCCCTGGGATTTTGGTTTGGATGTAAGGCCCCTGAGGGCGCATCTCTAATTCACTCCCCCTAGGTGATTCTGAAGTGGGTGATTAGTTGACTGTGACTCCAGGAGCACAGAAGCCTGAGCTGGGATTACAGCAGACACTGTCATCACCCCAGCAGGAATTCATGACAAGTTTAACTCCTCCTAAAGTTTTCAAGTTCTTCCTTGGTCTAGAATCTGCCCTTACTGAAGATTGGGTGCATGCCACTGAACTGTCATGTCAGGAAATCTCTATTAATACAAATCTCTTAAGCATGCCAGGCCGCTTCTCATACTGCCTGGTGCCTTTATACATGATTGGTAAAATGCCCTATGTGACTTTTCCCGAAGAGACATGAACAAGTGCCCTTAAGATAGGGCACTGATTATAAACTAAAGAAGTGAATACATACACCAAAGGGAGCCTCTGAACCAATTGCTGGCAGAGGGCAATGATACAAAGCAATGAACTCAGAACCAATCAGAGACCACAGGGAGTTTATTACAATTACTTCCGGGAGCATGAGCAGCATCAAAAAGCCTGCTTTGGCATGAGTGATGACTCATGAGACTTCAGATTTGAGGTTCCCTGTTCAACTTCCAGGGAATTATTGAAGATTCTCCTCCCTTTCAATAATTGTCCCCAACACATGTCAAATCTTGGGAGTGGGACTTGAGAATCCTGTCTCTTTAGTGAGGCTTCTGAGTTTCGTTAGTTTCCTGATTCTTAGGAGCTTCCCTCCTCCTTCCACAAGGGAATGTTTCCATTTGCAGACAATAAATACACAGCAGTTTCATTCCTGGGTACACTGATATTCGTCTTTGCCTTATCTGTCCTGGATTGCTATCATTGCGCCTTCTGGTTGAATCAGTTGTTGGCTGACTTGAACCAAACATGCTTCTAAGTACACAGTCTCATTCTTCATTTGGGAGTATTTATTGAGCACCCATGTGCCAGGCCTTGTCAAATGGCAAAGTCTCTACTCAACAAGTCACACATCAATGTGAACAGCAAATAATTATCATAGGAGAGTGGAATGAATTATGACTCCACCAAGTATGTCTGTGTTCTGGCATCTGCCTGTGAATATGATTTTATTTGAAAACAACTTTTACAGATTTAATTAAAGGTCTCTTCAAGACATCATCCTGGGGTTAGGGTAGGACGTAAAACCCAGTGATTTGTGTCCTTAGGAGAAATAGGAGAGAGAGAGATTTGAGACACTGGGACCGACAGAAGGAAGCCACAGGAAGATGGAGGCCGAGGTCATGCCACAGGTGAAAGCACAGCTACCTGGATGAACTTTTAAGCTGAAGGACCTGGGAAGCCTGCATTCTGAGAACCTTTGGAGGGCACATGGCCCTTGAAGGCACCTTCATCTTAGATTCCCAGCCTCCAGCAGTAGATTTCTGTTGTTTCAGCCATCTTGAGATGACTTGGTGAGAATGCCCTAAGCAATCTTACACACAGTAAGTCAGGATGTAGGAAGAACTGAAATGGGAAACAAAGGCAGATGAGAGGATGGAGCGGGCTGGAAGGTGAGGAAGGCACTGCCCCAGGCACTTCAACAGGAACCCACGGGGCTCCTACTGCTTCTGTGATTCTCTGATCCCAGTCTTCAGGCCTCCTGGCCTTTGTGTCTTCGTTTTGCATTGGCTAGTCTCAAATCTTGACCTGTGATTTTTGCCTTCCATTCTTCCATAGACAGCAGCTCTGCGGAGACTTTGCTCCTTCTCTGGAGTAAATTAGTGGAACAGGAGCCAGGAACTCCAGAGGTGAAAGGCAACAGGAACAGCGAATGCCCCTTCAGCAGCAGATGGCTGTTGCTCAACACCGGCTGAAGGCTGCCACGAGGTGAGGTTGGCTCTGCAGCTCTTCCGATTTCTCAAAAGAACCCAGAAATATGGTAGTTGAAGCCTTCAATTTAAAAAATGTTTTTCCTTACAAAGACTTAACGGGAGGCCGAGGCAGGAGGAACAAGAGATCAAGGGTAGCCTAAGATGCATAGCAAGCCCTGTTTAAAAAATAATAAAGGTGAAATTATATACTAGCAACCATTTTGAAGTGAGCCACTCATTGGCGGGGTTTCCATAACTGTAGCGTAGTCACAGTGTTGTATGGCTGTATCTGTTACACAGTTCCATAACATTCCTTCATTGTCCTGGAAAATAACCCATCCCTGTTATGAAGTCTCCCCATTCCTTCCTCTCCCCAGACCTAATAGCTACAAATCTTTCTTTGTATGACGACTAGCTATTTCATATAAAAAAAAAAAACAAAAAAACAAAAAACAAAAACAAAAACAAACATGCCATTAAGTATATCAACCTAAACACCAAATGGAAAAGGATCTCTCAAAATAATAGAATACTTTTTCAGGAATGGACATTGCCATGGGAATACGGGGGCCATAGTAAACCTTGTTCCTACTCAAGGAGGTTGAGATGAGGTGGATTGAGGGCAAGATGACCAGGACTACATTTTGAAATAACAACCCTTGACCCTTAAATCAATTGCCAGGGTAGCAGTTGTTCAGGGTGGAATAGGCCGTTTGGCAGATGTTGCTGAAAAAAAAAAACATTTTCTATGTAAGGGTGTGGTGGTCTCTGCAAGGTTGTGGTTCTGGTGGCCTTCTCTTCTTCTGGTTCCCCCTTCTTCACGGTTCTGGGAATTGGATTCAGAGCTTCATGAATTCAAGGTAAGCACTCTACCTTTTGGGCATACCCCAGCTCTGTGTGATACTTCTTGTTATCAGGTATACACGTACAATCCCCTCCTTCTTAGCCTCCCAGTTCTATTAATTTTGTTGGGACTTTTCATATGTGATCCATCTTCATTCTGACAACATTCAAATATTAACAACAGACAACAACAAATACAGGGTAAATAAGCTGGCCTTTGGACTTGCAACTTTCTGACCTTGACCATGGTAAGAATAGCCTCTCATACCAAAATGATAGGTGCCTATCAGATTGCTGAAGGTACCAGGTACCAATAGGACACAGGCCAGGAAGTGGTGTCCTGGGTAGATGACTCTGGTGATACAGTCTTCTCCCTAAGAACAAAGAGTGGCAGCCTCTTTGCTGAGGGTCAGAGTACTCTTAGGGACAAGAACGAATGCTTCTCTTCTTAATGGTCAGTCTCTTGTGCTCTTTAGTTAGAGAAAGTGCCCAGACAGGAAGTAAGGTCAGAGTGATGGCCCCAGCCTGGGACTCGGATCCCATAACCACGAACCCCATGCTTTCAGAATTTCATTTTATCAACCTGGGATTCTGCTCCAAAGACCAATGAGTCCCCTGGTCAGTTGCTTCCCCTCAGTGGAGATGAGGTCACTGTCTTCCTTTCATTTTAAAGGGAGGCAAACATTAGGAGTTGGTGGTCTAGGGCTGTGTTCCTTCTCTCCAAAAGTCACTCAATCTGCCAGTGAATGGTTATTGAGCACCTGCCAGGGTCTGGAGGTATAAAGATATATTACCTGTCTGCTGTAGGTTTATTAGTGAAGGGTGGCAGGTTAAATTAAAAAAAAAAAAAATCAGTTTTTCCCTAGTGTCAGCAGTAACAAACAACGGGTACAAAGAAAGGAAAAAGATTAAAAAACAAAGCAAAAATCCACGATGAGGCGGAAGTTTCTTGTATCATTTTTCACCCTCTGCATGTGGTCCTGCAATTTGTCCTCTGAGGTGAGGAAGGAGGAGTGAGTGGATCGACCGTCGGACCCATCTGTTCTTAGGGCAGCTGCTTCCCCCCAGGCACCGGCTTTCCCTGGCTCCTTTGCTTGAAAGGGCCACCTTTTCAGAACTTTGCACAAAAGCACCCTGGGAGCCAGGCTCCTGGCTCTGTCGTTGGTGTGTTGGGTCCAACTCTGTAATGTCTCTGTTGGTTCTTTTGGACGTAGTTATATATAGAAGTGGGATTTTGTAATATTGTTCATGATTCCTCTCTGACTGCTTTATTAAAAAATGTGATTACCTCTCCTTTGGCTCCGATGATCTAGGTGTGGTGCTGCCCAGAGGCAGGGGGAAGGATACAATGACTCATTTAGGTTCTTTTCCAAGGTTTAGTTCAATGAATTAGAATTTCGTTAGAGCCCTGAGTCATTTTCCCTGTTCGGTGACTTGCATAGCAGACCGGTGAGGTAGCCAAGAGCGCGGGGAGCCAACTGCCGGGTTCCATGAAGAACTCCACAGAAATGTGGATTTTTTTCAAAGAGCCGAGGGACCTCAGAACTGTGGGTAACCTAGTCATTTGTGAATCTGGCTCCCCAAACAAGGAAAGACATCTTCCAACAGCGCCGTGTTCTCTCCTTCTCACGTTTCAACGTTTAAGAAAAGAGTCTTACATCATCAGCACGATCCGCCTTGTCAGAAATACCGCGGTGCGGCGGCGGCAGACAGCTGCGGCGTTTGTGCTGCGCAGTCTGGGTAACTGGCCCACCGAGGTGACCGGCATCTCCTCTCCATGCCCCCCCCCCCCCCGCCTCCAGCCCCCATCTATTTTGCATTCCTGGCCGGCACTGCTAGATGGAGCTATAGAAAATGCCATTTTGTCTTAGCATCACCAGAAGGTGAGCTCAAACAACAGGATTCTCCAGGGAAATGAACCTGGCTGGCTGGGTGCTGCTAACTGCATGGAAGGACGCGGAGGAAACAGATACTATCTTGTTTCCTTTCAAAGTTGACGCGAATAGTAAAAGGTTCTGTGTGTCAAAAAACGGAGATGGGAAAAATTATCAATGAAATGTCTGTCCAAGGGTTTTCTGGCTGGCTTCTCGCAGACAGCTCCTTTCTGTCAGGGCTTATAAATTGCAAAGGGAAAATTATTTTATGACTGACATTTCAGGTAGGTCCACAGATAGGCTATTTGCTGGAAATTCAAAATTGCTGTCGTCGTTATCTCTGTGTGGGGCTTGCCATAGGAAAGAGAAGGGAGCTTGTTTCGTTAATTACTGTAGTTTATTAGCTTGGCTCATGGCTCTTTGTTGGGCACTCCTAAGTGAGGTACTCTATAAAATGGACTTGTGGCATGTGGCCTATCACTGGCTATCTAGCTCTCAAATTCCAAACTTGCAACAGCAGCCATTTTTTATGCCTCATGATTTTGTGGGTGAGGAATTCAGGTCAGGCTCAGCTGCTCAGTTATACTCTGCCATGTGGCATTGACTGAGGTCACACGTGGTATTTGGTTGGCTGATGAGCTGGAGTGGTCTGAAGGGTCGGAGACAGCTTCACTCAAAAGTCTAGCACCTCAGTGGGGATGGGGAGAAGGCTGAGCTGAGCTGGGAGTTGACTAAGTGCCAGTGCTGGGCTCACTAGCATGGGAGGGGTGAGGGGGGAGAGAGAGAAGGAGGGAAGGAGGGGGAGGAGAGGAGAGGGGTCAAGGGACCAGACTCTAATGGGTAATTTACTTTTGGAAGAGACTCTACAGTTACTGTTTGTCACTACCTCCCTTTCTTGTCGGATCCGTTCAAGCCTGGTACCTCTTAACTACCAGAGGCTTTCCTGGTGACCATGCGTCGTTAGGAATGCATTAGGTCTAGGGAAAAGTGTAAGTTCTTGGGCCAAAGGACCTCATTCCAAAGTCATCATTTACTACCATTGAGACATTGACCAAATTAACTTAACCTTTCTGACCACCCCTTCCTGTTGCCTAGGTCACAAAAGGGGACAAGAAAATCAAAATTACTGGGGTGTGAAAGAAGGCAAGTTGAGGAATGTAAGTTTTTCAAGGTTGGGAACAGACAGCAGACATCAACCATAATTTACTAGTCTAAGCACAGGTATAATTCACTATTCCAATGAAATAAGCTCAACTGAGTGGACCCACTGCATTTAATGATGTACATAATCCTTACTTGCACTGTATGGTAATTAGGCATTAAATTAAGACTTCACATAAATAACTGTAATTAGTAGCACTTGGGTGTTACCCCAGTAAAATCTTAATTTATTATATTTTTGTTATCTTTTCTAGTATCCATAATTAGCAACAATGTTAGCGATTATCATAACCCATGGTATGGGTTACCACTCACTGTTAGCAATTCATACTGTTTTTGTTCTGATCATTCACTCATTCATTCATTCATTCATTCACTCATTTATTCATGAGATAATTACTGGGTACTGACTGTGTACCAAACAGAAACTGTGGACTATCAATTCAAAATGTCATGGCAAGATAGAGAAGACAGAAGGCTTTATTTCAGCTCCAGGCCCCCAACAGGAGGACAAGTCAGGCAGGGGAAAAGTATACAAAGGAGGTTATAATGTTTTAAGGTTTCCAAAGTGCAGCTGACTCTTGGCATCTGTCTGTATTCTTTATCCTACATTCTGTCTGTGTCTTCAGAGTTCACTGCCAACACATAAAAAATGTTAGAAAAAGTTGTGTGTACCTAGAGCTCAGACCTCTTTGTAACTTGTTATCATCCTCTAACCGCTACAGTATCTCAGGACTACTTATGTAGTATTAATCAGGTCCCATGAGTAATCTAGAGACCATTTAAAGTACACAGAAGGATGTGTCTAGGTTATATACAAATGGTACATGGCTTTACTTCAGGGCTTTGGTACCTTCATGGGATCCTAAAATTAACCCCTTGTGAGTATTGAGGGGTGACTAGAGTCGGCCAGAAGTGAAGAGCTGAACAGCGAATGATGATAAGGGTGGGTGTAGGGCTAGAGAGATGGCTCAGAGGTTAAGCACTGGCTGCTCTTCCAGAGGTCCTGAGTTCAATTTTCAGCAACCACATGGTGGCTTACAACCACCTGTAATGAGATCTGGTGTCCTCTTCCGGCCTGCAGGCATACATGCAGACAGAACACTGTATACATTATATATATATATATCTCCAGTGGCGTACGTCTGAGAGTCAGGAGGAAAAATCCAAGGCCAGCTCAAGAAGAGCTTCAGGGCACAGGAAATGATAGACACACTTAGGAAGGGCACCTGGTAATATGCTGAAGGGGGATTGAAGGAGGATGCCTGTAATTTTGAGCTGCAGCACTTGATAGAATACACATTTTTCTTGAGGGTCAGCTTTGAGGGGAGGACCTCTAATGTGACTATTCCAAGTATGAGCTGTGAATAAGATCTCCCTGAGGACTCACCCCACAGGCACTTGTAGGCTGTACAATACTGTAGGTCACCAGTCTCGGGTTGCTATTTAAACTTAAGTTAATGAAAAGATAGAAAACCTGAAATGCAATTCTTTTTCACACTAGTTCCGCTCAGTAGTCACCTGTGCCCGGAGGCTTCATCCTGGATAGGGCAGATGTAGAACGTTCGCTTTAGAGCAGCTGAAACAAGTGCCGATGAACTTCAGCGGCTTGGAATGATAGAAATCCATTTCCTCAGCATTTGGGTACACCAGCAGTCTGGTGCCATTGTGTCAGCAGGGCTCTGTTCCCTCTGGAGGTGCTCGCACACTAGCTGTTCGGTGATTTCCTCTCAGCTTCTGGGGTTGCCAGCAGTCTTGGACATCCCTTGGCTGTGTACAGTTCCGTCTGATCTCCGCTCTCATTACCAGAGTGGGTCACATGCTGTCAGATATGTCTGTCCTTAAGAGTACAGCAGCCCCTGGACTTATGGGCCTTCTCCAATTCAGAATGACAAAGCGATCACATCCATAAGGATCCTGTTGCTAAATCAGGATCCATTCACAGGTGGGAGAGGTAATGACTCCCTCAAGTCTCTTGGGGAACACAAGTTTGTTTGTAATAACCACACGATCGTATCGAATACATTGGTGTGGAGTCTGGGGAGAGAAGGAAGCAGAAAGCATAGGAATGGATGAGACTACTTAAGAGCAGGCAGGCATGGGGAGAGAAAGAAGGGCCTAGAGCAGTGGTTCTCAACCTTCCTAATGCTGTGACCCTTTAATAAAGTTCCTCATGTTGTGGTGATCCCCAACCATAGAATTGCTTTGTTGCTACTTCGTAACTGTAATCTTGCTACTGTTACAAATTGTAATAATGTCTGATAATGCAGGATATATGATATGCAATCCTAGTGACCCCACTCCAAAGGGGTCACAACCCATAGGTTGAGAACCACTGGCCTAGAGGGTTCTAGGAATCCCAGGAATGGGCATGGGAAGAGAAACCCATACAGGGACTGGGAAAAGGGAAGGTGAGGGAGACAGAGGGAAAACTGGTGTATGGAGTCGATGAAACCTTCCCAGGACGACCACTGTGGCCAACGGGCTTGGAGAGACAGAGAGGCCAGGTAGGAAAAGCGTTGAAAGGCATGAGCCACAAGAAGGCTGTAGGCAAAGTCTTTCCAGTGAAGTGGCAGTAATCAAGCTGGGTATGGAGGCACATGTCTATGATTCCAGTCACCTGGGAGGTTAAAGGGGACAATCACTTGAGCTTAGGAGTCTGAGACTACCTTGAGCAGCATAGGGAAAAATAAATACATACAAATAAATGAGTAAGAAGGGTCAAAGTCAGATTGAGGACTAAATGATGGATGGGAAGTTAGAGACAACATTGAAAGAAATGAAGAGAACACAAATTCACTGGGCGAGTAGCATGGCTTGTTCACTAAATGTCCATACATTTTGAAGGAGACGTGGATGTGGGAGAGGCTCTGGGGCAAAAGGCCTAGACACCCCGGGATGCTTTATTGTCACTTAAACAGAAGGGCTTTTCCTGCTTGGATCTTCCTGGTTGAGTCCTGGGCCTGGGCCCCTGGCTGTCCCAGAAACTGGTTGCTATCTCTCTTCACAGGATGGAGTAGAGCTGTGACCTCTAGTTACCATCACACATCTGCTTCTTACCCTAAGCAATGCCCTTGGCTTCTACATCCTTTCTGTTGCCCCAGAATCTGCTGTGAGTGACTATAACTGCCTCCCACTGCATTCATGGGACCACATCTCTCCATCACAGCTTCCGGATGACCAGTCCCTGCTGATTTCCCCTTGCTTTGTGCAGTCCAGCTGTATGAGTCTTGACTCACTTCCTCTGTAGGCTAGTGACTCACCACTCCCCTGATGCTCTAACCTCTGCTTGACTCTAGGTACCACCTTAATTGCCACTTTTCCAGGAAAGTGCCCCCACTCTCAGGTCCCATTTGTTATACACTCCTGCCATTTTCTCCATCACCTCTCTTTCCACACATAATTAAATACGTAGTTTACGATTCACATGTTGTTTGTGGTCTCCCCAACTAGACCTCAAACTCCATGAAGGTAGGCACTGTTTTCCGTTTGCTGTGCGATCCTCGGGGCTTGGTGTGGTAGCCATTTAAGACATAAGTATTCATTCGGAGCCAGGAGCTTTGGAATTGTCTTCCCTGCCTCAAAATTTCATTGTGAAATATTTCAAGCCTACAACACAGACGACAGAGATGATGTCCTTATGACGGTCTTATGATATAGCTACTCTTAGCCTATTTTAGTAACAATGGAAAAGAGGGTGTGTGTGTGTGTGTGTGTGTGTGTGTGTGTGTGTGTGTGTGTGTGTGTGTGTGCATGCACTCACCCATGTGCAGGTGCACTCACACTGGGGGCATGTGTAGAGGATGAAGGTTGCTGTTGGGTGCCCTCTTTCTAGTGTTCATCTAAACACACTGGGTCCACCATTGAATGTGGAGCTTGCCATTTCAACAGTCCCCAGGATCCACCTTTCTCTGCACACCAAGCACTGAAGTTACCTGCATATGCCACCACACCCAGCTTTTACATAAGTGCTAGGGACCCTGTGCCCTTACGTGTGTGCAGAAAACTCTTTCTACTCTGAGCCATCTCCCTAGCCCCAAACAGAGTTTATGCTTTAGCAAGGCTGCCCAGCTGATAGGAATGGGGTACCAGGGTTTGAATAGGAGATATGTATATTAATGACCACGAGTGGAGGGGTAATTCTTGGGGGTCTTCATCAGGACCTTCCCTGAGAGAAAACAAGAGAAAGGGTGACTGACCCAAGTCGGAGCAGAAGAAATGGGTTTTGAGCTGAAGAAAGGTACTGACGCTGATTGCAGGCTGTGGTGTCTTCCCCTCACGCCAGAGACAACATCCTCCTCGAAGAGACAGGAGGGCAGGATGGAAGTGGGGAGGCTTATAACAGCTGCAGAGGGGATGGGAAGGGAATCTTGCGGTGATCAGGAGAATGATTGTCAAGAAGCATTCAGAACCCAGCTGTGGGATGGAGAGGAGGAATTTGTTGTGGAATCATTCAGCTCAGTTAAAATTTTCTGGTCATCAGCACTTAGGCGGTTACAAAGCAGAATCCTCGCCTTGGCCCCGACTCTTCTCTCTCCCTGTGCATTTGTGGGTATTAGGTCTATTAGCGTCTCAGGCCTACACTCTCTTTCAGGCCTTTCCTCCTTCTATCTGCTAGGATGGCGTTTAGCTCTCTGCTCCCATCCCAAAGCCTGAAGATGGAAGGAAGAAATCCACCTGAGCTCTTGGGTTGTGAATTTACTCTTAAGACTTCGTCACCGGTGAAGCCAGGGGCTAGTGTGGTGGCTTTTTTATTTTTTTATTTGTGTGTGTGTGTGTGTGTGTGTGTGTGTGTGTGTGTGTGTGTATACGTGTGTGTAGATGTGTGCACATGTGTACACATGGGTGTGTGCCTGGTGTACATGCAGAGGTCAGAGGACAATTTTGGGGAGTTGGTTCTGTCCCCCCACCTTGCCAGGGCAGTGCCTCTCTTGTTTCAGCCACTCTACATATTTGAGGACGACCCGCTGGCTTTTGGTCGGTTCTCTTGTCTCTACTTCCCGTCTTGCCGTCAGAGTGCTGAGATTACAGATGCAAGCTGCCACATTCAGGTTTTTGTAAGTTCCAGGGATCAAATGCAGGTTTTCAGGCTAGTGTGGGAAGGACTTCTACCTACTGAGTCATGTTGCCAACCCAGTGTGGTGGCTCTTGATTCTTCACAATCGCCTGTGGGAGGAACAGAGGGAGGAAGAAGTAGGAGGACACAGCATCCAATTGTCCCTATTGCCCTGACTCAAGAAAGTGTCACACAGTCACCGTCCAGGGCCCACTCTATGCCAATGTTCTTTCCAGGGACAAATAATATTCCACTGCTTAGCTGGGCCGCATTCTGTTTATTCGTTCATCCAGTGGGTTGGCGATATGATACATCTACATATCGGGGTGTTATTTAATAATTTTGGTTCTTTCTACCTTTTAATGGCATAAGTAACGGGACTATGAACATCTTTTAGTTGATCAAGAAAAGAATGGCTGGGTCATGACTTGATCACTCTTCAGTTAGCACCTTGAGGAACTGTTGGATTGCCTGCCAAGGGGAAGGCACTGATTTTGAATTCCAGCGGTAATGAATGAGGGCTCTAATTTGTGAATGCCTTTGCAAACACTTGTCGCTTTTATTCTTTGGGGCATCCCAGTGACTGTGAAGTATTGTCTCATTGTGGTTCTGATCTGCATTTCACTAGCGACCAAGTGTATCTGTACATGAAGTGCCCTGGTGCACAGTAGGTCATGAAACCCTCCTCATTCCAGAGCGGTACTGCCTTCTGCGCTGGAGAAAGGGATGCTATATAGAGAGTACAAAAGGGGTCTGTATAGACAGGCTTTGTTGTCTTTCCACTCTATTAGCAATTGTAACAGAACAGTGGCATTCCCAGGAAAACTCCAAAGGTCTGTGTAAAGAGACCTGCCAGAGAGCTGAATACTCAGAGGTTCCTAGAGGGTGGCATGCTTGGGGAAGACACAGACCTCCATGCCCCTTCTCCAGTGCCTCAGCCTGTATATCTCTCCATTTGTGCCCTCTGAAATAAGCCAGGAAGGGTTAGTGCTTTGCAGAGTTCTGTGAGCCATGCAAACAAATTAACTAAACTCAAACAGTGGCTTGTGGGACTGGTGGCCTGTTGGCCAATCAGAAACAGGTGAAGCAACTTGGACTGGTGACTGGCATCTGGAGTCACGGGAGGGAGGGGCCGTCTTAGGGCTAAGCTGCAGCCTCCGGGCTCTGCCAGTGCCTGCATGTAGAGAGGCGAGGACTGAACTGAGGCAGAGGAAACCCTCTGCTGTCAGTTGTGGAACTGACTGACATTTGCTGGTGGGAGGACTTCCCACATCCAGAGGTCACGGGAGCTTTCTGTATTGATTGTGGTGGTGTAATGGGAAAATTAGAAATCAAGGCATTTTCTCACCTCCCTCCTCACATTTGGCCTCAGAAGTGATGGATGGTGTTGTGTTTAATAGAAGAGATGGAATTTGTGTTGGATTTTCTGTCTCTATCTTTAGACCCCACCTCTCTTCATTTCCCCTCCTTCCTATACAGTTCTAGAGAGAATTCAGTGCACAGTGGGAAAAATATCATATTCCTGTGATCTCAACTTCTTGTTATGTGACAGGGATGTAGCCAAATGCAAGCCTCAGGAGGTAAGGGAGTTGGGAGTCATGAACTGTGGAGAACAGAGGACCCCAAAATTGTAGAAGGATAATGGATCAGAAAAGCATGGAATACCTGCAGAGACAGAGAGTGAAATAAATGCCCCTTATTAGTCTTCAAAAAGGGTCTTTTTAGTATTTAGTATTTAGATATGGGAAACCAAAGTCTACATACCTGTGTCATGGGGAAAAAAAAACCCAGCTTCAGTGGTTACTATTCTAGTAAAAGATCTCGAAGTAGCAGGAGACCCTATGACCTATGTGGTAGTTCCCTGCAAACTGAAATATTCCCCTCAGAATGGGATGAGGAGGCTTATGAGACTTTAATGTCTGGGCAAATGAAAACTTAAAAGATTCAGGAAGGCTTTATAAAAGGATAAACAACCCCGGGTAGGAGCCTGAGCACCCAGCTGCAGTGAAGATGTGTGGAGCTGTTTGTAAGTCATGCAGAGCACTCCCAGGCTGTAGTTTAATTAGTTTAATTGGGCTGCCTTTTGGGTGAAACATCAACTCTTTTGAGTCATCCCTGCTCCTGTGAGTAATCTCGGCACCCATACACCTGTTAGTAGCTCCAATGAAAACTCATTGTCTCACCAAGTTGGACTTTGTTGCAATTATAACCTTGGTCTGTTGTGGGCTTCCCTTCTGGAGTGAGTGGAAATATGTGGTGCCACACAATTTGACCTTATGAAATAGGAACTTTATTCCCTTATTCACATTCTTATTCATTCTCTCCATAGTTAAGACCACAGTTTAAAGATCATTTCTGGAAGATGCCGAGTTAGGAAATTCAAATCCCTAGATTCTGAATACCATGTATACCCAGTTACATGTTTACATGTCTTAGCTTGTGGTTACATAGATATGTTCATAGCTAACTTACCATTAGCAAATATTCTTGTCCTGTACCTTCTCTTGATCCTTGTGTCTAGCACACATGTAATTCTATGCTTTTAGGAGTGGCCTTGTAGTTTGCTTATTGATTGACTGATGGGTCATTGAAGAATAGAGTCCCTGTTCCTTTTCTTGCTTTGGAGAGTATTGCCTACTGAACTGTATCAAAGTTAAAATGCTGAGCTATACTAAGAGGAACCAGAGCACAGAAGTTGTTCCTACTCTGAGGCAAATGTAGGTGGAAAAGGTCCCCCTTTGAAAGGAATCCAAATATAGAAGGAAAAATCAGTCAGACTTTTTTGTTCATATTCAGATACTCACAAGCCGTATCCATGACCCATGCGCTGTTCCTATTTTCTCCCATGTAAATATCCAGGAGGCAGGGACTGAAGTTCTCGAGATAACAAGTCAAACCTTGCCAGAACAGGGCTAATGCAAAGCAAGGTGAGGCACAAGGTTGGTTGGAGCAGCCCAGTGTCTAGAACAAGAGAGTGCTGGCTGACCAGGTCTCAAACAGAGCTTTCGGTGTGCGATTTTTGTACTTTTCCTTCTTGTGACTTCAAGGTCTGGGAAAGAGCAAGCTCTACAAGTGAGTTCATTCCAGAAGCATGGAATGTGTGACTGTTAGTATAAATTTTCAACTGCCAGGACCTAGAATAACCTTGGAGATGGGTCTCTGGGCGTTATATTGATAGTACTAATTGAGGTGGGAAGACCTATGCAATGTGAGTGGTCTTGTTCCCTGGCCACGGTCCTGAACCATCTACACGGAGGAGAAAAAGAACCAGGGCGTAGTTTACATCCGGCCTTCTCTGCTTCCTGGTTGTGGGTGTGATGTGACTGCTGCTTCAAGCTCCTGATGGCCTGGCTTCCTACCATGAAGGACCCTTGAACTGTAGGCTAAAATAAACCTTTTCCTCCTTAGGTTGCTTTTCTCAATTTTGTTTTCGTTTTGTTTTGTTTCTGTTTCTGTTTTTTAAAGTACAGCAACAATAAAAGCAAAACTAGGATTGTAACAGACTGGTTGTCAAAAAGAGATACTGTCTCCATCTCTGAGAAACCTGGAAATCAGAATTGCCATGTTATTAGGAAAGAGGGAAACTGAGTGAGCCAGTAACTCCAAGGGGCTGGTTATGGCTTCAATGATTGGCTGAACACCCTGTTGCCAGACTTGAATGCTGAAGGGTGTTAGAAATATTTTCTAACATGCAGAGGGAAAGACTATTGAATTTACTTCACACTTTCGACTCTTAAACTTGGCAAAAAAGAAGGAGGAGGAGAAGGAAGAAGAAGAAGAAGAAGAAGGAGAAGGAGAAGGAGGAGGAGGAGGAGGAGGAGGAGGAGGAGGAGGAGGAGAAGGAGAAGGAGAAGGAGAAGGAGAAGGAGAAGGAGAAGGAGAAGGAGAAGGAGAAGGAGAAGGAGAAGGAGAAGGAGAAGGAGAAGGAGAAGGAGAAGGAGAAGAAGAAGAAGAAGAAGAAGAAGAAGAAGAAGAAGAAGAAGAAGAAGAAGAAGAAGAAGAAGAAGAAGAAGAAGAAGAAGAAAGAATGCAGAGGAGTTCTTCACAAAATCGCTGGCTGTGTTGTGGAGTGGCAATGTCATCTGCCATCAACTTTTGATTGCAGAGTAAGCAAAGCAACAATATGGTGAGGGCTAATCCAACTGCTCCTTGACTTTATAATTGGGCTCAGCATTCTGATATGATTCTCCATCCATCACAATTCTCTACTTGATCAACCATCTGTGCTTCTCAGGGTTTTAAACTACATCTTGCTAAAATATGCACACTCAAAGCAGCGTGAACATTAACCTCTTCATTACATCCCCCTATTGTGGCGTAGCCCTAAGCAAATAGAAACCACAGGGTAGTAAATTGAGAACCCAGCAGCACCTTCTAGTACCTTCTGCCCATGTAATCTGGAAAGTGTATAATGCCACATTGTAGGGAATATGTGCCATTTTATATTAGTGAAATTGTTATTGGTAGACACGGAGTTATGTTTCTTTAAAACTCTTTAAACACCCGTTTAATCAATTCCACCGATGAAAAGAGTAATATAATCATTGTGTTCATTAACCTGAACCAGGTCTGCAACTTTCTCAAGACTTTGCTCTTACTATGACTATTTCTATAACAAAATATTCACAGCCACCTTTTCAAGGACTTGGAGGAGGAGAAACGAACATTTTAGAAATTGGAAAGAGCATGGTGTGCTTGGTTGTTGCCAGTGAGTTTTCCAAAACAGTGATGTCACTCATAAATGATTAGCTCATGACATGCCAGAGAACAAAAGTGAAATTAGTAAGAATACCTCACGGAAAAAAAAAAAAACAAAAAACCACTCCCTTATCTACCCTCTCTCAGAAATGACCAGGGAAAGATGTGATTAGTGTGAAGCAGAGACTGAGATGAGTGTCATCATCAAGGGTCCACTAGCTTATTTCTTCCTTCAGCTGCTCACACTGAACGTGGATCCTACATGATGAAGCCTTCTAGAAGGAACAGCAGGGTCTTGGATGCTGGGGTTTAACCTTTAAAGTGAAATAATGGTTACCTGGCTCTGTTAGCTGGGAGGGGCCCCCACTGTCTCCACTCTGGTAAAACTGCAGGGGAGAGGTAACAGGGGGTCAGACAATGAAATCAAAATTTAAAGTATTTACACGTATATATGCATACATCAACATATATCTGTTTACACACACACACTCATTACTAATCCAGGGGAAGAAACTTCAGCTTGTTAAGAAAAGAGGTACAGTGTTTATTACTTTTAAATAAACACAGCAATCTGCCCAGGATAGCAAAGCTCTGCTTAGCAGGAGCCCATGGGGATCCTCATTTGATGAATACATAAGAATGCTTTCCAATTAACTTATCAATGATTTATGAATACATAGTTCTCTGGAGTGCTTACAAATATTTGGAAAACATAATTACTTACAGAAGGATTCAACGAGCTGAATTTTTGCTGTTCAACTGAGCGTTGTGGACACCATTTGTTTACTTAGCCAACCCTTCTTTACAAATGATACACTTGAGCCGAGCTCCCGCTGGTATTCTCAGAAATGCCTAGTTTTTGTGACATTGCCGTTATGGGACTTTGCACAGCTTGGGCTGACCTGTCTTGTGTTGAGCTGAAAGCAGTGGCTTTGCAGAGCCACCCCAGGCGGAAAGAGTTTCCCTGTGACCTGTTCTGACAGCTCTTACCCTGGCACACAAAACCAAGAGGATGAACTGGGTTTGTTTGTCTCATTAGGAAAAATGACAAGTGCCGTAAGAGGGGACTAATGTAAGCTCTCACTGCCACAGTGTGGGTGTGCAGGTCAGAGGAGGACACTCAGGAGTCTGTTCTCTCTTTCCACAGTGGAGTCTGGAGTTCGAACTCAGGTCATCAGTCTTGACAGCAAGCATGTTTACCCACGGAACCATCTCATAGACCCAAAATTAATTTAGGTTTTAAAAATTGGATTAAAATAAAATATTATTTTATGTCTTTAAGTGTTGCTTACATTTCCCTCAAATTCTAACCTGGTAATTAAACTAAACTTTTTTTTTCTTCTGCTCAGATTGTCCATGCACCTCTCAATCTGAGAGTCTTGGGGATAATGACAAGGTGGCAGCTTGGTTTTCTGTCCAGAGCTGATGGATTGAGTAGGGAGTTGGCTAAAGAGAAATTTTAGGTGTAGGCATGTTGATATAACCAACCGTCTTATTAAATAAGAAACACAGAAACAATGTAAAAGAGAAAGCCGAGAGGTCAGAGCTCAGAACTAAAATCTCACCCTTCTGCCTGCGGTGTCCCAGCTTCCCGAAAGAGAGCTACTTCCTGTCTGTTCGTTTTTTTTTTTTTTATAGTATGTTGTTCTGCCTTCTCATTGGTTGTAAACCCAAACACATGACTGCCTCGTCACTGTCTGAATGTACAGCCCTCTAAGTCTTAAAGGCATATGTCTCCAATGCTGGCTGTATCCCTGAACACACAGAGATCTATGGGGTTAAAGGCGTGTGCCACCACCGCCACACTCTGTCTATGGCTCTAATAGCTCTGACCCCCGGGCAACTTTATTTATTAACATACAATCAAAATCACATTTCAGTACAATTAGAATACTACCACATAGGCATGTTTGGGATTACAGAGAAGAAATGTGTTCCATGACCTAAAGTAGTTGACTTGCTCACAGGGATCAGTGAGATTTACAAGTGCTGCTCCTTAAAGAGTCACATGAAATACATCCCATGTTAACAGGGTGGAGAAGGACTTCAATTTTCCGAAAGAAAGAAAGAAAGAAAGAAAGAAAGAAAGAAAGAAAGAAAGAAAGAAAGAAAGAAAGAAAGAAAGAAAGAAAGAAAGAAAGAAAAAGAAAAGAAAATCAAACCTTCTGACAACACAGAATCATCAAAATCACTGAAGAATGTGGAGTGGGAATGTGGTCTTAACTCATAGTGAAGAATGGCCTCTGAGGCATGTCTCTGGTCCCTGGCATATTTGGTGGCTTTTTGTCCCATGAACCCAGGAAATGCTGCACAGGTGGCCTCTTGATGTCACAGTGTTGCACTGTCCCCTTCTCCCTCCTCTTTCAGCTAAGGACACCCATAAGGACAGAGGTTGTATCTCCTTCATTTTTGTTTCATGTGCAGTGTCTGGTGCTGGTTGATTGATGGATGAATGAATAAAAACCTTGTAGCATGAAACAGAGATTGGAAGACAGAAGGAAGAGTTTCTACATCCCTACAGTGACCCCTTTGGCTTGCAATAGACACACGCTTCGATCTTTAGTGTTAATTGTCACTAGAAATGATCCAGAATTGCCTGGGAGATAGGCCTCTGGGAATATTTGACAGGAATTATCTTGATATGCTAATTAATGTGGAAAGATCTGTCTACTGTGGGTGGCACCATTCCCTGCCTGGAGTCCTGGACTTGTATAAATGGAGAAAGGTAACTGAATAACATGCATGTATTCATTGCTCGTTTCTTCTTACTTGGAGATACAATGTGGCCAGTTGCTTCAAGTTCCTGATGGCTAAACTTCCTTGCCATAATGGTATGCTTTGAAATGTGAGCTAAAATAAACCCCAAGTTCTTTTGTCAGGGTATTGTATCACAGATACAGAAAATAAATGAAGACACCTGCCATTGAGACACCTGCCGTTGAATGGACAGTGTCCTACTCAAATTTATCTTTGAAGTTCTAGCCCTCAGTGTGACTGTATTTGGAGAGAGGAGTTGCAGAGAGTTATTAAGGGTAATCAAGGTCATAAATATAGGGCTGTCATCGGCCAGGACTTGGGGTGGTGGCTTTGTGAAATAGAAACAAATGAGGAGAAATGTATCATGTATATGCATATACACTGGGGAAAACCACGTGGAGGTCTGCTGTGACATCACCTGTGAGCCAGGAAGATGGCCCTCTTCAGAACCAACTATAATGGCACCCTGTGAGAAAATGAATATCGTTGCTTAAGCCCCCTGTCTGTGGTGTTCAGTAAGGCCAGCCTGGGTATGCCAGGACACCACTATTTCGGGTACCTGTCTCTTCCGTGCTTTCTTTGACTGTCTTCTTCACACAGGGATGGGACTATCCTCGTTGCTGGCTTTACAGGTCACAGCTGACGGAACCAAGCTGCTATTAGACTCAAGATTATCTCTTTAGGGTTTAGGGTTATATTTGACAGTCCACCCGTTTTGGCTGCTCAAACTAAGGTTTTTGTCAACATGGATGTCACACGGGTAAGTGAAGGGCCACAGAGAGCCATACAGAGAGGTGCCAGTGGGTGCTGCTGCCCTGCCCCTAGGACATCCTGCTTACCCTTTTTTGGGACACTTCTGTTTCTTCTTGTATCTGCTTTTCCCATAAGCCACACCGAGTGGGCTTTGCTTTCTTTTCATCTCGACAATGGCGAGGCTTTTCGAAGTTCACTTTCTGGCTTGAGTCTTTAGCAATGGGGATATAGACTATGAAACATGTACACTGTGGATAAAGTCTCCTCTTTATTGGCAGAAGAAAATTTCCCAAGTGCCTAATTCTAGTAATGTGCTGGCATATTCTCCTCCTGATTCTCCTCTCCCAGTTTAGTCCTGTGATAGACTGCATTTCTACAGTTTTTTTTTCTGTCACGTGGTAGTAGATGGCATACATATTTTCAAAATTTGAAATGGCAGCTGAGAAAGAAAACTGTCCCCAACAAGGTCTGGAAACATATTTTTTATTTTTTTAGAAAAATCAACACATATATTCATTGTATATGATGCTGTGTGCGGAAGGACATTCCATACAAGCATATATTGCACATTGAGCACATTCTCCCTCCCCCTTCCTTCCTTCCTGGCCCTCTAGTTGGTCCCCTTTGTTCCCCCATACAAGTTTGCTTTTAATTCATGTCATAAAAACACACGCAGGTTTATGTGTCTATACAGAGTCAAGGGACCGCATGTGAGACAAAGCACATTTGTCTTCCTGGGACTGACATACTGTGATCATCTCCAGCTGCCTCTGCTTTCCTATAAATGACATATTTTGGTCATTTTCTCCTTTTATTTTTGAGATTATAATATAATTATATCATTTCTCCCTTCCAATAACTTCATTCTTTATAGGCATAAAAAATTCCATTATGTATCTCCAACCTGCTTTCTGTATACTCCTCTGTTGCTGGGCATCAGGTTGTCACCACAAATGAGCAGCTGAGAGTGACAAGAGATGTCTTTGTGACATATTGACTTGGAGTGACTTGGAGAAGTACTCAGGTATGCTGTAACTGGGTCACATGGTAGATGTGTTTTTAGTCTTCTTAGGAACCCCCATATTAACTTCCACTGTAGCTGGGTTAGTTTAAATCCTCACCAGCCCTGGGTAAAGGCTCCATTCTGTCTGCATCCTCACCAGCATTTGCTTTCTTGTAGGCCAGAATGGCCTCAAACTCAGAGATCAGCCTGCCTCTGCCTCCAGAGTGTTGGGATTAAAGGCATGGACCACCACAGCCCAGGCTAGCATTTATTTTCTTAATGACTGCCATTCTGACTGGGGTGAGATGGAATCTCAATGTACTTTTAATTTGCATCTCTCTGAGGACTAGAGACGTTGGCCTTTTTCACATGATTATTGGCCTTCCATGTATCAGTCATGAGAGAACAATCTGTTCACTTCCTAGCCATTCATTGCTGTGGAATAATCCTGTACACTGTGAAGATGTGTTGCTTTCATTGTTAATAAAAAGGTGATTGGCTGATGGCTAGGCAGGATTGGGGGGGTGGGCAGAGAGAATGCTGGGAAGGAGAAGGGCAGAGTCTGAGGAGTCTCGAGGAGCAGAGCGAGCAGGATAGGAAGTATGTATATGAGGTAAAGGAGCCTCAGGGCAGCACATAGATTAATAGACGTGGGATAATTTAAGTTATAAGAGCCAGCTAAAAACAAGCTTACACTATCAGCTGAGCATTTATACTTAATGTTAAGTCTCTGTGTGGTTATTTTGGGAACTGGCTGGCAGGACAGAAAAGACCACCTACAGATCATCATTTATTTGGTTGTTTGACTTCTTGTTTTGTGTTTTGATTTTGTACATTCTAGCTATTAATCTTCAGTTAGATATACAGCCAGGAAGAGCTTTCCGCCATTCTGTAGGCCATCTCTTCACTTGTCTATTTTGTTTGCTATACAGAAGCTTTTGTAATTTTATGAGGTCTAGTTTGTTAATGGACCCAAGCAACTTACTCCCAAGCAACTAGAGTCCTACCCAGAAAGTCCTTACATGTGCCTATATCTTGAAGTATTTGTTCTGCTTTTCCTCTAATATTTTCTAAATTTTAGATCTTACATTACGATATTTGATCGATTTTGTACACAGTTGGTGATGGGGATCTAGTTTCACCCTTTTACATGTGAATATGCAATTTTCCCAGCACCATTCAATGAAAAAGCTGTTTTCTTTTCCAGTGTATATATTTGGCATTTTAGTAAACAATTGCATGGCTGCAGCTGTGTTAGTCTGTTTTATTCTACTGGCCTGTGTGTCTGAAGTTCCCTGAAGAGAGCATGTGTAGTGGTATTTGCTCTGGTCATGGATTTATTGTTTCATTTGGCGCCCAATATGGGGCACGTATTTCCACATACAACCTGGGAAAACTTAAGAAAGGGTTCTAGAACCTGAGCCATAGGCCAAACAGTTTGTAATTATTAAAAGCCTCCATGTGTTTACTTGGGACCAAGTGACTGCAGGACACAGGAAAACTGGCTACAAGAATGTGTAACTCCCTTTCGGATTCTGGTACACTTGAAGACGGTTGGGAAGTCTTTCTGCAAAGTTGACCTTCCTAGCTGACTTTGGCCTTTGTGGCCTCCAATGCCACTCGATGTGTTTTACATTGTGTCATGACAATGTATAGATTTTAAAAACATGCTACTTTTATAAACATGAAATAACACATGAATGACTTTTAACAGTTAATGAAGATCCAGCTAGGTTAAGAGTTGCAGAGGTTTCCGAAGTATTTTCATCAGCTGTTGGCATAACGTCAGCACTAAGCTGGTTGATGTTTTCTATGACCGTAGAGTGTCTGTGATGACCTAATGTGTCAGGCAGAAATCATTTTCATGTTTACCGGACAGAAGACCTGCTTCCGCACAATATGTGCCTGACTGGTGTTTGTTTACAAGATAATGTCCCAGAAGAACCAACCTTTTTGTCCTGCCAACCTTTTTTGCTCAGTTCTGAGCCTCAGAAATCATGAGTGTTCTTTCTGATATCCAAAATTTGGAACTTTTTAAATAAACTGTCAATTTTTGCTTTTCTATAAATATAGCTAACAGAAGGAACATCTTCGAATTGGCTGTCTTTTTTTCTCCTACGGAGAATTCAAAATAAAACTTTGACATATACTTTTCTCAATTTGGCTGAGAGGTTGTTTTAATATTCCAGTTCTAAAAATTATTAACAAGGTCATCCAAGTGCCAGCAAGCAGCAGGTGAATAAATTATCTGACTTTTTTTTTGTGCCTTGAAGGCACAAACTAAAACATACAATTTAAGGATAATTTATATAATCAGAAACTTATACATTTATTCCATATTGAAAGAAAATCAGCCCCAGGGTTAAGAAGAGATGGCTCAGTGGATAAAGTGTGTATATCAGAAGAATGAGAGCCTAAGTTTATATCACCAGCACTCACATAAAAGATCTGAGTGCAATAGTGTGTGTGTGTGTGCGTGCGTGTGAGTGTGCCTGTGCGTACGTGTGCGTGTGCGTGCGTGCGTGCGTGCGCGTGTGTGTGTGTGTGTGTGTGTGTGTGTGTGCGTGTGCGTGTGCGTGAGTGTGTGTTTGAGACGGGGTTTCTCTGTGTAACAGCCCTAGCTGTCCTCAAGCTATCTCTGTAAACCAGGCTGGCCTCAAACTCACAGAGCTTCATCTGCCTCTGCCTCTCCAGTGCTGGGATTAAAGGTGTGCACCACCATCACATGGCCAGTGATGTGTATTTGTAATCCAAGAATTGAGGATTATTTCTGGAACTCAGTGTCCAGTTAGCCGTCCTGAGTCAGTGAGCTCCAGGTTCAATGAGAGATTCTTTCTCAACAATTAAGGTGGGGGGAGGAACAACTGAAGAAGACACCTGACACCCATCTCTGGCCTCCATATGCACATGTGCACACACACACACACACACACACACACACACACACACACACACACACATACACACATCACAGACACACAAGTTAAAGACAAATCACCAAGCATTTTCTAATTATTCAAATAATGAATTGTTTATATTTAGATTTAGATGGAAAATAACATTTGCTAAAATAGTAAGTTTTCATAGTAAATTCAGCTTTATAATTTCTATTAAAATATTACAACTTTAGATAAATTTCATTATATCTATATCTATCTATCTATCTATCTATCTATCTATCTATCTATATATATATATAGTTGTGACACATTCTCTTCAAATTACTTGTCAACAGTTTCTATTAGACATTTAAAATCTTGACATACTCTTTGTGGATAATACATTCTCTGTTCTTAGCTATACTCTTTCTGATAAGCTGTGATTCTACCCATACACAGCAAGGTGGCAAAGCCTGCTGAACCTCCTCGAAGGTTTCCTGTTCATTAAATCTTGCTCTGCAGACCAGGCTGGCCTCGAACTCACAGAGATCCACCTGGCTCTGCCTCCCGAGTGCTGGGATTAAAGGTGTATGCCACCACCACCTGGCTAAGTAACACTTTCTTTAGAAAAAGGAAGACATAAGGTTTTATTTTTGGTGTAAAGCCCATGTTTTAATTATAAAAAATGTTTTTATTGGGTGCTTCAGAGATGGCTCTTCAGTTAAGAAGAGCAGAGTCTGATTCCAGGCATCCACATCTGGTGGCTTACAACCACCTCTTATTCCAGCTCCGGGGGATCTGATGCTTCTGGTCTGCACGGGCACCTCTGCCAGATGTGTTGCCCATTGTATTGTATTTTTAGTGATTAGCTTCTCTAAACAAACAAACAAAAACAACTTTTCTCTTATTTTTGAGATTATAATTATATAATTTCTCCCTTTTTCTTTCCTCTCTCCAGAATCTTCCCATATGCCTTTTCTTTGTCTTTCAAATTCATGGCTTCTTTTTTTTTTTTTTTAAATTAATTGTTATTGTTACATGCCTATATAAAAATATATACATATTCCTAAATATAACTTTTACAGTCTGTATACTGTTATTTGTATGTATGTTTTCAGGACTGACCGTTTGGTATTGGATAATCAATTGGTGTGCTCTTTCCTGAGGAAGACTATTAATTCTCCTGTTCTCAGTACTCCTTAGTTACCTGCAGTTCTTTGGGGTTTCCCCCAACCACTTCAGCATATCTACTGGTATTGTCCTTGGTCAGCTCATATTTAGGCAGCCATGGTGAGCTTCTCATTGAAGTCCAAGATTGATGGGCTTGGTTGAAGTCCAAGGTTGATGGGTCTGATTGCACATGTCTGGTTGCCCTAGTTATAAGAATGTCTGGGAAAATGGTGGATATGTTTAATTTCTATAGGGGACAGAAGGCTCTTGTTGGTAGAAAATTCTTCAAATATAAAAGGTGATTTAGATGGTGGTTAGCAAAAGAAGATAAATGCCTCAGACATCATAGCTACATTCCAGCTAAGGTGTGAAAGGGAGAGCAGGTCCTTTTTCTCTCATTAGAAAAGTGGGAACATTCCCAGGATGCTAGCAGAGAGTCACGATGGCTTCCTGACAATAGAGTAGATTAATTTCTTCAGTGCAAAACTGTTGGGCTTAATGAGGCAGCTGGCTCAGCTAATCAAACTTTACCTTCCAGTGATAGGGTCAGCTTAGGTGATGCAAGGCTGACTCAGAGTGGTGGTAGAATTGAGGGGGATACTGGGATGAAGCTATTCCTTAGCTATTGTCTTGGCTACAGATCACACCACCATTAAGGAACTGCGTTACCTGTTTCCAGAAAGCAGACCATTCCTTTTCTTGAAAGATTTTGACATAAGCCTTAATCTACTCCCCAGCCCCTGGGTCTTTTAACGACAGATTCCTGCTGGGTGCTTTTGTTACCCAGCATGAATTAGATCTATAAAAACCAGCTCTTGAATTTAAGAAGGACCCACTTCATGAACATTGTGTCATAGGTGCTAAGACTAATTACACAGAGTTGCAACATTTCAGATCCGAGAAGAGCTGATCTAGACAATGACTTCATTTTTATAAAAAAAAAGATAGGCATTTTATGGAAATGAAAACAAAGACAGGCTCATTAAGAGTCACGTAAGTGTTGACTGGAACAGTCTTTTTGTTTTATCTTTTAGTATACTGTGATAATTGAAAATTCTATATTTTTTTCTGTGAACCTGATTTTCAGGATTTACATACTTAACAAATGCCATGTCAGCTCTCTGGAATTTCATAAAATTCCTTGGTTTGGGACATCACTACAGTCTATAGTAGTAATTTTTTTTTTTTATTTTACAAAAGAGTGGGAGGGTAATGGAAACAAAAAGAGAAAATAGGTAGGTGAGTAGAAAGACGGACAGACAGATACTATCCAATAGAATTTTGTTGATGGTGCCACTTACATGATTTTTAAGTGAAGATTTCATTGCTTACCATAAACTGTGGGCTGAAAAGCAGCAACAAACAAAGAAGGATATAGTAGTTTGCAAATCTCTATATTTACACGACAAAACTTTGAAATGGCAGAAGTCACTGTCTACTGTAGAGCTCACTTCATTTCAGCTTCTTTCTTCTAAGCCTGCTTCTACGAGAGAGACAGAAGCTGGAAATATTTTCCAGCCTCCCTTGCAGCTAGCTATGGGTGTCCACTGACATGGCTCTTAAGAGGGCAGTACTGAGGAGAGTGAATAGTCAAATATTAATTGTAGGTAGGTATGACTAATGAAGGTCAGGGCTTAGACCACTACCAAGGAGGTTTGCTCTAGCTTGGGGATCCCAACTACTACCATTTCACCACAAGCAAATTATTATTTTTTTTTTCAGCAAGTTGAAATTTCAAACATGACAATGTCTACTACACAATTTTACCTAAGATGATGCAAATCAGGCAACTTCAGGACTCTAGTAACCCAGCCTTAGCCCCACTTTTTGGGTTCAGTCAGTGCTGTGCTGATTGATGTACCAGCATCCTGGGGACACCCCTTTACTTCCATGCCCAGCTTCCCAGTATCTTCTCTCAGTATAGACTAGAGGACAGGCAGCAGCTGAGCTAAACTGCCAGGGCCTGATGCTCAATCTCTTCTACTTATGTAGGCTTGAGCAAGCTGCTTCCTCTCCCCGTGTCTTCTAAGAAGGACGATGCTGATACCCGACAGACTCAGAGGGCATTTTAAGATAGCAACTCAGTGCACCGGAGTCCAGAGAGAGGGGTGACTTGTCACTTTTCTTTCACAGGCCTACCATCTGATGTGCTAGTCATGAAACAGTTTTCTTTTTTTTGTTTTTGTGTTTTGAGACAGGGTTTCTCTGTATAGCTCTGTGCCTTTCCTGGATCTCACTCTGTAGACCAGGCTGGCCTCGAGCTCACAGAGATCCCCTGCCTCTGCCTCCAAAGTGCTGGGATTAAAGGTGTGTGCCACCACCGCCTGGGGTCAAACAGTTTTATAATTAATTATTAATTAATTAATTAATTAATTTTTCAGAGCTGAGGACCGAACCCAGGGCCTTGCACTTGCTAGGCAAATGCTCAACTGAACTAACTCCCCAGCCCCCATGAAACAGTTTTCCTCTCTACTAAGATGGCTGGGTAAGTTCAGGAGGCGGTGGGCCACGCCTTTAATCCCAGCACTCAGGAGGCAGAAGCAGGTGGAGCTCTGAGTTCTGGTCTACAAAGTGGATTCCAGGATAGCCAGGGCTACATAGAGAAACAATCAAATAAAGATAGCTGGGTTTAAATATTTCTGAGGCAATTGTAGGATATTAACTTTGATGATAATGTCATGAGGGAGACTGGACAATGACATATAGAGCCTCGTGGACAAACTCAACCACCTTCAGTCCCTGTCAGCACCCTCTATACCTGGATGTGAAAGGTATTATGTGGCAAAGATGCCCTTCTTGGGCACAAATTGTCTACAAATTCAGATAGTTGGAATGTCATTAATTTTTTTTATATTTATGTGTAGACACACATATACACACACTCCAGCAACCTCACCGGTTCCTAGAATGTTATTTTTATATTTAGTTTCTGAAGATTGCATAAGGATTTTTTTCTTTCTGGTGAAAATCAGGTTAATCGGGCCTTATGAACAAACGCATTCCTTTGCTCATGAGGACTTGGGTGGGCCATCATAGATTTGATAGCTTTAGGATACCTGTCCTGTCCAGGATAGTATCAACCACTCACTTGTTGTTCCTGCAACATAAAATGTGGCCCTGGAACCAAGATGTGCTGTAAGTACCAAACACACACCAGAGTTCTGGACTCAGTGTAACGAAGTGAAAAGTAACCTTAATATTGTTTTTTCATATGTTGTTTACATAGAGCCAATATATACTAGGTTAAATGAAACATACTATTAATTTCACTTACTTTTTACTTTCGGAAGTATTACTTCTATAAACCACAAGCACACATATGTCACATGTTCTCTTCATATTGGACACTGCTGACCCACGTGAGTGTTGGCACTCTTGGAATGCTTCTATTTAAATTCCTTTGGACAGTTCCTTGGAATTCTCCCAGGCACTACAGTTCTGGCTAAGGGGAGCCCAAATGTAGAATTAATTTTGTCACCTGCAGATGAAAACCCAAGTTTAAACACTTCCCTTGAAGTCTTAGACCAGTAAACTATTGTGATGGAAACGACTTGACCAGGAAGCAAGGGAAGTTAAGAGTGATTCCAGGCTGTGGGAAAACTACAGATTAGTGTTAGCAGCTTCAAGTTATATTTTGAATATAACACTTTTTTGGACACACTTAAAAGTTCTCATTCATACAAATTACAAATACCTGGATTTGCTTATAGATGACGCTGAGAATAACGTTAATGTGAAACTTAAGAGAAACCCGATGTCTCACTGTTAAGAAATGGCCCTGAATTTGCCTTCTGCTCCCCAGTGCTGAGCCTAATGTCCCCATAGTTTGTCTGGAGCGGGAGCTGGGAAGGTGCCCTGTAGTCAGAGGCGGGAGGAGGGAGCTGGTCCAGGAGGAGCATTGCTTGTCGTCATGGCAACCCGGGGAGCAGCAAACAGCTCTGCATACCCGACCACAGGCAACCTGAGGCGTCTATTGAAGGAGGTTGTGGTTGGGGACCCCAGCGGCAGGGACCCCCCCACACCAGGCCGTGGACACTGCACAGAGTCCCAGGAGCGCCGCGCCATGGAGAAGCTGGTACTGTGTGCACTCCACGCGCGTGGCTCCTGCACCCAGTGAACTCAGGGCTCCCAGCTCCGCGGGTGGCGGTAGAGGCGAGGGGGGTCTGCCAGGCTTTTGTTCTGGGGTTAAACTTCGAGAGTTTGGGGTTTAAAAGCGCTTTCATGAGCTTTTTATGGCAAGAGCTGCTGTCTCCCCCCCCCTTCCCCCCGCCGCCCCAGGCTTTCCCGGGCAGCACAAGGCAGTCCCGCCTATTGGGACACTGAATGTAAATGTGGGGACTTCAGGGGTCACTTCCTCCCAACCCAGTATCTTCACCCTGTCTTTATCCTGCTTACTCTCATTGCTAAGCAGACGCTGGTTGTCAGCGACTTAGACTCAAGACACTTGGTTGTCCCGCAGCGAGCATCACAGATATCTAGGTGTGGTTAAAGGTCACTTTTGTTGGCTGTTACCAGCTCTCACTAGTCCTTTGTGTTCGGGCAAAAGCAAATGTTTAGTTCCCTTGGAGAGGGAGAGAGAAGCGTAGGGCTAGGGGAGAGTAAGGGTTAGGTTAGGGTTAGACTGGGCTGCGGATAAAAGCCCCATTAGGTGGTTTCCAATCCTTTTTCCAGCAGGTGAGACGCAGAGAGCAAGAGGTGCATGCCAACCAGCTCCCTTTTCATGTGGTTTTACTCCTTTTAAATTTTAGGTTGTCTATTTGTGTTTCTTTGTGGCTGAGGATCCAACTTAGGGCTCTGTGAATGTAGGCAGGGAAGAACTGTACCAGTGACCCACACCCTAGCCCTATTTAGTTTCAGTGACTGTTTCAGAGTAAAAAAGAACCCAGGTGAATTGTATCTGTCTTCAAGGAAGATTGAATATGTATGTATTTATAATATATATATTCCATTTAACCATACCACATATAACTACATTACTATAAAAATCAATAAAATATGCAATTTGTTGTTAATAAATGTGAGTACATACTGAATGAAGAACAGTGTATATGGACAGCTCATCTACTTTGGCATTTTCTTCTCTGTAAAATTCTTGAGTTATTTTAGTTGACAAAATTGTTCACATTTATCAGAGGCACATGCAAGGTAAGTGCTCTACCACTGAGATACAGCCCCTGATTCACAAAAAGTATTGAAATTGTAGTGGTTGTGGAGCTAATTAAAGGACACATTTCCCCAAATGAGTATCTTTTTTGATTAATAGAACACAAATTCTGTTCCTACCTGGTTTCCAGAATACAATTCATTGTTACAAACTCTAGTCACTATCTTGCAGAATAGATGCCTTAATCTTATTACTTCCTAGTTGAAATTTTGTATCCTTCTCCTGACACCTCTCTCTATTGGGGTCAGCTTGAAGCCTCCAGGTGATTCCACTAGTTCATCATTTTTAGATTCTACTTATGAGGTCATGCAGAATTTCTCTGTAAATATTTACCTTGTTTAAAAGCTGCTCCTTTGTACCATGAGCATTTCGTTGTGGGAGGCATGTTAATATTTTTGGGTTTTTTTTTTGTATAATTTATATGCTATAAATACCTGGTGTTTCTAATAAGTCTGTCTCATCAAAGGTGATATTTGGTTCATTTTAATATTCTCAATGATCCTTCCATTTTCATTGTCTAAAGAACTAGAGACCACGAAGTGACAGGTGATGTGAATATTGGGAAAACCAATGACTGTTAATGCCGTATGATGTGAGCCCACCAACGCTTTCAAGTTTTATCTTGTAAGGATGCGCAACATACCTGCTAGCTTCATACTGTGTTCTTGTGCATTGTTAACTGTGGTTGCCTTAAAATTTCACTGCTATTTTCTTTGCCTCCAATTTTCTCTGGGTGTGGATCTATTGAAATTGAAGGATTTAAAATGATCAGGTGTGCTGTTTTAGTTTTGGGTGATACTGGGGGATCTAATCAAGGGCCTTGCACATTCTAGGCCTCTTACTACTGAGCTATGTCCTTACCCTTGGGTATTGTTTCTGTTTTTTTTTTTTTTTTCCCTTTGGAGGTAGCATCTTATACAGTATCCCAGGCTGGCTTCTGACTCCCTTTCTTCCTGCCTCAACCTCCAGCAAGCACCTCCATGCACAGCAAATGTTTCTTGTTTAACTTCAGCAGCACATCAAAAAAGTTAACTTGATATATGTCTTTTTAGCTATCAAATTTGCAAAGCTTTCAGTCCCCAAATGTTGTTGAAAATCATGTTAAGGGGCTGGCTCTGTGGGTAAAGGCACTGACTGCGATATCTGAGGATCTGAGCTCAATCTTCAGGACTCACATTGAGGAAGAGAACCAGTTTCTGTAGCTTCTCCCCTTATCCCGACATGTGTGCTGTGCCATGCATGCACAAATCAATCAATCAATATGAAACAATATTTTAAAAAATCATCTTATAAATTAATGAGTGAAAAAATAGGTTACAAAGGGAATACATTTCTATGAATATGATTGGAGTGCAAAATTAAAAACACACAACTAAGTATTGATACTGTCTCTGGCTACTGACATTAAGTAGGATTTTAATTTTTTCTTTATTTAAAAATTTTCTGTAATTGCTAGGTAAGTGGCTCATACCTTTAATCCTAGCAATCAGGAGGCAGAAGCAGGTGCATCTTTGAGTCTGAGGCCAGCCTGGTCTACAGAGTGAGTTCTAGGACAGCCAGGGCTATGTAGAGAGAGAGCCTGTCTTTTTACATTTTTCCTGTAATAAATTCATGTATATACAATTTTGTATCTAGAAAAAGGTCAGAGAATAATGTTTCTGGATTGACCACAGAGAAACACATCTGTAATGTCATTGTTTAGGCACTGAGGTAAAAAGGGGTTTAAGTTGTCTGCCAGCTTGGGCTACATCAGGAATCTTTGTCTCAAAAAAACCAAAATCAAGCAAGCACTAGAATCTCCCTTCTGGAAATCTGCACGTCGTGCTGAGACAAGGCAAGCATCCTTTGGTAGATGCTTTGTCTGTGTGGATGGGTCAGATCTCTGTAAACTACTCCCTGCTGCTCTTGCCACCTCCCTAGCTAAGCAAGCAGCTCCCGGTTTACAGAAACAGCAGGCAGAAGGTGGGAAATGTTTCCAGGTCAGTGTGAAGAACAAAGTCAAGACTGAAACAGAGGCAGGGCTCAGTCCTGTCGTCTACATGGCATCCTTCTCTCCTCAGTGCTATCACTGCCCCTAAGCCAAGGTTGACAGGGAGAAGATTTTGGCAGCCCTGGAGAATGATCATGAATACTGCAAAGGTGTGTTTCTATGGTTACGGACACGGAAGCCACATATAATGCATATGGTGTCAGGTTGCTGAAAAGTGATCTCACAGGACCTCACCTTCCCCAGGAGGGCAGGGCTCCTTGTCTGCCTGCCGCATGTCTGAGTGATGGAATTCATGAAGCCAGTCTCAGTATCAAGAGAAAAGATCCTGTGAACATGGCTATTTCGAGGAACTGCATCTTCTTGGCTGCTTAAAAGACTCCAGGCGGAAGCTCACCTGTTACATTTTCCCATTTTGTCAGGCTTAGCTGTTTCCTGGCTCAGGGCCAGCGCCAGTGTTTATTTACGCCTCTATGCTGTTTGCGTTTGGCTTTGTGTCTGTGGCCTTCAACAAACAGGCAAAAAAGGAGTGGAACAGCTCTAGGTTACTTTGTTTCCGAGTAAAAACCAGTGGCAGAACTCACGAGTAAATCATCTGCCAAGGATATTTTTATCCGCCAGACTGCGCCTCCTCCAGGGAAACCAGCCTGGAGACCAGTGGCTCCTCTTGTCGGCTCCAGTCAGGGCAGGTGGGTCCTGACGCTTCGCACCTGCGCTGCAGAGGACCGGGCGTTGACAGAATGCACGATTTTCTTCTACTTTCACCTCTCTGGAGAAAGTACTCAGAAAATGCAGTTAGAAAAGGGGTGGTATTAACACACTTGAGCAGTTCAGTTCCGTTTAGCAAACTCTTGGGAAGTACCTACTGTGTTTAAGTACAACAGACCCACTCAGGGAAGAGTGCTTCGTGCTTTCGTTTTCTTTTCTCCCTCCCTTCTGTTTTATTCATTTCTTCGTTCCCTTTTCCCTTTCTCTTTCTCCTCCCCTCCCCTCCTCTCTCTCCTCTCCTTTCCCCTGTTCTCCTTTCCTTCTTATTTGGCTTATTGTCTCATTTTCCATCTCTCCTTCTTCCCTCATTTGTCTCTTTCCCTCTTTCTCTTCCTTCACATACATTAAGTGCTCTGTGTGTGTGTGTCTGTATGTGTGTGTTGTGTGTGTGTGTGTGCACACACAGGATATTTTGCATGCCTATGTATTGGCCAGAGTCTGTCTGTCTGTCTCTCCCTGTGTCTGAAGGTTTACTTTGCATGTGTATATATTGACCATAGTATCTCTCTTCTCTGTGTCTGTGTCTCTGTGTGTGCAAGTTTCCTTTGCATGTGCATATATTGACCCGAGTCTCTGGATGTGTATGTGTGCACATTTATTTTGCATGGGCATGTGTTGACTAGGAGGTGTCTTTCCTCTATCATGCTCCACCTTGTATTTTGTGACTGGGTTTCTCAATGAACCTGTGGCTCAGCGATGACTTAGCTAGTCAAGCTGGTCTGAGGGCCTCTAGCGTCTTCCTGTCTCTTGCTGCTGCTGCTGCTGGGTTGGGCTCACAGGTGTGAGCCACTGCATGGAAGTTTTATTTTACATGGGTGCTGAGGATCTGAGTCTAGGTCCCCAGCCTGTGCAGCTGGCACTTTCCCCAGGGAGTCATGTCTGCAGCCCACACCGTTCTTAGAAGCCCTCGTCTGTCTTAAATTCCCCTTCGTGACTCCTGGGCGTCTCAGATAGTCACTATGTAATTAATGGTGTTGTCCTTCATTTAATTTTTGAACAAACAAGAAACAGTTGCAGCCCCTGTTGATATTTATGCCTGACTTGCAGTGAGATGGGTGGCCTGTCTCCAGGAGTGGTGCGGTACTTGTCAACCTCTGTGAGGCATCTCTCCAGAGTTAATACTCCATGTTGGCTCACTAGTGAAAGCTTGAGGTGAAACCTGTCCCAGAGAGGAACGGCATTATGATCAAATTCCCATGGGCCAGCATTGCTGCCCTGAGAGCGGATGTGCAGGGTCAGCTGTTGGGAAGCAGCTTCCAGGTGGGACCAGCAGAGTGAGACTCTAGGACATGGGCCGAGTCTTCTGAGAGCATCCACCACGGTACATGATCCTGGACTTTTGGACAGTGGAACACAATTTAGCAATTTTCCTCTTGGAAAGCTGTGGGCTGAGTGGGTCTCTAGCAGGCTTTCTGGGACCACCAGCCCAAATCATGACATGGAAACTTATGATTAATTACAAATGCTTGGCCTTAGCTCAGGCTTGTTTCTAGCTAGCTCTTTTTTTGTTTTAACTTAAACTAACCTATTTCTATTAATCTAAGTGCTGCCCCAGGCTCGTTTACCTCATCTACACACTGTCCATCCTGCTTTCCTGCTTCCTCCATGTCTGTCTGTCTGTGTGCCCCCCCTCCCCCGACACTGGCTGCCCTTTCCTCTCTGCCTGCCAGCTTCACCTGTCCTTCCTCTGCCTAGCTATTGGCCATTCAGCTTTTTATTAGACCAATCAGGTGCCTTAGGCAGGCAAGGTAAAAAAATAGCAACACGTATTTACATAGTTAAACAAATGCAGCATAAACAAAAGCAGAGCATCTTTACATAGTTAAACTAATATTCCACAATATGGTTCATCTCTGAACATTGATACCATAGGGTGTCCCACTGACTGTTCATTCATTAAGAAATAGAAATGTTTGGGGGGCACCCAGCCAGGGGGAGCGGGATCTGTCCCTGGTACATGGGCATGCTTTTGGGAATCTGGTGCCTGTGGTGTGACGCCTGTGCAACCTTGGTGCCGTGGGAAGGGGCTTGGATCTCCCTAGGCTCAGTGTGCTGGGCTTTGCTGACTCCCCATGGGAGACCTTGATTTGGGGGATGTGGGGATGGGAGGAGAGAGGAGGAGGGGATCTGTGGGTGGTATGTGGAGTGAGTAGAAAATTTATAATTTCTACTATAAAATTTATAATAAAGAAAAAAAAAGAACTAGAAATCAAGGCCTACCTCTGAGAAAGGTTGCTGAATGATAGTCTTTTCCAAGAGAGCCACCTCAGGAACTGCATGGGGACTGGAGATCACCAAAGAACAGACAGTGGCCTCTGTGTGCTAGAGAGACAAGGACAGCTATGAGGACAGGGGCCTCCTCTGTAGCCGGCAGCGGGGTCAGAAAGAGGCAGAGGGCAGAGCAAGTCCTGCCTGAAGACAGGGCCTCGTGAGGAGCTGAGGCCCAGTGGAGACAAGCAGAGGGCCCTGTGGAGGGAGGCAGCAGGGGATGATGCTGTAGCAGTGGCTGAGGATCAGATAGGGCTTTGAAGAACATCAGCGAGAGGGAAGCAAGGGTACCAAGTGATAAGAAAATATCCCCCGTCCGTGGGTGTCCTCTCCTGAAACACTAAGCCAATCAAGCAGAATAAATAAGCCCAGGTTTAATCCGAGCAGAGCATTCCTGGGTGGTCCCTGGGGAAGAAGAGAAACCAGGAGGGAAACCCACGAGGGGAAGTCCACGGGCCAGACCTCAAGTATTCTCAGGGGGTGGAGCCGCTGCTTGGCCGGCTTTCTTTTGGGCGGGGGCCTGGAGAGGGCAGCTCCAAGGGAGGGGCCGCTTGCCAGGGGCACTGAGGGAGGGCTTTGGAAAGGGCAGCTTCAGGAAGATCCCCAACACCAAGTCCCACAGCAAGCAGGACCACTTAGAATAAAGGCATAATAAGCACAGCTCCTCCAAGAAGGCCACGCCTCCAACAGTTCATCACCTGGGGACGAAGCGTGCAAACATATGAGCCTATGAGGGTCCTTCTTATTCAAAACACCACACTTCCTCTCTGTCTTAGTCAGGGTTCCTATTGCTACTGCTGTGACTGAAACACCATGACTAAAAAGCAAGTTGGGGAGAAAAGGGTTTATTTGACTTACACTTCCATATCCTGTTCATCACTGAAGGAAGTCAGGGAAGGAACTCCAACAGGGCGGGAACCTGGAGGCGGGAGCTGATGCAGAGGTCATGACGGGGTGCTGCTTACTGCCTTGCTTCCCCTAGCTTGCCCAGCCTGCTTTCTTATGGAACTCAGGACCACCAGCCTAGGGATGGCACTACCCACCATGGTCTGGTCCCTCCCCCATTGATCACTAATTGAGAAAAATGCCTTACAGCTGGATCTCATAGAGGCTTTTCCTTAGCTGAGGCTCCTTTGTCTCTGATGACCTAGCTTGTGTCAAGCTGACACACAAAAATCAGCCAATACACTCTCAATGGGAGGCATATATGGGATGAGAATAGTTTGGGGGGTCTTTGTAATCCCAAAGTTACAAATGAGCATGCAAACAGGGAGGAGGAGGAGGGAGGAGGACTTGGTCCTTGTGATCAGGGCTAATAGTCATCCCTTGGATGAGCTTTTACTTGCTATTAGGCTTTCCCCACCACAGTGTTGCTCCTACTAAAGGGGCCACTCTATCATGCCAATCAATGAGTGATGGCCATGAAGACAATTGACTTTTTACCAAACAATACAGAATGAATTCCCACCACCACCACCACCACCACCTTTTTTATTTTTATTCTTCTTTATTTATTTATTTCTGGTGAGGGAAATTTATGATCACGTGGGAACAAAGCTTTAGAAGTTCATGCATAATCCTGCTATTTTCTTCAGGTGTATAATCTGTGGATTAAAAGAGCCAGTTTGTAGACCTAGACCGGTTAGATTAACACACTGCTGTTAAGACAAGAAAGAGAGCCGTGAGAGGAATGTGCTCCAGTATTGGATTGCTGTTAGAAAGGCTGTGGAAATACTGGTCACTAAAACACACCTCTGCATGTGCAAGCTCCCAGGTGCTGTACCAGCTGCAACTTTTATTATGAAAATGATCTTGTTAATCAAAACAGTCATCTATGGGCTGGAGAGATGTCTCTGTAGTTAAGAGGGCTTGATGCTCTTACAAGACCAGAGTTCAGTCTGCAGCACCCACAACAGGGCAACTCACAAGCACCTGGAACTCCCAACCCCAAGAACTCTGACATACTATTCAGATGTCCACAGGTATGTTTACACATGAACACGTTCCCATACAGAGACACACATAGATAAAAAAAAAAAAATCAAACCAGACATCTATTGCTTAGTTTTCAGCTACTTTCACATTTGTGTACTCTCTCTCTCTCTTGAGACAGGATTTCATGTAGCCCAGGCTAGTCTTGGACTTATCATGTAGCTGAGGATATCCTTGAAGTCCTGATCCTCTTGCCTCTACCTCCCAAATGCTGGGCTTTCAGGTGGTGTGTGTGTGTGTGTGTGTGTGTGTGTGTGTGTGTGTGTGTGTGTGTGTACGTGTTTTGTGTTTTAAAACAGTTTTATTCTAAATACAACTCAGTAACCATTGCTCTTTTTAATTCATGTGGTGTTTTCCTTTTGTGAAAGTGTGAATTTACTGGTCACTTTTATTTCTAAGAGGTTCATGCCTTTTGAAGGATCACATTAAGAAATGAATAGTGGAATAAATTCAGGAAGTAATAAAAGGAACTTTTGAAACCTGAGGATAATTTAATTGGCATTTAAGGGAAAACAGTAGAGTGGCAGGCAGTAAATACTGACGGCTGCTGGAGGAGGAGGTGGATGAGAGGGAGAGAAAAAACCTTTCGAGTTGGAGGTCAGGGAAGTAGGCAGGCTCAGCTATGTAAATCTGTGAGAAACTGCCTTTAGGAGGTAGCATGGAGGAGGAGCATGAGAATGTGGTAGTGAAAGGGCAGACTTAAGATCTTGGCCAGTATATGAAATAGGGGACTAGAGGGGAAAGGAAGCCCTGCAGTTTGAATGAGAACTCAGGAAGGTGAGCAGGCTTAGCCAGGAGTGTTTAGAAGCCACTGCACCAGGGAGAGGCTTCTGCTATGCTCAAGGAATTTTTCACTTTGGGGATAATTATTCCTCCCATTTTCTTAGGAACAGCATTTTTTTAAAAAAAGAAGTAAATTTGGATTCTTCTGTTCAACATCCTAAATTTTGGCTGTAATGAACAAATTTTATTCACCATATAAAATGAATGCTCAAATCACTAAATATAAAACATTTGCTAATATAGACTTGTTTATAGGAATAATATCTTGATGATAAGTGTGGTTTACAAAATACTAATAGTTAAACTCGTAGTCTTTGGCCAAATAAACCAAATAAGTTTGCTTGATGTTTTTACCTCCTCAAAGTTACTAAATCCAGTCAAATTGATCTTGTTTTCCAACTTTCAATATTGTCAACCTTAAAGTATGCTCATATGTTTAATTTTTAACTTTATAAACATGAAAAAAAAACATTAGCCAGGAAAATGCAAATCCCCAGTGATATTCTAAAGCCTGTACACGTCAGAAGATAAATCTACACACCCACTAGCAGCGAGCATCTGAAATCTCCTTTCTCAAATGAATTCTTTTCTAGCTGGATTTTTTTCAGCACTGCATTGCTAGACAAAGATATTAAAACTCACCTCAGTATGCAGGCATGGCTGTGGGTTCATTGCTTGCTTGCTATTGGCTTTGATATTGCCAGATGCCTTTGAAGGGCCAAGTGGGAGGCAGTGTCTGCTTTATACATAGTTGTCTGTTGTTTCTGATTTTACCACACCAATGCCAGCCTTTTGACTTTTCTTAAAAAGTTAACTAATCAAGGAAAGGTATTGCTATTAGTTTTCTAGAGCTACAGTGAGAAAGTGACACACACTGGGCACTTTTGATCAACAGAAATCTGTTCTCTCCTAATTCTGAGAAGTCAGAAATCAAGGTATTGGCAAGAGCCAGGCTTTTTCTAGAAGCTCATTCTGTGTCTTTCTTTCCCTTGGCTTCCGATGGCCCCATATGAAGGTTGCACGCCGTTCTTCCTGTCCTGGTGCTACAGATGTTTCTAGGCTGGAAGCTGCATCATTCCAGCCACATGACTGTCTTCTCCCTGTGCCTTCTCATCTTCTTCCCTCTGTGCATGCCTGTTTTAATATTTCCTTTTTAGGATATTAATCACATTGAATTTGCACCCATCCTGATAACTTCATTATAATGTGGTTAAGTCTTCAAGATGTGTTTTCCAAATAGCCTGTAGTCCCGTGCTTTAGGAATTCAATGCATTTTTTTGAGGTGATAAATTCAGCCCAGAAGAATAATTAAGTTCATGACCTTCTTAGAAATTTCCTCCTTTGAATTTTTTTGCTTTAAAGTATGTTAAGAATTATTTTAAAAATTAAAAACCACAACCACAAAGCTGGAATGATAGTGCATACCTTCAATCCTGGTACTCAAGAGGCCAGCCCTGCACACAAAACTAGGCGTGGTGGTATATGCCTGCAATCCGACATGAGAGGTCAGCTCTATCCACTAGAAACAACCGTCACAGCAGTTTTTAAAACGATCTTTTCATAAACTTGCTGCAAACCTGCAGTTTTTCATGCATGAAATGGAACTATTATCATCTTCATAAGCTAGTAACAGAATGACAGTAGATATAAAATGTCCAGTCCTTAGTCAACATTATTCCCTTTCTCAAACGGGTTCACCGTGAAGCTTTGGGTTCAAGGAAAGCCCAGGCAGTGTGTTCCATAGGCACATATTTTCAAGAAATTAGCCAAAGAAGGGTGCTATGGATGGAGTGTTGGTGTCCCTTCAAAGTTTGTGTTGAATCTAATGCTCAATGTACTGGTATTAGGTGGAAACTTTGGGAAATGATCAGATCATAATGATGAGATTAGTATTCTTACAAAAGGCTTGAGGGAGTCTGTTAGTCCCTTCTGCTATTTCACCATCCAAGGATACAGCAACCAGTGCCATATATGGAGCAGAGTGAGTGTTTAGCAGACTCGGAATCTACCAGGAACTTGGATTCCACAGCTACTAGAACTAGAGAACTCTCTCTCTCTCTCTCTCCCTCTCCCTCTCCCTCTCCCTCTCCCTCCCTCCCTTCCTACCTTTCTTTCTCTCTCTTCTATATTCTTTGAGACAGGGTTTCTCTGTGTAGCTCTGGCTATCCTGAACTCGCTCTGTAGACCAGGCTGGCCTCAAGCTCAGAGGTTCACCCACCTCTGTCTCCCAAGTGCTGGGATTAAAGGCGTGCACCCTGACACCCCAACTCATTTGTAACATCTCTGACACTGACCAATATAAGAGATTTTCTTAGAGCAGCCCCAAAGGACTGAGGCCAATATACTGTCTCTCCCTATGCTGGCTTCCCCTTCCTTGTCTTCTCCGTGGAGTGGTCGAGTGATAGTGGTCACAGATCTTTCAGGTCCAACCAAAGGAAGAACATTTCATTTTGGGATGGTGGTATGTATTTAGATCATTAACATAAATGTATTTCCAGATGTGTTTCTGTCAGCACTCCACAATTCTGTTGTACTCACGCATCTGGAGATTTAATCTGAAGGACCATGGCCAAGGTCATATTCCTGTGACATTGTGTTCTTGTCCACAGCATCTATTTATTCTGTGAAAGACGGATTGTCTTAGTTAGGATTCCTGTTGCTGTGATGAAACGCCATGACCAAAGCAACTTGGGGAGGAAAGGGTTTATCTGGCTCACACTTCCATGTCATTGTTCATCATTGGAGGAAGTCAGGTCAGGAACTCAAGCAGGGCAGGAACCTGGAGTCAAGATCTGGTGCAGAAGTCCTGGAGGTGTGCTGCTTATTGGCTTGCTCCTCATGGTTTTCTCAGCATATGCTTTCTTATGGAACCCAGAACTACCAGCCCAGGGCTGGCTCCACCCACAATGGGATAGACTCTCCCTAATCAATCACCAACCTGATCTTAAGGAAAGCCTTTTCTCAATTGAGGTTTTCTCTTCTCAGATGAGTTTAGCTTGTGCCAAGTTGACATCAAACAATTCAGCACACAGACTAACTTTTTTTTATTATATAACTATCTTTTGAGGATTTCATACATGTATACAATGAAATATGATCATATTCACTCCCCATTTGCCCTTACAATTTCTTCTACATTCCTTCAACATGTACCCCTCATGCATCATGTCTTCTTCCTTTTTAGATTGGTTTCTATTATTTTTAATTGTGTGTGTGTGTGTGTGTGTGTGTGTGTGTGTGTGTGTGTGTGTGCTGAGAACTGAACTTGGTTCCTCTGCATGACAAGTGTGTACCCTTAACTGCTGATCCAGCTCTCCGACCCTTCTTTTCCTTTTCTATAACTCACCAAATCCAATTAGTGTTGGCCGTGTGTACACGGGTATGGGTCCCTCCATTGGAGCCTGGGAAACCTACCAGTGGCTGCACTTTCAAAGAAGAATGTTCCTCCTCCCTCTAGTAGCCATCAGCTGCCAACAGCTCCTCAGGGAAGGATGGGGCCTGGAGAGCACTCCTCCTCTATGCTAGAATCTTGGCTAGCTCAATCTTGTGTAGGTCTTATGCTGATAACCACCATAGCTTCGAGTTCATGAGTGTGACGGCCATTTAGAGAGACTGGTTTCTGAGCAGTTTATGGGCAACACTTTGAGTTGTTAGATGTGACCAGACGAGTGGAAGATTGGATTCGCATTGATCAAAATTGGAATTTTCCTTCCTTTAAGACTGTTTTTATGATTTGTTTTTAATAATCTGATGCATGTTTGTCTGTGTATGGGTATGAGAGTGCAGGCACATGCAGAGGCTGGCGGAGAGTGTTGGATCCCTTAGAGCTCCAGCTACCAAAAGTGGTCCTCTGTGAGAGCAGTATGTGCTCTTAAGCTCCGAGACATCTCCTAGCTCCAAGACTATTCCTGATAATGTGACTACATCATCACAGACATGCTACTATGGGTTGAATGCGGTTTTCATGAGTCCCCTAAAGCTTATGAGCTGGAAACTTGGTCGCCAGCGGGGCAGTGTTAAGGTGGTGGAACCTTTGAGAAGTGAGGTCTAGAGAAAGCTAAACATGAGGGACTGAGTTCAGTCCCAGCACCCCTGGAAAAATCAGGCATGGAGACACTCACTGGTCATCTTAGTTCTGAGGAGGCAGAGGTGAGGGGTCTCTTGGCTGGTCAGCCTAGCCCAGTCAATGAACTACAGATCAATAGGAAACCCTGCCTAAAAAAAAAAAAAAAAAAAAAAGAAAAAGAAAAAAGAAAAAAGAAAAAAGAAAGAAAAAAAATAGTAGAACAATTGAACAAGACACGGAACACAACCTCTGGCCTCTACAGGCACACATGAGTGTGCGCACACACATCCCCACATGTGTATGCACCTGTACAAACAAAAAATAAAGAAACGAATGATGAGAGTCTTAATTTTTGCAAAGGTTTATCCTTCTCCCTGGGAAGACCAGCATGTCAAGCGGTCCTGAAAGCCCTAAGAAGCTGAAACTAACTCAGCACAAAACGCCCATGATTTTAGTGGTGTGAAAGCATGGGAGGATCGCTGTGGTGAAGCCTCAAACCGGCCTCCACCAGTGGCTCCGGGTCTTCTCTGTGAAGCTTCATGCCTGTGCTCTCCTGATCGCGGTCCTCCAGCCTGCATGCATCCCGGTTCCCAGCAGCCCCTGTGTGATGGACAGCTGCTGCTGCTGAAGGTGAATTATGGCAGAGAACCCAGGCAGCTGTTCTCAGTGACCCCTAAGCACGCAGCCAGCCAGCCGTGTGACAGAAGAAAATTGACGGGCAACTGCAGTAATGGCAGCAGACAGACAATTAGGTGAGCAGCCATTTGAATGCTGTCCTGGAGCCGGAAGGAAGAGGTGGACCAGGAGCTCTCAGACTGAGGTCTGTCACAGTCAACCTAGTGCAGTGTCCTTGCCCGTTGAAGCTTCTGCACGGGAAATACTGTCCCCCTGTGGCATGACTCCTTGGCAGGTAGTGAGATCACGCTGCTTTCCCTGTTACACCAGGTTGCGATCTTGCGTAGCTGCTGCGCCAGGCATTAGGTAACCTGTTGTATTTGAGATGTGCAGCCAGTCGTTTATAACAGGGCTCTAATATTTCGTGTGTGTGCCTCATGGCGTGGTTCTTTCACCAAGGTCTCAGTGTAAGCCTACATTTCTGTAGCCTGCTTTTTGCTCCATTTGGGACCTGTCTAGAAATGTCAATGTAACTGATGATTTGAACGGCAGAGTTTATTTTGGAAGAAAGTTATCTTTGGGGGTGGAGGGAATCTTAGACATGTCACTAGACATAAGAGGTAGGAGCTGAGGGGGTGGCATGCTGAAAGATGAAGAATGGCTTCCCGAAGTTCTTTGGGGGCTGGGCTGTGGTGGCTGAATGGTGGGGTGCTAGAGAAGAGATGTGGGCACAGGATACGAAGGGCAGTTTGGGCTTAGTGTGTGAGTGATAGGAGACACAGGAGAAGATCCCCCAGGGCAGAAGTGAGCAGGAGACAGCCCGAGGGTGGAGGCACTGGACAGTGGACCTTGTCTTCTCCCTTTGGACTTCTGGGGAGATTCCTTCCTTACAAGTCCCTTTGTCATTTTGTGGGATTTGAGCCATGGGCTGTGTTGTGTACCTGGCACCCTCAGATGAAGTACATGAGAGAGGGAGGCGATCTTGAGTCTCTCAGTCTCTGGGGTCTGCTCTTGTTTTAGGAAGGGACTAGTGTAGCTTTCAGGAAGTCCAGCAGGAGAACCGTAGGGCTGACTCACAGACACAGCATTCTGTGGAGCCTGACTACACACAGCAAGGCCGATGGATCCCAGAGTCACCCAGGAGGAAATCTGTTTTCACAGTTGTGTTTCTACTTCACAGGGGTTGTTTCCTGAAGATGGTCTGCAGGATTCACTTTGGGTCCTCCCACTACTTGGGAAACAAACACCTGTTTGTGTCCATCCCACTACTGAGCATCCTAGGCTAATAAAAATCCTTATGATGCAATCTTTTCATGACTCCAAATGCTATGCATTCTATGTTGTTGTATTTACGATCGATAGTACAGGGGCCAGAGTATTTGATTTTCTTTTTGCTCAGAGAATTGATTTCAGAGCCTTTGTGTATATCATTTTTGCCTAGGCTCATGTAGACCCAGAGAGTTAAAAATGAAAAACTACCCAGTCAATCCATTTATCTTGAAAATGTGTTCCACCTGCTTAAAGAGAAAATTTAGAGCATAATAAAGACACAGGGTATTTAACTCCTTCCCTAAAATGCGCTGGCATCTGCCTCGTGATCGCACTTGTTCATTAACTTCATGATGGTTTGGGAATCTAATTTTGTCCTAGCTGAAATCTGTGCATTTCTCGTGTAAAGCTAAGCCTGCACACACAGGGCTCACCCACGAAGAAGGGGTACTACAGGCCCTGTGGAGGACATTCATCATGCCCTGTGTTTGTGACATTCTATTGCCTGGCCATTGAATTACATCTAATACCTGCAGAAATGCTTTTTAGGGTGCTAATGAATAGCAGAAATAGATTTCCACTTCTCAAAAAAGGAGCTTCGGTGTTTCTGGGACTAATTAAAGTACCTGGAGGAGTAAGTGGGTCATAGCCTAGTCATCTCCATACGCCACTGGCTTGGAATGGAGAAAGCTGCTTAAGCTTCACTGTGGGGCTTTTAATTATGTCTTGGTAACTACGCAGATGTACACCTTGTGAACTAATGTTTTAAACCTTATTATAAAGATTTAAAAAAGGTTAATAACACATATTTTCATCCTCTTGACCTCCTTTTAGTCTTAGGAAATGATAGCATGGCTGAGAGTGGATACCAGTGCCTTCTCAGGTCTTCACGACATCCGTTGCATCTGCATAGCTCCATTTCAGGGGAATCCCCTGGATAGAAATGTGTTCTTGTAGTGGGTTTCCTTTCTTTCAGTTTTTTTGTGTATATGTATATGTTCATGTTCATGTGGGTGCACATGTATGTCTATGTGTGTGCATGTTTGTCTGAGTGAACATGCATTTGTGTGTTGATATTCATGTGTGTGTGTTGTGTGTTAGGGGATGTGAGCAGAGAGGATGGGAGAGTGCATCTTGAGCTCCATTTTCCTATTGGTGAATGCTTTCCTCCATCTGCATGAACACCTCTGTACTTTGAGTTGTGCATTATGGCTGACAAGCAGATCCCAAGTGTCTTGTGACAATAGGAAACCCCTGGGCCAAGAGAGAAGAGACACATCATCTGTTGCCCATATTTTTGCTTTGAAGAGTTCGTGGTGAACCTAAAAACTATGTTTAGATTGTACTGTATGTTATAGTAATTACTTCATATTGAATTCTAGACCCTGGTGATGGAAATGTCATGTGTGAGCAAGGATTATTTCAGCTGCAAGATGTAGAAAACAAGTAAAGCAGGGATATTAGGGCCAGGGTGGTTCCATGGCATCAGAGCACAGGTGTTGGTAACTCTGAGGAAGGGGGAAGATCCAGGACTGCCAAGAAAAGGGAGCCACTCATCTCTGTCCTTGCAATGTGTTTCTTCTTGCACTTCCTTATGCATAATGCTTTATTTGTGTCCATATTTTTTTCTGTGGGCAGAGATGGCCAACTCCTAACTTAATGAGCTCTCATGTTCATAGTCACTGAGAAGTTGGATTTTCTCTTAATTTCAATTCTGAATTCCAGGGACTGGTCTAGCCTGGTCACATGTTTTCCTCTGATCTATTCAGATTTGTGGGGTGAGAGGCCTGGTTACGATACTCTGCAACCTCTGGTGGGAAAGTCTGAAGAAGAAAAGTGGAGCACAGAATTCTGGCTGGCACACCCATTGTTGTGGCTTGAATGGGAACGGTCCCCAAAGGCTCATATGTTAGAATGCTTGGTCTCCAGTTAGTGGAACTGTTTGGGAAGAATTAGGAGGCGTGGCCCTATTGGAGGAGGTGTGTCATGGGGGGGTGGGCTTTGAGGTTCAAAAGCCTTTGCCATGCCAGTCTTTCTTTCTCTCTGCCTACAACCTTTGTATCAAGTGTGAGCTCCTGGCTACTGCTCTGGTGTCAGGCCGGCCTGCTTGCTGATTTGCTTCCCACCATCATGGTAATGAACTAATTTTCTGAAACTGTAAGCCAGTCCCCAATTAAATGCTTTCTTTTAAATGTTGCCCTGGTCATGGTGTCTCCTCACAGCAATAGAACAGTGACTATGATGCCCATTGACACTAGTTTCATTTAGGGTGGCTGGGAGAGATGGCTCAGAGGTTAAGAGCACTGTCTGCTCTTCCAGGGGACCTGAGTTTGATTTCCAGTATCCACATGACAGTTCACAATCATCTACAACTCCAGTTCCAGGGATTCCCTCTTCTGGCCACCTTGGGTACTAAGCATATGCAAGATTCACAGAAACGCATGCAAGCAAAGCATATATAAAGTGAAGATACTATTTTCATTCAGGTGCACATCTTGATGTTGACAGAAGAGTATGAATTCCCTACTTGCTAGTGCCTACCAAACACTGTCCATAGGAAACAATTCCCTGGATGATGTTCTAGACCATTCCCTGTCAGGGTCAGTGTTCTGGTGCTGTAAAACATAACATATATTTTAGTTTCAGGAGGTTATGATCTGACATGGGTCTCATGGGGCTAAGACTGGGCCTGCAAGAGCTGTACAAGTCCTCCTGGATGCTCAGGGGAGGATCTAGTCCCTGTTTTTTTTTTTCCAGTGTCTAGAGGCCACTGTATTCCCTGACTCCCAGCAAAGTCGGCAGCCTTGTATCATCTTTGATTATGCTTCTCAGTGCATCTTTCACTGACCCCCTTTTCCTGCCCCCCTCTTTCTATTATAAGGATGCCCATAATTGCACTGAGCTCATCTGGGTAGTCTAGAGCATTCTTTTAATGTTGACACCAGTTGATTACCAGCTTTACTTCCACCTGCAACTTAAATTCTCTCTTTCTTTCTTTCTTTCTTTCTTTCTTTCTTTCTTTCTTTCTTTCTCTCTTTTTTTTAAAGATTTATTTATTCATTATGTATACAGAAGAGGGCGCCAGATCTCATTACAGATGGTTGTGAGCCACCATGTGGTTGCTGGGAATTGAACTCAGGACCTCTGGAAGAACAGTCGATGCTCTTAACCTCTGAGCTATCTCTCCAGCCCAAAATTCTCCCTTTCTATGTGAGGGAATGTATCTGCAGGTGCTGGGAGTTAAGACATCATACTCTCGGAAGGTCACTCTCCTATGATAGGCATCTGCTGTTACCAGCAACCTGCTCCTGAATATGTCTGGAGGGACTAAGAAAGATGTAGGCTGGTAGGATTTCAGATTACCCACCTCCTCAAAACCTTAGCTGATGGCCTTGGAAGTAGTTTTCCAGCACTTTCTTTCCTTCCAATGATACAGGGGATGAGCCAGAGGAAGCCTGGGGACTGATTACTCCCATAGCCCAGAGCTATCAAAGATGGTTCAGAGCCCGTGCGCAGCCTCACACCCTTCCAAGGGGTCCTTGAGGTCCGAAATGTGTTCATACCTACATTAGACACCCCACCAGGAAGCTGCACCGGTGTTTTGATGGCTGATGGGAGGAATGTGTTTGTGTATCCTTGTGTTTTCAACCTGTCTGTTTTAACTTCTGTATAGTTAATGTCAAGTTATAAATCCATGTGCATGTGTATGTTAGAGAGTCCGTGACAAATTTTAAGAGTGAGGAATGTTCTGAGTCCTGAAATATTGAAACCGTTGTCTCAGTGCTTAATGACCTCAGCCTGCAGGTTTGGGGGCGTTGCCTAGAGGAAGGTACTCTCCCATAAGCGCAGTTAAAGAGAAATAAACTCTACTTTGGAAGGTGCCCGTGGTCCTGACTTCCCTTGCGTCCACTCCGATGGTGTCCTCAAACCCCAGGCCTGTTAGAGGTTTTTAAAAAATTATTATTAATCATTCCTTGAGAATATCATACAATGTATTTCGATTGTATTCACCCCAGCTCCCCCCCCCCCCCCCCGCGCCTACTCTCTCAGATCCCTCTCACCTTCCTACTACAACTTCATGTCTTCTATTAAAGATGTGTTCATTAGCCCATCTGCTTCAGGGTGGGGGGCAGTCTACTGGAATGTGGGCTACCTACTAGGAACCATGCTCCTAAAAAAATTGACACTCCCTCTCCTAGAAGCCATCATTTATCCACAGCTCCTTCCCTAACCCCTGCTAGAGTTTGCATGAACATGAACTGGGAATCGGAGAAACTCTATGTTCTTGGGCTCTTTGTGCAGTGCTCAGAGTGTTTTTACCATCACCCCAGATAATCCACACACACACACACACACACACACACCAGCTAGATTTATGCATGGATGCCTAATCCACAAGAAACGGAGGTTGTGCAGGCATTCCAAATTCACTGAGAAAAGTAAAGAAAAGCGATTTAAAGTGGAATGGTGGGTCCCCTCAAGGCTGTGCCCACCAAGAGTTCTTACAACAGTCAGCCTGCTCTGGGAGGGGAGTGATCTGCTACGTTCTCCCTGCCCTGTGCAAAAACACAATTGCCACTGTCCTCCGAGTACAAGTGCACACGTCTGGATGCTTTACAGTTATCCGAAGCCCGGGGAAGACTGGGTGAGATGAAGAGAATAGAGAGAGATTAAGACAACCGGTCTCCGAGGGAGGGGATGACAAATAATCTCCCCTGTCAAAAACCAAATCAGATCAAGTTAGGAAAAACTGACATGTTTATTTTTACACAGTGAGATACAGATATTGATCCAGGGGACCTCAGACCAAGTGATGGGAAGCTTACCCATGGCAGTCACCTGCAGTTTGTAGAGCTCAGAGGGGTCAAGCAGCTTGTTCTTTTCAGGATGAGTGGTTATTGTTTTTCTATGGAGGGGAGAGGGACAGAAAACTGCTTACAACAACGTGTCTATAATTGATGTGTTTAATTTCACCGAGTCATGCTGACAAGGGCATGAAGTTCACGTTTAAGTTATGTTGAGGGTTAAACATATTCAGGGACATGATGTAAGCTTTGCCTACATGTATATAGGTAACTGGCTTGGGAATTTCCAAACCATAGCATCTGGCTTTATTTTTCTTCTTCTTCTTTTTGAAAATCAGCATAAGCACACTAGTTAACCTAATACTATTGTTTGGCTATATATCAAACTGCTCTATAAATTTATATTTCTATACATGTAGATTAGTGCAGCTCTCAGACATCACCAGAGAAGTTTCTTTGAGTGGTGGATGGTGGTTAACACAGGAACTCATAATGAATCCAAGTACAGCAGGTAAGTGTCTTTGGAGTGCTCAGCCACAAATGAAGCATCATATCACAGCCTCTTCTCCAGCTGAGGGACCACAATAAAGAAGGCTGGAAAGAGTGTAAGAGCCAAAGGTTAGGAGGACCAGATTCAAATAGTGTCTCTGGACATGATTGGACTCATGAGCTGCCAGACTCATGAACTCATAGCAGCTGTGGTTGCCTGTATAAGACCTACATAAGATCAAGCCAGACAACATTTCAGCTTGGAGCCGAGAAGGACTTATCAGCTCTCATTCCTATTTGAGTAACTCTTGACTATTGGTGGCTTCTGGGGAAGGAAGAGTCAGCTTTCTTTAAAGGTGTGGTCTTTGGTAAGCTGACCATGTTCCAATGGATGGCCCTGTACCCATAAGTATATAGGAGAAAGTCCCAGAAAAGGATAGAAAAGAACAAGAGATTTTTAAGTCTGGTAATCTTAAAAAGAAAAAATAAACTCAATCCATTGAGGGAAGCTTCCTCCCTCCTGACCATCCTTCATGGTTCTGGCAGTGGGTATGCAAGCATCTGGGGGAGAAATTTCAGCCATCTTTCTCAGTTTTGGAGCTTGCCCACTATTTGCTGGGCAAGAGGTGTTTACTGGCACAATAGTGGCATTACTGTTATGGGAATAACCAACTGATTTCTGATTGATCTGAGTGTCCTATTCTTACAGGAAGGAGTTCATACCTAGTACCGTGGGCCTGGTCCAAGGCCCAGGAGTAGGTACTACATGTGAACCTAGTACTATTGTTTGTTTAAATAACAGACACATTGTCAAACTGCCCCATCAATATTTGTGTGTCTATCCATAGACTAGAGCTGCCCTCAGCCTCAATCAAAGAAGCTTCTCATTGCAACAAATAAGGATTTATTCAAAGATTAGTGACTGGTCAAGATGCTCTGAAAACAGTGACTGTTGAGTACTCAGGTTTAAACGGGGCAACGATATGATCTCTTCAAAGGCTCAGGGAACATTGCAGAGGAATGGTGGAGAGAATATAAAATGCAGATGATGGGACAAGGTTGTGAAATGCTGTCTTAGGGGACTGACATGGTCATGATGCTCATGACTTCCCAGAAGCTGTGGTTACCTGCACAAGACTGAGCCTGTTGACAATCAGTAATAGATGGGTCATGGGGTCCCATCTCACTCAAGGGTGATACTGGCAGTCTACGGTGGCTGGGAGAGAGGAAGCCATCGTCTTGGGTGACACTAGGCACCGGTGAGTTGTTCATGTTCTTAAGTTAACTAAAGACCCATGTCTATATGAGGGTCCCTGGTTAAATCAGTGAGCCACAAAACAAAAGCAAGATAGAAGGAAAGGCCGTCAAAGTGGAATGGGGACTTGGTGGGAAGAGAGAGGAGCTGCTAGGCGTGGGGGCAACATTTGGAGGGTGAAGCGATGAATGTTATCAGAATGTGAAAAATATACACATGTAAAATCGTCAAAGAATAAATTAAGAAAAAATGCATAAGTTAATTCACATGAATGTAATACGAGAAGTTAAAAAATCTTTAAAAAAAGCTTAACAAAAACTATAAATGCATAGTCAAAAGAAGAAGGAGAGACGTGGGGGAGGGGTACAAGTGAAACGGAGCAGCTGCTTTCCGAGCCCTCTAAAACTGGAATCTGTCAGGTAAGGGAGTGTGTGTCCAGTTGAAATCGAAGACTCATGTCTTTTCTGCCATTGAGACCATTACTAACTGGACCTGTCAAGTGTCAAATGTCTGTTTCTTTTAGAAGTGTCCTTCCTTTATATTCAGAAGCCTCAACTCCCACCATAAGCAATGTCTTATGTGGGCCAGGCAGGTTCTTCCACATTCCTAGACTTCCCGGTTCATGCTGCTCCATGAGGATAACGTGTTTTGAGTGCATTGTTAGTAGGAGAAACAAACAAAGCCCTGGTATCTCATCTATGAGAACCACTTTCCAGGTTTTCAAAACCTGTTCAGCATTAAACACCCCTGCTGGAGGGATAAGGCTGCAGAATTCAAGTATTTTGGTGTGACTTTAGAGTTCTCAGTCCCTGGGACAATGAGCATTCCGGCAGATGGCTGGCTCCAGGGGTTAGTACATCTTCTGAGCTCAGGCTCAGGTCTATCAGTCTCTGCAATTACCCTCAGGTGATGGGCTCAGCTATTTGCCACTGAAGGTGGGGCTACTGTACCACATTCTTCTCTAGTGGCCAAAACATGACAAAGGGAAAGAGAACTCTCAAAACCCCATGGAAGTCGACTATTGGGACTTTCCCTCCCCAGGACCTAACAGCTTACAGTAAATTTCTAGATGTATCCAGTCTGTGTTAAGTCCCTTTGACTTGGGCTGGGAGTGGGGCACAGCTGAGAGATCTATGGGTCCCCTCCCCTCTGCAAGGAGGATCTGGAGTTGCCAGTAGAGTGCTATACCAGAGGCAAAAAGGGGTCAGAACTGAGCCAAAGCCAGGAAGGAGAAAGGAGGGGGCAAGATGGAAGAAAGGGAGACGAGCTTGTAAGATTTCTATGGCCATAACTTGTAGAAAAGTCTTGAGATATAAGCAGAGAAGGGAGCTGGAGACACGCTGCTACTGACTAGGCCCCGAATTCCTTTAGCTATTTCTTGAAGATAATACAAGTAACAGCTAAAACTTAATACAAACAAACAGTTTAGTTTCGGAATTCTGATCCTTTATATAATGAATGTGAGAAGGATGTAGCTCCATGGTGGAGTAATTGTCTAGTATGAATGAGACTCTGGGAGAATGCCCAGTGTGGGTGGTTTGAATAATGTAGCCCCCACAGGCTCCTGTATTTGAATGCGTTGCCATCAGAGAGTAGAACTCTTTGAAAAGATTAGAAGGATTAGGAGGTGTGGCCTTGGAGGAAGTGTGTCACAGGGGGAACCTATGCCAGACCCAGGCTCTCTCTGCCTACAGAACAGCATGTAGCTCCCAACTACTTCTCCAGCGCCCTGCCTGTCACACCTGCTGCCATGCTCCCTGCCATGATAATAATGGACCAAGCCTCCGAAACTGTAAGCAAGTCCCCAGTTACATACTTTCTCTTATAGAAATTGCCTTCGTCATGATGTCTCCTCACAGGAATTCAAGGGTGACATAAAAAAGCAAGGCAAACCAAAAGCCCAAACAAAAACCAGACAGTAACACAGGTCTCCATGTTGAGACTGGGCCATGTGCAACCCAGCTCTGTCAGTAAGGTTACAGATGGAATGGCAGAAAAGTATGAAGGTTTTGCTCTCAGATTGACCCTTCACTTCAGCCGCATGATCTACAGACAGACAGACGCCTTTTCAAGTTGTGGGTTTCCTTGTCCGTAAGATGGTGTCCAGTTGCAATGCAAGGCAGCTGTGAGACTCCAACCAGAGGAAGCTGGCATTTTCCTGGCACACCATAGTTGATCCAGGGTTACTGGTTTCCCTTTCCTTCTCTTCCTGTGTTGCTTTTTACCCACCAGGCTCGAGGAGACTTTCTGCTTCTGAGCTAATGGGGTGAGTGTTCTCAAGACCAGTGCCTCGAAGCACAGCATTTCCTAGGAAGGAATCAGAGTGCTGCAGACTGAATGTTTATATTGTCCATAAATTAATCGGATTAAACCCTCACCTCCGAAGCAATGGTGTTACCAGGTGGGGCCTTTGGATGGCGGTAAGACATGAGGACTCAGTTCTCACCGATGGGATTGTGTCCTTACAAAAGGGACCCCCAGAGAGTTCCTCCTTTCTTCTGCGACAGCATCATCATCTGTAGGCAAGCGAACGGCCTGTAATGATACAGAGTCTGTAATCATCTTGAGTTTGGCTTTCCAGCTTCTAGAACTATGAGAGGTGTTTCTTTTGTTTATAAGACACTCGGTCTATGGTGATAAGTTATAGCATCTTATGGGACTAAGACAAGGGCTAGAGAGGTGACAGACCCTGGGAATAGATACGGGGCAGGGGGAGCAATGGACGTCGTTCACTCTTCACACTAGGCAGCCTGAGTGGCGACACTGGCACGCCTCAGGATGGGCGGGCCTCTTTGGCTCCAGCGAACAGAGACTGAGAAGCTGCAGCTTTTAGGAGGGTTCTAGAAAGGTTGCCATTTTACCTTCATTTATGGCTCTCAAAGTCACTATTAATGAACTACCCTGTCCTCATGCTAATGTGAGCGACACTGAATGAAGTCCAAAGTAAATACCTAAGCCGTGAGGTTTAGCTACAGAATAGCTTGGAGAGCAGCTCCACCTTGTGGACAACTCTGAAATACTATAGCGACATACGCCTCAGACTTAAAAGAGCTTCGATCAAATACATTTGAAATTTATTATTATAACTCTTTTTGGAAAACACCTATCTTTAAGTTTTATATAATCAGATGTATATATGTTATATATGTTATGTATCAAGTTATGTATTTATAATTTATGTCAAATTTATGAACATTATTTTTTCATAGCAACGTCACACAGGTGGTGAGAAATCTTGGTAATCTCATTAACACCTTAAAGGAAAATACCCACATGCCCAATTCTTGTACAAAGAATTACTTAAAACATTTCTGTGGGTTAAGAAAACTGGGGACAAGAAGTGCTCATGACTATTTGGACTTGAATAAAGATTCCTATTATGCCAGAGACTTGGTAGACCAAGGATAGGGCAATACACCAGGCATGGGCTCATGAGAAGGCTTTGTTTTACTAATGGAGTAAGATATACTAGGGTCCTCTCATTAACATGTGGATTGATGGGAATGGTTTTTTGATCTTTAATTTGATTCTTTGTAATCCAAAAACCTACAAACCCCACAAATCTTTCCTATATTGCTAACATTTAGAAGTATTAAAGACTTCATGATTCTTCTTGTTCTTGTTCTTCTTGTTCTTGTTCTTCTTGTTCTTGTTCTTCTTGTTCTTGTTCTTGTTCTTCTTGTTCTTGTTCTTCTTGTTCTTGTTCTTCTTCTTGTTGTTCTTCTTCCTCCTCCTCCTCTTCCTCCTCCTCCTCCTTTCCCCCTCCTTCTCCTTTTCCTTCCCTTTCCTCTACCAAGCTCCAGGTTTGCACTTGTCTTCTGCTCTCAACTCTGGGGTTACAGATCTGTGTCACCGTGCCTGACGCATGGTGGGTGCCAGGCATCATGTTTGTATGCCAGACACTTCATGGCCTGAGCCATCTTCAGCCCCAAGAAGCTTACTGTTTTTAAGCTACGAGAACATGATTTGTCATTGTTTCTTGGAGCAATAGGAAAAAAAATTATAGATATGTTCGTTACTTTGATTGGATGGTGGTTTTGTGAGTGTGAGTTCAAACTCATTAAATTGTTGTATTAAATATGTATAATTTTAAAATATCAATTATACTTTAGTGAATGTATTAATAATAGAGAAAAACCTAAAATAAAAAACTTTTTATCTGCACATATTGGAACCTGATTTGAACTTAAGGAATAAACATATAAATAAAAGGCTACCAATAACAAAAAGCTCAAAGTTTTGTAATCTACTCAGGGGAATAACCATGGTCCTGGGTTGTATTAAAAGGAACCTGCATTTGGACATTAAGAATGAGAGCACCATTTCTAAATTGCAGATGTTGTTAGCCACTCAGGTTGACCAGGGACAGCCCTCCAGGTCCATGGCACCTGCCATTTCCTGGCCCTGGGTGTTCCTTGGCCTTCCCTCTTACAGCCTTCTCAAGTGGGACTCATTAAAGGATCGAAGATGCCTTGTGCTCACAGCTTCCAGCTCTTTAAGGATATGGTATGATTCACAGAAAATACTCAACCAAATGCTGGCTATTTGATTAATGTTGTGTCCAATGTACATATCCAGTGTCTGATATGATGTAGATGCATCATAGGAGGAAAGGGTTACATAAGAAATGAGCAGATGCCCAATAGAATTCCCCCTAAGGGATATCCTGTTGCCTTTCCAGAGGAAAATGCCACACAAGTACTGATTTTCATAGTGGGCATGACTGTGGCCCACCCCATAAACAGTGACCATTAATTAAACAGGAAGCTGTAATCACAGCCTATAATTCACACCATAGTGAATATAAATCGTTTTCAGGTTACAAGTATAGACAGTTTAATTGCCTCTCCTCCCTACTGTAGGAAATGCCTCATAGCCATGCTCCATGGAGAGGAGAAACTGTTAGAAAGAGAAGCAGACATAATGCTGCTTCACGATTAATTTCCACCCTAGAACATTATCGTAGAAGATGGGGACCCATATGACTTTTGTGCTTTGAAATGCACTGACGTCTTCTGTGTTCTAATGGTTGATTCTGTTAACCACCTATGACACTGTAACGTTTAATATTTTTTAGTTAAGACATTTTCATTAGCATATTCTTTTCTTATTGTTCTGTTGATGTTGCCTATATTTCTCTTTTTTTCTTTGGACACAGTCTTTAAGCACATAGTAATTCTATCCTCATAGTAGATTATACTTTGTCTTAGTCTGGGATTCTATTGCTGTTATAGAATACTATGATCAAACTTGGGCAGGAAAAGGTTTATGTTACCTCACAACGTTCAGGTCAAACTTCCCCATGGAGGGAAGTCAAGGCAGGAATCTGGAGGCAAGAACTGAAGCAGAGGCCATGGAAGAACATTGCTTGCTTCTCATGGCTTCCTCAGTCTGCATTCTTTCATAACCCAGGACCACTTGCCCAGGGATAACACCACACACAGTGGGTGGGGCTCTCCTAATTAACTACTAATTATGAAACTATGCTATTGGCCAATTGTATCGTGGCATGTTTCTCATTTTGTGGTTCTCTCTTCTTAGATATCTCTAACTTATGTCAGGTTCCTAATAAACTAGCCATACATACCATATAAAAATACAAAAGGCTGTCCATGGTCCCACTGCTGCTGGGGTCTGTGTTGATGTCTGTGGTTCATGTTACCACCAAAGGTCATGTGGATGTCTATGGTCCGTGCTGCAGCCTGAAGCAATGATGTCCGTAGGCTGTACTGCTCCTTGGGGACATATTAATCTGAGTGGCCTGCATTGCCACTTGAAGCCAAGGTAATGTCCAGGCCTGTTCTGCCACCAAGGGCCATGCGAAGGTGCATGGTCCTACTCCAGTCAGGGGTCTTTGTTGATGTCTGTAGCCAGTGTTACCACCCAAGGCCAGATGTCTGTGGTCTGTGTAGCACCGAGACCACTTAGATGTCTGTACGTCATGGTACCACCAGGGGGCATATGTGGGAGTCCTGCACTGCCACCTGAGGCCACATGGATGTCTGTGGTCAGGGCAGCCTCCGAGGGCCTTGTCTTGGCCCCTGGTCCCATTGCAGCAGGGGACAATGTTCATGGTCTGTGCTGTCACAGAAACCGAGGGGAGGCCCATGATCCACGATCCCACTGACTGTGAAGAGCTGAGAGGTTGAGATATCAACAACTACAGAAGCACAGTTGAGAGGGAGAAACAAAGAAGGTCCCTGGGACAACCCCTACCTCAACCCTCAGTCCCCCCCCCCTCCAAAAAGTAACAGCCTAGACAGGAAGCCACCAAAGAGAACTCTTAAAAAGTGCGACAGAGATGCTAAAGAGTAACTCTCCACAATTGATGGCTTCTGAAGGAGTGTGGAAGGGGAAGGACTCAGTTCTTTTTAAGGGGCAGGTCACTAAAAATTTGACCATGCTCCAGGGAATATGCAGATATCACAAAGTGGAGTTTCATTTTTACATTAATTTTTTTTTTTTACTTCTCTGGGGGGAGGGAGGTCATTGGGAGTGGGCTGGACATGGAAAGACTGGGAAGGGATTGTGATTGGGGAGCATGATATGAAACTCCCAGCAAATCAATAAAAAATGTTATATGGGAAAAAAAGGCCATCTTGTTCCAAAATTTTGTAGGGGCAGGGAGTATGAAATTGTTCTTATACGGGTCACAGATGATGTTTCTGTAGCAGAAGTTTGGTTAACAAGAGAAACCATAGTGAATTTATTTAACACAAGTTTGATTTAGTACAAATTTGAACCTTCAGACATAATGACCCAAAGATTCAGTTTTCTGTTTTGGAAGGCTGAGGAGAGAACTCATTCTTGTCCCCAGGAGGATCTGAGTTCAACCCCCAGCAACCACATAAAACGAAGGAGTTGGAGGCAGATTGGTGAGCTACAGGTTCAGCCAGAGACCCTGATATGAAAGAGGTGGATGGTGCTCCATAGGAAGCCTCCTGAAATTATCCTCTGGCCTTCACATGTGTGTGCCTGCTCATGCATGCTCACCTGTACACCCACGCACCCATACATACATGAAAATGAATCCACACATGCATATGACAACTTTCTGGTTTTGTGCTCAGGGTTGATTAAAAAACAGGGTGTGTGGGGGGGAGGTGAAAATATGACTGGACAAAAATGGTATGAGCTAATGTAATAGCCTGCTTGGAGTCCCCATCCTGTCTGGGGCAATATCCCATCCTCCTGGGTACCTGGCAAAGCCCCTTGGAATGAGAGTCTCATGACTTATTGGACAAGAGCAGGTCAGAGACTTCTTTATGGTTAGTGACTAGATAGGAAGACAGGGAAAGGTTAGAGTAATAATTCTACTTTTTATGGCTGGCTTTGGGGAAAAAATGGTCCCATATTTTATGACTTGCTCTTGTCTGGGGAAGAAGAATTCTGCTTTGAATGGTTTGCCCCGGGGAGATGGAGGAGCAAGAAACAGGTAGGCAGAGAAGGGCAGAGAGATTTGGACTCCAAGACTGCTCCCAAGGCTGCCCGGTGCACCCCCCCCCCAGTCAGTGTTCTCAGTGCGTCTTAGTACCTCATATCATTTCCTAAGCCCCAGCCTGCTTAAGACTGTTCTCTTTAGCTCTACTTTGTAAGATAGTAGTATTGAAGTAGCTGTTCACTTTCTGAATGTGTGCTGTATTTTTACATTAAAAAAAATCAAACCAATAGAAAGAAAATTATTGGCAGAAAAATTGGAAGAGACATGAACAGGCAATTCACAACAGCACAAAGAAAACAAACTGTAAAAACACAAATGCCCAATAAACATTTTTAAAATTCTAGCTTTGCTGTTGTCAAGGTTTTGCAGATTGAATTTGTAAGGGGATAATGGTGATGGACTGTCTCTCATCTGCCATTTGGCAAAGATGAAATACAATCTCTTTAAAATTATTCTCATGGGAGCTAGTGCATAATTTTTAATAAATGATTTTTCTAGTAACTTACTGAAATATATAAGCAGAGGCCTATGCAAGGATTTGTACACCAGGATATTTATTATAGTGTTATTTACAATGGTGAAAAATGAGACCCAATCTGAAGGTAAAATAAATAGTATTGACTAAATCAAGGCCTATGCAACCCATAGCCATTAATTCACACTCTGTTAACTATGTAGTGACAGAAAAGTTTTTTTTTTTTACTTCTTAAGGTAGAAATAAAGAAGATGTGTGTGGGTGTGTTTACAAACACAATTCAATTTCATTCAGTTAGTTCTTCATCTATTTATTTTTGCTGGAATCAGACCCAGGGGCTGGTGCATACTATGCATGTGTCCTTCTGATCCACACCCCCAAGTCTGTCTTCCCCTCTCTTCTAAGGAAGTTAGAGGCAGTGCATATCACATAGATTGGAAGGATATACCTTCATTCATGCTCAGACTGTGGTGAAAACTTAGTGTGCTAATGACTTCTCCAAGAAGTGCATGATATTCTTATCGTTTTAAAAAGATCCCTATATTTCAAAAGCAGTACTAAAATTGTTGAAAGGAGGTAAAAAAAAATCACCCAAAGGGAACACCGTATTTTATATATATATATGATAACCAGCCAGGAGGTGGTGGCACATGCCTTTAATTCCAGCACTTGGGAGGCAGAGGCTAGCAAATCTTTGTGAGTTCGAGGCCATCCTGGCCTACAGAGTGAGATCCAGGACAGGCACCAAAACTACACAGAGAAACCCTCTCTCGACAAAAAAACAAAACAAAACAAAACAACTAAGCAAACAAACAAACAAAAAGAATCAATTCAAAGTTAAACACTGGGATTGCTGTAGATATATTTGACATATTGTTATTTTTCAAATTGTTGTTCATATTTTATGTTATATGGGTGTTTTGCCAGAAGAGGGTGTTGGATTCCCCAGGGACTGGGGTGTGAGCCTCCATGCAGGTGTTGGGAATCGAACCTGGGTCTTCTGGAAGAGCAGCTGGTGCACTTAACCTCTGAGCCATTCCTTGAGTCCTGTTCCTTAGAGACTGATAGAAACTTTCGACTTCTTTAACCCACTGTCTTTTATGCAAGGAAATGTATTTTACTATTTATAATTATTGCTTATCTTATTTGATAACATGGGCAAAAGTTCTAAACTGGGAATTTGTGAAAGGAGAGGTTGGAACGTGGACAAAGACTTGTGCTGACATCGGGTCTTCCTATGGAGTGTAGGCTGCAGTCTCAAGCTTGAGATCCTCATGCTTCACATTTTAGACTATGGAGATTTACAGGCTTGCCCCAACATGCCAGGCATAAGGATGTGTTGCCAGGCTTAGAGTTGTCAAACAGAAGACTTTGGCGTCTCTTTCATTACTCTACCTCCTGCTGGGCCATCTCTTCTGTAGACACGGAGAAAGTTGGTATAAACCAAGGTTTTCTTCAGCTCTGCGGGTGTGTTTATGGTGTTGTCCTTTCCGCCGCTGGAGGGCAGCTCAGCTCCATAAGTGGCCGGCAGAGTTAGCGTCCCTTCCCCAGACTGTGCTGCCTTCAATGGATTTTGCTTGAAAGGAATGAAGAAAAGAACACAACACGTAGTATCTCCGGATTAATCTCATTTTATTAACCTCCGAACATAAGATTTTATAGGGCATGAGATTGAAAGGCTGTAACTCTTGTAACTGGAATTCTAAAGATTTCTTCTTAAAAGGAGAAAGCCAGACAAACCTGTCTGCTGATGGCAGGTACAGCACTCTTTTCTCGTGTTGATAGATCCATTATTAATAACTGAACTTTCCCAATATGACATTCCTGCACTACAAACACCAGGCAACAATTCTCTGCAAGGAAACTCGGAAGCTCAGGCTGGTAGCTCCGGGCAAGGGTGAGTTGATGCTCATTACATTGAAATTCACTTTTATGTACATCTCAATTAATAAAATGCTAGCTTTCATTTCTAATCCGTTTGATAAGAGGAAAGCATAACAACCTGTGTCTTTCAAGGCAAGAAAAAAAAAGGATGGGAGTCAGTCTTGGTGGTGATCTCCTGTGCTAACAAAAGAGGGTAAGAAGGCAGAATCAGGATTTTACACCCTCTGTTTGATAATCAGAGCCACAATAGGAAAGGTGGGCTCCCAGGAGGGGCTGGGATTGGCACTTTCCATTCCTTGTCATTTTCTTCTACTGCACACCCACACATCTCTGCCAATATTTATTTTATCCCAACATGTCAGAAAGGAAAACAAGAAGAATGAGAACTTTAGTGACATGAGAGAACCTGTCACTGGGATTGAAAAATAGAGATTATTCCTCGCCAAAAAGAAATACCATTTTGATTTATTATACACAATGCAGTTCAAAAAATTATCATTCAATGTCTGTTTAATGAGCACTTAGAATGTGCCAGATGCTGTGTTAATGACAGTGTTTAAAGTCGCTGTTTAAAAAAACTCATTATGTTATACTTGTAAAATACCATTGTTGGGCTGGGGATATGCCTCAGTTGGTAGAGTGCTTGCCCACAGTGCATGACGTCCTGGGTTTGATTCCCAGCATGCCAGTAATCTCCACACTCAGGAGGATGAGAAGTTCAAGATCATCTTCAGTTACATAGCAAGTCTGAAGTCAGTCTGGACTCCTGGCACTCATGTCTCAAAAACCATGATGAAAACTATTAGATTCAAGATCAGACTCAAGGGATGGCCAATGCAATTTCAGATGAAAGCCATGAGATTCTGAGATATCCCATCAAAGAAGGGATGAAGAACAGGTTTCTGATTCCTGAATGAGAAATTAAAGCAAAATCCCCTGCCCTTTCCCACACACTATCCCAGCCCACACCACAGGCATCCAATAGGTACACAGGTGAGCTCCCAGATGGACTGCCAACATTTTTCTACAGACACTCCTTCCTTTTCTAGTGTTCACTGTGGATGCCTGTGGTGTGGGCTGGGATAGTGTGTGGGGAAGGGCAGGGGATTTTGCTTTAATTTCTCTTTCTCCATTATCACACAAGGACCCCCAGTTCCTTAAGCTCTTCCTTTCCCATAAACATCGAGTAAAATGTTTTAATACTAAAATCTAGGATTTTGAGTTGCTTTTAATAAGGTCCAATCTATACAAGGGTTGAATGCAACTAACTAGGAAAAACTGAACCCTAAACAGATTGCTGGTGACTCCAGACACTTTCTACAAGGGTGAGTTTTTGTGATTTAAAGATGTTTTCTATTTCATTAATTTTCTTAAAATAAAAAAAAAGACAGACATGCTGTGTTCAAATGTGGATCACAGGGTGAATAAACATTGCATTCAGTGGTAGCTTTTTTATGTAGCAGCCTCACATTTTCTCCTAGGAGATGGCGGCTTTCAGGTTTGTGTGCTTTCTGGATGGCAAAGCAATGGGTATCCCTCTTCTGTTATCCATCACCCAGGGAAGAACCCCTTCCAGTTTGTTTTGTAACGCTTCTTTGTTATGGAGTAGACTGAAGTGGTGTCCTAGGGCATCTGCCTCCACCATCATGTGGGTTGTGTGAGCTCAGTCTGGGGTCAGGATGGCAAGGAGAGATGGTGGGGGACTGGAACGAGAGGTGACATTTCCTTTGAGGTTTCTTGTTGGTCTTTCTAAAAGGAGGGAAAAGGAAGGCAGAGGAGAGGAGGGAAGCTGGAGACAGGAGGTGGAAAGGGGCTGTTGCAGGAAACGGTGACAAAATTGAATGTTGTGCTGTTTCCACGAGGAGCTTCTCTTAGAATTTTCCAGTGTGAAAATAAAAAAAAAAAAAAAAGAAAGAAAAAAGCCGGGCGGTGGTGGCGCATGCCTTTAATCCCAGCACTCGGGAGGCAGAGGCAGGCGGATCTCTGTGAGTTCAAGGCCAGCCTGGGCTACCAAGTGAGTCCCAGGAAAGGCGCAAAGCTACACAGAGAAACCCTGTCTCAAAAAATAAAAAAAAAAAAAAAAAAGAAAAAAAAAAAAGAAAGAATTTTCCAGTGTGACGGATTCCAATGTCAGCCTGTGTTTTAGGGAAGGGGAAGGAAGAAGTGGGAAATCTAAGAGAAACTGTTTTCTCCTAGGGCTCTCTAGTTCAGGTTCAGAACCAAGATCCACATTTCCTTCTATATTGAAAGCAACTGCTTGCAGATTTCATCTCATTTGTAATTTTCCCCTTAAATTCTCATTTACATGATTTAGCTTGGTTTCAGTGGTGAATTTTATGAGATGTCATTATCTTTGGAACTGTAAGTCTTCAGGCATTTTAAGGATTGGTTTTCTATATTGTGCTTCACAAGGCTCGTGTACCATCTTCAATTTCTGTGTGTGTGTGTGTGTGTGTGTGTGTGTGTGTGTGTGTGTGTGTGTGTGTGTGTATACTGAATCAGGGGGACACCTTTGTTGTGTTGTAAGCTTTTTCAGGCAGGAAGTTAACCTAAATTTGAATATCACCCTTAATGTGCTAGAAAAGCTCAATAAATAGACACATGCTGATTGCTTTTAATGAGCAATGAGCTTCACTAAATACTTTTCTCAAAACACATGCTATTCTGTTAAAGTCATACCCATAGATTTTTTGAATGAGAAACGTTCCCATAGGCTCAGGTATTTGAACAGTTGATCGACAGCTGGTGATGCTGTTTAGGGAGGTTTAGGTGACTCTGATGGAGGAAGGAAGTACGTCATTAGGGGTGGGCACTGAGAAAAAAATCCTCACACCACTTCCAGTTTGCTTGCTGAGCTCTATGCTCGTGGTTGAGATGTGATCTCTCTGCTTCCTGTTCCGGCCTCCATGCTCTCTGCTTGCTGCCATGCCACTCTGCCAGACCAGACCCCCGTCCTTCTGGAACCACGAACCTCAATCAACTTTATCTTCCACAAATTGATTTCATCATGGTATTTCAGCACAGCGATAGAATACCCATGACAATGCCTAGAACATGGAATTAACTCCATGATTATGGAAAAACGGAATTATACCACCAAGTTTGATCTTCATAGTCATAGCTAGTTTGATCTTCATAGTCATAGCTAAAAAATTTTTTCTTTAATTTTTCAAAAAATTTTTCTTTTTTGCTATCTTGCTATCTTTGGTTCTGAAGGGACTCTGGCCAGCTCAAGCATGCCTGGCATGGCTCTGGCAGGCCTTGCCCTTCTCCCCATTCCCCCTGCCTTGCTAAAAACCGTTAGATTACATTCCTAAAGCTAGCCACAAAGGTAGATTACCTTATTTGGCCACTTCTTCTCCTGAGGCTGACTAGCAAGATCCAGCTATCAAAGTATGGAAATTCAACAATCAAAAGCCCCCTTTGGCTCACCTAATTAACATGCTCAATCAAAATTAAACTCCTCATATTAACATGGGGGTTCCCCTTGTACCTTAATAAACTGCCATTTTCCTATGGCCCAGGCCTGTCTCCTCTCTAGAGGCGGTCCCTTGTTCCCCTCCCCCGAAATGGGGACAAATATCCCTGTCCCCCTTCCCTTGGTCCCTTCCCCTTCTTTCTCATTAACTATCTCCTGTCTTTATCTCTTAATTTCTGCCCTCTGTACTTCTGGGACAAATAAGTCTCCTTTGTGCAGAGAACTTGGTCTTGGGGGTTGTGAGCTGCAACTTTTCCTTTCAGGTTCCTTATTTAAAAAAAAATAAATTATAACTTATTTTTTTACAAATTTAAATTTGTTCTTGGACATTTTCTCACAGGTACACAATGCACACTGACTGCTCTTACCCTGCACTTTCCTACCATCCCAGTTCATAGCTCCCTTGAATTCCTCTCATGGTCATATATATTCATTTTGTTTTGTGATCCACTGAGATTAGCCAGGGCCATCTGTGTGACCATGGGTTTGGAGATACCTATTGGAGCCTGGTGGGCTCAGTTGTGGGTCTACAACTAGAGACATTAATTCCATGTATTCTGGAATCGATCAATAGCCAAAAGTTCAGATGTAGAGGACAAGGCCCTGTGAGTCTCTCCCATACTTTTGATGTTATATACTATTTTAAGATTAAAACAATCCAATAGTTTGTTATGAACAATTTTATACCATTTTTGTTTTTGTTATGTAGGTACATCCAACATTCAAGTCCCAGCTTGGAATCTCTTTCAGTCAATGAGGGTTAATTTGTACAGCTAATTGTGCCGTTTCATTTGGATGTTTGAGTATACCCAGGGGCTAAGTTTGATTATTAGCCTCAGTATTTTTAGTGGAAGAGCTACAAAATATATATAAAAAAATCAGGATGTAGACAATTCTTTAAGACACAGGAACTAGGTATTGCATTACAAGGATGCTGCCAAGCATTTGCACAGTAGGGTGTCTGTGAGCGTTTTCACTTTAATTGGGTGTCCTTTCCCCTCTGCTTTGTCAGGACACTGCGCTGCTGCTGCTGACTTTGGTAAGGAAGCATCATGGACGCTCATTCTCAAAGCAGCCCCTGAAGGCACATTTGATCTGTATGGAGTTTCAGTAATTTAGTTTTTGCTAACAATAATATGAGTTTATTCTTTGTGTGTGGTGAATGGGATCTGTGCTTGATTTCTAAACTAATACGGCAACATTGTTGCTGTTGAGAGGAAGGGCAAAGCCTGAATTTTATCTTGTGACATCTGTAGTTAGTAGTGAAATTTCTAATAAATTATGTTATGGGGCTGAAGAAAGGTAAAAAACAGGCTTTAGTGAGTAGTTATTTTTGTTTTCCATGGCAGTATTATTATGCTTTGCTGTAACTGTAGGCAATTGGAGTTTGAAGACAGCTCCAGGATGAGGGCATCAGTGGTGTTGTTCTTTATTCATTTAACAAGCACTGTGAAGACCCAGACACACAGATATGACTATAGGCAGATCCCCACACTTTGAGTTTACAGTGGCATTGGTGGACATTGGGTTTCTGTAAGCAGAGCTCCTGGGTCTCCTTGGACATGCGCTAACTCCACTGTTTCTGAAATGATGAAATCATTCTTTCCCCAGCTGGAAAGATCTTCCTTTGATGTCTCCTGCACCTATTTTTAAGTTTTTCAAAGGCAAAAAAAAAAAAAAAAAAAAAACTTCATTGCAAAAATTACTGCTTGGTTTCAGATCAGTGGATTTGCTATCCTTGATCGCAGTCCTAATAGTCAAAGGTTTTCTGTTTCTCAGATCAATACATCCCTTTTTATTGCTAACCCCCTTGGAATGTGTATGAGTTCTAATCTTGAGTATTTATTGCATCATCTTGCTTATTTTAATAGGTTTTTAGTTATGAGAAAAATCAGACTACAAGGGGGTGCTGTGGATATTAATATATAGATATGATAGGATAAAAGGGTAGATTGTTAAACCTACTTTAAAGCGCAACAACTTGTTTGAAATGTTCTACATTGATATGGATTTTAGTTTATTGATACAAATTTAAAATTAATTTTGTTACACTGTGTGTATGTTTCTACTCTTGTTTAAGGTATTATGTTTATGTAACTCATTTAAATTGTAATTGATAATTAAGAAATACAGATTAATAACTAGTCTTCGATGATGGTCAAATTTATAGTCATGTTAAGTTTTCTAGGTATACATAGATATAATTCAATTAGTTAGGTAGTCTTCAACACTTCAAAGACCTACAGAATATGGCATTTAAAATGTTTTAAAAATTTAGACTTTCTGGCCAGGCGGTGGTGGCACATGCCTTTAATCCCAGCACTTGGGAGGCAGAGCTAGGCAGATCTTTGTGAGTTTGAGGCCAGCCTGGTCTACAGAGTGAGATCCAGGAAAGGTGCAAAGCTACACATGGAAACCCTGTCTCAAAAAAAAAAATTAGACTTTCTGGACAGTGAGACATGTCTGTTCCTGGCAGCACCAATTTACTTCAGAGAGGAGGATGGGCATCGAAGACACTCTATATGGAGTTTATCTTCTTGGCAAAAATAGCCATTTGGGCAAGAAACTGTTCTTGCCTGGACTGCTTGATGGACTGGACATGTAGGACCCATAGAAAGGTGACCACTGAACTTTGCTTGGCAAAATGGTCCTTCAGGTTCCTGCTTCACAGAGGAAACTGTCAGACATTCTACAGGACACAGAGAGAAGTGACTGAGAGACTTTAGGCCTGTGGGCTGAAGACAGATGCCCCAACTTGACAGATGAACTTTGGATGACTGTCTAGGCTGCCAGCTGTCTCTGTCTACTCTTGCAAGGCTCCTGAAAGTTGCTTGCATCCTTCTCCCATTTCTCAGGTACTATTATATCCTTCTGGGGTCTTTGATGTAGTTGAAGACTAGATGATTATAATTTCCTTAGTTATGATAAAAGATAAGTTAGATATGAAAACTTAGACTCACAAATATAGGATAGATAGAATATTTTCTTTAATTTGGCCAACTATAAATAGACTAGATATTGTAACTGTAATTCTTGATTGATAATTGTTTTGTTATATGTAATTTTACTATGTTAAAGTTAAAACCTTCCTTTTTGAAAAAAAAGAAAAGAGGAAGTGCTGTGGATATCACTCTGTATACTGTGACTGTGTTGCTCTGATTGGTTAATAAATAAAGTGCTGATTGGCCAGTAGCCAGGCAGGAAGTATAGGCAGGACAAAGAGAAAGGAGAATTCTGGGAACAGGAGGGCTGTGTCAGGAGCCGCTGCCAGCCGCCACCATGAGAAGCAAGATGTGAAGGCAGAACTGGGAAAAGGAACCAAGCCACATGGTTAAACATAAATAAGAATTATGGGTTAATTTAAGTGTAAGAGCTAGTCAATAGTTAGCCTGAGCTAATGGCCAAACAGTTTTAATTAATATAAGCCTCTGTGAGTTTACTTGGGCTTGAGCGGCTGCAGACCGGGTGGGACACAGAAAAACTTCAGCTACAAAAGGTTCTGCAAAGTTGAGCTATGACTAGTTAGAAGCTTCCTCTATTAATGTGTTTCTGGATAATCAATGTACTTCTGATGGGGTGAGGCTCCAGGCTGGCGAATTCTTTGCTACTTTAAGAAGGTATCACTTGAGTAAACCAGCTAACACTTCCCTATACTGGCATTTTCTTTTAAACTAAATGACACTTGATTCCTTTTGTTTTTCTCATGTAGAAAAGGAACACAGTTTTGAGATTACAATTTCCTGATAGTGTAAGAAAAAAGGCAGAGATTTAAATATGAAGTGAGAGTTATAGCTTGTTGGTGACCCTAAGACTAGTGTTTTCTTTCTTTGCTTGACAAAAGTGAATTACTATGACAATAGGAAGGACAGTCTGAAAGTGATCCCTCAGGAGAGCTTGAGCCAGTGGTCTCCATGCCCATGGATCTCACCTGGGGTGCCGGCAGGGTTGTGGTCTGCAGGAAGGGCTTATCAAGAGCAGGTGCATGCAGCTCAGCGATTACCTTGGAACTTGTTACTCTTTCTTGCTGTCTTCTACACTAGAGGACAAATTTTGGTACGGCCATGCTTTAGCTTGGAAAAATGTTCTGCTGATATGCCATGGGTGTGACCCATGGTGGCACTGTTAGGAGGTGGTGGAAGTTATAGGAGTTGGGGCCTCATGGAGCGTTTTAAGGTTGTTAGGAGTGAGATCTTGATGGAAGTCATGGGACCTCAGGTCTTCATTTTCTTTTGCTTCCTTTATATTGAGGTGAAAAGTTTGTTTTGCCACTTGCCCTCTGTTCCATCTACCGTTGGTCTAAAGCAGTGGATCTACTTGAGCTTGGATTGGAATCTCCAAACTGTGGGCCAAAATACTCCTTTCATATTTATAAGTTGATTAGAACAGATAGGACATCGTATTCATAAAACTATGGCTTATATAATGAAATCTTTATTTTCTGAAAACATACTGGCTAAATGAGAACCCTCTTTCTTCCAAGAAGGGAATATGAGTTTATTATTATTTTTTAAATTTTTAAAAAATTTCTTTCTATTTGGGGAAATAATTACACTTTGATACCTTAGAATTTTCATGGCTCAAGTGGGGACTGGAGAGATGGCTCAGTCATAAACTGTCTCTAGTGCAAGTGTGAGGATCTGAGTTTAAAACCCCAGCATATAACATGAAGAGGACCATCTGAACCATTAGCATGGACAGGTAGAGCCAGGTGGCTCCCTGCTTCACATTGGCCAGCTTGCATAGCTAAAATCTCTGAGCTTCAGGTCCAGTGAGCAGTCCTGTCACAAAACACATGGTGGAGAGCAAGTAAGGAAGACACTAACACTGACCTCTGACTTCTACATGTGTGCATACACATGTATGTGATTGTGCATCTGCATGCACATACATACACAAATATGTAGTATACACAAAGGTAAAAGAGAAAAAGAATGTTCATGCCTGGAGTAGAATAATGAACATTAATAGACAAGATGGAAGATTATTAGCACCCATTGTTTTCAGAAGGCAGGAATTATCACATTAATTAGGGTCTTCTTCCAATTTTTCTAATTAATACTGGTCAGATATTTGAATCTTGAGTTTCTGAAAATACAAGTAATTAAGGAGTGAGGTCAATCCCAAGATGCCCATTGCCCTTCCAAATGATAATTACAATAAGATTCTCATTTGGACAGTGTTGTTTTCTGAATTATGTACGATGTAATGCTGTAATTTTTGTTCAAAACAAGGAACATTTGAGCAAGTAAATTATACCATATAGTCACAACAGATTCAACATGAGAAATTACAGGTCAGGTAGCCTGTATCTGAAATGTTTGGGACTGGAAGTATTTAAGATTTTGTAATAAAGTTCTTTGAAAAGTTGCATACATAGTGAGACACCCTTGGAATAGGATCTCTCTCTCTCTCTGTCTCTGTCTCTGTCTGTCTGTCTCTCTCTGTGTGTGTGGAGGTCAGAGGTCAATATTAAGTGTCTCCCACAATTGCTATCTACTTTAGTTTTTAGAACAATGTCTCTCATTGAACCTGGACTTCACTGCTTCAGTGACAGTGCCTGACTAACAAGCCCAAGGGTATCTTCTTGTCACTGCCGTGATTGTAGGCAATGCCTCTGCATCTGGTGTTTTATGTGAGTGCCGGGGATCAGAATTAAGGTCTTCTTAGGCTGCATGGCAAGCACTTTATAGGCTGACCATCTCCCTATCCCTGACCTAAGACTTAGTAAAAAACATATTTGTGTTTCATATTTATATTATACACACAGAAAGTAATTTTTTTTTTTTTCCGAGACAGGGTTTCTCTGTGTAGCTTTGCGCCTTTCCTGGGACTCACTTGGTAGCCCAGGCTGGCCTCGAACTCACAGAGATCCACCTGGCTCTGCCTCCCGAGTGCTGGGATTAAAGGCGTGAGCCACCACCGCCCGGCGAAAGTAAATTTTATTCAATGTTTTCAATATGCAAGTGCATACTGGCTTAGAGATCTGGTGTGGAGTTTTATACTTGTGGTGTCACTGAAAAAGTTAAGGATTTTGGAGCATTTTAGACTTCCAGTTCTTGCGTCAGGAAGGCCTAACCTTATAAACATGCTTCTCTGCTTTGTGCCCTCTTCTGTCAGAGCTGGTGTGATCTTTGTCTTCCCATTGTGGAACACGGTGTCTCTTTTTCCGCTATTGTTAGTGGCCAGTTTACATCAATGTATTTGTTTACATATTTTCATGGTGTGTATGTACATACGGTTTGCTCTATCCATTCCTTCTTGTTGCTGCCTCGGCGATGGTTTCCAAGAATAGTACAGTGTTGAGTCGGGGAAGGGAACCTACTTTTAGAGTTTAGTTGGTTTGCTTGTTCAGTTTCATCTAGCCTTGGTTGTAGCTGAAGTTTTCCTGTGTCCCACCTGGCCTGAGATCAGAACAAATCTCTCTCACTCGCAGCTGCTCGGACCCAAGTAAACACACACAGGCTTATATTAATTAAAGCTGCTGGGTCATAAGCTCAGGCTTCCTACTGACTAACTCTTACACTTAAACTCATCCCATTTCTGTTAATCTGTATGTCACCACATGTTCTGTGGCTTTACCTGTGTGTCATTACATGCTGCTCCCTGGATGGTGGGCAGGCATCTCCTCACTCAGCCTTCTTCTTCCCAGAATTCTCCTTGTCTGCTTATCCTGCCTATGCTTCCTGCCTAGCTACTGGCCAATCAGCATTTTATTTATCAACCATTCAGAGCAGCACATTCACAGCATGCAGAGTGATGTCACCCATCACTTGGTCACCACCACTTCTCTTTTATCATATCATCTGTTGTTCGAATTTTAGATGGTCTTTTAATAAAGAACCCAGAGCCAGATATCAGGGTGAAAGCTGAAAGATCAGAGAAGCAGAACAGCCAGCCACTAGTTCTTACCTCTACAAAATCCTCAGCCTCAAGAGAGTGAGTTCCTGTTTCTTCACACCTTATATACCTTTCTATGTCCTGCCATATTACTTCCTGGGATTAAAGGTGTGTGTGCTTCCCAAGCAAAGGCATGCAATCTCAAGTGCTAGGATTATAGGTATGTGCCACCACTGCCTGACCTCCATGTCTAATCTAGTGGCTGGCTCTGTCCTCCAATCATCAGGCAAGTTTATTAGGGTGCACAATAATCTGTTTTTTTCATACCCCTGGATAGTGTCTTCAGTCTCTCTCCACTGCATTCTTTTTGCACACACCTAGCAGTATAATCCTCCTGAGCAAGACTTTTTACTAATTTATTCTTCATTGACTTCCTAATGCCAGTGAAGGCCTCTTCCTAAGGTAGACACCCACATTCAATATCCTGATTCCTTCAAGAGATCAACCAATTGTTTTTCCCCTCAGATGTCACACAGACAGGTTCTCTTGAGTTTGCGACCTCTCGCCTTGTGTTTGATATTTTCCTCACATGTTATCATGCCCTGCCTTTTAAAAATCTTACCCTGCTTCAAGGCTTGCCTGAAGTTCTGCCTTCTTTTGGGAAGTTTCTTTGATCATCAGAGATCATAAAATTTACTTTCATCTGACCTAAGCCACCATCAGAGAAAGACCATTCTGCCATTCACCACGGAGGCATAGCTATCGATTAAACCAGGGTGCAGTATGCTGCTTTCTTAGGATTACATTTTACTTTGATTGAAAAAGCTGTTTTAGACTTGAACACGGATTTTAAAAACCATATACTGCATTGTGGATCCATGCAATGGTAAATACGTTGAATCTGTCAAGAAATTTATAAAACTTGTTCACCTTTAGAGTCTGACTCTTTTGGGATTTTCTTTTGAAGCCAATGACAACACTATTTAAGTTACAACACTGGCGTGTTTTCCTGACCATCCCAGAAGGTGTCAGTGAAGATTTCTAGATAACAGCCAGGACACATGCTTCTTCCTTAAATGAACTCTCAGGGGCTTGTGAGTTACCATATAAAGTGCTGTAGTGGCCCTGATATTTGGGGTGACAGCTGGGTCTGTACAAGTGATGGCGATGATACTTATGCCATGATCATTGCCTGCAAACAGCAAATACAAGAGGACACTGAATATAAGAAGCAGCCATGCAGGGATGGGGTGTAGCTCAGTGGTAGAGCCCTTGCCAGCACCCTGAAAAAGAAAATATTCAATTTCTATATTATAAAAAGTGAAAATAATATGCAAGTCAGAATGGATTTGCAATTTTATATGCTGTCCCTTGTATCATTATTTATAGGATCACTCTGTTGGACCCCAGTAGAGCATTCTTAACAATGCACGTTCATGGGAAATATATTGACAGTAACAGATGAAACTTGGATTTCTCTGTTCTTGGGACATAGTCAGAAGCAAAAGCTTCCACACAGCTCTCAGCGAGGGTTTGTGGGTTAAAGTCATTCCATGTGAGAATTTGTTCCCTATGTTGTTATTGCTGCTAATCATGGTTACAACTCTTTTGTAAATTAGAAAGGAGGGGATGTGTTTGATTTATCAAGTGTCTGTGATATAGGAGTTTGTTACATATATAGTTTTAGTTCTATCATAAAACCTAGAAAAGGTCTGGGGAGATGCCTCAGTGGATGGAGCATTCACCACACTCGTGCAAGGGCTGGGGAGATGCCTCAGTGGATGGAACACTCACCACACTCATGTAAAGACTGGGGTTTGGATCCCCAGACTCTACCCAAAAACCAGGCAGGCATAGCAGTCATCTGTGACCTCATTACTTGAGAGGCAGAAATGACGGAATCTCTGGTGCAAGTTGGCCGTTAGATTAGCCAGCATTGGTGAGTTCTGAGTTCAGTAAGAGACCCTGTCCAACAAATAAAGTGGAGAGTGATTGAGGAAGATACCTGACATCAACTTTGGCCCTCCACATGCACAAATGCATTTGTACACATGTGTGCCCACACACATGTGGATATATACATAGCCACATGCCCACATACCACACATAGTCACAGATACACGTAGACACATGGAACCTCTGAGCAAGCAAAAGTTCTGACACTATATCCCTAGGGGGAAGACAGCCCTTATACAGTTAGGAAGAGAGCAGAGTTGAGATTTGCATCCATGTCTGTTGGACCCTGCCATTGCCCAGTTCCATTATGACACTTAGCGCAGGGGGTACACCCAGGGCTCCAAGGCCCAAAGTACGTGACTCTGCAAGCCAGAGATGAGTTTTCTTTCAAATGTAAGCATAAAAAGGTTATGTTTTTAAGACACAAGTTCAAGTAAAGCTCATACTTGTTTTTAAAGTGACACTTTTCTCAATTTGTAATTATATTTTATTCATGATTACATACTTATGTTATTTATTTATTATCAGCCTGCCTTGAAGGCAGAAATTGCTAGTTTTCATTGATGAGATATATGTTTTTGTATTTTAAGAGCTGTAATCAGAATGCATGTTTAAAGTGAGGATGTAAAAATCGTCAGCATTTTATGTTTTTTTTTCCCCTGAGGGTAGAATAGTTATGTATCATACAACTAATTTTTAAAGATTTATTTTATTTTTTTCCTTGTATGTATGTGTATCTATCTGTGTGAGTGTGTACCAAATGTGTATGGCTACCCATGGAGGCCAGAAAAGGGCATCTGGTCTCTTAAAGTTACAGGTGGTTTGAGCTATATGTTGTGGGTGTTGCAGCTGAACCCAGGTCCTCGTGAAGAGCAGCAAATGCTATTAAGTGTTGAGTCATCTTTCCAGTTTCACAATTAGTATTTTTTAATGATTGAGAATTGCATATTTTTATTAGTTGTTTTATCTGTAGTATATAGTCCAATGTCTTTGTCTTAGTTAGGGTTTCTATAGCTGTGAAAAGACACCATGGCCGTGGCAACTCTTACAAAGGAAAACATTTCATGGCGTGACTTATGGTTCCAGAGGTTTAGTCCATTGTAGCTAGAGTTTTCCTGCCTGGCCCACAGTCAGGACAAATCTGTCACCCGGCAGTCCCACAGCCGCTCAGACCCAACCAAGTAAACACACAGAGACTTATATTGCTTACAAACTGTATGGCCATGGCAGGCTTCTTGCTAATTGTTCTTATAGCTTAAACTAATCCATTTCCATAAATCTATATCTTGCCATGTGGCTCGTGGCTTACCAGCATCTTCACATGCTGCTTGTTATGGCGGCGGCTGGCAGTGACTTCCCCCGCCTTCCTGTTCTCTCAATTCTCCTTTCTGTTAGTCCTGCCTATACTTCCTGCCTCGCCACTGGCCAATCAGTATTTTATTTATTGACCAATGAAAGCAATTTGACATACAGACCATTCCACAGCAATCCATTATCATCATGGTGGGACATGGTGACCTGCAGGCAGATATGGTGCTGGAGAAGGAGCTGAGAATTCTACATCTCTAAATTGCAGGCAACAGGAAGTGAATTGAGATACTGCGAGTGGCTTGAGCATATATGAGACCTCAAAGTTTGCCTCCACAGTGACACACTTCCTCCAACATGGCCATACCTACTCCAAGAAAGCCAATCCCGGAAGTGTCACTCCCTTTGGGGGCCATTTTCTTTCAGACTGCCACAATCTCACCCAATGAAAAGCACACAGAAACATTAGTTGATGAGTGAATGACTAAAGGTGAAATGTCACACTTTTTCTGAAGGCGCTTGGATTTCCCGATGAAGTCTTCTGCCTGTGTATGGCCCATTTCTGTTTTCCCATCATTCCTAGTGTAGGATTTGTGTGTGGCTAACCCTTCTTAGCCTGCAAGGTTCATTTTCACCTATTGCCTGGCAGAATGTGCTAGTGGATGTGTATACATTCCTGATTTTGCTACTGACAAATGTGTGATAACTCTTTTCCAACTACCAGATATAGGAGTTTTTTTCCAGCCCTTGAGAGTAGGTTAGTTGGATGTACATTTGCTGTTTGTTCTGCTCAAGGGCAGCTCTCAGGGAGTCTCTTTTAGGTTCAGGGACCCTCAAGAAGATCCCTTACGGCACCACAGCTTTCCTCTACTTAGCTCAAAGAGGTGGAAATGGAGCTACAGAGGCTGAAGACTCTGAAGTGTGCCATGAAACCTCAGGAGAGTTGTAGGCATGCATGCCAAACACAAAATAAATACCACCAGTCACGTGTGGAAATTTTCCCAGGGAGTAATGGCCCCCAGGAGATCACATTGTAAATGGCTGTTGCTGAAACGAGGGTGGCACCTCGTATACCATGGAAGTGGCCCCGATTTCACATCACTAGAGAAAGGTGAGCATTGCTGAAAGGAGGCTTATATCTCTCCTGAGAGTCATATGTTGACAAGGGTTTTGGGACTGATCTGAATTGCTAAGCAGGGAGGATCACCCTATCCTGCCTCATGCCTGGGTATCTCCTGTGACCTGTGGCCATCGTTCACAATTATAACAGTCAACAGCTGCTTATCAACACACAGAGGTTGATTAAAACATATCTCGGGGCTGGTGTAACTCAGGCATACATACACAGTGTGTGCTTAGCTTGCATGAGTCCTTGTGTTGAGCCTGGAACTCCCCCAAATGGATTCACATATAATGTTGGCTCAGAAGATGATACCCCCAACATATAGCTTTACAGTTTAAAAGGGAGGGCACATGAAGAGCTGCACATTCAGCGAGGGTTTTCTCCCAGTTCCTTGATCTATCTTCAAGTCCATATGCTCCAGGAGATACTATTTGCTGCGAATGTCTTCGCCAGCTATCTCAGCAGAAAGAAGAGAATGATGCATCTGGCCGGGAGGAGTGATGGCAGCTGTAACTGGGACCCACAGGAGCAGTACTCCAAGGCATTGTCTGCTTTTTTGAGTCCATTCATCTCCTCTAAAAATAATTTACTCTTCTGCTGCAATTGCCCAATACTTCTTTTTCCTCTAAGAAGAACAGATGTAAGCTTCTAAATCTCACTGAGCTGCTGGGCACCTGTGTGGTTTCCAATGTGTGCAACACTGCGTGCCTTCTCCCCTGTCAGTCTGTCGACTGCCATTAACAGGCTCGAACACTGAAGTCAGAGGGAAAATAGAAAGCTCTTCTGTGCATATGCTTATAACTTTACGTGCTTTTGCAATTTGCTTGCCACATAATATTCAGCTTCGAATGTTGTGTCCATATTAACACTATAAATGGAGGCTACACCCTAGCATTGGCTGTTGGCTAGGTGAATCTCCTCTACTGATATCAAGCAAGTACCCTGCTATCAATTCTGCTCCCAATGAGGCTGAATAGCAGGATGCTCCTCAATTTCCTGCTGATCTTTGAATGACCTGATAGGTTTTTAGTTCTGGACTTCAAACTCCAAAGACAATACCCCAGATTCAATGACACTGATCCCAAATATTCTTCCTTTTATGTACCTTGATGGGAGGAATCACAGGTGAGGAATTTCGCAAGCACCTGGCTATGTTTTCCCAACTTATCTGCACAGTGAGGAATATAGATGTTTAGTCTCATGGAATGCATTACTTTGCTTTCCGAGCATGGGCGGCCATGTGAACAGGAGTAATTTATGGACACCATTTGCCATTTGCATATGAAATAGGCTGCTTGTTCTTTATGGGAGTGAAAATGGCTCCTTTGGGTCACAATTAGCCTATCAAGCAATTAGTCACAATTAGTCACAATGCTGGCAGTTAATTGTGCACACCAAGTTGTTTAGACAAAGTAAGACTGAATTTCTTAAGTTGAGCAATATATCCAGAGCTGTGACTTGTCTGCCTTCTGTTTTGATCTGGTTTAAGGTTTCTTATTGTTCAAAGAAATAATTTAAACTTCTTTATTGACTCAAAGCTTATTGTTGGGCAGTGTATAGAATGGAACATTAGAAGTTGTGGTTGCAACCAAGCAGTTAAAATGCTTCCTCTGGTTGCTAAACATGATTAAGAGGCATGCTTAAACTGCACAGCATGGAAACAGTATTACCCTAACAACGTGGGACCTCAGAAGCAAGGAAAGGCCCAAGGGCAGAGACTCTGGGAGGAAAATTGGAGTAGCATGAATGGATTGGCTTCTCTCCTCAATTCTGTGACCATGGAGAGTCGGTTATGGGCATGAGATATAGGAGAGTGACTTGTGACCCTCATAGAGTCTTTTCTTCTGAAATTCCATTGGAGGATGAATATCTCTCTTTGGAGTTAGAAGACCATTTTGGAAGAGCTGACTCTGGGCCACAGCATAAAGCAGACAGTTTGCTGGGATGTTCAGGATTGGCAGGAGACAGCTCTGGAAGCAGAGTGTCAGCCGAGTTCTAACGGTAAGAGCTGGTGACTGTGGCCTGAACACCTCTAATACCAGGTCCAAAAAGTCCTGAAAAGAGTTCAAAATTATACACAGGTAAATCTATGAAAAACTTGTTTGCTCACTAATTTTTTTGGCACAGGGCACATGCTGATATTTCACATGTAGAAGAAGAACTGCATCTTTTGATAGTGTATATTTCTGTCCAAGTGTAATTATGTGTAGAATTTTATGAGTTACCTTTAGGGAAGATGCTTCTCTGGGGTTAAAAAATACATTTGGGCTGGTAGTTTGGGCACTGTATGTTCCTTAAGGTATGTAAACTTTTGCTGGTTATTAGATATGGTCAAGGCAGGTTTTAGCATACAATACTTTTAGGATCGTTGACATCCCGCCTCAAGTCTAATGTCTTTGGAAATGAGGTCCTGAACAGAAGGAACCAGAATCAGCTTCCCCACACAGGACTCTCCTCAGTGACTGCAGGTCAGCTGCTCCTAGTGATTTGAACCTTCCACTGCTAGGCGCTGTCCCAAAGACTTCCCCTCCAACATTACTTCTTATTGCTTCTTGCCTGACTTGGTCAAGGCTCTTTATGTCCAGGTACTCATGGAAGAGGTCTCCTGTCAAGTTGTCATGGACAGACTTACCCCAGAGTAACAGATGATCTTGTGACAATTCCCATCTTGAAGCAGCTAGACAGAGTCCAGTAGGCTGCTTCCTGCAAACAAGCCAGGCCTTGCAATGGATGCTCCGTGTCTGGCCAGAGGCCTGTTCGTTCTGCCAAAGTAGCTTAAACTGGATTGACCTTGTAAGCATTCATAGTGTGCCTGCCATGGGTCAGCATTTGTTTCAGGCTTTGTAGTGGAGCAGGGAGTATGGGCCAGACACACAAATGGGGACATGAAACAGTAAATTCCAAAGATTAAGTCAACAATCGCAGTTCTGAAGGAAGCAACACTAGATTCTGTCTAACTGATTCAGAAACCCAGGAACAGCCCTGATGAAGCTGTCTAGCCTGTTCTGTAGCTATAAAAGAGCAGGGACGACAATCCTGTGTTTTCTGGTCCCTTCAGAACTTGCCACCCATCCCTGAGATTTTTGACGTGGATTTTTCTTTTATCCTACCTACCAAGCCATCTCCAACTCTATGCTTTATTTTTTTTATATGAGGCTGGGTCTCTAGCCCAGGCTGGTTTTGAACTCCCTATGTAGCCAAGAACATGACTTTGAACTTCTGATCATAAGCCTCCACCTCCTGAGTGCTGCCACATGCAGTTTATATTGTGCTGAAGACTAAATCTGGGGCTGTGTGTCTGCTGCGCACAACTAAGCTATATCATAAGCTATAAGATTTAATTTTTAATTGGCAAAAAACTGTAAATTTGGGGGAATGTAAGGTGTTTTGATCCATGCATACTGTTTAGAATGAGGCAATCTAGCATGTCCATCACTTGCATACCATTTCTTCAGAGGTCTCTGTTTTCTAAATAACCTTCTGTTACTATAGAGCTTGGGAAACAATACCGATAATGCTTGGGAGGTAATGGAGTGAGCTGGTCTTCTCTGATTTCTGAAAACTTTTCTTGTTCCCCTCTACTAAGATATTCCTCACATGTTCCCCACATCTAAGATATTGTAAGAAAATACAAATTTTTAGATGTAATTGATGAACTAAATTCTTCTTCAACATGTCCTACCTCTTGAGAGTAAATCTTTTTGGGAAGTTTCATTTATGTTTCTTGAATGCTAGTTATGGTCACCCCAGTGAAGAATGATGGGAACAGAATTGTCTTAATAGTGTTGCAGTATATTATATATACATTGTCTATTTGCTGACTGATATGATAATTATTGAGTAATAACTTTTTGAGCTGAAATACTCAATGGAAAAAAGCATGACGTGTAGTGTAACAACTGTAGATGGGTTTATTTAACCTTGGTTTGGAATTTTCCCTACTCTGAAGCTGTACTATAATTAGGTTACATGATATATTAATTGGTTTTATCCATATGTATCCATGTCAGCAGCAAGAAATGTAGTAGAAATTCTATGGATATGGAAAAGACAGGTCATCTCTTCCTTTTTTTTTCTTTTTCCTTCCTTTCCTTTCCTTTCTTTTCTTTTCTTTTTTTTCAGACAGGTTTTCTCTGTGTAGCATTGGCTGTCCTGGACCTCACTCTATGGACCAGACTGTCCTCACACTCACAGTGACCTGCCTGCCTCTGCTTCTCAAGTGCTGGGATTAAAGGCAAGTGCCACTGCCACCCAGCAGGGCACCAGGTTTCCTGGAACTGGAGTGATGGATGGTTGTGAGCAGCTGTGTGGGTACTGGGAATTGAATCCAGGCCCTCTGAAACACCAGCCAGTGCTCTTAACCACTAACCTATCTCTCTAATCCCTCTCTTCCCTACATAATAAACTCAAATGCTTTTCAATTAAAAAATACTTGAAATAATTCTGTATATATTCACACACTTATTAGCAAAACCTTAGTCCAGATATATCTGCCTTCTTTTTTTTTCTCATAGATTAAAAAAAAATGCTTAGTATCTATTTACAATGGACATGAATACAGACCTGATAACTCATTTTGTAGGTGGATCTTGTAACTTCAAAGAAAAGGTGCAACTGGAGAGACATACGACAGTCACCTTGACTGTTGAATTCATCTGTCTGTGCGGGAGGAAGATTTTAGAATGGAGCTGTGATCTCCCAGCTGCAGAGAGATCTGTTGTTAGTTTTGTATGCATTCATGTTAGAAAATGCTATGCTGGTAGGATTTCAGTTTGCTCCCAGTGATTTTCTACACAGGGATTCTTGTGGGTAGAGGCTGATGGGAAGCACAATGCTCCCCTGGGGAGGCATAGTGTCTCCCACTGAGGCCTTTGCGGGAGGCCCAACTTTGTTTTCCGTGTGGAGGCCAAGACATAAAGAACTTAAGCTGTGTGTCACCTGCCAAAAGCTGAAAGGCTGTCAGTATTATTTTCTCTGCATTATAGCCAAGCTGGTGTCCTTTGTTCCTCAAGCCTAGACTTGCACAGTGTTGGTGAACACTTTTCACATTGAGCAGGTCAAAATGTTTTCCTTGGAGCCAAGGAAAGCAAATGACTTGAGGATTTATTAGCCAAGTGGGGAAGGGGTGGATATTGCTTGTTAATGGGCAAGTGAGTATCCTTGGGTCTGAGCTAGTTAGCCCCGGAGATGCCCACACTGTAACGATGTAAGAGAGAGGGGACTCCAGAGAACACTTCAATCTCCATTGATTTCACAGCTGTCGCTTACACGCCCACCTTATGCCAAACGTTGTGTTCCAGGACACAATGGGGGAAGGGTTCTCCAGACCTCACAGAAATTAGAGCTGAATTTATTCTATTATTCATTTTTTCCCTACAATTCTAGAAAGCAGAAAAAGATGGGCTAAGTTAGAGGGACCCCACAATTTCTGCCCTTGGACCTTCTATCATAAGCTGGTATTCAAGCAATAACCTGGCAGCACCAATCAATCATCGTCCCCTCAGAGAACGACTCATGCTCAATGTACTTGGGGAGTTTTGAGAATTAGCTGTACTTGAGCTCGACTCCTGGACAGTCAGGCTTCCTTGTGGTGGGCGGCACAGCCATCGGGAGTTCCGGGTGATGCTGGAGGACAGCTAGCTTTCAGCGCAATGTCTTATTTTATGAATGAGAGAAGTTTGGAAATTTTACCCTGGTGTCACATAGAGTGTGAATGCTGACATATATATTTTAAGTACTTGGATCAGAGCCACCTGAATTAATGACCCCAGCTGCCAGAAGAGTCTGTAAGAGAAGAATTCTGTAAGAGAGGTACTTCTGATTTTGGAGTAAAACCACTGTTGGATTGGGGGAAGGTGATATATATGGCGATGTGAAAGCTCACTAAATCTTTTACGTCCAAAGATTTGGTGTGCAGAAAACAGATTGTGAGCACTGAGAGGAGGGATGGAGAGATGACTTGGTATACCATTAATATCTATAACTCTGGCTTCCCCTTTGCCTAGGTGGGTGTGGTGGCCCATGCTGTTTCAATCTCCCTCATTGAAAAGAAGAGGCAGACAGATCTCTGATCTGCATAGTGAGTTCGAAGTCAGCCAGAGCTACATAGTGAGCCGCCCTCACTTACAAAAGAGTTGAGTTGGGAGGATGGAATATTGGGATGGGGAGGGGCTTTTAGTGATGGTAATATCCCTATAGTCAGCTTATAGTTGGTTTGGGGAAATTCACTTAAATAGAATAGTAAAGAGATATCATATTTGCTGAAAGGGCTACTGCTGTAGAGATAATACTATATTCATACAGAGATAATTTATGTTAAAATAGCAATGATGCAGGATTTCTGGGAAACATAAATGAGACTGTTAACTCTGTTAAGAGCGAATGAAGATCTAGTTTCCAGCATCCTTGTGAGCCCGGGTTCACCTCATCAATTTTGTCCTGTTGGGAGTCAGTCATCCTGTGATCTCATCTAGGTTTTTTTTTTTTTTTTTTTTTTTTGCTACCTTTAGAAGGTAACAACTTTGAAACCTATACAAACATATGTATGGCATGTGAAGTGTGACTGTCTCTTAGGGAAGGCAACCCCAATTGCTCTGGGGTATGACTTTCTGAACATTTCTGTCTTAACCCTTTGTGTGTGTGTGTGTGTGTGTGTATTATAAAATCTTTCTTTAGTATACTTCCTTCAAAAAAGAGAGAATCTTTCACTTGCCTGAAAAGAATGATGGAATTAGCAAAGGGAATTAGCAAACGAGGAGATTAAGGGCCCCTTGAAACTCAAATGAAATGGTTGAAATTCCAGAGCATACTCTTGAACACAGACTGGATGGTATCTTCTCTGTTTAAGTGCTTTTTCTGAGATGGGGAGTGCAGTTGTGCCGAATCAAAGAGGGATTCACCAGGCACCTGCTGTGAGTGGGATTAGCCTCAGGGAAGTCCTTTCTCTTTAGGAGACCACTTTGCTGAAGGGTTCTTCATCATGAAGGAGTAGCCCTGCCTTCTTGGTAGCTGTAGCCCTTTACTTGAAGAAATAAAAGGAAAGCGGAGTGAGCAAAGGGAAGATGTGAAAGCCCATTTTTAAAACTGGTTATCCCAGCCAATTAAAAAGTGGGATAGGATGGGTTGGGAAGCGTCCTGCAGACTGGGAGAAGTGGGCCCCTTGGGTCAAAAGGAAAAGGCAAAGAAGGAGTCTGAAAAGAGTAAGAGATCTGCATCCCTCCGTGTCTGTAATTCAATACACATAACTAGGAAGTTGGTTCAGTTAGACTAGTTATCCACACATAGCATCATTTCAGGGAATACTTTTTACTTGGGTCTCATCAGCATCAGTCAACCTGGAGTCTACTGACCGAATCCTGGCCTCCAATCACGGACCCACATTGATCTGAAATAATTGGTTCAATCCTTTACTTGGAAGTGACTTGTAAAGTAAATCACCCGGTTAATTTATCCATTGATTACATATCATGGGGTGGGAAGGTGAGGCACCTTTCCCGTGAAAGGTCAGTGTCACGTGCTATAACAAAAGACAGACTAACAAGAGGAAAGCAAAGCAGAGTTATTTAATCAAAGTTTTGCATGATGCAGAAGCCTTCAGAAGTGAAGAATCAAGGACCCAGGGAAACTTCCTCTTTTTCTAACAGTCGGGTGGAAATGTGGTCAACTGGGCAAAAACAGTGTGAGCATGAATGGGGAAACTCAACAAGACTTGTCTGTTCGGCTCCCTTTCAGCTTCTCTGTGTATCTTTCCTTCCTCTTGGGTATGGGATCTGGGTTGGCACCCCTTGAGCACAAAGTTCTCCAAGGAAGCAGACAGAAGGGAGAGTGACCTTTCTGGTTTTTATGGCTTACTTTGAAGGACTTGTGGTCTTCATGGGGCCCCCACCCTGCAGTGTGGTTCATTTATCCAGTGACACTCTATTGGAGAAAACTGTTGTTCCCTTTCCCAGCAGGTATCAGTTGCAAACAGGCTCTTGGTTAGGGTGGGACTTCGTGTCTACTTCTCTTCACAGAAGCACCACACTTTAGAGCAGTGGCTCTCAACCTTCCTAATGTGTGACTTCGTGTTGTGCTGACCCCCAACCATAAAATTATTTCCTTGCTACTTCATAACTGTAATTTTGCTACTGTTATGAATCACAATGTAAATATCTGATATGCAGGGTATCTTATAGCCTACTTCCAAAAGGGATCATGACCCAGAGGCTGAGAACCAATGCTTTAGCATTTATCATTTTGAGAGCCCTTGAAATATGTGCCAGACACCATTCTGGGTATTGATATCACAAAAACCAAAACAAAACCATCCTTGGCTACAGTGTTGGCGCCCTTGAAGTAAGGCCAGTGTTCAGCTGGGATTTGTTTTGCCTCACTGCTCAGGAGATAGATAAGAAGGATCAGGTTTGTTTGTGGCTTGTAGATAAGCTAAGCCTGGTGGGTCATTTGGGTACACCTAGAAAAAGAAAAGAAATATATATCCTGTCAGTATCTATACATTTCATCTGGATAGGCACTTCTCATAAATTCCCATGGGTGGAAGGTCATGGATTGTCCTACTTCATCAAGCTGGGGAGACTGGAATAAAGCAAAGCTAAGTGGCCTGACCAGACCCATGTCCTTGGCCCTGTTAGCTCAATGTCTTCATCAAGTGATTAACAACCCACAGGCTTGAGATTGATATGGACAGCTAAATCAAAAGCAATCACCAGGGTATTTACTTTGGTTATTTAAGATAAGGACTTGAAAGCAATTTCATAGATTCCATATTGTTTACAGTTATCTCAGGTGGGGGCTTGACGCTCTAGTAGATGCTACCTAAGTCACACAGCAACTGTACTGTTATACCTGTTCATGGACATAAAAGACCAAAACTTCCATATCAGACAAATAGGAATGTGCTCACTTAAAAAAATATAGAACTAGATTTCATTAAACTGGAATTGTCAGATTTAGACAAGTAACAGGCTAATCACGTTGTATAGAAAAGCTTTTTAACAGATACCTATTGCTTATTATCTGTTTATCTATCATCTACCTCTCTCTCTTTTTATTGAATTAATTATTTTACACACTCACTTCCTCAGGTAAAAATATTGGTTGGTCATGGTGTACAACATACAATGTAGATAAAAGGGCGTCTTTCCACTGGGAGCAGCAGCAAGGAAGAGAAGCATCTGAGAGTCAAGACCACATGGAGCTGAGTCCCTTGTATGCATGAACAGAGAACTCAGCTCCCAGAACTTTTAAGGGTGGAAGATGGGGGAGTTTCCAGTTAGTGTGAGACTCAGGAGTAGAATGATAGAGCTGGACACATGACAGGAAAGCTGGGAGACAGTACCGAGGCAGCAGTAGACAACTCAGAATATGTTAGTCTTTGCCCACAGCTCCCTACGTGACTTGCACACAGTCCCTGGCTATCCTTCTAGAACACCCTAAAATAATCCTTAACTGCTTATTTAGAGAAATGGTCCATAGAATGATGGATTCAACAATCTTAGTTTCCCTCGGACACTCTATGACTCAGCTTGTCCCGTTGACTCTACCACTTGACCCCCAGCCTGCCACTTACATGTGAGGAAAGTTGTAAGTGGTCCATAGTCTCAGTTTTCTGGTGTGGAGTTAGCTGTGTCTGCTTTGAAGGGTCTGTTCGCCATCATAGCAAACAATGTGAAGCAGAAGTCTAGGTGGCATTGTAAGCAGGGTGAACTATAATGTGTCCTCCCGGAGAACTCTGGGAAGGAGCATCCCTGCTCAGCCCCTCACAAAGGGGCTCTCAGCTCCATAATTCCATCCTTCTCCCACTTCTTCTGGGTGTTAGTGGGGTCAGTGTGGTGGGTCTGAGTCAGAGGCAAACCTGATAAAAGGCCATGCCATGGGGGAGAAAGTTTAAACGTTTATGTAATTGAAAACAACTGATGATAGTTCTGTTTCACCTAAATTTTGTTGTTTGGAGTAAAACCCTTGGTCATGCAATTTTAACCCATATGCTGGTTGGTTTGGTGATCCCCATTGCATAAGGACTTTTGTCTCCCTGCTAGAGGCAATAGAAGACTGAGCATATGCAGTTTATCCCGTTTGTGTGTGCAAATGCAGACATGGACTCTTCTGAACAGCTCAAGGCAAAACAATTAGGACTTAAAACAACCAAATGGGCAGATTGGTTTTGATAAAAAGTCTTAGAGCTTTGGGAAAGGGCATAGCATTAGGAACTTCACTGGGATCTGTATTTTAAAAATCTCAGGACTATAGTTTGTATTTTGAGGCCACTGAGAAATAGTCTACATGAGAGAGGAGGATTGGATCTTCACTGTTTATATCATTCAGTACTGGGATCTTGGAGTTGAGGGAATTGCCGGCCAGGAAGGTTACAGGACAGACTGGAGGGGTTGCAATTGGTGGAGGAGCTTGGACTAGAACCCACGACCCTGTCGGACACCAGCTTTTCTATGTGCGGAGAGTTGTCTTGCCTGAGGAGTATCATTCATTTAGTGTAGGCAAGTGCATTAAACTACCCTCCCATCCCAAGGCGTCTGCCACAAACCTCAGCACAAATGACTTAACACCATCCAGATTTCCTGGGATGTTAAATGCATTTCTATCTACCTTCCCCATCCCTTAGCTTGGTACTTGATAACTCAGTGTAAAACAACTGTAATGGGATGCTTACAAAAACAAACCAAAACAAATCCTCTCAGTTGCTCAGTGGCAAAGCAGTAGTGTGTGTGAGGCTGCAGAGGTTTATTCTCAGCAGTGAGAGAAAAAAACTTCATCACGCAGTATATCTGTCACTCTTCTGTGACAAATTACCCAAGGAAAGTGGTTTAAGGAAGGAAGGGTCTATTTTGGCCCACAGTTTCAGGGTACCGTCCATCATGGCAGAGAAGGCACGGGGTGGTGGCAAAAACGTGAGGCAGCTGGTCACTTTGCATCTGTCACCAGGAAGCAGAGAGAAATGACTGTGGAGGCTTATCTGCCTTTCTATGTTTTATTCAGTGGAGGACCCCAGTGGGTGGGATAGCGATGCCTACAACAGGGAGGGTCTTCCCGCCTCAGCTAACCTAATGTAGAAAATCCCTCACAGACATGTTCAGAGGTATGTTTCCAGGAAGATAACAAATGTCGTAAAATTGACAAAATATTAGTTATCACACGTGGTTACTTCTTGCCTTTTGTTTTTGGAGGCAGGGTCTCCCTGTGTAGTTGTCTTAGCTACCTTTCTATTGCTGTGACAAGACACTGTGACTAAGCCAATTTATAGAAGAAAGAGTTTATTGGAGGCTCCCAGTTTCAGAGGGTGAGTCCATGACCATCACAACAGGGAGCATGGCAGCAGGCAGGCAGGCATGGTGCTGGAGCAGCAGCTGAGAGCTCATATGTCATCCACGAGCATGAGGTAGCGAGCTGACTGGCAACGATGCAGACTTTTGAAAACTCAAAGCACATCTGTGTAGTGGCACACCTCCTCCAACAAGGCCACACCTCCCAACTCTTCCCAAACAATTCCACCAACTGGTGATCAAACATTCAAGCATATGGACCCATGGTGGTCATTCTCAATCAGCCACATCCCAGCAGTCGTCTGGTCTTGAACTTGACGTGAAGCTCAGGATGCCTTGAACTCATGATCCTCTCTTTTCCATCTTCCATGTGCTGGGACTATAGAGATGTACTGCCTCATTTGCACTTCTTGATTTCTTAATCACATTCTGACTTCACCCTCCAAGTGTCCAGCAGGAAGCATGAAGTGTAGACAGCGGTCCCTGAGTAGCCAGAAAGGGATGGATTAACTGCATAGCCTGACAGTGTACTGATTGGATTGCTAAATATTTGCCTAATATTATTGACTATATCATGGTGGTTAAAAACAAAAAAGAACAAAAAACTCTCATTGCCTCAGGATGTACCTAATGGAGGGAAGTGAAAATCGAGACTGGCAAACTTACATCTCCATGATGCCAGGGTTGGCTTCATCCTTGCTTGTCTTTAGGAAATGAACACACTTAAAAATAGCCTGGGAAAATTTTACTTTAAAAACATACTGACCACTTTCTTTGTATATACAAAACCACTTTGGAAAGCTTTTCCTTCTGTGGTAGCTAGGTAAAAATAGAATAATAGTGTTCTGTTTTAGGGACCAATCTCTCTTTTCTCCATATTTTCTTCCCCTCTGGAATCTTGTAAAATCAGGTCATGGAGTAATGTGTTGCCATGGTGGAATCTTATTTAGGATCTTGCCTTCTTTGCAAGCCTTCAAGTTCTACTGAATCTTGAATCCTCCGCCTCTGTTCCTTTTATTTCTTAGTTGGCTTCTGTGCATCTGCTGTTTGTTTTGTCGCTGGTTGACCCCCAAGCTCTCAAGCTGTTAAAAACATTTACTACAAACTCCGAGAGATCACTTTGAGAAAAGTGTTCTGTTTCTCCCTGCCAGGAAGGTAGAAAATAGTTGAAAAAAAAATTGGCATCTTCCTGGTTTTAGTGACTTTTGAAAATACACTTCCGTGGTCTTCTACTTGACGTTTATGGAACGTATACTTTATGTCAAGACCTTTTCAGAGAAACAGGAAGAAAATAGGTAGACTGTTTATTTTATTTATTTTTTAAACCACAATCTGTACTCTTCCCCTCAAGCTGTCCCCAGCGGATCCTGCAGGATAAGAGAGATGAGTGCCAACTACACAGGGTTGGCAGTGAGCAGCCGGCCCCCTCCTTTCTCTCCTCCCTGCCGCCCCGTGTTCCTTTGTTCCTCTGCCCTCCTCCCTTTCAGGTCTGTGTAGTGCAGGATGGGTTCAATGCTGGCGATTTTCCTGCCTTGTTCTCTACAGAGCGCTAGGATGCAGGTGTACGCCTCCTACCTGCCTCATTATCTTTGTTTCCTGAAATCCTCAGCACTTTCATTTTTACTTTCTTGTCAATCTTTTGTATCTTAAAAAGTTCTTTCTTAACTCTAAATTCTTAAGTAGCACAATGTCCCTTTTCCATTACAGCAAAGTTTCCGGAAAGAAAAGCCTGTGTTTAGCTTGTTTTTCTTTTTCCCCAACCACCCATTTCTCAAGCATGCATTCATTTGCTTTTTGTCTCCCTGTGAAAATTTTCCAACAGTATCATTGTATTGCCCACTGATGCATTATAAACCACATGAAAGCTTGGGAGCCCAAAGCAGCAACAATCATCTCTCTTGGTTCTGTGACCGGACTCAGTTGCATAGCTCTGTGGCTCATGGCCTTGGCTAAAATGCAGAGGCAAAAGCTGAAGTTATCTAATGGCTGGCCCGGGACATTTTACCATCTCACTTTTGCAAAACAGCTGTGAGATGCTGCAACCATCTTGTAAACGAAGTCCCTCCAGACATTCTAGTTAGTGTGAGGCATCTATGTGCCATCATCTATGGCACCAGTGCTGCCAGCCACTAGCTACGGTTGATCGATGATATTGTCTCCTGCATCCACATCCCTGCACATTCTCTACCATCTCTATTTGTACTTCATTCCCTCCCTGAGCCATGGTTTTCACTTCCTGTCTCTTCCTCTCCATGATCTTTGTTGGAAAGTCTTTATTTTTCCTGATAGATGTATTTGTTTTATGTGTATGAGTATTTTTGTCTACAAGTATGTAATGCATGTACTACATGCGTGCCTGCTGCCCACAGAGGCCAGAAGAGGACAACAGATTCCCTGGACCTGGGGTTACAGATGGTTGCAAGCTGTCTTGTGGGTTCTGGCGACCAAATCCAGGTCCCCTGCAAGAGCAGCAAGAACATTTAACTTGGGAATCATCTCTCCAGCTCCTTTGTTGGAAAATCCTATTTGCAATTTTCATCTTAACTTTAATATTCATTTGGTAAACATTTATTGAATAGCCATGATACTGGATGAAAGTGCTGCTGATTTAGTTTTTTTTTTTAAATTAGTGTATATGTGTGTGTGTATGTAGTGAGTGTATTTGATGTGTGTGTATGATATGTGGTGTGTGTGTGTGTGGGGGGGTATGCCCATACCACAACATGTATGTGGAGGTCAGAGGACAACTTTCCCGAGTAGATGTTCTCTTTTCTTGAATTCTAGGGTTGTGAGCTAACTTGCCAGCCTTGCACAGTGCACACTTTTCCCACTGAGCAATCTCACCTGCCTCATATTTAATTTTACAGGTCCTGTTTTTCACAATTGCAACAGATAACACTTCTATTATGGTTTTATGTCAGTAATCTTACGTTTTTCACATGTCTATGACCGTGTGTGTGTGTGTGTGTGTGTGTGTGTGTGTGTGTGTGTGTGTGTGTTTCTATGAATGTGTCTATGGTAATTCTCAGTGGGGTGTGATTTTTGCCCCACAGGAGATGTTTAGTGTCTGGAGACATTTTTGATTCCTGTATCTTGATGGTGGCGGGGCGGAGGGGAGGGGCCAGAATTTCTGGCATCTTTGAAGTAGAGAACTGGATGGCTCCTGACTGATATAGAGAGATACTTCATAAGAATGGTTTGGCCTATAATGCCTATTGTGTTGGATTGGGAGTCTATTCCAATTTCTCTTTATCTGTATGATGAGTTCTCCTTGAATGATACACATACATTCCCAATGATTGATCTGTCTCTTTTACCTGTGTATCGATACACCTGAACCCAGCACGTCCAAAAGCCCACTTGTGGTGGTGTACCATTCCCTCCTCCTGATACAATCGCAGAGGCTGGGACTGTGGAGATCCACTCGTCTGCCTCTAGGTTGTATCAGTACATTCTATTCTCCACACTGAAGCTAGACAGTCGTATGATATTTTGTTTGTGTTCTGACAAATAAAGCTTGCCTGGAGATCAGAGGGTGGAGCTAGCCACTAGTTAACTGCAGAGGCCAGGCAGTGGTGGCGCACACCTTTAATCTCAGCACTTGGGAGGAGGAGGTATGAAGATCAGGAGTTCAAGGCCACCCTGGGCTACAATCAATTTAGATTGATCCAGTCTAAGAGAGAAACAGAGTGGGTAGTGGTGGTGCACACCTTTGATCCCAGCACATGGGAGGCTCAAACCTTTGATCCCAGCACTAGGGAGGTAAAGACAGGATCTGCCCATTCAGTTTGAGGATTCGTAGAGACAGGATCCCCATGCCCCCATTTAGGTCTGAGGATTCATAGAGGTAGGAAGTGACTGTGGCTGCTCTGCTTCTCTGATCTTTCAGCTTTCACCCTCAATATCTGACTCCAGATTCTTGTTGTTAAGACCAATTAGAATTGTGCTTCACAGGATGGTGGCGCTTTACTGCAGAGAGAGGGTTCACATCTATCTCCCTTCATTCAAAGCTCATCAGTGATCCCCTGTGGATTCCAGATAATGTTTGAACTTTCCGATGTGTCCAGTAAAATATTTTATCTTGTGACTTCTTTCTCATCTCCCACTGTGTTTCTTCGTCTGTTAGTCGGCCACCCTGGCTGTCTTGTGTTTCCAGAAGGTGCTGTGCTTTCTCATTCCTCACACTTTGCACGTGTAGAAATGTCTTCAATCCTAGAGAGTGATATCAACTCATGGCTCAGGCTGTTTTCTCCTGAAAGCTTTGCTTTTATCCCTACCTCTCTCCCTCTTCAATTTAGACTTGGAGGGTCCTTTCTTGCCCCTTCTCTGAAGACCCCTGTCTTCTGGGGCCCACAAATGTGGTTTTTCACCCAACTTTTATGCCACCTATAGAATTTAGATGTTCTACACACACCCTGACAGCCAGATGATGCACTTCTTTGAGGTTACTGGTAGTGTTTACTGCTGTAGTACTGGCACATATAGAAATTTAATAAATGTTTGTTGATCAAAGGGGCAGTTTTCCTTCTTCTACTACTGATTGACATGAAAGGTAATGTGCTTATTTAAGGAATGGATTGGAATCTGAATGTGTACTAATGGCAAAAATAGTTGAATGAATTACGGTATACCCATACCCAAAAATTTTGTAGCTATTATACAAGTTCTGAAAAATATCTGTATTAAACTCAAACAACTCTGATGCATTGTTAAGGGAGAAATGCATGAAGAATTTTTAGATCACGAAATAAGCATAGACATGTGCACATGTTTGCATATGTTATGTGAGCAAAGAGTATGGAAGGGCGAGCATTAAGCTGCAAACCCTGGTTACACTGAGTGTTCCTCATTATTATAATTACCAACTAATAGCCAAAAGCTTGAGTGGTAGTAGTCAGAAATTAAATCCAAGACTAGATATAAATCTATAAACAGTAAAGACAAGAGATAAGAATATTACTTCATGGCTAAGAAAAATGCTTACAAAAATGGGAATTTCATTTTTCATATTATCTGTTAAATTTTCTTATGTGTGTGGAAATAAGCCTGTAATGACAGAAAAAAAAACCCGTTAACAGTAATAATTTATTAATGGCAGATGATTTTTATGGCTTCTCTTTGTTTGTCTGTATTGTGAAATTTCAGAACAATGGCCACACCTTATTTGTATAAGAGAAGTAAATTTATTTCTAAAAATAGAGGAGAGTCCATAAAAACCAGCACCATTAAGCTGGTTGTTATGCGGATCCCGAAGACTTGAAAACCACAATTGTGTGAAATTGTTATAAAATGAACCATCTGAGAACAGCAGTTGCAAAGTTGCAATACAACATTTTCATTCCTTTTTTTTTTTTTTTAGCAACGGCTGAAAGAAGAGAAGGAAGCCAAGAGGGCTCGTCTGGACGGGAGGCACGACTATCTGTTTGCAATCGTGGCTTCCTGTTTGGACCTGAGCAAACTGGAAGTGGAAGATGCTCTCCTTGAGGGTAACCAGGTAGTAAGCTTTTGTGTCCTCACCGTCCGGTGGCAAGAACCTGTGCTGTGCCGCTGAAGAGGTGCCAGCCTAATGTGCGGGGGCTGCACTGGGTTAGGAAGGACAGACTCAGGACTCCCCAGCTCTCCAGGTTGAATAATGGCACTAACTGTCATCGTTTGAGTTCCACTGTTTGATGACGATGCCCATGTATGTCTCTTTATAGCCAATGAGGCTGAGCTCTTGTGCCAGTTTGGAACCTGAGGTTAGGGAATGGAACCATCTTTCAAGCTGCTGATTTATGTATATATGTAGGTAAATAGATATGTATGTATTTATGTAAGATTATGTATTTATTTATTTATTTATTTATTTATTTATTTATTTTTTTTTTGGTTTTTCGAGACAGGGTTTCTCTGTGTAGCTTTGCGCCTCTCCTGGGACTCACTTGGTAGCCCAGGCTGGCCTCGAACTCACAGAGATCCGCCTGGCTCTGCCTCCCGAGTGCTGGGATTAAAGGCGTGCGCCACCACCGCCCGGCTATGTATTTATTTTTATTGTTTAAAATTTTTTGGACATGTATGTAATGTGTTTTAATCAATTCCCCCCCATTCCCTCCCTTTGAGTTCCTCCCCTGTCCCCCCCACCATTATCCCCTGATTTTTTTTTTTTTAAATCCACTGAGTTTACTTAGTGCTGCCAGTGTGTGCCTGGGTGTGGAACCATCTATTGGAGGTGCCTCTCAGGGAACTTAAAGAAAATTGACTCTTCTTCTCCCAGCAGCCATCAGTCACAGTAGGTCTTAGCTAGGGGTGAGACTTCCTAACCACCTCTCCGTTCCATGCTGGGATTTTGTCTGGCCTGACTGAGCCTGCACAGATCTTGTGCATATGGTCACAGCGGTTGTGAGTTCATAAGTATATATGCCCTATTGTTCCTGGAAAATATGGTTTCTTTGTAGTTATTCACACTTCTGGCTCTTATAATCTTTCCATCCATTCCTCTGTGGTGATCCGAGTGTTGCGTGAAGGTGGTAGAATAGAGAGGTATTTACTTATTTATTTATTGGTCCTATTCTAGGTTTGACTACTGGACTGTGCCATGCTTTTCTGACTGTGGCTTTGATTTGGCATCTGAAACTGTTTTTTTTTTTTCTGTTCCTAACTTTGATTTCTGTGCTACAGTTTTTTTCCCCCAAATTTGGGATGATGTGTGTTCCCTTGATAGGGAAGGTCAAATCAATGAGAAGGTAGAGTTTCCTGTGAGTGAGGAGGTCCTATTAGGAGCCCCAATGAGATTCCCAAAGACTTAATGTTTTAAACACATGCTATGGGAGGCCAGACAGAGAGTGGGGTAAAGAGGGAGAGGGACAGGGAAGGAGGGAAGGAGGGAGAGAGAGATTGTTGATAATATGTTCCGGTGTTGAGCTAATAAATGTCTAACCATTGCATTTACACGGGAAGAGGGGTAGAGCAGGGCAGTGCTGGTTTGAGTTAGAGTCCATTTCTGTGTGTGTAGACCTTGCTAGGCTCCATAGCTGAATTTGGATTTCCATTGTGTTGCTGTAAACACTGAGCTGGAAAGCCTCAGGACTGCCCAGACTCATTCCCTAGCCAGCACCAGCAACCTCTAGCTTGTTGCCTTTTTAAGGAACTCTGTGGAGTAATTACAGGGAATTAGAGGAGAATGAAGGGGACAAGATCCAGTTAGGAGGGAAGTTCCTATTCCTCTTTCTTTCTCCGCACAGGCAACAGTTCTGAATATCTACTGTACACCAGTCCCTGTTCTGAGGGAGTCTGAATGTCTACTGTACACCAGTCCCTGTTCTGAGGGAGTCTCACCTCCAATCTCATTTGTATCCATCATACCAGGAGGTAGATAATACTCTTCCAAAAAGGAAGCACAGGGGGGGTCCCCTAGCTTCTCTTATTGCACTGGCCCCTGGAATCTTCTAGATACTTCACACTGGTGAAAGTATACAGCAATTATTCTTTGGGGATTGGTTTATTTCGTTAGTGTAATGTTTCATAGTTGTGTTAGTCAGGGGTCTGTAGAGGAACAGAACTGATAGGATATATATATATAATATTAATATGTAATATTATATATAATACATAATAATATATATAGCATAGGGGACACACACATATGTTTATACATGCAGTCTGGGTAGTCTGTAGAGGCTGAGAATCTAGCAGATGTTCAGTCCATGAGGCTAGGTGTGTCAGCTGTCCCAATCTAGCACCCAAGACCTGGAGGATTTTGGAGAGCTGCTGCTCTTATGTCTATGTTAGGACCTAAGAAGCTGGTTCTAGTATCAGCAAAGGGATGCAGCAGAGTCAGCAACAAAACAGATGAACTTGCCAGCAAGATTGAAAGCAAGCAGGCAAAAAGGAAAGTTTCCTTCTTTGTATCCTTTTATCTGAATCTCTACAGTCCACCCACATGTAGGGTTTGGTCTTCTCACTTCAAACAATCTGATAAAGAAAATATCCTCCAAGAGTATCCAGTGGCTTTCCTTTGATTCTGGATCTAGTCAAGTTGACTGCCAAGCTTAGCTATCAACAAGAGTCATTTATGTCGTGGCCTTATGTGTCAGAAGCTCTCTGCTTACTGCAGTTGAAGGACATTCCTTGTTCACAGGTGTCAGATTTTGTTTCTCCATTCACAGCATGTTTCCATCTTTTGTGGAGGTGATTATGAATAAAACTGCTGTAGACACAAAAATACTATCATCCCTTTGAGATCCTGCTTTCAGAGCTTTGTGATATATAACCACAAGTGGAATTGATGGATCACATGATAATTCCAAGTTAAACATTTTGAAGAAACTTTGTGCTGTTTTCCACAGTGGTTGCACATTTTATACTCCCACAGTGTGTTTATCTATTTATTTTTGGCAGTAGCCAGCTGAATGAATATGCAGATTTTTTCCTCTTTCCTATTTCATTTACTATCTATTGTTGTGGATTATTTAAAGATGTGCTACATTCATTTATGCTGTGGAATATTTGTTTAATGATGCAAAGATGTGTTGCACTCTTTTATGTTGCATTTGTTTAATTCTGTAAAGCTGTGTTACTTTGCCTAAAACACCCGATTGGCCTAATAAAGAGCTGAATGGTCAATAGCTAGGCAGGAGAGAGAAATAGTCGGGTCTGCCAGGCAGAGAAAATAAGTAAGAGAAAAGGAAGAGAAGAGTGAAGAATGAGAAAAGGAGGAGAAGAGGATGCCAGGGGCTAGTCACCCAGCCACCCAGCCAGCCATGGAGTAAGAAGGAAAAAAAGATATATAAAATAAAGAGAGATAAAAAGCCCAGAGGCAAAACATTAAAGAGAAATGTTAAATAAATAGGATAATTTAAGTTGGAAAAGTTGGCTAGAAACAAGCCAAGCTAAGGCCAGGCATTCATAAGTAAGAATACATCTCCATGTATTTATTTAGGAGTTGGGTAGTGGGCCCCCAAAGAGTAAAAATAAAGAACCAACTATAATCTATCTATCATCTGTTTCTCCTCTCTTGTATCTCTCTCTCTCTTTCTTTCTCTCTATTTATCATCTATCTATCGCTATCATCTATCTACCTTCCTATCCATCTATTTGTCATTTGTCTGCTTTATTCTTTCTTTCTTTCTTTCTTTCTTTCTTTCTTTCTTTCTTTCTTTCTTTCTTTCTTTCTTTCTTTCTTTCTTTCTTTCTTTGTGTGTGCACATGTGATAAGGGTGCATCCATGCACAGTGCAAATGTGGAGGTCAGAGGACAACCTCAGATTTGGGGGCTTAGGTGCCTTCCATCTTTTGTTTGAGACAAGGTTTCTTATTGGCCTAGGACTTTACCATGTGGCCTGCAAGCTTCCTTGAATCCCTTGTCTTCACCTTCCATCTGGCTGTCTCTGGAGTTAGTCATGTGTCACTGTAATTGACTTCTTATGAGACAGTTCTGGGGCTTCAAACTCAGATCCATATGCTTGAGAGGCAAGTGCTTTACATGTTGAGCCATCTCGCAGTCTTCCCTTCCTCTTCTTTAGAATATGAATTCTAAACCATGCTGTAGACTCCTTGCAAGAAGTGCTTCTGTTGGAATCAGGCCATGTATCAGATAGATGTATGTACACTGGCCCTCATGGATGGGACCAAGTGCCTGGTGGCTTCTGAAATAATAGTTGGCATCTATCTATGTTCTCAAAGCAGCATTAGAAGATTATTGCATTTAAATATTAATTGTCTCTAGTATGCTAACTATGTTTTGAAGTTTTGCTTTCTCTTTCTGACTTGCTATTTACCGAACATTAGACATTCTTTTATATTTATGTCTTCCTTCAACAGCTTAATGCTTTGGGGAGTTAGCAGAAATGGAAGAATGAGTCTTTGTCAAATGTACATAGTAGCAAATATTTCTATGATCAGTGAAATTGCTTCTTTGAATTGAGTGCTTACTATGGTGAAACATTGGTTCTTGTTTTTTTTTTTTAATGTTAGGAAAATACTCAATCTCTAGGAGATGATCAGGTACTGTACTGTTTGAATAAGAAGATGGTAATGAATTGATTTTTTTATACCATCAGTACTGATTTAAATGCGTTTTCTAATTCAGAACAAAAATGTTACCTTGCCTTTTTCCAGATTGAAAGAATCGACCAGCTTTTTCTTGCTGGAGGACTCCGTCATCTCATGTTTTACTATCAGGATGTCGAGGGAGCAGAAGCAGGTATTGATATTTGACATGACATAGCCTAGAAATGTCATTAAATTCATCTGAGAGTAGGAAAAAGAAGAAAGGTAACAGCGGACTAAACAAGTTTCTTATGCCTTGGTGTATTAGGGCTGTGTTGTGTATATGTTGTGTACTATTTTTGTGGTGTGCATGTGTAGTACATGTGTGTTGTATGTGTGTATATGATATCCTTGTGTTACATATATATGATGCATATATATGTGTGTAATGTTTTTGTGGTGTGTATGTGTGGTATGTGTGTGATGTCCTTGAGGTATTTAGGTATTTATGTATGGTGTGTGTGTGTATATGTGATATATATGTATGTATGTATATATATATATATATATATATGTGTGTGTGTGTGTGTGTGATAGACCTGTAGTATGTATGTATGGTGTGTATACAGTGTATGTGTGTCCCTGTGGAAGGGTGTCTGTTTTCTTCTTCAGGTTAGAGGATGGAGAATGTTAGCCTAGGTGTTCTAATTGTTTCCTTTTCCTTTTGATTTGTCATGCCAGCAATCGGGGGACAATCAGGCAGATTTTGTTTTGATACTTACTTTTCTTATGTGTCAGTTCCTTCTGTGTAACCATAGTCTAAAACTTCCGGCAGGCATTGGATTTTTAACACAGGAATTCTTGTCGATAAGCATAGCATTAACTTCCTTCAGTTAAATATCACATTATGTTTATCTTCTGCTGGTTTTGATGGAAATGTGTAATGCTGAATGATGATTTAATAATTGCACTTAAGAAAACATTATATGTCTTTGTATGAATTCAACTGCCTATATCCCATTTTGCTTTGTAAAAATTAATTAATTAATCAATCAATTTTACATCCCAGCTGCAGTTTTACCTCTTTCCTCTCCTTCCAGTCCCTCCCCCAACTCCATCCTCTGTTCCCATGCCCCCAATCCACTTCTCCTCCTTTTCTATTTAGGAAAAGGCAGGTCTCTCAGAGTATCAACAAAACACGGCATATCAAGTTGTAGTAAGACAAAGTACCTCTCATGTATTAAAACTGGGCAAGGTGGCCCAGTGTGAGGAGTAGGGTCTCAAAAACCTGTATAAGGGTTTGAGGCAGGCCCTTTTTCCACTGTTAGGAGTCCCCTGAGGGGAGTAAGTTACACAACTGTAACATATATGCAGAATGCCTAGGTCAGTCCCATGCGGCTTCCCTGGTTGTCAGTTCAGTCTCTGTGAGCCCCAGTGAGCCCAGGTTAGTTGATTCTGTGGTTTTCTTGTGATGTCCTTGACCTCTCTGATTCCTACAATCCTCTCTTCCCTTCTTCTGTAGGATCCCCAAACTCTGCCTAAAGTTTGACTGTGGGTCTGCCTCTGTTTCCATTAGTTGTTGGATGGCACCTCTCTGATGACCATTGGGCTTGGCACCAATCTGGTCACAGGAGATGGCCACTTCAGACTACATTATCTACTATTGCTAGGAGTCTTAGCTGGGGTCATCCTTGTAGATTCCTGGGCTATTTCCTTACCCTGAAATGCACCCTTCTTGTTACCTAGTCTCTCTGGGTCTGTGGAATGTGGCATAGTTATCCTTTATTTTACAACTAATATCCACTTATGAACTTTCCTCTTAGCACTGCTTTCATTGTGTCCCATAAGTTTGGGTATGCTGTATTTTAATTTTCATTGAATTCCAGGAAGTCTGTAACATCTTATTTCTTCTTTGACCCAATGGTAACTCAGTAAAGAATTGTTCAGTTTCTATGAGTCTGTAGGTTTTCTGTTGTTGTTGAAACCCAACTTTAATCCATGGTGGTCTGATAAGATACAGGGAGTAATTTTCTTTTCTTTTTCTTTTTTTTTGTATCTGTTGTTGAAACTTGCTTTGTGGCTGAGTATGTGGTCAATTTTGGAGAATGCTCCATGTGGTACTGAGAAGAAGGTATATTCTTTTGTGTTTGGGTAAAATGTTTTGTAAATATCTGTTAGGTCCATTTGAGCCATAACATCTGTTAGAACCATTATTTCTCAGTTTAGTTTCTGTCTGGATGACCTGTCTGTTGGTGAGAGTGGGATGTTAAAATTTCCCACTGTTATTGTGTGGGGTTTGATGTGTGATTTAAGCTTTAGTAATGTTTCTTTTACAAATGTGGGTGCCCTTACATTTGGGGCATAGATGTTCAGAATTGAGACATCATCTTGGTGGATTTTTTTATTTGATGAATGTGAAATGACATTTTCCATCTCTTTTGATAGTTTTGGTTGAAAGTCTATTTTGTTATATATTAGGATAGCTACACTATTGGTGAAATTATTAAGGCCACTCCACATGTTAAAAGGAGATTTATTTAATGGTATAACTTACAAATTAAGGGATAGGTAGCTTATGAGTTCTGGGGAAGGTATATCGCAGTCCCGCGGTATTCTCTGGAGCTCTGCTCAACCTCCACCATTCAGGGTCCCGGAACAGAGAGAGCGCTGGCCTATCCAGATCTCGGGTCTCCAAGGTCCTCCCTTCGCCCCGCCTTGTAGGCGTGACAGTTGCCAAAGCCTCAATGGGTGTTGGAACTTCCAGATCAAAGCTGGAATGGCTACCCACTACACTATACCAGCTTGCTTTTTGGTCCATTTGATTGGAAAATCTTTTTCTAACCTTTTATGCTGAGGTAATGTCTACCTTTGATGTTGAAGTGTATTTCTTATATGCAGCAGAATGATGGATTCTGCTTCCATATCCATTTGGTTAGCCTGTGTCATTTTATTGGTGAATTGGGTCCACAGACATTGAGGGATATTTATAACCAATGATTGTTAATTTCTGCTATTTGTTGTTGTTGTGTGTGTTTGTGCGTGCAAATGTGTATGTTTGTGTTTCCTTTCATTGGGTTTTGCTGGTGGGAGATTATTTATTGCTTGTGTTTTTATGGGTATAGTTCACTTCCTGGGGTTGGAGTTTTCCTTCTAGTACCTTCTGTAGGGCTGGGTTTGTTTAAATTTGACTTTGTCATGAAATATCTTTTTTCTCATCTATGATGACTGACAGTTTTGTTGGATATAGTAGTCTGGGCTGGTACCCCTGGTCTCTTAGAGTCTGTAGGATATCAGTCCAGGCTCTTCTGGACTTTAGGGTCTCTATTGAGAACTTGCACGTGATTCTAATAGGTCTGCCTTTATATAAAAATATGGACTTCTTCCCTAATTTGTGTGTCATCCTTGTGTGGGGCCATGCTAATTTCTCTGCATTGTTCTAATTTTAGTGTATGTGCTGTCAAAATGAGCTCTCCATTATGCTTGAAATTAGATTAATATCAGTTAAAGGTCAAAGTAGGAGCACGACTAAATACATTATGCTTATAGTATTGTATTCATCCTTTTAAGACTTTTGAAAATTGGAAATAGTTATCAACCTTGTCAGGTAGTGTGAAAATGCTTCTTTGTTTCACAGAGAAGTTGTCTGTGCATAGAGACAGGGTAGATTCTTTGATTGGTAAAGTGCTTGCCACCCAAGCACAAGGACCTGAATTCTTATCCCCAGAGCCCACGTTAAAAAACAAAACAAAACTTGGTATAGACTGTGCCTATAATTTCATCATTGGGAAGGCAAGGCCAGGAAAATTCCTGGATCTCATTGGCCAGCAAGCCTAGACAGTTAGTGAGTTCTAGGTTCAGTGAAAGACCCTGACATAAAACCATAAGAGCAATTAATTCATAAAGACACTCAGTGTCAGCCTCCATCATGTGTGTCCATATACATGCATGCACCTTTAAACACACACACATACACACACACACACATGCACACATATACATACATACATACAAATTAATTACATGTGAAAATCTTGAATAGCTGATATTTCTTTAGTTATAAATTTAATTCTTTTTATTGAGACAGAGTTTCTGTGTATAACAGCTCTGGTTGTCCTGGAACTTGCTTTGTAGACCAGGCTGGTCTCAAACTCACAGAGAGCTGGGATTAAAGGCATGCGCCACCACCGCCCAGCTTAAATTTGATTTTTTTCCCCCACAAAATGCTTATCACATTTTGAATAAAAAGAATCCAAAAGAATAAAAACAGAAGTTTTGATTTCCATCTCAGATTGCAGAACTTGAGCTATACCAGGAAGTATCATGTTCAGCCATAACCATGACCAGGGTGAAATTGCCCATTCCATATAAATTGCACAAGACAAGAAGGGCTCATAGCATCTCAACATATAAGCAAGATTTTTTTTTTGTTTCTCTCTCATTTTCCTTTTTAATCTTTTCAGCATGGATAGTTCTTCTGACGTTGGAGTAAGAATCAGCCCCTGAATGTCTTTTCTATATATTCTTTGGAAAAATTCTTACCGTCATTTCAAAGTGAAAAGACAGTATTGATTTAAGCAAGAAGAGCTGACCAAAACTAGTTGGTCAGAAGTGAGGTGAACGCACCATTCTTTGCACTCGCTCTTTACTTTCTCTGACCCTCATCTGGAGCCGCTGAGGGTTTCCACTTGTGACATGAGAGGGACTCATGATTCTCCTTTGCTTCGCCCTTCATCCCAGCTCAGCTCAGGTACATCGCAGTGTCTGTGTCAGATCGGAGGGGAGGCCAGGTACAGACAAGAAGTGAGGCCGAGAGGGAAGTTTACACTTGACTGCTATGGCTGGGCTCTCTGAGCTCATGTTCTTGCGGCCATGGTGGGTCCCCTGTGGGGCAGTGCCTACATAGCCCACAGTGGTGTGCTGTCCCTATAAAACAGCAACCCTCTGCTGTGGTGTTTCATAGTGCATGCCAGCTGGATTCCATCTGTTTCGTATGTTCCCAGCATGCCTCTTGAGCACGTGGCTCCATGCTTCACAGAAGTTGCCCCACCCTATTCAGCTGAAGCACTTAGGGCTTTGGTTAGCTCCCATCCTAGGCCCACTTCTCTTTGTGTATGTTGTGTGCTGTGTTTGGATTTATTGGCAACAGGCATCATATCCCAGCCCATGACATCCCCAAGATCCAGGAGGCATCAATAACTCAGACTTTCCTGGAGGTCGAATTGAAAATCCTGCTTCTTACTAAGGGTGTGACTGTCTTCCTTTGCCTGAGACTTTCCTGGTTCTAGCATCTCAGAGAACCTCTCTGTTCTGGGGCAGCTAGGACAATGCTTGCCTCCTTCTTGACTTGAAGCAAACGGAGAAGGATTTCACAGTTCCTGTGTACAGCACTGTTGCCCACACCCCAGATTTTTCCTACAGACTGTTTTCTGGGATCTACCATATCTTGGTGACTTGGTTGTCTTGCACCTTACTGCTAGTCAGACCTGAGGGCATTCATGAGAAGTGAGGCCTCATTTGAGTGCTAGAATATCTGGTTTTCATTTTTTTTTTCTGGTCCTTCCCCAAAGTCCTATTCAGAAGCTCAGCGCCATGAGGAGGAAGCACCTCAAGGGAGGAGAAGATGTATTCTCAGGGCTCAGAACTCAATATCGGTTCCACTGCCTTCCTCCAAATTCTTCCCTGAGCCCCAACCTCTCATCTTAGTGGGAGTAAATGGAACCTTCAATTCACTCAAGGATACAAAATTTACTTGAACACAGCAATGCTACAACACAGAGCGTGTTCTGATGTACCTAACCAATCCACTCTGGAAACAACATGTGTAGACAACCAGCATGAGCTTTCAGATCCTTCCGATAATCTTGATGAGCTAATAAGTTTATGAAATTATGTAAGTGATTTACACGCAAACTCCTTTAGTCCTCACAAAAATTCTGCAAAAATTTTTACAAAAAAATGTTAAATTGGAATAGCCTTTTCCCTTTAAAAAATGATGGGAGGGGCTGGTGAGGATAAAGAACACTGGCTGCTGTTGTAGAGGATGCAGGTTGAGCCCTTAGCCTCTGCATGGTGCATGCAACCATCTACAGCTCCAGTTCCAGGGGATCTGACACCCTCTTCTGGCCTCTTTGGGGACCAGTCTCATATGTAACACCCATACACATAAAATGATAAATGGGAGCACAGGAAGAACTGGTAACTTGTTCAAGGTCATGTGTTTGGGAAACAGATGGAGGTTAAAGCTCAGGGTCTCACTCTAGAGCAAGCATAAGAGTTGCCATCTTACCTCTGCACAGGCCTCATGTTAGCAATATACAGACCTAACCAGTGGCCTGGATTATGACGGTGTCATGGAAGCACTGAGAAATGAGAGTCCTGAGTCTTGTAGTCTTGAGCTGTAGTTTGACCTTTCCTCTGCCATTCATTGTCGGGACAGCCTGGGATAGCTCACAGGTGCCTCAGGGTTGTAAGCTTTAGTAGTGTAGATGTCGTGTGCAGGAGAAATCCTGAGACACAGTGCATGCCAGCCAGTGAGTTTTATCCCTCATTCTACTTCCAGTCTCTCTCACAGGTTCTGTGATCTGGAACCTAGCAGATCCTTTTAGATCTCTTTCAAGATGAGACTAGAGATCATCCAAATGATGGCTCTATCTGGAGCACACGGACAGGTCAGCCATAGTTGTTTCTAGAAGGAATCTTCGTGCTAGGAGTCAACTCTGTGCACCACAAACAGCATTTGTGAAACTGAAATTGTTTTGCATTGGTAGGACCATTTGGCTCTTCAGGAGGGGTAAGTCCTGTTTCTGGGAAGCTGAAAAAGCCCAAGGTGTTCGTGACGGAAGGAAAAGACGTTGCTCTTACAGGAGTATGTGTGTTCTTCATCAAGTCTGACCCATCCAAAGCCATTACAGCTGAGAATATCCACCGGGTAAGGGGATAGCCATTTACTTTAAATTTCTCCAAACCTCATACATTGCTCAAATCTACCCCTTCTGTGGAAGTAACCACAGGCTTACTCAAGTGTCTAAGGCTACTTTCAGGAGTTGGGGCTTGCTTAGCATATGCAAGGATCTCAGTTTAATCTCTAGGATGCACATACAAACAAACAAACAAACGAATAAATAAACAGGCAGCAAAGAAATCCTCTTATTTTCATTTTTTTGCATTTAAGAAAGGCAATTAAAAAGGTATTGACTTCTTATCTTTTGATAATGAGGAATTCATAGTCAATTTATTAATAAATATTCACACAACATTGTCTCTCTCTCTATATATACATATATATAAAATTCCATATATATATGTATATACATACATATATATGTATATACATACATACACACATATATATATATATGGAATTCTTTTCTTTCCAAAAGAACTTCCCACCCATAATTTACTTATTAGTAAGATTTCTAAAAGTGAATATACAACTTTATGTTTTATGTAAAGCAAAGTGCACCTATACAGATGTTCCCTGTGTGTTAGAGGTTGTGCGAGGTTGTGCGACCTCCTTACTTTTTTGTAGCAAATAAACTGGTGGATATCTAGAATTAATTTATTTCATTTTTTTATTTAGGGGCTTATAATTTGGACTGGTATAAAAATATCCTTCTCAAACAGAGTATCAAATAAAAGAGATTCACTCGCTATTTGGTTGATTAACATGTGCAGTGTCTTCCTTGCTATGCTGCAGTCGAGGCTAATTTCCACCACACAGGATGATGAAATTGTCTTCCAGGAGGTGAGCTTCAACACGTTAGACACTGCAGATGGAGGCCTGCTGAACAGCGTGAGGCGTCTGCTCGCAGACATCTTCATTCCAGCCCTCAGAGCCTCCAGCCATGGCTGGAGTGAGCTCCAGGGACTTCAGGATGCGTCCAGCATTCGGCAGGAGTTCCTGAGCTCCCTGGAAGGTTTCGTGGGCATCTTGTCAGGTGCACAGGAGAGTCTAAGGGAGAAGGTAAGGAGTGAGTGGTTCATTAAAAACTGATCAGATTCCCGACAAGTCAAAATATGAGGGGGGATAATGTTTCTTACGTGCACTTGATTTTACTGTGTTGAAAAGTCTTCAAAATGCTTGTAGGTAATTTCAGTGTCTTCTTAGGATGTAACTGTGGCTTGATTTAAATACGTACAGTGTGCAGGGCTTAATGCTTTTGAGTTATGTAAGAATGTTTATAGTAAGGTTTTACTCAGTCTGACAGATGGAACATAGAATACTTGTGTCACTGATGTACATCCTAGAATGAAAAGGAGTTTGGAGCTATAGGAGTGTGTGTGTGTGTGTGTGTGTGTGTGTGTGTGTGTGTGTGTGTGTGTGTTAAGTAGAAAGGGGCAGGATGATGGAGTGGGAGGAAAATCCAGATGTGGTGGAAGAAGGAAAAAGAAATTAATATACGTGGAGGGAGGGGGCTGGGTACTGAAGTTTAGCCTATAAATAAAATGGCTTTTTAATAACTAATAAGCTTAGCAAATGTGAGACTTGCCATTTCTATGACTTGTGCAGCACGTTTCCTTGACGATTTAAGAGAGATTGGTGTTTATACACTTATTTATATCTGGAGTGTGTGTGAGAGAGACAGAGGGTGGGGGAGACACGGGGGAGGGGGGCGGGCAAGTGGAAACTGTTTACCAAATGACATAGAATTGGGACACTGAGCAAATTTTATCCAGACAGGGGTAGGAGTTCACCCCGGCCAACATCTTAGCTGCATTCACAATTAACTAGGCTGCAGGCCAGACAAAACGCAGGTTAAACCAAAGTGGTGGAAGTCCTTACCCAAAGCAGGGCTTTCATGTGGTTCCTCTTCATGTGTGATGGAGATATGGAAAGAACAAGATGGGTCTTCACTCAGCAGAGGCACTGTCCCTGAGTGGCTGGGAGGAGCCGCTGGCCTTGAGGCCCAATCCTGAAGGTGTGTGGGACTATGGCGGAGTGTCAGAAGGCCTGTCCAGGCCGGATTAGTGCCAGCCAAAGCCCAGGGGGTGGCTTGGGTGTATGTATGTGCTATTTGAGTAGGTTTGTAAGAGGTCTGTGGGAGGGTAGCAAAAGTGGGGGATGAGGCTGGTACTGGGGTTGTGGATTCAGATTCCCGAGTCTCGCTAGTTGAGCTGGGGAGATGCAGATCTTGGCTGGGAACTGAAGGCCTGGACAATCATCCTACTGGGCAGGAGTGGGTCTGGAGACAGGACCAGAGACTGCCAGAGGAGGGCTGACAGGGCTTATAATGAAGCGCAAGGAAAGCAATGAGCAGCCTTCAGGAGGAGTTCCAGTGTGATGGCCTCCCTGTGGTAGACCCTGGGAGTAGAAGATGCCTCTGTATATGCTTCTATACCGTCTTTCTTGAGCATTGTTTGGAGCTCTGTTTAATGCAGTGACTCCATGTTTTAGTTTTATAAGCGACAAATAGCCATGGCCCTTCAGTTGGCTCTGAGCATGTTCAGATGTGAATCATATCTTTATCGAAGGTAAAGCTGAACTGAGTTTGAGCACTGAGTTCTGAGATTTACACAAGGAACTCTTTAAGGAGCCCTTTCATTAGAAGGAAAGCATGTGTAGAAACAGAGAGGGCCATACTGTGATTTGGCATGCCATGTGTGCTTAAAACTACATTAGGCTTATTTGTGGATCTTGCCATCTAAACTGTACACCAAGCATTTGCAATTGAATTTGCTAACTGTGATGGCATGAGAATCTTTTCCTCTCATTAGTTCCACAATGGAATTAAGTGATAGACTGAGAACTACCCACTTCCACCTCCCATGCTAATTTTCTCCAGGTTGACTCATTCTCTGTGGCGTTATAACTTGATGACTATTATTAATTTTCTTATTAGTGTCTCCATTTTATGATACATAACTTCTAAGATATCCCCCAAATTTGACCTCAGAATCTTTTGTAGCACTTAAGATACAGCAAAGAGTAGGTATTATTTTTGTTATCATTATTGCTAGGTTACCACCCTTTCACTAAGTACATCGAATGTCCAAGGTAGTAAAGATGTGAAGATTCTACTGAACTCCATGTAGACTCAAATTGACCAAAAAGTGTATACGGGTATGTATAAACATTATCTTATTATTGTGATCTTAATTTTAATTAGGTAAACCTTCAAAAATGTGACATATTTGAACTGACATCCCTGAAGGAACCTGTGGACTACTTGGCCCTAGCTAGTAACCCCGAGACTGTGGAAAAGGCAGAATGTTGTATGAAGGTGTGGATCAAACAGACAGAGCAGGTAATTCCCCGAAATCCATGGGTAGTTTCTGATGCCACATCACTGAAGTGTCTATTGGAGAGAGGTCTGCCCTGGCATTCTCATTGTCTCATAGCATAGCACATGCTCTTAAAAAGATGGGAGCCTCATGCAGCTTTTATTTATTTGTTATTTTTTGAGATAGGGTTTCTCTGTGTAGCCCTGGCTGTCCTGGAACTTGCCTTGTAGACCAGGCTGGCCTTGAACTCACAGAGATCCTCCTGCCTCTGCCTCCTGAGTGCTGGGATGAAAGGCGTGCGCCACCATCGCCTGGCTGTAGCTTCTGTGTATGGTCATTATTAAGGAAGAATAAAGCTCTTATTAAAAGAGAAAGTAGAAGTTGGTGACTTTGTTTACTTGAGTGACTAGAAGGTTACACATTGCTAATTCTTCTGGAGAAAACTTCTGTAGAAGTATAGGAGAGGTTCCTAATTCATTGTGTCCTGCAAGTGAGAGCTTGAGACTTAACTATTAACAGTTTTTTTTTGTGGTATGTGTGTGTATGTGTGTGTGTGTGTGTGTGTGTGTGTGTGTGTGTGTGGTGGTGGTGGGGGACTGGAGAGATGCTTAGTGGCTAAGAGCACCTTCTGCTTTTGCAGAGGACTTGAGTCCAGTTTTGAGCATTCACATCAAGTGACTTATAACAGCTTGGAACTCCTGCTTCAGGGAATCCAGCAACCTTGTTTGGCCTCCATAGGTACCTGCACTCACTTGCAAACACCCCCACATAAACATATACACATACACATACATGAAAAATATTTAATTTTTTTGGGAAAAATTGTAAATGGAGGTGACTATTCCATCCAAACAATGTTTATGTAAAATTAACCTGTTTAACTCATGAAGTTTCTTGAAATTATGTTGCTTCAGTTTATGCAGTAAAAGAACAGGCAAGGAAACTAAATGTATTCCCGGAAGCCAGAGCACTTTCAAAGTCATTGTCATTGTCAGGTAGTGAATGTCATCTTAGTTCTTTGCTGAAATTAAAAACAAACAAACAAACAAAATTGGGTGCATGCTAGCTTAGAGTCCCATCATTGGGATCATGGAATTGAATAAAATATGGGATCCAGTTAGTATAATTTCTTCCTCTTCCTCCTCCTACCCTCCTCATCCTCCTTATCCTCCTCCTCCTCTTCTTTTTGCTAGTGCATGATTTTCATACCTCAAGCCTCACACAATTGCTTGTTCTTCTGCATCCACAGATCCTTGCTGAGAACAATCAGCTGCGGAAGGAAGCGGATGATGTTGGGCCCCGAGCAGAGTTGGAACACTGGAAAAAAAGGCTCTCCAAATTTAATTACCTTTTAGATCAATTGAAAAGCCCAGAGGTGAAGGCTGTACTGGCGATGCTCGCTGCGGCCAAGTCCAAATTGCTGAAGGTTCTTAGCCATTTTGCCATGACTTACAATAAGGGAATAAGAGACTCTCCATCCCCAACTCCACAGAGCACTGAGGAACAGAAAGGTGTTATTTTATCCGTATAAAAGTCTTTTAAGACTGGATAATATTAGTCACTAATTTTGCATACTGTGAATTAACCTTCAAGTTAAAGACATTTACTGTCTGTTATACTTGTATGTATATATATTATTAGTGAACATTGCAAATAACTAAGATATAATGCAATCAGGTGACTGTACATGTACATATGCACACACATGTAATAAATTCAGACAATATAGGTGTAGTAATCATGAGAACTGAAGTCCTCAAATATTAGTTTTATACTGTAAAGCAAATAACCCCCAACTCATTAGCTGAAAACAATATTTTTACCCAAGGCCAGGAACTGGGGTGTAGCTTAGCTAGGTGCCTCTGCCTCAGGGTTCCTCTGAGGCTCCATCTGGACTGTTGGCTTATCTGAAGGTTCACATGGGAAAGGCCTGCTTCCAAGTTTGTTCAGGACACGGTTTCTCTTTGTTGGCTGGAGGCATCATTCAGTTCTTACCACATACACCCCTCCACAGGCAGCTGATGGGGTGCCAGGCTTCCTTTAAAGAGAACTAGGGACTGTGAAGGAGAGCACCCAACACAGAGGCCGTAGTCTTTGCATGCTAATCCTGGGAGCAATATAGCATCGCTCTTCTTAGACACTATTTATTAGCAGCAAGCCACTAGATTTTTCTTACCTTATATGCTTTAAAGTAACGTCACATTTTGTGATACTATATAGATCAGAAATACTACCACTATGATTTACATAAAGCCAACTCAGTGTGTTATATCACCATTTAACTTTTAGATAGCTTTCTATTTTAATGTTTTGGCAAATAGTTTATAGTTAATAAATACTTGTTATACCACCAAATGGACACAAGTTTAGGGCCATGGAGAAGGGGAACTCAAGTTAGAATGGAGAGACTATGGAAAACATGAGCATGAGACACAAAACTAGTCTGGTGGCCTCAGAGCAGGAAGCTGTGGCTTTATAGGACTGTGTTAGCCTGTTAGTGTTCTGTGCTAGAGTAGAGTATGCAAGAGAAATCCAGAAATGGACGCCCTTAAACATTTAGTTAAATTTCTTGTCTTGCTCTTCCATATCCTTCTAAGATTCATTTTTTAAATGCAGGAGACTGGGAGCGAATGGAGATGATGAAGGGATGGGAAGTGGTGATTAGGAGCTCTTACTTTGCAAGTTCCTCTGTGGATAGTTGTGTTGAAATTGTTTTGATGTTGTGCTTAGGCTTGGCGGGAGACAGACATTAGGATCACCGATGCAGCTAATGAAGCAAAGGACAACGTCAAATATTTGTATACACTGGAGAAATGTTGTGACCCTCTGTACAGCAGTGACCCTGTGAGTTATGGTTTCTGCTCCTTAAGTCCACTGGTGACCCTTTCTGCACTAGCAGAATGGAGTGCTGAGTTTAAGCTGACAGATGTGACTATGGAAAGGTCTTAGAAATCTCATGTTCTCAAGAATACATTCACATAGCTTTATATATACCTTATGCCCTCATGTATGTATGTATGTATGTATGTATGTATGTATGTATGTATGTATCTATCTATCTATCTATCTATTCGTCAATCATCTATCTATTTATTTTGGATGTTATATATTTAAAAATGTTATAATTCAAAAATATATTGTATTACATTTCCCATTAAACATTGAAGCTGTTATTCTAGATTATACCTCACGGAACTATGGGGAAACTCATTGGCTGATGTTCTAAAAACATCTGTTAGATGTAGGAAATGTCTGCTTGTGTACATTACATAACCAACTGTTAGCATAACTTACTTGTCATGAACAGCAAGCCTTTTGCACTGAAATATATTTTGATTCACTGAATTATGTCTAAAATAATAAAAATGAACTTACTGTAAAATATATCTATGTAAAGCATCAGGCACTATTTAAGATTTTTTTTGTTAACAACAAAACTTTATTTTAATGGGAATAGAATGATTAGACTATCATAATCAGAATTTTGTTGAATTTGACATTTTCTGGAATCTCTTCCAGATAACTATGATAGATGCTATTCCTACACTTATAAATGCAATTAAAATGATCTACAGCATCTCTCAGTACTATAACACCTCCGAGAAGATCACATCTCTGTTTGTAAAGGTGAGTGCCCAGGAGAGAGTTTGTGGTCACATAGCCACAATTTTTGGATAATTAAAATCTATTGGCTTGGTGTGATCTACTGTCTATGCACTTTATGTTCAGGAGGTTGGCATGATCTACTATCTGTGCACTTTATATTCAGGAGGGCTTAATTTGTCAATAGATGTAGTTAAATTCATGTGACAGGTGAATTTTAGCAAGAAAAGTATTGTTTCCCAAAGTAATTGTTACAATAAATAATCTATTATTTTACATATTAAAAATTAAGGTTCTTTTCAGAATTTTCCTATGTGATTTCTAGCCTGCCATTATTTCCTACTGTGGAAATTTTAATCAAGAAAAATGGTATTAAGCCAGTTATGGTGGCTCATGCCTATAATCGTAGCATTTTAGAGAGGAAGAGAAGATTTCTGTGACTAATCAGACTATAGAGTGACTTCTAGGATAGCCTGGGCAACAGAGTGAGATCCTGTTGCAAAAACCAACCAATCAACCAAACTAACAAAAAGTGCACAAACCAAAACAAAAATGAAACAGTCACCCCATGCCCCTTAAACTCCACCAAACAAGAATATAAGGATAATACTGGCTATCCTGTATTTATCTTTCATGCTTCAGTCCTTCATCTGTTTGATGCCATGCTTGTTTGGTTGTATTAATACAATAGTAATCATGCAATAAGATGCAATAGTTCAGAATCCAATAAAGTAATTAAGATGATGCTGCCCCAAACCACAATGATGTTTAGACTACAAGACCACACTCTGGCTTGTAGGTATTTTGGGTTAGAGGGCATAGTCCCTGGGTAAACGAGACACAAAAACCTATTTTGTGATTAATTGATATTTCATGCATATTATTTGTATGTCCTTGTGAAACTACCAGTGATCAGAAGCAGTATATAACAGACGTTTTCAAGTAGTACAACAGGAGAAGAAATTATATATTGACCCTCAGCTCCCAGCACACTCATAGTCCTAAAATTAACGGACACCGACATGTGACTAATATTACTTTGCCTATACCCTCATTTCTAGAATTTATTTTTTATTTTATGTGCATGGGTGTTTGTCTTGCACGTATCTTTGTGCACCATGTGCATGCTTGGTGCATATGCTAGAATAGTAGCTCAGATCCCCTGGACCTGGAGTTCCAGACAGCTTCATTCACCATGTGGGTACTGGGAAGTAAACGTGGGTCCTCTGCAAGAAAAATAAATGCTTTTAGGTGCTTCAACAATCCCCAGCCCTACCCTTGCTTCTTGACCCACTCGATACCATTCCTTTTATATTGTACAATCATTTAATACTTTTGATTTATTTAAAGTCAGTAAGAAAAATTTTGAAGAAGGTATTTTTGAAGTCTGGAGGGATGAATAAGATATTAGTGGCTATCTACATTAGCTTTATAAGTGTTTCTCAAATGTCCTCTTTTTGATATTTTCACTGCAGGTCATGGTAACATAAACTATCAAGTTGGACTGCACTTTACACGGTGCTAGTTAACTATGAGGTAGATGTTAGAGTAGGGGACCTACAGAGGAAGTCCTAGTGGTTGTTAGACATGGGGAGCCAATCTTTTGGTTGGTTAAGATCTTCATTTTTTTTTTTTTGTATAAACATGAACCCCATGGTTGAGTGTTCATGTTGTGTCCAACTTTGGTTTCACAGATCATTTTTAAATTTATTCTTTGATAGTCTCATACACACACACACACACACACACACACACACACACACACACACACACACACACACACACACACAAATACATTTCAGTCACATTCAGCTGTCCATCCTGTAGAATCCTCCTTCTACACTTACCAATCCCCACTTCCTGCTATCAAAATACCCATCCTACTTTCATGTCTTTCGTTTTTATTCTTGCTTTGTGACTCGCTGGGTGTAGGTGTGAAGCCATTCACTGCAGCATGAATACTTACTGCTGACTGCATCCCTGCAGACATTGACTTCTGAAGACCATGACTCCTCAAGACCGTGACTCCTCCTCCACCTTTCTCGGGTTGTCGATTGCAATGCAGACTGTTGATTCTGACTATAGTGCAGGGTCCGGGTTGATCAGAATTCTGAGGGCGAAGCAAAGCTGAAGATGAAGGTCACAGACTGTGGCTTCTGAGAGGAGGAAGACTCAAGGACTCAATTCAGACGTATAATTGACGGGAGTTTTATGCACCTAACCTTGTTTTTATTGGAACAATTCCAGGTGACAAATCAGATGATATCTGCATGTAAAGCCCACATCACCAACAATGGGACTGCCACCATCTGGAGCCAGCCTCAGGACCTTGTTATGCAAAAGATATCATCTGCCATTCAACTTAAGCAGGTATGAGTGGTCAGCTTAGGTTTGTAGTGTGCTCCCACGTCTTGTTTTTGTGTTGCTTTTCTGAGACCATGCTAAATCGCTTGGCAATGATATTTTTGGTTGCTAAACAGAATAGTAATTGTTTTATTTTTATAAAATCACTTATTGTTAAGAACATTGAGTGTTAATAAACCTTCTGAGAAAGTTTATTCATTTATCCTACTAAAGTTCTGAGGTATACTGGTGGCTAATATTAGTTTTAAGTATCGTATAGAACAATGGGGAGATGGTGTAGATGTAATTCTAAACAGTCTAATTAAATAAGAAACACAGAGCCAAATAAAGAGTTAAAAGCCCAGAGATTGAGCAGTAGCCAAGAGCTAAGACCACCTTATCTTACCACTTGCTGCCATCCTTCCCCTGAGAGAGAGACCTTCCTGTGTCCTGTCTGTTTGTGGCCTTTCTGTTCTGCCTTCTCATTGGCTGTAAACCCAACCACATGGCTTCCTTGTCACTGCCTGTCTATACAGACCTCCAGGTCTCTATGGTTGGTACTGGGATTAAAGACATGTGTCTCCATGCTGACTGTGTCCTTGAATACTCAGAGATTCTGCCTGCCATGTGATCGGATTAAGGGTGTATGCTACCACTACCAGACTTCTGCTTAATGGTTTGCTCTTAGCTCTGACCCCAGGCAACTTTATTAACATACAAATAAAATCACATTTCAGCACAAATGAAATATCACTGTAAGATGGACATAAACTGATTCTGTTATTGAAACAGTGGGATCAACAAGGACAGGGTACAGGTTTGAGTTGTACTAGGAATAATAGTTTGTTGGATTAGAAGATCAGGAAAGCGAATAGACTAATGGCTAAATGCAAAGGAATACAATTATGGAAAGATCGGGGTTTTCAGTCTAATTTTGCTGTCTTCTTCACTTGAGAAATAAGATGAATTCCTTCCTTGCCCCGCTCCTTCCTTCCCTCACTTCCTTCCATGTTAGGGGGTGAACCAGGTTGTGTAGATGTTACATAAGTGCTCTGCCCTGAGCCATGCCTTCCTTACACTCCTTGCTTTTGGTTGTCAGGGGTACCAGAGCTGCTTTCACGAGACAAAACAAAAGCTTAAGCAAAATCCAAGTGAAAAACAATTTGACTTTAGTGAGATGTATATATTTGGAAAATTTGAAACTTTCCATCGACGCCTGGCCAAGATAATGGACATCTTTTCAACCTTCAAGACCTACTCAGTTCTGCAAGATTCTAAAATAGAGGGGTTGGAAGACATGGTCACTAAATACCAGGTATTATACCTTTAAATACTATTTCCTGTTACTGTCCATTCTTGTATAATATTAGTGGGACCAGCCTTAATATTATACATCCCAGGGGCTCAGGAGAGAGAACTACTAATGCCAAGGACTATTTTTTGGGAAATAGAATCTCAGCACACTGAGCTCTATAGTCCACTTGCTTTAATTCCTCTGGCATAACATCCTATATATACAGCTTAGTTCTGTTCTTCGCTCCTTTCTTGCCTGATTTCTGTCTATACTCATCTATTGCTCCCTCTAAGTTCTATCTTAATTCTCTCGTCTTAATTCTGCCTCATCTAGGTCCTTTTCAGCTTTTCTTACCCAGCTAGTACTTCCCTATCTGACTCTTCCTCATCTTCCATCTCATTCCTCTAGTACTCTCTTCTAGCCCTTTAATCTAGTTCTTCCCCATCTCAGTTTGTTCCTCTCAAGTTCTTACCCATCTAGTTCTTCCATTCTCTTTTCTCTTCTCAGTCCTTGGTTTTCCTCGTTCTACCTAAGTCTCCCAGGAATCCATTTATATCAAGCCCCTGGTCGAGTAAGGTCACCAGGCTTGAATTCTACAGGGTGATAAAGGCAGGTAAGTATTTTCCTCAGGCAGTAACTACCAGGCTTTCTTTTACAATCCAAAATGGGAGTGGTAAAAGAGGAGGTCAACTGAGTGCTAATGACTGGTTAGCATATCAAAAAGGGGATCTATGTGCTCAGTCTACATTTCTGGTTAGGAAAGAAGTTAGCGGTCTATTAGTAAGGTTGTATAAGAAAGCTAAACTGTGTAAAGCTATTATTTAACATTCACCTGACCTAGGCGGTGTCTCCTTGTGGAATTTATCTTAAATCAGGAGACTTGCATGTGGGCTGTTATCACTGTTAGTCCTTGAAAGTGGCTAAGGGAGATATCTGATTCCAGAGAAAGCCTTTCCTGAGGCTGTTCTCCAAATACCTGGAATGTGTATGTCCAGAGAGTGATCAGTCCACACTGTTAGCCCTTCTTAGGGAAAAGTCAACTGGGAAAACTATGAAGGCGCACATGATTTTTATAACAGAATACAGCTGATATATAACAAGTCAAATAACACCAAAAACTCCTTGGAATTTGGCTTCCTCTGGAGGAATTCCCTGATCCCTCCAGGTAGTGACTTTGCCATAGCCAGCTGAGTTCTTATGATATATTCCTGCAGCCTGCAGCAGTCCATAACTAAACTTAAATATTTTACAAAACAGTGATATTTAGACAAACCATGAGTACATGATATAAAATACATTTGGATTCATTAATAATAAGGAAATTGGATTTATTTGAGAATTGCAGAGTGGGACTGGTGCACTTTTTTCAGGTGTGTGGTTACAAGGATGCTGTCCCAGTAGTTTCAAGTTCATCATCTTTAAGAAAAAGCATTTTCATTACTAACACAAAAGTACTGTTAAAATATAATTTTTCCTTTTTAAAAATTAATTTTGTTTTAAAAAACTTGCAAATAAATAAAATCATCACACACCAAAATTAACAAGACCCAAAGTCATAGAACTTGATGAACTTAAATATAATTAGAATTGGAATTTGAGATGTAAGCTGTGAAGCTTCACATTAGATTTTACACTTTCAGTATTGAATATATTCTATGCACTTACTGGCCTCCAAGACCCAAACATCCATGACCTAATTAGAACTAGAAAAATGCTTAGCTTTATATCTTCTTTCATAACTCATGTCCATGACCTACATTCACTTCTTCCTGATCCCCCTTTATTTAGATTTTCTTAGTCTCTTTTACTGTTATGGTTTACTGTTTTGGTTCATGCAGAGATAGTTTATGAAGAACATTCCATATGTTGGGCACTATTTGATACCAAGATTTGAGTGACATTCAGTTATCTGAATACATTTTATTTGTGTACATGTTAAAGATATATAAAGAGCTAGAGTCAGTGTGATGGTTTGGCATGCAGAAGAGTTTGCTCCTCAAAACACATAGCAGAAAGAGATAACAGATTCTCAAAGGTTGTTCTCTGGCTGCTACAGGTAGACTGTGACACTCACAAACCTGCACTTGCATACACATCTATCCAACATACACATGTATGTAAGTTATCGAACCATGGAGTTCCCAACCCCAGCTGGTATATTCAAACACAGCCCCTCCAGCTGAGGCTCGGTGGAAGACAGGGTAGAAGACTGTAAGAGCCAAAAGGCCAGATACTGCCAGACAGTGTCTTTTAGACACGACCAGGATATAACATCCATGCAGTCTCAACAATGTGGTGGCCGAAGCAAGATGTACACAATGGCCATGGCAGTCAACAATGCCAATATGGATGAAGGGAATCCCACAAGGCCCCACTTTAGATGAAGAGCTACTGTCAATGGTTGCTGAGGAAGAAAATCAGTCTTCCCAAGGGATGAGCCCCCTGATAGGTTATCTAATTCTAAGTGGTCAACCCTAAACATAGATACACATGAACAACACTAAATGGAGTTGGTAGGTGTATGTGACACACACACACACACACACACACACACACACACACACACACACACACACACACACACACACACACAAAACCCCACACAGAGATATGTAGCAATAATAATTTCAGAAGAAAAGATCATGAATTTGAAATGGAGCACGAAGGAACATGGACAGAGTCAGAAGTGGGTGAGAGAGATGTGGAGATGATGCAAATAATAGTATGCTATATAAAATTCTCAAAAAAATAAATTGAATGAAAAAGGAATTTATGTTGAAAAAGTTAATTAATGCAGCTTCTCCACGTTTGCCTTAAGCATGTCACATACTACAGGTACACTTGTAGTTTCCACATGTGAATAAACACTCTTGTCTGCATGGAGACAGTAAGGAAGAGTATGATGTCTTCACTAGTAGACTTGACTATAGAAGTTAAGTAGCTTGTGCATTTTTTTTTGTATATTAAGAGATTTGAATGATGCCTGAGTGGAAATGACTTTGAAGAGAAGATTACGGGAGGAGGGCCCGTACTCTTCATAAAAATTATATGCCTCTGTCAACAATGTGGGGCTCTGAGTTTGAGAAAGGCTTAGCACCTTGTTAAGAATGATCACAAAGCATTACTGCTCATCATTCCGAGCAAACAGAACTTCTGATAATAGTATTTTCAAGGAGAAGAATTGCCTAATTTATACTTTCCTAGTCACAGACTGTAGCTGTACAGGAGAGCAAAAAGAAATTAATTCTAGAGCAGTTGAAAGTGGCAGATAGTGTTTGACGTCCCATTTAAAGTGTTTGATTTGGGAGATAACATCTCCTCTGTGGGTGTCACAGGACCCCCATTTTCTTCCTATCTGGTTTTTATTTTGTTCAAATCTTTTATGTCTAGTCTTTGAGATTATTTAATACTTTCAATAAAAATAACGTTCTATTAAATTTTACTCTGGGCTTCTTTTTAGCTTATTTCAGATGTGATTAAATGTATGAAACTTTTGAGAAATCATCTGGTTATTTTCATGTGTGAGTTACTTAATTGTAAATATCTGTCCAAATAAACTGTAAAACCATGTGATAACGCTTCCTGGATGATTCCTTTGGATGCAGGATGGCAGAATTTTACTGAGTGTAAAACAAGTAGCACCAAATCAAGGAGAGAAGTAGAAAATAAGGTTTCCTTTAAACAGACATCTCTTTGGGCATTGTTTTTATAAAGTTCTGCATTGAAAGGCTACAAAGGGATAATGAAGCACTGTCTCCTCTCTTCCATCTATTTCAGGATATTGTTGCTTCCATAAAGAAGAAGGAATATAACTTCTTAGATCAGCGGAAAACGGATTTTGACCAGGATTATGAAGAGTTTTGCAAGCGGACTAATGACCTTCATGTAGGTTGCATGGTGAAATTCCGGGTGACAGCCACACACTTTCTCCATCCGTTCTGTGTTGCCCTGATGATCATTCCCCATTCAGCAGGCAGAGCTATCTTCATCACAGAGGTGGCTGGCAGCATCTCAGCCTGTGTTTTGTGATTTCAGATGAATAATTGAGGTCTCCTTCCCCTGGATTAAAGGGTCATAAATGCAGCTTGGCTAATGATTCGTAATCACAGACTTCTGTGCGTCTTCCGTCTTAGTTCTTAGGAAGTTTAACTTTCATCCTCTGCTGAAATGCTCTGTAGCTTCCTTAAGCTGTGACATTTGTTTCCCTTTGTTACTATGGAGTATTAATGATCATAATGATTATGATCAGAGGTAACCTAACAGACTGTCAGCTGTGCCTGGCTGATTCTAAAGGCAGGGCTGGAGCAGGCCGTAGAAACCGTGGTACCGGGGGCCCCTCTTGCTCCCAGTTGCTTTCCTTCCAATCATCTTTACTCATTACAGACCACCCACCCTGCCTCTCAGCCCTCCTGGGCAGCATGGCCTTTATCAGCATCTGAGAACACACACCACAGATGCAGTGCAGCTCCAGGTTCCTGGGGAAGGGTCTGGGGGACAGCGCTAGGGTTAAGAGTGCACAGCCTAGAGCCTATCAGTTGTGGGGCCATGTGAGAAATCAAGGATAGGTGGGACACCCTGGGGATCATCAGGGAGGATCTTGGTTGCTAGGAAATGGGAGTCAGAGAGGCTAAGGTGGGAGACAACTTAGTAGCTGTCTGACATGTTAATATGCAGACTTTGCTCATCCTTAGGCGATGCAGGGGCACATCTTTATAGGAATACAATCAGGCTTGAGGGATAGCGCAGTCCACGAAGTGCTTTCTCTGTGATCACGAGGACCTGAGTTTGAGCCCCAGAACCTATATCAGAAATATCTAGGTATAGTGGCATAGGCTTGTAAGCCTAGCAATGGGGAGGTGGAGACAGGGGGATCCCTGGACTCGCCGGCCAGTAGCCTCACTTGCTTGGTGAATTTTAAGCCAACAAGAGATTTTTGTCTCTGAAAATGGTAGATAGTTACTGAAGAATGACACTAAAAGTCATCCTCTGATGTTTGAATGCAAAAATGCATCTATGGATGCATTGCACATACAGCACACCTGTATACATACATGCGTGGGCACACACATGAATATGTACACACACACACACACACACACACACACACACACACACACACACACTTACTTATAGCACGAATCTTGAAAGGTCTTATTAGTAAAATCAAACCTGGAGCCAGGTGTAGTTGGAGGGCTTTTTTTTAGGTTTTTTAAGCCCCGTAGTCTCATAATTTATTTATAAAATAATTACTTAGACGCTTATATCATTTATAAACTGTATGGCCATGGCAGGCTTTTTGTTAACTGTTTTTTTATTTTAAATTAACCCATTTTTATAAATCTATATCTTGTCATGTGGCTGGTGGCTTTTTAGTGTTTTTATATGTTGTTTTTTTTAGTGGTGGCTGTAGTGTCTCTTTTTTTTTTTTGTTTCCCCAATTCTCCTCTCTCTTTGTCCCGCCTATACTTCCTGCCTGGTCACTGGCCATCAGAGTTTTATTTATATAGAGTGATATCCATTTGTAGCTGGAGGGCTTCTCTCCAGGTTTCCCAAGCCCCGCAGTCCCACAATCCACTTATAAAATAATCACTTAGACGCTTATATCACTTATAAACTGTATGGCCATGGCAGGGTTTTTGTTAACTGTTTTTTTATCTTAAATTAACCCATTTTTATAAATCTATACCTTGTCACGTCGCTGGTGGCTTCTCAGTGTCTTTACATGTTGTTTTTTTTAGCGGTGGCTGTAGTGTCTCTTTTTTTTTTTTTTTGTTTCCCCAATTCTCCTCTCTCTTTGTCCCGCCTATACTTCCTGCCTGGTCACTGGCCATCAGAGTTTTATTTATATAAAGTAATATCCACAACAGCCAGGTATTGGGTTAAAGCTGGAAGATCAGAGAAGCAGAACCAGCCACAGCCACCTCTCCTCTCCAGTTCCTCAGCTGATCTTGTTTCCTCAGACTGGAAGCCTCTGTGTCCTCATCCAAATGGATCTCAGCTAAACTGCTCCTCAAAAGCCTAAAAGTTTAGCCAGACTAGTTCCTGATCTTCACACCTTATATACCTTTCTGCTTCCTGCCATCACTTCCTGAGATTTAAGGCTCTTGTTACCACACCTAGCTGTTTCCAGTGTGGCCTTGAACTCACAGAGATCCAGATGGATCTCTGCCTCCAGAATGCTAGGATTAAAGGCATTTGTACCACCATTTTCTGGCCCCTATATCTGTCTAGTGGCTGTTCTGTTCTCTGACCCCAGATAAGTTTTTTAGGGTGCACAATACTTTTGGGAAACACAACATCACCAAACTTACTTCCTCCTGAGGTAAAAGTAAAATGGCCATTCAGTTACCTCTTCCCATAATTTATGATCTGAACTGAATTTGTCCACATGGAGGGAAAATGGTGTGAGGTTTTGTGGGTGCAGTGAGTTCAGGGAAGAGGGAGCTATAAGAAAGGACTCCTGCTGTATTTTATGTTTGTAAATGAATATAACAATCACCACAATCCTAGAAAGTCCCTGCTCTTGTTGCTCTCATCCTCCAGAGGGGGAGCAGAAGGCTGTCAGTGACCTGCTCAAGGCAGACAAAGACTACATGGTAAAGTTGAAGCCAAACCTGGACAATTTGGCTCTGAAGCTCCATATCTGAACTCTTTTTTTTTTTTTTTTGGTTTTCTGAGACAGGGTTTCTCTGTGTAGCTTTGCGCCTTTCCTGGAACTCACTTGGTAGTCCAGGCTGGCCTCGAACTCACAGAGATCCACCTGGCTCTGCCTCCCGAGTGCTAGGATTAAAGGAGTGCGCCACCATCACCCAGCCATATCTGAACTCTTAAGTCATACAGTGTGTTTCATTTGATGGAAAGACACAAGTTCCATTAGAACTTAAGCAATGGACTATTTGGGGGCTGATTCAGACACAAGGACTTCTTGTTGGAAACTGGTAGACTGTAGTTGACTGTTACTACGTCCTCCACGGCCCACGGCCTTCAGTCAGCTTCTACCTGTTGCTTCCATAGAGATTCCATTCACTTGTCTGCCACAGCTCCTCTGTAGATGTATAGAGATGGTGAGCATTGGGAAGCAGGGGTCATATCTTGTCTCAATTGCTTAATAAGAAAATGCAGAGTTGTTCCAAAAAAAAAAAAAAAAAAAAAGCAGCCACTTCTCTGTGCAATGGATTAGGCTTCTATGCTATGGATTGGGAAAGAAGAAAAAAAATATACCCTTGAAGTAGGTTTGGCCTCAGTGCTCTCAGTTAGAGAGATTAGTGATATGATTTAAATGCAAATGTGCATTAAGTTAGGAAAGAGGGATGGTTACTGCATCAACTGGACAGCAAAGGGTGGCTGTGACGTCAAAAGGGTGATGATGGAGGAGGGAAATGATCAGTTACAAAACTGATACCGTGTTGAAAGGAGAATTCAGAGGTAAAAAGAGAGTCCTATAGAAACTTACTGGAGGGGTACGAGACATGCATAGAACTTGATGACTCCTGCACCTCACGGGACAGGATGGGAACCTGGGAGGAAATCACACTGCTGCTGTGTTTGTCTCAGAGAGGAGGCTGGGACTCCTGTCAGGGACATCCCAGCAAGTGAGGTGGGAGTAAACATGAGCAGAGGCATGTGTGTCCTCTCACAGTGCCGAGAAACAACTGCAAATGTCTGGCGTCTGACATTAAAGCGTTAGCTACATGCGCTAACTCCTGCTCTCCCTTGAGTTTTCTTCTTTGTTTCAATGAAAAAAAAAAGAGTTGATTTTTAAAAAAAAAAATTCATATTTGAGTACCATGTTTACATCATTTCACCCCTTCTCTTCCATCTCAAAGTTTTGACTTCTTATGTTTTATATATATGTGTATATATGTATATATATCTGTATACATAACCTGTTGAGTCCATTTACTGTTGTTCATATGTATGTGTGTATATATATGTGTGTGTGTGCATGTGTGTGTGTGTATGTGTGTATATATACATGTACATTTAAAGTTCAACATATGTCCATCTCTTCTATCTCAAAAATAGCCCAATTCTGCATTTGGATTACTGGTTAGTTTACATTTGACTTCCTTACCCTTTTCCCCTTCTCATTCCCTTAACTGATCATTTCTCACTTCGTCTTTGAAACAAACTCACTCTCTTGAATTCAACCCCCATCTCTTTAAAACCAGAGTAAAAATACCCACATCCCCAAGACTCTGGATCCAGTGGGTGGAGCGGATGGATCTCAGAGACAAGGAATGGGGGTGTTTATGGGGAAGGAATGTGGGGTTTCAGAGGTCAGGGAATGACTGGGATGGTAACTCTGCTGGTGAGGGCATGGAGGCCTTGGCTCCTGTCCTGACTTAGTCCATGCTGGCACTAACAGGTTCTTGAGAAGCAGCAGAGTGAAACCGCACAGGTGGGCGGTGGATAGAAGCAATGATTCCACCAGGAGAGGAACGTGCTTTTTTAAAAATAAAAAGTAATATAATGGCTTTTCCAAGTTTTATCTAATTAAATTTATATTTAAATAATAATCTTAATGGAATCTTAGATGAGTAAGGAACATATTATGGTTATTTTTCACGCAATCCTTTTAGGTGCAAAATTGTACAATAGTAAAAAACGTATGAGGTCCTTAGGATGGCTAGGTCTCTGTTTCTGGCTTCTGGACATTTATTTTCCTTTTTAGCTCACTACATTTTCTGTTACATCTTCCCACCCATTAGAAGTGGTGTAAAGAATGTGGATTTCCCTTTTTTTTACTGTCAAATAGAGAATCCTCACTATTTCTCAGCACAGTGGCATACATTTTTAATCTCAGCTCTCGGGAGATGCAGGCACGGGGGCTGTGTATTTGAGTTTGGTCTGGGCCTTGTAGGATGACCTGGTCTCAAAAGAATATCTTAGTGCCAATTTATTGTTCATGGTGGAGTTTTGTTCTATTTTCAGCATGAGTTGCAGAAGTTCATGGACGTCACATTTGAAAAGATTCAAAGCACAAGGCAAGCTCTGAGCACGCTGAAGAAATTTGAAAGGTAAAGATTTGAAATAACTTCCCAAGTTCTGTCTTCTAAACTTGGGACAACGTGAGCACAGTTTAGCTTCTTTTTATAGCTTATCTTTTATTGTAATTATAACTCTTATTATAACTTGGTATTCTAATGTGAAGAAAAGCCTCTCGACAGTCTGAGTCACAAGGTCACAGGTTTTAAGTTTTTCAGAGGCTTAACAGGATTAATTCCTGGAAGGATTAAGGATTTGCTTCATCTCTGCCAATAGAGAATACTCTTAGCTTTGAAGTAGCCTGTAGCTGCCTGTGGTAATACCGCCTAATGTCTGAATAATTCGAGATAATTCTTCCCAGGTTAGCAATTTTGCCTTGTAAGGATTGATACTATTTTTGTTCTTTAAATACACTGTTCAGCAACTCCATTGCTTTCAGCTGGCGTGTTTTAAAATGGATGTTAATAAATAAGATTAATGTATATATATATATATATTTCTTATTAATCCAAAACTTTGTACTTTTTGTTTTTCCATTAGATTGAATATACCTAACCTTGGTATCGAGGAAAAATACCAAGTAATTTTTCAGAATTTTGGTGCGGACATCGACATGATTTCTAAGCTGTATACAAGACAGAAATATGATCCTCCCTTGGCTCGGAACCAGCCTCCCATAGCTGGGAAGATCTTGTGGGCCCGGCAGCTCTTCCATAGGTTGGAGCAGCCGATGCAACTCTTCCAGCAGCACCCCTTTGTGCTGAGGACTGCAGAGGCCAAGCCTGTGATCCGGAGTTACAACAGGATAGCCAAGGTCCTCTTGGAGTTTGAGGTCCTCTACCACAGGGCATGGCTTCAGCAGGTGAATTCCTGGATGGTGCTTCTTTAGTGATTTCTAGACTCCAGACAGAGGGAAGCTTCTTCTAACAGGGATATTTTATAAATCAGTATGGTTGAATTTAAGAAATCAAAGTATATAACATAACAATCAAAGAAAATAATTATTAATATTGAAAAAACAGTAAGCTAGGTAATAGTAGCTGATTATTTAATTTATAATCTCCTAAGTGAGAAAGTCACAAAGCATTTCACTACTCTGCCAGTTAGGGTTATTTTTTCTTTACTCTTAAAAATTTAGTAAGATCCTGGTCGGGGGGTGCAGCTTAGTGGTAGAACATTTGTTAGCATGCCAGCAACACATACACACACACACACACACAAAGAGAGAGACAGAGACAGAGAGGGACAGAGAGAGAGACAGATAGAAATAGAGAAACAGAACAGAGTCAGAGACAGAGAGAGTCAGAGAGAGAGACAGAAAGAGACAGAGACAGATAGAGACAGAAACAGAGAACAGAGACAGAGAGAGAGTCAGAGAGAGAGAGAGAGAGAGAGAGAGAGAGAGAGAGAGAGAGAGAGAGAGAGAGAGAGAGAGACCCTGAATGTATTAGTAAATACAAGTATGTCTGTCAAAAAAGTCTTATATTTTATTTGGTTGTGCTAGCATTCAATCAAGATACATAATAGCTATATAATAGCTGCATCCTTTGAATTTCTAGATAAATAAAAACTGAGTTCAGTTGGGTTCGTGTAACCTTTATTAGGACATACAGCTGATTAGGCATAAAGACAAGAGAGAGCTAGATGTCTCTTTCACAGTCTCCTAGGCTAACGCAGTCTCTCCCTATCTGTCATGTGTGAGTCTCAAGGATAAAGAAAATGCACTCAGTTGACTATGCGATATCACCACCAAGACCCTGAAAGCTGTTTTCTGAAAGGGAATTTAGGAGTAGAATGGGTGACCCCATTGCGGGGATTTAGCGAGGTCGAGTCCATGAGAGAACACTGAGTAAGTGTTCACTGAGTCCCAAGAATGGTTGAGCCAGATACCATGTGTACAGCATACTCTGATAGTAATAATACTGACCTCTTCCCACAGATTGAAGAAATTCACATAGGTCTGGAGGCTTCTTTATTGGTGAAGGCTCCAGGCACAGGGGAATTGTTTGTGAACTTTGATCCTCAGATATTAATATTATTTAGAGAAACGGAATGCATGTCCCAGATGGGTCTGCCAGTCTCGCCATTTGTAGCTGCTCTCTTCCAGAAGCGGAATGTGTATAAAAAGAACTTCAGTGACATGAAGGTATAGTAGTCCGCCCCCCCCCCATGTTTCTAGCACACATTTATTCTTTTTTCTTTTTTTTTTAACATTTGTTTTGGTACGTATGCATGCATATATGTGGGTTTGTGCACATGGAGACCTATGGTTGATGTCAACAATCATCCTTGATCACTCTACTACCTTATTCATTGAGTCAAACTCAGATCTCACCAATATGACTAATATCACTAGTCAGCTTGCTCTGGGTATTCTCCATCTCCACTGTCTGAGGCTGGAATTACAGGCAGGCTGCCCTGTTTATGTGGGTTCTTAAGATTTGAATTCCAGTTCTTATGATTGAAAGTCAGCTTAATTCTAAGTGTTTCAGGAAGTCACTGGAGGATTTTTGGGCTGGAAAATAAGGCACGGTCTCATTTACACTAAGTATAATCCTTGCTACGTGGTGGCTAGGCAGAAAATTTTGCACTTTAATTGGGATAAGAGTGTCAGTGAGAAGCCAATATTTTGTTGCATTGATTCAGAATCGAGAATGAGGTAAGTAACTTGAGCTAGAATGGGCACAGACTTGGCCAGACAATTAAAGTTATGCCCACAGACAGGTTAAGATGGAACTCAAGGGTAATTGAAGTGTGGCTACCATGCATGGCCTGGTAGCTTGTGTTCTACACAACTTGGCCCAAAATAGGCAGTGGCTTTGACTAAAAGCCTCATTTATGAGAAGATAAAGGCTTGAAATGGTTTATTTTGTCAGGCCCATTAGAATCCGTAGTTCTTTCCTTAAGTCCAAGATGGCTTTTAGACATCCACATAGCCATGGCACCCACACAATTAGATCTAGAAGTCAGGGCTCAGTAGAGCATTCAAAGTTGGCGGCATGCTTTTTGGAGCTAAAAGACTGTCTTTGCTGTTAGTGGCATTGTCCTGGATGAGCACTTTTAGGGAGGGACAGAGACAGAAATGAGTAGAGAGCCACTGGATTAGACGTAAGGTTGTACCAATATTAATGGGTCTAGTAGAAGATTACAACCCACAAAACAGACTTAGACTTTGAGGTGTGCTGAAACCAAATATCAGGAAGCCAAGAGTAAAGAAAAAAATTGCATGACTGACAAATCCACTGCCCGGAGGATAAAAACAGAAGTTCAAAGATGGAGCCTTGGTCCTGGACCACATAGAAACTGTTACTAAAATGTTATAGCAAACCTGCTGCGATGTAGGAGTATGCTGTAATTCTAGCACTTGGGAAGCAGAGCAAGAGGACCAGAAGTTGAAGGTCATCCTTGACTACGAATCAAGTTTGAGGTTAACCTAATATACATGAGAGCCTGTCTCAAAGAAATCATAGTGATCCACATCATATGATGACACCATGACCATGCACTTGCATGGTGCCTTATGGTTTAAGCCTCTCTCACTTCCTCCCTCCCCACCACTCTCCCTTCCCCCTCCCCTCTCTCACCTTGCTCTACTACACATTGAATACAGAGCCTCATGCTTGCTAAAAAGTACTTTATCACCAAGCTGTATCCTCAGCTCTGTCTTCACTGTGTGTTTTAGGACAGTCTTGGTCCTCTGGGCTCACGTTTCATTCACTCCTATAATCCAGTTTCAATTCTGGAACTTCTCTCTCAAGTAGCTGAGGTTACAGACCTGTGGCTCTATTCTCAGTTCATTTAAAGCCTTTTCTTGGTCATTATTTAATGTTATCTTTCTTACTCCCATGTGAGATAGGAGGGAAAGAGTGATGTGTGGCTCAGAGAAACTGAGTCAAGGTCTCATAACTAAATGAGAGAACCCAGAATTGTTCTCTATGGTCATCTCACTACTTCTTGTTATGTTGAAAAGTTAAAATTTGCCATGGGCAGATATTCTCTAATGTGGACCCACAAAACACTAGTCAGTATGCTTACATTCTCTTTAAATTATTTTGTGTCAGAAAGAAATTGGTCAATTTACAAAATAAATGTTTTACAAGAAATCATATTTATACAGTCATACAATTACTACTAATAATTCCCCCCACAGAGTCTTTCTTGATTATATGTTCCAAGTAACACATAACTTCAAAATAGAGGAGCTTTTAGTATATTTTTCATGGTTCTGGGTTAAAGGGTTTGAACAGATGTTGAATGATGTACTCAGCTGGGGTTATGGACTTGGGCATCTTTACAAGGATTCTGGTATGGACTCCCGCCCCCCACTGGTAAAATGCCTTATATCCCTGTCTAGGAGCAAGGGCTACACTGATTAAGGAGGGCACATAGTTCCTATGCCAGCCCCAGATGTCTCACAGGATCCTTCTGTTGAGCCCTTTAGTACTCTGAATGCTCATCCAGATTCAGTGAAGGGTACATAGACCCCACTCTATGAGAAGAGTGGCAAAGAATATTTGCAAGCTACTACTGTTCCAACCAAAGATTTGATCAAGGAGATTATCATCTGGTTGGCATTTATAATATTTTGGAGGTGGAAAGAGAAGTCCTGTGCAACATGGCTAGCTGGTAAAGCAGACTTATTGGCCCACTTGGGTCCCTCTAAAGCTCCCCCCAGCCTTGAAGCACTGTGCTGGGCATCTTACAGAGTGTCCAGGTTTCTACAGCTACACAAAAGTAGCTGGAAGTTTGTTTTATTCATCTTTTTCTTGGGAGATATTTGAAACCAAAATGAGATGAGCTACTGTGGGCTAAAAGTAAGGAATATAGATTCTGAAACCAGTATGACCTGGATTCAAACCATTATTTCTAGGTAAATGACTTTATCTTCTAAGCCTCAGTTTCTCATTTGTAAAAAGGATGAATTGTACTTCCTGGGTTTAAAGGATTAAAGGTAAGGAGCAGAAAGCCTGCTGGAGGCAGAGTCTAAGAACCATTTTTCTGATAGAATAAGTAATGGACATTGAAAAAAACAGCGGTAAGCAGTGGCTAAAGGCATTAGGAAACGAGGAAGCTGCTGCTAATAGAATCATCAAATGTAGGCTTTTCTCAAGTGGCTTTTATGGAAAATGAAAGGGTATTATGGAAACCATAGGAAAGTATTATAGGAAGACTGAGCTCTTTGGGGAGATGTTAGGCTTAATTGCCTTCTCAGAGTCCACCAGGACTTCCTATATCCTTATGATAGGTTCTATAAAATCATGAATGTTCATTGTGATACTGTTGTATATAGAGTTTTGCAAACATAGCCACCCAGGCATCATTTCTGTTCTAGCACATCAATAAAAACATTTTGGCAGATGTTGATCTAACATTACGGTAATAGCAATAGTAAGTACAGACTTAAAACTATTTGTCTTTAAGAAGCACATTGATGTCCTCTGTGAGAAAGAGTGGCAGGATGAACTAGTAGGTGTATTTGAAAATGTTAGCATATGGACAGACTAGGCGCCTATGATGACTTACCTTGTAGGTGATTTTTAATGGAGAACTCACACCCCTCACTTTTCTGATCACAAATTCTTTTTCTGATAACCACTAGTTGATTAGTTTAAAAAATGCTGATAGATCCTGTCATGTGTTGTAGCTAATGTTTCAAGCAAATTGGAAAAACCAGTTAAAAATCTTGTCCTTGTATTACTTATCCAGTTACTCTTGACTTATGGTGAGGTTGGAAGTACTGTAAGTAAAGAATGCATTAATTGCATCTTAAGTTAATGAACATTGTGGCTTAGCCTACCCTGTCTTCCGTGTGCTCAACTGTTTTAGACAAGAGGGGATACTTAAAGTCGTTTGAAATCAGCACTGATTCTTTACTCTCCCTCTGCCTCTTGGGTCTTGCATCAAGATTTAGCTGATAGTTCCATCTAGCAAGGCTCTCATGAGTCAGACAACTGTGATTGTGATTGTAGTCTATACAAGATGCTCAAAGAAGCAGGATGCATCTTGTCCCCATAAACAATGGAATGAGTGAGCCCAGTGAGGCACAGACCAACATCTTTACTTTGTTTTGGGGTGGGTAGATGCTGAGAAATGATCCTCAATTTCTTTTTCATTCTCAATCATAACTTACTGGGTTAGGATTTAGTGCTTGTAGAGACAGTGCTTGTCACACCTGTCTTATTTGTTTGCAACATTCTTCTTGTCAGGACATTAGATCCCAATAATGAAACTTATCTTTTTAGATAAAAATACTAATACATATTAAAAGTGACATGTAAACTGTCTATTTAATCTCATACCATTGCAGATGATGCTGTCTGAATACCAGAGAGTGAAGTCGAAAATGCCTCCTCCCATTGAGCAATTGATGGTCCCACACTTGGCTAGAGTGGATGAAGCCCTCCAGCCTGGCTTGGCTGCCCTGACTTGGACATCCCTGAATATTGGGACATATTTAGAAAATGCTTTTGCAAAGATCAGTGAGTCTGTCTACATGAGTTTTATTTCTCGGTTTTAGGAGCTGAGTTCTTATTGCTTACTGGATAATTTGTTATTAATATGCTTTTATGAATAATGAAATGAGAAATAAGACTCAAAACTTCTACAGTGAACAGTAGCAAAATATATTGAGTTCAATAATTTCTTACAAATTATAAATATTCATTTTTTAAATCTTATTCCCAGAGGTTATCCATTCAATTTTGTTGATTCTTATTGCTGTATATTAGTATCCAAAAGATCTTCAGGGCCATTTAACTTCTACACTAATTGATTAGTTCATTAAAATTGTTTTCTTTTAGTCATTCCCTCTCCCTTTTTACCCTTTCCCTCTTCTTCCTCCTCTTTCTCCTCCTCCTCTTCTTCCTCTTATCTTCATCTTTTAGATCCAGCTCAGAGCTCCGCATATAGTAGACAAGAGCTCTACCACGGAGCCCGCTTGCAGACCCCTCAGTGGTTTGGAGGACCTGGATTTGGATGGAGCAGCATGGTGAAGGGCAGGACATTTTGAGTGAGAATAGTTTAAGCAATCGCTAGTTTTCCTTAATGAGGGATGCAGAGCTTAAAATGTATATGAGATGGAAAATTCCATTTAATCCAACTTCCCAGCATAAGCATAGGTATTTTACCAAGGAAATTTGGGCTCAAGTCCATCTAGGATGTTAGACAATTGGACATGTTTGTTTCATATACAACTTTTCAGTCCCTCAATGTGCAAAAGTGAAGTTTTTCATGAGGCATTTCCCAGATGTCATAGTTGCCTTCTAGACTGTATTATCCCAGATCTCCTGTGTAAACAGGGGCATACAGCTTGGAACATAATGGCAGAAGTTTTTGTTTAATTTTTTTTTAGACTGAGACATTTCTATTCTTTTTTCCAACCCGGTGTTATCTGTCATGGCTTCTTCATGACCCAACTTCACCTATATTTCATGATCTGGGATACAAAGTCTAAGGATCCTAGCCTGACTACGTTACCTCAAGTCCACCTCCTCCCAGGGCCTCTGTTGTGCTCTGTATCACACATGTCTCCTAATGGTGTAGCCCAACTCCATCTTTCTCCCAAAATGGCTTCAAAGGGCTTAACATCCAGGCTGTTTCTTCTACTTCTTTTGTGTCAGTCTGGTATTGGAGGTGCTCCCATACTTACGGATTAAAATTGCATAATTTCCATTTCTTTACCCTCTGACCTCTTTCTAACCTGCTCTGCCATGTTACTTCCTTTCTGGGTCACATTTTCCTTGGATCCCTACTAAGTAATTCCTGTGTTAGTACTCTCTGTCCCTCTTTGTCTCTGTTTCTGTCTCTCTTGGTCTCACCCGAAGTAGGATTTTAGTTTATTGATAACTGATGACTAGAGCTTGTCTTTTCAGTGGGTATCTTATTGCACCTTCCAAACAACTATATACTATTTAATGTATACTAATTTAGCAGACACATTCTACTCAAGAATATTTGAGAGGTACTGGGTTGGGGCAGAGAGTGAAATAAGGAATTGTGGTTGGTGTGCTAGCTGTTTTTTGCCCCCAACTTGTCAAAAGTTAGAGTAATTTGGGAAGAAGGAAACTTAATTGAGAAAATTTCTCCACCAGATTGATTTGTGGGTAAGCTTGATTGGTAATTGCTATGGGAGGCCCAGCCCATTGTGGGTGGTGGCACCCCTGGTCAGGTGGTCCTGGATTTTGTGAAAAAGCAGGCTGAGCAAGCCCTGAGGAACAAGCCAGTAGGCAATACTTGCCCATGGCTTTCTGCTTCAGTTCCTGCTTCCAGCTTCCTGTCTTGAGTTCCCTGGATAATAGACTGAAAACCCTAAGATGAAATAAACCCTCTCCTCCTCCCCCATAAGTTGATTTTGATCACGGTGTTTTATTACAGCAATAGAAAACTTACCTAGGACAGTTGCATACTTTTGCTTTAATTCTGCTTGCTTAAGTGGGAACCAAAGTCAAAGGTAAATTGTCACAGAGTGTTTGCATATTAAAGAAGTGTATTTCAGGCTCATTACAATTTGTGAGTGGGATGCTGAAAGGTGCACAATTTGATAACCATAGCATCAAGAGGATGGAGAAAGTTGTGAAACAGTTTTCAAAAGGACCCTCAATTTAAAGATTAGAAAGCAACAACTCAGAGATGCCAAATTGTAGCTAGAGTTTTCCTGCCTGGCCCACAGTCATGACAAATCTCTCTCACCTGCCAATCCCACAGCCACTCAAACCCAACCAACTAAACATAGAGACTTATATTGCTTACAAACTGTATGGCTGTGGCAGGCTTCTTGCTAACTGTTCTTATATCTTAAATTAACCCATTTCTATAAATCTATACCTTGCCACATGGCTCGTGGCTTACCGGCATCTTCACACGCGGCTTGTCATGGTGGCAGCTGGCAGTGTCTCTTACTCAGCCTTCCACTTCCCAGAATTCTTCTCCTATTTGTCACACCTATACTTCCTCCTGCCTGTCTACTGGCCAATCAGTGTTTTATTTACTAACCAATCAGAGCAACACATTTGCCATACAGAACGTCCCACAGCACTCCCCCCCTTTTTTTCCAAAAGGAAGGTTTTAACCTTAACAAAGTAAAATTACATATAATTTGGGAATTTGGGTGTAGCTTCTCTTACTACTTCCTGCTGGAGGGGGGAGCTATATCTTATGGGGACACAAAGAAAATTTTAGGATTATGGAATAGTCCATGAGGCTGTATTGTCTGAGCCAGTTGCTTTCAAACCATTCTGGATGTTGGATCATCTGGGCCATGGTCATAGTGTCATCGGAGACCTTTCAGGGGGTCTTGGCTGGTCAAACCTAATGTATCTTAATCTGAAACAAATCTATAGCCTCCTGCTTTCTGTGGATCTTTCACGTTATGGTTACAAGTTGTTGTCAAGGGTTAGGAAAAAGGCTAAGCAAAGGAGATTAGATTTAAGGTTCTTGTTTACCAAATGGCATTTAGTGTGGAGCAGATGGAAGCAATAAAGATGGGTTCCTTTGCCGTTAAGCCAAGATTCTTTCCAAAATATCTCTCCTTAGGAAATATAAGAAGAGTAAATGAGCTAAATCTCTAAGGAGGCATCTATAAAGTACATAGAAACTTCATAGTGAGAGTTATCACAATCAAATTAGAACAGGTTGCTAAGGTAGTCTTTAGCAGTATTCTCCCTAGGGAGGTATTAGGATTACAGTATTAGCACTTTAGATATTTTATTAGATGCTAGCTGGAGACAAGGAGATAGAGTCTAAAGAAATCTTAATTCTCCTTTTCTATGGTGTTTTTTCTTGCTACTTAAAGATGATAATGAGGAACAAAATGAAGTGTCATTGTAGACGTAGCCATTGTGGCTGGGTACCTCATGGTTCATCCTTCTCTGTACTTTGGCCATTTGTGGTTTTTCTGTGATGGTCTCACTATCCTGCATAGAGAAGGTCCTTGATGAGGGTAAATAAACTGTGTTAAGTCTCAAGATCAGTTGGACTCTGTATTGAAATAAATGAGCCAACCTTTAGAACTGGAGGTGTTTACTTGGGCCACACATTTGGAAAAAAATGTCAGTATTTTTAATGTCCTTAGCAGAACTTTGATGGGCATCATTTGTGTATTCTATACATAAATGTGGTTGCATTTTCTTTAATTGCTGCTGTAATAACTTGTCACAAGCTTCATGGCTGAATAATGCAATTACAGAGTTTAGAATGCAAAGAATCTCATGTGCCTAAAATCAAAGCATCTTCAGAGACAGTTCTTCCCAAAAACTCTGCAAAGCACCCTTTCCTTAGCACCTTCCAGGTCTTACAGGTTGCCTACATCTATTGGAGAATGACCATGTCATGTTCACAGCTAGCTGTGTCTTGTGGCTAACTCTTTTTAGCTCCTCTCTTCTCCTTCCATGGTCATATTCTTCTCTCACTTTGACCTCCTTAACTTCCTCTTTTAAGGTCTTTATGACAACTCTGCTGCTTAGATAATCCAGAACAGTCCCTGAATCACAAGATCCTTAATACAAAGTCCCCTTTGTCACATAAGGTAATATTCCCAGAGGACTAGGAATCCCCAGGGAGATCATTTTTTTTCAACTTGCCACAAATGCCTTTGAAGATGTGAAGAATCAGGGGAAAATAAGAGATTTCTATGGACTGTAAACACTTAAGGAGAAGTGGTGGTTCTTTCTGCATGGACTACTATTGCCAAGAAGAACCATTTGGTATATTGAGCAGTTGCTTGAATAGTTAGCTTGAAAATTCTTGAGACTCAGGTTTTGTTTTTTTTAGGTAGGGAAGGAATGTAGTAAAGGCATTGATGTAAGGAAATGTCAAAAAGTAGCAGACTTTCATTTCAATCATGGTTGTTGAAGACACTCTTTGGGATGGTCACTGACATAAATGTTCAAGATGTAAAGATGGAAAAACAAATTACTGAAGGAGCAGACACAAGAGTAGCCAGTGTGATGCACCCAGGGATGTATGTATGCCTAGGTGATAGGCCGGACTGGACCAGAGACACCCCCACCCCCACCCCAGTCACAGGTGGCCTCCTGGGAAGATGAGTCAGAGATCCAGGCTGGTAGGAGAGCTTAGAACTGTTAAAGAAGGAAGAAGGTGCAACAGCTATGTGTGGAACAGCTGAAAGTACCAAGGAGATTGTGGTGATTTAACAAGAATGAACCCATAGGCTCGTATATTTGAATGCTTGGTCCCTAGTTGGTGGAACTATTTGGGAAGGATTAGGAGGTGTGTCCTTCTTGGAAGAAGTATGTCACCTCATTGGAGTGGGCTTTGAGGTTTCAAAAGCCCATGCTATTCCTAGTGTACTCTCTCTGCTTCACGGTTGCTGTCTTAACATACACACTCTCAGCTACCGTTCTAGCACCATGCCTACCTACCTGTTGCCATGTTCCCCAACATGATGGTCACCAACTCACTTCCTAACCTGCAAGAAAGGCCCCATTAAATATTTGGTCTATAAGTTGCCTTGGTCATGGCATCTTTTCACGCAATAGAAAAGTAACCAAGACAGATATGTGTAACCCAAGCAACTTTAATCGCGATGCTTTTGCTGTCATCGAATCGTGTGTACACGTTTAAGGAAATGCTTTACCTAATCTGTCTTTCATTTTGTTTTTACCAAAGAGGACCTGGAGCTGCTGCTTGACCGGGTCAATGATTTGATTGAGTTCCGAATCAATGCCATTCTGGAAGAAATGAGCAGCATGCCACTTTGTCAGCTCCCCCAGGAGGACCCCCTTACTTGTGAAGAATTCCTCCAAATGACAAAGGTTATCAGAAGATTGATTTTTTTTTTTTTTACAAAAAACCTTTTTTTTTTTTTAAAAAAAATAAAAGGCATATTTGAATCATAAATTGGGATTTTAAAAAATTAAAAAATTTTGCTCTGTGATAGATGTTATTCAAATGTGGGCCTTCTGACAACTTGAAGATAAAGAAAATTTTATCTAAGCTGCTACTAATAAATTAGTTCCTTTCAGATCAGTTGAAGGGGAATCACTGTGGCACACATTTCCAATTTTTTCATGTTTTATGAAGGGCAAAGGTATTTTTTTTTTTTAAAGAAGAACTTCAGTAAGCAAGGTTAATTATTCAGTACTTGGGGCAGATTCTGGGCAGTTTCTTCTTTAAGCACTTCCAAAGAGCTGTTTCCAAACTAGTATTTTGTAGCATAGAGTTCTAGACTTGTCCCTAGGAAAGCTGGGAAAGGCCAGAGGCTTGTGCTTAAACCACACAGGGTGGAGACTGTATTTACAGGTTTATCACACTTCGATATATGAAAATAAAACCCTTAGATGGTTTCCATGATTTCTCAAACATCCTTGCAAATGGCACATTTTCTTCCTATGTTAGGCCCAAGCTACTGGCAGAGAGGCTCTACTCCTTTTGGAAATGGCACTTTGGCCTCATTTATGACATTCCCTATGGGTATTCTGGTGATATGAACTCTTCAGTGATGACTTTAATATTGTTGGCCAGCAGTGCTTACTGGAGGACCTATCATATTCCATTCACCTTGTGACTATACTAGAGCTCAGATTTATCACCAAAACAGAGTGGCAGCCACAGCTGGATGATACAGAAGGCGGATAGGCCCTGGGGAAAACCTTTCTTATGCTAGCTCTTTCCCGTGAGGACGCATGGAGAACTCTTCACACAACAATGAAACTACAGCAATCCATGTGCAAACTTTCTGCCCAGTGAAGTTCATTGCTTGACATTTAACGTCTATTTTTTTTATTTAAAATTTTAGTGTGTGTGTGTGTGTGTGTGTGTGTGTGTGTGTGTGTGTGTGTCTCCACAGAGGCCAGAAGAAGGCATCAAATTCCTGGAGCTGAACTCTTAATGCCCTCTGGCCTGAACTCTGAACTCTGGAAGAGTAACAAGCATTCCTAACCACTGGGCCACCTCTTTAGTCCGCAGGCTCTAAGTTTTTATTGGCTTTTGTCACTGTGGCACATTCTGCTTTTCATGAAAAGGCTTAGATTCTTAGAAGGAATCAAGGGTTCAGTGTGAACTGTCTTGTTTACAGAAGTATTCTAGGCATAGAAGGCACATTTCTCAACTAGAGAGCAGTGGGAACACACCTGAATCTGACCTTCTTGGCACAAGGAGGATTTCAAAGTCCAAGGCAACCCTTGAAAAGGATAGGAACCAGGCATTTGGTGCTAACACCTTCTTGCATATATATTGAACTTTGATTTATATTAACTTGTTATTAGCTGATTAAAGCTTAATGACTGTTTTGTAGAATTCTGTTTGCCCTCCTCACAATGATTTTTAATATTTTTTTCCTGTAATTTTTAAGTTTTCTCCTCATCATAAGAGAAACACTTAGCTCTGTTATTTACAAAGTGTAGCTTAAACTTTGAAAATCAAGTTTTAGATTTTAAAAGTGGAGAAATTAGCATTTACGCCTATCATATCACCATTGTTGTGAATTTTATGTATTTCATGACTTTCACAGGCACCACTTAAATGACATTTTGCTGAAATGATCTATATTTTTTTACTACTGGACATTAAATGACTCCCAAAGTTAGTCAGTTTTGCCAAAAGCTATAATAAATATATATATTTATATTTTTTTTAGATCTTCAGGATCATTGCCCCCAAATAAGATTATTGTGTCAAACTGTATGGTTTTATTTCGCAGATCATTATAGTCACAGACAAATTGTTTTCCAAAGGACAATTCCAATGTATAAAGCCATAATGCAATAACACCAGTGTCACTACCCTAAAGACAAACACTGTTCTATTATAATTTATTAATTTTAGCTTGAATGGCAAAATCATACAATCCAAATTAATCTGTTTTTGTTTCCCATAGAAGTGCTTCCTGTTGACTGTTTTACTTTCTATAATGTTTATGTGTTTTACAATTTTTAATTTTTTCATTTGTAGACATCTTGTTTTTTATTTTTATTTCTTTTGTTTTTGAGGTTATAATGTAGTTACATCATTTCCTCATCCCTTTCCTCACTCCAAATGCTCCCAGGCAGTCCTCCAGGCTCTCTTTCAGATTCATGGCTCCTTTTTCATTAATTGCACATGTATATGTATATATTTACATATACATACATACATACATTCCTAAATACATAAATATAGCCTGCTCAGGCTGTATGATGTGACTTATATGTATGTTGTCCAGGCTGACCGTTTGGTTTTGGATAACCAGTTTGGATGCTCTTTCCTGGGGAAGACTGTTTCTCCTGCTCTCTTCCGTCCTTAGCTGCTTGTCTATTCTTTGTAGGGGTTGAGGTCTCTTGGGCTTTTCTCTGTCCACGTTAGGTTGACGACTGAGATTAACCACCACAGTTGTCCAACCATCACTGAAACTAAAGTATCAGTTGGAGGCGGAATCTGCGCCTTTGCCCATCCTCCTGTTGAACTCTCAAGAGCTGGATAATGACGCGTGACTGTCATCTTTTGTTCTTATTGCTGTTAGGACCTTTGTGTGAACGGTGCTCAGAGACTCCATTTTAAAAGCTCCCTAGTGGAGGAAGCAGCCAATGAGCTAATAAACATGTTACTGGATGTGGATGTCCAAGCTGAAGAAGCAGGTGAAAAAGTCTCTCCCAAGAATGCCGGTTCTAACGGCGACACTTCAGGTAATGGAAGGGTCTGTTTTTTTCTTTCAGGATAGTTAGTGAAAACTAAAATTTAATTTTCTACACAGCCATCAATTTCATACATCGAGAAACATTACCCCATTTTTAAACTGATATTTACAAATCTGAAATTATGATTCTGCACACATGGCAATGACTTGGTTGCTTCTCACTATGTTTTTTATTTTATAATTAATTTAATTTTACATATCAGCCACGGATTCCCCTGTCCTCCCTCCTCCCACCCCCCAGCTGTTGTTGGGAGAGAACACACCAGAACACAAGTCTTTGAGGCCCAGGACAACTTTTAGCCTATAGTCCTTAATCTGTTATTGGCTCTTTTCCCATATTGAGATAACTTCTACTGGGCCACCTTATGCCCCAATTTCTTCTTCCTATCCTTCAGTGATCTTATTTTCTCAGATGCAGGACATTTAACTGATATTGAGCTTGCATGTAATTTATTTTAATTTTTCCCTGTAGTTTAATGGATCTCTCTCAGGAAGAAGAGAAGGGCATTCTGGGGTGTTGACATCTTCCTTTAATTCTGGGTCTTGTCCTCTGCCTTTGACAGCAACCACAAGGAAGAAAAAAGAAAGTGAGATGTTAGAGGAAGCCCGTGAGCTGCTTTCCCATTTTAACCACCAAAATGCTGATGCTCTCTTGAAAGTGACAAGGAATACTCTGGAGGCCATTCGCAGGCGCATTCACTTCTCCCACATGGTTAACTTCCGGGGTATGGTCTTGCACAATTTTCCTATTGGTTGACCAGGTAGAGAACTGGTGTGTGTGTGTGTGTGTGTGTGTGTGTGTGTGGTGTGGTGGTGGTGGTGGTGGTGGTGGTGGTGTGTGTGTGTGGTGTGGTGGTGTGTGTGTGTGTGTGTGGTGAGTGTGTGGTATGTGTGTGTGGTGTGTGTGTGTGGTGTATGTGTGGTTTTTGTGTGTGGTATATGTGGTGTATGTGTGGTGTGTGTTGTGTGTGGCGTGTGGTGTGTCTGTGTGTCTGTGTGTGGTGTGTATGTGTGTGTGTGGTGTGATAGTGGTGGTGGTGTGTGTGTGTGTGTGTGTGGTGAGTGTGTGGTATGTGTGTGGTTTGTGTGTGTGTGGTATGTGTTGTGTGTGTGTACACTCCTATTAAATTTTAATAATCTCAAAAAAATACCATTCATTATGCACCTTCTCATAAGTTTCAGTGACTTTTGCCCACCCCCACCTATTCTATGATGTGGGTCCTCTCATCACTTGTATTAAAACTGAGAAGCCTAGCACCTGGAAAGACTATTTTGCCAAGGTTACTGAAATCTTGATGACATAAAAATCAACATAATTTAAAATGCTCCTGTAGTGAGATAAAAACATGGAGAAAATTGTTTGATCCAAGAGAGAAAAGCAGTTTTAACAGAAAACATATGGGAGAATTGTTTCGGTGGTGAATTTTTAGTTATTAATCAATCTTATTGCTTTTTTAACATTTTATGTTACTTTTCTGTGTCTTTCACATCATGCCACTAGATCCCACCTGTCTCCCTCCCCTCCAAATAAAACAAGATACAATTTAAGAGAAAAAAAGAAACAAAATGGGAAGAAGGGGAAAATCTCATCATGGAAGCTTCAGTGTGACACAGTGAGTCACACAGTAAACCCCTTTACCCGTACATTTTTTACATGTAGGCATTTATTGCAAAGAATCAATGGTCTGGTTCGAGGTCCCTGGTCTCTGTTGCACCATTGACACTTCCTGGATATCCCATTGTTCCTCTGTGTCGTGGAGATCCTGCAGCCCCAGGTCCACAGGACCGACACCACCTCTCTGTGCTGCAGCAGATCACAGATAGAGTGCATGTTGGGGTGAACCAACTCATAACCCTGGTTTTGGGCCCTGGGAGTTGCAGGGTTGGTCAACATGCACGTGCTTCCCCTGACTTCACCACCAGGGGGAGCTCTCCAGCATTGCCCTAGCTGGTTCACCCCTTGCAGTGATGAGCAAGGGAAGGGACCACCAGTTCTCAGGTTTTCCCTGTCCTCAGGGTTGGTTCCCCCACACCTACACTGTCAGGGCCAGCTCTACTGTGTTGCCCAGGCAAGGTGTAGGGGTCACTCTCCTGCAGCTGATGAGGGGCAGGGACAACTCTTAGTACCTCAGAACCACCTGTCTCAGGCATTGATGGGCATGGGGGGCATCCATCTTCCCCTCACCCATATCACCACACGGCAAACTAGTAATGGAGACAGCTCTCCCATGCTCACAACATCCAGGCTGGCTCACCTACACCTCTGCCAATGAAGCTAGCTCTATCATGTTGCCCAGGTAAGGTGCAGGGCCTGCTCTCCCGAGTTTAACCAATCTTATTAATGAGAAAAGATTGATGCCATCCCTTTAAAATTAGAATTTATTTAATTATTTTCATGATATTTCAGCTGACTTCTTCATTCCGAATGCCTTCATCTTTTTCTCAGCACTGTTCAGAGAAAGGTTTGGGCTCTTCTAAGTATGCTACAAAACCCCATGAATATTAGGAATATTCTGAAATTAAAATCTAATTAAAGAATAATAGAAAGGGAAACAATTAATTGAGAAAAATAATAGGATAATAAGACTTACTTATTTTGAAGATTTGTAATTAAAGTGAAGCATAATATTGCATTGGAAGTGGATGAAGAAAAAGGTCTGTGAAAGAATGTTTTGAGTCATGACTTTCATTTACTTCAGAATGGAAGAAAATTTCTTTCTTAGTCACAAGGCTTTAAAAGGATTCACCAAATGCTGGCTCATATGTTAGAACAGTAAATCACAGTTACTGCATAACTTTGTGCATTGCAGGTATTTTCAACTATATAAAATTATATGTGGTTCACATGCACATGCTGCACATGCATCTCTGTCTACATCCTTAAACTTACAGATATATCCAATTTTAAAAGCTCCATTATAATAAATAATGAGTTACACTAAACTTTTCCCTATGTGTGACAACTGTCCCAAATTTTCGAATATATTCCTTGTGGAAGGTGTTTTATTTGAAATTCCAAAAATTACTTGTTCTAACTTTCATTTATTATAGTTTGTTCTTTATTTCTTGTTTGCTTACTCTGCATTTAATTCATTGCTGGCATCCTGCGACTTCTACACTGAACATTTCCTTTTATGTAGATGTACCAGCAAACTATAATCAGCAGAATGACTTGGAATCCACTGAATCGCTGCTATATTGAGCAATATCAGATCTTCAAATATTCATGCACTTATTTGACAAATATTTGTCTGCTTATATATGTATCATGTATGTCTTAATTTTTTTTGGGGGGGGTCTGTTAAGTATATTCAGTTTTCAATTAAAAAATGATATGTTAACTCAGACAGTAACAATGCATCAAAGATGAAGCAGAACCATCTTCCCATTTTTCGGGCAAGCATCACTCTGGCCATTCCCAACATTGCTATGACTCCTGCCCTGGAAGACATACAACAGACACTGAACAAAGCTGTGGAATGCATCATCAGTGTCCCCAAGGGGGTTAGACAGTGGAGCATTGAGCTGCTGTCCATGGTAGGTAGAGTATGAAAAAAAAGTTGCTTCATTTGGAAGCTGCTCTGTTTAAAGATGGGGAAAGGTTGAAAAGCATCCTCTTGCATTCTAGAGGAAGTTGCATGAAAGAAAAATGGCTGCTCTGAAGAACAGTGAAGACAGTGATTCTGATGTTGAGGCAGAGGAAAGTGAGCTGCAAGGTAATACGCTTTAAAATTGAAAAAAGTCTCTCTCTCTCTCTCTCTCTCTCTCTCTCTCTCTCTCTCTCTCTCTCTCTCTCTCTCTCTCTGTGTGTGTGTATGTATGTGAGTGTTTCTCTATGTGCACATGTTTTTTACATGCAGGTGCCCATGGGCCAGAAAGGGGAGCTGGAGTTACTGGAAGTTGTGAGGCACTTGATGTGGTGCTGGGAACTGATCTGGGGTTCTCAGCAAGTGCTCTTAGTTGCTGAGCCATGCACCCAACTTTTAAAACAAAGTCATATGTTTATACTATCTATAGTATAGATATTATAGTATCTGAAATATAGATTTACAATATCTCCTGTGCTGTGTGCAGTTCAATCAGAGTATTAATCTTTGAGCCATTTTGAGTTTAAAAACATTGAGAATCACATACTGATACCTTAGTATCACACATCTCCTGCTTCTGTTGTGTGTATCACAACTGCTGGTGCATAAATGATATTTGGTCTGACCTACTAATGACTGAAGATAGGAAATGTTTTTAATTCACACTTTACTGAAAAACTGGTTATCCTCACAATGAATATTTCCTGGCACATTATAGATGATATTTTCGACCTATTTTGAGTTCTGCTTTGTTAACACATTCTGAGTGTCACTATGCATCCAGCAGTTTTCATTTGTAGTCTGGAAAATGGGGCGGGGGCATCCAAGTTGCTAACGATATCAGATGTCCTCTTCAGTCCTCACATTCCTTTTAAATCAGCATCACAGTTAACAGTTAACAGACATAGTAGAATTTGGTTGGTATTGCTCTCCCCTGAAATGATAAATTGACTAACCACAAGGAAGAAATGGAAAAGGAAGTACCTTTTTAAATAGCACTAATGAGGAAGGTAGAGGTAGCTGAGAATTCTTTCCCATAACTTACTTACTGATTTACTCTATCTATTATCTATCTATCTATCATCTATCTATCTATCTATCTATCTATCTATCTATCTATCTATCTATCTATCTATCTATCATCTATCTATCTATCTATCTATCATCTATCTATCTACCTATCATCTATCTAATCTATCTATGTATCTATGTATCATCTATCTATGTATCTATCTATGTATCATCTATGTATGTATGTATGTATGTATCTATCTACCTACGTACCTACGTACCTATCTATCTATCTATCTATCTATCTATCTATCTATCTATCTATCTATCTATCTATGAATCTATCTATATATGTATGTATGTATGTATGTATGTATGTATGTATCTATCTATCTATCTATCTATCTATCTATCTATCTATCTATCTATCAATCATCTACCTATCATTATTTATTAGCGAGCTAAGAAGCACTTTCTGGAGATGGACAGATGGCTCACCAGTTAGGAGTACATACTGCTCTTGCTGAGGACCTGAGTTTGGTTCTCAGCATCCCTGTCAGGTGGCTTACAACTGCATCTCTAGCTCCAGGGCATCTGATACCCTTTCCTGGTTTCTGTGGGTACTTTCATTCATGTACACATGACCAGCCCCCAACACATACATACACATAATTAAAAAAGAAATATAATATTAAAGAACATTTGCTATTATTTATTAGCTTCTATTTTGTTTTTTATCTGGAAACATTGCTTTAGTTCCTAGAATCCCTTAAAATTCAGTGTCTTCTAATGAGAATATGTTCAATCATGAATCACAGCCTGAGAAGAAAAAATATGTGCTGAAAACATGACCACAGAACTAAAACAACAGACTACAGTCTGGCTGTTTTTTTTTTTTAAACTGTAGAGTTCAGAGTTTTTTGTATAATCAGAGTATCATCGTTGTCTAATTTTAGAGCACTTTTATTATCTTAGGATGAACCTCTGCTCCAATTAGCATTCATTTTGCCTTCTCTTTCTGCTCTGTCCTGGGCAGCCACTGATCTGTCTCCCATTCCTGACGATGGATCATTCTGTGTGTGGTGTTCTGTGGCTGTTTTCTCCCATGTGGCATAGTATTTCCATTTTTCTCCATGGGTAGCAGGGAGCACTCGCATTACATTTTCTCTACTGTAGTGACATAGATGGGACCCAGGTCCTGCGTATGCCAGGCATGTGCTCTGCTACTGGCTTCATTCGTAGTCCTCACTTCTTCGAGACAGGATCTGATTGTGTAGCTTAGACTGGCCTTGAACTTGTTAGACAGTCCAGGCTAGTCTTGAACCCAAGATTATCCTACCCGCTACCTTCTGAGTGCTAGAATTGCAGGCATATTATTCATTTCTTTTTATCATTGAATTATATTTCATACTTCAGATAAATTACATTTTATTTATTTATTTAATTTGTTAGTGAGTTGTTGAACAGTTAGGTTGTTTCCATTTCTGCACTATTATTAATAATTCTTCTAAATGTGTAGTGGTATTTGTATGTTTTATGCATGGTATTTGTGTGCATGTGTGTGTACATGGATGTGTGGAGGTCAGAAGTTGATGCTGGATGTTTTCCTCAATTGCACTCACTCTTGTGTTTTGAGACAGTCTCACTGATCCTAGAGCTCATCAACTGGCTAAGCTGCCTGGTGACAATGCTCCAGGGATCTGCCTGTTTCTCCTCATCCCAACCAGTGCTTGCTTTATTACACATGCTTGTTGCATACTCAGCGTTGATATGGGAGCAGAAAATCCAAACTCAAGTCCTCATGCCTAAGTGGCAAATATTTTTACCAAATGAGCCACCTTCCAAGCCTAACATTTTATGTGGGAATGTTTTTATTTCTCTTGGATTATACTGACATTTATAGATTACTGAGCATTTGGTAACTTTCTGTTTAACATTGGGAGGAAATGCCAAGCTACCTTTGGAAGTAAGAACATTATTTTATTTCTCCACGGGCAATACAGGAGGGGTTCACTGCTTTTTCTCTTCTAGTCACTGATAGTTATTTTTGCCTTTTCTCTGTAGCCATTATAATAGCTACAGAGTGGCACATCACTGTAGTTTTAGTGTGAATTTCTGCAATGGCCAGTGAAGTTACGCACCTTTTTGTGTGGTTTCTGGTCATTTGTATGTTTCTTTGGAGAAATATCTATCAATTTTTCCATGTTCTTAAAAATTCACTCACTTAGTCAAATTTCTGTAAGATGTTTATGTTCTGAATAAAATTGTAAACATTTTCAATTACATTATAGATTTATTTTCAATTTCTTATTGATGCCTTTTGAAGAATAAAATTTGAGGCTTAAGTTCTATTTAGCTATATTTTCATTTTGTATCTAAGCAACAGTGACTTAACATAAGGTTAGGAAGACTTTATACTCTTTTAAAGTTGCATAGCTTAGCATTTATATTTCAGTCTATGATTCATTTTTAGTGAAGTTGGAGTTTAAATTCATTATTTTCCATGTGGGTGTATACTTGTTCTTCCACTGTTAGCTAAAAAAAAAATCATTATTCTATAATTGAATTTTCTTGAGACCTTTGTTGAAACTCCCTTAAATATGAGTGTACATCTCAACCTTTATTTCTGGACTCTTGGTTTTACTCTGTTAGTCTCAACTCATGCTTATTATAGTGCCACATTGACTTTACTACTATAGCTTTGAAGTAAGCATTCAGAAAGTCATTTATTTATTCTTCTACCTCTACATTCACATATTCTTCCTTGTTCAAAGTTCCTTCTCATCATTCTTTCTTATTCCATTCCCATTAAACCCTTTCTTCTTCCAAATAAGAAGTGCCTCCATCTCCCTATTTCATGTCATTCCTTTTTTGTGCCCCATCGCATGTAATTGGGGCTGCCTTCATAGCATGGGTGGCCACACTCATTTGCTTGAGTGGGGCAATGAAGCAGGGCCACACCACTGAGGAATATCCCCCACCCTGCGATACCTACTCTGTCTCTAGCTCCTTGGAAGGGGTGAAGTCAGAAAGTGTGAGTCCTGTGCTATTCCATTCTTTTTAAAACTCACATAATCTGTGCTGGATCCTTCGTGTTTCTGTATGAATTTTAGGAACAGCTTGTTAGTTTCTATGAAAAAAAAAAACAGTTGAAACATTTATATAGGGATATGCTGAATGTGTACATCAATTTGCAGTACATTTAAATTGAAAAGGATTTAAATTACACAAAGCATGTCTTCTGATCACACAACAGGAATGATGTATATATAAACTCACAGAAACTGTGGCAGCATGCACAAGACCTTAACAAGTTAAAGCTGGACAAGATACTGGGATTGAAGTGATGAAGTGGACAGCGTCCCACCCCTAACTAAGGAGACATTTGCAATTGAGACCTGATGCCAGGAAAGGGAAAATCTTTTCTCCAATGGAGTATCACTGGGTGTATTAATCACACCTCAGGCAGGTCCCATGCCCAGGAGTCATTGGCTAACACAAAATGAACTCTTTTGTGTACGGACTTTTTGTTTTGTTTTGGCATATTTTGTCTTTTTGGTTTTTGCTTGCTTGTTTTGATTGTTTTTTTTGAAAGCCTCCATGGCCTAAATCTGTAAAGAAAAACAACAACATTTTTTTTCAGCATCAGCTACAGTAGTGTCTAGTTGTTCAGAGGTCAGCTAAGGAATGTGTGGAGATTTCAAGAAAAAAAAAATAAAACCTCACTGTTTTGAGTGCGCAGGAGAACAGTAATACTACCCAAGCTTTACATAATGATTACGATGGCCTCAATGCTAGCCAGAGATGAAGACAGGGCATTTCCCCACCCTTCCCGGGCATGCTCACAGCTCTGTGTGCGGACTTTGGGAACCCCAGGAGCCTTCCAGGACTTTCTGGAATGTTCTCTGTCAGTGTCGTTTCTGGGTCTCTCCTTACTTTCTTGATCGCAGACTAACCCTGCTGACCCCCGTTATCTTCACCCCAAATCTTAGTCGATGGTGAAGTTAAGTGACTGGGGCCGATGGTGTGTTCATTTGTCTTTTACTTTGACAAATAATGTGTGGCTAAAGCTTTCATCTCCCCCATTCCATGAACTTTTGACTCAGGCTAGACAAAGATCGATTCTTTGGATCCAGTTCATGCAGGGAGCTTTGAGCCATGGCAGTTAGGAATGGTTCTTCAGAACTTGCCAAGGAGACCCAAATCCAGTTCTACTCCCACCGTGGACTAGTGTGCTGCAGGTTTCCATAGCTGTAAGACTGAGAGACTGCGACTCTTCAGGGCTGTCACATAGCCAGAGAGGAAACAATGAGAAGACAAGAGGACTTCACGGCACACAGAACTTGCTGTTGCCACTGAGACCCAGCATTTCTTCTTAAAGGGATCCTCTCTGGATAGTCGAAGACGCTGATTTATTTTCTTAGTACCCAGACAGCTAAGGTTGCCAGTTTCCTCTACTGTTTCCAACACTTTTATGCAGATTTTCAGTATCTTTGTCATTACAGAAACTTGCACATCTTCTTTTTTTCTTTCCCTTTTTGCTTTAGAAACCCTGGAGATAGCGTCTGTAAATTTGCCCATTCCTGTGCACACACAGAATTACTATAAGAATATTTCTGACAACAAAGAGATTGTAAAATTAGTCTCCGTGCTCAGCACAATCATCAACTCCACCAAGAAGGTACGTGTCATGAGGCTGTCACATGTCCTGGGCTGTCCTACATGTGCTCACATGAACTTCATCTATGCTCACCCTGCATGCAAAATTTCACCCCCAATAGTGTCCTTGATCAATGAGAGACATCTTGTCTGTCTGTGTTCAGTGAATGAGTGTTCACCAAAGACCCTTTAATCTAGAATGCAATGGAAAAGAGCTGTGAACTCCCTGTTTTAGATCCTGTTCTATTTAATGTCTTTAACCTTTTCTGTTAACATAAATGAATGTAACTTCAGACGGAGGTGATAGTTCCCCATTAAAGAATAAAACAGAATAAGGTGTTCAGTCAGTGTGTGTGTGTGTGTGTGTGTGTGTGTGTGTGTGTGTGTGTGTGTGTGTGTGTATGTGTCCATCATGTGTTTGTATGGGTGTGCTTACCTGTTTGTGTACATATAGGATAGAGGTCACTGTGGCATCCTTTATTGCTCTCCACAGGGTCTCTCACTGAAGAAAAGGTTCACCTTCTTTTTAATTAAATTAAATTTTTTATGGAGGTGTGCTACTGCACTAGGCTTAATGTGACCATTGAGGATGCCCACTCAGGGCTTCCTGTGTGAACAGAGGGCACTTAACCCACTGAGTTATTTCACCAGACTCAGAGTTTGGGAGTTTCCATACCAGGAATTGTATCCTGGACAGTAGATGATGTGTGCCACTCTTTTTTTATATGTGGACAGGCAAATCTTATAAAACATCAGATGCAAACGCGCGCGCACGCGCGCGCGCGCGCACACACACACACACACACACACACACACACACATATGTATATGTATTGCCACATGAAATTCAGATATAAGCAAGTTTTAAAATATTTCTACCATCAATACAAACTCATACTAGTTGGCTATAAAGCCAGTTCATTTTTTTTTTCAACCTGCTCCCTCCCCACCACTTCAATTTTCTTTTTGTATTCAGACAAATTTGCCCTTGTGGGTAAGAAGACTCAAGATCCTGAAATCAGTTTTGGTTTAACGATTAGGCACACATTCATTAAAACCAGTCGACTCTCAGGTGTTTCTCGGTGTTGAGCGAGGAGGTGCCTAGTAAGCACATGTTTTCTGTGGCTGTTTTACTAGAAGGAGCTACATTTGTTGGAGAGACCCAGAAAAACTTCTGTGGCTATAACAAGAGGAAGAAATGCTGTTAAGTTTTGTTTAATGTATTCCCCGGGGAACAACAAGTCTTTGCATTTATGCATATTTAATCTTTTGTTCTTAGCGACTTGAAGATCCTGTGTTTAACTTCCCTCTAGGGACAGTGTTCACATATTCAACAATTATTTATCTATAGAGCTTAGTTTATCAGGCTCCATACCAAAGGGTGGAGAAAAAAAGCAGTCTATGAAAATAAGCAATTAGATATATTTTCAGAAATTATAGAGACTGCATCAAAATAAGTTAGCACTTGTGTTAGTTACTTCTCTCTGCTGTGAGGAGATACCCCATCTTAAGAAAGGAAGGGTTGACGTTGACTCACAGTCTGGGAGCACAGCCCATCATGGCAGGGAAGGCATGGTGGGACAGCTGAGGCTGCTGGCCATGGTGAATCTGTGGTCAGGAGGCATCGAGAGCTGAATGCTGGTCCTCACCTTCCTTTTCCTTTCCCCCATTGTCCTTCAGTCCAGGACTCATAGCCCCTAGAATGGTGATGCCTACATTCAGGGTAGGCTTGCTCTCCTCAGTTAAACCTCTCAGACATGTCCTCATAGACATGTCTGAAAGTGTGTCTTCTGGTGGATCTGAAATCCAATCACATTGACAATAAAAACTAATCGTCACAGCAGTAGAGTCCAATGCTTTCTCTGAAAATAACCAGCCCCGCCGGGCAGTGGTGGCACACGCCTTTAATCCCAGCACTCAGCAGGCAGAGGCAGGCAGATCTCTGTGAGTTCGAGGCCAGCCTGGGCTACAGAGTGAGTTCCAGAAAAGGTGCAAAAGCTGCATAGAGGAACTCTATCTCGAAAAACAAAAACAAAACAAAACAACAACACCCCCCCCCAAAAAAAAGAAAATAACCAGCCTCTATCATGGCAATCTAAGGATGAGGTACAATAGTTTTAGTGACCTAGGGCTAGCAACAAAAAACATATATGGTATTTTTTTTTTTAACCATAGGAAAGAAACACATAGTCTAACCAATGAGGATTCTTGGAGGAGACTTGAGCAGAGAAGGACCCACAGGATTTTTCTCATGTGCTTCCTAATGGCACAACCCTGCTTCTTTTTGATCTAATGTTGACCTTAGATAAGAGGTTCCTGTCCCCAAGGGCCAACAAGGACTTCCTTTTCTTCTCGTTTTTTACACAGCTCTTTCCTCTCCCTTTAAACTACAGATTTCAAAATACTAGCCCTGAGTTACTGTTAGTTATTGTATATAGCTTGTTTCTATAGCATTTCCATTTCCTCCCAGATCATTAACTAAACATGTGAATAGCTTTGTGGTAACTGTCAACATTGAGCCGATCCTCAATTGTATCCTCATGCCATTTCAGAGTCCTCCTTTTCTACACCAACCTATTATTTGTATTCTAGGAAGTTATCACGTCCATGGATCGCTTCAAATGCTACAACCACATTTGGCAGAAGGAGAAGGAAGAAACCATTATGTCATTTATTGCACAAAACCCTTTGCTTTCCGAATTTGAGTCTAGGATTCTTTATTTCCAACGTCTGGAGCAGGAAATTAATGCAGAGCCGGAATACATCTGTGTGGGTTCCATTGCTCTGTACACAGGTTGGTTAATTGTCTTTCAGACAGTCATGTGAATCAGCAACATTTGCTCTGTCTCTTGATCTAGATTAGTATTCCAGAGAGTTCTAACTTTCTTAGAGAAAGCTTTCCTTTTATGAGCTTCAAGATTTAAGACCAATTTATAGATTTGTTTTTAATTCCCTTCTGCATAATTATTCATTCTGGTCTATCTTTGCTGCTTAACTTGAAAATAAAGGATAGTTTAGAGAGAGAGGATGAGTGTATTGCAGTTAGGATTTAGCTTTTATAAGGAACAATAACAAACATTTGAAGTTTATCTCATGCATGCACATGTGTGTGTGTGTGTGTGTAAAGATTTTAAAATGTGATTTGAATTGTTGTAAAAATAAGATTTATAAGATGACTGAGTTATAATAGTCTTTGTATGTAGTATTTGTCTGTGTGATGTCTGGATGTGGATGTGTGGAGGTCCAAGGAGGACATCAGGTGGCCTGTTGGACTCATCTCCATCTTATTCCCTTGGGTTTCTCTCTGAACCTGGAGCTTGACAGGTGTCAGCTTTGCTGATGGTATAGCAAGTGTTCACTCACTGAGCTGCACACCCAGCTTGGAAACCATTTTTAATTCTACTTTTACTCACATGGCTCTAACTCACGGTATTTACTGTGAGTGAACAATGTTCTGTGTCTTTTCACATTGGTTCAGGCTTCTCAGACTGACCTGTGGGTGTTTTTCTTTTACAGCTGATTTAAAGTTTTCTCTGACGGCAGAGACAAAAGCCTGGATGGTTGTTATTGGCCGTCATTGTAACAAAAAATACAGGAGTGAGATGGAAAGCATTTTTGCTGTTGTTGAAGAATTCCAAAAGAAACTGAACCGGCCCATTAAAGACTTGGATGATATTCGGATTGCAATGGTTGCTCTGAAAGAAATCAGGGAGCAGCAGATCTCTACGGACTTCCAAGTGGGACCCATTGAGGTAGATGGGCAGCTTGTCTGTTATAGAAATATTTCCACACCTTGGAAGCCATTAGTAGGAGGATTAACTGGGTCTGTGCTGGAATGACAAATGAGCATTAAAGCTAAAAGCAGCAATTTCAGCACTGAGATCGCCCTTTGTGGGGGAACCTTTCAGGCTCCAGTTTATGTGCCCAAGAGCCAGGTTTATGTTTTTGGACAAATTATTTATGGATGAATGCTCCTGGGGGAAGGGTAGTGGTGGAAGCTGGAAAAATTATGAGAGAAAAGCTAAGCGAGGTTGAGGTCTCAGCTGTGGACCATCTTCAGCCTGATACCAGTGGGGACTCAGTTACATCCTCCCGGAGGTGTGAGATCCTTCTCTTTGTGACTCTGAGTCAGTGGGTCATTGAACATAATCTCTCCATGAGGGGGTGATCATCCATCCAGCGCCATTTTCTAGAAGACGAAGCAGCAGTTCCTAAAACCAACACCTTCAGCAGTGGGAGATGGGAACCCCAGGTGGTCAGTAGAGCTTTGATATGCAGTATCAGTCTGATAGCACCCAGGCACGCATGTACCATTCCACCATTACCAAAGCTCTCCTTTCACACAAAGAAACATGCTAAACAAGTCATACAGTGAAATATTGCATTACTGTCACTGTGTGTGCGTGCGTGCGTGCGTGCGTGTGTGTGTGTGTGCGCGTGCGCGCGTGTGTGTGTGTGTGTGTGTGCGTGCGTGTGTGTGTGTGTGTGTGTGTGTGTGTGTGTGTGTGTGTGTGTAGTATGCATGTGTGCACATGTGTGACTGATTGCCCATGTGGGTGCAAGTGGAAGCCCAACTTTGATGTCAAAATATCTTCCTCAATCACATCTTCACCTTAATTTTTGAGTTATGGTATCTCATTGAACTTTAAGCAACCCCCTTCAGCTAGACTGAGCAGTCAGTGTGAATCTTAGATTTACTTGTTTCAGCCCCCAGCACCGGGGTTATATAGACCACTATGCCTGGATTTTATGTGGATGCTGGGGATCCAAACTCAGGTTCTCTTGCTTGCATGGCAAGCATTTTACCTACTGAGTCTCCCCACCTTGCTCACCTACATTTGTTTTATCACATACTGCACCGACTTTCCTCCCTGAAGAACCTTATTAAAAATGGGTCACTGCATTTATTGTTTTAAATATATTACTATAACTGTGGCATTATAAAAACCCAGATTTGAGGGACTGGAGAGCCACAGCTCAGTGGTTAAGAGTCTTCACTACTTTTGCAGAAGATCCTGGCTCAGTCCTCAGCACCCACATGATAGTGCATACTCCCTTGTATCCCTGGCTTTAGAGGATCCACTACCATCTTCTGGTTTCCTTGGGCACTGCATGCACATGGTGCACTTAAACTCATGTAGGCAAACTTTCACACACATAAAATAAAAATAAGTAAATCTTTAAAAAATCCTGATATAAGAACATCACCTTTTATCAAACTTAATTCAAATGTCTGGACTTACACTTTCAAGCTCAGGAGCAGCTTCTATTTTTGAACTTCCTTATCTCTCCTTGAATTTTGAAAAGTTTCATATTACCATGAAAATGGTATAGACCAAGGCATATTCATGTTTTGTCATCTTTGGGGAATTATGTGGCCTATCTTCTTCTTGGGACTTCAACTATCAAGGCAAATGGCCATTATCTGTGTGTTATTGTGGAGTCTCTTAAGTCTGAAGACAGTCCTACATCTTTCTACCTGAGAGTTAAGACAATAGTACAGTCAACGGTCTCATTTGGAAGTTGTGATGTAGTAGATCCAGACACCATTCCGGAACTTCCAGCTCTAGGCATCCCTGTGACTCCGATCTTATTTATACGGAAGCACAGATTGCAGCCTGTCTTCAACAAGGAAGAGGAGGAGGAGGAAGAGCCAGGCACAGGTTATGTTTGCCTAAATCTATGTTCTCCTCTACTTCCAGACCATCAATCCAATATTCCCAGATCTATGTGGGGAGGATAATGGTGGAGAACATGCCAGGGCTACTCAGGGAAAACAATTTCTTATGAAAGCAGACTTTGAGGGTATGCCTCCACCCACATATCCCTCCTTTTTTCTCACCCCTCCCTTCATTAGTTCACTTGGTTCCCCCAGACAGTTTCATTTCCACCTTCATGTCATATAATTTTATGGATCTGTATAAAGTCTAGGAGTCACAAATGAGTGAGCACACACAATATTTGTCTTTTTGAGAATGGCTGATATGAAAATTATATGAAAATGTCCTTGTATGTGTAGCACAAAACCATGTAGAAGGAATACACAAAAAAATGATAAAAGCATAGATTAAAGGAGAAAAATCCCAACTTTGCTCAACTGAATTAAATTTTTTCCCCCTATATTGGTAGTTACCATATTAGTTGTTAGTATTTACACTATTTTCACCCCTCCAATGCTTCCCCTCTTAAATTGATAACCTCTTTTAAAATTATTATCTCTCTTTATATATGTATATATCTCTTTGCATATAATCTACCAAGTCCATTTAATATTTTTTATGTTGATGGGCACTTGGGATGACATAACCTGTCACATTAATATTTTAGTTCAAATATTTTGCAGTCTGAGTGAAAAACCTGGGCTCAAGTTTTGCTTGAAATGAACTTTCTTGTGTCTGATTGATTGTCAGGCATTCTGAAGAACAAAGGAAGCTATGATTGAATTAAAATTGTGTCTTATTTTGTTATCCTAACTTTAGAAGTTAAGTTTTATATGTTTTTTTCATTCACTTGATATAATTTTACAGTGTTCAGATACAATTTTGGGGCTTGTGTAAAAATATCTGTTATTTGTGTCATGTTTTACAGTTTTGAAAATAATGTTTTTAGATACTTGCAGACATTATGGGAAATAGCCAGAGTCTCTTCATTTCACAGATGAGAGAACTGGATCTGACTGGCATGGGTCCTTAAAGTTCATGAGTAGAATAATTATTGCCCTTAGGGTGGCTTCTAAATCATGCTGGTCCCCCCATTCTCAGCTCCAGCCTTTGACGGTGTAAGGATTTATGCATCTGACTGCCAGAAATTCAGTTTTCCTTCTTGTCTATAGGAATCTTATGCCCTGCTTAACAAGTATGGACTTCTGGTAGCCAAGGAAGAGATGGACAAAGTTGACACTCTGCGTTATGCTTGGGAGAAACTGCTGGCCCGGGCCAGTGACCTTCAGAATGAGCTAGTCTCTCTGCAGCCCAGTTTCCGGAAAGAGCTGATTGGTGTGGTTGAAGTGTTCCTCCAAGACTGTCAGCAGTTTTACCTGGACTATGATCTGGTACGACTCTGACTTTCTCTCTGCAAGAATTTAGGGGAGAATGGGCAGGATACACAAAATATATTTGTTTAAAAAATTATATGTTAAATTCCATAAAATTTCCTAGGAATAGTAATTTTATATTTGCATGAGGAAACATATTTCTCTTTTTGAATTCTTCCCCTTAAGAGTTAATTCTTTCTAAAAATAAATAAATAAATAAATAAAATAAAAAAAATAAAAAAAATTAAAAAAAAGAGTTAATTCATCATGAAATGATGATTGAGAAGTTCTGAAGTTGTTCAGTTGCTGACCGGGCTACAGTACCACTCTACTTCAAACTAAAATAAAAACCAGAATGGTTTCTAAGTTTGTATAGTATAATACTATTAGAATACAAACACGACCTCCCTTTCCACAGTGCACATTAATTCTCCAAGCTCCCAGCCTTGTAGATGCTGTCCCTTGTCCTGCAGACATGCACAGTGATAGACAAGGCAGATGGAGCCTTGTCCCTCTAGTATCCATATTTTAATCATGTATATGGGTTTTAATGCAAAACTTGTAGTGCAGTGTGTTGTGTGATGAGATCCATTTCTAACCAATTATAACATGCAGCAGAAGGGAAGTAGGTAAGTATGGGGTCAGTTTTGAATCTATTAGCTACCGGCACTCCAAACTGCAAAGCTCATAAAGGTGGAAGGCTGGGTCTGTGTACTCACTTCACAGTCAAGGAAACACAAAAGCCAAGTTACTTAAGGTGTCATAAGGCGGGAACACTGAACTGGACCATAGAGATCATGTTTCATTTTCCAAATAGCTGTTAGAATGTGTGTATAGAGTGGTAGAATCTGTGAGCTAAGGGCATCAGTGCTTTTGTTCAAAACCACAACGGTAAGCTTTTTCTGGAACAACCATTGATTCCTCCTTGCTAGTATCACCTGAGAAGTAAATGATAAATAGTTAAAAAAAATTCAAGTTCCTTAGCCTCTGGAAACTGTGGTATTTCCTTAGCTTTATTAGACTAGAAACATCTTCCAAAGTGGATTACACTCAGAGTTCTTTTTGAAAACACACACACACACACACACACACACACACACACACACACACACACACATACACACACACACACACCCAGCTTCCTATCATGTATATATCATACACAGAAACTTTGATATCTCAGTATGTTGATCTCATGACATTTTGTGTGCTGATGTTCATTTTAATGTTTTGTGTTTAATCTGCATCAGAACGGTCCAATGGCCAGCGGCTTGAAGCCCCAGGAAGCCAGCGACAGGCTTATTATGTTTCAGGTAATCTTGTACATTTCTACAAACTTCCTAAGTAATAAATACCCTTGTGTTTTAAGCACACACAAAGTGTAAAAATTCGATTGTATGAGTGAGGAAGTACTTACATTGAAAATGTAATTTGTTGTGGTTATAATTAGAAGAATTTTCAGAAAAAGGAAGTGTTTTATACTCCTTCACTACTGTTACTTACACGTGCCCTCAGCTATTATGTTCTTGCTTGCCTGTGTGTTAGCCCATATGTAAACCATCCTGACAGAGCTCACTTACGTTTCTTTTTTTTTTTTTTATCAGAATCAATTTGATAACATATATCGTAAATATATCACCTACACTGGAGGAGAGGAACTTTTTGGTTTGCCAGTGACTCAGTATCCTCAGCTTCTTGAGATAAAAAAGCAGCTGAATCTGCTACAGAAAATATACAGCCTATACAACAGTGTCATAGAAACTGTAAACAGTTATCAAGACAGCCTTTGGTCGGAAGTGAATATTGAAAAAATTAACAACGAACTCTTAGAATTCCAGAACAGGTAAGAAGTCAGATGTTTTGCATTCCCAGAGCCATTGAAATCTCGATATAATGTCTGTTGGGGGAGAAGGCTTCTGTGTGTGATAGATAGAGGACAGAGGTCCATGTTAGTGTCTTCCTTTCTCATTATCCATCTTTCTTTTTTTGAGACAGGGTTTTTTACTGAACTTGTGTGGTGATATTGTGTCCCCCAATATATTGTGTACACTAATAAACTTATCTGGGGTCAGAGAACAGAACAGTCACTAGACAGACATAGAGGCCAGAAAATGGTGGCACTTACACCTTTAATCCTAGTATTCCGGAGGCAGAGATCCATCTGGATCTCTGTGAGTTCAAAGTCACACTGGAAACAGTTAGGCATGGTAACACATGGCTTTAATCCCAGGAAGTGATGGCAGGAAGCAGAAAGGTATTTAAGGCATGAGGACGAGGAACTATAGACTGGTTAAGCTTTTAGGCTTTTGAGCAGCAGTTCAACTGAGATCCACTCAGGTGAGGACTCAGAGGCTTCCAGTCTAAGGAAAGAGGATCAACTGAGGAATTGGTGAGGTGAGGTGGCTGTGGCTTGTGTTCTATCTCTCTGCTCTTCCAGCATTCACCCCAATACCTGGCCCTGTTTGTTTTTATTAATAAGACCTTCGAACAATTCATGCTATAAACATGGAACTCACTGATTGGCTATAATGACTGGCCAATGAGTCTCCGTGACCTTCTTGTCTCTGCCTCCCCGGTTCTGGGATTACAGACACTGGCCACCATGACCAGCTTTTTATGTGGGTGCTGGGAACTTAAACTCAGGTCCTCATGGTTGCAAGCACTTCCTCTCCGAGCCTCTCACAGCCTACCTGACATCCATGTGGGATAGACTTTCAAGATCTCTTGCCAATGCAGGTGTTTCAGAAATACACCCTGGCACATCCTGCTGCCCTGCTGTGACCGATGACATCATCCTTGTGAAATGCTCTTTTATTGCTTTCTCTGTGTGTGCACAATGAAAGGAGCACTTCCTTCAGAGCTGGTTGCATGTGACTAGGGCCTTTTCTGTAGTTGGAGGAAAGCTAATTTGTTTGTATCACACTTAGAAGCATTTGAAGTTTGTGGTAGGTAGTTTCCTGCAGTGAAAACAAGGATCACATTTTTTTTTTCCTGGCATTGTTTAGGAGCCAAGCCCGAGGAAAGTGGAAGGTCATTGGCTGTGTGTGTCAACAGCCAGAGACTTTATGCTATGTTGTGTGTTTGGAGAGTTCTCAACTTCATGTTTGTAAAGTTGAAATGAGTTGAAAGATACTTCTTATCCTTTAAAAATAATATGTCCATTTAGGCAATTGTCATGAAAGACTGAAAAAAAAAACCCCTCTGATTTAGAGAAAGATTTTTTCCACAATATGTGCCAGTATGTTATTTTAATATATAGCTTATGAGTCATGTGCTTTCAAAATGAGATAGTGTCTGAGGAGATTATTTCAGATGGAAATGTTAGCAGACAATTTTTCATTGTTAATGTCTGGGTTTTGAATAATTCAATGGTCTTTTCTGTTGGTTTCCCTCACAGGTGTCGGAAGCTGCCCCGGGCCCTAAAGGATTGGCAGGCTTTTCTGGATTTGAAGAAGACCATTGATGATTTCAGCGAGTGCTGTCCACTGCTGGAGTACATGGCCAGTAAAGCCATGATGGAGAGACACTGGCAGAGGATAACTGCTCTCACTGGACACAGTCTGGACGTGGGCAATGAAAGCTTTAAGTTGAGAAATATTATGGAGGCTCCTCTCCTGAAATACAAAGAGGAAATAGAGGTACAGTTGATAGGGAGCAGAACAATGCATTCCTGGCATCCATCCACCAATTCCTTGTTTATTGAATGCCTATTATGGGAAAGGGTCTATGTTAAAAAAATATAGAGATGTATTCTTGCTTTTGTAGATTGGTAAATAATGAGTGTAGTTAGTTGTTCAAATGAAGGTATAGTTAAAAGCTGTAGAAAATTGAGCCAAAAGAAAAGTATACTGCTTGCTCCCAGAAAACCTATGACAAATGGCTTCTGTTATCTGGGTGCAAATTTGTCTGGGTGAAAGAAAGGAATGTGGTTGTATTCTGGAGATGAGAGATTGTGAAAGAGCAAAGAAAACCATTCCTGGCAGAGAGAACATCGTTTGTAAAGTGTCTGAAGTGTGTTGGAAGAACCAGAAGATGGCTCTGTGGCCCTCTGGTATGGTTGAGGAGAGAGGGGAGACAGTTGAGGCCAGCGAAGTGGAGTGTGTGTTGAACCTGTCATTGGTTTTGGTCTCCAGAGAAATGTGGAGCCACCTGGGAACTGTGTTTTCATTGGGGATGACACAGCATCGCGTTTTGTAAAGTTCAGCCTCCTAGTTATATGCAGAAAGATGAGGATAAGAAGAACGGGATGGGAAAAGCCTACTGAGAAATTGTAAGGCTAGATCAAGGGAGAGGGAATGAGTTGTTGACAGACAGCAGAGGTTGTGAAGCTGAAGGGTAAAGGAAAGATCCATGGAGTTTTTTAGAGAGTAAAATTGGACAGAATTTGTTGAAGGAGGGGGGGACAATGGGAAAAACCAAGATGGGACAGTGATGAGTTGTGGATTTCTTTTTGAGAGGTCTGCATAGATCACAGGTCTGCCTATTGATCATAGAGATAGACGACATTGTAAGCAGTCATAAGTACGATTGGTGCAAAGGCCAAACTTGAATTTGGGTGGGGTCATGGGTTGTGCTTGTAGTTCTGTTGAAATACTCACACAGAGAAGTGGGGAGGCAAATAGATGTGGGTTTTGACTAGAGAGATAAAGGATACTGAATACATGGACAGAGATGACCTCTCCAGAAAAGGAACACAGTGAGAGGAAATGAGATAAAGACAGGGCTTAGCTATGAGTCTGGGAGATGGTGAAGCTGCACAGGAAATTGGGACTGTGCCTGGAGAGCAGAGAAGAACTCAGAGTGATGCTGATTCTCTCATTTCACATTGTATTTATTGACCCGAGAGGAAAATCAGAGACAGCAAAGCTTAAGTCTATGATTATATTTTACAATGTAAGAGGATATTGAATATTTTTTGTCATTTATTTTTCTGACATGATGGAAAATTTTAGAAATTAAGGTTCTACTTACACATACCTTTGTTTTCCTCTCCCTCTACTTATATGTACACATTCATATCATTGATGGCATTGCATTTGATATTTGGAAGCACATATGCTTTAAATACATATGAAATAGATAAGAGGAGCTCTTCCGGACTCAGACTATTAATAAGACATGTAGCTTTCCTGGAATAAATGAGAGCTTACTGTGTCAATAGGACATCTGCATCAGCGCAGTGAAGGAGAGAGACATTGAACAAAAGCTGAAACAAGTGATCTCTGAATGGGACAACAAAACATTAACGTTCAGCAGCTTTAAGACCCGCGGAGAGCTCCTCCTGAGAGGAGACAGTACCTCAGAAGTCATCAGCAGCATGGAGGACAGCCTGATGCTGCTGAGCTCTCTCCTGAGCAACAGGTAAGGAAGCCGTTTTCCTTATTCTTGAGAGCTACAATGGTTTCATTTCATTATTCCCTGAGTCATCAACTGGACAGAATGGTACCTGCAATTAGCCCCTTGGATTGCACTGAACACTTTGTCTTGGCTCCTGACATGCCTCCCTGCACAGAGGACAGTGCAACAAGCTGCAGATTCCAAGGAGAATGCTATTCTGAATTCTAGAATCATTCTGCTTGCAAAACCTTGTGATCAAAAAAACATTTCTGATCTGGAAGCACTTAGTTGTGTGCGTACTTCGCTGATGGCAGATCAAGACGGCATGAAGAATGGTGTAGACAGAAACAGCTAACACTTCTGTTTGACCATTTGGTTTTATAACAGCAAAGCAAGTCCATGTTGATGTGGAAACCACGGGCTCATATTTCTCAACGAACTTACTTCTCTTTACTCTTCCCGAAATAGTTTATTGTACACCAAAACCTCAAAGATAGGATAATTGTATGGCTATCACTGAGATATGAAGATGTTATGCCTTTCTAGGCTTAAAATATCACCTCATGTATATCTCTAAAAATACGTTTTTGAGACAGGATCTTGTTATGTAGTCCAGGATGACCTTAAGCTCATGATTTTCCTGCCTCTGCCTCCTGAGCACTGTAATTTTAGGCATTTGCCTTCAATAAATCAATAATTTAAATATAGGAAATACTACTTATTTAATGTTATTTCAAAAAAATTCCTGTTATTCTCATTTATTTGGCACACCTGAGTGAGTGATATGAACTATAAAATTTAGTCTCTGGACCCTTGATAGAGTTGAGTTTGGACTATTCAGCACTTGGTGAGTTTTTAATAAACTAGGATGCTGTACACTGTAACTAGAAAGAATGATGGTGATTGGAATGATAGCACATCTAGAGAAACAGAAAAAGCAAGCATAAATACTAAGTAAATGACCTGTGTTAGGGATGGAGGAGTATTTTTTTTCTTGACCAGTGACATCTACCTCAAAGAGTCGTGTGAGAAACATTTATTCAATTATATATTTATTGATTGCTTATTATAGGCTTGGTATCTGTACATTATGGATTTGGTAATAGCATAAAATGGCTGGACACGAGGAGGGTGAGAAATTAGGAAGAGACATGGGAGAAGAAGGCTAAAGAGAGTCCAGATGTTATCACAGCTGGAGCTCACATTTGTTATCCAGTTTCCACCGATAGCCCTGGAATTGCCACCAGTGAATGGCAATTCATACCTCCTGTGTGATAGGCACAGAAACTCAGCAAAGAGAATGTTACATTCCTGGATTTCACAAACAATGACTTAAATTATATTTCTCTGGAGTCTGGGTGGAGTTATCTCATGCCTGATTTCTTTCTTAGATTATCAGTCTCTTGTTGCTATCCATACTCCAGATCAAAGCGGTAACAACCAAACTCAAAACATTCAGCAGCATCCTGTTTACTGGTTATAATGGCTGCACGATAAAAGTTAAAAACATAAGTTAAAAACTGTTTTTTTTTTAAACACAACAAAAACACGTATTTCTATTTTAGGTACAACATGCCATTCAAAGCCCAGATTCAAAAATGGGTTCAATGCCTTTCTAACTCAACAGACATCATTGAGAACTGGATGACGGTTCAAAACTTGTGGATTTATCTAGAAGCTGTCTTCGTGGGAGGAGACATTGCCAAGCAGCTGCCCAAGGTTCTGGAATTTTCTTTATGATTCTATCAGGTTATTCAGTTTGAGAAAGATCAAAGAGTTGTAATCTCCACTGAACCTTTGTTTCTGGGCAACTTAGCTTTCTTTTCTGATGTTATTATTTTTCAAAGGAAGTGAGGGATTATGGGAAAGAGAAGGATGATAAGATGATAATTAGAGAATAAAAATGCTATGAAACTGATGTCTGATAGGAAACTGAGGATTGAAAAAACCAGAGAATAAATTTCTTTTTTTTTTTAAATTTATTTATTATTTATACAGTGTTCTGCCTGAAGGTCAGAAGAGGGCAGCAGATCTCATTACAGATGGTTGTGAGCCACCATGTGGGTGCTGGGAATTGAACTCAGGACTTCTGGAAGAGCAGCCAGTGCTTTTAACCTCTGAGCCATCTCTCCAGCCCCAATTTCTGTGTCATTAGTATGTGTCATCAGATAATTTGAAGGTAGAGTTTGGAACACGATAAACATATGGCATCGTTATCTTGATGATGGTAGGACAATTTGGTATTTTAAAATAATGCTCACCATAGAATATACCCAGTTATCTACGTGCTGTAAAATTAAGGGTTGGAAATATGCATGAAAGGCTGTCTCTTTGAGATGTTGAGTGTATATATCAAATTGTAATTACCTTACCATGCACACATTGGATGCATTTTGAGATTTTCTTGAGACATTTTAAACTAAACTTTAAAATCCCTTATGTAGCTATCTTGAGTTACTTGTAAAGTGAGGACATTTAACATCCTATTTGAATTCCAGGACTATGTCCACTGTAACTTTCTCCTTGGTTGTTTAACTGAACTGTAGTGGGCAAATCTGTTAACCATTTGTAAGGTGGAGAATTTTTATTTTGGTCAGCAGGAAATACATTCATATACTAAAAATTGAAGTGTTCATTTATGCATTTTTGGTTTTTCTTTATCATGTGTCAGTAGAAACAGTCACATATAATATTTAAGGTCTAAAATTTCATTTCTTGCTCTCATATTTGGGAATCTATTATCATTAGTAGCATATAGGAACTGTTAATGAAGAAAAGGAGGAATAATTATTCCAACAACCCTCAAATAATCTATTCATTTTCCATCTTCTCCTGAAAAATGACTGTTTTTTCAATACTATATTAGAATTTTGTTGTTATTTTAAAATTATTTTATTAATTCTTGGAGAATTATTATTTTTTTGGGGGGAGGCGTTTTGAGACAGGGTTTCTTTGTGTATCCCTGGCTGTTCTGGAACTCACTATGTAGACCAGACTGGCTTTGAACTCATAGAGAAACACCTGCCTCTGCCTTCCAAGTGCTGGGATTAAAGGAGTGCGCCACCACTTCCCGGCTTTAATTGTTTGAGAATTTTAATGATTTAGTAATTGTTTAATTATTTTGATCATAGTCACCATCTTCACTCCTTCCCCAACTCCTCCAAGATCTACTGCTCCACTCTGCCTGTAACTCCTTGTTTTATTTTTTTCTTTTTCTAAATAACCCACTGAGTCCAATTTATGTCGATATATGCCTGGGTATGGAGTCATTCAGTGGTGCATGGTTGACCTTCCAGAGACCACACTTTTAAGGAAAATTGGCCCTCTCTCCTCCAGAAGCCATCGACTTCTTCATAGCTCCTCATTACGGCGGGGTGGGCTCATGAACCCTCTCCCTCATCATGCTACAATGTCGACTATCTTGATTTCGTGCAGGTCTTTTGCAGGCCACCATAGCAGCTGTGAGTTAATAAGTGCAGTGGTCCTGTCATGTTCAGAAGACATAGTTCCATTCTAGTCTTCTCAACCCCTGGCTCTTTACAGTTGTTACGAAATATCACCCCCCCTCCAGTCTTGTGGGAAAGGGGTGTGCTATAGATGTTCCTTTTGTGGCTGAACACTCCACTGACACTCACTCTCTGCACTCTGACTAGTTGTGAGTTTCTGCATGTGTCTTGTTATTTTTAAATACTTGGTATTTCCTTTCTAAGCATACACACAGTCTAATCCTCTTCAGGACTCTTGAAAACAACAAATTCACTCTACTAAGGGATAACTAAGGGAAACAATTGGGAGTTATTTTTCCTCTGAAGTCATCTTGTATAGACAGTTATTTTTGAGTTTAATTCCTGTTTTACTTAACATAGCAGAAATGTCAGGGTGAGTTGAGGTACAGATCCATATTCAATAAAGGAGATGCTGTAATGAAAAAGACACAAGAAGGCTTTAAATACAATGTATGGGCATTAGACATGTATCATTTGGATGTATATCCTGGTTGGAACGATGGCCTCAGCCAGAGGCATGTGAGATGCTTCACCACTGACATAGACCATAGACTTGTTCACCATGTCACTTCTACAGGAAGCCAAGCGCTTTTCCAACATAGATAAGTCTTGGGTGAAGATTATGACACGGGCACACGAGATATCCAATGTTGTTCAGTGCTGTGTTGGAGATGAGACCATGGGACAGCTGCTGCCACACTTACTGGACCAGTTGGAAATCTGCCAGAAGTCCCTCACAGGGTGAGTTCAGTGGCTCTTTGAAAGCTCTCGGGATCTTGGAGATGAAAGGGAACAGAAAGAGCAGGTAATAAGAGCCATATTTGTGCCATTTGGCTAAGATTAGCTTCATATATGAACTGTTGCACAGGTAAGGTTCTTCATTTGGAGCCTCATGCTCTATGCCGATCCTGGTGTTGGACTCAGGACTGGAAATGTTTCCTTAAAGTGATAAGTCCTTATAAATATTCTTGTATAGTCTCCATTTTGAAAATTATTGTACCTCCTTTATGTCACTCTTCTTGTTTATCTTCTTCTATATCTATAGATACAGAACTGAAACATTCCATTATATTTATTATAGATGAAATAGTGTATATAGAAAAGCAGTCAGGACTATAGAGTGTATAGAGTAGTATCTACCAGTGCTCATGTACAAATGGACACACATGTAGTCTGAGCACCCAGGAGGCTGAGGTGGGATGATAGTAAGGTTGAAGACAGATTATACTAACTAATGAGATCTTGTATCAAAAAATCAAAGCAAGTAAGCAAGCAAAACAAAAACAAAAAACAAAAACAAAAACAATCCCCCAAAACACCAACCTAAACAAACAAAAAACCAAAATGTACCCCCACACTGACATGTGCACACACACACATACACACCACAAACCAACAATAAACACAGATACAAAAACAACTCTCCTAAGCAAACAAGTAAATACAAAAATATATAAACTGTAGTGGTTTGAATAGGAATGGCCCCCATAGACTCATGTGTTCAAATGCTTGGCCATAGGGAGTGGCACTATTAGGAGGTGTGGCCTTGTTGGAGTAGGTGTGGTCTTGTTGGAGGAAGTGTGTTACTGTGGAGGTGGGCTTTGAGATCTCATATATGCTCAAGCCACGCCCAGTGGGACAGTTATTGCTGCTGCCTGCAGATTAAGATGGAGAACTCTCAGCTCCTCTAACACCATGCCTGCCTGTACACCGCCATGATCTTCCATGATGATAATGGACTAAATCTCTGAAACTGTAAGCCATTCCCAATTAAATGTTTTCCTTTATAAGAGTTGCCTTGTTCATGATGTCTCTTCATAGCAATAAAACCCTAACTAAGATAGAAGTTGGTACCAGGGACTGGGTTATTGCTGTGATAGGCCTGACCGTATTTTTGTTTGGAGGAATTTGGACTTTGGGACTGTGGATTATAAAAATAGCTGAACTCTTTAAATGGGGCTTAATGGATCATCCCTGTAGGAACATGGAAGACAGTGGTGCTGAGGGAGATTTGAAGTGTGGGTTTCAGAGAAGAAGAATATTTGTCCATGACCTAGAGACTGTTCTTATGATGTTTTGGCAAAGAATGTGGTTTCTTTTTGCCCTTGTCTGAAAACAATGTCTGAGCTTAAATTGAAGAGCTTTGGATTAGTTCCATTGGCAGAGGAAATCTCAAAACAGCCTAGTATTGACTCTGTCATGTGTTATTAGCATTCATCTTATGAAGAGCTATAATGAAAAGGAGCAAGCTGAACAAGGTAAAATACATAATGTATAATTTGGGGAGAAAGGGGACATCAGGAAGTGGGATGGAGCTAAGTCCTGTGTTCAAGGAGATAAACAGACTAAGATATGAAATAAAGGGAGTGGTGACCTCAGGGCAAGATCCCACCCAACTAAGTTTCAAACTTGTGAAAAGGGTTTAAAGAAAAGCTCAGAGCCATGTGTGGTGGTACATGCCTTTAATCCTAGCACCACAGAAGCAGGAGGATATCTGAGTTCAAGACCAGGATGTTGTATAGAGCAAGTTCCCAGACAGCCAAGCTTAGGCAGTGAGGAAAACAGAAAGCTGGTAAAGACGTAATTGAACAAGGAGGCCATGTTCCAGCCACAGCAAATAGCAGACCTTGGCAGCTTTGGCCACATGATTTTGGCTTTAGAGTCAAGGATAGAAGAAAGGAGTTATGGAATCTTCCTCTGTGACTAAGGAAAGCTGCTGATGCTAGGTGTGTGTAAGGAGTGTCCCTGCATGGAGGCCCAGAGAGGCCATTGTGTGAAGCTATGAAGGTGAAGCCCAGACTGCCTTGGAGACCCCAAAATGTTGGAGATACCAGAGCCATGGGATACCTGCTGAGTATAGCTGCTAATAGAGAGTGGAATAGAAAGAAGTGTGTTGTGTTGCCATCAACAAAGCTGACAGGAGTTGGAGATCTGAAGAGTGCTTTGACTTTAGACACAGAGATGCAGAGTTTGGAGTTTGCCCAGTTGATTTTCAGTCTTGCTTTGGTACAGTATTTCCTCACCATCATCCATTTCTTCCATTTTGGAATGGGACTATAAATTCTGTGCCATTTTATGTTGGAATTATGTAATCTGTTTTTTGATTTTGATTTTATAGGGGATTACAGTTAAGAGATTGTATAAATCTCAGAAGATACTTTGAACATTTTTGAGACTGTGATAGACTATGGGAATTTTTAAAGTTGGACTGAATGCTGTGGCTTTAAGTCTATGGGCACCAGGGAGTGGAATGTGATGGTTTGAATAAGAATGGCCACTATAGGCTCATGTGTTTGGATGCTTGGTCATAGGGAATGACACTTAGGAGGTGTGGTCTTGTTGGAGTAGGTGTGGCCTTGTTGGAAGAAGTGTGTCACTATAGGGGTGGCCTTTGAGGTCTCATATGTGCTCAAGCTATGTTCAGTGAGACAGTTGCTTCTGCTGCTTGCAGATCAAGATGCACAACTCCCAGCTCCTTCTCCAGTACCATGCTTGCTTGCATGCCACTGTGTCCTTCTATGATGATAATGGACTAAACCTCTGAAACTGTAAGCTAGTGCCAATGAAATGTTTTCCTTTATAAGAGTTGCCATGGTCATGGTGTCCCTTCATAGCAATAGAAACCCCAAGACACAAACTAATAAAAAAAAATAAAACCAATGAAATAAAAACATACACAGCTAAACCAGTCAAACAATAACAACAGCAGCAGCAGCAGCAGCAACAGCAGCAGCAACAGCAGCAGCAACAACAACAATACAGCAAACAGTGATTCTCAGAAAATCACTTAACTAGAAACATGATGGAAGTGCTTTTCTAAGTGTGTATCAACACTCCTGGTAGAAATTCATCTGAATTGAACTTGAGCCATGATGATTCCTTGTCTAACTCTGGGACAAAGATGGCCTTTGCCCATGTGTGCTTCTCTGTGTCTTCATGATCAGGGACAGTGTTTGGACTAGCTTGTCCTGAGCCCTGAGGAACTAGCTAGGTTGTTCTCACTGACGTAAGTGACAGTTAAAAATACTGTGCTTCAAGTGGAACTTTGAAATGATACTGATGAAGTAAAGAAAAGATGAATATATCACATTTGAACAAAATAAAAAATGATTACCATGAAGATAGAAAAAATAATGTATGATAACATACAAGTACTATGGATCATTTATTTATCCTTGCCCACTAAAAACTGGTTTTGAGATGGTTGTTGATAAATAATAAAGTTCCTGCAAAGTTAAAGTCAAAGAAAAAGAAAGGATAATAATTAGGAGGGAAAATTGGTGTACCTCTCTCCTAAGTAGATCTTAGTCAAATGAAAAAGAGCCTTTGGAAGGAATGGGAAAGACCATAGTTAGGCACAACTTTCCTAGGCTCCATAGCATTAAACATATTTGTTTCTTTTTTTGTGTGTGTATGTTTTTGTGTCCCTGAAATGATATTTTGGGGAAATTCCACTGTGTATCCACTAGCCCTTCATAGTGTAGGTCAACCATGAGCTGCATGTGTGTGTTCACGTAGGCACAACATGCTTTTGAAGGTCAGAGAACAACCTTAGCTGTTGTCCTTTGGGTGCAGTTCACCTATTTTTTCCCCCTTTTTTTGTGATAAGGTCTCTCACTGGCCTGTTACTCAACAAATAGGATAGGCTGGCTGACCAGTGGGCCCCAGGGGTCTGTCTAGATCTCCTTATCTTCAGAATTACAAGTGTGTTGCACCACACCTGGATTGTTTTTAAAACATGGCTCTGTGCATTTAACTTAGATCATAAGCACTATACCCATTGAGCTATCTCTTCAGCCCCAACCATGAGCATTTTATTAAAAAATCAATTATATTTTATTTATTGTTATGATGATGATGATAATGAGGATGTGTGTCTCTGGTATGTGCACACATGTGGACACATGCCATGCTGCCCTATTGGTACCAGAGGACAATTTGTGGGCATTATTTCTCTTCTACCATGCTGGTCCTGAGGACTGAACTAAGGTCATTTGGCTTGCATCAATAGCTGGGGGAAGTTTTCAAACCTGGCGTGGACCCAGAGGATAGGCTATCTGAAGTGCTGTGAAGCGATGGGGTGTAGTAACAGGATTTTGGTACCTCTGAGAGGCAGCAGGTCTGTCACAGGGCTCATCGATCCCTGGAGTTTGCTTCTGTCCTGGGGAAGGATGTACTGTCTTCTCCCTGAAGACAGTCTTCTAATGATATGAAGCCTTTTTGAAATGCCAAGAAGCAAAGCAAAATCTCACATCAATCTGTAAACCATATTTTTTATCTTGCTTTCTATAAAGAAAATAAATAATATGTTAGTTTAAGTAAAATATGAACTTAACACTTATGGAAGAATAAAGAAATTCTACCACTTACTCTGGAAAAAAAAACCCAACTTACCTTTTCTGTTGAATATGAAATGCTATTTGACAAAACTTACAACAAAACAACATCAAAAACATGAAGGTGGGAACAGCAGATGGTCGCATGATCTTTCCTCGTTCTCGAACCCAGGGGATATCATTTGCATAAAGGTCAGCTCATTTGCATAAAGGAGCTTTGCCTTTCCCTCCTCAGATACCTGGAGAAGAAAAGGCTGTGTTTTCCTCGCTTCTTCTTCGTGTCGGACCCTGCCCTGCTGGAGATTCTGGGCCAGGCATCGGACTCCCACACCATCCAGGCCCATTTGCTGAATGTGTTTGACAACATTAAGACTGTCAAGTTCCATGACAAGGTCTGCCCGGTTTTAATCACTGCCTGTAATTTCTGTGTCTCAGAGTGTCAACTGTCTCTATCAAGCAGTTCTTTAATACTGTGTTTACAAAAGATTTACTCCCTTGCCATTAGCTTTTGGCCAGTAATTAAAGGCAAACTCCAGTGCCCAAATTTACATTCAGTTTTCTGTGGTTTATTAGTATCTGAAATGCAGATTAAATATAATCAAGAATGTATTGTACAACAAGAAGAAGAAGATTAGGCATGAGGATTGCAAATTTGAGGCCAGCCTGGATTATGCAGTGAGTTTAAAGCTAACCTGGACTGTAATACAAGTCCTCATCTCAAAACATACAAGCAAGTAAAAAAAAAAAAAGCAAAATAAAACACCAACTTTAAAAACATATTTTACAATATTTGATGTTTTACATATTAAGTATTCAGAAATCCAGTGAGTTAAGGAAATCAAATGCTTATATATAATAGCATGACTAAACAGAATTGCTCCATGGGTTTGGTTATTTTTGTCGGCTTCAGAAGTTTTTGGTGTTCTTCAAACTATTTTATTTTATCTTATACTCCTACTGTGTTTACGGCATCATGGAGTCGTATAAGTTATCCAACCTGATGCAGAGTTCATTTGCATAGTTACAGAATACACTGTTCATCCTTCTATCCAAATAACTAGGAAAAGGACCTTTCCCTTCTGACATTGTGTTCAGTACTCTGGTGCCTCCTATCAGCTCAGTAGTATTCCTTTATTCACCCTATAAGCCAGTTTAAGCTGTTGAGTGGCTATCATGTGCCAGATGTCTACCTTAAGAATGGGAATATAGCAACCAGCCTGAGGGAACTCATGCTCTGATGGAAGAGGCGGAGAAGTAAACAGAAGGAGTCTACAGAGTGCAGGTAGTACTCTGATAGATTGATTCCACGGTAGGCAATTAAAAGCCGGCCATTATGGTCAGGCACCTTGCTAGGTGCCACAGTGAGGCTGGAGGTAGGGTTCCCAGGGAGAATGTATCATCACTAACCCAGATTTCTTTCTTATTCTGAAATCTCACTGTTAAATTGTTGATACATTTGGACCAAATTATTATTGTGCTTGGGTTAAGCACATGCTACATAAGAAAACCTGCCAGGGAGTGCTAACGTGAGTGTGTAGGTATTGGTTGTTAGGAAGACTCTTTGAAGGAATAAATTTGTTTCAGTCGATGCTTTGAGGATGAGTGGGATGTAACCAGGAAGGTGAGGAAGGGAAGCGTGGCTTGGTCAGAAAGCAGTATGTGCAAGAGCCTAGAGGTGTGTACAGCCCAGATCAGAACTGGGGGTGTGGGGACTAAAGGTTTTCACGGCTTAGAACAGCAGCAGCATGCTCTCTCTCACTTCTGGAGGCTGGAAGGCAGAACTTAGATGATGGCAGAGTTGGTTGTCCAAAGAACACCCTGAGAGAGAACTTCATTCATGCTTTTGCTATGGTTCCTTACTGCTTTTGGCAGTCCTTGGTGCTTTTGGCTACTAGAAGCCTTTTGTGTCTAAAATCTGCTCTTCTTGTAGGGTCAACTATCCTTATCAGGACACCCCAATCCATTATAACCTCACCACAGCCTGATGAGATGTGCAAAGATTCTAGTTTCCAGTATTTTAAATCCACAGACTCTAGTGCTTGCAACTCCATTGTATCTTGTTTTGGAGAATGTAATTCAAGTCACAAGAGGAATTGATGAGCTAAAGAGTCATGGGTAGATTCCAAAGGCCAAGTGTGCCATGCCATGGACTGTCACTTCAGCATGTGTCAGAAAATCACGGGGGTTTTCTAAGCAGAACACTTAGTGTGTCTGGTGCAGTGGTCAGATGGAATGGAAGGGGTCGGGAAAGTGGAACCACTGAAGTAGGCTTCACAGGAGGGGTATAGAGGGGAAGACAGGTTGGGTTTTAATGCTCAAGAACAGTGGTTCTTGTTAATATATGGGACAGGTAGGTTAGTGTTCCCGTCTGATATTTAGGAACGACCCCTTAATGGAGTTGGCACTATGTTTTATTGTACGTGTTTTTTCTCTTTTATACAATCTCTTTTTATTCTATTTTGCTGTTTGTGTCTGTTGTTGGTTTGAAATATGGGCTTGTTGTGTGGCAAGGGCTACCCCAGAACTCATTCTGTCTGGTTTCAAGCTTATGATTCTCCTGCCCTGGACATCCCAGTGCTGTGATCACAGACATCTGCAACTGTAGCCAGCCTGCCTTACCAGTTTTTTTTTTTTTTTTAAAGGTCATTTATAAAGATAGTCTAAAACAGTGTTTCTTTTCTGGCAGTAGTTTGTATTTATATTTATCAACATTAAAATACTTTTTAAAAAAGGCATTACATCAAGAAGGAAGTCCTTCCTGACGTTTGGGAAATCTTTCTGCTACAGTACGGGGATTTCATGTTCAACAGAAGAGCTTTTCACTCTCTGAGGCTGAGGAACAAAGTTGCTCGTCTCCTAGTTTGTAGGTTAAATGCTGACTCAGCTTTAGTCTCTGTTTAGCAGCCACATCTGCAGGTCACTCTGCCTTTGTTTTTTTTTTTTTTTTTTTCCTTGTTCCCACCATGAGGTTGGTGCATCAAGAATCAGGTCCTGGGTTCTAAATTTTATAAAATTATAAATACCAAATGCAAGCAAGGAGACTGAAGTTTGAGATGTGTTACCCTCGTTGGTAGATCACAGCCATATACAACTGAAGAGGACTTACAGCACTAAATTTCAACCCCAAAGAATTGGTGTTTTGTTGGCTTATTTTTTTCAAACCAAAGAGGAGAAACGACAGCAAACATTTGCATTTCCTTTACTTCCTTTTTTTTTGTCTTGTTACAGCGGGAGGTAAGTGGAGATGCAGGACAGGTGCCTTCTTTTAATGGCCAATGCAGACAAGAAATGTAGTCTTAGTGCTGTCCGCCAGGAAGAGGTCCATCAGATCCATCCTGAACTCCAGACAGCATGCTCTTCTCATGATGCTGTGCTGCCTGGAGACTGAATGAAATGAGCAGAATAGGGGTTGGGTTTGATCAGAAGACACCTGAGAGTCGTCTCCTGCAGAGAGCACCATGCTCCATACAGAATCGAAATGACTTTGTAATGGCTTTGTTCTCATCATCATACTGATCAGGCCTTCCTGATGTCAACCCAATAATCATGTGGTGTGGAGTTACAGCCTCTCCGTGAGCTCCACTTTGCTTGGAGGATTTTAGAGGTTTTTCTTTTCCTTTTTTTTCTTCCATCAGCACATTTGTATTAAGTATTTCTTTTAGTAATAACCCCAGTCCTTTAGAGTACCGATGAGCTGGAATTGACTTGGGTTTCTTCTTTAGATTTTTAAAGCCAGCTCTTTGTGGTTGTTTTGAAATGACTTTATGTCCTGTTTTGCCGTCTATTTTATGATTTGTGCCTTGACTTTTTGTGGGCAGGGTAACATTGACAAGAGGACACAGAGGAAAGGTATTTTTTATTTTTATGTGAATATGGCTATATTTTTCATCTTCTAACATAGATCTATGATCGAATCCTGTCAATTTCCTCTCGGGAGGGAGAGACAATTGAATTGGACAAGCCTGTGATGGCAGAGGGCAATGTAGAAGTCTGGCTTAATTCCCTACTGGAGGAGTCTCAGTCCTCATTACATCTTGTGATTCGCCAGGCAGCTGCAAATATTCAGGAAACAGGTTTCCAACTGATTGAATTTCTTTCTTCCTTCCCTGCCCAGGTCAGTGTATTGAAATTGGAAATTATTTTTTTGATCAAATAGTCATTTTAAATCTTAGATATTGCCTATTATAAGCCTCATAAATGGTGTAATTTTATTCTGGTTGAATATTAGGGTTTTCATAAAGACCAAATATGGATAAGCTTAAAGATTTCAACTGTTGATTATTTGGCCATATATAATTATAGATTTAAATATGATTTGGGGTTACAGAGATATTTGACATATTCTCTTTAACTTAAAACAGTTTTTCTCTTAACAAAAATGCTTATGTAACAATGTACATAGATCATAAAAGTGTACTCAGAGCACCCTTAACTAGAAAAAATATTCTTTAGTATTAAAATACAGGAAATGATTTTTCTTAGTCCTTTTGGTCAATAAAGATTGTATGGGTGTCTCTATGTAGAAACACCATGCCTACTTGAGTAAAGCCAATTTAATTCCTTATCTGCATGTGACTTAAAAGTCTATTTAGAGAGAAGTGTGAGCTAAACCTGTGGGATCTAAGATCCCAAGAGAGATGCATTAGATAAATAACATGAATCGAGTCCACAGACTTTGAAATAAATCAAGGAAGTTTATATAATCAGGGCCATCCATTTGCATAATAACCATAGTGATTCATTATAGTGACTTCTATGTAAATTCTATGCAAATTGTAAGTATACTATATATACTCTTATAAAGCCTTAGCCTCTTTTGTTTAAAATCTCTACAAGGTTGGATTATTAGGAATTCAGATGATATGGACCCGGGACTCAGAAGAAGCCCTTCGAAATGCCAAGTTTGATAAGAAAATCATGCAAAAGACCAACCAGTCCTTTCTAGAGTTACTGAACACGCTGATCGACATTACTACAAAGGACCTGAGTTCCATGGAACGAGTTAAATATGAGACGCTGATTACTATTCACGTGCACCAAAGGGACATCTTTGATGACTTGGTAAATGCTCTATAAATGTTCTATCATAAACAGAAAAGCAAACTCTAGGTGCCATCTGTGTTCACCCACTGAACTGATAAGATTGAATTTGTGAAAAAGTCCAATTCAGAGCGTATGTGTCAGACTCTCTTTTCAGCTGTAAGCTGAAGTTTCAGTCATATTCTGTAATGAGACACTACTTTAAAATTCTTTGTGTTTATTTCAGATGCTAAAATGTCATGTGGTGTCCCAAAAAGCCTTTCTCTTTCTCGTTTCCCTTGTAATTATTGATCAAAGATTACCGGTTTCTTGGGGGCAGAAATTATAAACTGTTGTGTTGGTAGTAGAGCTGTTTTAGGCTTTGTCGGATTTGACAAATCACATCCTTCACAAATTGTACCGCCCTTTATGTTGTTGATTGCAAAGTGGCCCTTCTTACCACAGCAGATGTTGCAGAGTTTGCCTTTAAAAATATAAAGGGATGGATAAGTTATAGTTATGTGGAGTATGAAAAGAAATTAGAGTTGTCCTCTTCTATAAAATGTAATATTAGGTAAGAGGCAAGAAGCTCTTACATTCATAATAATTTTCTGGATTGTGTCTCAGACCCATTATGTAAAAAAAAAAAAAGATTATGAAAGATTGGTTCTGATGTAGTGGAATCAAAAAACTGCATTTTTGTGCTATTTTGTGTTAATCTTCTTGCCTAATAGCTAAGCACACTGCTTGATTCTCAGAGAAAGAAAGGACACAGGGTAATTTTAGATTTCTTATTTGTCAAAGAGAAATGATTAAAGTGTCTTAAAGTTTTGGTAAAAATTTTAAATGAAACCATTGCCAGATATTAACCTGCCATTTAAATGTTAGGATTTTTGATCTGTTGAAAATTCATAAAAAAAAACAACCCAAAAAATGGTTAAAAAAAAGCTTACGATTTCACCATCTTCTTAAGAGATTCCTTTTTTGTGATGTGATTGTAGCTTTGTCTTTGTACTCTCATACATTGAATCTCATGGTTCAGCTATATGGTACTATGCATGAAGGGGCACAATTATAGAAATTATTCTTGTATTATTGAGCTGTAATGTCATTTCAATTTGAGCAACCTAGCTGGAGTGGTCTTGATTCCTCCCGCTCCCATAGCATCTCAAGTGGCTTTTTTTTGTTGATCAATAACTGATTGGGTCAGATGACGAGAGACTTGATGTCTCTCACCTACTTGGTTTTCCTCCTTTTGACTCTGTGGTCTGTGCAAATGCTCATGTGTCTACTTAGCAAGCGACTCATCTCTGGTCTAACACACACCTTTTGAATTTCAGTGCCACATGCATGTCAAGAGCCCTGCGGACTTTGAGTGGCTGAAACAGTGCCGATTTTATTTTAAGGAAGATTCTGACAAGATGATGATCCACATCACAGACGTGGCTTTCATATACCAGAATGAATTTTTAGGCTGCACTGACAGACTTGTCATAACTCCACTCACAGACAGGTGACGGGAGGATTCTGCCATTCCACAGCCCTCTTCTCCTCTGCTTAGCATTTTAGTCCCTCTGGTGGCTCAGGGGACTTTTTTTTTTTTTTTTTCCAACAGCTCTTTCATAGCAAGTCCTTTGAAAGTTAGTATTTCTAGCTTTTCCTGTGTCTGTGCCTGGGATTCAGGTTTGTGGTCAAAACAGACCTCACCTCTTTTGCGTTCAGTCTTACAGAGGCAAAGTGTAAATGTGTCTGTGGATAGACAAGAAAGGAGTTAATTACTGTGAGCCACTAGGTGTGGATCACAGTGGGCAGTGAAGGTCACTTTATTAACTTCAGCACCTGTTGTTCTTTGGAGAAACAATTAAGTTTTTTTTTTTTTTTTTTTTTTTTTTTTTTAAAGCAGAAAAAAATGGAGTACAGCACAGTTGAAAGCAGGAAGACTGGTGGGGTGCGGGCAGGGACATGGGAGCTGCCGTTTCTTTTCCCTTTGCCCGTCACCTGCACTCAAGCTGGCTAATTACAGCTGTCCGCTTGAGTGGATTAAGAAACACCCAGGCCATCCGGTGTCAACACCTTTAGTTGTCTTTGAGGGTTTTCCCCTCCAAGAGCTAACTTAGAGTGGCCTCACCATCCTAGGGACGAGGGGCTCAGAATGGATCAGAAGGAGAAGGAAGTCCGAACTTCCATCTCTGTTTTCTGACCTAGTGAGAATCAGGATTTTGTTAGGTCACTGTCAGCAGCGTGTTCCATAATGCATTTGCTTCTGTCTGGAAAACCCTCCTGCAGCCCTCCATTTTCCTTCCCATTTCTGTGTTCTCTATCCCCCTGGCCCCAAAAGCACAATTTCTTTCTACCCTGCTTGTCTTGAACGTACTCTGTTCAGACTCACAGCGTGAATTTTATACAGCTACCATAACAAATCATCCCAAGTTCAGAAGCTAATTTCCACAAATCTATTTTACCCTTTCATAAATCACAAGAGGGCTGCATTCCTTCCTAGAGACACAAGGGGGTGCCGTCTCCCACCTTTTCAGGTTGTTGGCAGAAATCCTCTTGGCTGTAGGACCTAGATCCTCACTTCTCACTGACTGTGAGCAGAAGACCATCCCAGCTCCAGAGAGCTAGCTGTCTTGTTCCTTTACTTGTGATCTCTTCCCTCACCTTGAGAAGCACAAGCAGTGGGCTGAATTCATGCCATTTGTCCTTTGCACCTCATCCCTCTTGTGTCTTTGACACACTTTTCTGTCTCCTTTTTTCTCAGAATGGACTGAATCCATTGGGTAGCCGGGGATAATCTGTCTACCCCAAGGTCCTCACACTGATAATGTCTGCAAAGCCCCTTTAGCTATATAAGGTGGTATGTTCATAGTGTTCAGAGGTTAGAATATGGGCATTTTTGGGGACAACATTATTCTATTACACGTCCCCATTCCCCTAGAGTGTTCCTGTGAAAGTCACTCACACCTCAGGCTGTCACATCCCATGTCAGTTCTGGCCTCACCTTCCTTGTGTAATCGTCAGTACTGGCATCATTGGGCTGCCTCCTTTTTGATTTAGCGTTTTCATGTGGCTCCTCGTACTGCTTGTTCCTCCATTGCACGTTGGGGTTCTTGTCTTTAGCTGCACTGCACAGCTCTCACATGACTTTTAATAGCATCTAGATGCTGACCCCAAACTGAATACCACCAGAGCACCTTTCCTGAGCTCCTGGGATGCCTATCCATTCACCTGCTGGCAGGATATGGCCCTCTGGATGCTCAAAGCTGGACTAACTACAGCTTGTTTGATTTTCTCCTGTCTTCTTCACACTACTCGTTGGACATCCTATTTTTTTTTTAAGATTTATTTATTTATTATGTATACAGTGTTCTGCCTGCATGTATGCCTGCATGCCAGAAAGAGGGCATCAGATTGCATTATAGATGGTTATGAGCCACCATGTGGTTGCTGGGAACTGAACTCAGGACCTTTGGAAGAACAGCCAGTTCTCTTAACCGCTGAGCCATCTCTCCAGCCCTGGACATCCTATTTTTATCGATGCAGTGGCATCCATCTCCTAACTCTGGAATCTGCTACCTTTACTTCACCAAGCAAGAACTCCATAGTACACCCTTGAAGTCTATCCTCTTAATCGATTATCCAGTCTATCACCAGTATCTGAAATGTGATGGCCCTTTTAACCCTTTGCTGTAACCATTGTGATCCACTAAAATGCCCCACCTAGATTATCGGTGTAGTCTCTTAGCTGGTTTCCCTACATTGTGCCCTGTGGTCTGTTTGCAGGACAGACAACAGAGTGTAAGTGATATTATGTCACCCCTTTAGCTCTAACCCTTTACTTTGGTCCCATGTCACAGAAAGTCAAGGCTACCATCACATCAGCTTAGGAAGCCTGGCATGAGCTGCCCTGGCCACTTCTGTCCTTACTTCCTTATTTACTTCCATCTCTACACTCTTTGGGGTTTCTCAGACAGACAAGCACAGTCTTGGCTCAGGGCTTTTGCATTTGAAATACTCTGACTGATAGAGAATTGCCTCCCTTCTTCACAGCCTTCCTTTCTCTGCTCAGATGTCACCTCGGAGGGATCTTGTAAATCTGACGTTAGCCAGATACGGTGATTCCTGCTCCCCACAACACCTGACCCAGATTTCCCCCTTGTAACTATTATTTTCAATTAATCTCTTTTCTTCCTTGAAAATGCAAGGTTCCTGAGTCAGGCTTCATGAGATGAATTCATTAAAATGTCTCTGTCACATAACAGTTGTTAAATAAACACTTCTGGAGGAATAGAAGAAATGCTCATTGGCTAATTAGCTTTTTATGACAAAGTTAAATAGAAGAAGAGAAAGTAGAAAGTTGGGAATGGGAAGCTTTTCTAAGTTTTTAAAATTATTAGTTCACTTGCTATTCTTATGCACATATTGGATAATTATTTGCCAAAATCCCAACTTTCACATATATGTGTCAGGTCCAATCTTTTTTGTTACTTGATTATTTCACCATTAAAAAACAGAGAACCTTGAAAGCAAAGCAAGTATTTGCAACTATAAGTGCAGACAGTTCTGAAATTCATCTTAGACTTTCACACCTGGGCCCCCTTATCTGCATTTCTTCAGCTTGAATGTGTGAGAAGTGAGGCATCATTTTCGGCTGCTAGCTCAGAGTACAGAATTTTCTGTCCTTTTACAGTAAGAAAGCTCCTAACGAAAACAAATGTCTTATAAAGGTACAGTTCCGGAGGTACTGGCATGTACTGTCAGCCTTTGCTGTCTCACCTGTGAAAGCTGACAGCCGTGGCAGCCGAGGAGCTTCACCTCACAGGGAAAGACCCGTTGACATTTCAGATGGTCAAATGGCCATCATCACATGATAACAACACACGTTACCTTTCCCCAAAAACTCATGATGATTTTAATAACTATCCTCCTTCCACTTCTGAGTACATGCAGAGGAGGCTGGAATGTCCTCACTATTACTGTCACCTAGGCAGAGGCCAGAAGAAATCAAGGGTAGATAGAGTATCCTGTTGACAGACATAGGGAGAATCACAATGTGTTTTTCTATGACACAGTGACATAGTTTCTCTGACTCCTTCACTCTGTCCTTCACAGCTGTGGTGTCTTGGGCAAGACTTCTGACCCTTCCTATTTGTTTGTTTTGGAATCCTTGAATGAACTATAGATCATGAATAAAAGCCCCCCACCCCCACCCCATCCCATATTAGTTGCTTTGGAGCAGATGTCATATAAACCTGAGAGAAGAACCCAAAGACTTGATTTTGGCTTCTGCTGTTAGAGGGGCTATGGTGGTATTTTATTTGTACTGAAATGTGATTTTCATTGTATGTTAATAAAAAAAGTTGCCCGGGGGTCAGAGCTATTAGAGCCATAGACAGGGCGTGGCAGTGGTGGCGCACACCTTTAATCCCAGCACTTGGTAGAAGAGCTAGGTAGATCTCTGTGTGTTCAGGGATACAGCCAGCATTGGAGACATACGCCTTTAAGACCCGGAGGGCGGTACTTACAGGCAGTGACGAGGCAGTCATGTGTTTGGGTTTACAACCAATGAGAAGGCAGAACAGAAAGACTATTTAAAGATAGACACACAGGAAGTAGCTCTCTTTTGGGGAAGCTAGGAGCACTGCAGGAGGTAAGATTTTAGCTCTGAGCTCTGACCTCTCGGCTTTCTCTTTTACATTGGTTCTGTGTTTCTTATTTTAATAGGACAGTTGGTTACATCTACAAGGGGCAGCATGTGATTTCCTGGCCCTGGGCACTTGAACAGAACATGATGATTGTGAGAACATGTGATAGATAAGCTTATTTACCTCATGATGGACAGGAGCTATGCAGAAGGAAGAATATAGGAGGAAGAAGGGAAGATACATCCCCTAATGACATCCCCCCTCCCCCGTGAGCTACTTCCTCCATCTAGACCCCACTAATTCCAACACATTATAAACACATCAAGGTATTAACCCATGGATTAGGATAGAAGCTTGAAGATCCAATCATTGCCCCAAAACCAATCATCTGGCAATGGTAGCATCAATTATATGAGCTTAAAGGAGTGTTTTGTATTAAAATCATGATATCTCCCTTATCTGTGGGGAGTATGTTCCATGATTCTCAGCCAATGCCTAAAATCCCAAACAGTATTCAACTCTAGGTATACTACTTTTTCCCATACATACAAATTCATGTTGAGATTTGATTTATAAATTATACATAGCAGGAGATTACTAGTAACTAATGATAAAATGAATTATAATAAAAGTTATACAAATATGTCTTTAGCTCTCTTAAAATATTCAGTTTGTAGACTTTAGATAATGGTAACTTCAGAAGATGAATGCATGGATAAGGAGGAATTGTATGTACCCAGCTGAGGTATATAGATAGATGATTATCTCTTTCTCTCTCTCTCTCTCTCTCTCTCTCTCTCTCTCTCTCTCTCTCTCTCTCCTATCTCTTCTTCTCTTTGTCTCTCTCTGTTTCTCACTATTTTTCTTTCTCTCTTATCTGTTTGTCTCTCTGTCTTTCTGTCTCTGTGTCTGTCTGTCTCTCTGTCTCTGTCTTTGTTTCTTTCTCTCTCTGTCTTGGATTCAATGATGCAGTTCAGATGGGTCTGAAAATATGCAGCCCAAGATGACTTTAACTCATGAGCATTGTCTGTCCTGCCTCAGTCTAGTGAGTGCTGGGATTACAGGAATATGCCACCACACCTGGTTTATTGCTCTTCTTAATCACGGAGTGCACATTGTTTAGCAACCTTTCCTATCAGCTCCCCTTAAGCACATGTATATGTGTGTCCTAGTTCAAAGTCTGTAATTAACTCCAGCTCTCAACACAGGGAATTTCTTGCTGGTTCATGTGCCCTGTTGTCCTCCTTCAGAAACTTTTGAGCACTTTAGAATCAATAGGTGCAGAAAGCACATCTCTTTACACATGATAAGAAGCACCTGCCTATAATGCTATGGATGCATAATAGCAATGGCGACAACAATTGCCCCATGTTCACGGGTGTAGAGAGCTCTGCGGGGCAGCAGTGAGTGGCCAGAGTTGGTTCTATATCTTGAAGGCTGGATGTACCTTGAGTCTAACAGAAAGAGCTTGGCTTGCAGCTACAGGCTAGAATAAGCATCAGCTCTTCTGAGATCATGAGCAAAATCTGTTATGTGAGCCCCTTTCCTCATTGTGAAGTGAAATCAGGATTTTTTTTTCTATTTATCTATTTAAATTTTTTTGATTCATTTTACAAACCAACCAAGCATAGATACCCCTTTCATCCCTCCTCTCTCCCCCTACTGCAACCCACTCCCCTATTCCCTCCTCCAAAAGGGTAAGGCCTCCCATGGGGGGTCAGCAAAGCCTGGTACATTCAGTTGAGGCAGGACCAAGCCCCTCCCTGCTGCATCAAGGGTGAGCAAGGCGTCTGACCATACGTAGCAGGCTCCAGAAAGCCAGTTCATGCGCCAGGGATAGATCCTGATCCCACTGCTAGGGGCCCCTCAAACAGACCAAGTGATACAACTGTCTCCCATACGCAGAGGTTCTAGTCCAGTCCCATGCAGGTTGCACAGCTGTTGGTCTAAAGTTTGTGAGTTCCCACAAGGTTGGTTCAGTTGTCTCTGTAGGTTTCCCCATCATGATCTTGACGCCCCTTGCTCATAGAATCCCTCTTCCCTCTCTTCAACTGGACTCCTGGAGCTTGGCCTGGTGCTTGGCGGTGGATCTCTGCATCTGTTTTCATCAGTTACTGGATGAAGTCTCTATGATGACAGTTAGTGTATTCACCAATTGATTACCAGGGTAGGCCAGTTCAGGCACCCTCTCCACTCTTGCTAGCAGTCTAATCTGGGGTCGTCCTTGTGGATTCCTGGGAATTTCCATAGCACCAGGTTTCTCTCTTACTCCCATACTTTCCACTCTGTCCCTCCCCCAGCTCGACCATCCTGTTCCTTGTGTTTTCATCCCCTATCCCCTCCCCTCTACTGCCCCACCCCTTCGTCCCCAGTTTACTCATGGAGATCTCATCTGTTTCCCCTTCCCAAGGTGGGATCAGGGACTTCTTGCAGGCTACTCTGGGGTTTTAATGAGATAACATGGAGATTGTTGTGTAGGTAGTGGTTGTTAAAGACTGCTTGGAAAGGAATGGCGAAATGTAAGCGGGGAAGTAGGCCTTTGCCTAGGGGGAAATAGGGACATGAGTGCAAATGTCCATCTGCTTTCATACCAGGCTTCTTCCTCCCTGGCCAGGCTGGTTGCTCACCTGGTTTTCAGAAACTTATTTCTAGTGGAGAACCTGGGAGACCCCAGTCTGTGTACTCGATGTTCACTTCCACTTGTAAGCTGGGTAAATTGCCGCTTTTTCTCTGAGTTCTTCCTCAGGTCCCTCTGAACGCTGTATTTAGCCATAGGAAACAAAGCTGCACTAGCTTATGGATTGTTTTCTCTGGCAACACCAGGTGGTGCTGGGAATCAAGGAATCTATCAGCAGATTTTTAGGGTAAAAATTTTCCTTCACAGGCTTTTTTGAATTTGCTCACCAAATCTTTCACGTGTTATCTTCATATGGTAAGATGTGGAAGTAATTGCAGATGCTAGAATGTTATTATTTAGCAGTATGTTGTTTAAAACCAAGGTCATGCGGGCCTGGGAAGATGGCTCGGGTGTTAAGAGCTACTGTTGCAGAGGATCTGAGATCATTTCCTAGCACCCCCATCAAAACTCACAACTATCTGCAGATCTAATACCTCCTTGTGGCCTCTGTGGGCTCCTGCTCACGAATGTTGCACATAAACTTACACACATGCATACGTTCACACTCATAAAACATTAAATTAAATCAAGGATGTGGAACTATGAGCTCTTGGATTCATCAGACAAGGAATCTATTTAAGTGATTCCCAATTTGACAAATAGAATGTACTTATTTTTCTGTTTTTCTCATGATGTGAATTGAACGCAAAGCCTTGGGCATGTTGAATAGCCACTCTCCCACCCAGCTGCATCCCAAGAGTTTTTGGGAGCCAGAATCTCATTACACAGCTCAAACTAACTTTGAATCCACTATGTAGTCCAGGCTGATCTTGGATTCATCATCCTTCTGCCTCTGGGAGTACAGCTTGTGTTACCATGGCTAGATCATTTATTTTTGTTCTTTCTTATGTATATTTGAGGATTACAACAGAATGGAATAGTAGACAAGGATAGTAAGTAGTTATTACAGTGATGCATCTTAGCATAGCCAGCAGCTCACTTATTTTGGAGAGAACAGCTAAAATCTATTAATTTTGATGAAGACTCCTAGGACAATAAAGTTTTATTAACTATAGTCCCATTGCACATCAACTGTCTATATTTACTGACCTTACAAAATAGATATGTTGAATCATCTGCCCTACATCTTATTTCCTGTCTCTATTCTGCCTTTGCCCACTACTGGTTTATTCTCTATGTATTCTGCCCACTTTCTTCCTAGTATGTGAGTGAAATCAGGCAGTATTTGTCTTTTTGTGTCTGGCTTATTTTTACTTAGTAAAATTTCCTCGGGTCTACTCCTGTATGGCAAAAGGTAGAATTTTCTTTTTAAAGACTAAAAAGTATCCCATTGTATAAAACCATGTTTTGAAAAGTTCATTTATCCATTAACTGACAATTGGGTCTTTTTGTGGGTATCAAAGTATCCATTAGCTGACAACTGGGCCTTTTCTTGGCCTACAGTGAACATAACAGGATAGATAATTTCATGAAGGGGTGAATTCATCTTTTTTGTGTATGCGCTGAGATGGGAGATTGTTAGGGTGTGTGTTAGTGCTGTTTTTCATTTTTTTGGGGGAAAGTTTGTTTAGTTTTCAATCGTGACTTCACCAAGCCTCATCTTCATCTACAGTATGCAATCTCCTCAGCAATGCTTGCCTTTACTCTTTTAGTAACATCCTTCCTTAGGGTGTCAGGTGATATACAATGATATGCATTTCCCTCATGATCAGTGAGACTGTCTAAATGTCATTCTTTTGATATGGACAGATTTCTAGGGAAGAGTTGCCAAATAAATGTTGGCAATGCTCTACATTCTTTTTTTCATGCTTATACATTCCCAATAATTATCATGAACATAAAGCCTGAAAAATGTCAGCAAAGAAATCTAACTTTTTACAGACTTCCTAAACTTATTTGGACAGAGACTTCCTCCTTTTTTCTCCACAGCACATCTCAACATGCATGAGGGTGTTTGTCTTAGGATGTAGCATTGGAAATTAGGGATAGGGAGATTGGCCCTCTTCCTTCGTCTTTTAATCACGCACAGGTTCATTTCTCTGTGATGACTTGAGTGCCTTTGGGATGCTGTAGCAAGTTTCTAAAGACAAGTTGGCCCCACAGGTGCTACATCACATTGGCTCAAGCTCTAGGAATGAGCATGGGAGGCGCCCCTGCTGGTCCTGCAGGAACAGGCAAGACAGAAACCACCAAGGATATGGGCCGGTGTCTTGGGAAATATGTTGTGGTTTTCAACTGCTCAGACCAGATGGATTTCCGAGGACTTGGGCGGATATTCAAAGGTGAGCCCTGTGTCTTTCACTGACTGAAAAATACCAGGCCAGGTGAAATTTCTTGTTGAGATTTATCTCTCAGGGCTAGAGAGATGGCTTAGTGGTTAAGAGCACTGGCTGCTCTGCTCTTTCAGAGGTCCTGAGTTCAATTCCCAACAACTACCTGGCAGTTCACAGCCATCTATAATGGAATCTGATGCCTTCTTCTGGTGTGCAGAGGTACATGCAGACAAAACACCCATATACTTAAAAGACATAAACAAACCTAAAGATAAGATTTCTCTCTCAGGGCGGGTGATGCAGCTCACTGGGAACACAGCTTAGCTTGTGGGAGACTTGATTCAATCTGCAGCAACAAGAACAGCAAGATTTGTTTACTTTGTTCAAGAACTGGATATATTTTGGTTTTTCTTTTTCCAGGTTGTTTTATTTGACAAGCTCAGTCTGAGCAGTGTTAGGTGGATGTAATTTGCCTTTTGTTAGGCATTTGTTGTCAGTACCATAGGTTGGATGTTTACAGACAAGCTGCCAACTTGTTGGCCGTTTTGGGTCTCTCCATGCACTGTTTATTTCCTGACTTCAGTTTTGAATAAACTGATCTCTGGTTTATTTTGGCAGCTGCGTAATATCCATTTTCCTGGTTTTCAGAAATGATATACTAATTGGATTTTCTGTTTAATTTCCTTTCTAAGGGCTGGCACAGTCCGGGTCCTGGGGTTGCTTTGACGAATTCAACCGTATCGATCTACCAGTGCTCTCCGTAGCAGCCCAGCAAATCTCCATTATCCTCACATGCAAAAAGGAGAGGAAAAGATCTTTCCTTTTTACTGATGGAGACAATGTGACCATGAACCCAGAATTTGGACTTTTTCTAACTATGGTGAGGAATTGCCAGGCGAGCCACGGAAACTCAGCCTTCTTGTCACGCTGTCCATACCTCTCCCCAGTCCCGTGTCACCGGCGCTTCAGAAATGGAAATTGAGATTGTAATTATCATTCCTGTTTGAAAGTCTTTAAGCGCCAAACAAAGCTCGTATTAATAACTCATGACTTAGTCTGTCCAGGCAATAGAAGAGTGAGATATGTAAATGAGCTCCCCGATTGACATTCCAGATTTGTGTTGAGTGCATAATGAATCTTTTAATATCATGCCACTGTGTCCTAGTCGCCCCAGGAGTGTGTCTGTCATTCATCCTTGGGTTTTGCTTCCATTTAGAACCCTGGCTATGCTGGGCGCCAGGAACTCCCGGAAAACTTGAAGATAAACTTCCGATCCGTGGCCATGATGGTCCCTGACCGTCAGATTATCATCAGGGTGAAGCTGGCCAGCTGTGGCTTCATTGACAACGTCGTTCTGGCCAGGAAATTTTTCACACTCTACCAGCTGTGTGAGGAGCAGCTCTCGAAGCAGGTGTGTTATTCTGAAGGTTTTTTTTTTCTTTTCTTTCTTTTTTTTTTTTTTTTGCTGTGGTTGGCCACATTTCTTCTTTCTGTTCACTAGAATATTTCCAGTTCTTTAAAAAAATTGTTTGGGAATTTCATATATGCAGATAATGTATTTTAATAAATCCACCCCACATTATGTCCCCTCCAATTCTTTCTTTAGCCCCTTCACTACTTTTCTCTCCAAATTTCATGTGCTTTTTAAAAAAAAAATCAACTGAGTCTACATAGAGCTGCCAGTATGTGCATGGAACTAGGGCTCTCGACTGGAGCATGGGTGGCCTCTCCAGCTGTATTCCTGTTAAAAACCACCTCGACCACTCCCAGAAGCCACCGATTACCAACAGCTTCTCAGCTCAGACTAGAACTCTTAACAAGGTAACTCTGACACTAAGTTTAAAATGACAAAGCTGAGTGTGCGTGTGCGCGCGTGCACACGCAGGTACACATGCATTGTGTGTGCACATGCATGGGGGCCAAAGGTCAGGTTCTTGCACTGTTCCTAAGGTACTGTCCACCTCAGCTTTTGACACAGGGTCTTTCACCGGCCTTGAGCTAACTAAGTCAGCTAGGGCCAGTGAGCACTAGGGACCTGCCTGTTTCTGATTTCCCAGTGCTGTGAACTCAAGTACGTGCTACCAGGCCTGGCATCCTTTTTAAGCCTAGGTTTCCAGACTGAAGTCAGATCTTACGGCTACACAACAAGCACGTGGCCTACAGAGCTGTCTCCCAAGCCTCCCCCCCCCCAAATTGATATTCTCTAGACTTTTGTTAAGAAGTACATTTAACGAAATTACTATTTCTAGCATAGAAGTATTGCAGTTTACTCTCCAAACAGACTTAAGAGCTATAATATGAATGGTATTGCTGTTAGCGATTTACATCTCCTGTATCCGAACCATGGTGTGCCAGGTGATGGCATAGTTTTCGGGAACTTATGAGTCACTGACTCTTCTTACCCCCGAGCTCACCCGTATATTTAACCAAGCTTGACTAATGGCCTTTTCTGCTGTACATCTCTTGATAGTTTCCCATAGGTTTGGGATATCAGATCGAGCCCCCATGAGAGTTAATGGCCTGGAGACATGAGTTAATTATTGTATCTGTATTAACCATCTATCACCAAGTAATGATTTCAGCAACAAGCTTAGTGACTTGAAACAGCGGACAATATTTCATAATGTCTGAGGCACTGAAGCCATCTTAAGGGGGTCCTCTGTATGTCCCAAGACCGCTGTGAAGGTGGTGGCCAGAGCTGTGACGTCATCTCACTCTTGGTCGGGCAGCAGTTTCCTGAGTCGTCTCCTCCCTTCTGTTTCTTGAACGTAGAGAATGTTCCATGTCACCAGCTGCTGTCGCTGCTTCTGTGTTCCACCTGCCTCCCCTCTGAGGTCTCATCCACAAAGCCCCCAGGAAATGACAGGAATCCATGCCTGCAGAGCAGCCATACCTGGCAGATACTCCTCAGGCCCATGTATTTAACACAATTCCAGTTCTGAAAGGAAGTTTTGCTTGGTTAATTTCATCCACTGACACTTGGGTGCACATTTCCCCACACTTTTGTTTCTTTGTTCTTCTTAAGGGTTTGAATTCCTTGAAGGCAGGAACTGACCTTGTATGCTTTCACATGCTCCACCCTCAAGGCACCCTGAGCTAGGTGCAGCATCTCCCTGTGGGTTAGCCAACGACTTTCAATTTCAATTTTGTTTTCATGCAGTTAGGACTTTATTATGGTAAAACACATAACTTACTATACCAACCACTTCAAGTATACAGTTCAGTGGTGTTCAGTGTGTTTACAACAAATAGATCTACTGATAATTTTCACAATTTCTATTATAACCAAATTCTGCAAATCGACTGCTACCTTCTCCTCACTCCTAGCCCCTGGCAGCCACTGTTCCAATTTTTGTGTCTTGGAACTTAATAGAAAACTCATGTAAACGAAACCCTCCAGTGTTGGTTCTTCTGTGGCTGACATACTTTAGTTAGCATAATATCTTCAAGGTTCATCTGTGAGGTGCTGCAGAGAGTCTTCTTTATGTGTCAAAATAACACTCCTCTGTGTAAAAATGCTGTTTCCATTCTCCATTCATCTGCTGCAGGGCACCTGGGCACTGGGCTGCTCCCTACTTCTGTTTTTTTGTGACTAATCAAATATGAATGTTATACATAGTTGTTCAAACATCATTTTGAGACTGGGCTTGTTGCATCATTTGAAATGTCAGCTTCTTATGTTTTAAAGACAATGTCTCACTACATGACTCAGTGTGTCCTGAAACTTGCCATTTAGCCTTAAAGTTGAAATCCTCCTGCTGCAGTTTCCAGGTGGTGGGATCACAGGCCTCTGCCTGTGCACCTGGCCTGGTTGCTCCATTTTTAATTTTTAGAACTGCCAGCTATAATTCCACAGTGGTTGGGTAATGGAATTTTAATTATTCACCTCATATATGCTAACATTTGGAATGCAGAACTTTCATAATGACTATACTAAGCTCAAAGCTGGGGCATGGCTCCAGATTTAGCGGGACTCTTCCTCCAGGTGATCCTGGGATGTGGCTTCTTTTCCTCGTGTTTAATAGCCCATTATTATTAGCAAAAGTTTAAGAGTGTAGTGTCTGAGTTTAGTTCTGGTCCTGAGTTTTAGCTATAGAGACACAAATACATTTTCATGTGTATGAATGTTTGAGAGGAAGGCAAGGGATGTCACAGTCTAAGAAGAAATGTCTACTTTCCCCCGTCTAGACTCATCTCAGTCTTAAACTAAGAACTTAGGCTAATGAAGGTAGAAGGAAAGACTCTCAGATAGCCTTCAGTTTTTCCAAAAGCATATCAATAAAGAGAATTTTTTTCTACTTAAAAAAAAATTATTTGTTTTACATCCCAGCCACAGTTTCTCCTCCCCTCTTTCCTCCCAGTCCCCCCCATCCTCCCTCTGTTTCCACGCCCCAATCCACCCCTCCTCCATTTCTGTTTAAGAAAGGGCAGGTCTCCCCTGAGTATCAACAAAACATGGCATACTTTTTTTTTTCTTTAAGGGACTCATAATTAATTTATTATCATGACTGTGTTTTTCACCAAATTCATATTGTTTCCATGACTAGGATAGTATTGGAAATAAGCCCAGCACTTCCTTTTTTTTTTTCAGGTCCACTATGACTTCGGTCTGCGTAACATTTTGTCAGTTCTGCGCACCCTGGGGGCAGCAAAAAGAGCTAGTCCCACGGATACAGAATCTACCATCGTAATGCGAGTGCTGCGTGACATGAATCTTTCCAAACTGGTGAGACTCACACGGGGAAGTATTCCACCTGCTTGAGTATGAGTTTAACGAATCATATTTAGAAATATTTATTTAAATTTATTTCAATGCCTAATTCTCAGATCAAGTGCTAAAGATCAGAGTTTAAATTGTACATTTTGAGAAGTTCCTTTTCAAATGGCTCACACCTAGTTAGAAATATTTCTATTTTAGTAGAATTGAATTGATTAACAAACAATCCACACACAGGGCTGGAGAGATGGCTCAGCAGTCAAGAGCACCTAAGAGCATGGGCTGCTCTTCAAGAAGACCCAGGTTTGATTCCCAGCACTTAAACGGTGGCTGCTTCCTCAGGCATGAGGCACACACATACACACAGGCAAAACATGTCCATGAAATATAAGAAATTATTTAAAAAACCCATCCATTAAAGACCCAAAGAGTTTAAATCATTTCTGTGTTGTGGATAAAACAAACAAACAAACAAACAAACCAAACCAAAACAACAAAAAACTTGCTTTTTAAAAAAATCTTTGGAGCTTGGTAAGGGGTTGTATTAAATTTTACAAGGGTGTAATAATTTCTCATTTTTTCTTTTCTTTCTTTTTTTTCAGTTTTTTGAGACAGGGTTTCTCTGTGCAGTTTTGGTGCCTTTCCTGGATCTCGTTCTGTAGACCAGGCTGGCTTCAAAAATCACTGAGATCTGCCTGGCTCTGCCTCCCAAGTGCTGGGATTAAAGGCGTGTGTCACCGCTGCCCAGCTAATTTCTCATTCTTATAGTAACTACTGATAATCAACGCCTAGTGTCAATGACTATGGAAAGACAAAATGCTGGTTTTGTTTCAAAAAGAAGTATGAACCAGATTCCAATTCACAAATTTACAAATATATTTCATTAAGATAATCTCTTTAGCCTAAATTAGAAATTGCAGACTACTGTCTTCTGAATGGGGGATTTAATGAAACATTTGTAATGTAGGTAGGATTTTCTTTCCTTCTGTTTATTTCTTTCTTTTCTCTTCTCATTTTAACTTTTTAATTATGGGAAGCATGAGGAGCATATTACTCAAATTTCATAGAGGTTGTATTTCATTTACTAGTGGTCACGTTGGCCTGTGTTGAGTGTTTTCAAACTTTCTGTATATTCTGTGTTTGTGCTAAAATAGTTGGTCTTTTTTCTGAATTTGTTCTTTGTAGATTGATGAAGATGAACCCCTGTTTTTGAGTTTGATTGAAGATCTATTCCCAAATATTCTTTTGGACAAAGCAGGCTACCCCGAGCTGGAGACAGCAATCGGTAAACAGGTAATGCATTTCATGGTGAACCAAGTGCTGGGTCTGATTTCTCTGAGTTTGGTGGAAATCAAGGGGAATGCCCTCACCCTCACCTGTGGCCCCCAGAGTGACACCAAGGCTGCAGCCTTTTTAAAGGAGAAGTCACTGCAGGCCATTGATGAAGCTCCCCTGACAGCCACATGTCCAGGGAGTCATATCCAAATGGCCTCTGCATTAGTGGCAATCATTCCACCAGATTCAGAAATAAAATGTCACAGTTGTCAGGGTCTGTGGGGGACTTGAATGGCTTCCTGCTGAGCCTCTGCTTGGCTCTGGCATGGGCAACAGTGGTCTCCATGCTTCTGTTTCTGTGTTCTGCTTGCAGTGATGTCATGTGACTTCTCCACAGTCATTCTTGTCTTCTGGACACTTAGGTAGTCTTTCGTCATCTCTGTGGTAGAGGGATCCATTGTAATGTGCTTAGTCAAGTGTCTGGATTTATGGACACTTGGTACTGTCTAATTGACCAGAGTCTTTCTATGAGGGAAAATGAACAGTGTCAGCCTTGCCCCTTAGTTTGCCTTCCATGAAGAAAAATTTTGGGGAAAAATACTGTTTTATCCCCATGGTCATTAGTTTTTAACATAAAATTGATTTTCTTGAAAATATTCTCAATACAACTCAAATGCGATAGTACTTCCTGCATATTTCTGCTTTAGAATTAGTGCTTTAAAGTCTGCATTTACTGATCAATAATAGTAATAATTCATTCTGCAAAATTATTTCCTCATCATTTGGCTAAATTAATTACAGCCCTTTCTAAAAGGTTGAGTAATTTATAAGATGACTTATGTTAGTTGCTGGTAGGAAATGAACTTTCCAAAGAGTATATTATGTAAAGATACATGATCATTATCCAAAAATTATTTTTGTGTTTAATATTTTATTACTTAAATTTATTGTTTGATAATTTCATAAATGTATATGACACGTTCTTATCACCCTCCTCTATACTTTCTTTTATATACTTCCCACCCCTATCCACCTCCATCTTTACTATAAATCTCCTTTCCGGATTCATGTCTTTTTGTTTGGTTTTGCAACTTCCTGAGTTTAATCAGGGCTGACCACGTGACTGTGGGTGTGGAACTGTACATATGACGTCCTCTCTGTAGATCAGTGAGCAATTGTGGGAGAGGGTGCAGAAAGAATGCATGAACTGGAAAAGAGAAGAGGTGCAGAACACCATTTGCTGGGCTCGACAAAGCCACGGTGTTCATGAACTCAAAATTATCCTAGCCAAAATAAAATCATGATTTACAGCAAGTTAAAGCATGATATTGTCATTTTATATGTAGATCATAGACCTATAGATGTTTTGGGCTCAGATTCCAACTTCATGACTACAAGTTGTACCTCGTGGAACATTGATCATTCTATGCTTCGATTTTCTGCCTTGTTGATAGTAGCAACCTCATCATCTTGTTTTGCAGGTTGATCTTAGTACAGTGTTTGGAAACTCTTCACTCCTTGCTTTTAGTAGATGGAAGCCACGAATGCGCAGTGTGCTGGCTTGTATCGAGATGACTTGGAATTTACATGGACTTTCAATCAGTCTGACCTACTAAACATTTTTCTGGTTATAAATATCATTATTTAAATCAAGTGTTCCAGATACATTTGGCTATTTCATTCTCTTTTCTTAAGTTTCTCCTCAGGCTTACATTTATTAAAAAATTAGTACTGATGAGTCATTCCCGAAGAGAAATGTAGGTGTTTCTTTCCAGCTTGGGATGATTGTTTGATTATGTTGGTCTACTCATTGAATGTGTTTGCACGCTTTAGTTCTGTGTGGTAGGTCTTTTTTTTTTTTTTTTAAGTTGTGGTTAAGTCCACACCATACAGTTTATGAATTTGAATGCTGCAAAGGAGGCGGTCTGACTGCAGTCAGTGTCCTCACACTCTTGGGTGTCTATTATGTTGTCAGCCCTATTATTCACCCTCAGGTAGTTTTCCTTCCTTGCAAACAGAAGCTCCACAGCCATTAATCCACAACACCCTCCCCTCATTTCTTCTCCACCTTTCATCTTCAGTAAATCTGGAGCACGGTGGGTGCTATCTAATACGGGGATTTTGTTGTGCTTCAGGTTGAGGAAGCTGGCTTAATTAACCACCCTCCTTGGAAACTGAAAGTCATCCAGCTGTTTGAAACACAGAGAGTGAGGCACGGAATGATGACCCTGGGACCCAGTGGAGCGGGAAAGACCACGTGCATCCACACCCTGATGAAAGCCATGACAGGTACGGAGCAGCAATTTCTTTGCCCTGGAGGACACATTTCAACAGTTGCAGCACATTTGAGTGCTCAAGAGAGACATGAAGACAGAGAGATAAACACATTTTTTTTTTTAGGAAGGAATGGTAATTTACTACTAATTGGGAACATTTAAGAAATAATATATTGTGTTCACGCACCCCAGAAAGGAAACATTTTAAAGTGGCATTTTCATGGTGCTGTGTGTTTTACACATTTAATTTCATCCTCATGTTAAATTCGAGAGGAGGATGTTATTTAGTACAAAAAAAAATCAAGGCTCAGATTCAGAAATGCCTAAGGTCAGAAAATGGTAAGTGATGGGACTGAGAGTTAGGATAAGGGTCCATCAGCAAATACCCAACATACAATGCTACTTCCCACTAAATCCATAATACAATGTTACCTTTGAGTAAACAAAAATAATTCCAATCTCAACTCTTAAATTCTGTCATGAAGAGTCATCTAAAGCACCACAAATGCAGCTATTTCTCTAGTGAAGTTCAATAAATGAGTTTTATTTCCAGATGCCCCCTTAGCTTTGCATTCAAGTTCATTGCCTTAGGCCATCTAAGGATAATGGGTATTGCCACGTTGGCCATTATTCTTGTGTTCTCTGATTCTCATTGAACACTGATGCTTCTGAACATGTTAGCAGCCTGAGTGGTTGCGGAGCTAAATTACAAAATTTTATGAACTCGGTCTATTGGAATGAAATATACAACACCAAAGTGGGAAAAGGTACCGCAGGGTTCCAGTTAACTGAGCCCAGCTCACCGACACTGGCACACTGTTGTTCATTGCTGGAAATTGACAGTTCCTATGGCAGAGCTCCTCACGTGATAGATTTGGTCTCATTTCCAGAAATTATTGGATAATGAGAGTTTTGTATGAGAGGGCTCTACCAGATGTCCTCAGATGGTGACAAACTGTGTTCTTTGTCAGCAACTACTCTCTCCAAACTCAGAACTCACATCTTGAGGATTTATTACATGGCTTTTCATGTATGCTGTGAACCTTCTGTTTAGGATTTTTTATATGTCTTTAAATGATGATGTTTTCATAAGTCTGCTCAATATTTTTATTACAGTTGAAGCTATTTTCTGTTAACAATCAACTGCATATGCACCTGGTGCAATGGCTTAAACAAAATGAAATGCTAAATATTAAAGAATATAGATACATTATGTACGCTACATCTGAATTATAGAATCCATTTGGCAGTGTGGGTTTGGGAGGAGTTTCTTGAAAAGATAAATTTATTACTAGACTATTTATTGTTTGTTAACTTATTCTTGGCTTTAGTGTATAAGATAAACATTAATTAGATTAAGTAGCACATTGTTTCATGTTGAAAAGTTTAATTATCCAAAAGACAAAGGAGATAATTGGGTGGAACTCCTATTAAAGAGGAGCATGACCCATGCATGCTGTTTGCTGATTCACAATGCAACTCACACTAATTGTTTTGTAATACTCTGTTCTTTGTGATTCTGCCAGGTTTGATATCAGAAGCAGGGAAACAAGCATACAAAAGCATGTAAGAGGTTAACAATGAAGCAGGGGGAGCAGGCATAGACACATAATTGTAACTGAACATTTAATTGTTATGAGGAAGGTTTGCTATAATGGGAACAGAAGTGGAGGGGATGAGAAACTTTCTAAGTTGTTACAAAGAAGGTGCCATGTCATCTAGGGGTTGAGCTAGTTGATAAAAGACATTTTTCCTGATGAGAGGAGCCTTTAAAGGGTAAGAGCGATTGGGAAGGATGTGATACACTGATGCAGTACTTCTGCACAGCTGAAGCACATTTGGTTTGTGGGCGGTGGTGGAGCTGGGTGTGGAAGCTGTGTGTAGAGGTGTAGTGAGAGCTTACTCTTAACATCCAGTATCACCCCCTCTTTAGCACTCTGGTGTAGGTGTAACTGTTTTGGGGAGACCCCACTCTACCTTCAGAAATATCTCCCAGCTCTTAGTTACACACTTTATTTCTAGACAAGGAAGTGACTCAAAGAGCAGGAATTAATGTCCTTGAGGCAGCCACATCCTTAACCAGTAGGGGAGAAGAGTTGATGGCCAGTGTCCCACTTCCTATTTTTTTTGAAGTCTATCCCATAGTTGACTAGTTTAGTGATGTGCCATTGACTGGCTTATTCTGCTTCTTTGTCCCTTCATTCCAGACTCCCAGAATTCAATTCCCCTTTTTGGTCTCTGCCTTCATGGGGCCCAAACTAGGGCAGTTGCTATGCTATAGGGAGCTTTCTAATTACACTAAATATCTGGGTTCCATTGCATGTGTCTAGAGAAACCATTGAACTTGGTGTGGCATGATCATCCCTGCATACAGAAAACCATCTGATGACCATGGAGGGAAGAGATCAGGGGTAGGAGGCTTATAAAGATTGAAAGTAAGCAAAGGTGCTCATACTAGGTCAGAGTCCACAAGGGCAGAGTGGTCAGGACTCTGACAAGAAACGCCCAGAGGAAGACTCAAGAGGAATTTGTTTCAGCAACATTATGGAAGTCAAGTATTTATTCTTAGAGTGTTAGAACAGATACAGTTTTCATGGATGAAACCGATCAACATACACTTAAAGATTTTCATAAAGTGTGACTGTATTGAAAAAAAAAGTAGTGTAGCCAGAGCATTATGGATGTCATAAAAGCTCTGCTTCAGTTCAACTTTAGCAACATAGAATACCACAAATAATTACTTCAATTTGCTTTCTAAAAAATTAGAAATTTGGTTCTGTTTTCCTAAGTGGGTGTTTTAGTTGGGGTTCTCTAGGAAAACTGATTCAGTACAGACACAAACGCACCCCCCCCACACACACCCATGCACATACCCACCACCCCTCCCCCCACATGCACACATACACACACACACACACACACACACACACACACACACACACAAACTCACACACCCACAAACTCACACACCCACACATACATGCACACCCCCCACACACACATAAATGCACACACCCACCCCCTCTCCCCCCAAAAGATTTCTTGTAAATTGGCTTTAATGGTGATGGATGCCAAGCAGTCGCCCCCCTTGTTAGTCACAAACTGGAGACTCAGGAGAGCTGGTTCTGTACTTCTATACCCCAAAAGCAGGGCATAAGACGGCATCAATCCTAGCTGGAAGACTGTAGAAGATGAATAACTGCCTAGGCTCAGTTATAAAAGAGAAAAAAAAGGGGGTGGTGGTGGGGGAGATTCCTCCCTTTTCATGTCTTTTATTCTTTTAGGACCCTCCAGTGGACTGGATAATTCTTATACACAGAAAGTCCTCTCATAGTTCCAGTATGGCATCCCTTTTGTCCCCAAGGCAATATAAATTTATTTCTTAGACAGCAAAGTGCTGTACTCAATAAAGGATAACAAGGCTAATTATAACTTGGAATGCAGAATGACGTATATTTTCAGTGTGATTTTTCACTTTTCATATTTTGACCACTTACTGACAGTACACAAATTAGCACAATGTTGCTTCATGCCACATCTGAGATGTTTAAAATTTGGATGCACTTGCTGCAGATTGTGGAAAACCACACAGAGAAATGAGGATGAATCCCAAAGCAATTACTGCCCCACAGATGTTTGGTCGACTGGATGTGGCCACAAATGATTGGACCGATGGAATATTTTCTACCCTTTGGAGGAAAACACTGAAAGCCAAGAAAGGTAGAGGAATTAATATTATTTTAAACATACACTTATAAATAAAATTGTAGGTGGCTAGATAGAATTACCAAACAGCAGTGTTGTCCATATATGTTAGCCAAGACTAAGTAAAAGGTTTCGGTACATTTGTGAGTGTTGAAGTGATGAAATTATTGATTAGTACACTTAAACCACACATTTTTAATTGCATTTTATTTATCTGTTTGTTTGTTTATTTTTTTTGTGTGTGTGTGCATATGTCACAGTGTGCATGTTGAAGTCAGAGGACAGATTTAGGGGTTGGTTCTGTCCTTCCTACCATGTGGGTTCAGGGTTTCGAGGCCTAGAGGAGGGGGCATTTATCTGTTGAGCTCTTTTGCTGGCTCTAAATGCTTCCTCTTTAAAAGAACGTTTGTTTTTAAAGTAATGCTTATACATCCTCGTAATATTTTAGAATAGAGAAAAGCTGTTAAGGAAGGTTGATAACTTTGAACAAAATGATTTTTTTACTGTGACTGACTATGTTTACTGCACCATTTAAAAAGATAACATTTATTTATATACAGCTTGCTTTTAAAAACTGATTCTCCTAAGAAATCATGTAGAGAAATGAGCTTCTTTAGGCAGAAAATTATACGTACCAAAAGCGAGCTAGCACATCCTTCTGTTTAGGGGACACTGGTATTGGGTTGTTAAAGCAAACATTTAAGGGCTTGCTGCTCAGTCTGAGTGGTCTCACTGCTGGACCCTGTAAGGAGAGCGCAGTGTTCTCAGAATACAAGCTCAGCAGGCAGAGATGGAAGCAGCTGGCCTCTCATTGTGTCTTCTCACTTCTGAGGGAGAAAGGGACAGTGACCGCAATTGCAGGGCAAAGAACACGGGAAGAGCCTTTGGCAGACACTTCCTGCCTTCACTTTGGGCAGCAGACCCCCTGCTGAGACCTGTTTGAGCTAGCGCCCTTAGATTCTCCCAGGTGGGAAGGAGATTAACATCGGAATTCAAACGGTAGTGAGAGTGAAAGCACCCCTATTAGTAACAGTTACTTTCCTGGAAATTAAAAGTTTGCTTCTGATTTGTTCAATAACCCTGCATCAGTGTGGATCCAGTGATGAGTTTTCCTTCCCAGAATTGCTCAGCAGGCAGGCAGTCTCCTTTAGAGAGGACACAGAAGCTTAGTCTTCCACAGAGACCTGTAACGAGGTCACCATTTCACCTATGGCTAGCTGAGTGGGTTTCATTAGGGATCCCAAGCCATTTAACTTGAATAGAATACTCACAGTCATGCACAGCAAAGAACATTTAGAAGCAGACAGTGACAGTGTTGCTAAGTAACAGACAGACAGACAGACAGACAGACATGAAGAGGAGCTACAATGGGAACCACATAACCTTCATCTACATTTGCATTCTTGTTGAGCCTTCTTCTGATTTTCATTCTCTAGCTCCAGTTATCTCCTTAAGTGACTCCTGTCAGGCTGGTCCCCACTCTCTCCTGAAATTACACTCTGAAGGACATTGGTGATTTCTGGCATATCAGATACAGACTGCCTTTTCTTTTCAGTCTAGTTCTGCCTTCAGTGGTCTCTCTCACAGTTGGTCACCCTTTTCTGAATCTTGAATGCTTGGTCTCAGAGATCCTTCATCCTGTGGGCTTCCTTCCTCCCACATTCACTGGGATGAGATGTCTGGAAAGGGAGGGAGGGTGGAGGGGCAACAATGGAGTCCCTGACAGAAATCTAAATAGGGAATTGTCTCTGTTTTCAGACCTGTCTCTCTCTACATTTTTTTTTTTCTAGAAGAAACCTATACAACCCCTGTGGCTTTAAATGCCACTTCTAAGCTGAAAGCTTCTATATTCTAATATTTAGTCCTGATCTCTCTCTTAAACTTCTAGTTCAACAACTCTCTTGGGAATCTCTGTTGGACATTAACATATGAAAAACTGAATTTGTTCTTAACTCTGCCTGTCTCTCCTCATTGTCTTTCCTGTTACACTGATGTACCACTCCTTCTCATCTTGTTAGCTACGTCTGGTTTCTTCCTGTCCTAGACTGTCTTATTTACTTTTCTTCATCCCTTTGGGCTGTTGTAATACAACACAATAGACAAGATGGTCCACAGACTACAGACAGATGTTTACTTTGCACTGTTTTGAAGGCTGCTAACATCTTGGTTGTATCATTTCATGGACAGAGGGGTGAGGGATTTCTTTTTCATACCAGGACACTAACCCCATTACTGACATCATTCCTTTATTCCATAATCCTATACATTTAATCTTAAGAGATAAGATTTCAACATCTCACTTTGGAAGGTACAAAGCATTCAGTCCATTTTATCACCTGAAGCTTGTTCCTGCTCCAGGGTCTTTTTACTTTCTCTTCATAGATGGGAAAAAAATCATACCTCCAGATCTTTAAATCACTTCATTTTCTGTGTGAAATCCTTAACTGATCACCTAATCCAAAATAGTGCCTCTTCTCTGAATCTGCTTAAAATTTCTTTATTGTTTCTCTGTTTATTTGTCTATTTTTTCCCTCTTAGAGTGTAAGCTCTCTTGCCACCATATCCCAGCCCCTAGAACAGTGCTGCATGTAGAGGGTGCTTAGTGAGTCTTTGTTTAAGGAACAAAGGAATTTTGATTTAACTATAGTTTGTGCATAACTGCCACATAAGGAACTTAGAAGGTCCTTTGTGCTCATACAACTTAGTCATCATTGAGATCAATGCTTTATTTAAAATTATGGGCATTACATATAGCTCTAGTGCTCTCTGAAGCTTCATAGATACTTACATAGGCACCTGTGTGCTTGTGTGCTCTTTCTCTCCTCTGGGGTGGCATTCCAGGAGAGCATATCTGGATAGTTCTTGATGGTCCAGTTGATGCCATCTGGATTGAAAATCTGAATTCTGTTTTGGATGATAATAAAACTCTGACTCTGGCCAATGGTGATCGGATTCCCATGGCTCCAAACTGCAAGATTGTTTTTGAACCTCATAACATTGACAATGCTTCTCCTGCCACCGTCTCAAGAAATGGAATGGTTTTCATGAGTTCCTCTGTCCTTGATTGGAGCCCTATTCTTGAGGTATGATTGAATTCTTGCTTTTGTATAATTAAAAAGGGAAAAGAGTCTTCAGCATTCTTTGTGAGCATGCTGATTCTTCTGCAGCTGGTGGTGTAATTGCCTTTTTATAGTACTGTTTATGAAAGGTCCTTGAATGCACAGGGGTGTTCAGACCCTGATTGGCCCTCAGAGGCTTCTCCAGTCCTCTTCTAATCACTTAGAACTGTGATTTCCAGGTAATTGTCAGGCCTACATGAATCAATAATCCTGCCAAAGTGTGTCTGAGGGCTGAGGAGTAAAATTTAATTTCATCACTTTGTGGACCCATGGCAGTTTTGAAAAGTACTTGTTCACATAAAATTTGGGAACAGCCATCTTAGAAATTTAACTTAAAGATAATTTGTTACAATTGCATATAAAAATTTCTTATGAGATTCAGTAGTCATAATATTAATTTTAACTTTGTGGTTGGAAATAATATTTCACATGATATTACTTCAATTTATGACCAGGTAGAGTAGTTTATTACTGTCAATATATTCTAAAATATATTAATTAGAATTTGATTATAGTTATATACCTTGCATACTTATATATTTTATTAAATCCATATTATAAGATAAAAGTAAATGCTACTGGAGAACCCATGGGACTTTTATGACATAGTTGTCTAGATTTTTAATTTTCATTTGCTTTTATATTTTGAAAATGATTTTATTTTAAAACTTTCTAATTCAAATTAGGTAGCTATTATTCTATATTTCCATTATATTTTTGTACTCCTATCTATATAGGCATATATACAAAAGGATTTAGACTTGATAACATATAGATAGAAATAGAAAAGAACATGTTTCATAGCAAAATGATACTGACATTCTTGAATATGACTCTAAAATCACTTTTAAGGACTTCATACTGCATAATTAGCTTTTATATCCATTAAAATGAAGTACGGGTGCTCTTAGATGTTCAAAAGTACTAATCAGTGATAATTTGGAAAGTACAGGCAACTGTGTCAGAACTGAATCCTACCAAGTTACAATCTCCAGGGAGAGGACCAAGGGCTTCTTATGCTAAAGTATCACAGTAAATATTTTTTCATATATCTGTGCTTGGTGATCACAGACACAATGGAATGCGAGTGAATTGTAATTATATGATTCCCCCAAATATTTAAGTTTTATAAGATTATTTGAAAAGTACATTAATTTATTAAGTAACAACTATTTAGCTTGTGCCTTATAAAACATACTTCTATTATATATTACCTGGATTTTTACAGAAATACTACACAGAATCACCCTTTCACATGCTTTTAAGTAGTGCAGTGTCCTCAAAGGATCAGGAGCTTGCCATGAAAACATACCCATGAAGTCTCACCAGTATGAATGACTGATTTGAACCAGGACAGCAATAATAAATAGGTCAAAGTTGAAGCGGGGAGGACTGCTAGGCCTCCACACGAAGTACTCCAGGTCAGGAAAGAATGCTGAAAGCGGGAGCAGCAAGCAGTCTTTCCCAGGGAAGAGTGCTGCTGTAAAGACCACCTTTCCGCCACACAGAGGAACTGGAAAGGAGGTGTGGCGGAGTATACACACCCAGCAGACTTTTTCTGAGGGCCAAAACTCAAATCTTCATTTTTCTCTCTGCTGGATGTTCTTTTTCTCTTCTACTGTCTTACATTGTCCTGTCATCGCTTTTATACCACACAAGACAAAGGTTTCTGTGCAAGGAAAGATTACCTCACAACCACAAATAATATATTTTACAAAAGCAAATTTCTTCATTCCATAAGAAGAAATCACATTAAGATCACGTTACATGTTTTTCTTAGAAGCCCACACGTAGTTAAACATTTTTCTTTGTATTAATTTTCCCACTATGACATCTTCACCCCAAAGCAATGACTCTTTTATTATTGATTAACAAAGTTTTTTCTTTTCTTTTTTTTTCATTTTTCTTTATTAAGAAATTTTCTACTCACTCTACATACTACCACAAATCCCATCTCCTCCCACCCCCAGCCCTCCCTCCCAAGCCACCTCACATCCCCACACCCCCTAAATCAAGATCTCCCATGGGGAGTCAGCAGAGCCCAGCACACTGAGCCTAGGCAGGTCCAAGCAAGCCAAGTATATTTCAGCCAGTCCCTTTGTACTGGCAGGCAGCTGTTTGTGGCTTCAGTGTAGCCAGTTTCTATTCTTAACTCTACTCTAGAGAAACTTTAAATGAGTGGTAAGTTCACCACCTATTTTTCTTTACACACAATAGGGTCATTTAATTTCCTTTCACAACTTTGTTTTTTCAAGGTGCATACCTGGGCCTGTGATTAATTCTGTAAGTTACATGACCAAAGAACTCAGGGCTAGCTAACCTTGGGTGTAGGGACATAATTGCTTTCTTTGATCACTGGTCTGTTTTTCCTACAAGCAGAGTTCACAGGTCTATAATGCATGAAACTTCCTTGTTCTTATTTTTCATCTTCTGCAAGTCTTACATCTAGCAAAGGGGAAATTAACTTTTAGCCTGTATTTGCCTTTTTTGTATCTCTCATTGGAGCAATTGGCAGAATAACCTAAATCCTTTTCCTAATCATCTTCACACACTAACAGGTGTCCTAACCACCTGTATCTTTTAGGCTAACACAGAAAGTCCAGTTAAATCATAAATCATCGTTGCTCTTATAAAAATCATCTTCAGTATGATCTGCAAGCAAATTGCCCAGTGAGGAGTGGGATATTCCCAAGAAACAGTCACACCATACTAGACACAGTGGGATCCCTTCAAATAGTCATCACGCCACGCCAGATACAGCAGGATCATGGCAGCCGCAGAAGCAAGAGGCATTCTGGAAACAATCCTCCAGGGGTTTGCCTCTCCAGGATGCACCTAGAGTAGGCTTGTTATCACTTGAGTTGTATCTCATAAGCCCCATTGCTGTCTGCAGCTCCTCTGACATGGCCACCAGTAGAAGAGTACACCAACTGGTTGTCCCGAAGAGAAAAGTTTTAAGCAGAACTTCTCTCTGAATGACAGACTTCTTTGTTTAATCCTAAATAACAAAATTGTCCCATGTTCTGAATCCTTTGGTATTTTCTACATTACTTACTAAGTTAGAAGAAGTGAATGGAAATAACCATTGTGATTAAATTTTTGTTTCTTGATTTTTAAAGCCCGAGTGTGGAGTTCCTTTGCTCATCTTTCATTGATGTTGGTCATCTTAGCAACTCCCTGTGAATGCCTCCCCATTTCCTTGAAGTACATTTTAACTAACTTTTAGTTGAGGGCTGTTTCTGCGCACGTGGTATTGGAGCTGCTCATGTGAATGCTGCAGACAGACTCATTGAGTGTTAATTCTGGCCTTGCTACATACTGGTTGTGGGATGCTGGGTGGATTACTGGAGCTTGAAGTGTCAGGGGGATAATAATAGTTCCTATCTCAGAGAGTTGTTTGGAATATTCAAATGAATTATTATATGAAAGAATTTATAGATAGGTTTGGTTCATCTTAAGCACAACTCTTTGCATAATCATTAATTGTTAATTAATGTTAATTAATCTAATCATGCCGTAAAAATGTCTATCCCCCCCAATGGTCATTTTCCTGGTTTCACCAATGCACAGATGTGTGAACCCACAGGGTTTTCTCAAGAGACGATCTCCTCAAGAGGCTGAAATCCTGCGACAGCTGTATGCAGAGACTTTTCCGGACCTGTATCGTTTCAGCATTCAGAACCTAGAGTACAAGATGGAGGTACTAGAAGCCTTTGTGATCACTCAGAGCACCCACGTGTTGCAAGGGGTGATCCCTCCAAAGGTAAGGGGTTGTGCCTTCCTCCTGAGCACACTGTGCAGAGAACACAGCAATGGAAACTAGATTTGGTTAGGGTTGGTGAGCGTGTGGTGTGGGTTGGGAGAGGTTTCAGACACACCATTTTTTCCCCATAGTTTTTTTTTTTAACAAAGCAAACTGTTGATTTGAATTTTGTTGCTGGCTATCATAACAAGATAACAAATGTCATTCTTTTTGTTTAAAAACCATCTCTACTATATTTATATTTATTTATTTTGTGTATGTCAGAGGATAAGTTGTGGGTTGTTGGTTGTCTCACTCTACCATATGGGGCTGGAGAATCAAATTCAGGCTATCAGGACTAGTGTCATGTGCCTTTATCTACAGTGCCATCTTGCTTGCTTTCATTTATTTTATAAACAAGTAAGTATCTGAGGGACTTGGTTTCTCATCTGCTCCCCAATTGTATCCATTCTTTTAATCTCCTGGGCATAGCTGATATTTCTTTCCTAGGTTTATTATTTTCATTGAGCAAAGATTAAGATGGAGACTGAGAACCAAGCAATTAAAAAAGAATGCTTCGTATATCCTCAGGAGCAGGCCGGGGAGGTGGACTCAGAGCACCTGGGGAGGCTGTTTGTCTTTGCCATGATGTGGAGTGTGGGCGCCGTCCTGGAGTTGGAAGGTCGCAGGAGGCTGGAACTCTGGCTACGTTCTCGAGAGGTGCCCACGCTGCCCCTGCCGCAGCTGACAGATCCCGAGGACACCATGTTCGACTACTATGTCGCACCAGATGGTGAGCATGCCCTGCATTCAGGATGCAAGCAAAGATCGTTCGATCCAGCATACTTTTGTGTTATTAAAGTGAGAACTGAAACTCTTGATGATAAAACTGAAATAGGAATTTTAATGTACAGGGAAAGATAGTAATTGTTTATTTCCCCAAGGTTTACTTTGGGTTCCAGGTACAAGTTCCATTTGCGTGGCAGGCGGGACCTTCAGTGACTTAGGCGAATTGAATCAGTTTCCTATTCAGATACATAACAGCTATTCAGTGGAACCAACGATTGATGTAAAAAATTATATTTAAATATAGGTGTCTATATCTACAGATGTCTATTTACTTACCTATACATCTCTATATGCATCAATATACACTTTAAAATAACTTATATGTGCATAAACATACATAATGCATATACACAGAAGCAACTTTATATTTTTATGTGTATTACACATGCCATCCAGTATCTTTCCCCAAGTGAAAAGCTTGTGAGGTTTGATGTTTAAAAGTGATTAATGGCTTCAGGTACATTGCTTTTGTCACTCTCTTCTGTATTTTTATGTTTGATATAGTGTTGAAAAGCTACATACCGAGAAAACAGTTCTAAAACATTTCTGAGTATACCCAAATAGAGGACTCTATTTGGAGTAGTTCCTTGGCAAGTTTTGATCAAGCCAACTAACATTAGAGCTAACTTTACTGAATATTTCTTGGGAACACGGTCTTACATAGCTCAGAGAGGCCTCCAGCTTGCTATGGTCTTGCAGATGGCCATCAGCTTCTGATTTTTCTGCTTCCATGTCCCAAGTACTGATATTACAAATACATGCCACTGTACCTGGTGTCTCAGTTAGCTGAGGTTTTCAACTTGGTACAGCCCAGAATCATCTGAGAGGAAAGAAGCACCTTAAGAATTCCCCAGATCATATTACTCTGTGTACATGTCTATGGGGGATTGTCTTGATTATTAAATGATGCAGAAGGGCCCAGCCCACTGTGGGAGACACCATCTCTAGATAGGTGATTCTATGTCAGAAATCAAGACAGCGAGTGAGCCAGGAAGCAGTATTCCTACACGGTTTCCACTTCATGCTCCTACATTGAGTTCCTGTCTTGACTTCCCTCAGTGGTGGACTGTGACCTGGAAGTATAAAATGAAATACAACTTTTCCTCTCTAAGTTGTTTTTGGTCAGCATTTTATCATAGCAAAAAGAAAAGTAGAAGACCCCGTTTTAATCAGAGCTAGAGCTTTAACCAGGATATTGTGCGTGCTCAACAATAACTCCACCAGCTGGGCTATATCTGCGTTCCCTAAATGGCCTTTGTTTCATGGCGAGTATTTGAAGATACCTTTGTGACGTTTTGAAGGTACCTGATCATTACAGGGACATACACTGTTAACTGGAAGGTGTGAATACTTACTGTTCTTCTCAGGTTCCTGGAGGCACTGGAGCACGTGTACCCCGGAATATGTGTATCCACCTGATACCACCCCAGAATATGGTTCTATCTTGGTGCCAAATGTAGACAATGTGAGGACTGACTTCCTAATTAAAACCATTGCCAAACAAGGCAAGGTATGACTTTTTAACTACTATTAAAAATAGTGCAATTTAAAAGGTCATATAAAAATATGAAAATATAAAAGCACCTTGCATTTATTTTATACTACTTTCTATTTCTGTTTAGAATAAGTGAAAACATTACCCAAATGAGCAAACACCTTTTGTTATTTCACAATGACACACTAATATGTCGAATGAGTCTAATTCCTAATTTATCATTCCTCACATATTAGTTGAAGAAAGTGAATTTTGACTTGTTTTTACTAAGACATCTCCTTCCCTTTTGGTTACTGACTTAGTTTGCTATGGCTGTGTTAACAAAATACCAAAGCTTGGGTCATTAAATTGTGGCAGGTTCTTTCCTCAGTGCTAGAGGCTGAAAGCCCCGGATGAAGGTGCTGAGAGGTTGGTTTTTCCACAGGCCTTTCACCTTGGCTGATGGACAGTACCTCCTCCCTGTGTGTTCCCATTTCCCTTTTCTGTGAGCATGCTTCTCTGGTGTTTTCTTTGTCTATCTAGATCCTTTGCTTCTATAAGGCCATCAGTAGGCAGGACCAAGCACCCTAACAGCCTCATTTGGGCGGCCACCTCTGTAGGGTCCCTTTCTCTAGTCACATTGGGAGATACAACCCATCCCTGCATTAGTTTAGGAGTTGGTGGGCGGGAGGGACACAATTCAATCCATGCTGTTTCTTTTATTTCTTTCCCTCTGAACTCCTTTATTTTAGGCTGTGCTGTTAATTGGTGAACAAGGAACAGCCAAAACAGTCATAATCAAAGGATTTGTGTCAAAATATGACCCTGAAAGTCACATGGTCAAGAATCAGAACTTTTCTTCGGCAACCACCCCACTGATGTTTCAGGTACTGCCTTTGATATTTCCCGCAAATGTAGGTTTGTGAGTTTTGGAGGCTCAAGGTGTTTCCAGTGTCTGTGAACTGAACGCCTGTCAGACCTTCTGTAGCCGTGACATCATACTAATAATGTCTTCTATCATTCAAATGTAGTAAATTCTCTTTCTGGTTAGGTCATATTATATAATCTTAAATTATGGAGAAATAAGAAACTCTTAAAAAAATAGGTGAATAAGGTGCTACAGGCCTCAGTGGTGTTCAAAATATTTGTGTAGAAATGTAGGAAAATGAAGGAAAAACATTTTAAACCTGAGATAGAGACAATCACTTTCTGAGTAGGACACCAATAGCTCACTAATAAGAATTACTAGTAGGATTTCATGAAATTGAATATCTGTGCAGGAAATTATAAAGTGGGAAGGCATATAAAAATCCATGCAAGAAAATCTCTGCCACCTATTCATCTGATGGGGAAATATTTAAGAATGAAAAAAAACCCACACTAAACAACAAATCCCCCCATATAATCCAATCACAAAATGGGAAAATGACATGAACAGATGCTTCTCAAGTAAAGAAATGTGAATGACCTGTACAAACACAAAGAAAAATGTTCAAAATATTTAGGAATTAGCAAAATGCAAATAAAACCACACTGAACTGATTTTTACCCTCATCTAAATGGCTATTACTGAGAAAACAAATGAAGACAAATATTTGTGAGGATGCAGGCCTAGTGGGGGAACCTTTATATTCCCTTCATGGGAATATAAATGAGGGCTGCCACTATGCAAATCCACATGGAGGTGTCTCAAAACATTAAAAGTAGGATTTCCATATGGTCCAGCTGTGCTGGTTCTGGGTACACACTGTAGAGAATCGGAGAGAGTGGATTATATGCCCACTTGCTACATTCATCAATGCACAATTTCTATAAACCAAGTTACAGAATCAGCTGAGGTAGCTGTTAGCAGATGAGTGGATAGAGTGTGGCATATGTGTGCAGTGGACTTTTATTCCACCCTGTAGAAGAATGGAAAAGGCCAGACTGGAGTGCATTATGTTAAGTGAGATAAGCCAGACTCAGAAGGATACACTCAGAAATGGCTTTGATTCTTTTGGGTAGATACTTAGAACTGGTTATATCTGGACCACATGAAAGTTCTACCTTAAACATTTCAAGGAGCCTCCATGATGATTTCCACAGAGGCTGCACCAGTATTTGTTGCCACTAGGTTTTATGCTTTTTACCAAATTATTTCCAATATTGCCATTTTGTCTTGTCCTTCGCTGGTGTAGCTTCCTGACATAACTCCCATGATAAACTGTAGCAGTGCATAAAATCCTAGAATCTTAGCAGATGAAACTTGCCATGTCATATATCCTTGCATCATATGATGACAAGACAAAAAACTTAGGTTTGCACTGCTTTAGTCAGTGAAGCTTCAAAGACTGACTGAGTTAGCAATGGCTGACTGTTCCTCTTATGCTGGTACAAAACTGTATAAAACTATTGCAACTAGAGAGGAAAAATTTCCTCACCGTCTTTTATGCACAGCAACAGTCAATTATTATTATTGTTATTTAAATTACGCATGCATATCTGTGCACTCATATGGTGTGTGTGTGTGTGTGTGTGTGTGTGTGTGTGTGTGTGTACATAAATGCAGTGACCGCGGAGATCAAGCATCAGCTACCATTGAGTTGGAGTCACGAGCAGTTGTGAAACACTTGACATGGGTGCTGGGAATCAAACGCAGGCCCTTGGCAAAGGCAGTGTGTACCCTTAACCCTGAGCCATCTCTCTCCAGCCAGCCCCCTTATTGTTTTAAAATGATCAGTTATTTTCTGCATTTTGATAAATTTTCTTTACATTGCAAAGAAAAACTTCTTTGGTGATGGATGAGATTTATCTGTGGATATAAGGAAAAGTTTAGAATGCAGTTAGGAATTATGCCAGTCTGAAAACATGGCAGTATCAGTTTATTCTCTAAGATCCATGGCTAGGTTTCCAGGACCAGGGCATAGCTTCTCTCTTGTTAAACAGGGCTTAAATTCATTTAGACGGCTGTTAATTATCACAAGATCATTGTATATGTTCATTGTATATTGTATTATGTCACATAAGAATATTTTCATATGAATACATATTGCACATGGGGCATATTCTCTCTACTCTTCTTTTTCATGCACATTTCCATTTGTTAGGAAAAATGTAGATACATGGACAGGTTTTATATATTATAGATATATGGCATAGAACTTAATAAGTATTCTGGGTGAGTCTTGAATTCCAGATCCTCATCCCTCTAACTCCCAAGTGCAAGTATTAAAGGTATATATCACCATTCTGGGAAACCAAGAAAGAAATTCTTTTTTTAATCCACCACCACACTTAATGAATTGTGTGAGAACTGAGGAGATGGTTAAAATACTCTCTAGTCTCGCAGAGAACCAGAGTTTGGTTTCCAGCAACTGCATGGCAGCTAAGAACAGACTGTGGCTCCAGTTCCAGGGGATCTGACACTATTTGGCTTTCGTGAGCCCCGTGAATGCATAAGGTGACATGCATGCAGGCAGGCAAACACACATAAAATAAAAATAAATATAGGTTTTTAAAAAATTGCTTGAGAATGTCATGTGTGTATATATTGTGCCTAGATCAAATTCATCCTTACTCCTTCCCTCCAAGTCTTCCCTCTACCAGGTTTCCTCCCAACCCCCGATGCTTGTTTTAAGCCATCTGACTCACTTAGTGCTGCCCGCATGTGCACAGGGCCGTGTGTATGAGCAGCCTATCAGGAGGCCACATCCCTGATCAGGGGGTCACATCCCTGATCAGGGGGTCACATGCCCGAAACAAACTAACACATACACACTCCAACCCTCAGTAGCCATCAGTTGCTAATAGCTCTTCTGTTAGAGGTAGTCCTTGGTGAGTGCCCCTCTCATCCATGCTGGGGTTTTTGGCTGGCAAATTCAGGCCTTGTGCATACAGTTACTGGACTTTGAGGTCACTTGGGTAATGGCCCTGCTGTGTCTGGAAGTAAACTGTTTTGCAGTAGTCTTCCGCTATCTCTCTCCCTTCTTCCAATATGATTTCTGCTTGTTCATCTCCCCCCTCTCTGTGTGTGTTAGAGAGAGGGGGGGAGGGCTGAGGACTCCACAGTTTCTTTTCTGCACACTGAAGAGTTGCAGTATCAATTATACTGCAATTAATTATAAATATCTTTATGCTAATTACTATATACTGCAAGAGAAGCTTCTTTGATAAGCACTGAGAACTGCGCTTATCTACAGGTTTAGAGATAAGTATTTAGTAGTCAGTTTTATTCTATGTCCATTTAGCAGAATATTAGTATGAGGTTCTCCCCTAGGACCTATGACTTAATCTGCCATAGATTCCTGGGTGAGTTAATAGTGCCAGGAATGAGTTATGTCTTGTGAAGCAGGGCTCAAATTCAATCAGAAACTGTTTGGTTATTTCCATAATATTTCTGCCACTAGCGTATGCATTGCCAAGCCAGTCATTATTGTAGCTTACAAGATTTACCCCTGGATAAGACCATCGATCACCTTTTCTTACAGTAGCATGCACAGCACCTTCCAGTGCTATAAAAGCTAATCAGTAAGGATGAAGCTGCCAGGTTGGTAGTAGCTTGATTTCTTCATGTCATGTAACTCAAATATGTGGTGTCTCTAGCAATCAGATATTCCATCAGGGTCTGGAGGGTAATCCATATCAGTGTCATTAGCCTGTAATGTTTGATGGTGTATGAGACCCCGCTGACCAATAACTTGAAAGAGGTAACTTGCATCTGTCACTCGACTTTTTGTTTGATAGCCTACGGTGCCTAGGAAGGGAATTTGGGGGAAGAAATTCTTAATGTCAGTCTATACCCCAATTATCTGAAAAATTTAATGTTTTTATTAGAACATTAATAAAATTTGAAAAGATAATCATCGAAAATTGTAATTGGAAGGCAAATATTTATGGAAAAGAAAGCTCATAAAGCTGATGAACTTTGCTGTTCTTTGCTTATTGAAATCAAAATATCAGCTCAATGAAAATTGTTGAGGGCATGGATAATTCATGATTTCTTATTGCTTAATTTAATCGGTGACATCAGAGCACCAACACACTAAAACTATTGATTGAATTTCTGAATAAGACTGTCAACTTCATTATACTCCTCTGCTAGAGATGAAATTTCCAATTCTGGCTAGCCCTCTGCAAATAAATGACATCTATACAGTGTCTTGGCATGGAAGTCTAGATAAAATACCACCTCCAAATTGTAGATACTCAGCGGTGGTGTTTTGTATTATTGTTATTGCATGGGTGTGGAATGGAACATTAAATTATAGTAGACTAGTAATGGACACATAGCTATACATTTATATCTCTACACATACACACACACACACACATACTACTATCATACACATATGTTACAATACTGCATCATATTTAAATAATTTTCATTAGTTTTACTTTGGAAGGACAATTTTCTTTAAAGGTTATAATTATAGCCTTATTTGAGAATGAACATTTAAAAAATCTAAGTGTGATTTTTCTTCTTATTACATAGAGTAATTATGTACCTAGTCACTGTTCTTGAGAACACAGTACATCTTTGGCCTTTAGAATGAGTGAAAATCACTGTTAGAGATGGATATAGGGGTCTGGCAGGCATCTGCTGGGATGTGTATGTTCTCAATGTTCAAGGACAGGAAACCTCCTCCTGTCTTCTGTTACTCATTACATCACTGTTTCTTCTCCTGCCCAGAAACACCACAGCATCGCCTATTCTGCGTCCTGACCAGGCCTGCTTGACTGCTTACCATCAACACTGTCTATCAAGCTAGACTCATTAGCTTAAGAAAGCTTTCAATTAGCCAAACTCCTGTAATTAACTTTCTCCCTATAATTTCCAGTCAGTGTCACTAAACAGAGCCAGTAGACCAGAGGGCATTTGTCTCTCAGTCTTCCACTTAGATGGATCTCAAGCAAATTGAAATTGTAGATGAGAAAGTGCTGCTGTCCACCTCCTGTCTGCTACCATGATGCTGCGCAGTCAAACTAAGAACACCGCTACTGCCAGGCTGCTTCACGATGGTTCCCGCTGTTTCAGCAACTTGTATCAGTGGGAGGTGTATGTGCTCCTCTTTGCTTGGGACACTCAGGTTTTCATCCACTGTCTCTTATTATTAATTAATCATGTCTCCTAAGGCTATCTGAAGTGTCTAGTTTGGATAAAAAATTTATACTCAGCCCAAAATACATTTTGACCAAGAGAATTTATTATTTTTTTAGAAGACAAATGACCCATTTTTTCTCCAAGCTTAGTGTTTTATTTTTATTTTTTCTATTTTTAAAATTATCAATTCATATCTCTGAGATTTAAATAATCCAAAAATATGAAAAGAAAATGAAGAGAAATTCTAAAAAGTTTGATCTCTTTCAAAATTGTCTTAATATCTTTTGAATATAGCAACTATCTTATATCCATAATATTAACTTTAAAAAATGAGGTTCATAAAGCCTGGCACCACATTTCACATCTTTTCTGGCATCAGAACAAACTGTACAGGCCATGTTAGGAAAAACCTTGATCTATGAAACAGGAAGCATGGTCTGCTTTGGTGAGCATGGAGGCGGGTCCTTCAAGCCCCTTCAGACTGATCTTTGCTTCTTGCGGTCCTCTCTTCTGTGTGATAGAGAATTCTTTTCGCTTCTCAGAACAACATGGCAGCAGTTTCCAGCGGAGACGCCTTACAGATGCTTAAACATCATTAATGCGTCTGGTTTCACTGTTTCCACTAACTGTTCATTGGTTGGTAGCGACACGTAAGCCAGAAGCCAGGTCCCATTATTCTGCTGTGCCTTTCCCTTTGCCCTCCTGCCTACTTTCCACGGACTTTCTTTATCAGCCCTAACACTCACAACTGAGTTATCAATAGTGTGCTGATTTTATTTTTAGCTTATAGTTATGAATATCTATATATTCATAACTAAATGAATACTCAGAAACTGTTTGCTTATTTCTATAATATTTAATAATATTAAATATTCCCATAATAACTGAGTGGGAAGATTCTATTATTTAGGCTGTAGATCTTTAAATAAAGAGCAAAACCTCTCAATTTTTACATAACATATCACACACAAATGGAAACATAATGTAAGTAGATTTATATTTCAGTTTAAATTGTATGTGTTACTTATGAGAAAAGACTTAACTGCTTGAATGCCATTCACATTGAAATAATAAAATACCTTTATATTTTTACAATGGCTTTAAACTTCTAACTCCTTTTTCATGTATCACTTATGTTTAATTCTCTGTAGTATGTGTTTATACTGATTCTGGGCTGTGGCTCAGAGACATTAAGAGATAGATGAAGCCACAAAGCTAGTAAGTGAGAGAAGGAGTCTTTTGACCTTCTTTTTTATGACTCTAAACCCGGTGAGAGCTGTTACATAAAGCCATGCAAATTATGCAGATTTACGTCATGTTCCATTCACGGGGACAGCTGTGTGAATGAATGACAATTCCCAGAACTATCAATGAACAATCTTTTGATCTAACAAAGCCCCTGCAGATTCTTCCCCTTTTCTGGCTAGAGAAACAGACACATCTATAATGCCAAATATGGCTGGTGTGATAAATACTGTTTACAATGTAATGAAAGGACTGTGCATCACAGAGTAAAAAGATGTGAGTACTTTAGGGAAACTTATACAAATGAATGTAATGGAAGAACTGACCACTTTGTGTTTCTGTGTGAGAGGTGTTCGCATCTGTTTTAATGATATTTGGAACTATGAAGACTGAATTATCTACTGAGAAGTTCATTCAGAAAACTGAATTGCACTGAGCTTTAGGTCTCTTATCATAGATGGAAAGATGAGAAATTTCCTCACTCCATTCCTAGGCCTAGTTGGTTTTCTAACCATCTAGTTTTTAACTGTTTAAAACTCAGTTGAGACCTTACCCTTTCAGAGGAGGGAATAGTGGGTGGGTGGGTGGGTGAGTGGGGGAAGGCTGGGGAGGAATGGAAGGAAGGAGGAGAAGGGGATCTGTGGTTGGCATGTAAAATGCATAAAAAAATTCTTAAATAAAAAATAAAATAAAAAAAAAACAATCCTTACTTCTGTGCCTGGTAGTAATATTGGTTTCCTAGGAATGTGAAGTATAAATAGACAGTGGAATCAGAATTTTGTTTAGGGCCTATCAATTTAAAGGTGAAACCATGGTGACTATAATCTCCAATTTCAGAGTAAAGTTGTTGCACTTATTATCAAAGAAACATCCAGTCTTCTTCCAGAGATTTAAACTCTTTAACAATCAATATCTGGGTCAAAGATAGTAACCTTTATGGAAGATCATTAATCTAATATTTTTTATTATTGGGCATGTTGGCTAGTGCCCATCCTGGGAGATGTTTTGGGTCATATCTCTAGGAGTACGTGAGCAAGGTTCCCATCATAAGCACTATAAACTAGCCTATAGGATGAGTACCATTTCATAGTGTATGTTTTATTATTATCTGAGTACGGGTTCAGAGACAGAAGAAGAGTTTCTAGAGTAAGCAGCTAGCATCTTGAAGCTCCTTGTAGGTGATTCATGGTAATCCTTTGAAGTAATGAGCAGGATTGTACCACCCTTTAGGAAGATGTTTCTGAAGGTAGAGCAGAGAGCAAGATGGAAGAAGTGACTGACTGCTTTAAGAGATATCTGACAGAGATGATTGTAGTAACTATTCAATAGAGAGGTTGGATAGCACCAAGACGCAGAAGAGGGAGTGAAATAGAACACATGGACTCATTTACATTGTGGTTGGGTAAGATTTGTGGTCAGTTAAATGGATATTGTTGAAGGCTCTAAAGAGATATCAAATCAATTCTGGGACTCCTGCATTGCCTCACCAATGTATCAAATGTACATGGTCTCATGTAATTTTCTAGATACTAATGATACAATGAGGAGTATATAGATAAGATGCCTGTACCGTTGCATTCTAGAGTGGGGGACAGATGCTAAGTAAATAATAGAATGCACCTTCTTGGAGTTTATATATGTCTATGTTTATTTTTATGATGCTGTGGGCACCCAAGTGGGGAAGTGCAGTTATTTATTTGCTTGTGTTTGTTTGTGTGTGCATGCAGATGCACATGTCTGAAGTCCTATGTGCATGTGTGTGGTCTATGTGTGGAGGTTAGAAGTCAAACTTTGTTGTAGGTCCTCAGGGGGGTTCTCACAGGTCTGTATGTTGCTGGAGGGCTTCTCTCCAGGTTCCACCAAGCCCTGAAGTCCCACAATCCACGTATAAAATAACCACTCAGACACTTATATTACTTATAAACTGTATGGCCGTGGCAGGCTTCTTGTTAACTGTTCTTATATCTTAAATTAACCCATTTCTATAAATCTATACCTTGCCACGTGGCTCGTGGCTTACCAGCGTCTTTACATGTTGCTTGTCCTGGCGGTGGCTGCAGTGTCTCTCCCGCTCCTTCTTCCTGTTTCCCCAATTCTCCTCTCTTCTTGTCCCACCTATACTTCCTGTCTTGTCACTGGCCATCAGTGTTTTATTTATATAGAGCGATATCCACAGCACTGTAGTTCACCAAAGAAGAAAGACTGGCTATCCAGAAATCTCCAGGCACCGGCCTGTCTCTCCCTCTTCAGCACTGATACAAGCATGTGCCTCCATATGCAGATCCTCATGCTTACATGACCAGCACTTGACCACTGGGGCTTCCTCCACAGCCCTTCAGTTAGTTATTCATACCAGTTTAGTATCAGGCTTTTCTAACTTGGAAATTCACTAGAAAATTACAGAGGGGGAAGAACTCTTAGAAATTTGACTACACAGCTTCACATTCACAAATTGTTCCAATTCTGCCCTCTTTCTGTTTTTTTTTAAATCAGCATAGCCATTTTTATGATATGTAATGAATTCATCATTTCCTGCCATCTAAAAGAAATTAGGGTCATAATGATGAGGGAGAAAGTGCAGGTATGTGGGTCTTACTCTGTATTATTCTAATTATCCCACCTATGGATTTTTAGCTCTTGGAAGGTCCCATAAGACATAAAAATCTTCACACGACAAAGAGTTCTCATTAATAGACATGGGATGTCTGGGAGGTTCTGGTTTGCCATGGGGGGTTGTTGGAAGGTTATTAATTGGCTTATGCATTTAAATTCATTGAAAAGTAGAGCTAAATTTAACCTAGTATATTAAACAGTATGCTTTTATGTCAGGGGAAGATGTAATTCTCTTTTCTATTATATAATTTCATGGGAGATTTGTTTTATAATTGAATGAGTTGTGATATATTTACATGTGTTTCTATTGAAAATGATGAAAACATTTTCACATCTTTCCCTATTGCTTATTAAAATGATGATGGAAACTTACCATTTGCAATTACTTTGAAGATTTCTGGAGGCAAATATATAGCTGTTTCCTTATATTTTAGTGCATTTTATAGTTATATATTGGTTATAAAAATAATTTTAACTGGTTTACTCTTTATATGATGTAAGAACACATTTTTGGATAGGAGAATTCATTTTTATTTCAGTGTACTTTCACTCTCCCTGCATGTATACAGCTTCTAACATGATTTAAAATCAGTCACGAATAGCTCCTCCAGTTATAGCAATAACTTGAGGACTCTAGAACTCTGAGTTTATAGAGTTGGAAAAGTTTGAATTTCTTGTTTGTTCTGGTATGCTAAATTCCAGTTACTTGGTCTATGCATTTATTTTAACTTAAGTGCAGTTGGTATTTATTAACAGCAGTACAAAAGAAGCTAAGACTGAAAAGCACAAATGATTATTGCTGTAGTTTGTCTCCTGGAGAGTCCTAAGATAAAGACAAAGACCCAGTTACTAAGAGCCAACTAAGGAGCACATTTTGATGGTTTATTTCCAAGCCACTGTGACCAGCCATGGAAACAAGTACATTACCACTGCCAAGAGTCTGAGATTCTTTGTAAGACAAAGAACGTGAGCTGGGGGTGTAGGGAGTGGGATCTGGAAGGAGTTGGGGTTTAGGAAAGAATATGACAAAAATATAATGTACAAAAGACCCAAAGAATAAATAAAAAATGAGTTCAAGATCTTTCTCGTCCCCTCTCTCCACAACTGCAAAGGCTCCTTTAAGAGTTTCAGTGTTCTTTATATTGGTTTGGTTTTGTACAGCACAGTATGGCCTCCTCTCCTATCGTTGAGGATTGTAGAAGTATAAGGAGACAGTGGGCTTTGTTCTTTATGCTGTTTTGGGAAAGACTCATGTGGCCTCATCTGCCCCACAGCAGGGCATCTGGATTACACAGGGCTCCTGGACCCAACAGGCATTGTAGCAACTTGCAGTTAAAGGTAGGCTGTGCCGCTCAGACTATGGACTTAAGGAGCCTATTAGACAATAGCACCGTGTAACAATTCTCTGATTCTGACAAAACTTTTACAGAACTGTGGGTAGGAGTCATTGATATAGGCACAAGGAAATGAAAATAAATTCTCATAAATGGATGGAAGAACATCATCTATTCAGAATTTACATTGATTAGAACTTCATAAAATGGTAAATGAAACCAGATTTTTAAAGGCAGTAAATACTATGCAAAATAATGTAGATACTAATTAGCTTGCCAACATTAAGGAGGACATTTTGGCCTTTTATAAGTAAGCAGCTCCTGTCATTTGAAAGCTTCGAGTTTTGTTTGCTGTTTGTTTGCAGTAGTTGATCATGTCTTAGGGGAGACTTCACAGATGTTTCTCTTGGTGTTCTTGTTTAACAGAGGACAATAGAGAGCTATGTGGATAAACGTATGGGCACAACATATGGTCCTCCCGCGGGGAAGAAGATGGCTGTCTTTATTGATGATTTGAATATGCCAGTAATCAATGAATGGGGTGATCAGGTATATTGAGCCTACTGTACATTTTAATTTTGCCAATTTGTGACTGATGACTAATTTTTTTTTTTGTTTCTTCAGCATACAACTTCTGAGTTTCAATCAACTCTCTTCTATAGAAAACTTAAGGAATTACACGCTAGGAGCATGTCTGTCTGTCTGTCTGTCTGTATTTCCTCTCCTCACTCTGCGTGTGTGGTGTGTGTGTAGATGCACTCTCTTCTAACTGTACTTGTGAGGCCAGAGGTTGTCATCAGGTGGCTTTCTCGACCACTCTCCAGCTTTCTCCAGACATGTCTCTCTGAACCTGGGCCTCACCATGTTGCCGGTTGGCCACTAAGACCCTGGAGTTCTCTTGTCTCTACTCCCAACCCCAGCTCGGGGGTGATTGGTGTGCATGACCACACCTGGCTTTTATGTGGGTGCTGGGGAATCTGAACTTAGGTCTTCATGCTCGAGCGTCAAGTGCTTCCCCCACTGGGCCTTTCCTTGGCCCAAGGAATGGCATTTTAATTCTCGAGGTTGTTTTTCTTAGGTTACTAACGAGATTGTCCGGCAGCTGATGGAACAAAATGGATTCTATAACCTAGAGAAGCCTGGCGAGTTTACTAGCGTTGTAGACATCCAGTTCTTGGCGGCCATGATCCACCCTGGGGGTGGACGCAATGACATACCACAGCGATTGAAGAGGCAGTTCTCCATATTCAACTGCACCTTGCCTTCAGATGCTTCCATGGACAAAGTCTTTGGTAAAATGGTTGTTAGAGGGCAAGGGAAAAGAGGGACACGTTCTCTAGGGCAGCACAAAGCAGCCTTATCACCTTTTTAGTTCCTTTCCTACAGTGATTAACTCTAGATATTTATGGAGGTGGATACCTCAGTTTATGTTGTCTCCTTTGTTAGCATTATTATTATTAATTATTTAAGTAGCTGTTCCTAGCCTCTCAAGCAATGATGTTAAACATGGCAGGTACATAAGTTGGTTTTCACATGGGCAGCCTGTATATTCCTTTGTTAGGAACATGTAGCTGATTAACTAATACAAATAATGAATGTTTTGCCATAAGAATGACAGTGTACAAAACATAAGAGTTCCCCATCTGGCCATCAGGGTAGTCAACATAATTGCAATCAATTACTGATGGGTTAAACATGGAATACTTCAGCGATAATTAAATTGAAGAACTACTAACTCAATATATAGCCAAGTATATTTAATTCAACAATGAAAAAAAATATATATTTTACTTATTCTGGACTTACTCTTTGTAGAAAAAAAAGTGTGAAGTTGTGAAAAACTCTCTGTTAGGTATTAATTTACAATTTCTGAAAGTGCCACTGTCACAAAACTCATTAAGATTACCCTAATTAATTTCTGGCAGGATAAAATGTCATCTTATCACCCCAGGCTAGGAGAGTGTGACAGCGCTCTGCCTTCAGTCACAGCAGAGGGAAGGTTTGGAGACCAAATGACATTTGAATTATCTAAACTTGGGGAAAGTAAAGTAGATGAGAAGGAATGACTACTATCACTTTTAATTATTCTTTGGAGCCTGGAAAATGTGATGCATAAGAAAGTAATCTTATAATGCATGGGACAACAGAAGAGGAGACTATAGAGGACTTAGGAAAACCATTTATCTTTTTATAAGTCAATTTATATATTTATTGTTGTTGTTTAATAATAATAAATTAGTGTCTGTAGTGTTTTCAGTGGCATTTGTTTTCTTCAATAATAATATAAAATAATAATAATAATAATTATTTTTACTCTATTAGAGACAGAATCTAGAGCTTTGAGCTCATTAGGCTAATGCTCTGCCCTTGAGCAGTTTTTCTCCAGCCCTTTAGCCGTATTTTTAAATCAACACTCCGATATTTTGAATGCTGACTTACTTAAACCTATGACTGGTTTTCAAGTATTTGAAAAAAAAAAAATCAATAGACCATTAACTGATGTCTTTGTCTATACTGCTTGGCCACCTGTAAACATACACCAGTACATTTGTGTAAAGTCTGTATGGTGCTTCTGGACAGAGTTGTGTGATTCGTCGGAATGTGATGATCCTCCCCTTTCCAGGTGTGATTGGGGTAGGCTACTACTGTCCCCAGCGAGGCTTCTCCGAGGACGTGCGGGATGCTGTGATGAAGCTGGTGCCCCTGACCCGCCGCCTGTGGCAGATGATCAAAGTGAAGATGCTCCCTACCCCTGCAAAATTCCACTATGTGTTTAACCTTCGAGACCTTTCCAGGATCTGGCAGGGCATGCTGAACGTAACTTCAGAGATCATCAAAGACACAAGTGTAAGCGATACTTAAGACATAAAAACAATTCACATAGCTAATTTCTTATCCTAAATATTTAAATTTGATTTTTATGTGAGGTCTGAAAAAAAATTGGATCCTTTTGCATACTGTTAATTTCTTCATCCGTGTCTGGCTAACATTGTTAAAAAAAGAAAAACAAACCTAAATATTACATTAGAAAATTTGAATTATAATTTTCAATTAAATTAATTTATATTTAGGGAAACATTAAACAGAATTATTATCTAAGGGCGTATGTATTAGTTTCTTTTCCTATTCTTGTGATAAAATGCCCTGATAAAAGCAATTTAAAGAAGAAAGGATTTATTCTGGTTCTTAATTGGAAGATATGGATTGTCACAGCGGGGAAGTCATGGTGACAGTGTGAGGCAGCTGGTCACGTGGCTGCCACAGTCAGGATGCAGACAGAATGAATGCTGATACTGAGCTCGCTTTCTCCTTTTGCATTAGTCTCTGCCCATGGAATGATGCTACCCATAGTTAAGGCAGGTCTTCCCACCTCAACTGTCCAGTTCTAGATGATTCAACAACATGGGCATAGGCTTGTGTTCTAGGTGCCCCCAGTTCCTGTTGAGCTGACAGGCAATATTAACCACAGGGTAGAATAGAAGAAACCATTGGTTTTTGGTTTTTCATAATATGCTATTTTCTTCAATAAATAATGGGCACAACTATGATTGACTTTATTCTATAATAGTCCTGGTACTTTAAACTTGACTTTTTAAACTTAAAAAAAAATGTAACTATATTTATAAATCGACAGTCAGAGTGAAAAGAAACCATTTTGTTGTTAATCAGCCGTGATTTTTTCTTGTAACTAGATGAAGTAAAAGAATTATTCATTCTGCTGCAATTAAAAAGAGGCAGCAGAGTAGAAAATTCATTTAATACAAAACCCAAAATGAGCACTTGTGGATGTATGTGAATGTGACAGTTCCTGTGTTGTAAGAATTTCCTTCGATCTAGAACAATAGCTTAAAAACCCAGTGTCTGTTACCCTCAGAGCATGCCTGTGTGCTTAGGCTAAGTCACAGGTGGCACTTGCCCGGCCTTTCAGGATCTGGGGACATAGTTTGGTGACTGCTTCAGGAGTACTGGCTACAGAAACACTCAGAGGGTGACAAATAGTTGGTAAGCATGGCAGTGCTCACTGTCACATCCCTTCATCTCTGCTCCAGATGCTCACCAGTAGGCCCCCACACAGGCTAACTTTTGAAAACTAGACAGTCTTGGGGAAAGCTCATAATCCTTTTGACAAAACTGACATTGAGTTTAGCAGCAGTGAATATTTCAAGTTGATTTATAAAAATTAAAATGTACTATTACTGTGTGCGTGCAGGTGTGTGTATGCACGGACGTGTGGACACACAGACACACAGATATAGACACAGAGACACAGACACACACATACACAGACAGATACAGACAGACAGACAGACAGACACACACACACACACACACACACACACACACACACACACACACACGCGCACGCGCCATGGCACCATGTGGAGGTCAGAAGGCAACTTTGTGGAGTACATTCTCTCTTTCCACTTTGATATGGCTTCCAGGGGTCAACTGAAGACATCAAGCTTGCAGGGGAAGCACCTTTACATTCTCAGCCATCTGGCCTGCTCTCAAGTTGCATTTTCCTCTCTTGGTATTATTAATTAATTAATGGAATTGTGGAATGTGATTCTCATCTACTATTCTTTATTAGCCATTCTGGACACTTATTTTAAGTCAATACAAACAATTTTTAGCAATTGATGCTATAGCAAACTTTCTCTTAACAGAAACTTTTATATTCTGGAAAGCAAATAGCTTTTTGTCATTAGTAACAAAACCTGACATGAAAGGTAAGAAATTTCTGTTAGTATTTTAAACCAAATAATGAGCTTCAGCAAATATTATTTTTCTTAGACTAGAATAGGACTGTTGTTTAATCAATTTCTCCAGTGAATTTTGGTCCCTGAATTTTTTCATATATGCCAGATTTATATTTGCAACAAATTTTCCTTATTTCTGCTAATTAAACATGCCTTTGTAGATCTCAATGGCACACATATAAGAGTTGCTCATACACTGTACATTACACTATTAATGGCCCATGAAAGGAAATGTTGTAACCGATTTAATAACAATTGAAGACCTTTTCATTCAATGTCAGTTAGTTTGTTGATTAATCTGATAAATTTGTAGCAATTTTTATGTGGGGATATTTTCTTTTTAATTTAGACCATAAAAGAATAAATTTGATTTCTCTTTATTATACTTGAATAAAATCAATACAAATTGGAATATGGGCATTTAAAATGTATTGTATGTATTTTTAAAGTGGTGTATCTGATCTATATGCCAGAGAGATGAAGCTCTATGGTATATAACTTGAAGTCTCATCTCAACTAAGGCCCAGTCAGGATTAATGACTCATTTAATTATGCCTTCAACAGGAACTGCTCAAGCTGTGGAAGCATGAGTGTAAACGGGTGATAGCTGACCGCTTCACCATGTCCAGTGATGTGACTTGGTTTGATAAAGCCTTAGTCAGTTTGGTCAAGGAGGAGTTTGATGAAGAGAAAACACTGGTGGTGGATTGTGGAGTTGATGCTTATTTTGTGGATTTCTTGAGGGATGCACCAGAAGCTACAGGTAAACTATTGAGGAAGAGTTTGAAGTTCCCCAAAAGGTGGTCCCCGAAGGGAGAGCTAATGATAGAAGATTTGTACATTTTCAGGGCTTCAGTTCCTAAAGGTGAATTACTGACTGGTTTTTAAATGAACATTATTTTTTGTTTAAAAGCTGTTTCTGAAACTGAAGATGGATTTTTTGCTCAATTTTCATATATAAAGGGCACTGGAGCTATACATCAGTTGTTAGGTACAGTGCTTGCCCACCACACATAAAGCTTTAGACTTCATACACAGGAAGTGGGGGCACAAGCCTGTGATCCCAACAGTTGGAAGGCTGGAGGAGCTAAAGCCATCATTGACTTACTGGGCATTCTAGGCTAATGCAGTTATGTCTTCTAAATGGTTGAGCATGGCTACAGCGTCTCTGATTTGTGTAGTAACAAAATGTGTCACTTCTTTCCAACTACAAAAGGACATTACTTCGTCCTCTGCAGTTGGAAAGAAGCGGCACATTTTTTTTTTTTTTTTTTGTAAATCAAGTCAAGCACGTAGAAAGTCTGGTGAGGCCATTTGGAGAAATGACTAGAATCTATTCTGTGTTCATTTTACTCATCTGTATCTCATATCCTCTGAGGAGGATGACTAGATAGATTGTGCTTCTCAAGGAGCAAAGCATAACTGCTCCATCTGCAGAGAGGGCAAGGCCACAGGAAAATGTCTAACCTCCCGTGACTTCAAAACACTTTATTTTTTGAAGCTTCAGTTGAACGTTTATGAGAGGGTTTCTTTATATTCCTCCTAAAAAAAAGTCATGTAATTCTTGACCTCAAGATTTTTGACGTTAAGTCTCTATTTCTTTTGATTTTCATCTTAACTAGTAGGCTCATATCTCTAGCATGCTCTTTAAGATACAGTGTTGAATTGTGAGTTCTCACTAAATTATATGAAAAAAATATCATTTGAAACTGGTTCCTTCTAGAAAAGAAAGAAGTATATGCCTATGATTATGAAAATCCTAATACTTCTACTATTGTCTGCTTTTGTTTCCTTAAAAATTTACAGTACTGTATTTTAATGAAAAACATTAATATTAAATTGTAGCACTTTGAGTGTGATAATTTAGGCAGAGCTAGTCAAGTTCAGTGATTTGAGGAATCTTACTGCTTCTTGCCAAGGTGAAACATCTGAGGAGACTGATGCTGAAATACCAAAGCTTTATGAGCCAATTGAATCCCTTCATCACCTGAGAGAGCGTTTGAGTGCCTTCCTGCAGCTCTATAATGAGAGCATCCGCGGCACTGGCATGGACATGGTGTTCTTCACAGATGCAATGGTCCACTTAGTCAAGGTACAGTCGCCTCATGAAGGAGTGAGACCCAGGTGACAGACACTTGGCTTTACCCTGGATGACCCCCTCCTTCATTTTCACCTCCTAGGAGAATACTCAGTTTAAAAGTGAACTCATTGTTACATTGCTACATTGAATTTCTAAGCTGAATGCAACATGTCACACTTTATAGGCTTAAAATAAGTGCCTGTATATTTTCAATGTGCGATGTGAGAATTTTATTCAGTGTTGATATTCAGCTTCTGGCTTAGTGTTTTTGTTACACAGGATGAATGTGGTTTATTTGAGTTCAAAGAACAAAGTCTGTTTATTTCTACATCATCTAAAGAATAGCACTTTGAAGTGGGGCGTAAGCCTAACGGACATCAAGTGAAATAAGTGAGGCAGGCAAACGCCACAGCATTCCACTCACATTAGGCACTCAGTGTAGTCATTCACAGAGATAGGAGGCAGAATGGAGAATGCCAGGGCTGGATGGAGAAGGAAATTGGGTGTCAGTGTTTAAATGAGTAGAATTTTAGTTTTGCAGGAAGAAAAGAGATATGGAAGTAGATGGTATTAATGGTTGCACAACAGTGTACATCTACTTAATATTATTAAATCATACATTTTAATTAGTTATGTTAGCAAATTTTGTTACATGCATTGGTAGTATCATCTGCTTTTCTGGAAAGGTACTGTGACTAAGTATCTGATAAAAATAGCTTAAGGGATGACTGGTTTTTTGCTTACTGTTTTAAGGAATAGTCTATCACAGTGTCAAGAGCTTGAGGTAGCTGGTCATATTGCATTTGCAGTCAGGAAGCAGAGAGAGAAAGGAATGCTGGTGTTCAGCTGGTGTTCAGCTTTTTATGTAGTCTAGGACCCAAGCCCAGGGCATGATGAGGTCCACATTTAGGATGTTTTTTTTTTTATATATATATATATATATCAATTAATCTAATCTAGAAAGTTTTTGACAGTACACTTAGAGGTATATTTCAGTGGTGGCTATAAATTCACTTAAATTACAAAATAAAGATTAGCCATCCCCATGTATTTTATAATCAAAGACAATAATTGTAAAAATTAGTTAAAAACAAAACAGCAACAACAAAACAAAACAGTGTGGAAAGTTGATCTTGAGAAGGTGAAAATTCTGTTACAATGAATTCCACCAGGGAAGTAGAATTCCATCCTACTTTGTTATATGGAGAGTTGGTCATTTCTTAAATGCTGGAAGCAAAATATAGATATATATATATATATTTTTGCCTAGAAACTTATATGATCTAATTTATTTACAGCATTAGATTTGCCATTTAGCAGATGTCATCCATTTCCTTCCTTTGTTGACAGCGGTCACTTTTCAGACTGTTACGTACTTTCAGATAGAAAGCAGGTGGCTTGGGCTTGTCTTCCATCATCTAGGTTTAACCGTGAAGAATGATCTCATAGATGCAAGTTTCCCTCTCTAGTGGTTGTAAGATCTGAGCAGTGGAGGTGGTTTGAGAGCTTAACCAAGGAGCTGGTCCTGTGAATTGGGGTTTGCTCACCTGTTTGTTTTCTCTATATGAGGGCAAGGATCTCTCTGCAGGATTGAAGTGAGTCTGAGACAAAGAGAAAACAGAAGAATTATTCATAGATCCGGTCTCCCTAGCATGAGGGATGGAACTTGGTGTCTCTGTGAATTCTTAAAGACATCTGTCTAGAGTGAATGATGAGGCCCAATGTTCTTCCAAATACTAATATAAATAATAGTGTGAAATAAACTTCAGATTTATAGTTGATTAAGAATAGAATGTTTCATTAAGGAGAGAACTTCTGCAATATTGAATAGTTAAAAGAAAGGGAGGGTAAAGAAATTAAAACAAAACAAAAACTACCCAACACTTCACATGTTATGAATGAGCTCTGCCAATGGTGATGTCGTGACTAAATACCTGCTGAAGATGTCTGGTTGGCCTGTGATTACCCATCCCTAAAACTACTAAAGAGTTTATTTTTGCTAGTCTTGTGAAATTCCTTCATTTTCTGTTTTACAACACAAATTACAAGCTTTTCTTCATCTAGCTGAGCATGCCATTGCAGGCACAGTGCCTTAGCTCGGAGGGTATTTTCTTTGGCTCTCAGCCTTTAGCCTGGTTGCTTTGGAATTGTTCAAAGAATACATGTCCAGAACATTTGAGACAAAATTGTGCATTCCTCACTGTGTTCTAAGCTGACTCTTCCTTAACACTTGTGTGTGTGTGTGTGTGTGTGTGTGTGTGTGTGTGTGTGTACACGATGGAAGTCAGAGTCAGATGGAGGTAAAACCTGCAACCAAATGTGCTGTGATATGAGGCCCAGCTCTTTTATTTGTGAAAATGCACAGACTATGTCTTTGTTCTATGTATCTTTATTAACATTATTTAAAAATTTTGAGATTATAATACAATTATATTATTTCTTCCCTCTCTTTCCTTTCTCCAAACCCTCCAATATATCCCTTTGCTCTCTTTCAAATTCAAGGCCTCATTTTATTAATTAATTACTTTTATTGTTGTTACATGCAACAAATTCATATAGATATAAATTTGCATATATATTCACAATTATAATCTGGTCAGCCTGAATGGTGTTACTTGCATGTGTTTTCGGAACTGACCATTTAGTGTTGGATAACCAATTGGTGTGCTCTTCCCTGGGAAGACTGTATCTCCCACTCTTCGCATTCCCTAGTTACCTGTAGTTCTCTGCAGGGTAGAGGCCTTGCCAGATTTCAACAACAATAAACATGCCAAAGAGATATGTGTATCTTTTGTGTGTGTGAAAGTTTAAACTATATTGTTAGTGGTTTATCATAACCTAGGTTCTGATATTGCAATCGACCCATGGACAGCAGTTTACCCAGTATATAATTTAGAAAAGTGGACTGTTAATGGTTAGACATGTCTGATTCCAGAACACCTCATCAGTGTGGATTCTGGTCCATTGATCTGGGTGTCTCTTCACTATGGACAATGAGCTCCATGAAGGCAAACTTCCTCTGAGTCACTTCGGTTTTTCCTGATAGAATGCTTGGAAGATGATCACACACGGAACGCCGACAAATGATCTGGAATTTAAACAAGTCTCCAGTGTGTTCCCAAACAATGCTTTACAGCCTCACCCCCTACTATTTCCCTGTTGCAACCCTGGAGGTGCCACCTCTGGCCGTTTGCTGACTCTGGGAATTTGTGTCTCAGAGGCCGTCCAATGTCCAGCATCTTTGCTCTTCCATGTCTCTTCCTCCCCCTCCCTCCCTCCCTCCCTCCTTCCCTCCCTCCCTCTCTCCCTCCCTCCCTCCCTCCCTTCCCTTCCCTTCCTTCCCTTCCCTTTTCCTTCCTTCCTCCCTCCCTCCCTTTCCTTCCTTCCTCCCTCTGTCCCCCTTCCTTCCTTCCTTCCTTCCTTCCTTCCTTCCTTCCTTCCTTCCTTCCTTCCTTCCTTCCTTCCTTCCTTCCTTCCTCCCTCCCTCCCTCCCTTCCTTCCTTCCAAAGAAGGTTGGTGTTGTGCTTTGCTTTTGGAGATACGGTCTTTGCTAGCCCAGTTGGTCCTGTACTCAACTATGAATCAAAGGCTAGCCCCAACCGTTCTATTCTATTTGGTGGAATTATGGTGTATGTCTCCTTGCCCAGCCAGCGAGCCCCCTTCTCTGTTACACTTCAAGTCATCTTCTAAGACTTAGACAAGATTCGAGCCCCACCCCTGGCCTCAACTCTCTGAGGCAGTGATGTTTCCTTGGAGTTCCATGCTCACACTGTTACCATTGCTTCCTCTCTCAGACACTCACTCATTTCCCACCATCCAGTCCCTCTCCCCCATGGGAGCATGAGTGCCAGAGTCTGGCACAATGGGTGTCACTAATTTTTACAGATTTGCTAGTGAAATCAAAACATGAACACCTTAATCCTAGTCCAAACCTTGGACAAACGAGCCCCACCGAAGGGTCTCCCTGGAGTGCTCTTTCTTTGATTTTTAACAGAACAAGTGTTTTAATTCCACTTTAACATTAACACACTCTTTTTGCTTGTTCACATGTGTGTTCATCTTTCTAATGTCATGATGATTTATCCTGTGGCAGAAACTGAAACAGAAACATTAATTTAATACCGTAGACAATTCTAGGTAAAAATACAATGAAGATTTCTTAATGCCAAATACACAAAAATTCATATAAGCCTCTAACATATTCATATGCATCAAACAAAGGACAGGCTTATCATTGTGAAGTGGCAACCAAGGGAAGTCGGGTTTAGTATGGTTCTGGTTGTTCCTCATCTGTCTTGTGTCAGCATTTTGAATTTACACCAAGGGAAGGTATGAGGGGACACATAGCAGTCCTCTGCCCACAGTGACTTTACAGAGTCACAGTTTGAGAGCAGAAAACTAGGAAAATTGAAGCACACATCTGTCCTCAGGCTCCAGGCTCATATAGAGGCAGGTAGCATAGTCTCATTTCCCACATGCTCAAATTTTTGGAAACTGGCTGCAAACCCAGTGGTATTCCAAGCAGAAATGGAACACACTGAGCTAAGAGAAGAAAATTTTGAGGAAGTGTGCTTAGCAAACCCTTTCCAGGATGTAACGCCTCAGGAATGCTAGCCAGAGTTCTAGGGGACCTATTTTCAAGCCTCACCTCTCACTGTCTTTGGACTTGGAAAAGTAGTTTTTACAATACTCCAGATTAAATGTGTATTTTAGGAGGGAAAAGGCTAGTGCATAAAGTGAAAAGACCATCTGGAGTTCTATGCTGTATCCTCTCTAAAAGAGCTGGAAGCCTGATGGGAGCACTTCATTCCATACCAGGAAAGCTAAATTAATGAATGACTCCCAGGAGGGGGACTGGGGATAGTCTGTGTCTACTGAGTAGGGTGCTGTAGACTCCTGACCCACCTTTCATCACTTCTTGACAGAAACCTTGGCTATCACCATCTTGTCAAGGAGTAGGAGGATTATGCACATTTTCCTTTCATCATCTCTGTTATTCTTAAGTAGTTTTCCTCCCTTTGGTTTGAGCTTTCTGTTTTCACATGCGGAACATAATCCAGTCAGGGGCATGCTCTGAGTTCTAAGGATAAGCGTTCTTCTAACATTCCTGCTGTCTTTCCTAGCAGGCTTCTTTAGGTTGCATATACTAAAAGGATATCTCAAGGTCTCCTTTAGTTTTTCTACTTGTGAACAGAGCCAGTCACAGTCTGGAAGATGTTGGTACCTTATGGGATCTTGAGGGCTCACCCCCCTAGGTGCCACCTGATAGTGCAACCCGAGTGCTGTCACAGTGCAGAAGTGTTCCATTGCCTTCAGCAGTATGGCTCTCTCTTCCGACCTTGAGCCACCTTTGTCTTCCAAATGTTGATTTGCCTTAAAAATTTATTATTTTAAAATACATTTTTAGATTAAAATAGAATTGCATCATTTCCCCTTCCATTTCTTCCTTATAGCGCTCCTAGGTACTCTCCTTCTACTCTTTCTAATGTCTCTCCATTCTCAAATTGTTAGCTTCTTTTTTCATTATTACACACACACACACACACACACACACACACACACACACACACAAATAAAATACAAGCTTCCAAATCCAGTGTGTGTGTGTGTGTGTGTGTGTGTGTGTGTGTGTGTGTGTGTGGTTTCAGGGCTGACCACTTTGTGACCACTTTGTATCAGATAACCAATAAGAGGTCTCATCTCAGGGAGAGGCTAATTCTCCCTCTTCCATCAGTTATTAGTTGTATTTGGCTTTATTTTTACATCGAGCAAATGATATAATGGGGGAATTTACATGTTGAAAGATGTGAGTCTTTTCTGCTTTGTGTTGTAGATCTCTCGAGTCATTCGCACTCCTCAGGGAAATGCCCTTCTGGTTGGTGTGGGCGGATCAGGAAAACAGAGCCTGACAAGGTTGGCTTCGTTCATCGCTGGCTATACCTCTTTCCAGATCACTCTGACAAGGTAAGAGCTTTTATGTTACCATAAAATGGATTTTGAAGAAAGGTTCTCAGAGGTCACCAACAGTTAAGAATGAATTTTCTTATGTACCCTAAGAATCACAATAGTTTTCCTCCTCAATACTGACACGTCTTCCCCTTTCACCCTTTGTCATGGACCAGAACATTTTCTATTAGTAACCTGCTTTTGAAACATTTCAGCCTCTCACTACAGAGCATTGATGCTTCTTTGTTTTTATGTTTTATGTAGTATAAGCACTAAGTGTATCTTTTGTATCTTTTAGAAGGCATTTATATATCATAAGTGTTAATGCAGATTTCAGCAATATTAATGTAATGAAAAATAGATGAAAAATTTATACGTGCAAACACTAAATTTGTTGAATATTGAGTAGATACTGAACACTGTCTCAGGGGACATGACTGTGTTAACTTTGTGTTACTTGGGGAAAATAACTGATAATCAACTTAAGGAAGAAAGATTTACTTTGGCTCATGGTTTTAAACAATGGTTAGCTCTGTTGTCTATGGATTTGCAGTGAGGGAAAATCATGATAGACTCTGCATGGGTATGTGGTAAAGCAAGACTGCCTACCTCATGGAAATAGAGAAGGAGAAAGAAATAGGTAAGGAGAGCAAGAGATATACATACAGAGAGAGAGACAGAGAGAGACACACACAGAGAAAGAGAGACAGAAAGAGGCAGAGAGACAGACAGAGACAGAACGAGACAGACAGAAGAGAGATGGAGACATGGAGGACGAGAAAGAGGAGCACATACATATCTTAATATCCTCCTCAAGAGCAGCCCCCAAGGGCCAGTGACCAAATTTTCCCCTAAGGTTCTATCACTTCCCAATGACACCATGGGCTGGAGACCAAGCTACCAACACATGGGTCCCTGGGAGACAGTCCTGGACCAGTGAATAGCACAGATAACTCTAGCCAGTGTCATTGTGCTGCTTATAGCCACTCAAAGGAGACAAGTGATGAGCATTTCAATAAAATATGCTCTGGAGGTACTGTTTGTGTCTAATAGGAACATAAATGCAGACACAGCAGAAAAAGGTTCCTGGAAGAAATGATGTGAAAATGAAACCTGCATCTGAGTAGGAATTCTAGAAGAAGAGTTCAGGAGTGTTCAGGCAAAAGCATTGGCGTTTTGCAGTTAACTTCATGGCATGTTACTTTTGATCCCTGGAAGAATCAAATATGATTGA